>NC_046223.1:111839690-113039690 GCF_009819885.2 Catharus ustulatus | reverse complement strand
TATTCAGGTGGTTTCAACCCTTCATTTCTGGTTTTTTGTCCCCAGAGGAAGAAATAATACAGTAATTTCATGACTATAAGGCACACCCTTTTGACTAAAATTTTGATCGAAACCTGGTAGTGCGCCTTATAGTCCGGTGCGCTTTATAGTCGTGAAATTACTGTCCTTTGAAATCCAAACCAGGTGGCAATAAGAATTTTGCTCACCAGACACTGCTTCAGGGCTGCTAGAAGTACCCTGAAGGGAGCTGAGGTGGTGGAGAGCAGCAGGGCATCCTCTGGGCTCCAGCCAAAATGGGTCCCAGTCCCACTGGCACCATTTATAACCCTGCATACAGCAAGGGTGTGGGGGTGGGCTGAGAGAGACACCCCAGCCCCAGCAATCCCTTCCTTCTGACCATCCATCAGTGTCCAAGGATATAAAGACTTTTGGGAATGAAAACCTTCTTTCTATCATCAAAAACAAAACTTTGTCCAGACTGGAGTTGGGCAGCAGATTTTGGGCCATTTCTCATCCAGATATGGAAATGACGGCTGGCAAGTTTGTCTTGATTGCATTAGGTTGCTTTTCTGACAGAAAAAGAGATTAACTCTTTCAGTCCCACATTTTATTAATAAAACATTTCAGTGTTAAAATCAAAATACAATAACCATGGCAATAAAGTTAAATCAACACCTAAGTGTACCTAAAAGTGCAATTACTTTGACTTGTTCATTGTGTTTTGTCCAGTCCAAAACCCAATGTTTAGAACTGTTTTGGTTTGGGTTTTAATCCTTTTTCTTTTTTCTTTTCTTTTCTTTTCTTTTCTTTTCTTTTCTTTTCTTTTCTTTTCTTTTCTTTTCTTTTCTTTTCTTTTCTTTTCTTTTCATCCTTTGAAACCTCAGAACATCAGAGTGTTTTGTGCAGTTTTACCTTCGTGGACACTGTTTTAGACAGCTCTAAAGATTTCACAGAATATTCTGAATTGGGAGGGACCTGATCCTAAGCCTACAGCCACTGGCAGCACCACATAAACTTCCATCTCCACTTACTGAAAAGTCTGGGAAAATGGTGACCAAGGCTTGTTCAGACACCCAAAGTCAAAGCTTCTTCTGGTCACAGTGCTCTTCATGCACTAGGATCATGGCTTTTTATTTTTTGCAAAGCATACAAGCTGTTCCCAAAGGAAGTTCCTATTCCTAAAGATCATTCCTGCTCCTTTGGGGACTGCAGAGGATGTGGTACCTGAAGGGGCCTTATGAGAAGGCTGGAGCCACTTTTAGCAGCAGCCTGGAGCGATAGGATGGAGGGAAATGTCTTTAAACTGAAGGAGGGTGGATTTAGATTAGATATTTGGAAGAAATTCTTTGCTGGTAGGGTGGTGAGACACTGGCACAGGTGCCCAGAGAAGTGTCCAAAGCCAGGTTGGATAAGGGCTCTGAACAACCTGGTCCATGGCAGAAGAGTTGGAACCTGGAAGGTCCCTTCCAACCCAAACCATTCTGGAATTCTGGGGTTCTAATTATCAAGTCCTGCAGGAAACCCTCCCTCTGGTGACTCTGTCTCTCTCTCCATGGGCTAAATTCTGGAGACAAGCAATCATGACTGGCCCTGAGGCTGCAGAATTAAAGGACAAAAATAGTAGTTTCTTCTCACCTGAAGATGGACTTGCTCAGTGAGAGCTCAGACCCTTCCCTTCTACATTGGGAATTATAATTTCAGGACACTGTTATGTTTCAGGGTGAGGGATTGTGGTTTATGTTCCATAAGAGAAGGTGTAGAAGGTAAAGCCACCCTGTGGAAAGCCCACAGATTAATTCATGCCCATGGATCAGTGTGAATGAGTGAAAACAGCTGATGGAAAACAAAGACAAGGCTAAACAACACATCACATCCAACCTACACAAAATCCAGACTTGAAGCAGTTGAAACCTGTTCTTTAAGCAGTTCTCTTGACCTTTGCCTCAGTACCATCTCTGATGATTAAATCAGGAAGATGATGTCTGGAATAGGAATATGGAGCATCTATTGATTCCATGGCAATGGAATAGACTGTTGGATACCCAAGCCATTAATAATCCATTGTGTGAACAACCCAAAAGCAAAATGATACTGATGCATGTAATTTAAGGGAAAAGCAAATGGCCCTGCTCTGGTTCTGGTACTTTGATAGATTTACCCATTTGGTTACAGATTATAAGGAGGGGAATGGAATAAAAAGCAGGGAGAATCCTGCAGGCTCAAAGCTACCCTTCACAGCAGGGGCCAGAACACATCTGCAGCTTCAGGAAATGCAAATGTAGGGTTAGCACTCTCTGGAGCAAGGAGGATTTTGCACTAAATCCCTGTAGAGATGTGGGAAGTCTGTATCTCATGGAAGGAAGGAAATGTGCATGCTGCTGGGATAACAGGACAGCAAGCTCATAGAGCTGCAACAGGGAAAAGAGGATGCAAGAAAAGAGTTGGGGAAGTTGTGAAATCGGTCAGAAAGCTTTGTAAAAAGAATTTTAGATAATTTCTGAATTCAGCATATGCTTCAATATAAATATTGTGGAGATAGGATATATTTCTTAGCTATTTTTTATCCTTATTTTTGTTGTTGATACCAAGACTGTGTTGCCTTATTGGAACCATATGCATCCATGCATCCAGGGATGGGGAGTCAGGCTTGCTGTTTTCCTCTAGTTTGGCAATATTCCATTACACTGACAGATTTTTTTTCTAGAGCGACATTTAAGTGAATTGATTTTGAATCTTTGACATTGTAATCGATACATGTAAAAGAAAATATTAACTCACAACTGCCAGATTCTGCTGTGACCACGGTTTTGTTCCTTAGCACCAGATAAGATCAGTAACTGTCCAAATGAAAAGTGCTGGGTAAGCACATTATATCTAAAAGCAAAACTCAACTAAAACAAACAAGGACAGAAAGATCAGACATCCAGAATCTTTCCAGTTCTGTGATGTCCCAGGTAACAGAGCCCTCTCACCTCCTCTGCACTCTGGGCTGTCCCCTGAGCACCTGCCCACTCCACTGGATTAATATAGGATGGGTCATGGGTCATGTGAAGCACAAAGAGACTGACCTTCCTCCTTCTAGTTGCAAAAAAATATATATAGAAGTCAATGTGTTTGCCTTTCCATCCACTGCAATTTTATTCCCCCTCTTCCTCAAAAAGCATCATGCAGTGTTTCCCAACACTGACTGCTGCACATACCTCTGCAGATACAAATGCAATCTGAGATTGGGACTTTTTGTGGAGATTGGCCAGAATTAAAGCAGCTTTTCTATTGCCAAGGCTCTTATGGGTTATTATGTCACTAATTAGTCAAATAACAGATGTAACTCCTGCAGCACGAAGAGTTGTTGTTTTCTCTTGCTTTTCAATTACTGCCCTGTGAGCAGGGATAAAGCATGTGAAATATGAGGTAATTGTTTTGTATATTTAATGTCCCTGTGAAAAGGGATGTGCCAGGCTCCATCCTCAAAATTCAAAGGGAGCACAAGAAAACAGACTTTGAGGCTGTGACTGTAATAGCTAATTTAGAATTGCCAGGCCAGAGTGCTGGAAATCAATCTCCTCCACTGCTGCCTTGCTAGAATAATTCTGCACCACTCTTTGCTCTTGGCCCCCAGTGTCTCCTGCAGCACTGGGCAAGGAGCCCTGAGTGTGTCCCCCTTGCTGTGGCTCTGGGACACACCTGGCAGTGTCCTGTGCTGCCTGCTCCATGCAAGCTGACCCAAACTGGTGAGCAGTGGTGCAATGTCTGCCACTGCACACATTGCTGCTTCTTACAAAGCTGTGCTGTACACTGCACCTGTACAGAAGTTTCCAGTTTTTTCCTTCTTTCTAGGCTGAATGGCCAGGTCACAGCCTTTTCTTATGTTTATGCTGTTTGTTGGCTTCTAGTCTTTATTTTCTTGGTGGGCACACACCCCTGCTCGCTTCTCCTCCTGGTTTTCCAGTGATCTCTGAGCTGGATGTTGTTTTAGCAGGGTGAATGAACCAGCCTCAGCTAATCTGCCTCCTGTGACAGACTAATCCCCCCAGTCACCCCTGAGCCTGGAAGCAAAGCAGTGATGTGGCTCAAGATCAGCCCCCACTCCTGCTGTGGGAACACGAGGTTTCCTGGGCTCTGTGTCCAGAGAGGGAATGATGTTAATATAGAAACGTGATTCCCTAGCATTAGGTCTGAAAAACACCTCTAGTTAGTACAGAATATCTTATTCTGTGCACTGATGTGACTTCATAGCTTTCTTTTGTTTGATATAATTTAGGAGAGATCTTTAGATATTTTCCCAATATGTGAAAAGACAGGAATTCAGCACATCCCTTGGGTTGGACTTCCCAGTCAAGAAACTGCTGACTACCTTAGCAGCATAAATTCTTTCAAGTTTGCTTTTTTAGTAACTACTCTACTTGTCGCATTTTTCTTGAACTTTTTAGAGATCATTACTACTGAAAACTGGACTTGTAAATAAACTATTGACTTCCTTTCACTGCAGTCCTCAGTTTCTTTGCTCTCCATTACTTGTGGGAAAAACTGTCTCTATCTTTCCAAATTACAGTTTTTATCCTGACATACAAAATTTTGAATAGTTCCTCAGTTCTCCTCAGCTGAGAATTTGCAGGCACCACCATATCTACATGTAATCACCCTCAAACATTTGCACCTAGATAATGAATATTTTAGTGTTCTTCATCATAGAAAGACAGAAGTCAAGAGTCACAAATGAAGCAGCTGTTGATTAAGACTGCTCTATTGAGAGCCCTGAACCTCTCCAGAGTTCTCTAAGAGATAAACTAGGGAACAGCATTTGATCTAAGTGATGTGTCACATTGTAGGGCTGGAGAGGATTTCTAAACAGCTGGGAGCAAGCACTTGTAGGAAGGGTCAGAAACCAGGCTGCTGTCATTATTTCAATGGGTTGTGCAGGTAAAAGCTAGAATTTGGTTAAAAAACAACTCAGAGCACACACTCCAAACCTCTGTTTTCCAACAGAAAGGAATATTTTGCTTTTGCAAAATCACCAAAGATGTTTAAAGGCGCTGTTAGCATCCTAAGTCCGAATCTCACACCAGAAAATTAGGCTGTGCTTAACACCTGGGTGCTAAATCCCAGCTGTCTATTTGCTGTTATATTGTTAGAATGGTCCCTGGCCAAATGCAGCTCCCCCAGACAACTCCTGGACGTGGCTCAGGAATTAACACAAGGCAGGAGCTATTCCTAATCGGCACTTGGATGCAGTCACCCTGACTTGAAGGTTAAGATAGTTTAATAGTATAGATGCAGGTCATTCTGTGCCAGTTGGCTTCAACTACTCAAATCTCTTCTCTCACCATTTAATTAGCTACTGAAGACACAGCCAAGCCCACCAAAGTGATCTCATTTACTCCTTTGACTTTAGTTGTAAGAAAAACACTGAATACTACGGCTTCAAACATCGTGCTAGGTCTGTAAATCAGTTTACAGGTGTTAAAGGAGGAGTCTGAGCAATGGGAGATGCAGAGGAAATAGTTCACAATCACAGAGGCAGCCTGCAGCAGAGGAACTCGGCTCTAGGCTTCTCACAGCCCAGGTTAGGCAATTGTGCACAGGTGGACCTACCTCAACTAATGTTTATCTGATTGCCTTGCTAAAGGTTTTTTTCTTGTTTTGCAGCATTTTAGTCTTTCTACTAAGTCTTTGTTTATTTAGGATTTTCTAGTGCAGAAAGAAAACCTTTTTCATAGCTCTTTGCTCAGAGTGTTTTCACATACAGGCAGTGAAGCAAGTCAGATGAGCAGGGAGACTTTGCACAATTTTCCGCTCTTTTCCTCCCTGAATACACTAGAGACAATAAATACCAGCTTTGTGCATATTAGTACATCCCTAATATTTAACCCTAATGTGTGGAAGGGGCACTCAGGGATTCTAACTGCTTTATAATTTGTTGTTGACTATGGTAAAGGAATTCAAGGTGCTTCACACCCAGCAGTAACCAGTCCATGGGAAGAAGAAAGCACAGATCAAGCTGTTGACTTCAAGAGAGATAAACCCAACCTGAGGTGTTCTCTTCAGCTTCCTAAACCATGCCCAGCAATCCAGACACATTAAATGCCTATTTAAAATAATACAATTTAAAATCCTAGTGTTTTGCCAACTCTTCTTCATTTCCATTGCTCCAAATAATGCAATTTTCCCCGAATAATTGTTGGTACGAGCATAATGAATTAATTCCAGCCCAGCTGCCCACTGGATACCACCAAGGATGATTTGCTGATGAAGGATACGTGCCCCTGCTCATTTGCAGACATATAAATGCATGACATTCTGCTCTGCTCCCAAAGGGAAGAGGCAGTGCTGCATCTTCCATCAGAATTGCCGTTCTCTCGCCTCCTGTTCCTGCTCATTTGGCTGGAAGAGCTGTGGCTGCTGAGATTTAGAGGCTTGAGGAAATGCAGCCATCCTGTTGTCAGTGGAGTTAATAAGCCAAACAACTCAGATGGTTGAATCCTGCACTCCTTCCCTGGCTGAAATCAGTGGGAAAGAAGCCAAAGGAGCCTGTGGAAGTTTGATAGTGCAGGCTAGCAGTCAGTCTGCCCGCATGTGTGCAGACACCAAGAAAAAAACATTGGTTAATCTCTGGTCTTACTGAGGAAATTTAGTGCTGGTCAGTGTGGCAGAGGTGGGATGAGATTGAACAGCTTTAAAAAAAAAAATTCTGTACACCTTTGCAATGATGTTTCTGCTCCTCAGATAGAAAGAGTTCCAGGGACAGAAAATCCTGCTCAACAGACAAGAGGACACTTGAAATCACACCAGAGAGAGATTCAAGGGGACTGGACAGTCAAGCAGGACAGTTATTATGATATTTGAATGTCCAGTTTCATCATTTTTAGTATAAAAACTTATCATTTTAGCTTGTTGGAACCCTTTTTCATTTTTTATACACTAAGCAAAAAATAGTGACCTATTTTGACTCAACGGAAACTGCTCTTTTATACCTCAGAACTTCACTGAAATATTTAAAAGGGAAGACAATTTTCAGAAAAGATCTAAAAACCACATGATTTCCCTTTGTTCCATTCATCCCATGAATGCATCCTATAGAGATAGAATGGGTGACATCCTCATCTGTAAACTACAGGCACAGGCACAGGCACAGGCACAGGCACAGGCACATGTTCCCTAAGGAAATTATTGGGGGCAGTTAAATGCAGTCAGACTGAGGAGGGGATCACAGACATTGTGCTCAGCACTGGTGAGGCCACAGCTCAAATTCTGGGTTCAGTTTTGTGCCTCTCATGGCAAGAAAAGCATTGAGGGGCTGGAGCGTGTCCAGGGAAGGGAACGGAGCTGGGGAAGGGGCTGGAGCACAGGTGTGATGAGGAGAGGCTGAGGGAGCTGGAAAGGAGCTCAGCCTGGAGAAAAGGAGGCTCAGGGGGATCTTCTGGCTCTGCACAACTCCCTGATAGGAGGGGACAGCCAGGTGGAGACAGCCTTTTCTCCCAGGTAAGAAATGATAGGACAAGAGGAAATGGCCCCAGGTTGAACCAGGAGAGGTTTAGAGAGGATATCAGGAAAAATTTCTTCACAGAAAGGGATTGTCAAGCACTGGAACAAACTGCCCAGGGAAGTGGTGGAGTCACCATCCTGGAAGGCATTTAGAAGACGTGGAGATGTGGCACTTGGGGACATGGTTTAGTGGTGGAATGGCAGTGCTGGGTTAAGAGTTGGACTCAGTGATCTTCAAGATCATTTTTCAACCTAAATGATTCTCTGATTCTCAGGCCCTATGAAGTTAACAAAGGAAATGCCACGTGGCCATCAGTAAATATTTATGTCCATGGAGCAGGTCCACTCAAGGTGACAGGAGATCTGTTTGACTCACAAAAGAAATTTGTATCATCCCCTTAAACATACACATGAGGCTATCAGGAATGCTGAAAACTGTAGACTGGAATTTCCCTTGTCTGACCAGTGTAAAACACCAGCCAGCTACTCCAAACCACAAACAACTGGAGTTCAGAAGACAATGTAGAAGGGATCAAACACCAATTTTCCTTCTCACATCCTTCCTCTCCCAGTGAATCATGGAACATTCTGCCTGGAAGCATTTTTTTCAGGACTTTTTAAAACTTCATTTCGGGAGAAGAAATGGAAGTTTCCAGAGAAATAAAATTTCCAAGTGTCTTTGACCATCTGCAGTGATGGTATGTTACAGGACATTGTACAGCTTGAGACCTTCTCATCACTGCTCTGTATTTTACCACTCTAGCTCAAACCCATGGGCATGATGTGGTGCAGAGCAGTGACACAGTGCAGCATAAACCTGCTTTTCTCCAAAATGCAACCTCCAGACATAGTCACCACCTCAACACTTCCAGTGACAACCTGATACTACCAGAGTCAATCAGAAGTTTCTCCCGTTCAGCTGAATTAAATTGAGATTATTTTCCCAGCTGACAATGGAAAATGCAGCAACGTTCTTGACTTTGGCAATCTGTAGCATTAGCATCTTCCAAAGAGTCAATCAAGCACCATTTTGAAGCAGACTTTTTCACTCCTGGACTCTCCTTCCTGGCATTTATGAGCAGATGCTGCAGGGAGTTCTCTAATGCTCTTTCCAAAGCAAGAACAGAAGCCTTTGGCTTTGGCATAAGCACAGGATAATGCTCCCATGCCTGCCCAAAGTATTTTGCAACCCCCCAGCCATCTGGGCAGAGAAAATACTTCTTTGAAAGGAATGTATCCCCTCATGTGAGCAAGCTCTGAAAAGGAGCTGAGTATTGAATGCTAAACAAGAAAAACGTGCATCAGCAATTTCTCCACTTGAAAAGAAGACAACTACAGTCTGCAGCAATGCTCTCCCCCTCCTTCCTGTTGGATTTCTCAGGGTGTTGCTCTTGCTCTGTCCAGCACACACAGCAAATCCTCTGCAGGGCCACTGCTCCCACAGCCTGTGCTCCCTACAGGGTGGAACTGGAGCTGTGTTCCATCACTGCTGCAAGAGCAGAGCTGATCAATCTGCTGACAGGTATGTGCCTTCCCCACCTATTCCACAGCCCCATAACTTGTGGTAACTTCTCGTGGTAGCAGCAAACAGAGTCAAGACAGAGCTAAAGGACAGCAAGAATTTATTAGGTTTTGAGTTTAAAGAGTCTTTTATGGTGAAGATGTTTACTGTCCTCAGGACCATGGTTTGACCTGAACTCCCTCTGCTTGAGGCAAGTCAGCATCCACATGTCAGGTGGGATAGTGATAATCACACTTGTCTAGTGATTCATGTCAACAGTGCTTTGAAATCCCTCAAGAGAACCACTGAGATGAGATTAATTATGGAACCAGCCAGGAATTTCCCCTCTCCCAGAGCTCAGTTGGGCATGAAAGCACTACTTCCATGCCCTCTCATACGATTTGCAGGCACAAGACCAAGAGATTCCTTTCAGTGAGACCCACTAATGTCTCACCTCAACTTGCACATATTTTTCTGTACTGAACCATATCCCATCTCCTGCGTTCTCCCTGCAGATGAGGCAGAGAAGAATCCTGAGAGAAAAATGATAGAATGACAGAAAAGTTGGTGTTGGAAGGGACACCTTCCACTAGACCAGGTGTCTCAGAGCCCCATCCAGCCTGGCCTTGGACACTTCCAGGGAAGGAACATGATTCCAGGCTCTCCAAGTTAGAAACCCAAAGCTGATGGCTCCAGCACATCTCCTGCTCACATCTCAGAGCTCCTGCCCTGTAGCTTCACTGCAGACCCATCCTTCCCCCCTTCTGATTTCTTTCACCTCAAACCCTTCTCATTTGAGCTTTTCCCCCTACACAGTGGTTTGCACAGAATTGTTTTCATTAATAAAAAAGGCCCCTTTGTGACTAACTCCTCTGTTAGACAGAACAGGGTAGGTGTAATAATGACTACAATTGGGTACTATGTGGCTGCAGGGCAAGAAAAATATTAGAGAAATAAATTATTAGTATTTCAAATTTTATTTGAAGTTAAGTCTTATTATTGCTTTTAGAAGCAATAATAACAGTTATAATTAATGAATGCACTGCCAAGTATTGACCAAAAGATTCTTACAAGTTCACCTTTCATTTCCTCGGTGCCTGACTACTCAATTTGTTTCCTTATTAAAATCCAAAGGCTTTGTGAAAATGTCTTTGGAAACAATTCTCAGGATACAAAAACTCCCTGTAAAAAAAATCATGAAGAATCAACTTTTATGCACATTTTCCCTGTCAATATCTATTTTTTTTCATGGTATTTTAAAAGTCAGAATAAAATACTCTCATATTTGCCTGTCATAAATTATGTATTTGAAGGCATTTGTATAGACAATGGAATGACTTGCATCTGTAAAGATCTGATTTGGGAAAGTCTAAATGTAAATGTAAAGTTATTTGGAGGATTAGTAGAAGGAGAGTCAATCAAGAGAAGAAGAGGATAACATGAGAGATAATTTTAATTGCTGAATAACAAAGGGCCAAACTTTGTTGTCCAAAGGGTAAGCCCAAGCAACAATGTAATAAAGAGGGGAAAAAATATAGATGTGTTAATCAGAATTCTCAGGCTGAATTTAAATCATAATTTTCGGGACATATTTTGCCTTTTGGTGCTTCCACTGATAGTATTTTATGCAAGCAAGCCAGAATATTTAAATCACTTAGATGTCACAAAAAAGGATGGTGGGTGGGTCCTTTCCAGTCCTTCCACAAATAATTCCAGAAGGGACATTTGGGGTCCTCCATCAGAGCTCCCATGGCACCATATGCTTGGGTGAGCCATCAATCACAAGGAGTGAAATCTTGAGCTTGAGTTTAACACATTTAAATCACTGTTGCTTGAGCCAAAACCATTCTTTCTAAGTGAAGACTGTCATGATCCAGGTGGTAAAAGGAGACAAATACATGCCTTCAATACAAATGTGGGACAGACAGCTGTGAGAAATGGGACGTGAGGAATTCTTGCTTCCATGCAGAGCAACACCAGAGAATGGTTGTAAATTATGGAAACGTGGTGATGCATGCAATTAAATATACTAGCAAGGTTGTCTTACCTGCTGATGTGTCAATACACAGAATGATTTGCATTAAATTTTATCTCTGCAGGTGAGGTCTATTCAGCAAAGGGAAATTGCACAAAATTGAAAATTTTCCTTTCCTTTGTAGCAAAGGACATGCATCATACAGGTATTTTCAACAGGCAAGTCCTCTGCTATTGCAGTATCTACATTATCAAGGCCCTTTGCTGTAGGTCCCTGACATTTCCAGAGCCTCCATGTGTGGTTGTGCCCTTTTGCTCTCTGACTGAGGCACAAAAAGCTGTTGGTGCAATGGTATTTTAGCCATTGGTTTGCTACCAATCTCCTGAACCTCTGCAACTCCTGTTCCATGGCATCAACCCTTAGACCCAGCTGTCCATAACCCAGTTTGCCTGCAATTCTGAAACAAACAGATTTCAATCTCCCACTGTCCTTTCCATTTCTACATGCCCTAATGTCATGAGAAGTTACCTCATCATATATTTATATACTATATTTTCAAACAGTGGCTATCTCCCATTTTCCCCTCTGTCAGATATGTTGGACCAAAAGGTCTCCCCTGCTAATGAGGATATAAAAAGCAGGGCTTGGCAGGAGGGCTTTGCTTCCGTGTGCAGCTGCCAGATGGGCCAGGGCAGAGGATGTCCAGGCAAGTGACTGCAGCAGCAGGCAAGGCAAATACACAGCCTCCCTAAAAATAGAAACACTCTCTGCAGGGAGGTATTACCCTTTCTCTACCAATCATAGAGCCAGAGAAACATTTAGGTTGAAACAGACCTCTAAGATCATCAAGCCCAACCATTAACCCAGCACTGCCAAGTCCACCACTAAGCTACGTCCTTAAAAATGGTATCTGGGCTTCTGGAAAAGAGCAAACTGTGGCAGGGGTGAGTTCTGTGATGGCCAGAATGGCAGGAGAATCTGAGCCTATGTAGGGTACAACTTCTAGGTCCAAGCTTCTGTTTGGTTTTCTGTGACATGAGCTAAAGGGAGCTGTGTGTGAGTCAAGATGATACCAGCTCTTGGAAAAACACTGGGTTTCTGCAAACATCTTCCCAACACAGTGAAGCAGACAGCCCAAGTTGGCTCTGAGGCTGGATATTGTTCAAAAGCCCTCCCAAAGTGTGAGTTTTCCTTCATGGGAGTCACTGCTGCTTGTATGCACTCATTCCAAAATACCACACCTCCAGTTCTGGTTTGGCTGCAATATCCTCTGAGCTAAAGTTTGTGATGCCTTCAACCCCATCCCTTCCTCTTCACCTTCATCAGGTGTGGGCAGGTGTTCACATTTCAATTCCTGAGGTAAATTTGAAACAGCACTTTCATATCCTAACTGGATTCCTTAAGGCTTTATTATCACCCACCAACTTGCAGGTGAAATGTAGGGCCAGACTTTTTAATTTTTTTGAGCTAAATATCTAAATGATTTTCAAGCCCCATTGAAATGCAAAAACTTTTTTTTTTTTTGTCATTTGTTTGACCTTCCAGAAGGTACCAAATGAATGTGCTGGCAGCTGAAAAGCCAATGGAGACTCAGCTCTGACTTTTTTTCCCCTACCATATGTATTTTCTTTGTCCTTTAACACCCAACTACAAAGTGAGTGATGATAGATGATTTTTCAATTTGAATCATGATCACTGTTAGATGTTAAAGGACAAGGGAAATAAATCATCTGAAAAGACAGAAAGAGGTGGTGGTGTTTTCATTATTCAAAGCCCTTTCCAAGTTGTTGGCAAATAAAAGTCTTCTTTGACAATGGTGATTTCACGTTCTTTATCTCTCCTTGAGGAAGAAGTGCATTTGATTGCTTTGAATTTTTGTTATCAGCCTAGTGATTTTTCAGGGCAAAAAAGATCAAAACCTTGCATAATGTTGAAAAGAAAGCTCTGAATAAGAAAGAAACAGCGCAGGCGAAGAGGACATTTATACCCTTTGGGATTTCAGTAAGAGGGAGACAGTCCCTGATCAAACTGTATTTTCCTTGCAAACTCAAAGGGAAAAAAATCAAACTCACTTCCAGTCACGAAAGTTTTTTGCCCCAGTATAAATGCTAACAAACTGTGCAGGTCCCCATTTCCACTTGTGACCATCTGCTGAAAGCTGAAGGTGCTGGATGCAGCAGAGTTTTGGATAACTTGAGCATCTTGTCTGCTTCCAAATCAGTGAAGCACTGATATTTATGTCCTTCAGCCTTTATAAACCATGGTTAGGAACAAAGCTTTGAATGCTGAGAACTGTGCATGTACAGACTGTTCTGTTGCTCACCTCTTGAGCAGCAGCACTGTCAGAATCAGCTTGGGCTCATATTTAGTGTCTAACAAAGGAAATTATTCCATCTGAGTCTCCTTACAAAGGCTGAAAACAAAAACATTTTGCACTTTAACACAGACTCCATTTACCCTCCTGAAATACCTTTAGAGCAGAATTCAGCACAAATTCTCCAGTTCTAGAGCTGTGTTATCCCAAGGTCTGGGTGACCCTGAATATTCATAACTCTCCACATCTCGAAGATCATGAACGTGTGAAGTCAGTTGTGGTGCTACTGATGAAAAGATTCCTTCCTGTGCCATATGCAGTGATCCACATCTACCAGAGCATTAAAATGAGAGTCCTTGCCATTCTCTTCAGTGCAGGTGGTGGATTCCTCACACTGGTCCCACTGGAGTCGCTGTAGGATTGATGTCTGGGAAATGCATCTTCCCATGACCTGGGTATTCCGAGTAAAAGACAGACTGGATCCTCCAACAAGGCATGGCAAGGTGAAGATACTTAGAACTTGCAGGGATATTTTTTATCTTTTGATGACTATAGAGCAGGCTGTGGGTTGCATTTATGTTCTAGAGTAAACCAAATCCAACATGTAATAACTGTTGCTAATAAATTAGCTCATAAATATAAAGCCTTACACCAGCATATTTCCATAAATTGTGGAATCTCCTTCCTCACCCTTTTTGCTTGGGTTTTGCAAATGCTTATTGATACCTTACCAAATAAAGCCCTGTTTTTTCAGTCAAAGGTGTCACAGCATAAATCCCAAGCAAGAAAGTAAAATCTGTAGAGACAGTTTTGGTCATTAACTTTTACTGGCAAACCATTTGATATAATTATCATATGCTGCAGGTAATGGACAGAGACAGAGTTTAGCACCACAATTTTTTTCACCCCTCACCACACATAAATCCTTGAGCTGAAACACAAACCAGAGTCCTACTCTGTGCCACAGTGGTGTCCTGGGCTGGCAGAGAACCATGGAGGCTGCTGGTAACTGGCCATGATGGATTCTGCTGCAAGTAATATCAAAGTCTTTTCATCTAGATTTTTAAAATGTACTCAGGGAAGAGAGGTTCCTTTCTGAACTCACACACTGATGTGGCCATCCAGGTCACTTAATCAGCACAGCTCCTTATTTAACACTCCTGAGGATCTGGAGTTAGAGGATATTTGTAAGAAGATGCAATTGAACTGTAGCTCTACTGTTCACATTTATTTAGTTGCTGTATTGCCCAAGACGCTACTGAAACACTAGGGATTTCTATCATCTCTATATCATAAGCATCACAAAGCAACCAATTTAAGCAGTGTTATTGATAGTGAGTACAATGCAATACTCACTCTTTCATCTATTACAGAATAGGCAGGTTTTGTAATAAGATGTTCCTTTTTTGTATCTCCTTTTCCTCCCAGCATATTGCATGTGTCTCATCAATGCATCACCTCTCCATCTCATTAACTATCTGTGCTCAGAAGACCTCATTTTTTCCTTGCCTCTGTTCATTAATTTTCTTCTTCTTTCCCACTGTTTCTCTCTGCCATGTGATATTTTATGTCTCTGGAGTCATATTAGGTGATGGCAGAGGGAGAGTTTTGTTTGTGGTACAGATGATACAGTACACAAAATCCTATTCTTCTCATTTGAATAGAAGCCTGCAGCAGATCTGGCTTAATTTGTCAGCAGTTTATGTGTAACCATGTTTTAGGGGGGCATAGAAAAGATTTGGGACCAACCTGTTTAAAACCCAATTAGAGGGACATGAGCTGGGTAGTGGTAAATGACTAAAGCAAGGATGAAAAATATACAAGTCTGGGGTGCTTAAGCTGAAACATTAATAAAGGCAGAAAAAAGGGAAGCCTGAGACAGCAGTCAGGTGAGACTGAGCTTTTTGAACTTCAACTTTATAGCTCAATGGCTTCCATGTAAATTTTCCAGGGAAGGAAGGTCTTCAAAAAGGCTCTTCCCTTCCTAGGTGTTCTAATACCAAAAAAGTAAAACAGGTCTTCAGGCAGAGAAAATTGAAAAGAGGTATTGAACAAAAAATTACCAAGATATGATGTACTACAAATCAGCACCTTACCACAGATATCAAAGGAGCTGTGGCAACTTCTACAAGCCAGAGTTGGAGGTCTCAAAGAGGAAGCAAAATGTTATCAGTCCACTTTTGGAAAAAAAAGTGCTGTCCCTCTCTCTGAAGTAAAAAGCATTACAGTTAAACAAAGAGCCCTGGCCAAAAAAAATTTAAAAATTACAGTCTCACCCCTTGGTCCTTAGTCTGCACAAGCTGCAGAGCAGCTGTAGAAGGGAATAAATCAGGAATTCACTGCACAGTGATCCTTACACCTGAGGACAGCATCACCCGTGGTAGGATGATTTGGGTTAAAGTTTGTTGAGTGTTTTTTTTGGAAGGAATAATGCAATTATAAATGGCAATTTGCCATTAGCCACATTAAAACTGTAGTGGATTAATAAGGTCCCAGGTTTGACCATCTGGATAACATTAGCAAGATCATTCATTCCAGTTGCTCCCTGTACACAACCTTTTTTTTTAATTAGTGTTTTCTGTGTGGCCAGTCTAAAAGCACCATAGTGGCCTGACCCCAAAAGAAAACCTTTCCTTTTTTAGCCATTTTCAATCACCTTGCCCTGAAGAATTTCTCTATTATATCATTTTTACGATACAGAAAAAAAAAGTAGGATTCAAGGTTGAAATGCAGCCCTGCCTTATATGGAGCAATGAAAATCACCCTCAGAATTCCCACACTTTTATTATTAAATAGTAATTTCCCCTTTCCCTGGGCATTACTGACCTTCAACAGCAGTTCCATCCAATCTCCCAATGCCACAGTGATAGCCAAACAATGAAAGTCACCTTTTTTATAGATATATATATTATTTTTTTCTCCTCAAAGCATTCTGAGCTGGCCAGACAATGAGGTCTCTCCCTGCAGTGTTTCCCAGTCACCATTTCTGCAGTTCAGGTGGCTCTCACTGACCCACAGGTGTAAGGTATCAAAGCACAGAGCAGATGTGAGCAGCACGTGTTTTACAGATACCAGGTTACACACACCAGCAGCAAGTGCCAGCTGTGGCACCCCTGTGACACAGGATTGTCACCTCTGCCATGAGAGGCACTTCTGTGCTTTGTTACAAGCCAGGGAAAGCAAGGAAAGCTGGGATGTGCAATGTAAAATGGACAGGCAGAGGTGCTCCAGGCACCTGAGAGCAGGGGAGGGGACAGGCTGCACTCAGAGTGATGCTGCTGGATTTCAGTGGTGTTGGAAATCATTTCTCCGTGCTTCTGGCAGGATCCCTCATGCTGTGGAAGTGAGGGAAATGCTCCCATCAAGCCCATCAGAGAGAGACACTAAGGAGCTTCTCCTCTGGGAGAGAGAGGGCAGAATGATTCAGTGTTCTCTGCCTCTCTCTCTGCCCGGGGCAGGGCACACAGACATGTCACACACGGTGGGAAAGGTTATTTATGTGTTTACCACTTCCCTGGTATCCTAAAATGTCCCCTCCCCTTGGCAAGTCATCTGTTACTTCTCAGCCTTTCTGTTAAGGACAGGGTGTGATTCCAAAACTGTCACAAGAAATTCTGTGATTCAGTTCCAGGTGCAAAGAAACAGCTGAATTGGAAGGATTTTAGAGGATATTAAACTTGCTGCTTGAATATCCTGTGGCTGGGTGTCCAATCAATGGGGTGTCATGCTTGGCTCCTCAGAAGCTTGGGTAGATAAAGGTCAGCATGTTCTCCTTTAGCTCTTCCTCTTCTCAAAAAGCTTCACATCTCTTTGCCTTCTTTTGCTCTCCACACAGACAGACACAAACACAGCCTTTCCCAGCCTTCCTTCCCTTTTTTTCCAAACATTCTTAGTTATAAGAACAGAAACTCAGAAGTTTAAAAAAACCCCTCTATTTAAATTACCCCATTGAAAACCTGTCTGAAAGGAAGACACTTAAGTGTGGTGTTGGTGCATTCAGACTGTCACAGGACTATTTTGAGTTCCCCTTCTTTTTTGTTTTTTTTGGGTTTTTTTCAGCTCAAGTTCAAAGATGACAGCACAGCTGGTCTTCTGAGAAGAAGTGAAATAAAAGTGAAATAAATGGATGACTTTGATAAATGAAACTATTCTTTCCTATGAATAGCCTACAAGTGTAAAGAAAGACAAATATGACTAAACTCTTCCACAGCAAAAAAAACAAAACAAACAGAAAGAGACAAACTCTGAGCAGTGAGTACATCTGAGAGTACTCTTCAGTTTAATGCTGATTGAAAAGAAAAACAGAAATAACCTGCAAAGAGGGCTTAGAACAGGGTGTGTTTTGTTGGAAGTAGTGATCAATCCCTGTGCCATCCCTGGAAGTGCCCAAGGCCAGGCTGGATGAGGCTTGGAGCAGCCTGGGGTACTGGAAGGTGTCCCTGGCCCTGGGGTCACAGTGAGATGGTTTTTAAGGTCCCTCCAACCCAAAACATCCTGTGGCTCTCTGACCCCAATTACCAGGGAATGCAGCTAACTGAGAAACTGCTACTTAGAACCTCAGAAAATGAGAAGTACTCACCTCAGAGAGCACAGCATTCCCAGCAGAACATTGTTTCTTTACAATTATTAAGACAAAAGGTGGCACTACTGCCTTTGAGTCTCCTGCTATTCAAGCTGTGTTATCCACCCTGACATTCCTAAAACTCTGGCTATATTTGACATTTACTATAAACCCCCAGCTACAAGAATGGTGACAGTATGGAAACCTCAAACCACCTCTGTTTTTCATGTGTTTCCCACATGCCTGGCAGAAGCTATTTCATAAGAAACAAATATTGTGTATTCCTTGGACCCAAAACATTCAGAAGTTTAAAAATCCTTTGGAGACCTTTTCTTCTGTAAAAGAAATCAGAATTTGTGATATTGTTTCATGACTTTGAAACGGTCTCTTTTGTGATTTTGATTATCAATTCTAGGAACAGCTGCAAGATTTAATTCTCAGTCTCAAGATAGGCCAAAATAAACCTTCTGAGAAGAGAAAACAAGTTGTTTGACTTGTTCAGCTCAATAAAAACAAAGTCATCAGCTTCACTGTTAATTTCTAGTGGAGACATCCATCTGTGAACAATATGAGAAGCAGTCAGGGGACAAAAAGAAGACATAGATCTTTTCCATCTGGATCCCCTGACACAATCTCAGTTGCTGTGCTGGGTTGCTAGCACTTCCACAATAAATAATAGTTCAAATTTATCCCAGGTGTAATTCAGTGGAGTCAGTACAGGAATGAATTGCTCTGTTCAGATGTGATTACCCCCATTTATTATAAACACTTTTGATAACTTGTTATAAATCTGGAGTATTTCTAGCTTCCACGCCAGCAGTACTGGTGATATGCTCAACACAACTGCAGCAGAGGTTTGGCTGACAGACAAAGAGGTGTTTGGGCACAGATGCACTTTGCTGCTGTGTGAGGCAAGATAAAGGCTGCATTTGGAAAAAGAGGTCATTTTAGAGCAAGGAACGTCATAGTTTGAAGTATTTGTATAGCATGCAGTTGTTGGAAGGCCTCCAGAGGTCTCCAGATATGCTGAACTATTCTGGTTTTTTTCAGAAGGTCTGGAGTGGAAAATAGGTCTTGATGTATGGATGTGCTGTATGCATTCCTCTTCCTCCTCTCCCCCTGCAAAGCTGTAAAACTCCCATGCAGCAGCTGCCATCAGGAAGCATTCACTCCTGTCACATTGTCATGCCCTCCAGGAAAGGAGCCACTCCTGTGCCCAGTGCAGGACAAGGGACCCTTCAGTCTCTATTCCCAGTTCTTCACACACATAACCCAAAGGGCAGAGACTGACAACACAGCCAGGATCAGCTTGAATTAAAGTGTAGAAGAAGCCTAGAAATGTGTAATGGAGGAAGAGACACCTTCCAGGGAAAAGTGCAGCACCTGGGTTGGTACTGCCAGAATTTCCCTGTGTCATCACCAGCCTGCCCAGGCTGGGACAGTGTCCTCCCCTGGAATGGAGACACAGCACCTGCCCAGCAGGGGACAGCCAGGGGTGGTGAGCAGAGCCCCAGGCACTGTGTGTGACCTCCCAGGACATTTCAGCCCAGCAGATACATCTGGAGCACTCACATCACACCCCAGTATCAGCCTAAGTCTGTTATTGAGGTTGATCCATTGAATAAATGACATTGAACCTGAGTGTGCTGTTCAGCAATTACCAGCTAATGGCATGTCATTATTGGTGTATTTCCTTGAACATGATTTGGGTTTAAAGCATATGAATTGACTCATTGAAAAAAAAAAACAGTGGCATTACTTTTTCATTCCACCAGTAAAACATGCCATCATATTAAATGGTGACTGAGACACTCGGCTCCACTAACCATTTGTTAGGTCTCACAGGGAACATAAAACACAGTGTAATGGCTCTGCAGTGAAATAGCATCATCCTCAGCCCTTGGGATCTAACAAAACTGTACTGCAACAATTCCAGTTTAAAACTTGTAGCTCATTTATCCATTTATTAAAGTGCCTCAAAACCAATTTACAATTAACCACCAGGTGGACCTGAAGAAAACACATAATATGGCAAGTCACTGTATTGCAGCCATTGTGCTTTCTTCTTCTTCAACAGTGACATCTTGGATCAAATTAAATCCAATGCTAAACCCAGCAACTGCAAGCAGAACCTTGCCAGCTTCTTCTTCACCCCTTTAAGCACAGCAATTTTGCAAGTGGATATGGTAGAAACCAAATCCCTAAAGCCTCGTTTCTTTTGCGTGGTAATTGATGAGTAACCTTGGGGTACATGTAAGCATCACCGTGATGGAGGCTGAGCTCAAACATTTGCTGTGCTCATTTGCAGGCAATGAGTTTCCTTTCTGAGATGTTCAAAAGCTGTTTCCTCTTGAAGGATGTGAACATGAGACACTGGGGGAAAACCACTTACAGTAATTTCACGATTATGAGCCACACGTCCGGGTGTTGGCAACTGTCTTGGGTTACACTAGAGTGTGATAAAAGGTATCTGTTCTATCACCATCTGTTGAGGGTGGGGGCAGTGATCCTTATCTCCATGGCAGATATTCTGCTAATGGGCCATCCATTGAAACCAGGCAGGGCATTGTTCTTTATCTTTTCACAACCCATCCTTCCTCCAGCCAGTCATTTTCTGCTCATGGCCATTGAGTCCCACTGTGGGACTGATAAAATTACTGCATCCCATTGGGAGTTGCTCCAGCCAGGGGGAAGAGCCCAACATTTCTTACCAAGATAAAAACAGAGGTTTTGGGACACTAAGGGAGCCCCTTTCTCCACTGGACTCCAGAGGAAAACCGGATTTCTCCATCACCACTGGAGCTCCGGAGGGAAACTGCACCTTGTACAGGAGCACTGCTCCAACTGAGCCACATCTGTCACTGCAGGAGGATGCAGCCACCATGGAATGGGACTGCTGCCAACACCCTGCCTGACGGTTGTCAGGTTGTACTCTGACTGTGTCAGGGTTTGGGGTTTGTTTCTTTGTAGTGCTGTATTTCTATTTTAATTTCCCTAGTAAAGAACTGTTATTCCTAATTCCCATATCTTTGCCTGAAAGCCCCTTGATTTCAAAATTATAATAATTTGGAGGGAGGGGGTTTACATTCTCCATTTCAAAGAGAAGCTCCTGCCTTTCTCAGCAGACACCTGTCCTCCAAACTAAAACAGCAACTTTTCATTCTTTGTCCATATATAAGCCACACCTGATTATAAGCCGCACTTTGGGTTCGGACCAAAATTTTAATCAAAATGGTGCAGCCTATAATCATGAAATTACTGTAATCCTTATAGCAGAAACAGGTGACAACCTGATTACAGATCTGACTTTTTATGTAACCATTCCTTTAGGAAGAACTACATGTTTTTTCATAATTTATTTAATTGAACTATATTGCAAAAGAAAATGTTTAAAATCAGGACATGTTTTCCTGGTTATTGATTTTTATGCTTTTTCATGTTGGCTTTTGCAGCAGCCAGTTTTGCTTAAAGCTCTACTTCATCTAAAATACACAAAGTGAAGATAATTTTCCCTTTTTCAGTGCTTTGTCAGTCAGTGTCTTCCTAAACCAAATGTCAAATCATTATTTTGTATAGCTGTCTATGGACGTTTTTCCCCTAGAAATATGTACCTGCTTTTGCATATTTTTTTGTTCTAGTGGATAGTCTGTATCCTGGGACTGAAACAGCACCAAGAAATGATAACTGCCATAGAGGAGTTAATTCATACAGCCCAATCCAACCATTTGCAAGTATCTGCTCAAGTCTGAAGTGCTAAATACAGGATACAGTGTTTAACAAAGATTTAATTTGCAGTGATCCCATACTGGTTGTTGTCTTAAGTGACAGAGAAAAGGTGTTTAGGCCCAGAGATGAGGTCAGTCCTTACTCCAGCTATAACTATGGTCCTCCACGTGCATCTACAGCTTGTTGGACACTTGCCACCTGAATTTAAGAAAAGAACTGCGAAAGTCACCTTCCCTCAAGCACATGTTTTAGCAGATGTTGCATCAGCAGTTACTGATTGAACAGAAAATAGGACATTTCAGGAACAAAGCAGATTCAAGAGCACCATGAAGACACCAAGACACCTGATGGGAGTGTGGTTATCATTCATCCTCCCTCCACTAGAGCAGAGGACAGCAGAGGTGTGCCCCTGTGGAGCCGGGAGGTGAGGGAAGGAATGCCTACCCTGAAAAGATACACCACACAGAGAAAAGCCACAGCCCATCCTTCTTCCCTTGGCAAGTGGAGACACACCATTAGCTACACAAGGACACAAAGAAATAAGAGACTGCAGTGGCCTGAGCAGCAAAAATTTGCACCCTAAGTCACCTGCCTAAGACTGGGCATTTTAGGTTTTTGTGTGATCAATAGGCTGAGATCCTCGAGCTGTAGTCAGACTGCCTGCTGCCCTGTCCCACGAGCAAAGGGAGGGGAAATTGAGTGTTCCCAGTTCAGGACTAAAAGCCTGTCTCCTCCTGTCATCAGGGGGAAGAACAGGGTGTCCCCTCTCGCCAGTAATTCAGAGCAGCAGACTCCTGAGGGGTGAGGTCCTCACACCTGGAGTATTTTGAAGGGATCTCCTACTGACTGTGCTGTTCCTTTTGACCACACAGTGACCCCAGACTAACAGCAGTCTTAAATTGCCCAAATGCTGCCATCTACAAGGCAGGTATCAGTATTTGTTCTAATTGTCCAGGCTCTGAACTCAATAGATTCTCACTTTGAATTCAATGGGTGGTGTAACAATCCCAAATCCATTTGTTTCACTCTCACTCTAGAAAAGACAGCTAAAATAGGTAAAATTGCCCATTGCTTCCCATCTTGCCTGAGCAATGTCTAAGATGATTTTTCAGATTCAGGAATACACATTGCAGGTGTGAAAAGCAAGAAGGATGGAATCCCTATCCTGAATAAGGTGAGAGGAATCCCATCAATATGAGTCCGTGCTCAGTTAATTCAATATTCTGCTTTTGGCAGTAGTAAATTGCTAAAATGCAAAGAAAGACCCAGTTCAGCTGGGCTAACTGTGATTGCTGCTGACTTTAGACACCTTTCCAATTAATGAGCCATTCATGAGAAGCACTGACTTTTCATCTAACACACTTATGAATTTTAAATATCCCCCAAATAGATTCCAGTAAAGATGATGTGATTTGCAAAATATCCATTTCAATTAGCCCTTGTATGCACAGGATCACACAGTTATCTATATCCCCTCATTCCATGTTTTAAACAGTGCCTGGTTTAAATCCTAATGAAGATGATGAAAAAAATACATTGATTTTTATAGCTTTTGCCTCTTGACCAAGGAGAACATCATAGTACGAATATCAGGGTAGAAACTCCCCAGTATTGATCACGTGAAAAATGCTATTCCAGTAATCACCAATGTCTCCACAAATACCTGGTTATTTTTAGGGGATGTCAGGCAACTGTGAAGGATGATAAACTGACAATGGCATTCTTCTTCATGAAAATTATGCCAACCTCCAACCACAGTGGTTCCATTGCTAAGAGTATGTAATGCCTGCAAATGTTGGATCAATCAGTACAAAAACTATAGACAAAAAGGAGATCTCCTATAACCCCAGATATTCCTTTGCCATGCTGGGAAACCTGACATTTGCTCTCCCATCTTACAGTGTATAGTCATAATTTTAACTCCAAATCTGACATTTTTGACATGCCTTTGGTTTCACAGTTTATTGGGACATGGACTGGTCTCAGGCCATTGGTTGCCAATTTACAAAGGTGATATTTCCTCTTCATGTCTCTCTGTGAAACCTCCTGTCAACACCTTTTCCCCGCCTCTGTCCCTTGACACAGCAACACTCCACACATCAACTCCAGGTGATTGATGAGATGTGATGCTGTCCATGAACTTGCTGACACTGCACTGCCCCAAAATCCAGGCTATTAACAAAGATATTAATCAGTTTTTACCCCTGCAATTTATCTTCAGGGTTCCACCAAACCAGCTGCCATTTGTACCACTTATCATCTCACCAAGCCCAGTGTTCTAGAAATTTTTTTTCACAATTTCTTCCCTTGTCTTCTCATCACAGATGGAATCAATTATTAAGCAGTATGCTTAATTTCAAATGTTTTGGTTTGTTGGATTTTTTGTTTGTTTGTTTTGTGGACAGAAAGCAGTGGGAATAGATGTCATAGACATTGAAGCACCTAAATATCCCCTTGTCATCAATCATTAAAAAACATTGAAATGTCAATGAAAGCACAAGCAGCATTTTGTCCTGCCTGTTGACAACACTAAATATATCAAATGTATACAACTGTGGTAAGAAGAGAATTTTTGTCTATGCTTTAGAGCTGAAAGGGACACCATGACTAGCATGATTTTTCTAATACTTCAAACTTTGTGTTTCCAGCTTGAAATGATGGGCAGGTGGCCCAAAAAAAAAAATCAGGAACCTGGTCTGAAGGGCTTAGCTAGTTCAGTGGCCCATGGAGGGAGTGTAAGGTTTGCATTTTATTTTCTTTTCAGTGTTTTGCTAAATGAAGGGATCTTTATTGGGGTGCTGAGCTCTCAGTATTAAATTTTGCCTCTCTCTAACTTGAGAGAAAACAAATATTTTCTGGTCTTGCAGCTCTGTAATGCTCTGAAATTCAATCCTTTGTGAAGCCTGAACTTCTTTTTCATTTGCCATTGTTGATACCAGAAAATTAACGACACTTGGGCACAGGTGCAGGAGTTCCACATCCATGATGGTAGAAATATAAAAAAAGCCCCTCTCTGGTTTTGGCCCAGACCAGCCAGTGCATTTCCAAGTGGCTGGCTCCCCTGCAGGCTTTGGGAATCAGTTCAGACCAAGGCCCTTCCCTGTGAAGCTCTGGAGGGCAGGAATGGCACAGCCTGGCTGAGCCAGCTGCTCCCAAAGCTGCACAAACAACTCCTGATGGTCTGCTGGTAGTGATACAGGGGGGAATGTAAATGTGCCAATGCAAAATCAGGATCAAATCCAGCATTTCTCCCATGTAGTGATGCAAATGGCTTCCCTCTTCCCTCTGCAGGGATGTGTAGGGTTTCTCCCTGTCATTGAGAAGTTGGTGCACTTACCCAGCATCTGGGCTTCTCAGCACCTGACCTTAAAGTTTGCTCTGTGTCAGACAGAGGCTGCTGCTGCCTTTGAAGGGATTCAGCACTAATGGCACTGTCTGGCAGGCAGTGACAGGCTCAGAGGATCAAAGACAAGAACATAAATCTAACAACTTCCAGCCCAGGAGCCATCTCCCCCCTCCCTGCTGATAAGGATGCAAGATTGAAGAGAGGTGGGAGGATTTACTGGGAGCAGAAAAGTGTGTGAGGAATGAAGAGAGAGGTAACCACATACTAATGAACTTATGAAACAGGGCATTTCCCTAGACATTAATATGCACAGACCCCTTTTAAGTTCCTCTCAACCCTCTTAAGGTGATTAGTTTTGCTGTGTTTTTTCACCTTGGGGCAGGGAAATCCCATTGCTGTGACACTTGGAGGCTCAACAAGGTCACCTTCTCCCTTTCCCATGGGGATATTCCAGCCAGGTTCTGGCAGCTTGCCTGTTCCTGGTTTCTCTTAGGGGAAATACCTCCCTTGGGTGTGATTGATGCAATGTCAGAGCACTCTGGATTCCTCAGCTAGAGGATTTGCTAAACTTAGACACCTCCAGGAGCTACAGGGCCAAGGTAGATTTCTTGCTCACTCTCTGGTTGGTACCAAGCCAGACTGCCCTTTCCACTGCCATCCTCACTGGGAGCTGGACATTCCTTGTTCAGGAACCACATGCACCACAAGACCCCCCACACCAGCACTCCTCTGTTCTCTGTCACAGAACCATGGAATTATGTGGGTTGGAAAGACCTTTAAAATCATCATATCCAACTGTTATAGCCAGCACAGACAGGTCCAGCACTAAACCACATCCACCAGAGCCACATCTACTCATCTTCTGAATAGTCCCAGGGTGCTGACCCCACCACTTCCCTGGGCAGCCTGTCCCAGAGCTTGGGCACAGGGAGGAACGATTCCTGACATCCAATCCAAACTTCCTGCACTGCAGCCTGAGGCCAATTCCTCTCACCCTGGAGATGTCCTTCAGTCTCTTCTTCCTGTTTTCTGCTCTCCAGTCCTGCTAGGATACACTTTGGGGAGCATGATATCCATATCAGCTTTAATGAATGTATTGGGGTCTGTTAGATCAGTGTTTCAAGGGCAGGAGAATTTTGAAAAGATACTTGCACATAGCAAGGGACCTAAAAAATTTACTGGAGCCCTCCACTGTTTCTTTTTCTTCACCCCAGGTGGCTCTACTTAAACTAATTTTTTTTTAGTTATAATGTTAATTATGTTGGAAATCCTTGTTCAAACAGACAATGATCCCAGGTGGACTCTTTACCTGGACTAGTATAAATTAAAACATGAAAGTCTTTTCTACATTCAGAGACTTCTCTGTCCCAAAGGGGCTCAGCTGTTTCAGCCCACAGAGGATGGTCCCCACTAACAACTGTAACACCACTGACACTGACTCTCCAAAATTGGCCCTGTTCCATTTTGTAGGCAGTGGAATCAACTGAAGGACAGTTTTGGGTTGTGCAAGGTGATTTTAACCAGATAAAGTAAATTTTGATCTCATCCTCCACGTAGTCACTGACTCCCTGTCATAGGGAGAGGAAGACCAGACTGCACACCAGTGCTAAGCTCAAGTGACACAGCTGAGGAACAGGTTGTGTCAGGAAATACCTGGCTGGAAACCTGGCCACAGTGTACAAGTCTGCATACACTAAAACACATATAAGTGAATTTTCTTGATATTGTGGGAAAAGTGCTGATCTGAAGTCTATAACAGATGAATGTAAACAGTCATGACAGTCAGCAGCATCTTGCAGACCTACAGGAAGGCTGGGTCAGGACTGGAAAAATAGGATTTTTAATCTTGCCCTAGAAGTGCAATTGACTGGCTTTCTTTCTAAGTGAAAAAGCAATTACCACTTTCTCCTTGTCACCAAAGCTGCTCCTGCCTTCCTGTCTCCTGTAATTAGAGCAGACACCCATAAAGTTTGATATTGGCACTGAACACTGCTGAGGGGAGGGAAACCTCTGGGAAAAAAAGAACAAGTACAAATGGGTGTCTTGGAGTTTTACAACACCTTGTGTTGCAGCCTCCTAAAAGTGTCACAAAAACATAAATCTCTTGTTTTTCAGGGAAATGACTGCAAGACAAACAGGTGGTCCTATTTCACTAAAGTCTTTGAACGTGATAGATGTATTGAAAAAATTGAGGGTTATTAAATGGCAAGAAGTGAAGATATCAATAGTGGCAACTGCAGAGGATCATTTGCTGCACTTTCCTTAAGAGGAAGAAAAATTGGGGTTTGTTGGATGCTACACACAAACAACATATACATCAAAGTTTTACCCTACTAAGTTATAAACCTTCTTGTTGAAAATGTTCTGTACAAATATAGAAAGAAAATCTTTCCTTTGGCTGATAAACTTGCATCAAGAAGTGCAGCTACTAAAATAAAACCACTCAAACCACCCCCCCAACCAGTTGTATTAATATAAATTGCTTTTTAAATGCAAATGAATCAGATTGAATGAACATGAAATTCACATATTTGTGCTGAGCCACTGGTTTGTATTTTCTGTTGTCTTTGGTCTGAATTTCAAGTTTTAGCAGAGCTTTCTTTATACTCATGGTTCACTGCAGTCCAGCCACAGTGAGCTTATAGGGGTGTCTTCAGTTCTTCCTCAGTCACTGCTTCCATCATGTGCCTGAACAGTAAACTGAGAATATTTAGGACGACTGTTTTGTGTATCTGTTTACATGCACCACACTGGATAGCTGGTCTTTTTGAAAAGACCAAAATCAACACATTTTCTTTTACACTTCTTTGGGCCAATACCATGTTTTTGAAGCTTATGTACATTTTTTTTTCATTTTAATTATGGGGGAGGGGGAATCAAATTTTTGTGTTTGGCATTGAAAGACTTAAAGGTTAATTTTATGGTGAACGTGATTTTTTTCCAAGTATTGTGCCTGTTAAAAACTAGATTTCATAATTCTAGTGAAAAGCAACCAGTTGTAGGGTCTCTGGGCCTCTCAGAAACAACAGTCTGAGTCTCAGAATGCCATGTTCCATGTTGCTGTCCAGCCAAAAAGGAAATCTCACTGCAGCTGCCATTTTCAGGCTCTCTCTGTTATCATTATACAACACTAGTAACAGAAAAGGCCCTGAACTATAAAGTCTTGCACATAGGAGTAATAATAGAAACTTCCTTGTTATAAATTTGTGTGCACTACATGAGTTAGGAAGTTTATTTTTTACTGGTAAAAAAACCAACCAAACAGACAAACAAACAAACTGAAAAAGAAGGTCGTGTTAGAATAAGAAACTGGGAAACAGCATTCTGATGTGGGTTGTTGCAGTTGAGGAGGGAAAATGGGAAGAATTGGCTCCAAAGAGGTTGGAGTTTAAAGGAGAATGGGGATGTGAACAACATAATCCAGTCCCTGGCAGGGAGGTTGGAACCAGATGAGACTTGAGGTCCCTTCCAACCCAAACCACTCTGTGATTCCACGATTCTATATCCAACACCTGATAGTTCCAGACAGAGCCCTTCTGGAATGAGGGGTGCTCCCCAAAGGTCTGAGGTTACTACAGCTGATGTCCTAGTTAAGCCAGGATGGCTGAAGGGAATAAATAAGTTGTATCTTACTCCTGTGAGGAAACCCTCCAACACATTCCTTGTGCATTAAGCTTCCAGTTTAAGAGTTGCCTGTGCTCCCCCTTTTCCCAGCACAGCAGCTGCAAGAATTCAGCAGCATTCCCTGCATCTTGAAACTTCTTTTAGATGGTTCTTTGAATTTTTACAATAATTTGCCTACAATTGACTGGCTGGGTCACCCTCCATCCAAAATGTCATTTGTCCTTGGTCTTTCTGTTTCCACGCCTGCACAGTTCAGTGACATTTTGTTCCATCTGTCCATCTGGTTAACACACCTGCCTTCCCTTCTTCCAGGTACAGAAGTTGATGACTATGACAAATAAAAGCTTAGACTGAAAAGCAATGCAGTCTTGTTCCTTCATCACACAAGCTATTTTTAAAGGTAAACGTCAATGAAGTTCCAACTCAGATTTTATTTCAGCAGAAATGGTCCCCTGAAGATTTGCAGGAAGTGAAAGTCAAAAGCAAGATCTAGGGAAGCAAATCTATTCTTTGACCGGTGTGAAGCATCACAGCCTGCAGAAGAATTGAATCAGTTCTTTCATTTTTAGTTCGCATTGCCCACTCTATTACAGGCTGTTCCAAAATATCTTTGTGCAGTACAAATCTTACTGATAGTTAAGGAGCTCCAAGATTTTTTCAGCATAAAGCAAGCATACAGTTTTGACTGGAAAAGAAGACAAAAGTGTAACAAAACCATGCCATAAATTATTGAGTTTGTCATTTAGCATAAAGAGGAAGGGCATAGCTCCCAGACTGTGAGAGGATCCACAATATACATTCCTTATAGGCAATATGCAAATGTATTTTTGCATGTCTGAGAGAAAGAGAGAGAACAGAGAGAGAAAAATGTATTTAATCTGTGTTTTTCCTTTGCAGCATTTCACAATAAATTATTTTATTTGTCCATGGCCTCCTGGTTGATGGTAGTTTAATTTCCCAAACTGTACTGAGTAGAGGTGACAGATGTGGTTCTCCCAGTGTCAGTACTTTGCCTGAGCAAGCCTGAAGTAAGGGAAAACATCAACATGCACAGAGGAAATGGTGATGGGTGTCACACTCAAAGGGATCTATGACATGTGCCCATCCCCTCGTTATTCAGCTTTTTATGTAATGACAAGTATTTGTCATGGGAGTTGAAACAGTACATTTTAAAAATGCCTGCAGGAGATTTCTGCAATTTGAGTGTTCAGCAAACTGGTCAATGCCTGACCACTCTCTCTGCAGTGAATCAGGGATCTCATTCAGCATCTCAGACCAGAAGGGAACAACATGAAGCAATTCAAGTCATTCTCACTTGCACAGGAACAGTTGGGATGGCTGCAGAGATGTTTAATCGTTTTAGATAAACCTTACAAAACCTGGATAGAAAAAGAAGGAAAGTATTAAACCTGATCTTACTACACAATGGTTTTGGACTTGCCTGTGAGTAAAAGTTTGCTTCCAGTTTCCCTTAGTAAATGAGCCTGAGGAGATGTGGTTTCCTCTGACCCTGTTTGGATATCAAAGGTCTGTCTGTCTGGATGGAGGATTGAGATCCTGCTGCTCTTGATGAAAATTAAGGAGCAGAGGGTAATTTCTCTTACCCTGAAATACATGTTTACAAGATGAATTGCTCTCTGATGCTCAGCAAGCCAACCTTTCTGCAGGATCTCCAGTGAGATGTTGCACCTGCCTGAGCAGCTGGTGCCAAGGGATGTCAGACAGGATTTCCCTCTAGAAGCCTTCAAAGGCAGCTCATGCAACACACTGGTGGCTCAATAAATGGGAATATTTACTTTCAGCAGAACTGTTTCACTATTACCCTAACATTTAGGTTCAGGCTCACAGCCTCAGTTCCCTGGACAATTTCTGGCCAATTTTCAGTCCTGCTTTTCCAGAATCAAGTGAGGAACCCAATGCAAAGCAATTAAGGCCTATGTTCTTTCTGTGATTAGAAGAAAAGGACTCTTTCATAGAAACACACGTGAGGGAATGCCAAACAGGTAGAAAAATCCACAAATTCCCTTTGACAAAGTTATTTTGAAATGAAATTGATCTTTGGAAACTTATACACAAGACAGTATCTCCCAGGTATTTACTGTAGGACAGGATACACCACAGGAAGCAGGTCAGGAATGTTTTGGAAATGTCTCACATCTAGAGTGGGAGCACAGAAGAAGCTAAACCTGATTGAGGCAGATATGGGGCTGATAAACTAAAGGAACCACCTTGGCTCTTTCTGCAGCTGGTTTACAGGGGGGGCTGGAGCTCTGACTCCACAGTGAGGAGCTGCAGCTCACAGAACTGCCTGCAACTGGTGACATGGCTGAGGGAGAAAGAAATAAATGGACAGGCAAGAAAAAAGTATTGCCATATTATCAGGTCAAATGTGGTGCTCTGGGGTCCCTCTGCTCAGCAGCCTGGGACCCACTCACACCACTCTGTGCAGCCTCTGCAAGTCTGAGCTGTGACTCGAGTGTTTGCTGCTCTCTGCAAGAGGCAGCCTGTGCCTGGAGCCAAATTCTGCTCACACATAAGTCAGCCATAAAGTTTACCCACAGCACCCTGGGAACACAATCAGACTTTTTCTGTTGTGTACTGAATGCTCCCCCAATTGGTGCTCATGAAAGATGAGAGTGTGCTCCACCAAGAGAGCACTTCATCACGAGTGAAAACAGCACCAAGGGAAAAAGAGTTGTTGAATTGAGCAGCCCATTGTCCCCAAACTGTAAAATTCATCCATAAGGCCATATTCAACAATTGTTCTGCAATTACTGCAAGCTCTTAGGAGACAAATCTTTGTCCTTAGCTTTTGTCATCCCAGAAGAGTCACAGGAGCTTAGAAATATAAGCTGGAAAAGACCTCAATAGGTGATCTAATACATCACCCAAAGTCTTTGTTATTCAAACAAATAAAGAGTAATTTCTCTACAGTCACTCTACCACAATTGCAGTTAAAAAAAAAAAAACAAAAACAAAAACAAAACAGCCCTTTACCAGCATGGCACTAACTAAAAAATCAAAGCCTGTACTATTCTCTGTGCTCCTCTAAGATTTACAGTAAAATACATCCCCATCTTCATTTTGCACTGTGAAGTACAGAGAAATTGTTACAACACAGTGCAGTAAATCTGAGAGAGCCTTTCCATAAATCAGATGAGAACTTCCCCTGCTCTACCAGGGCTTTTAGGTGTCGAGCTGGTGAGGATCCAGCACAGACTATATCAATGAGTGTTAGTCCTGTACTCTTCACACCCAGAAAAATTCAGAATAATAGATTGAAGTCACAGAACAATAGAATGAAGTCCAGAATCATAAAAGTGGAAAAGTCTCTAAGATTATCACTTCTGATTGAATATCACCATGGACACCAAACCATACCACAGAGTGCCACGTTCACTCATTTTTTAAGTACTTCTAGGCATGGTGACTCCACCACTTCCATAGAAAGCTTGCTCCAATGATTACCCACTCTTTCAGCAAATAAATATTTCCTAATATCCAACCTAGACCTCCTCTGACACAACCTGGGGCCATAACCATCAAAACCCAGACTTTCAGTCTGGGCAGGAGGTGGTGCAGCACTTTTCTAACAAAATCAAGGTGTATCACATTAGTTCTCATGGGAAAGCCAAAAATTGTCAGAAAGAGTCTTTTTCATGCTGGGTCCATCATGCTGCCAGATTTGATTTGTAGTGGGGCAGACAGCAGCCACTGAGGTTGGCTCAGGTGATCTGAGCAAGGTACTGATAACACTGAGGTCATGGGGTTTATCCCTGCATGGGAGAAACTTGAGAGTTGGACTTGATGATCCTTGTGAGTGCCTTCCAACTCAGAATATTCTACATGAAAATGAGAATGTAAAGCTTTGTGACATGGGTCTATATATCCCTCCACCTCTAGACAGACAGTGAAGAGCACTGCACTGAATTTCCACAGCAAGTACCCCAGAGCAACACAAAAGCAGCAGCAAAGCCCACTGGATGGGTTTGTAGTTATGGGGTGGGGTTTTTTTGTGGTTGGTTGGAGTTTTTTTAACAACTTAAGCCAAATCATCACTTTCATGGCTGAATGTTGCCTTGCCCCTTTCAGCAGGTCACCTCTGAGGGAGACTTTGCAGTTGGGTTTTATCTGATACCATCAGAGCAGATAAACCAGCTCACTGCACACACAGCAAAGCAAAGCTGCTAATAAAGATGTTTGACCTTGGGACAAAGTGGCTGAGATCCACACAGAGAGCACTGACAGCGAAGGTCCATTGCATGATAAGCTGAATGTGACAGCAGACTAACAGAAACGTTAATTAGCAGCAGCTGAACTCTTGTGTGTGACCCAGTTTCAGGAAAAAGAAGTGTTCAACAGCATCAGCTTCCTTGAACACTTTGGGATCTTTTGTGGAAAATGAGACACCAGATGCAGGGCATGGTAAGGTGCCCCCAGCTCTCTGTCAGTTTTGATTCCATCCAGTGCAGGATATACTCCAAAGCCCCATATTTTATAAGCACTAGAAAATATGCCTTTTTTGGTGGAAAGGTCATTTTTAATTGTAATGTGATAAATATGAACAGGAGCTGTGCTGGAATATTATCCACAGAGGGATTCCATAGTGCAAGGCTTCATTTATCAGGAGTCTCCTGCTCTGCTGTGCAGCCCAGCCCACCAAAGTGCACCTCCAGATCACCAAATCAAGATGAGAAATATCAGATGTGACTCACCTCAGAACTTTTAAAACTCATTAATTGTTTTACACTAAAGAGGAAAACAGAATTCAGAACTGCAAGACCTGTAAATGAAACCCAATTCTTCACACAATTCACACTTAATTATGGCCAAAGATCAAATCCTACTTTTTTTTTTTTTTTTTTTTTTTTTTTTACAAAGAGAAACCAGAAAACTCAAGGAAACATGAGCAACTGAGTGCTTCATATCATTCCTGGAGCTGGAAATTTGTTCAATACTGCAACTACAACTAAAATATAGCAGCATGTCTTGCCTGTTTGCTATTTCTTTGCATAAACAAGTGAATTTGAGTGATAAGGAAAGATTCCAGACCTTTAGCTCTAGAAGCTGAAATATTCTACAGATCTAGAGGTGAAATAAACCTCAAAAAAATAAATGTGATTGTGAAACTTTCTTTCATGGCTGATAAAGCCTTTATTTGCTGCAGTTTTTATAACAGAAGAATAGTTTTCTAAGCTCTTCTTTATTTGCTAAAAGGTCTGTAGCAGTCCTATCATTCTTATATGAACAGCTTTATCCAATTTCAAGGCAATAAAACACTTATTAAAAATGCTTTGTAAAATAAATATATAAAACAACTGAAATAAAATGGCAAATAACAAGAGGATGTTGCCAATTCGTTGCTGGGAAGTTTTTTCTTGTATCCTGTGAACAAAGGTTGGAAGTCTGTGACTGCACAATATCAGAGCTAACCAGGGAAGAAAAATTATGGATTCTTCACTATTTGGATTAATTTTGCAGCAGATAAAAGAGAGGTTTTTTGTGGGGTTTCATGAAGAAAAGGAGAGATTTGCACCTTCATAAATACCAGTCCAATGATCCTGACACAAAATATTCAAAAAATCACACTCCTTGCAACATCACCTGGTCACAAGTGGGGACTTCAGGTGAGTTTTCCCTTAACATTTAAAGGAACTTTGCTTTTTAATTATTTTCTGAAGTTGCATCTCACTTAAGAGAGACCTTTCTGAGCAATCTTTTTGCCAATCTGAAAATATTTCTGCACATCCTTACTAAATATCAATAGCAATTTCAATAACAAAAACTCTTTGTAAAACATGAATAAATGAATCCCATCCAGCTCTGCATGCTGTAATCAACAGTTCAGTTTTCCAGAGGATTGCAGTGATGATTCCATCCCCACAGCACCTAGCAGCACCAAGACAGACCCAAAACTCACCTCAGTGCTGAGAGGGTGCTGTCCTCCTCACCCACCTGTAAAAACCAGCCAGAGCAGCCCTCAATACTCATTTACCTCCACCCCTGGCAGCTCTCACAGATGAATTATTTCACCAGACACAGACACAGGTGTCTTGCAACAGTGGTGGGTGTTTTGCACCACTTAATCAGTGGTTTGTGTGCAGTCTCTTCTGTCTTCACTCAGAGCTAGGATTAAAAAATACATGAAGGAAACAGATTTTCTCATGTTCAGGCTTGGTTGTTTATTAAATCTTATCCAAAGTGCAGAAAGTCCAGCAGCACTTTTAGAAGTGAGCAAAATGGAGGAAGATCCAGCTGCTACAGGATCTCTTCAAGCTGAACAGTCCAATAGAGAAATAACACCTGTATTATTTATACTTTTAACCCAATAACTAACTTCTCATAACCTTCAATGTGGCCCTAACCAGAAACTACTGCCTGAAACCATGAAGAAGAAAGATGAACACTCAAAGAGACACTGCCCAAAATTCTCCATATTGTCCCATTACTGTTACTGTATTATAAAAACCTCAAATTTCAAACCCTTCACCATGTGAAAGCACACATTTCTATTTAACTACACACCCATGATTTTAACTCCATCACTCATATTTGGAGCCTTCTCCACAGCCTCAGGTCAGGAGCAGTGCTCTCCAGGGGTCAGTGCCAGGCAGCACAGAAAGCTCCAAACCCCAGTTTGTTGTTTCTGGGATCCAGCAGTGTCTGAGTCGTGGTATCCTCGTTTCCCTCTGCTGAGAGCTCAGCAGGTTTGTCCTGAGCTGTTTCTCACCTCTTCAGGCACAGTGATCCTGTTCAGAGCATTGAGCAGGGCTGGGCTGGTTCACCCTGTCTGGGGGTAAGTTTGTCTTTTAATGAGATCCCTACCTGTTTGGGGTTTTCAGCCTAAAGATGCCATGATCTAGTGGGGGGCATCCCTGTCCATGGATGGGGTTGGAATTAGATCTTTAAGATCCCTTCTAACCCAAACCATCCTGTGATTCTGTGAAAAAGGGCTCTTGGTGCTTTCTTCCACCACAGAAAGGGTGCTCTACTCTCCTCATCACCAAGTGCTCCAAGGGAAGATTGCAGCAGGGAAATTTCTGACTTTATAAGAGGAAAATAAATTCTAAGTGATTAAGCACTAGGACAAGGTCCCAGAGAGATCATGAATTGTTGGCCTTTGGAGACATTCAAAACTCAGAAGGAAGCAAATCCTTGAGCAAGCTAAATTAAAAGTTAGATCAGAGGGTTGGAGACCTGCAAAGCTCCATTCCAAAGCAAAATATTCCACAAATCTATTAATTATTTTCTTCTGTTTTCCAGAATTTAATGACAACCCTGAACAATTGCCCTGATCAGGTAGAGGTTCATTTTGTTTTAGCCAGGGTAATAAAGAAGTAAACACTCATAGGATGCTGCTGGCATCCTGCAGCTTCAGAGAAGGTTTTTATGGTCACTTAACCCACATCCTATCACCTCTGTGCCATGAAGGACTGCACAGGCCATAACAGCAACATCCAAATAAAATTTCCATCCCCATGTGGCACTTTTTAAAAGAGATGAAATATAACTATATTACTCTTCACTTACACCAACACTGCAGTCCATACTGATGAGGTTGGCCAAGGGAAGTGAACATATTTTAATATATTTTAATATTTCACTGGTACACCTTCCTAGAATTTAACTATTCACAACAGAGAACAATTCCTAAGCCAAAGAATTTTTATCTCATTTTTTTAATAGAATAATTTTTTAATAGCTGTCTGGACATTTTTTTAGTTAATGGACATTTTACTATCTACAGCATCTTGTGTTAAATCATCCAGTGAAAGACTCCAAATAAATAAAACATAGAATAACACATCACATCACAGAAATAGGTCTTGATTTTGTTGAGCGTTGCAGAGAAAGAATTCCCATCCACAGCAAGCACAACAGCTCCATCAATACTTAAAACCACTTAGACTTTTGATCAACTTACACAATTTTTCAAAGTTCACTTGAAAAAAAAAAAAGAAAAATCCAATTAATTTCATTTCACCCAGAAGAAAGTGAAATACAACCCATGGAAATTAACACTGTAATATAACTGCTCCAGTTTTTGAACCCCTCTGGCACAGCTGTGTCTGTCTGAAAAATGTCAGAGTGGTCCAAAAACCCCAGGCAGGAGGAGTGCTCAGCTTGTCTTGATCCACATGACTGCACAGTAGGTTTCATAACACAGGCTGAAAATCTTGAATATAACCCAGAAAAAAAGTAGATCTGGAAGCCACAGAACAAGTAGTACAGATCATTTTTTAATCCTAGCCCTTATTGTCTGCTACTTTTCTGTTATTATTTTTAATTACTATATTTTTTTCAATCCCAGCTCAGGTTTCCAGATCAGTTTGGGGGGACACTGATGGCACATAGCTCCCATGGGGCCCTGAGCTGTGCAGCACACTGGAGGGCTGAGGGGGAAGCCCCAAGCAGCAGCATGATGGTTAACATCAATTTGTAATTAATGTCATTCCTTGAAAGGTGAGTACCTCAGAAAATCTGGCTCTAGGAGGCATCCAGGCAGTGAGGGATGCTACCAATGGCAAAAGGCATTTTTAGCCTATTCCTTCTATGAGCCCTGTGTTTGATAGTGCTGCTCCTCTCAGGGCACCAGCCAGGAGCTCTTCCCTGGAGGTTCACATTTGGGCTTGAAACAGGAAGAAATTATTATCCTAAATGTCTTTTGCACTGTCTCACTCCTCAAACACCTCACTTCCAGTTTCACCATGATCTCCATGAATTATTACTGCCAGCATCTGCTGCATCTCAAATCCTGTGTCCAGCTCTGGGCCCTCAGCTCAGGAAGGACATTGAGGGGCTGGAGCGTGGCCAGGGAAGGGAACGGAGCTGAGGAAGGGGCTGGAACACCAGGAGAGGATGAGGGAGCTGGAAAGGGGCTCAACCTGGAGAAAAGGAGGCTCAGGGGGATCTTCTGGCTCTGCACAACTCCCTGACAGGAGGGGACAGGCGGGGGGGTTGCTCTATGTTCCCAGGTAACAAGAGACAAGAGCAAATGGACTCAAGTTGTGCCAGAGCAGGTTTAGATCAGATAATAGGGGAAATTCCTTCACCAAAAGGGCTGCCAAGCAATGGCACAATCTGCCCAGGGAGGTGGTGGAATCACCACCTCTGGAAATGTCTCAGATAAAGATGAACATGGCACTTGAGGACATGGTGTGGGGTGATCACAGTGCTGGGTGAAGGGCTGGACTCAGGGCTCTGAGAGGTCCTTTCCCACCTAAACAGTTCTGTGATTCTGTGATCTGACAGAGCTGGGGGTGCATTCCCAGCCCAGGACCCTCCCCTGGCACAGCCCAGCCTGCTCTGGATGGCTCCCAAGTGGCTTTGGTGGCTGCCAAAGCCCCCTCCACCCTGATACACACCATACTGCTGTTAAATAATGCTGGGCACCAGCCTGGCCAGAACCTTCTGGGGGTTAAACAGGGCATCATAATTCATGATTCATGCTGTTGATCCAGCACATCTTTTCTCCCACATCAGCAACAGCAATTACTGATTTTGGCTCACATTTCACTCAGAATATTATTAAATATTTGTGAGATTTGCTTCTTATTAGAACTCAGCTGCTGGTTTTGTGTCTTTTGAAATTTTATTTACTTTGTAAGTTTTCTACTTGTTATTATATTTCAAGGATTTCATCTCGTTTCTGATGGATTTCCTTTCTTATCAGTGTGTAATTCTGATTGATTTACCAAGTCAGACATTGAAAACCATCAAAACTGAGGACTCTAAGATAAAATAATGAGATTGTATTGATCAGAAACATTCAGAGCCAGAAAAAGCTGAACTGTTAAAAAATTGAGTGCAACAAAGCTGTCAAGTAAAAATATGTTTCTACCAAATTGAAATTAATTAGAAAGTTACAGATTCTCTTTGGAAACTGCCAGTCATTTTCACAACGTGAACACCACACAGGCACTTTCCAAAAAAATAAGCATTTTTTCCTTCACAGTTCTGTTAGTCAGCAATGGATTCCATACCTTGCTCAGGTGAAATTTAATAAATGTGCTATTGAAGCAGTGAGCTGCTGAAGCAGTAGGAGCAGTGAGGCATAATGGGCAATATTCTACATTTATTTACACCTAATATTTTTCAAAGGAATTCTGGCTAAACACAGACATTTGTAAAGCATTAGCATATAATTAACCCCACTGAAATCAGCAGATCATTTTTTTTTTTTTTGCAAAAGATTGTGAAGCAACAAAACCCTGCAGAACAAGGAAATTATCATGATTTCAGTTTGGAGGGAGTTTTCAAACAGCAGAACAAATATATGGAAAATGTCACTCTGGAACTGAGCACGTGGTTGTGTTTTTCCATGTATATGGGTCACTGAGTCCATTCTACACTGTTATTAGTGGATTAGTAAAACAGAAAAGCATCCAAATGAGACCCTTCAGGGAACTTGAGAACCTGAGATTAAGTGTGGGTTGCAGAACCTGTGAGAAAAGTAATAATGAAGAGGATTTATCTCCTGCAATTGAAGGTATAAAGTATGAGTGAGCCTGGATTGAATAACTGTGAGTGGTGCTTTTCTATCTTACCAGAACCACCCTCTTTTCTATCCATGAGGTAGAATGGTTATAAATACACCCAGGAAACAGGGAATTTCAAGCACAGCTCAGAAGAATGATTAAAAATGAAAATTCATCAATTATCAATCAGAATGAAAAAATGTTGATGCTTTTGAAGACACTGGCAGCGGGGCAAAGCCAGAGGCATCCCTCCACATTAAATGGAGAATTTCCTCCTGGAAGCAGGAATTGGTGAAGGCAAAAACATCATGAAAGAGTTGAGGCTGGAGGCATCACAGGCTTCAGCCATAAAGCTCCAACTTCACGGATAGAGTGTGCCAGCACCTTGCAGGAACTCCCCCTGTGCTTGCCTGGAGGCTGCAAAGCACACAGGGGGCTGAGAGGCAGAAATCTGTGCTCTTGCTTAGGCTTCTGGCAAAAAGAGAGTGCTCCAGGAGCTGCTCAGGCAGGAGACAAATGCACGGTGGTGGTTTCATTCCCAGCCTGCAGTGGCAGCCTTGGGTGCTGTGAAGGGCTGCCCCAAATCCTCCTCAGGACAAGAGGTGTCCTAAAAGCCACAGGTACACCCTTGCTGGGCTGTCATCTCTGCAGGTAAACCTCTTCTCCATGCCTGCTTTTGTTCTCAAATCATTTCATTTCAAACACCTGTGATGTCTGTGGCACTCACAGCTGCCAGTCTCTCCCTACCACTCCACTGTTCTCAGTTTTCTCTCTTGGAATTGTTCTCCATGTAAAACCTTGGTTTCTAAAGAAAGTCGTGGGATGTTTAGAGTCTGATATCTTTAGGTACCAACTTTCTTGAAGAAGAAGTTCACTCAGTACTCAATATTTCCCTGTAGCATTTATTTCAGAGCCAAAACTAATGAGGTTCTGCAGCCTCAGGGTCTCATCTCTTCTGACTGTTAGAGCAGCAGTGCTCTGGGGGTGAGAGACAAAGTTTGACAAAGAGTGTCCTCACCTATGTTATCTGGTTTAGAACAGGAGAAAAAATCATTCAAATTTGGAGAAAAAAAATTCACACAAGCTGTAATTATGTGGCAGAATTCAACAGCTCTTCTGCAAACCCAGACCCACCAACCACCCAAAATTGGTGCTTTGGGCAGAATTTAAGTAACCAAAAGTGATGGAAATGAAGGAAAAGAGCTGAGCCATTATGGTCATTGCTAATAACAGAACCAAAGAACTAATATCAAGAGTTTTCATTGTTTGATATCTTTAAGGACAGTAATGATTATGATACTTAATTATGATGCTTGATTAATTATATAAAACTATTATTTCTTCACTCACAGAGATTCAGAAGAATTAAAGACCTCAGCATGGGTTTATAGGGCTGTAACCAAGGAGGAAGTGGGGTAAAGAGCAATGGGTGTAAAACTGCAGTGCCCCAAACACCCCTGGCATAAATGGCCCAGAAGTGAGATATTTGTACAATCCTAACTCTGTAAATATTAGGGGCTACCAAAGATAGTTGTGCAGGATGGGGATGTCAAGCTTCTGTGAGTGAGCTGTCCCAGTGCTGCTCTGCCCTCTTGGAGAAATCTCTCTTTGAAATCCCTCCATCATCAATGGACAGACACAAAAAAAATGTTACTTTGAAGATCTGTGACATAGACAAAGCCTTTTGAGATAGAACAAGTCTTTTATGACTTCAGTGTCATCATGCCTCTCTGGAATGCCCCTAACAGAGGCATTTATTTTTTAGAACTTAGGAAAAATCTGTTCTTTTCTGTGCTGTATTCCTTGCTCCCCTGCTCCTCTCTGAAATGTCAATAACAACTCTCCAAAAGCTCCCCAACAGGCACATGAGAGAAAATGCAGGTTTTGTACAGGGGATGAGGTCCTGACTCACATCACTGCATGGCAACTCAGAGGTTTTAATGTGAACTGAGAGAACACAGCCCAGTACGCCCTGAACCAAGAAAATTGCTCTTGAATAATTCATTTTTTCATAAGAAAAGTTTTTGAGATGTTTCTAGTTTTCTAGTATGCTCTGACAATTCTTCTGATTTATGTTTTTCCTTTTCAGAAAGAAACTAATACGATGAGCATTGGAAGATTTGAAAATTTAATCCCTCAGATTTATATAAAAATTTTGAATGGGGTCCAGTGGAGAGATATCACACGTGCACATTCACAGTGTCTATTTCTAATTGGGTTAACAACTTTAAAAAAAAGCAACAATAAACCCTTCATTCAGGCACATGTGGGTGTGGAGAGAGAATAGAAACTATTTTAATTCATTGTCATCTATATTTGATATGGTCTATAGTAAAACCAATTCAGAGTGCAAAATTAAACATTGATCCCTGGTCATTCATCCCTCAGAAATTCCTGCTCTGAATGAAAATCATACTTCTGAGAAAACCTGTGCTGAAAACTTAATAATTCTTAGCATCCTTTTCAACCTCCATGGGGAAGAAGAAAGAATCAATGTCCATAAAAGAAGAATATTTTTTTTATTTGAAGAAGATTTTAATGGAAAGTCTCCGGAAAAAAAAAAGAAAAGATCTGGGGATTTGTCCCCCTATAGGGAAAGAGGGAGGGAAGGGGGGCATGAGTTTACTGTTCTGTTTTTCATGCAAAAAATATAAATATATGTGAGTGTAAACAATATTTTGTGTCCTACAGATTTTTCTTGAGAAGGTTCATTCATCCTTCAGCTTTGGCAGGAAAATCAATTATCAGATATGCACATTTTATTATTTCTTTGAAAAGCACCCACTCTTTTGCTAAATGTCTAAAAACTGCAAAGCCTTTTTTATTGTTAGTTCTTTACAAAGGTTCAGAGTCCAGCACATAAATTATGGGTTGGGTTCACTTGCACAGAGCATGGTCAGCCTGAGCACACTGAGTTTGCTCTGAGCTCCTCAATCCCTCTGAGCAGCAACTTCTCACTGGGGGGACCAGGATGGAACCTGCTCAAAGGAATTATGCTGACTTGCACTTAATTAATGAAGCAGAGCATTGATCTGTCTCCATCACTACTTACTTTTCATCTTCTGCAATAAATAAAGAGAGGATCACATCATCCTACTATCCTAGTTTGGAGGACAGGTGTCTGCTGAGAAAGGCAGGAGCCTCTCTGAAAATGGAGAATGTAAACCTCCTCCCTACAAATTATTATAATTTTGAAATCAAGGGGTTTTCAGGCAAAGATATGGGAATTAGGAATAACAGTTCTTTACTAGGGAAATTAAAATAGAAATACAGTACTACAAAGAAACAAACTCCAAACCCTGACACAGTCAGAGTACAGCCTGACACCCGTCAGGCAGGGTGTTGGCAGCAGTCCCATTCCATGGTGGCTGCATCCTCCTGCAGTGACAGATGTGGCTCAGTTGGAGCAGTGCTCCTGTACAAGGTGCAGTTTCCCTCCGGAGCTCCAGTGGTGATGTGGAGAAATCCGGTTTTCCTCTGGAGTCCAGTGGAGAAAGGGGCTCCCTTAGTGTCCCAAAACCTCTGTTTTATCTTGGTAAGAAATGTTGGGCTCTTCCCCGTGGCTGGAGCAACTCCCAATGGGATGCAGTAATTTTATCAGTCCCACAGTGGGACTCAATGGCCATGAGCAGAAAATGACTGGCTGGAGGAAGGATGGGTTGTGAAAGATAAAGAACAATGCCCTGCCTGGTTTCAATGGATGGCCCATTAGCAGAATATCTCCCACAGAGATAAGGATCACTGCCCCCACCCTCAACAGATGGTGATAGAATAGTATTGTATTGCATTGTAACCCAAGACACCTACACCCACAGTCCAAATCCCTAGAAAGGAATGCTCAGGCTGTAAACCAAGCACATCAAGTCCCCATGTAACCAAATAAAATGTGCCCATAGAATTATGGATCATTTCCACACATGGTCACACAGAGAGGCAAATTTAAATTCCATTTAAAATCTTAACTTTGACATTTTTTAAATCTTGGTCTCTTCCCAAGTGTTCCTTGAACACAGTTGTATGTCCATGAAGTTTCTCACATTTTATTTCCAGTCTTGAATATTTAAGATTGCAGGGTGCATGTGCAGTGTCTGGAAATCAAATTTTTATTGTCATTAGCTGATTTCCTTCACGAAAAAGAAGTAGCAAATTCTATTTATTCTCATCTTCTGGGTGCTCCACTAGTTCTGTGCTGAAAAAAAATGGGGAGTTGGGGATGGGAAAGGGAAAGGGAAAGGGAAAGGGAAAGGGAAAGGGAAAGGGAAAGGGAAAGGGAAAGGGAGCATCATCCCTCACCCACTAGAACCAATGTGGAGCTCTATTCACTGGAACTCAGGGATGGTTTCATTCAAGAGTGTCTGGGAAATCTCTCACCTGTAGCCTTGGCTGAGCACACATTTCATGACAATTAATTTCCTTTTTTCTTCCCAGAAATTATTAAGGAAAAAAAAAATAGAAAATAAATCCCCTTTATTTTTTTTTTTGTCCAAAGATTGTTTGACAGAGTGGCTGACAATATCCAAAATTCACGTGGCATTGTTAAGAGGAAAGGTGAGTGGTTGAATTGAAAAGGACAAGGGTCTGCCCTTGGATGACTTCAGTGAAGTCACCTCATTGCTCTGCACTTCAGTTTTTATTTGTTGCTGAAGAGAATGACCTGGGTATTGAACTTTTTAAAATACTGTTACAGTTCAGTCTCTTCTTTCCTCCTCATCCAGCAAGCCAAGATTTCTCGTATTACAAGAGAGAAAGTGTGAGAAGACCTCCAAAGAGGTTTCTCTACCAGCAGAAAATCTAATTTATCCCATAAGAATGTCTTAAACTCATAAGAAAACAATTCAGTGCTTTAAATGCTTTCTTTAGATTGGGCAAAGAAAACTTCAAGGCATTGGGAGTGCACAACTGTCCTCATCACTTTTATTTATGGATATTAAAAGTTCAGGTCATAAAGGGTGATGGTGGGAAGACTGTTATTATTTCCCTTTTATTCCTCAGAACAAACCAATCTGTGCTGAGAGGCACACAGTGACACTGGGAAGGTGCCATGTAATGGAAATATGTCATCAGAAGATGATGAATACGTGTAATTAACTGCAGGAGTGCACACCCGAGATCATGTAAATCTGCAGACACCAGAGTGCTCAGGCTCAGACCTGCCCTTCTGCCTATCCTCACCCTGTGCTATTTCCAGTGTCCTAAGGATGATGAATGAAAAATTCCTAATGTGCCCAGAACATAAATACAAAGAGCTGCTTTTAGAGTATAATGTTATTTCTCACAGTTAAGAGCCTGCATCTGCAATTCCCATCTTCTCAGAAAATTGTCTTGGTACTTAACTTTACCCACATGCTAAGACCTGCTGAATAGTTCATGCCTAAATATTTTGTCAGATGGCACCCAAGAGAAGGCTGGTCCTGGAGGGCAAGCAGAACTCCTCAGCACAGCCCCACTCTGAGAGAGAAATAAATCTCTATTCACACTACAGTGAGTGTTTAAACCTAACAACATGCCTCCCTCATCTGTGGCACAGCCATCCAGCTGACAAATGACAAAAAAATAAACAGATCACCTCTGCCAAATGCAGCAGTGAGAGTGACCTGCAGGGTTCAATCAGCCCCCTGTGTCCCTGGCTTGAGTAAAACTGGGCTCTGCAAGATCCTTGCCACCATTTTTCCCAGTTTGGTTTTCTTTAGGTCAGGCTAACTTTAGCCTTTCTAAGATGATGTTTGCTAATCTGAAATCAATAGAACATCCTACTGAAGACTGATGGCAATTCTGCACCAGTGTCACCCTTGAAGTTTTTCTAAAGCACGAGAAAAATGAGCTGTCCACAACCCAAATATGGGGAGATGGAGACACATTTCAAGCCATGAAAAAGTCAGGACAAAGCTGGTGGGAGCTTTGGGTGTAAATCACAGTTCTGGTTCTGAGTTAGACAGAGGTGGGAGTTCTGCCAGGCTAATTCAGAACTGCCCTTTTCATTCAGGATCACCTGAATAGGACAATCTCTTCTCCCAAGAATTAATTGATGCACTTTTATTCATCCAGGAAGCAAAAATGACACCAAGGTGACACAACAATACTCATGGGGGTAAAGCTTGTACTGTAAAAAGCTTATCATTAATTTGACACCATTTTAAGGGGTAGGGAAAAGGAATGTACACTTTGCACTTAAGGGACACATATCAGATGTTACCAGTGACAATAATGTTTGTAGAATCCCTGTCACATCTATGGCAATAGGCAGAGATGTCCAAATCAGTGTTATGATTTCACTTTGTCATAAGCAAACAGACAGAGATATGAAAAAATTCCTTTGTAATACAGAAATCTCTGCAGTAGCAACAAGAATCATGGAAAAAGAGACCCCATGAACACTTCTGGTAGTATAAATGTTCACTTTTACAATTGAGTAACACCAATAACTACACTGGAGCCTGCACTCAGAATTTGTCTAGGCTAGCTACTACTGTAGAAACAACTCAATAAACCTCCCAAGCTTACCCCAAGATTTAATTTGGGCAAATGACCATTCCCCATGTGTAGCTCAATTCCTGATTCAGAAGATAAACACTTTATTAATAGGAACATGGATGGATGGTCTAAGCTTAGACAACAGAGGTGTGGCACTGCCATCTTTTGAAAATGCATTCTGAGAGCAGTGGACGTGTCTCAGAGTGAACTGCACTCCTGAAACCCCTGGCCATGGTCTGGAATTGCAGCAGAAAAAAACACATTTTGTTTTCTTCTGTGTCCTTTCCATGTGCTAGGGGTTAACATGAGAGACATTAACAACTGTAAAATAAATGACACTTTACTAAAGGAAGTATTTTGAGTATTAGAAGACCCAGAACCTTATGGCTGCCTTCCAGCACCTGAAGGGGACCTACAAGAAAGATGGGGAGGGACTTTTGGCAAAGGGAGATGGCTTTAAATTGAAAGAGGGCAGCTTTAGATTAGACATTAGGAAGAAATTCTTTACTGGAAGGATGGTAAGACACTGGCACAGGTTTTCCAGAGAAGGTGGGGATGTTCCATCCCTGGAAATGCTCAAGGCCAGGTTGGATGGGGCTCAGAGCAACCTGGTCTAGTGGGAGGTGTCCTTGCCCATGGCAGGGGCTGGGATGAGGAGGTGGCCTTTAAAGTCCCTTCCAACCCAAACCATTCTGTGATTGGTTCCATAAATTCAACAAGAACAATCTTCCTACCTTCAAACCTTTTCCTCTGCTGCCCATTCTCTCTGCAAGTTTCACAGTTTTATGGCAAACTGACAATCCAAGTTAATAAAATATTCAAGAAAAGTGACCTTGAGGAAGAAGATCTCTCTTCTGGTACCAGTGGATGCTCTGTGAGTCCCCTACATATTTTCCTCTTCTAGGGCCTGTTCATAAGGAAATGTCCAGCCCTGAGTCAACAAACCTGACACAAAACTTCCTGCGCATCTCTCACTGAGGTTTCAGCCACTGTCCTGGTGCTCCCCTAGGATTCAGCTGGCATTAACTCAGGAGGTGCCTGCTCCAGATTGGTGTGTTGAAATGTCATCATTAACTAGGCAAAAAAATGCAACCCAAACAACTCTCAATTTTAATGAACAGTGAGTTACAAAGGTATTTTGCATGATCTAGTAAGACAAGCATAGGGTTGGTGAACCAGGAGTAACTGCATTAGCCATGAAGCTGCTCAGGTGAGAGTTAGGAGCCTGATTTTTGCCTCACAAGGACTTTTTTTGATCCGTGATTTCAGTGGTAACAGGTTCACATCCCAGTCACCTCACTAAGGCAGTGCTTTGAAAAGAGAAAGTAATTTTTTTCTCGTGATAATTAAGTTTTCTGATAATCATTAGGCTTTCTGATTATAATTAAGTTTTCTGATTATAATTAAGCCTTATGCATATATTTGTATATGGAAATAAATATTTGCATAAACAAAGAAAGTGAAGTTGGTCTACACCTTATTGGTACCTAGTTGTTATGCATTATAGGAATCAGAAGAAATATTGCATTGCTGTATTTACTTTGAAAACACCAGCCCATCTTTTCTTTTTCTTTGCATGCCTGGTGTCATTTACATGATTAAGTCGCTCTTTAATAAATTTTTGATAAGCAGCCACTCTTACCTTGTGCTAAACTTTCTCCTCAGTAATGCAGATTTATGTATCCAGGGTGAATAAGAATGCTTGAAAATGGAGGTGTGCCCTCCAAAAAGATATATTGTACTTTTACCCTGTAATTCAGGGATCAATACATTATTAACTAGTTTACTGCTGAAGATTTGTGGTATTCATTTATATTTTATCAGGAGTAGACAAATTTACAGTATCCCCCAGGTGCTAATTTTGCCCTACTCATAAAGAGAAAAAAGTGCCAACAAATAGAGGTTTTGCACAAGAATCTTTTTATTTCCTTTTACACAATGAAAATTTTGTTATAATCTTTAAATATTGTCTTGATGGAGTTCACAGATTGTTGGGATGAGATTCTTCAGCTGCTTTCCCCCCTTGTGCCTGATCATATTTGAGTGGCACAGGATGAGGGAGATGAAGGTGAACCGTTTCCTGATGTTCTTTCCCGAAAAAAAAAAAAAAAAAAAAAAAAAGCATACGCTTGAAATGAGCATGAGCTGAAAGTGAGGAGAATTGAGAGAATCTGCTCAAAAAACTCCATTATCTGCTTTCCCTGGTGTTATCCTGTGCAAGCCCAGCCCAGGGTAGGAATGGCTGGATCCCAGAGGGATTTGCAGCAGAAAGGACACAACCATGGCCCTGCTCTGCAGCTGTACAACTTAAACCCTTTTTGATGTAGGAAGGGCAAGACAAAACTGTCACTGCTTGGGGCTGGGATGCTCACAGGGGAGCAAGCTGGAAGGATCAGCAAGGGCGAGTTGCTTTGCTATTCTCTGCTTCCCTGGGATCCCTGGGAGCCAGCAAAGCCAGGCTATGATTTACAGCTTTCCTGCAGAAATGACTCCTGGGCTCACAGGGTTGGTATTTTGAAAGATCTGGTGAGCCTGGCTGGCTGCCTGCTGTTTATCAGAGCTGTCAGAAGGATGTGGCTTTTGGAGAAAGGTGAAACTTGCTCCTGTGACATGGACACATGGCAGGCACAGGATGAGGCAGCTGCACTGTGAGATTAAAGAAAAGTAGAGTCTTTCATCTGTGATGCTCTGCTCTAGTTTGAAAACACAGAGAGAGTGGGTGTATTTTTAGTTTTCTATTCTTCCTTTGAGGTGTCTCCTTTCTTTTTTCTTTTCTTCTGCTTCACTTTCATTGAAAATGCAATGCAAATAGGTCTGCAAGTATGACAGAATTGTTTCATAATCATCACAAAATCCAGGTGCTTGTGCTGTTAGAAAATGGTGCAGCAAGATGTGTCTGTGCCCTTTTGATTATATTTACCAAACCTCAGAAATTACCCATCTGAGTGATAAAGCCAAGGCATCAGGTTTGAATGTACATCTTCCAAAAACTGAGCTTGGAACTTTTTTGCTCAGCTTCCAGTGCAAATCAAAATTCTTCTATTTAACTGACAATCACAGTGAGATAACACAGCAAAACTGGCTTTATTCTAGCAGTTTCAATAAATAAAATACCCAGAAATGCATCAGTGTATTATTTTCCTTTCCTATTCAATCAAAGTAACTTAAGCAGCACATTTTTCTTTTTTTTAATTTTTTTATTTTTTTCTTTCTTTGGTTGGTTGGTTGGTTTGTTTGGTTTTTTGTTTATTTGTTTGTTTGTTTGTGGGTTTTTTCTGTTTTGTTTTTGGGGTTTTTTTTTGTTTTGTGGGTTTTTTGTTGTTGTTGTTGTTTTGTTGGATTTTTTTTCTCTTTTTTCATTTAGCAAGCTGCTGACACACCAGCTGCAATTAGACCATTGCTGAAATTCAGGAACTCAAAGAAAAGTCTCTTGCCATCCAGCAAGTCTGAATGGACCTTTCTTTCCAAGTCAAGGGGTTATTTTTTGTGCCACCTTCTCCTGTAGGACCAGTGGAAAAGATAAACCTGTGTACAAACAGCACATGAGAAAAGAAAAAATCTTTAATGTCTGTGCACAAAATCTTTAAAACAGACCAGAAGTAGTCACAGTGACTCAGCTAATGGGTGCCCATAAATTCAAATTCCAAAGTTCTTGTTTTCCCCATTCTTCTGCCACTCAGGTATTTGTAAGCCCTAACCAAATGTAGTCTGCCCCTTGTGAAATCTGCAGCACACTGGGCTGTGGTCAAGGCCCTCTGAGGGATGCTTACCCCTCTGACAGATAAACAGAAGCCCAGTGTGCATAGAATACCAGGGGCAAGCAGGATTTGGGAGTGGTCCTGCTTGGGATGCCAACACCAGTGGGAGGACAACACCACCCAGGACAGCAGGCTGTGCCAGGGTGGGTCACAGATCTGCAGGGTGTGACCAGAGGGGCCAGCTCTGGAAACCAGGGCAGCCTGCACCATCCTGGGGACCTGACTCTGACCTGCACTCAGTGCTGGACTGGTCTGACAAGGGGAATTCCCTCTCTGGATTTTCATCTGCAGCCCCTTGGCTCAGCTGAGCATCTTTCCCTTATCAGAGCACAGTGGGCATGGGCATCTTCAGCATTTCTAAATTCTCTGCTGGTTTTTCCCATGCAGTACAACTTCCACACTTTTATCTGCTGTTGTTAGTATAGACAATTTCTCCATTTGTATGAATAAACTTTTTAAAATTGTGTTCTTCAAACCCCATTGCAGCAAACATTGCTCTAGAATGAAATGAGTTAGGGCAAAAAAAAAAGGAAGAAAATTTTTCTGGCTAACTCCAGTCAAGGTGGATGCTCCCCTTATCCAAAATTCAGGCAAAAATCATTGCAAAGACCTCTGTGTTTTCTGCAATGAGGTGGCTGGGTAACACAGCATGCATCCATACCCTGTTCTGCTCAGTCTGAGCTGTCAGCCTGGGGGTGGGTGGGCACAGAGCTCTCACTGTGACCAGGAAAAGCCAGAAGCAGGACAGCTGCTGGTGGCCAAAGCTGTGGCTCATCCATCCTTCCTCAAGCACAGTAAGTGCACAAGCTCCTGCCCTCTGAAGGGCTCTCTGGAGTGGCTCAGAGCCAGCCCTGGTGCCAGGGCTGGGTGTCCTGGCAGTGTCAGGAGAGCTGCACTTGGAGAGATGTCCCTGCCAGTGACAGATGGCACTCAAAACACAGTACCTGTCCCAACCAGCACTTCTCCCTTTTTCTTTCCCTTCATGGGCTGTCTCCACCTGAGGGAATGCTGCTGACCAGGAGGGTTTGTTTGCATTGTCCTAATCTGTAGCAGAAAGTGTTTGCTCACTGGCACAGCTCGGAGCTGGGAGCAGCCTTCAGTGCACAACAAACCTGCAAGTACAAACGGAGGGCAGGCAGAAATCATTGTATTACATCCTTAAATGCACCACTGAACAAATTCCCACTAGACTGTGGTGTGGAAGGTGATTATGGACAGGGCTGGGGAGTGATGTCCCCCAGATTCCAATGGGGATTCAGCAAAGGGGTTAAATTCATATTTGGCCACTGACTTACTGCCAACCTGCTTGAATCTGGGTGATTATGTCTGTTTATGTAAAGTTTGAGGGGTTTATTAATCTTCAGTATGAATGCTCACTGAATCCAATCTTTAAAAAAATGAATAATTTAAAAAATATCTGTAAAAAGATACGGTTCTCAAAGCACAAGTCTGAGGATTGGAAGGCATCTGCACTTGCCCCTTCCTTCAAGATGTGTGTGGGGTCCTGAAGGCTGCAGGGACATTTGGAAATGACCACAGGGCTCACAAATCTCCTGGAAGTCATCAGGCAGAAAGAATGAAGCATCTGTTTCCAAAAGCAGTAAAGCACAAGGTGCTTGGCACTGGGGCATCAGAGGGAACTTCCACATGATTCTTCATGTGCATTCCACTAAGAGCTGCCCACCATGAGTACTGGCAACTACAGGTACAAATCTAGCCATTTTTAAATAAGACACAATTATTTCCTTTGGAAGGGAAATCAAAAACCCATTTCAAACCCGTACTTTTTTTTTTTTAAACAGCCATTGAAATACAGCTGAAAACTGAAAACTCACTTTCCCTGAAGTTAGCAACAGTGGATCTTAGGCAGGGATTTGATGCCATCTAAAACACCCAGATCACATCACAGGGAACACTGTGAATGATTCTTACATTAATAAGGCCAGTCTGATTCAAAGCTTGACAGATTAGATAACAAACTTGCAAGGAATATACCTCAAATAATAATTCTTCTCCTGCTTTGCTAAACAAAACAACAAGGCAGAAGCAGAATATTTCAACTCACAGTGACACAAGCTTAACAGGTTTTTTGCTGTTTAGCTCCAGACTTTTGAACAAGAGAAAATTATTTATTATCTCAAGCAGCCAATTGATCCCCTTTCTCTATCAAAATGTATTATGTACCTGTCACTAAAGGTGTTTCCCATCCACAGTGAGTGGAGACTCTGTCAATACACCTACACTCTTCTCAGTATGTACATTTGTTTTAACCAGAAAGTGGAAGGAAATCCTGAGCTCCCAGGGACAGTGCAGAATCCAAAGGCTCACTGAACTCTCTAAATTCAGTGTGTATTAGTGAGGGGTCTGAAGAATACCCATGTTTTAAAGCCCATGGTGCAAACATCATGGGTCTTCCCATATCCAAGTATCCAGATTAAACCTGAAGGGAATGTATCATCTTAAAAAAATACATCATGAAAGCACTTCTTTCAGTCACAGATACTGGATCTCAGTTTATGCAGCATTTTAGCCAGGAACTGCTGCTCCTTAGCAAATTGTTTTCTTCAACAGATAAAGGACATTATAATTTATTATTTTCCTGTGAGGAAATGACAGGGGAGCATTTTGCAATGATTCAGCAGTGAAAAATTAACTCTGATTATATTGCTGTTTTAGTAACAATCCCAGGGTTGTCAAAACCACTTTTGATTCCTCTGACACGAGGTGACACCAGCTACTCATTATGTAAGACTCCCATCCAAACCCTGAGCCTGAAATTGAATGAGGACTTATAAATAATGTATCAATAAGGTAAATTATGCAAGAAATCATTCCAGAAAGTGTCTGAACTCATCAACAAATTAGATAACAAGGAGGTCTTTTTTCTACCAACTTAAATAAGCAAATTGAAATGGGATTTCTTCAAGAGCCTCCTCAGCACTTTCTTGGGAGCTACATGGGGTTTCTGAGTAATTTCTTTAAAGCCAAGATTTGCAAAGCCTGTCACCATTGACCCACCCAGCAAATCACCATTTTGTTTTTTCTCATGCAATGCACTTTAATGGTTTTTTTTTCCCTGTTGGTCACTGGACCAGCTGACATTGTGGGGTATCAGTGTTTGCTGTGTCAGTGTTTGTTGTGTCAGTGTTTGTTGTGTCAGTGTTTGTTGTGTCAGTGTTTGTTTGTTGTGTCAGTGTTTGTTGTGTCAGTGTTTGCTGTGTCAGTGTTTGCTGTGTCAGTGATTGTTGTGTCAGTGTTTGTTTGTTGTGTCAGTGTTTGTTCCCTTCTTCCCTTCTGGACGGCACAGCAGAGGTGGGAGCATCTCTGGAGCAGCACAGAGTGCCCAGGCACAGGGCTGAGGTGTGAGCATCCCCTGTGTGCCCTCTGAGGTGGTGACAGTGAGGGCTGCAGTGCTGAGGGGACACTTCAGTGGCCTCGCTTCTGGCTTTGAGTGTCATTGCTTGACCATCACACAGGATCTCATCTCTAAGAGCCTTTTTAGAGAGATTTAAGCATCTTGTAGGTTCATAACCTTATCTCCCTTTTGCATTTAGGGAGAAAGATCATTTCTGCTGCCCTTTATTAGAGGAGAAATTCAGTGCCCATCTCTGCAAACCATTCTGCACAGTGAGCTTGAACTCCTTTTCAAGGCAGACAGCTTAAAACCCTCAGCAAAGATTATTTCCAGGTCTCAATTAATATATTTAGTTTAAACACTCAAATTACTTCTGTTAAACAAATACAGCTACTGTAGTTACAATCCCAAAGGGAGGTTGGAAGTTCAGGTGTGTTTCTCCTTAGTTACTGACAGAAATACTCCAGCTGACTGCTGACACTGAATTAGCAGTAGGTACCCAAATCCCTCTGCAGCTCGCTGGAGAAACACTCCTCATGCTGTGGATCCCAGGGACTGAGTGAAGGATGCTGTGCAATGCCAGGAGGGAGCAGTGCCTCCTCTTCTGACTGCTCTTCCCATAGGAATTGGAGTTCCACATCTTCCCAGCCTCCCCAGGGTCACCCTGGTAGGAAGGCTTTAAAAGAAAAGAGTGAATTTATTTTATTAGAATACAAATTATTATTATTATTATTGTTATCATTATTATTATTATTATTATTAATAATAATAATAATAATAATAATAATAATAATAATAATGTTGTATTTAGGGTAAGATGAGCAAATTCCCCTAGTTACTTCTAAGCAAATAGTTTTCAATGCCATCCTAGGTATCTATTTTAGGATGAGAAAAAATCATCCTCTGGAAATACACATTTCTCTGTGCCAACTCTGCAAGTAATCCAAGGTGAGAGGCTCAGATTTGGAAATTTTAGATGAAGTAAACAGGTGAGTTGAACCCAATTCAAGAGGACAGAACAATTGTTTCTGTGATAAGCAACTGACTAACAGTGATGACAAAAATCAAATTTTGGTTCAACATCTGATTCCAGTGGTAGCCTTTTCCTTAATATTCAAGGAGAAAGGTGTTGTCAGAGGTTTTGCTCTATAAATGTGTGGCTGAGCTGTTGGTCACACATAACCATATTTCTTCCACCATGTGCAGTGCTCTCAGCTGCACACTCTGACATTTTTGAAGCTGCTGGAATAATGGATGGCAACAGGGGAAACATTTGTGCTAAATGGCCTGTAGTAATTGTGGCACTGAATTGAGCTAATAATCATCACTGTGCTGCAGTGTCTTGGAAGAACATCTTCCCAGCTTATCTAATAGTGTAAAAATGAGATTCTTGGGCTTCATGAAGGCAGATTTCTCCTCATCTGTGAATTTTATATGGGTGGGATTGATGTCCTGATTCACTGTTTCCATCTCTGTCAGCTTGCTGCTGGTCTGGGGAGCAATGAAGCACAACCAAAGTCCGCCCACAGCCTTCTAGACAAGCACCTGCACTGTTACAGAGGCAATTTCAAACCTGAGGTAGATTCCAAATCTTTTCTTGAACTCAGTTCATGCAATATAGCTCTAGTGTGTATATATATATATATCTATATATATCTGACTTTGGTACAGTCACACCTGATCCATGACAGCAGAAACGAGTAGAGAAACAGACATGACACATAAAGAATCTTTTTTTCACCTGTCTTATAAATTTCATTTAATTTATGTAAATCCATAGTGTTTCACAAGACTGAGCATGGTCTTCTTTTCTCAGTTCCCCTTAGACCTCAGCAGGGGTTCAATGGCTTAGTCCAGAATTATTCTTTGTAAAATTCCTCCACTGGGATTTTCCAGATTTTCTCTGCAGCAGCCATTTCAAAAGTGCTGTGTATATTGACTGAACTCCAACGTGTTTGTTCAGAAAAATATTGCACTTCTTTGTAAAAATGCACTGTTTGTTTTAGTGAAAGTTGCCCTTATAAACAAATTCATGGTCTGATGGGGATTTCTTTTGTGTGAGAAAATTTGCTGGCTAAGATATTAATATAGCTTCCAGTGTAGGAACTCCAAAGTTGGGTTTGCAATGGAAAAACTGCCAGACTGACAATAGAGTGCTTTCTAATATCAATTCTTTCTCCAGAAAATTTAAATGGAAATGGTAATTGTTTTCCTAACTCAAAAGCCTCATTTATTCTTGGTCTAAGAAGAAGTGAAGCCTTTAGCTCAGCTTCCTTTCTTCACTGTGTGCAGAGACCAGCTGCAGAGATCTGAGACAATTCTAATGGCTTAAGAGCAGAGCAAATCCACAGGGAGGTGTTTCCTCTGTATTTTCACCTCAGTCTATAAATATGACAGCATTTAGTTTCCTCATTAGACTAATTTTCTCATGAATTCCTCTTTTCTCTGCTACAAGAAAAACAGATATCTCTGCTCCTGGAAGCAAACAAATTAAGTTATTGCAGCTGTATTTGCAAACTCTAAGTCCAGCACAGTCAGCTCCTGTGGGAGTTAATTGTCCACCATAAATATTAATTGATTAAAACGAGTGTAAGCTGATGAAATAAAAGCATTACAGAATTGTTTCTCTGATTCTGCTGTTGATGTCACTAAAACCAATTCTTCATGCATATGTGCATTTTTAAATAAAACTCATATGACTGGAGAAATTACCAAATAAAAGGTATTTCCTGGGAAAAAAATAGTTTAAAAACAAGTTAAATGAAATAAAAACAAAACAAACAAATACAATCCCCCCCAAAAAATCTCACCAAACCAGCCTTAAAACAGTTTAAGTGACAAAAAAAATCCCACAACATTTATTCATGTATTGCAAGCAGAAAATAGGCCCTTCAAGGGTTTCAGCTATTTCCTGAGCTTGCTATCTGGTCAGTGGGAATGGAAGCATTTGTTCCAGCTGAACAGCAGGAAACAAGCTGAATTTATCAGCAAAGGAGAGGCATGAATTTAGCTCCACATTAAATTTGCTTTCCTTGATGTCAAGGAGCTACATGGTTTATTGCCAGACCATTCCAGCTGGCCTCCAGGCCAGAGAGTGGGTCCTCACTTATTAATAGCAGAGAAATGTGATTCTATTTTCTGAGAACTGCTCTTTTTTTTTAAATTTTTTTTTCCTCCATATCAGGCACCTCTGTGTGATTTCTCCTCATGTTTCCACCATGAGCAAGGATCACACCAGGCATCAGCTGCCTCCTCCCAGTGCCTGACTGGCTCTAACTCTCCTTGTGCCAGGAACAAACCTGAAGGTTGCTTTAGATTCTTCTTTTCTCTCTCTCTCACTTTGTTTTTTTTTTTCGATAATTAAACAGCATGGATGTGAGTGTAAAAGGCAAAGGATCTGTCTCCAGACCTCTGCTCTCTACCAGTTTGTGCTCCCTTAAGAAATTAAGGTAATAAGATACAAAAGAAGGAGAGACAAGGCAGCATCACTACAGTCCCAAAACAAGCAGTGGCTCTGGTGACAAGAAGAAATTCCTGACATAGTTCTGCTGCTAAATAAAGCAGGAGACAACAGCTGACCTTGGCCCCTAGCACACCTCACAGCTCTGTGCTCCCTGAGGTGCCTTGAGGACACATTTATTGTCATTTGCTGTGCATATTCCAGCTCAGTGTCTGCGAGGGCCATGGGGCTGATTTTTGGTAGCAGGAAAATCAGGGCAGGGGTTGAGAGTTGTGGCACTGTCTTGGGGACATGTGTGGGACATTCGAGGAGACAAAACTTCCAGGGACAGCTGGTATAAAAAGGCAGGACCCAAATGCAGTTTGATGTTGAACATACAGCCCAAGACCTGTTTTATTCCCTGGTTTATGATTGCCCCTCAGCCTTGGCTAGGCTTTGTCTGGGCAGAGGCACCTTGGATGGGATAAAGCTGTCCCAGGCATGTACTGTGTAGCATGAAAAATCAGTGGTACATGGCCCTAGCTCAAGCCTTGGCATGATTTTCCAAGCAGTGTAGTTGTATCCACAGAGAAGCAAAAAGATCTGAAATAGGAGTGCCCATGTGAGGAGCACAAAGGAAAACAGTTTGGGCATGGGTGGGACAAGGCACAACTCAGGCAGTGAACTCAGCTGGGTGAGAAGATCAACGTGGTTCTCATCTCCTGAAGATAAGGTGAACACAAAACATGCAAGAGAAGAAAAGGAGTTTGTGACACACAAAAGAGAAGCATTGGGTGGGAATAAGACCATGGCATAATGGAAGCCAAGGAAAGCAAAATATTTTGGCCAAAGAGTGAATAAATTTAGGAAAAAAAACCCAAAACACAACAACAACAAGAGAGAGACTGAGAAGACTGAGAACAGAAATCAGAATTTCTATCCCAAATCTCCCATTTTCCTAATACTGCTTTAAAGTTGCACTGTGTTTACTTTTTCTTCCCTCCACCCTGCCTACCATATTCACCAGCCACACGATTTTCCCTTCCACCCCCTTTGGTCAGGAAATTGAAGAGGTCATTGATGTGCAGGCCTCTCTTTTTCTGTGAGTAGAAGAGAGTACAACAGCTCCTATTCAGCAATATGCTCTCTCTTACAGATCCTGTGCTCAAGGATTTCTCAGTGCATGGTGCAGCCAGCACAGGGTGAAGTAGCTGCACAGGAGGAATGTTCCATAGTTGTGGAGTTACAGATGCACCTGGTGAATTCCCCATCTGGTCCAGCAATGTTCTTTTTTTATTTCTTTTCTTCCAGTAACTGAGAAATCAAATTGTCAATAAGCTGAATTTCCTGTATTTTAGCTGTACATCAATCCATTGAGAATTGCAAGCTGAGGATGTGGAGGGGAGGCAGGCTCCACAGTAAGGCATTTGTCAAATGATGCACCTGCTCTCTGGCACACTGTCAAACCCAGAAGGTGCAAGAGCAAACAAATCTGAACAATAACTTCCCTCCTCCACACTATATGTGTGCTGGTGCTGAGAAAGATCCTAGGTGCTGCATTAGCAGCAGGAAAGTCTGCTAGGAAAAGGAGACAGGGGACAGTGGAGGCCCAAGGGGTTTGGGCAAGGGTCTTGTGACTGTGAATGGTCACAACCTCCCTTCCTAAAGGCTGCTCCTGACCTGAGGGGGCAGAAAAATAACAAACATACAAATATTTCTAAGGTGGGTGTCAAGAGGATGGTTCCACACTCTTTTCAGTGATGCCCAGCCAGAGGAGGAGCAGTGTCCATAACCTGAAGCACAAGAAGTTCCACCTCAACATGAGGAAGAAATCCTGTACATGGAAGGTGGCAGAGCCCTGGAACAGGGAGAGCCTGGAGTCTCCCTCTCTGGAGTCATTCCAAACCTCCCTGGGCATGTTCCTGTGTCAGCTGCTCCAGGTGACCCTGCCCTGGCAGGAGGGTTTCACTGGATGATCTCAGAGGTCCTTTCCAACCCAACAATTCTGTGATTCTGTGATCATGGCACACAATTTGTTCCCTGCCTAAATTTGCACCTAAAGAAGTTGCAACTCACAGGCTCAACACTTCTCAGCATCCAGAGCAGGTGTTTGCTGTCCCCAGGGACCTGCAGACTACACTTGCCATGGGAGAGGATCCAAATCTGTCAGAGCCAGCAGAAATGGTTTAAGCAGGGGAACCTCTGTGTACTTCACTCACTCAGATGTTGGAAGGGCATTGTCCAAATTCCTCTTAAACTCTGCCTTTTTTAATGCTTGAGGCATTGACTGCCTCTCCAAGAATGCTGTTCCAGTGTTGAACCACCCTCTTGTGAAGAAATGCTCCCTAGTGTCCAGGGTAAACTTCCCCTGGCACAACTTTGATCCATTCCCTCACATTCTGTCACATCCTGTCCCTGCATCCCAGGGAGAAACAATGGAGGTGACACACTGGAGCCACTGGGGTACAGGTGCTGTTGGAGTGGATGGAAGGTTTTTCCTCCTTGTCCAGGGAAAGCCAGTGCCTTTGGGTGCTTGAGAAGGCACAAATGTGCAAACAACCATTTCACTCACACGTAGTTCTGGTTCAAGGCCTCAAATCAATGAAGGGATTTTCACAGAGTTCTCTACAGGGCTTTTAGCACATGCTGTGTTTGAGATAATTACACCATTTTGAAAGACTGTACATAACAGGAAAGTGTATTTCTTTTGAAACTCCTCAAACTCAGCAGAAACTGTGTGGATAGATGGAGCTGAAACAAAGAGTTATCTTTCATTCACGAAATCATCAATGCAGCTGACACTTCATAAGGGTCTGTGAGAGTCTGTGAAAATGGCTCTACGTGTTACTATCCAGCTGGCTCCTGCACAGGAGTACAGCAGCCTGTAAACTCTCAGGTGCCTTTCAACATCTCCAGGAAATGGTCAAACATCTATTTTATAGGCCTTGAGGGAAAATAAAGGGCAGGGATATGGCAGGTTCATCACTAGGGCAGTCACATTAACTATAAGGTAATTTTCTCTTTTGTTTGCATCTTTTACATGTGCAAGAATGTTAAACTTGTAATAAAAGGCTGATCAGGAGTATGAGGACTCATTTCATTCACAAAAAATAAAATCATATTTTTCTTTCTTCATCTAGTCCCTCCAAGGAAAAAACAAAAACAAAAACAAACCAGAACATGCAGAAAGCAAGAGTCTTGAGGCCAGGATATTCACTTGGGACCTAGACAATCCCAATACAAATCCTAACTGGATTTGGAGATTTTAGAGGGTAGATTTGAAGCAGCTTGTATGTGGCCAGTGCTCAGGCACTGACAAGGTACATTATCAATCACTAGGCAAATAAATATCTTCCTCTCTTAAACTGGAGCAGCTACAACCAGACTAAGTACTTGCTTCAGCAATTTCCTGCTGCAAATGGGGTAGAATCCATACCTTCATCACCTCCTAACCAGGGACACGTTTCCTCATCTGCTGAGGCATTTCTGATCCCATCTCCCAAGCCAGACAGGGCACAGAATCTCACTGTGAAGTGCCATGTGAGCAGGCTCCATCCACAGCTGTCCCATCCGTGTTCTGGAGAGCCCAGAGAGCAGTCCAGGATGGCAGACACTTCATCTGTGCAGTTAGGACTTGTGAATGTGTGTGGTCTGCTCCGTATCAGCTGCTCCTTGGTAAGAAATGTTGGGCTCTTCCCCCTGGCTGGAGCAACTTCCAATGGGATGCAGTAATTTTATCAGTCCCACAGTGGGACTCAATGGCCATGAGCAGAAAATGACTGGCTGGAGGAAGGATGGGTTGTGGAAAGATAAAGAACAATGCCCTGCCTGGTTTCAATGGATGGCCCATTAGCAGAATATCTCCCACAGAGATAAGGATCACTGCCCCACCTGGTCTCAACCAATGGTGATAGAATAGATACTTTGATCCCATCCTGTATTGTAACCCAAGACATACCCTCAGCTACACAGAGCAGAAGTGAAGTGGCACTGTTTGAGAGACAGAGGATGTGCAGGGTCACAGCCATAACCCACAATGGAGGCTGCCATATTTCCACTGAAATCAATATGAAGCTCCAGTGACTGAGTCAGTGACAGCTTCTGTAAGCTGAGGGTGTGCCAGCAGCTTTCTGTGCAAATCCATTTCCATGTGTCATCCATTCTCTAGACTTCTCTGGAAATGGGCCAGAGGGCTCCAGGGGTCTTTGGTGCTCCTGCTCCCCCCTACAGTCCATGCACACTTCTCTAGCTCATTCCTGCTCTTACCCTGTCCCATGCTGTGCCTGTCTCCAGGAGCCAGAATGCGCATATTTGTACCAGAAAAAAATGTATGGCCCCTTCTCCAGCCACACCTGGAGAAGTATGTTATCACCAATGATCCTTGGCTGGCTCCACAGCCATCCTTCTGTCCATGCTTGGGACACACACATTATCCCTCTTTTCTCCCAGGCTGCTACAGGAGTACCTGACACATTGAACCTACCCAAGCATTCACCCCTCGAGCTGGTGGCAGTAATTTTAGCAGAAGTTTAGGTTCTCACAGAGCCTGAAACAGCAAGGTCTCCACCAAGTTATGGTGTAAGTTGCACTGCCTACATGCACAGCAGCCACAACATGATCTTTCTGTGCTGCTAAATTCTTCATTCAGCCTTAGGGAGAAGACAAATTGCTTCATATCTCCTTCTCCATCACCAGTGGTTACCCCAGAGGACGAACACCTCCTGCACCAGGGAGTGGAGAGCTGCCCACAGACACACAGAGTTTCTAAACAACTCCTCAAGTTCATCTTCTTCCCTTGGAACTGGACTCCCTGATGGCTCAAGTCAGGAGTGGTTCTCTGTGACTTTAGGAGCTCACTGAATCCTAATAATTAGGGGAAAAGAAAGAATATCTTTATCAGAATCTAAAATACTCTGTGCAAGGGAAAGGTATCTGATATGTAGAGAGCTTTAAATAACACTGATGAAAGGCTAATCAAATCCAATAGATGTCTCAGCCCTGGGGAATTTCAAAATGCAAACACAAGTGTATTTTTGTAGTAGAGGGAATCAGGAGTGGTTAACAGGGATATGTGATAAGCTTTCTCCTTGTTAGAGTTCATAAATTGGGTTCAGTTCTGGAATCTCAGCTCACAGCAACCACAGCGTATCTTGGGTTTATAGTCACCTATTCTTGATAAACTTCCAGTCTTGTATGTCTTACTTAAAAGCTTGGCTCTTTTCACCCATAACCTATGAGATTCAGCACAGGAATTTCTGGATGAAATTCTACAGCCCGTTGTTGTCAGGCTGGATGAGCATAATAAACTTTTCTGGCCTTTAATTATTTGTGGGGCTATCAGTGTAAATCTGAATAGGCTTGCTAAAGTCATTGGAATTGTATGGACTTACACCAGCTGAGAACATGCCCCATTTCTTCTTCAGTGGTTTGAACCAGGATGACAAAACTGGTATAAGCAGAGAGTGAGCTGTCCCATTTGTATCCTGGGAGACAACTAAGGAGCAACCCTTCCTGATCCAGATGGTAATTCAGCCCATTTTAGAAGCAGAGGTTTTTTTCTCTCTCACTTTGATTCAGAATTTGTCAGTCCTTGTGGGGAGGACAAGGCTGGGAGGCAGGTGCTCAGAAAACCACATTAAATTATGCGCAGCAGAAAATCTGCAAAATGTACTTCAAAAGCTGGAAACTCACCATGTGTGACTGACAATTGCAGAGAGGCAGGATCCTAATTTCCAGATTAACTATTTCATCAATTAAAGCTGCATTTAAAATCCTTTCTCATTTGTCTGCCAATCTGTGACTGCTGCTGATACAAAGCCATCACCATAATAGAAACCAGAGTGCATATTTGATGCCATGTGCATATGGCAACCTACATTTTTTTCCAAGCACAGTAGTTCCAGCTAATTAGTTTTATAAAGTATTTGCATTAGTTTGTAGAATTCCATGGTTCCTATTAAATAGAGACAGGTAATCGAATGAGAAAATTAAGCAAGTCCTGCTGCATGCTGAGTGTTTACGAAATTGAGAGGGCAAGATTTATGGTTAAGATAATGTGGTAGCTGCTTACACAAGAACAAAACACCTCCAGCTGATACACTCAATTCTCGACACATTTTGCAAATAAAATTCAGCCTCCAAACCCTTCATGAGTCCAACTCCCTCCTAAGGGTGCTTCAGATCCCTGAAATCCAAGCTTTGTTTTGCTGTGCTAAGCTCTGGTATGTTTTGCTTAAATCCAAGCTAAAATTTCAGAGACTGTAATGAGAAGCTGTGAGCTGATGAAGTCCAGTGGAATCTCCTTTGCTAAAAGATGATTTATGGCTATTTTATTACCAAAAACCACATCTGCAAGAGAAGTGGAACTGAAAGCCAAACATTCACCCTTGGAAAATACATCCAGCCGTGCTTTGTTCTCTGCATCCAGATTCCATTACTTTAATATTCCTGCATGCATTTAGAGTCATGCACTGGATTTGTACCCAGAATTGCACCAAGCCTCTCAGGACTGAGCCCTTCTGTCCCTCAGCCTTGTCTGAGGGATGCAGCCAGAGCTCCCCTTGCTCCAGATACCTCTGCAGAATTTCCTTCCCAATACAGTGAGAGCAGCCCAGTAGTCAGGGTTAGGGAAGACTTCCAACATTCCAATATTCATGAGCAATCAGTTTATGGCCCATTCACGCCTCCCAGCAGGCACAGAGGTGTAAATCCCAGCTGGTGAAGTCTCCCAGTGCCCACCAAGCCAGGCACCATCCAGCAGTAAATCCTGGGAGCTGACAGTCCAGGCAAGGCTTTGAGCCAGGCTTTGGAGCCAGACCAGGGCTGATCCCCACCACTTGCCAGCCTCCCAGACAGAGGGGTGAGAAGCATCTCCCAGGGGCAGGGTTCCACCATCCATGTGCAGATAAAGCTGAGGTGTGGGAGCACCAAGGGGGAGCTCAGCCAGCACCTGCTGGGAGCTGAGCACTGCCCTGGACACTGAGCCTCCTCTCCCTCATCTCTGGGTGATCAAGGCTGAGTTGGTTCCTGGTGAAGTGCTCCCTCTGCCACTTCATTAAGGCAGTTTTAGTCCCATTTTAAGAAATTATTGCTTCATTCTAAAGTCATCTTTTCTGTCTGCATTTGAATATATCCCCTTTAAGATAATCATGTTAAACTTTTTTGATTTTTAATAAGTTGTTTTGAACCTTCTGTACATCCTGAACTCCCAAAGCAGAACTCCTAGGTCTTCTAAATTAACATTACCCATTCCACCATTTTAAAAGATACATGCTCCTTGGCTAAGAAACTCTATTTTTTTTTTTTTTTTTAACAAAAAGCATACTGTCTGGAATACTTATTTCAGAGCCATATATCTAAGAAATTGTTTGCAGTTCCAACACAGTGAAGTTTGTTAAGGTTTGGCAGGGGTGGGGGAAGAGTGGAGTTGAATTATTGTCAGGACATCAGGGAGAACTAAGTCCAAAAAAGCACCAGGCATTCTCATAAATTTAATCATTTTATATGGCACATTTGGGAATTGTTATTGTCATTATTGTGGTGGGCAGAGTATTGGGTACATGGTCTTTTAAAATTCTAGAACAAAGTCAAATGAGTTGCTTCCTTATGAGGAAGTAAATCACATAGCACTCTATTTGAGTTACTTGAAAGCCCACAGGCTCCTGCTGAGATTAAGCCCTTATTGTACAGACAAGAGATAAAACCCATTCTTAAGAATTTATGATCTGCATGCACAAAATGTTGAAGGCTATCGACAGTGAAAATATTCCCACTTTTCATATAGAAAACTATGGCAGAGGGAGCTGAGGGGCTCTGACTTTAATTCCCTCTCTCTGAAGTTCATCCCTGTCTTTAACATACAATCCTGTGTGGCCTCTTCAGGAGCCACCCAGGGTGCTCTTGGAGGGTTTGGGGACAATCCTGTGGTGGCTGTTATGGAAATGCAGCTGCTGCCGCTCTCCATGCCCCAGCTGAGCTGGGAGCCCTGCCAAACACCAGGTGGGACTTGTCAGGATTCACTCACTGCAGTCCAGGAAGAACTTGGAGAGCATCTCTGGATAAGCAAACACTGTCCTCTGGTAGTCACAGTTCTTTATTCATTCACCCACCTGGGCTTGTTTGCCCATTCTCTTTTTCATTAACTCACCACCTGCTTCAGAGAAAGTTCAAGGGCAGCCTCAGCTCACCAAGTGCCTGATTTCTGAAGTTGTTTCACTATTTAATGTGGGATCCATAACTTCAGAAACCTACATTAGAGTTCTCTAAACATCATCTAGTCAGGAAAGCTCTCTTCAAAGTCAGTAAGGAGACGTGGGCATCACTACCAAATGAAACATATGAGCTGTTTCTCACCTCATCTTCTTTGCAATCAGACAAAACTTTCTCTAAAATCACCAATTTCTCTCCTGTTGCCATTGACAGGCATTTGGTCAGACAGAGCTATCTATAATTATGCAAAAAAAATTCCACCTGCAAAACTTGTGAAGAATGTTCTCCAAGACGTTCAAGACCTCTAGCAGACATCTAAGTATACCAAAATACGTTTTAAAATCCAGGTTTTCAGTGCCTGAAGGATCCCCTCTGATCACAGTTAAGAGAATGCATTTCAGATCAGGCTGGATGGGTGAGCTGAGGTTCGTGGTGAGGTTCAACAGGGCAAAGCTCTGAGTCCTGCCCTCGGGTCACAACAACCCCTGCAGTGCCACAGGAGGGGGTGAGAGTGGCTGGAAAGTGGAGAAGGATCTGGGGGTGCTGGTGACAGCAGCTGAACGTGAGCCAGGTGTGCCCAGATGTTCCCAGGTGTGCCCAGATGTTCCCAGGTGTGCCCAGGTGACCAAGGTGACCAATGCCCCTGGGCTGTGCCAGGAGTGCTGTGGCCATCAGGGCAGGGCAGTGCCTGGGCATGGTGAGGTCACCTCGGGGCTGTGTCCAGCTCTGGGCCCTCAGCTCAGGGAGGACATTGAGGGGCTGGAGCGTGGCCAGGGAAGGGAACGGAGCTGGGGAAGGGGCTGGAGCACAGGTGTGATGAGGAGAGGCTGAGAGAGTTGGGATTTATTTAACCTGGAGAAAAGGAGGCTCACAGGAAACCTTATCACTATTTACTCCCTGAAAAGAGGGTGGAGCCAGGTGGAGATTGGGCACTTTTCCCAGGTAGAAGTGACAGGATAAGAGTTCATGGCTTCAAGCTGTGCCAGGGAAGCTTCAAGGACATCAGGAACAATTTCTTCACAGCAAGAGTTGTCAAGCATTTGGAACATGCTGCCCTGGAGGTGGTGCAATCACTATCCCTGGCACTACTCAAGATGTGACTGGCTGTGGTCACCTGAATTGTCCAGCCCCAAGAAGATTGAGGGGAGACCTCATTGTGGTCTTCAACATCCTCAGAAGGCAGGCACTGATCTCTTCTCTCTGGTGACCAGTAGCAGGACTGAAGGCAAGGGCCAGAGCTGAGTCAGGGCAGGTTCAGGTTGGATGAGAAGGAAAAGTTTTTCCCCCAGAGGGTGTCTGTGCACTGGAACAGGCTCCCCAGGAAAGGGGTCACAGCTCCAGCCTGTTTGAATCCAACAAGTGTTTGGATGATGGTCTCAGTCACTGGTGGGGTTCTTGGGGTGTCCTGTGTGAGGCCAGGAGCTCGACTTAATGATCTTGATGGGTCCTTTCCAACCCAATGGATTCTGTGATTCTGTGGTATTCTATGGCAAATCCAGCTCCCTATCCAGCTTTTTTCCTGGTCATGAGGGAGGGCTCCTGGGTCACTCACAGCTTTGAAGCCACACAGCTTTGAACCCACCTGAGACCCCCTGAGCCTGAGCTGAAAGCAGATCTGGAGAGCAGCAGGGTCTCCCACTTGTGTGCTGGAGATGACACATCCAACCTATGTGTGATCACACTTGTCAATCCAGGAAAAGGCTCCAGGAGGCCTCTTTCTTTCCAGATTGCCTTATTTGTTCATGTTTCTCCAATACTTTGGAGGCAAGCACAAGGAATTTTGTACAGTCTGCCCAGGGGCTGAGTGGCTGAAGGTTTCATGGGCCTGACAATCCCAGGCAATAAAAGCATCTATGAGGAGCTTGCTGACAAGGTAAGAGGCAGTCAGCTGCTCTGCATCCCTGAACCAGGCAGGAAAAAAACCCTCTTTGCATTTTCTACCTAATTTATGGAGCAACCTTCTGCACTGTTTCCCTGGAAGTCAGTGATACATCCATGGGTCAGCAAAACCTGTTATGAAAGTGAGCTACTGCCTTTCTTTCAAAAGCTGGGTCAGCTGCTTTTCTAATTCATTCCAGCTGTCAGGAGCAAGTCATGCTGGAGCAATAACCTCAAGAACACCAGTCCCCACATGCATTATATGAAACAGGGGTTCAAAACAAGCTGGAAAGGAGAATTAGGATCCTCAGATAAAACACTCCAAGCCCATCAACCTCAATGAGGGTTAGAACACAATTCCTAAGACTAAAATCCCAGAGGGATAAATTAATAAGAAGTGCAGGACTTTATAGGAGAAGCATGACATTATGGTGCCTTCTAGATGTAATTATTGAACTCATTTGCATAATTTGGCTGGAATCATAGAATGGTTTGGTCTGGAAGGAACCTCAGTGATCATCTCCTTCCAATTCCCCTGCCATGGGCAGGGACACCTTCCACTAGACCGGGTTGCTCCAAGTCTCATTCATCCAACCTGTTCTTGGACACTTTCAGGAAGGGGGCATCCACAGCTTCTCTGTGCCTCACCACCCTCACAGTGAAGAATTTCTCCCTGATATCTAACCAAAATCTACCCTCTCTCATTTTAAAGCCACTCTCTCTTCTCCTATCACTCCATGCTCTTGTAAACAATCCCTCTCCTGCTCTCTTTTCATCAGCTCCCTTCACTGGAAGTCTACTAGAAGGTTTTCCTGGAGCCTTCTCCAGGCTGAACAACTCCAACATTCTCGGCCTTTCCTCACAGAAGAGCTGCTCCAGCCATTTAATCATCTTTCTGTTTCTTCTCTGGACTTTCTAGTAGACACTTGATTACCATTTGCCACCACAGAAATGTCTTTCACTCTGCCAGAACCAGGTTTGCAGAGCAAGAAAGAGCAGAAGAGGTTCCACATCCAGTCTCACTCCCTCTTCCACCCTTTTCAGCAGGTGTGGATATCTCAGAAGCATCTTGTGGACCAGTGAACATGCCTGAGAAAGCCTTTTCCAAGAGGGCAGCTCTCAGTCCATAAAGCTGCAGAGGATGCTCTCCAGCACTGCTTACAAATTTATTGTCTACACAGTCAGCAGAACTTGGCCTGCAACTTAATTCCCAGCCCATAAACAGGTGATTATTTTCTTGCAGCATCATGAGAATATTGAGGCCTCAAGGAAATGGAAGCTCCATCACTAATTTGGAGGTCAGGAGTAAAACCCTTCATTTTAATAGTACTCCCCTTTCTCTTAGCAGTTCTGTGCAAGATCCCACAGCAAGGGGCAAGGCAGCATGTGTGCAAGGTGATCAATTGCTGCCTTCCCTGCTGCTCACAAAATCTCCCACGTGTGCACCAGAAGGGGTTAAAAAGCAGGAAACTCAGATAGCTCCAAAGCTGTAAGCTCCATGCAGAAATATCCATCTGCCCCATTTGTAATGCCACAGGAGTTCACACGCCTGCTGGATAGCACAAGAAAATCAAATCATGCAACTTGAGGCAAGTCCACAGGAAAGGCTGCAAAATAAATTAGAAATACTCAAAACACAAAACAAGGTTTAGGCATGCAGAGCTGGAATCAGTTTATTTCAGCCTGCTGAGAAGGAGAGCAAATTATCTTCCCTGGGATGGTTCATGCAGAGCTGTGCCAGGCACAGGTAAAGTGTGGAGGTTCAGCTCATGGATGGGGAGAAAAGTAAAAGCTACTGCCATCCCTGCTCCCAGAGGGTTCACAGCTTTCTCAGTAGGAGTTTTACTCCTCAGCTTCTTATCTGGCCTAATCAAGCAGGCAGTGCTGATGTGGTTTTAGTGCCAAGAGCTGCACCTGACCTCATCTCAGGGATGGGCAATGCAAATGCCAATTGTTTCCACTTGGTAGAGCCATGTCCCATCAGTATTCAGAAAATAAACCCTCCAGAAACACAAAACTCTTAACTTTCCAGTAAATCTTTATGGAGTAGAGTTGCTTGCAGCAGCCACCCAGCTTTCCTTTGGAAATATATTTTGACAGAGGGAAGTGTCAGTCCGTGAGAATGTTTCCTTGGAATGATCAAAGGGTCTAGGTGGGAGAGAGAGAAAAACAATGATGCTTCCTGAGCACTTCAGAGATCATTATGTAACACTAAAATGTTATAGGAACCTTGTAGCATGTGAATGTAATAAATGAAAATTGTAGTAAATATGTCATAATATGCTCTGATACATAATCTATGTGATTATGCAAATGCTTACCACAGAGAATTCTGGTTTTTTTCCTCACTGCCATGTTTCAGCCTTTCATACTAGGAGAGGCAAGCAGAGAAATCACCTTGGTACAGAACCTGGGGGGTCACAGCTCCCTGCTTATCCAGGGCTCATCTGTCCTTCAGTGGGAGCCCTGCAGCCATGAGAGGGAAGAATAATTCATCTTCCTTACCCTCCAATATGAACTTTGCCACTGATCTCCAGTGCACCTCAGTGCCTGAGCAGCGAAATAAGGATCAGACTGATTTCTTCTCGTGCTTTGTTTGCCTGCATAATTTAGATCAGAAGATTTTCTGATGGTTGCTTTACTTTAAACATCTGGAAATGCAGGGTTGTGGTCTCAGCAGGCAGCTCTCAGTTAACAGTAGCACCAAAAAAAATCACAATAACCTAGAAGGAAAAAATAAGATAAATTTTAGGGTGTACAGCCATACTTTTAAAACAGAAAATTCGGTTGAAAACAAACTCAGTTTCTCCACTGAACTGAAAAATAGAGTAAGTGTTAGGCTTGGAAAAATTAAGAAAATAACTGAAGAAGCATTCTCATTTTGTGATCTTTTATTTAAGATTTTATTACTGGCAATTGAAAATTGTGGAATCTTTTAAAAATAGTTATGTACACCCAAAGCAGTGGCTGTCCTGTAATAAAATTTAAAACTCTTCATCCCATTCTACATCAGGAAAAAAAGAAAGAATGCAAGAATTGTAGTTATGATGGATTTTTGAAAGATTATTGTTAATTCACTCTGTTAAAAGGTATTTAGGAAATTTTTACTCTTTTTGCAAATAGTCATGAAGAGCAATTCTAACAGAGACACTCTTAGCTTTTATCAATTCATTTTGAAATTGAAGTCACAGTATGATTTTCACTACAAAAAAAAAATTAAATACATTCATTTCAAAGAGTTTTTCCAGGGTCAAGGAAAAGCTTCAGAAATATCAGCACAAAGAAAACAAAAAGAGTAATAAAAATGAATCAACTGACTCAAAGAAATTATTGGCAACAGCTTACCCAAAAGGGTAAGACATTGTTCTTTTTTGATTGAATATATTGGGCAGCACTGGAGATAGGAGTCACAGTCACCAGGCCAGGCAACAAAAACAACAATATTAGCAGATAACTCATATTTATGTCAATTCACTCTGCGCCTCAAGAAAAGTCTGATATGATTCCCCTCTCTGCAATTCAGTGTTGACATCAGAACTGGGATGGACAGCTTCAAAAGGCACAAAAAACACCTCACTTCTAGAAAAAAACAGTGCTCTCAACTTTCATTTTCCAGCAGTATTGGAGCAGCTTTGGGGGAGATGTCAGATCAAAGGACTCAGCCTGAAACAAATAAAAGTTACACAAGTCCTTCCCCTCAGTACAGCAGCAACTCAAAGCTTGTTGGAATGAAAACAACTTTTGATCTTTGTTATTTGACTGGATTTGGGCTGGTAGGCTTTATGCAGAGTGCTGTACCTCAGATCTGCAGTCCTACTTCTGGAAGCAGGGAATATTTCTGGCTAATGGGGACACATATAATACTTAGTGTAGAAAATATCTACATATAACAATTATGGGAAGGCCCACTTCTTCCTGATGGAGATGTTCATATGAGCCATTAAGCAACACATTGATTTCATGTTAGCAGAGAGTTCTCATTTTCAGAATTGCTGTAGGATTTTGGAACAAAGAATTGCTGAGAGATAGAACAGCACAGAAAGATTATTATAAGGTGCTTTTGACACAGACTGCTGCCAGAAATGGTGTTTAACATCAGACACGTTGCATATATTTCTTCACATTGATTTCATCTGTCTGCTTGTGCTTTATTAATTCCATGATATATTGTGCATATAAACCATACGTTTTAAATTAACTCCCTTGCTTGTAATTGCTGTATACAGATTCATTAAGGACATTAAAAATATATATTAACTGACGCCTGTGTGGTTCTCTTAGTTGACAATTTTGAAAATGTTAGTGGGCTATAAATTCTCCTATAACAGAAATTGTATTTTCTGAAAGATTTCCTGTGGGACACTTTTGCCTGATGAAGGTAATAAATAAGATTAGTAATAAAAGGTAAGTAGTAGTGAAGAGGAAAATGCACGTGAGTGGAAGTATTGCGCTAATGGGCCCTCATTGAGCTGCAAACACCCAGAGATGTTACAGGTTCAATTCCTGCTTGCAGGTCCAAGTGTAACCTGTTCCTCCAGCTGCAGGCTGATCCCCATGCCTGATATAAGATACCAGAGTGATGTCAGCAGAGCAGCAAATTACAGTAATTTCACTATTATAAACCTCACGTTACAATACAGGCTGTGATAAAAGGTATCTATTCTATCACCATCTGTTGAGGGTGGGGACAGTGATCCTTATCTCTGTGGGAGATATTCTGCTAATGGGCCATCCACTGAAACCAGGCAGGGCATTGTTCTTTATCTTTTCACAACCCATCCTTCCTCCAGCCAGTCATTTTCTGCTAATGGCCCATTGAGTCCCACTGTGGGACTGATAAAATTACTGCATCCCATTGGGAGTTGCTCCAGCCAGGGGGAAGAGCCCAACATTTCTCACCAAGATAAAAACAGAGGTTTTGGGAAACTAAGGGAGCCCTTTCCCCACTGGACTCCAGAGGAAAACCGGATTTCTCCACATCACCACTGGAGCTCCGGAGGGAAACTGCACCTTGTACAGGAGCACTGCTCCAACTGAGCCACATCTGTCACTGCAGGAGGATGCAGCCACCATGGAATGGGACTGCTGCCAACACCCTGCCTGACGGGTGTCAGGTTGTACTCTGACTGTGTCAGGGCTTGGAGTTTGTTTCTTTGTAGTACTGTATTTCTATTTTAATTTCCCAGTAAAGAACTGTTATTCCTAATTCCCATATCTTTGCCTGAGAGCCCCTTGATTTCCAAATTATAATAATTTGGAGGGAGGGGGTTTACATTCTCCATTTCAAAGAGAAGTTCCTGCCTTTCTCAGCAGACACCTGTCTTCCAAACTAAAACAGCAACTTTTCGTTCTTTGTCCATATATAAGCCACACCTGATTATAAGCCGCGCCTTGGGTTCAGACCAAAATTTTAGTCAAAGTGGTGCGGCTTATAATCATGAAATTACTGTAAATGCTTTGGAAGGAAAAGACATCTGGATTTCTTTGGGAAGCAATGTCAGTATTTACCTGGCCACCACCCTGGAGGGTGGTCAGAAGGAAACAACTTCTCCGAATGCCTTGGGATGAAAAAATGTTCTTTGAGAAAGTGAAGCACCACTTTGAGAAAGTCAAACATTTAAGTTTTTTCCTAATATGAAAGAGTTCTATTTTATATTTACCTGAAATTTCTTTGAGATGTCTCCAAACCAATCAAATCCAAAGTCATGCAAAGGACAAATAAAACTTTTGACACAAATCAAACAAAATGTTCTCGTCAGGCCTCATATAATCTAACATTTTCAATGTATTGATTTTTCCACATAAAAACTTCCATTCACTCCTTGCATTTTTATTGGGATCTTTTTTTATTGCTAACAAACCCAAATATCACAATGTCAATCCCAGATCTGATTCAGCTTTTCACAGATTAAAAAAAAATCATTTACACAAAATACTGAGAAATCAAACCTATGCTTTTGCCAAGATATATATTTTAATCTTTTAAACCATTAGGTCAACTCACCTTTTTTTGAGGCAGATTATGATCCCAGTGACCCTGGAGCAAAGCTGAACCCAAAATGAAGGTTGTCCTGAGTGAGGGATTGGAATCCCCCACTGCCATGTCCCATTCCTAAGCAAAAGGCAGCACCCAAGATTTGCAGATGCCTGTGGTCAGAATGGAACAGCAAAAGCCAAAGGGATCCAAATGGCCTTACAAGTTCTGGCAGCAAGTTACAAACTCAGCAAAGAAATTGGTGTTGTTCTGCCTCTATCTTTTAATAGTAAGTTAAGTAAAAGAATAAAAAAGAAAGGAGACAGAGAGAGATCAGATGGAGAGGAAAGGAAAACCCCAGCCCTGGGGTGTCCTAGGGACACTGAGGGTTGTCTCTTTTGCAGACAAGTTTTCCCTGCTCTGGGGCTGCTTTTTCACTTCTCATGCCAATGTATTGTCATGCACATTCCATTCTCCTAGATCCTTCTGGAAATGGGCTGGGGCACTCACAGGGTCTTGTTTGGTCCCAGTCCCACTCTGCTGCTCTTGCCCACTCCTTGGCCCCATCCTGGGCTTGCACTGCTCTGTGCTGTGCACTTTCCAAGGACCACAGCTGGGATATTGATTCCAAGAGAAGTGCTGCCCTACCTCTGCATGGCCCCTTCTCAGCCTGACCCTGTTCTAACTTGCCCTTTTCCATCAGAATCTTTGGGTTTTGAGACGTAGCAATGCTTAAACTCCTGGTTTCCCAGGCTTCTACACCCACTCACTTCAGTTTAGTTTTTTTTCACAGTATGCACTATTTCCATTTGGCATTTGATTGGCATTTGCTGACAGCTTTGCTGTAACAGATCAGCAGCAGCAGGTGAGATTTCTGAGGAAAGGTGAGAGACAAGTTAAATTAAAAATAACACCTGTATGAGCAATGAAAACCTTTCATCTCCCCTCACTGAATGCATTTTTAAGATGTTAATATATCTTTTCTAAAGAGATGGGAGTTTCAGAAAAGTTAGCTTACATGACTGAGATTTAAAATAGTGTTTATATGACAATATTATCATTGTTCAAATTGAAATAGGCTGACTTGATAAATAAATCAAGCTATGTTTAAACATAAGCAAAAATACTGACGATATACTAATTTTCTCTTTTACTTTCCAAGTATGTTACACATGTACCAAATTATTTGACATTAGTGGAATTTGTCCAAAAATCTGTCCATGGAAGTGGTGGAACCACTGTCTCTGGAAGTGTTAAAAAATATGCAAATGTGGTGCTTAGGGATACAGTTTAGGGGTGGGTCTGGCAGTGCTGGGTTAATGGTTGGGCTTGATCATTTTAGAATTCTTTTCCAACCAAAATTATTCTATGATTCTAAGCATTTTGTCCTTATCCTCAGAATTTAAAAAGTGCTGGAAGGCTGTGAATGGCGTGGTGCAGTAAAGAGAGCATGAAACTCTCTGAACTTCAAAGAGCCACAACTCATTGAGAAATAACACAGCAAATGAGAAGATATAAACTCCACACAGTCATCTGCCTAAGCTCAACCTCCAAATTGAAGCAGATTAAATTCCCCTCTGGATGCTCCAAAGGCATCTTCCAGTGTTTCTAAAAATGTACTCACGTGCCTGTGTCTGAGTGAGTTTTCTCTGCAAATCCTGCACGTTCCTCTTCTCCAGCTCAGCCCTCAGTGAAACCTTAACACATGGACATTAACCTTGGATAGGTGTTGTTTGAGATGAGAACTGGACAATATGATTTGAAATAACAACTGGACAATATGATTCCTTTCTATGACACCACAAAAGATTGGTTTATTTAGGAGAGAACAATATTCTTACTCTCTTAGTTGACAGGTATAAGGAGCACCTTCAACAATAAAAGTGCTTCAAGGCACATTTAAGCATGGTGGGCAAAGTATGGTGAAGGAAACTATCACAGCATTTAGTGCATAAAACCTTGAGATTAACAATGGATTACTGTCCTTGTATTTCCAATTCAGCCCTGCTCAATAATATTTAGCTCACTTCAAACTCAGAACCCGAAATCTAACTTAAATGAAAATAGACACCACTATCACCTTAAATCATGTTGCACCCTGCCATGGACACAAAATTGCACTGAATTGTTATTTTTAGATATAATAGAAAGAAAAAAAAAAATCGAAATAGCTGCCTTATTTTGGAGCTGACTGGTCTGCATTTACTATCTTAATATCCTAATGTAAGTCTTAGCAGCACACATTTCATACTTCTGGGCTGAACTTGGCACATTTTCTTTCGATTGCAGAAATATAAGGAAAGAGATTTGCCTTCCTAGATCAGTGGATAAGGACCTGGAAGGTCAGTGTGTGTTGGTCTGTGTATTTACTGGATTAGCAATTCTGCAGAGTCATCTTAAGAAATGCAGAGAGATGCTTCTATCTTGCTTGGCTTGATGCCTTGCCATTCATAAAAACAGATTTCCTGACCCTTTCATTTAAAGGCTTTTGCCTCCTGCCTAAATCTTATATCAATCTTGTTGCCTCTGATCGCTGCACATTTAATTCTTAACATCTCCTCTTGAACTGGCCTCAAATTCCTCAAAGTCAACACTGCCTGCACAAGTAACCTCTTTGTATCTCAGTGTCTGAAAATAAAACCACATGGCTGAGAGAGGTTTCTCTTGTGTATCTACAGAAATCACTTTGGGGTTTGCCAGCCTGTCCTGCACTGCTGAGTGCCTCAGCTCCCGTAAATCCCAAGGCTTTGGCATTACCATGCAGGAGGAAGTTATTTTAATCATTAATGAATCCAATCAGATTGGGATTGTAGCATATGCCTTTGAACAGGAGCAATGTTAAAACACACAGGTTAGGATTGAACTTCTAGAGAGTGAAAAGTGTTACTCGTGTTTATAAATGATGAAGAAAAGCAGGTAACCTATGAGATGTGGCTGGACAAGGGTTTTGGCTCTCTAGCTCAATGTGGGCTATCTCACCTCACCCATCTCTGAGAGTTTTATAAAAGATAATGTGCCTTGTATAGACTAGATACCTGTTTTTAGGCAGCTAAACTTAGCTGGAGAGATCCCCACCCTTAGTATTTTAGTTAACATGGGAGCAGGAGGGATCAGTCATGGTTTCATCCACATTTAGTATCAGGCTGAACACCTCAGGGGCAATAACAGCTGGCACATGAGCAGATGAAGGAAGTGAAGCATGGAAAGGATGGGCTGGAAGGGATCTTAAAGATCATGTCATGGGCAGGGGCATCTTCCAGGTTGCTCCAAGCCTCATCCAACCCGGCCTTGGACACTTGCAGGGATGAGGCAGCCACAGCTTCTCTGGGCAACCTGTATCAGTGCCTCACCCTCAAAATGAAGAAATTCTTCCTGTTATCTAATCTGAACCTGCTTTCTGTCAAGCCCTTATCTTATCACTTCTTTCCCTCTGTAAAACACCCTCACTTCTTGTAGCCCCTTTAGGGCTTTAGATCTCCCCAGAGCCTTCTCCAGGCTGAACAGTATTTTACTTTCAAGTAAAAGTTTACTTTTCAATTCACCAGGCCACGTTTTAGGGGGAAAAAAGTATTCTTGAAAGCTACATGCATTTTGTAGGTTAAGAAATGTATTTCTGAGTAAATTATATTTTTGTGTAAGTTTATTATAATTCATTGTGTTCTTGTTTGTCAGGCATGTGTTTAATACTTTAATCCCTTTGTATCTTAACATGCTTAAAATATTGACAAGCTCCATGACCTAGTTCCATTTACAGAATGAAATGCCATAGTTCTAAAGGAGGAATTTGCATAGAAAGTTTTATTTTGCTTCAACTAAGCAATTGAAAAATAGGTATTATAAGAAGCAGGACAAAAAAGCATGGTAACAGATGGGTGATTGGTGCAAGTACCTGAAATTAAGGAATGAAACATTAACCCAACAATCTGAAAAGTTCTACAGAATCACTGTCATGTAACTTCATAGTTTCTAGCACCCAGAAAGAAAGGATGAGCAGCTGGAAAAACTCCATAACTCCAGGTAGCTGGAGATTCCTCTGCTCTCTGAATATCACAGGAGTTCCAAAACAAACCACTGCTTTAGAAATATCCTACTTGAAATCCTAAAGATGGATTAGCTGACATGAGGACCTTGAGGGCTCTTGAGAATTTGTGGATATAATGCAATTAAGTCCATGCACTCCTGCTTTCACTGGAAAGGCAGGCGCTCACTTTGGAGAACTTGCAGATGAAGGAAAAAGCACAGGATAGCTCAGGTGGACATTCTTTACTAGGAGTGGGGTGAGACTGCAACAGAGAGGTTGTGGATTCACCACTCCTGGAGATGCTCAAGGCCAGGCTGGATGGGCTCTCAGTAACCTGCTCTGGTGGCCATTCCTGCACATGGCAGGACAGTTGGAAAAAGATCCTTAAGATGATCTAGATCTTCCAACCCTAACCATTCTATGGTTCTGACCTTTCTGTGGAGATCTACATCCAGGTGACCACTGGCACTGGAAGTGCCCAAGCAACTTCCATAATCTGCACAGGTCTCTATCACTTTTTATCTTCTTTTTTCACTTCTGCCAGAGTTGGGATTAAATGCACCAGAGACATATTTCATGTTCAGACTCAGATGTTTATTAATTCTTATCTATGTTACAGTGAGTGTTACAGCACTTCTAGCTAACAAGCTAAAAATGGCAAAATGACAATTTATCTCTCCTCTTATAAGGTCTTTTAAACCTAAACTATCCAATTAAGAGCTAACACTAAATTATTTTTACTTTTGACCCTATGACCAAACACCCATGACCCACGGTGCGATATTTTCAATCCAATTTAAAAAGTACCACTTAGATCCAAGAAGAAGGTGAAGAAGAAAGAAACCTCTGCCCTAAAACCTCCATTTTGTCCTCCATATATTGCTATATTCTAAAATCCAAAATTCTAAATTTTTCACTGTGTGATATTTCACACTTGTATTCAAACTACAGACCAGTGAATCTAGTTCTATAATTCAATTTTGGAATCCTTCTCCATGGCCTCAGGTCAAAAGCAGTGTTCTTTTTGGAGTCAGTGCCTGACAGCACAGAAAGTTCAGAACTCCCAGTTTCAAGAGTTCCAGCAGATCTCATCTCTTAGGCACAGCTGATCCAAGACACGTTTGGGTATCCAAGACATCCCACAGGTCTGCCAGGTATGTGACAGGACACACAGGAGAACAAAACCTGGCTGGTTCAGACAAGTCCCAAGACAAATAAATCTAAATAAATCTATCTGCTTTCTTTTTATATGTTGTGCTGTACAAGAAAATAAAGTTGCAAAGCTATGATAGATTGCTGAAGAAGCATGCCAATAGCTGGCTCGCTTTCAGCAAAACTCACTTCCTTCCTGGTATTCAATTAAAAAAAGAAAATTACTGCATTTCAAATGCACTCTATTTTAGAATTTCATAAGCAGCCTTAGATTCTGTGGCAGTCATGAAATCTGCCTTCCTTATTCAGATATTGCAGTATATTCTGTTCCACAATGACTTCATTAGGCATTTTTTCTATATCCTGTCCAAGTGTCACTGTGCAGCTGAGCTTTCTCTTCCCATTAATCTGGAATTGCTCTTTCATCCAAAACACTTAAACATGTATAATTTTAAATACTGAAGGAAGTTTGACCTGTTTCAGTAGGATTCTTTATATGTTTTAAATTATGTATGTGCTGAAAATAGGGAAAAATCTAGTTATTGTACTTTAACAAGACTTTGTTCCACTGATCACCATCCTCTGAGCATGACCATTCAGTTTTAAATCCATTGTCTGCTTTCACCAGCTGGTGCACCAATGTCTTTTCTATGAGGATCTTGCTACATTTGGAAAATGGAGTTATGGGACTGAAGAAAGTGGAAAAAAACATTTGTGTGTAAAGATCTGGTCCCATACCTCATCTGGTGAGAATGGTGTATCAGTTTGTTCCATTTATATTGGTAGAATTACTTCTGAATTTCATGGAGAATAATAGAATCTTCAAAACTGACCTGGTGCTTTGGATATTTGAGTGTGGTGGAGGGCCTAATGTAAAAAGTTTGGAAATATTTTGCTCATGCATCTTGTTTCTTTTATTCTTTCTAACCAGTTCTTGTTGATCCAGCAGTTTTGCACATTCATAAATATAGTGAGAAGTTAGAATGGAAATGCTATTTCTGCAATCACATCCTATTAATATTTTTACAAATAAAAAGTGACATAATTTGTTTATCAGGCAAGCAAAAATTAGAGCTACAAATGAGGTGAAGTTTTTACTTAACTGAGGGGTTTATTTACTTGGAGTCATATAACTGACTTTGTTCTCCTGGTTGTTTGATGATTCTCTATTTTTTCTAAAACTTTTGTAACATAGTTTTCTTTCAATTACCCAGCATTTCTTTTTCTGAAATTTCTTTTTTCAAAAGATCCAGCAGCAGTTTGAACTAAAAAATCTTTCCAAATTTCCTATTTTAAGAATTAAACAATTTTCTTCATCTCTTACACACCCTTGCCATTCAAGAATCTCAAAGCCTTTAGAAATTGTGCCATCTCAGTTGAATTTAAAGGCAAATGAAGACTCAAAGCAATACAGGCACTGGACCCACTCTAACCAGTAGACAAATTGTCAGTGGCACTGATATCTGCTGTATTTCTTTGCACAGATGCTTTCTCTAAGCCCTTCACTTCTTTTTTTTAATTCCCAGGGAATAGTGAAGGTCCCTGAGGACTTCAGTTCCACTGTTATGACACCCTGCCTGGCAGTGCTGGTCCCAGGAGGGAAACCTTCCTGTTCTGTGCCCTTTCCTGCAGCTTGTACAAGGAATGTGGATAACCCAGAGGGAGCATTTTCCAGGGGCAATTTTCAGTTCTCAGGGAAGTGATGGTACTTGTGACAGATGCCAACTAAAAAAGCCTGGCAGGTGGGTGGAAATTCAACATTCAACATTCACAATTCCACATTAAGGTACCTTAGGGGGCCTTCAAAGACACCCAGCAAGGACATGGAAGAGCCAGACAGTGCTCAGACCTGCAGGAAAGACTTCTCCATCTGGAATTACAGACAGGACTTCCTAAGTGACACAAAACACATGTTCATGCCACAGCCCCAGTCACTGGTACATAAATGTGTCCAACTCTGCTGACTCCAGCAGAGCCAGGATACCTGGAGACCCTGTATACACCCCTATGCCAGTAGATAAATGTAGACACTAAACTTGACACTGTTTAAATTTAGTTTAAATTTCAAACTCAATCACATCCCAAAATCACTGCACTTCACATGCTAAGTGCATTTTGAAAAGGTCTGAACGTGACTTCTCTAGAGAGAAGAATTTTTTCTTTGGTAAATTGTTATGGAACTAGTTCAACTTTGTGCACATTTCTGCTGGGCTGATATATGGCTTTTCTTTATTTAGCATCACAGTTTTTCTTCCACTTTTAATTGTGCTCCAGATGTTCCTGACAGCTGCTGGAGGACTAGGCCATCTGAGCACTCATCAAGCACACACCAAAACAGCCAGAGGGGAAAGAGTTCCTCTGCCTGCATGAGGACATGGCAATATGAGCATCCATGTCTGAGCTAATCCCTTGGCCAGGCTGGCAAAAAACAGTTCACAGAGAGCCCCTGGCAGCCAGATCCAACATTGCAGTTGGCTTTGAGCAGAGGGGTGCTCTGCTCTTTGAACTCTAAATGACATCCAGGAATCAGTTCCAGCCTACTTTTCCTCAGTTAAATTTTCTGGTGTTTTCTCATAAATATTGACTTAATGGTCTGTGAGTCATCTGAGCTTTTTTGGAAATTTAAGTGAGAAGGAAGGAGATTAGAAGTGCTTGCTTTTCACTATTATCTATAAAAGAAGCCTAGAAAATCAGCTCAGGTGTAGACATTTAAACTGAAAACATTTAGATTCATTAGATTTGCAGACTCCTACAAGCATTCTTTGGAGGAGTGGGTGGACAGAGATTGTTCTGACTCCTGAACCTCTGCTTAAAACTCAAGACAATTTTAAAAACTCTGGCCTGCTTGTTTCAATAATATTATGTAAGACAAAATCAACAGCTAATTCTTTTTAATGCCATTCTCAGCTACATCCTGGCTTAGAAATACTGAGATTAAAGTCATGGAGAAGCTGAATCAATAGCTCTCCATCTCCTGGCACAGTCCTGCACTCCAGCCTATCAAGCCCTATGGCATCAGCTGAGGGTGTAGGGAAGCTCACTGCTGTGAGAGGCTGCTGACATCTGTGCTTCTCAACTAATTAGTGACATTGCCTTAACTGGCTCAGAACAACCACAGACATGCTATTAAATCCTCATTTTATAGAAAAAAAAATAGATAAATGCAACCAAATTCTTATTATGGATGATGAACAGCAAATAACAACTCCTCAGCATGCACAGGAATCACATGGGGAAATATCAGGGGTCTCCCTTAAGTGTCTGGGACAGTCAAATTCCAATGCCCAGCCCCTGGCACTGTTTAATTTAAAACTCTAAATATAACTGTAGAATACCCCAAGTTTTCATCCATGAATTATCACTGCAGCTATAGATGATATCCCTTATTTTTTAGGAAAACAAGTTTGGTGCACACTTTGAGATAAATCTTTCAGTAATTTCAAAGAAACATTTAGATGTACAGAGAAGAAGTCAGGGACATAGAATATGGCTCAGGAAATACATTTCCCCAGGATCTTCCAAAGAAAAATGTTTCTCTATAAGGTCATAAAATGCATTTTCTGCAAAGAGTATAATTTCTTTGCAGTGTCTGTTATTGAAATTGCCTAAAAATTGGGAGCTTTTGGGTATGCATTCTAGCAGTCTTCATGTGTTAACATTCTGCTTCTAATCTAGCTGTCTTAAAGGTTTAATTGCAAAGGATAGAACTAAATTAAAGATAAACTTCTGAATGTGTTTTAGCTATGTGAAGTAATTAGACTCACTGAAAGCAAATTCCAAAATGGCACAGTGTCTATACTGTTAATTACACTTTGCTCACAAATACGAGCTTAATTGTCCATATCAAATGGCATCGTCACGTTTAATTATGTAAAATATTGTAAAATGTACAATAGCATCACTAATTCATGATGTGAACTGAGTCCTCCTGAATATGAGAAATGCCATCTCTGGACCAACCACAAAACATGCACATCTGCTAAAGTCAGCAATGTCATTTTGTGGACATTCATAATGTTCCTTCTCACTGCAGACCAGACTATTTGAGCACCTGATGGTCACCTAGAAAAAAACAGGGCAACTCAAGAACTGCACATTTGTTATGAGAAGCTATTAAAAGGAAGGTTGAAATCCAAACAGCTGCAGTGCAAAGAGAGGTATATGCCTATAAGCATCTGTGTTCATGGCTCTGTAAGGGTCAGGAGCTGATTAGAAGAAAGGGTGAGATAATTAGGATTTCTTGCATGCTCGTGGCTTGCACAGCCTGTGTTTTATGGGTCACAACCTGGTTCTTCTGTGGCAAGCAAGAGGGGTTCCATGTGTGGATCTGAATGCACAAAATGTAGAACATCCTGGAGAAAGGAGCAGCTCAAAGGCTGCGTGGTCCCTCGTTCAGTGGCAGCTGAACCAAAGCCGCCAGGCACTCTGGGACAGGGACAGCTGACAATTCTCTGTGGAAGCTTTGAGGGCTCCCTCAGCCCCAGAGCCCTGTGGTTCCCCTGACCTTGTCCTTGTCCTTGCCTGGCAGCAGCAGACACACTCAGAGGGTTCCCGTGCTGCTGCCCCCAAGAAAATCTCCCAAAGGAGGAGTCAGAGGCTGCTGGCACCACATCTGCTGCTGCACATCTGTCTTAGCTGTGCTCATGAGCCTCCAGGAGCTCCCTGCATTTCTGATTAGAAATCTTTAATAAAAGAGCATGGGAGCAGAGAGCAGAGCCTGCCATTTCCCAATTATGCCTCATGACCAAATTTTCACTTCTTGTTCTCTCTCTGTCCCCATAAATTTTGTGGTCTTGTCTTCACAGTTCCAAGTAGTAGGAAGTAGGGAGTCCCTGCAGATGTTTTTAGTTAATAGTTGGCTGGTTCAGGCACTTCTAGCTGGAAAAAGTAGTTTCTGAACCTGGAGAACTTCAGACTGTGGTGCTGTCCACCCTAGCTGAAAACAATAAACAACACAGTTCTTGTAAAAAAGCAGACTCCTTTCTGTATTCCCTCTCTGTTCAAATGGAAAATGAGCCAACTTATCTGCATCCAAAGTAGAAATTTTACATGAATCTAACTTTTTTATAGGTACCTACATCAAAGAGAGAAGGAGGACCTTAAAAACACTATTTAATAAATATTTCCTGCTTAATGCCTTTTACATCAACATACAAGTGTAACGTGTGTTGCCTTCCATTTTACTGGGAATTATTTATATACAAGTTGGCAGAAGAGTCAGTGACTCCATTCCCCTTTCTGCATTTGTATTCTACCAGTTTGTAAATAAATCTCACACATCACTTTAATTGTCCCCTGTGTCTACTATGTCACTGGGAAGGAAAAGCCTGGACTTAGAAAGAATTCAAAGAGAAATAAGGTCTAGCAACAGCAGCAATGGTCTGGAGAAAAGAGGTTTTTGCAGGAGCCCATTGAACATTGAATGGTGAATTAGGATTCCTGAATAAGCACAGGGAAGGAATCCTGAGAGGTTGTGGTGACAGCCTGGGCACCAGTGCTGCCAAGGAAGACACATGGACCCCACCAGACACAGATGTGGCCAGAAGGACACAGTGGTTCCAGAAGGAGGAGTGGTAAAAGTGACACCCAACCAATAGCCCTCAGTAAACAGGGAAATAACTTTTAATCATGACAACAAGCTTGTTATTAAAGACTCAGCATTTCATTTTAGTATTAACAGTAGCTGCAGGTCTGTTTAGGACTCAAACATGAAGCAGATGCCAAATCCATCTTGTTCCTTACATCACAAAACCACAGACTGCCAGACCCAGGGTGAATTCAACTGGGGAAATTCCCTCAGTATTTCCTCTCTTTTTATTTTATCTTTCTAAGCATTTATTGTTTATTCCTACCAGAGACATGTTTGCATTGTGCAAGGATTAGCACAGACCAGGGACCATCCCTGATGTTACAAACTTTGGATATGGCCACTGCTTTTGAAAAGCAGAGAGTTGGAAGGATTAGCCATGTGAGTGAAAATGAACAGTCCCCAATTAATTTACTAGCTATAGCTAATGAGTATTTGGCTTGGCTTTCTATTCTTACATTTTAAACTTGTAGAAATCCATAGAATCATGAAAAATGGGATGAAATGGACTCCTGTGTGTTACCTGCTTTATATTTGTTCCAAGGCAGTATCAGCCTTACCTGAACTTTTCCACAGGTCCTGTTATTATTACACAGTAGTATAATATGATGACATTTCTGCAATCCATTCATCTTAGGCTTTTCCTGCAGAAGGAATTGCACTTGGAAGAAGTTCCAAAGAATTGCTTTTTAATTGCTTCTTTCAATGCATTTACCTGTAGTCAATTTTCTCTAAGTCATCTCCTCTGGTGAGGCAGCAAATACATGAATTTTTCAGGGGAGTTTTAACGTGATGAAGCTTTGAAAGAGTGCAAGGGGGAATGTGATGATGGCTGGCTGGACCTGATCACAGCTAATGTAATGTGGAAAAGAAGCAGGTATTTCCTAGCAAAGCTGAGAACAAATCTGGTTAAACATCCACTGTGGTTACATAGTTGGAAAAACAAAACCCTTCCAACTTCCCAGATTTGCTGAGGCTGCCAGCCCTTGCAGTAAGAAGTGGTGAGTGGTCACAGTCCTGGAACCTGCTATGTTTCATTCTGCTGCTGTTGAATTCAGGAGAGAAGAGTGGTTTGCCCTCTCAGGCACTGCAGTACACACCCAATCTTCATCAAACACCTTTTCAGCACAGTTTCAGTCTCATAATGAAAACTGCCTTGAAAACCACAGTTGTTTTTTCTCCTGCAAAAGAAGAAAAATCCTTTCTCTCCCTTTTTACTTGGGAATCAAACTCTTAAAAGTCACCCTCATTTTCATTCCAGCCTACCTAGAAAAGCAAATAAGGCTATTTTTAAAATTTATAACTTAACTGTTAAATGAAAGTGATTTAAAAACCAATCATTTGGGAATAGAAAAAATCATGGGGTTCCATTCCAAAAACATTGCCAGTAATAGTTGGAGTTGAGAATATTGGCTTTGGTGTGCTTTTTCTGAGTATGAAGTAATCTACTCAACATGTTCCTGTGGAAAGTTTTTATACTGATGAAACTGCAGTTCCTCATTTGAAAAATGCCAGGTCTCATCCTGAGCACATGGAGTGAAGTTTTTTACAGCATCACAAAATAAAATGTTAGATAGGATTATCTCTAAATCATCTTCAGTAGACAGATGCCAAAGATCAGCACTAGTTCCAGCATTAAAACTTCCACAACATTCCTCAGCAGCTTGTGTTTTACTGATTCTGTCTTCTCATTTGACACGTACATTGCAGTGGGACCAAACCAGCAAAACCCCTTTGTGCAAAGATCTACAGTAATTTCACGATTATAAGGCGCACTGAGTATAAGCCGCACTTCTGGGTTTCAGCAACTTTTCATTCTTCGTCCATACACAAGCCGCACCTGATTATAAAGCCGCACGTTACAATACAGGCTGTGATAAAAGGTATCTGTTCTATCACCATCTGTTGAGGGTGGGGGCAGTGATCCTGATCTCCATGGGAGATATTCTGCTAATGGGCCATCCATTGAAACCAGGCAGGGCATTGTTCTTTATCTTTTCACAACCCATCCTTCCTCCAGCAAGTCATTTTCTGCTCATGGCCATTGAGTCCCACTGTGGGACTGATAAAATTACTGCATCCCATTAGGAGTTGCTCCAGCCAGGGGGAAGAGCCCAACATTTCTTACCAAGATAAAAACAGAGGTTTTGGGACACTAAGGGAGCCCCTTTCTCCACTGGACTCCAGAGGAAAACCGGATTTCTCCACATCACCACTGGAGCTCCGGAGGGAAACTGCACCTTGTACAGGAGCACTGCTCCAACTGAGCCACATCTGTCACTGCAGGAGGATGCAGCCACCATGGAATGGGACTGCTGCCAACACCCTGCCTGACGGGTGTCAGGCTGTACTCTGACTGTGTCAGGGTTTGGGGTTTGTTTCTTTGTAGTACTGTTTTTCTATTTTAATTTCCCTAGAAAAGAACTGTTATTCCTAATTCCCATACCTTTGCCTGAAAGCCCCTTGATTTCAAAGTTATAATAATTTGGAGGGAGGGGGTTTACATTCTCCATTTCAAAGAGAAGCTCCTGCCTTTCTCAGTAGACACCTGTCCTCCAAACTAAAACAGCAGCTTTTCATTCTTTGTCCATATATAAGCCGCACCTGATTATAAGCCACATTTCGGGTTCAGACCAAAATTTTAGTCAAAATGGTGCAGCTTATAATCATGAAATTACTGTATTTGACACGTGTTCTAAAGACTTTTGCCTGCATCAGCAACACTATGGGGGAATGAAACCAAAACAAATGAATGCAGGATTGCAATGAATGTATTCATAATTCCTGGTGCTGAACGTACCATTGATGAGCAGGTGCAGAAAAGATCTGACTGCACACACACACACCAGAACATTTCATGTCAGCTCAGCAATATTTCTGTGGTGTTCATACTTTCTCCAAGCCAGAACTGGAGCCTCTGCACACTTGTGAAGTGATGGATAAGCGGAACCGCAGTTCTGATTGGAATTGCAGCTGCCTGTGCAAACTGCATCCTTGCTTTTCAAGAGGCATCCGAATGCTCTGGGCTGGTGGAGCAGCAGCCCCAGCTCCTGTTGAGCAGCTGCAGCTGCTGAAGGGAGCTCATGCCACCGTGTGGAGCTGCAGCCTCAGCACATCCCTGTGCCCACCGATGGAGCAGAGCATAAATACACAGCCAGGGAGGGTCCTGCAGATCCTACCAGCTTCCCTGCTCCCTCTAATGCTCTGAAAGATGTCTGACAGGACAAGGGGCAATGGCCTCAAGTTGTGCCAGGGGAGGTTCAGATTGGATTTTAGGAAACATTTCTTCACTGTAAAAGTGGTAAAGCATTGGAACTGGCTCCTCAGGGAAGTGGTGGAGTCTCCATCCCTGGATGTGTTCAAAAAATGAGATGTGGCACTTCATGATATGGTTTAGAGGGCACAGGGGTATTTGGTCAAAAGTTGGACTTGATCTTAGAGGATTTTTCCCACTTTTATGTTTCTATGATTTTATGTCTGAGGAGTTTTTGTGTGCCTGTGGTATTGCTCCATTTGGTCAGAGATTTTGGAGGTCAGTGCCAGCAAAAGGCACACTGAGGCTGAAAGCTGGGCTGCCACCACGGAGGTGTGATTTCCTGTGATGCAGAACAGACCCCTGGAACTGCTACCACCCTCCCTGAGCCTTGCCAGCCTCTCACACTCCTGTGATGAGGGTGTTTCTCCATCCCATGACTTGGCCAGCAGAAGGGACCCAGGTCTATTCCCAGGCAAAGCCTTTGGCTTTCTCAGCCCCCCTGCACCTGCTGGAGCTGGGCTGATGCACAGAGATGGATCCAGGCAGGAGCACAGAGCTCTGCCCCCTGCACCAGCCCTTGGTGGTGTCTCTTGGGCATCACAGAGACGGGAGATTCCAGCTTCACCAGCACAGCTCTGCAGAGAAGCTCTGGACAGTGAATCTTGCCAGGTTCAAAGGTTCGTTTTTGTTGTGGATGGGGCTGGAGTGTCCTGAGCTCACCCACACACACCTCTGCATCTGGGCTTCTCCTGGCTAAGTGGGGCCCATGCTGGCTCCTTCCCCAAACACCAGAGCAGGGGCACTGCCATGGGAAAGGGCTGCAGACAGAACCTACACAGGGATGCACAGCACCCCACAGCAGCTGTAAGTGCACAGAGCTGTGAGGATGACCAATGTCACTGTGTAGGATAACTCGGTACCTCTATCCTGGGATGCACAAGCTCTGAGAAGCAGCCAGGCACAGATGACATCACTCATTTGTAAACTGGACATAAACACAAGATGTCAGTTTATTCTGATAATGTTACTGGTTTTCAGGCCACAGAATTCCCAACACCTAATTTTGGCATTTGGCCACAGTATTTGATTATAACAGAGCCTCTTAGGAAGGTGAAAATATGTTTTGCACCCTGGAGAACATACAAGGCAGGGAAAGGGCCACAGCAGGGTATGGGTGTCACCAAAGGACAGGTGGGAAGGATTGCCAGAGGAAACACCATTCTTTCAGTAAGGTTTTGGAGGTGAAAGAGCTAGAAAAAAAACAGAGAGGCTGCCCAGGCTTTTCAAGAGGTTGGCACATCTTTAGAGGATGACTTTAATAGAAATTTTCTTGCCTGCGACATTTCCATCATTCCCAGACAGATTGTTTCAAATCTAATTCTTGAGCCACTGCACTATTGATTGCAGGCAGCCACAGAGAAATAATTGGATCTGTTTTATTCCTCTCACAATTCCCTGTCCCCCTCCCCAGCATCCAAAACCTGCCCTCCCATTTCCCTCCAGCCTATCTCTGTGTCCATCTGATCCTCAGGCAGCAGCACTCCTCACAGGAGGTGAAACATCACAGTTCAGAAACTCCAGTGTTTCCTTCTTCCCTCTAGATGGAGCCATGGGCTTGTCCCTGGATTAACACAATTACTTTGCTCTAATGTCGAGGCTTTGGTGGAGAGGATTGAGCAGCTGCAGGTGGACTTCAGTGTCTGCTCTGGCAGAGGCTGTGCTGCCTTATGGTGAAGAGATGAGATGAGGACAGAAAACACAGCTTTTAAAAATTATTATTAACTGGGTGGAGTCTGGGCTAGCTGAATGTCCTTCTCTCTTGTAAGATCTTTGATCTCTTGCCTCATTTTCTTGTTGTTCTGTTGCTGCTTTTTTTTTTTTTTTTTTTTTGCCATACTTTATTGTCCTGAGTGGCCCTTTTCAGTGGAGTACAAAACAAAACAGATGAGAGCATTAAACTGAACTTTGATTCGCAGGGAGCAGGATTTGTCTGTAGGTAATGTTTTCTGAACTGGTCAGAGATATTTTATAGACAAATGAAGGGAACAGAGGTGGTTCCTTCTGGCCTGAGGTAGGCATAGAAAACAGAAGAGTAAAATAGAACAGCACTGGCACCACCAGCAAAGCTGCATTTCTTCCCAGGTACTGGAATAGGAACCCCCACTTTAAATTGTTCATATGTGAGTTAAGCAGTGCATATGTGTGTCTGCACATTTAACACTGACACTCAAAGTTAGGAGAGATTAAAACCATTTAAAGTTTCCAAAGCAGCGAAATGGCATCAATTACTCTGAGTGCCAGGCACAGCACAGGAAAGACAGAAAAGAAAAGCATCATTTTGTTGTGGCAAGCCTTGAAGGTTTGTATTCCCAGCACACAGCAGTGCTAGATTCACTTTAGCAATGACAAGATTCATTCTGAGCCAAACTGATCCTGGCCTGGAGATGGCTCAGAGTTCATTTTCTGTGGTCAAAGATTTCTTTGCTGGCCTGAGGGGAACTCCAGTGAGACCCAAGGCTTCACACTTGAATCCCCACATTTACCGCTGTGTACACTTGCCCTGTTTTGACACAGCATTACATCCAGAGAGGAGAGTGACAGAGGATCAGGTTTGAGGTCTGCAGGTTTTTGGGTCTGGGCTGGGCACCCCAGTGTGTAGCAAAGAGCAGGGAAAATCTATTCAGGTAGACCTGGGATGGTGGCTGCAACAATTTCCGTTCAGGGGTGCACTTTGCCACCACATTTATTCCTTTCCCTTCCTTCTATAGGTGTTCTGGGGCAATAAAAATTAAGATATCTTTCCAAGAAATAATTTGCTAGCACAGCATTGCACTGGCAATGTGCAGCTGCAGTTTTAACAGGGAATCTTCCCTAATCTTTCTATTTTTTTTCCCCTGGGAAATACATAAATTGCTGTTTTCTATGTCAGTCTACAGCAATGTCATCTGCAATTTTTCTCCTTTATTATACGTGGGGGAGGAGGAGGAAATTGCTTGTCACCCAGTGGCGATATGCAGCTTTTATTTACATGGGAGAGCAATAAAATTGATTGTTTCTGAACTGAACATGTCACTTGGCTGGAGTTCAAGGCAGAAGGGCTTGTGGGCAACCCTGCCTTCCCATCCAGAGAGGAGGGACCGCTGGGCACCAGGCTGGACTCTGCCTTGGCCAGGTCACTTGCTCACCCACATTTAACCACATAAAACAAGGCTTTAACAAGAATTGGTTTGATAGAAGTCCTGTGACATTTAAGTAGATGATCTGGTAAAACTCAAGAGAGTCTGAACACGAGAATGGAGATATTTTCATCTGGTGGGCGAGTGTTTAAGCAGAGATATCTACAGATGGCTGAAAGAATGCTGCATCCATTTGGTTTTAAAACTATGTTGAAAAAGCAATGGCAGCAAGCACAGAAAAGGGCCATGGATACAAGAACTGGGAAAAACACCCAACACTTAAAAACTTTCACTGGAATTAGATGATTCATAAGGGTTTCCAACCCAAACCATTCTGTGACTATGAATTTATGCTGTGTAAAATGTTGAAGAGTGGGAGAACCAAAATTTTAATGACACTGACAAGCTTTCAGAGCTCTTAAGAAGTTCATAGGAACAACCAGTTCATGGACACAAAGCTTAAACAACCTGCCTACTGACTCCAGGCTGGGTTAAGAAAGTGCAGTCTCAAAGCAAACAGACACCCAGCCCTGAGAAATTCATTCTATCGTGGGACACTGTGGGACAAAGAGAAACTCAAGTTATCCAGTGACTCCCCTGGGTGGGGAGTCAGTTCTTAGCTCCAGGGCTGGCAGAGATCACTGAGGCTGTGCCATCGGGCACTTCAGCAATCCAGGGGAAATTCGGAAAATCGAGTTGAGCCATAGCAAGATGAAAGGATTTTCCTCCCCACTCTGTGACCCAGGAATGAGAGATCAGGGATGGTTTACTGACAGGAATGTTAAGTGCTGTGATTTTGAGTGAGACAATTCTTGCAGGGCCAGTTAAGATCTCTGTCCACAAACTCTGCCCCAATCTGATCTAAGTTTTACTTAGATCACGAGCGCTCAAACAGCTCTGTCCTTGGAGACTTCAAAGAACAGTTTTTACTTCATTCAGCATCTTTTTTCTTCCAAGTTAGGTATTTATTTACACAAATACATCAGATAAAACACGTTGGGTGGTTTTTCTCCATTGTGATATGAACCCCTCAGTATATTCCCATGGGTTAACTTTGCTCTGGTAAATGCCATCCCACTCCCTCTGGCTGAATCCATCCCATGCAGTGTGAGCCCAGGCTGGAGCAGGAGCACCCCAGACCAGCTGCCTGAAAAACTGCTTTGCAGGCAAATTCACCTTTTTATGGTGCAGACAAGACCTGACGAGTTTGTTTGACTCAGGGCTTGGAAATGTCTGGGTCTGGTCTCATTTTCTCAGTGCATTTCCAGTCCCTGGGATGATTCTAGCTCAGGAGCACTGCTTTATTTAATCCCACAGATGTGGCATTAATTATATGAATTCCATGTCAAGCATCTCCTGCATTTAACCTCATGGAAAAACTGTTCAGAAATGTGACTTACTGCAGTCAAGCTCCTCATAAGGAGAAGGATGCACTGAGTGTGCCCTGTTACAACCACAGCATTCACATTTGTCAGTGGCTGTCAGAAGAATACACAGACTAGCAAAATACCCACCTGAATGTAGCTACTGTATTTTCTGGGGGACTGTTTCTTTCTGCAGAACCCATAAAACACGTGCTGCAGCTGTAGCAGACCTCCTGAGAGGGGAATGGCATTCTAGAGTGTAACTCCATGCAGCAGCACTGCTGGGAAAGAAAGTTCAAAGGCATCCAGCTCTCTCCAGAGGATACAGCTATGTGAGACCCTGCTGGAGAGATGACTAGGTACCTGTTTTAGCACCAAAGTATTACAAAGAGCTTGTTCTGCCTCCAGGCAGTAATTTGCTGAAGCACATAAGACACGTTTCCCATTGGCAGGATGAAAACTTTCACCCCCTTTTTTTTTTTTTTTTCCCTTCAAAACACTGCATTATGTCATCTCTGTAAAGAGCTCTATTGTACATGTGGGCCACGGCAAATATGTATGGAAGAGAACTAAAATGACAGCTTGTGGTGCTTATATAAACACACATTAACCCTGCAGGTCCCAGGTTTCAGTAACTCCAAAGTCTGGCTTGTACCAGATGCCCTGAGCTGCAATCCAAGGATGTTGTGCAGCTTTCTTGTTGTGCTTTCTTAGCATGAAACTGCTGAAGTGCCTTGTCCATTTTTGTTTGCTTTATAGCAAGTCTGGGAGGTAGGAAAAAAGTCCTGATTTTTCCACTCCCAGACAGATGGTGTGCTGTGCTGGTTCCCCATTTGTATACATTGGTGAATATTTTTAATCTAGATTGAACTTGGAAAGACAGAGCGCAAGAAGCAAATTAGATTTTTCCCAGGCTAATTCTTCTCTCATTTCCTCCAATTTTACACCAGTGACATTAACAGGGTTAGCTTTTGATTTACACTGGTACCAGGGAGAGAAAAATGGGCTCTTGAAGAGCTGGCTTTAATTCAAAGCAGCTGGGCAGAAAAAAGGTGGTGTGGGAAAATCCTGTTCTCCAGGAAAATGAGAGCTGACACAGCCATTAGCTGTCCCTACAGATACCTGTTTTAATTTGCACTGCTTTAGAGGCATAGCTAGTCATTCTTGCAGGATCTAAACCCCATCATGAATGAGTAGCTTTCTTAAATCAGTGGAGAGCCCAAGGCAGGCTGGAAGATGCTCAATCTAACTAGAATTCACTCATTTTTAATCTTACCCACTTCTCACTGTTAAGCCTGCATCACCAAACAGGGAGAATTGTTTATTATTAAACCACTGAACTACAAAAAAATAATGCAGCAGGTGAAATTTAATAATTAAAGTCATGGATGTTATTCTATATGAGCTAAGAAACAGTTACTCATGTTTTCTGTCAGAGCCACAGCCTTCTCAAGCTGGTAACTTGCTGAAAATTGCTTTTAGCTCTTAATAAGACCTGAGGGAACAGAGTAATTTGCTCTGTTGAATAACATGCATTAAGTATGGGGACACTAATTCTTTTGCAATAGAAGCTCTGATACAGCAGATAAGAGCTCGATCAAGTAGGTGTTCAGCTCTGAATCTGCACATCATTTTATATCATCCTCTCACGGCCACTTTGGATACTCAATACCTTCAGCTGTGAAATCACTCATTTAGGTGCCTGCATACAAATCTCAGTGCCTGCCTCTAAGCACTGGATTTTGGTATTTTCTCATTTTTTCCTAATCTGCTTGGCATCATTTCACTGCAGTGCTGCTTTCCATGCTTTGGATCTCTGGGTGTCCAGGTGGCTTCTGGGGGTGTTGTCATGACACACAGCACAGCCCAACAGCTTTTTATTCCCCCTGGACTACAGATAATCCACATTTATGCATCTGGGAGCAGGCTTTTCTCTTGCATGTCTGCTATTCTGCAGGTTGATCAGAGCCATCTATCACACAGGGCACAGGGCATTTCCACAAGCAGCAGAGCAGAGGATTTTCTGTTTGGATGTCCCTGCCAGGGACTGCTGGAGAAGGGTGCAAAGACAGCAACAGAGAGGTAGAAAGTGCTGATGTGGCAGGTAGGCAAACACAAAATGGGAAAAAGCTCTTGGGGTTTGCACAGAGCCTGGTGGTGCCACCAGCAGGGAGCACCTGAGGTCAGCAGTGAATGGAAGGAGCCACTCTGGTGCATGGCAAATCCATGCTGACAGATAAGCTGCTTCCTGCAGCCAAAACCTTGGACATCTTGGGTGAATTTCCTCTTTTTCCTTTGTGGTTTTTTTAATTATTATTTTTTATGTTTTTGGGTTTTTTTGTTTTTCTAGTAAGGGAGACATCATGCAGTCAGTCATGATTAAAGGCTGAGAGAGTTGGAGAAGAGTCTGGGGACACCTTAGAGCAGCTTTCCTGTACCTCAAGGAGACCTTCATTGTTGACAATTATTAACAGGGCCCATTGTGATACAAGTGGTAATGGTTTGAACTCAAAGAGGAGCAATTCAGATTAGATTTAATGAGAAGTTTTTACATTGAGGATGGCAAAACACCGACCCAGATTGCCCAGAGACACTGTAGAAATTCCCACATCCCTGGAAACATTCAAGGCCAGGTTGGATGGGGCTTTCATGGAGCAATGTGATCTAGCTGAAGATGTCCCTGGTCATTGCAGGGGGGTTGGACTAGATGCCCTTTAAAGGTCCCTTCCAACCCAAACTATTCCATGTTTCTGTGCCTAGCCTGACATTGCAGACTGGGAAACAGAGACATGGCCCTTTCCCACCTTCCTAGCTCTGATAGCCAAGTGTGGAAATGATTTCCCAGGTGGTTTCTTTGGCCATGAGCAAGCCCTGTACCATGGGTTCCTCTTGTGATGGGAATAAGCAAGAGGAGCTCCAGCCATGAATGACATTGTTCAAAGGATTCAGTGAATTTGGGCAGGGTCACACAGGACACAACTTCTCCAGGGCTTGCAGGGTTTGCTGATCCTCTTTGTGGCTTGTCACACTCTGGCTCTTTGCAGTCCTTCTTGCCTGGTACATGCCCCAGGCCACCAAGAGGCTGCCAGAGGAAGCTGGTCAGCAATGGATGTGGGATATTGCAGCAAATAGTGGGGGGTTGGACCCCATTGGAACCCCTGTGAGTCCTTAATATTGAATTTTCTGTGGCAAGAGCAAAGAACAGATGGTTCTAATCATTGTGCAGTCTGTCTTCTGCAGCAGAGCCCTCAGCAGCTCAGGCAGGAGCAGGAGATCTTTCAGGCACCTGAGGGAATTGTCAGAGCCCAGATCCAGCCCTTACCCCTCGCCCTGCTCACCTGCTGTGTGCTGCAGCCCATTAACACCGGGGCTCTGGGGCTCAGCACGTTCTGCTCTGCGCTGGGTGAGCTGCACAGCCAGCTCCACTGCTCCCCTCTGCACTGGCATCTGCCCAACACCTCACCTGAAGGATTACACAACTCAAAAGCCAAAAATAACTTCTTCCTCTGTTCTTTGGGGTTTTACAGTTGGCTGATACAGAGCAAAGCCTGGGACCAAGGGACACAGTGCTGATTAAACTGAATTTAGACAACAATTTTTCTTCTCCTCTGTAGAAGGGATGCACAGGGAAACTCTATTTTCTCACCTTTGTTTGGATTGTGCTCTCATTCCAAGGAGGAGAGAGGATGTATCAATGCCTCAGCAGACCTGAGGAAGCAAGGTGTTATTTTTTAATTTAAATCACAGTTTGTACAACCCTGGACTGAAGGAGCTGCTACCTGAGGGGTCATGGCCTCCACGCAGCTTTGTGGTTTGGCTGCTTGGCCAAATGTCTTCTTGCTCCTAAAATATTTGCAAGGGTTCTCAGAGTGAGAATAGGGATTTCTAAAAAATGACTGTAAAATGTGAACCTCCAGTTCAACAATACCTGTAGAACTGTCTTCTCAGCAGCTCTCAAGCTCTAAAGGATGCATTTGCAGCCTCCAAGGAAATCCTTGACTGTGACATTCAACAGAAGACATTTGCTCCCTCAGAACTGAATGGAATCCTCAGAAGAGGGTGAAGCAGCCAACATTTCACTCTAGCAAAAATTTCTCACAATTTCCTCTTTTTATTTTCCAGTCCCTTCTGGGATGAAAATGCAATACTCTAAATTTCATAATGGAATAAAAATTGCCCAAATTGTTTGCCTTTGAACAGCTTTAAATCTAATACTCTCTGATACTCTTCACATCAATAACCCACTCCTCGCTTCACTGGCACCTAATCAATGAAAAATGCAGAAAAACAAGGGAAAGCCTAGTAGAGCAAAACCACCAAATCATAAAATATATCAGTAATAATTCAAAAGAAAGGCAACATTAAAAAAAAAAAAAAACAACACAAAAAACTAACCAAACAAAAAACCCCACTAGGATTTCAGGACATTTTTCCAAACATGATTGTACCATTTCTTAATGCTGGTAATACTTTGGATATTTTCATGAGAATTTAATGGGAAATTTCCTTCTTGAAGAGCACACATCCACATGGTGTATAAGATCCTTGCTTGTAATCAATACCCATCTTAGAACTCCTGGCACATTTAGCTTATTTAAGGGCATTCAACTTCATTAAACCATCGAACATTTTGGGTTGGAAGGGACCTTGAAAGGTCATTTAGTCCAACCTCTCCTGCAAAGAGCAGGGACAGGAGATGTGTCTCTGATAGTATTTTACTAGTGATTTACTGTGAGTTTGCTCAGATTGCGTAGATACTTAGAAATTAGAAATCACAGACACCCACACATGTCCTCAAACCCTGAAGCCAAGTCAGAAAAGGACCTTTGAAATAGTGCATTTTTTTGGCATTCCCCAGACTTCCATATGTGACTCCATGGATGTCGGTTGTCAGCTGAGAGCTATGAGCTGGAAACTGCAGTAACAGCCCTGAAATGCAGGATGGTAAAGCCCCAAGGATTCTGCACATGACTGAAACAGATGAAGCACAAGAGCCAGCTGGGGGTTGGTCTCTCCTCCCAGGTAACAAGGGACAGGACCATGCAATGGCTTCAAGTTGCACCAGGTTTAGATTAGATATTAGGAAAGAATTTCTTCACTGGAAGGGTTGACAGGCATCAGGGCTTCCCAGGGAACTGGCTGAGTCTCCATCCCCAGAGGGATTTAATAGATGTGAGGGACTGAGGGATGTGGTTTAGTGGTGGACTTGGAAGTGCTGGGTTAATTATTGGACCAGATGACCTTGGAGGTTTTTTCCATTCTTACTGATTGTATGACTCTTGCTCAAGTATGCTAAATCTGACTGTGCACAGAACCATGGATGGAGGAGACTACCCAGAGCCTGAGCCCAAATTCCCAGCAGGGCCATGAGTCACAAAGCCAGGACTAGACTTGTCTAAGTCTGGAGCCTCTGCACTGCCCCTAACCTCTCATTCCCAGCTCTGATTCCAGCCTTAGGTCCAAGAAATGCCACCACCACATTCTTCTCCAAAAAGAGAGGAGCAGCAACAACCAGTTCAGGAAATCAAGCACTAGCCCAGGAGCCCAAATGATTCCTCAGCTTGCAGTCAGAATAAAAAGCTTGGCCAAAATCCTTTCTTCCTATTGACACACAGGCCATTTTTAAAGGTCTAAGAAGGTCATGTTACCAGCTAGAAACAAAATGAAATACATTTCTACATGCTGTAGAAACAAAATGAAATAAAATGGAGCACTCAGTTGTGTGAGTAATGGAGAACACCCAAACTGGAATGAGCCCAGATTGCCTTTTGTTTGGGACCACTGAAACCCTTCAGTTTGTTTTTATTCTAAGCACTTGTCCTCGAAGGCAGTGGAGACACCAGCCCTTTCCCAGGGGTTCTGTCCATGCCAGAGCCTGGCAGCATTCCTGCTCCAGACCAGCAGCCCTGCTATGTGATGTCTTGAGAAACAGCTGCTGCTCCAAGGACAGCTCATGACCCTTCCCACACACTTTTGTGCTCTTGGCTAAAAATATCACCACAGTCCCTCTGACTGGTGCCCTGCACAGGCTCCAAAGGCTCCAGCTGAGGCTGCTGGCCAGGCTGAGGTGGCAGCACAGGGTGTGCTTTGATGCCAGCAGCTCAGGGATGCCCCAAGGAGGAAAGCAGTGCTGCCCTTGATTCTTCTGCTCTCCTTCCTTTGTGCTCCTGCATTGCTTCAATCCACTCCTCCTGGCCCTGTTTATAACCATGCTGACAAGTCCTGGGGCATTTTCTACCTCTAGCATCATGTCTCTCTCGAGGAATACAATTAACACAGGAAGAAAGTATCCCCTGGACTTGAAAGCTCTACTAGAGTAGTCTAATCTGGTTCCTTTTCTGAGCCCAGAGGTGAAGGAAAGTGCTGTGGGTATAAAATGTTCACTAAAGAACCAATGCAAGCACCAAGGGCCATGGATTTACATCTTTGGGAGAACACCTGGGGGTTTCTCAGCCATCAGGTCAGTGCTGGTGTTTGGAGAGCAGATGGTCACAGGAGACTGGACACAGTGCTCACACATCTGCAAAAATGAAACTCAAAGACAGGACATGTAGAAGGTAGATGCTTTTCCACCCTTTGGAGAAGGAAGGGCAGCTGAGTTATCCTTATCCTCATCCCAGATGAGTTAAAGAGCAGATCAGCTCCCTACAGGAGCAGAGGGAATTGGGAATACTTCCAGGAGAGAAAAGCAATAAAGCTCAGTGAAGCAGGCTGGGTCTGAGCCTTGTAAAGAGTGACTCAGCCAGTGCCTCACAGCTCTGGGTAAGACTCCTTGCCATAAAGAGCTCCTAAGCAGAGGTGCTGAGTGATTGCTTTATTGTTCCTTACAAACCTTGCTGTGAAATCCCTGTAAATATGTTTATGAGCTTGTTGGGGCGGCTCCCCCGCTGCTGGCAGTGCTGTAAATAAACACAGTGCCTTTGATTCACGGAAATTCGGCTTCTGGACCCCATTATGGGCCCTGGCTCTGCTTCCAGCTCAGACATGGGGCCCCTCCTGCCCCAGCTCACAAGGAGCACGACATTTCTGCTCTCCAGTGAGTGACTGGAGAGATCAGTGCACATGTTCAGCATTATGCACATCCCCATATGGCAGCCTCACCCTCGCTCCTCTTCCCCCAGCAGAGCTCTGTGAACTTCACCAGCTCCAGAGAGCAGCCTGTGGACAGCTTCCATCCACTGTCCTTTCTCCCACACAGCCAGGACATTTGGATGTGACCCTCTGAGTTTGGGTGGGCACAGCAGGTTTTGGGATGGATGCTGCCTGCATCCAGGAGTGATGCTTGCAAGCATGGGGTGCATCTACATCTGAGGGCAGCCTCAAAATCTCAACTTTGGCTTCCCCCCTGCAGTGTGCATGATCAACCTGTGCCAAAACCTTGTCAATCCAGACCAGACAAGGAGCCCAGCTGAAACATCTGCCCCCCTGTGCTATCTACCCTGTCCTGGAGCCGAGCTGCCTCTGTCATCACAGCCTGCTGTTCAAAGCAAGCTGAATTTGCTGCTGTTTTACTCTAAAAACCAGGATTTTGTGATGCCAAGAATGTTCATGCACTGCCAGATGAGTTATCAAGGAGTCTGTGCAAAGGGGGTTCAACACAGGGAGGGACAAATCATGGAACCACAGAAAGGTTTGGGTTGGAAGGGACCTCAAAGATCAGTTCCAACCCCTGCCATGGGCAGGGACCTTCCACTATCCCAGGCTGCCCCAAGCCCCATCCAGCCTGGCCTTGGACACTGCCAGGGATCCAGGGGCAGCCACAGCTTTTCTAAAGAACCTGTGCCAGGGCCTCACCACCCTTGCAGGGAACAATTTGTTCCTAATTTCCAAGGAATCCTCTGCAGCCATCCTATTGCAAGCTGTCCAGCAACGTGGACTCCTAACCACAATATTTAAAAAAAACCAAAATAAATTGAAGAAAATATCTCAGAAATTCACCAGCAGCAAAGGGAGATTTTATCAGTTTCTTTGCTCCCACCCACTCTTCTATTATGGAGTTAAAATATGGGATTGGTCCAGGAAACAATCTACATCAAAATAAAAGAACCAGGATATTTGCCCATCTATATAAACTGAACAAGAGACACACCAAACATCACAAAGAATCCCATGGGCAATGAAACATCTTGTGCACTCAGCAGCAAAATGCTCCTATTTTGTGTAATGCCTTGCAGCCCAACTGTGATCCAAAACATTTCAAGCATAACTTAATAAATTGCAGTGGGCATAGCAAGGGCACTGGAGAAATATTTCCTAGCTGGCTTTTGAAGTGAGACAGAAGGAGAGCTGCAGGACAGCAGCTCCAGAGGTCCAAACACTGAACAGGAGATTCTTGCAGGGGGGAAAAAAGGACCTGTGTGTAGGCAGGGGCCATGAGCTGGTTTAGTGCTACAGGAGGCTGAAGGAATCTGGGGTGAAAGGCTGAGGCTGATCTGCACCTGTGTGTCAGCGTGGCCATATCTGAGTGCCTGTGTCAGCAGGTCTGTGTGCACAGAAATTGGGGCTTAACCAAGCAGCAGGAGTGACCCTGCCCCTGGGGCACTGTGCCAGGGTCTGTGGGTTAGCTCAGGTCAGGGTGTGTTTCAGCACGTTGCTGTCCATAACACACAGGCACTGAATTTCCACACATACCAGCAGGAATCAGGTGCTGGTTTGCCAGCAGGAACATGGGTTCCCTGTTTGCTCAGTCCTGCCAGGCACAAGGAGCCAATGTATTCACAGAATCACAGAATGGCTTGGGTTGGAAGACACCTTAAATCTCATCTGATTCCAACCCCTCAGGTTACTCAGAGCCCCTTCCAACCCAGCCTTGAACATCTCTGGGGCATTCACAGCTTCTCTGGGCAACTTCTTCCAGGGCCTCACCACCCTCACAGGGAAGAATTTCTTCCTAACATCCAATCTAAACCTGATCTCTGCCAGTTTGAAGCCATTTCCCCTTGTCCTGTCACTCCAGGCCCTTTTAGATAGTCTGTCTCCTTCTTTCTCCTTCCTTTTCTCTCCTTCTTTGTCAGCTCCCTTCAAGTACTGGAAGCCCACAGTTGGGTCACCTGAAGCCTTTTCTTTTCCAGGCTGAACAACCCCAATTCTCTGAGCCTTTTTTCACAGCAGAGCTGTTCCATCCATCCAGTGACCTTCCCTCCCAGAGCTGTCCTGCCTTTGGACTCCCTCCAGCCTGTCCATGCCCTGCCTGTGCTGGGACCCCGGAGCTGGTGCAGCCCTGCAGGTGGAGTCTCAGCACAGCAGAGGCACAGATTCCTCCCCTCACCTGCTTTGGATGCAGCCCACTTGGCTTTTCAGGTCTCCCTTCCCTGTCTATGGGGTAGGAATAAAAGTCCTGGTTCTGCTGCCTGCCTTGGATATTTAGATTGCTGCAGCTGTGTTGAGATTGTCTCCCACTACAGGGTTCTATAAAGCAGCAGGATAAACTGAGAGCCCAGGACACCCCCAGAGCTGCCAGACCCTCCCTTTGCCCAGGCAGGAAAAAGTTAATCAGGATACCAGTCTGGCACCAGCAGCAGCTGAATCTCATTTGGACCACCTACACATTGTGAGGATAAAAAAAACTGTCTCAAATTATATTCTGAAAAAGAGCCAGAAGGAACCTCTCAACAAATCTCCCTAATTTTTGCCTCTGCAAAAATGTCCATTTTATTCCTTTTTTTTTTGTTGTTGTTTTTTCAACTAAACCACAAGCCTAATGAAGCAAGATGAGTGATGTAGAGGTTTGGTGTTTGATGATTAAATTTAATGATTTGACTGTGGGGTCTCAGCCTGGTACCTACAACACAAAAGTTCCTGAGAATTTCCAGTTGTCTGTGAGAATTTCCATGGAGGAACAGAGCAGGAGAGGAACTCTTAAGTAGAAGGAAAAGCTAATGGGGCATTTCTGAGATATGTCTGCAGGGACATCCTGTGGAACTAGCAGGATTTGTCAGTCTGGCAGTTTGCAGTGACAATGAACATTTTTCCCAAATAGATATCCAGAACATATTTCCTGACATGTTCACTTCTTGCATCTTTGGCTCAGCCTGTCTCCAGACACTGCTCTGAATCCTCTGGTGTAGTCCCATCCTTAATTTCAGCTTCCAGTTATCTGCACTGTGTGACTTCAGTGAAAGGGAAATTGAGAGGATTTCCCTCTCCCAGCATGCAGCTGTGGATTGATCCTGAAACAATTCAGATTTATTGCTGCAGTTTGATGGCTCATGGGAAAGGAATTGGCTCCCCAGCAGAAAGTCAAAGATGGGGAGACAGTAGCTTGAGCAGTGTGACTGATGGCACAGACTGAAACACTAAAGCTCCTCTGCTGCACCTTGGACCTTCAGCCAACATGTGGTGAGTGACCTTCAGATACTGATCTGGAGCTTCACCTTTCATCTCCCCCCACTTCTCAAGTTTTCCTCTCTCTATTCTCATCCAAGCCACTGCAAATATTCATATTTTCTTTTTTGCCTCCCTTTGCTTTGGCTCAGCCAGGGCCTGAAGACTCAAGACAGGAATCATTCAGTGTAATTCTACACCCTGTGTTGGGGGAGATAGTCAAGTGGATCCAGTGGCTCCTTCTGGCCTGAAAGTCTCTTCAGACAAAATTCATAATAGTAATGCTAATGCAGACATTTTGCAGATGCTTACTTCAGGACATGGAATGTTTGTGATTCATTTTGTTTGGTGTCCCAGAATATTTCAGCTCCCAAACCATCACTGACTGTTTGTTAATTTATCAGCACTTAATTCAGTTCTAAACAAACTTAGAAATTCTTGTCCGTTTTATGTTAGTATGCATTATTCATGCAGGCCCCAGAAATGGGAGTTTTGGACAGTTTTGTTGCATTATTTAGCACATCTGGATATTTGCTTTTAAATAAATTGTTTGTAGCACATTAGGTAAGGAGGAAATTTTTAGTCCTTCTCCCCTAGTCTACAGGACTGGAGTGTCAAAGAAGCCAGATAAATACTTCTAACCAATATGAAATTTGTCAAAAAAAGACGATAAATCTGATAGCTTCTCCAGCTATGAAAGATATTTGGTCATGATGTTAAGCTCTTGCAAATGTTGTCTGTTCCAGAAGATGACCATCCAGAATCAGATCTCAAACAGCCTGGGTTTGAGTGCCCAGTCACAGATCAGCAGGATTATGTGGCTTCCAGGGCTTGTCCTGATTGCAAAAAGGAAGCTTCAAGCACGTTATGAATTCATGTGATTCACAGCTCCTTTAAGTTGAGGTGATTCATCCCCCTTCTGCCAAAAACATCTCCAAAAGATCATGTGCCAGGCCATCCTCATAACTGAATAGAAAATCAACCCCAAAAAAGAGAGAGCATGAAAGGAGAGAGTTAATCCAAACGCTCTGTCCCTCAATCCAGATGCTTAAAAGATTTAACAAGGGGAGAGCTGCCACGTAGCCTGCACATACATGCTAGAGAACAGTTAATGTGCCCTAAAGTTTGATAATCTGAATAAAAGTGGATTTGAGAAATTTATTTGGATTAACATGATCTGCTTTTTAGAGAAAAGATTTTGAATCCTCAACAAGGAGCTTAGCCACGATTAACTCATTTAAACACTTTCACAGCTAAATGTGGTCCCAATGCCCCAAGCAGTTGGAGCTTTACCCTCTGGGGATTAAGATAAACCTCATCTGATGGTTCTCCTGCTCTTCTCCTCCATGTCTGCTTGTTCTGCAGACAGCTCCTCATGGTATCCCCTCTGTCCTTCCTCTCATGGTGAGGAGCTGGAGAAACCCAGACTTGGGAATTTCTCCCCATTCCTTCCCCTCTGGTTGTGGATTCCTCCCCTCACTGCCTGGGCAGAAGAGGTGATGACAATCAATTTGTCAGGTCACTGAAGAATCCCAACAATGCAGAGTCACCCTGCAGCTGCTGCCCTGGACTGGTGTGCAGCCCTTCCAAGGGAAGAGGGTCTGGGTCCCCCTCCCTCTTCAGAGATTACCCAGCAATGGGAATTAGTGCTTGGATTGTATCTGAGCATCCAGAGCCGTTCTGCTGCCTTCTCCTCATCTCTGGACCTGCCAGGACCCATTCTCTGTTCAATGAACTAAATGAAATGAGGACATGGGCCCCAAAAGTGCCACAGCCATCCACTCTGTTGGGTCATTGGCATCCCCCTGGCACAGGGCAGACCTGGGCTGATCTCAGGGCTCGAGGCACACTTAGAACAGGGACCAGTGGGTGATTTGGATGCAGCCATCCTGGACTGGGGATTAGAAGGATTAATACAAGCTTAAATGGCACAAATTGGCCTCAGAGCCAAAAGCAGCTCCTCCCCCATTTTATTTGCTGCTGTGAGTGGAGCTGCTAAAGGCAAACTGAGGATCCCAGAGTGTCCTTGGGAAGTCCTGGCAGGGAGATTCCCCTCCCTGTCGGACACAAGGAGAGGATCTGCCTGTAAAACTCTTTTTGCTCCATCAGTTGCAATCATTTCTGTTGTCCAGGGGTGAGGAAGAAGGCTACTTTCTCACAGGTACCTCAGGAAAAGTTAACACTGACAACTGAGGAGTCCTCCAAAGGTGAAATATTTTCTGCCCATTAGATAAAATGAGCGATGAAATTCCAGTGCCAGAGCTCATCAGAAATAATCAGTTTTTCTCATAACTTTTTTTCTTTTTTAATAAAGTACTATGATTTTTTTTTTAATCTCCACAGGAATGTTCTAGGGTTTTGTTTTGTCTTGTTTAGTTTCTTTCCCAAAGGAGTGGGAAGATCTGTTTTCAGGACTAAAAGCACCTGGAAATAAAATGCATGATTTATACAAGACCTTAAAAAATTTATGCTTAGGCTCTTTGCATTTCTTGAGGCTTACTGGTGAACGCTGGCATTTTGTGTCCAGACACAACACATTGCAATGCAGATGTCTAACCTTAAACTGCTTCTCAGCAGACATGCAGGCTGTGCTTTCTCATCCAGACAGTTTTGCCTTAAATATTTTTTTCTTTACTGTTTTTTTCTTCTTTGCAACTTTTATTATTTTTTTTAATTTTAAAAAACCAAACCAACAAACAAAAAATTACACCTCTTTTAAAAAAAAAATCACAAAAGATGAACCAAAACAAAGTGATGTGAAGAAAGCACAGCCTGAGCCTCTCTGGCAGGATTAAGCTGCCCTTGGCACTAAATGGCAAAGTCTTGTTCCAAAAGCCCAGGCGCTATGAGATACAGAGAAACTCAAATCCAATTAGAAATGTAGCTTCATTTAGTCAGAATTAATTATGTCACTTATGTAGAAACTCCATGTTGCCACACCAGCCTGGTGATTCAGTGCAACATCTGCAAAGTTTTTCTCTCTTCTTTTTGCTAAAATATTAATGCAAATGCAACATTTGCTGAAGGCATTGGATTCAGTATCCTCTGGGGTAACATCCTACAAAATGTGAGGAAATGGGGGCAAGAACTGCAGGGAGAAGCAGGTTCCTACCCTGAACATTGAACTCTCAGAATTTAATCATCCTCAGGATGCCCTGGGGCTCTCTCTGAACCAGCTCCATCCAAAGTTCTCCAGAGCCTCATGTTTCTCTCAGTGACCCTAAGCAAAAGTGCTGAGATATTGAATTGCTTTCTTGGACCAGCAACAAACCAGACATTGAGTCTCAAGGGTTTGGTGGTGCCCAGAAAAGTTCTCAGAGAAAAATTAATCTGTCCTGCCCTGGACACCTACCTCAGGATGAGCTGGATCACCTTTCAGAGGCTCTGGTACACTTGGACAAAATCTCTAAGGACCATATAGTGCCTATTGTCCTCCCAAAATACCCACATGTGACCACCTCTGTCCAGTCCGTGGGGCAAGACCAGAGGATGCCACAGGGCAAGGACCACAGCAATCAACTTCTCCTGACCCTGAGTCTTTGCAAGATGGTGCCAAGCCCCTTTAAAACATGTTGAGCTTAATGTGAAATATCAAAACACTCACAGAGCCAGGGAGCAGAGAACAGTTGCTTTTCTACCAGCCTGCTGTGGATCCCTCTTGTAGGAGGTTATGCATGGAGTCCTAGAGCAGGTAAGCAGTGAGGAGGTGATGCTGCAGATGGATATTTATTAGAGATTAGACACCTTCTCAGGGCTGGGAACTCACCTGGATTGTATGTCAGCTAAGAGCTGGGCACTGCAATGCCTAAAACCCATTATGGTCACATCTCCTAGACCTTGCACAAGAGGAGAGTGGGAAAAACAAAGAAAAACTTTCCAACACACTGATACAAGCCAAAGCTCAATCTGGCTGAACAGTTACAGACTGAGAGTAACTCTCTGGTTAAGTACTTTTCCTGCACCAGCTCAATTTCAAGATTATTATTCAGAGCACTTCCCTTCTTTCAGCCTAAACAAAAGCACTGGTCATTCTAAGTAGTGCCCACAACTACTTAGTTCTGTTTTTACACTTCTGTCTTTAAGAGATTTTTTTCCCTTAAAAAGGGGGAAAATGCTCGAGATGAGCATTATAAATTGCTTCTACACCCAGGGAAATGCCACTAAGTTGTGTCCATGGTTCTGCCTTTGGAAAAGTGGGACTGGAGAAAACTCAGGGAAACAGCCATTTGATGATGGCCATGCCATGGTTTTCTGCTTATGATTAACACTGGAGAGCAGACACTGCTCAGCTCAAATGTTGTTTTCAGCACAGATCTGAGAAGGGTCCAAAGCTTCTTTTTGTTAATTTGTCAGAGTGGATTCATTTTTCAGCAGCCCATTACTTGAATGCAGCCTGCCCAGCTCCAGGCTCATTGTGAGAAGCCAGTGATGCTGAGCTGGGAGCAGTCCTGGGCAGACAGACAGAGCCCAGATGTGGCACAGAGCTGCAGGAACCTTTCAAAGACATCTGGAGATCAGCTTGCTGCTCATGAGTAAGAGTCAAAGGATGTATCTCAGACAGAGCTTACCTACTTCCACTACCACTTCCCAAACAAATCACTGCCAGAATCGCAACTGTTGGTGCTTGGCAATTATCTGCCCTTGACTTGCAGCTTGAATGGGACACCCAAAACCACAATATACAGCATAAATGTTAATCAATCACTGGATATCAACCCTGAAATATTTCACTGAACAGGCTCCTGTTTAGCACTGACTCTCACTTAACACCAGTAAGAGCTTGTAATGAGGCTCAAGTCCCAGGAATTACTGACAACCGAGGAGAGGCTTGGTCAAATCCAAACTTTTCATCACTGGAGTAGTGAAAGACAGAGGTATCAAAACAAATAGTTGTGAAGAGCAGGTCTAAGACTTGTTCAGGCAGACACATTCTGTCTCACCCCAGGCTCTGAATTAACCATCTCTGTCCCACAGTGCAGAACTGCAGCACAAAAGCATCGAGTTGCTCTCTCTGCTTGACCTTTTATCTCTGGGACAGCACAGGAGAAACAATCTCAGTATAGCACAGCCCCCAGATAAAGGTATGGGAAGCTGTGCTTGTACTATTTTTCCACCTAGATGAAGGTTGCTGTAGCAGAGACACTGTCCCCCAATCCATACACATCCACAGGGTGTTAGATGTGTCCCTGCTTCCTGCCCCATTTGCAAAGCCACAGGAGAGTCTGTACATAATTCTGTGGATGAGGTAAATGAGACAGACATAAAGGTGGGTTCCTTTTCAGCAAAACCAGAACACTCTACTTCTCACTCCTGCAGATTCAGTCACTGCAGTGGAGGTTTTGCTGATTTCATTGATGCATTATTGACCACTTTCTCTCTTTTCAACCTAAATCAGCATAGCTCTGCTGAAGGCAGTGCAGAGATGTGGCACTTATGGACATGGTGTAGTGGTGGCATTGACAGTGCTGGACTAATGGCAGGACCTAATGATCTTAGACATCTTTTCCAACATTAATGATCTTATTATTCTCTTGCATCCTGTAACAGATCACTGTAGAAGCTTCTCTGAAGTTAATTTGCTTTTAATTAATGAATTAATAGCATGGGACCTTCTTGACCTTCTTAACCTCTTACATATACATTCACAAAACAGATGAAACATCGATCATTAGAAATAATGTGATGGGGAAAAGCAGCATGAAGTGAAATTCAGGCCCTTTGCCATCTGTTCTCCTTACTGTTCTCTATTCAAAAAGAAAGATCCACAGCACACTCATCTGCTTTACCTGAACAAAGAAACGCTTGCATAAATCAGCAGGGGTGTTGGGTGGGTTAAGTGTGAAATTCATGAGCAAACAATGACAATTGAATGAAAAATAACAAAGGGATAATTGGCAAGACTGCAAAATTGAACATGATAGAACAGCTTGCAGAGGCCAGCAGTGAAGCCCTGATTTGGATGTATCTCTTTTTTTTTTTTCACCAGAACTCCCCATCCCAAAGTAACTGCTGCCCTTGAGTTTTGGAAACAAACTCTTAACTTGCTACATTTTGCAGTTTTACAGAGCTGAATACAAAATCCTTAAGCACAATTATGCAGAAAGGCAAAAAATCTTACAAATTCTTTGAGGTGGGTCCCCCAAAAATAAAATTCAGTTATTATTGTGGTTGAATACACAGTGCCCATTTTCTAGAGAAGTCCCTGATCATCAGGATGGAAGACTGGGTATCACTCAGTTTTGTGCATTTCTTTGTACACATGTGCTTGCATTTTAAAGTGCTTCCAGTTCTCCAGCTGAAATTTTCCTTTCTGCATGGGATAAGAGTGATCCCTGTGAGAGAAGCCAGGAGTGATCGTGAAAATGTTTCTGAGTTCTGTGAATGAAATGTGAGAATGAACAGTTATAGCAAGAACTGAGTTGTGCTCTTCACACTGCTACAATTTCAATATTAATAAATCACCTCATCTCTCACTCCAAAAAGGAAAGCAGAAGCAAAGGCTGGCTTCTGTGTGAGATGCTGAACCTTTCAGTGCTCAAGGATTCATATGCACAAAGGCAGAAGGACTAACTTCTGCAGCAGCTATCAAGGTGAGGACTTTAGATACAAAAGACACCAAAAACTTTGCTAATTCTCAGATCTTTCTAACACAAGTCACAAAATAATTTGTAGGCTGAAAAACCACAGACACTCATTATTTTCAGGGCACAGTGAGCAGTTGCACCGTTCTCTGTGTCATGTTTATAAAGCATCTTTGCCCAATGACTGCTCGAAAACCACACCACCATTAAGTTATTTTGCCTCTGCTGTATGAGGCAGTGAAGGACAATGTGCCCTTTGAAACATAATGAATACATTGATAGAAGGTCAGCAAGGAAATTATGGCCATGTTATGAATAAAACCAAAGATAAAATACGACACTAGAACCACATGACGTGGAATTAAGGTTGAAAGATTAAAAAATTCACAACCAAGGCAATCTTGTGTTTAGAAGTTTGCAATTATAAATCATACTGCAAAGGTCCCTCTCTCAGAGGAGATAGATGGTTTTGAGATAAATGGCTCTAAAGCAATATTCAGAGTCCTGCACTGAGCTAATCAGTGCAAGTCACTTTTCTGGACCTTGAGACCATCAATATTTCATACATCCAAATGGAGGTTCTACCAGCTTTTATAACTGTTTTGCCATAAATAGTTTTATTTTACACAAGAATGCGCCTGTGCCTATGTTATTTCCATAGGATCAGCAATAAATTCAAAACCTTGCTTAGAAAACAAAAATATCATTCTGCCACATCATCAACACATTCAGGAAATATCTCAGAATTATTACAAGGAGAATTTGGCTAGATCTTCCTAAAATATCTTGAATTTTCCTCTGCTCAGAGCAGCAGATAGCGTTTTTCCACCCAAGCATAGTTAGGACAAATCTCTGATGAAACAACTTCAGGCCATGTTGCCATGGCCTAAACAGGACCTGTCTTAAGCCTCATAGCTGTCCTACTCCACAGACTTTAATCTAATGACTTTAATCATTGCTCTCTGGTATTCAGACATTCCTGTAGCTTGCACATCCAAAGGAGTGTTCTGAAACCAGAGAGATCCAAGGCTGGGCCTTTGCTCCCATCAGTGGTTGATCAGACTGAAAGCAGAGCTGCAAGAACCCAGACCCGGCTTCTCCCAGGGAAGTGCCCAGCTCCTGTGTCATTTTGAATGAGCACAATGTCTGCACACTCAGTGCAGCAATCTCATTTGGAAACAGAGAATTTCTTCAGTTACCCAGTGTCAAATCTTAAATATCCAAAACTGGCCATAGCTATATACTCAGGAGAGGTGTAAGCACCTCTGAAGTAAGGTTGAGAACCATAAATAGGAGATTCAAGGTGCAGTGATCATTCCCACCTACACACTAAAAATCCCTGATGTTTGTTATCCTCCTGCACACATGAATTCCCTTCATCTGTGCCTTTTATTTCTATCTTGTCTGCTGAACTAGGCAGATACCCAAGATGGTCAGTCTCTTTGGGTGGTGGCCAAGCACTAGACACAATACCAGCTCATGGTGCCATGCCCAAACAAAGCTGCAGAGTTGGGGTTTTTTCCCTGCTTTTCCCCCCCTGCTCTGAGATGGGCACACTCACACACTGCTGTCCTTTCAGGCGTGTTGGGAATGTTCTATTTGCAAAGCACTCCCATGACCTGCAGAGAGGAAGAAGGAGTGATTGCAGCCATGATCCAGCTTGGTCAGGTATTGGCACTCAGCTCCAGAAAATGAAGCCTGAGGGAGCAGCATCTGCAGAGAAATGCCTCATTGTTACCCCAGCAGTCATGGAACCAGAGCCTGTAACCCTGTAATTAATGGCATCCTTCCCTGAGGGATGAGGAGCTGTCAGACCTCATCCTGGTTTTGTTTTGAATCCTGAGCCTGATCCTAGCTGCCTGGAGGGTTCTCACAGAGTTTGAGGGAGCAGGACACCTCCTCACTAATATTCCCCTGCCACACTATCCATGAGAGAGGAGCAGGAGAGGCTTCATCTGAGTGGTGGCAAAGTGCTCCATGCCCAGCAGCCTCCCCCATCCTGCCAGACTCCCTCACAGCCCCAAAACGTGCTTTGGACACAGGATCCCATTTCTCCTCTCTGAGCTCAGTGACTGATGGCTCCAAACTCCAGCAAGCACTGAAGGACCCTGGTCCCACCAAGGAACCCCAGTGAGTCTGTCAGCATGATGCCAGGGAACTGAACTCAGGACTTTCTGCTTCTCAGCTGCTTCAATAAAAGGAAAATCTCCTGTGACTTCTTTCATAACAAGCCAGTTTCAATGAACTGGGACAGCTGCTGCACAGGGACAGAAATCTCACCCCATGGGCAGGGCCAGCACTTGAAGAGAGTATTGATAGATCAGGATATTGATAACTCAGGGTATTGATAGCTCAGGGTGCTGATAGCTCAGGATATTGATAGTTCAGGGTATTGATGACTCAGGGTATTGATAGCTCAGGGTACTGATAGCTCAGGATATTGATAGTTCAGGGTATTGATGACTCAGGGTATTGATAGCTCAGGGTACTGATAGCTCAGGGTATTGATAGATCAAGGTATTGGTAGCTCAGGGTACTGATAGCTCAGGGTGCTTATAGCTCAGGGGTATTGATAGCTCAGGGTACTGATAGCTCAGGGTATTGATAGCTCAGGGTATTGATAGATCAGGATATTGATAGCTCAGGGTACTGATAGCTCAGTGTATTGGTAACTCAGGGTATTGAGAGCTCAGGGTATTGATAGCTCAGGGTATTTGTAGCTCAGTGTATTGGTAGCTCAGGGTATTGATAGTTCAGGGTGCTGATAGCTCAGGGTATTGATAGCTCAGGGTACTGATAGCTCAGGGTACTGATAGCTCAGGGTATTGATAACTCAGAGTACTGATAGCTCAGGGTACTGATAGCTCAGGGTATTGATAACTCAGAGTACTGATAGCTTAGGATATTGATAGCTCAGGGTATTGATAGCTCAGGGTATTGATAAATCAGGGTATTGATAACTCAGGATATTGATAGCTCAGGGTACTGATAGCTCAGGGCATTGATAACTCAGAGTACTGATAGCTTAGGATATTGATAACTCAGGGTATTGATAGCTCAGGGTATTGATAGTTCAGGGTGCTGATATCTCAGGGTATTGATAACTCAGGGTACTGATCGTACAGAATATTGGTAGCTCAGGGTACTGATAGTTCAGGGTATTGATAGCTCAGGGTGCTGATAGTTCAGGGTATTGATAGTTCAGGGTGCTGATAGCCCTGTGCTATTCCTGGGTTGCTCTATCACCAGCATGTGGGCCAGAGCACACCCTGCATTTAGCCCATGGAAGACACTCAGTGTCACACATAATACATTCAGCAGGAGCTGTCCAGACCATTTCATAGCCCTTTCACATCCCACACATCAAGACCTTCTCTGAATTTCTACCTGATTCAGAAGCAAGAATGCCATTCAGAAACCCCCTACACTGATTAAAAATTTCCTATCACATGCTAATTTCTTCCAATCCCTAATTTTTGCTATTATTGAAAAAGTCTGGTTTTATGTACAGCCTGACTTTATGTTCTGCTCCACTGGCTCCGAGTGTGTGGGATTAGCAAAGCAGTTTTCAGCAAAACATTTATTTTCTTAACAAAACAAAAAAACCTGATTTGTGGAAATGGGTTAGCTGTGATGAGGTTTCTCAATTCATCTCCTCATCCCTGTTAGGCAATTTTTAATTGAAATACTCCGGATTACAAGTCAAGAACCGTGGGGGTTTTCCTGTCACAATAATATGAACTAGAAATGGCCCAAATCAAAATGACACATTCAGAAAATATTTACTCCTTCATCCTTTCACGGGAAAAGGTCTGTGTGGGTGTCTTAGACATAAACACTGCCTGCTCTCACTGCTGCTTTTGCTTTTCAATAGCAATTTACAGTAAGGAAGTAAATATAATTAGTTCCCATTCAAATGGCATTTTTCCATCCTGGAAAACTGAGCATATTTCATTGCCAGTGTATAAATAAACCTGTGGTAAATCACATCCCTCTGGTTGGCCATACAGCTCCACCACACCAAGAAGAAATTAGATTTTTCTTTTGTGCAAGGTAGAGAAAACTTATTCCTTGCCAGAAAAAGTTTTCATTGCTGAAAGTGGTTCATGTTCTGGAAATAAAACTTTTGAGGCTGGAACTTTCACCCAAAAGGAGCAGGTAAGTGGAGACTGTGCCATGGCCTGGCAAAGGAGCCTCCAGAAGGAGGGCTACAGCTGGGAGGGATTTTGGAATGGATGGAGGGATTTCTGGATGTTGGGGAGAGGGATCTGGGTAGCAGGGTGCTTAGATTCAAGAAGTTTCTCAGACCTCTTGTTCCTGTCCCTCTCCTTCCTCACCGAGGAGCCAGAGTCCATTCCCTGGTGGAGCCCAGCCCTGAGCTCCTCCCCAGCAGCCTCACCCCTGCTCTGTTTGTCCTGCCCTGGGGCTCAAGGGACCAGCACCTCTGGCACTGCAGCCCTGGCCAGAGTGCAGGCAGAAAACCTGTGAGATGCTGATACACTGCAGGAAGCATCAGGGGACTCCCAAAAGCACTCCAAGATTGGGAGTGAAGCTTTCTGGTCTTTCAGACAGCATTAAACTTTCCCTTCCAGGAAAAGCATCCTCTGGAGCTGCTGTTTGAGATGTATTGTCTTCAAGGCATTATCAGTAGCAATTCCTTTTTCTGGTTTCCCAGTTAGTTCTCAGAAGAAAACTTGTCATTGCCAGGCCATTTTCAGTTCTGGGAGAAAAATCCTGCATTGGTTTGGATGCAAAGTCACCCATTCTGACCCACATTGGTTTGCTTGATCCCTCTTGAACTTTTTCTTTTAAATTGTCCTTTTAAAAGATGCCAGGAATGCACAGATACATTACTGGTCCTGCAATCACTTTGGGAACTTGGACACCCAGGAGAGCTGTGGCCTGAAACACCAACACACAGAGGTCCAGTTGGGTCTCTCACTTCAGAGCAGCCAGCAAAGAAAGAAATTAATACAAAGAGCAGTTCTGAAAAACCATCAGATACCTTTGAATTCTGCTGTTCGTGGGTGGTCTAGAGGTTTCAAAAACACAGGAGGAAGGAGAACTATTTCTGTCCCTTCTAAACAATCCATTCATTTAAAAAGTCCCCTCACACCAGAAATGAGGAGAGGACCATGCCTCATAAAAGGGAATTTCAAAGACTTTTCCTAGTAATGGAATGCACAAATTACTGCCTTTTCAAAAGCCAAAGGATGTTTTTCCAGCATGGCATGGCATCCCCAGAAAAGTGCTGAGGGGAGTTTTGGTTTCACTTATGGTACAGAGCAACATGAGACTCCCAACACACCAGAAAATAAACAAGCCAAGTCAGTGCTCTGGCAGAAACTGCAGAGAAAGATGCCTTTTCACTTAGATGTCCCATTTCTGGGTTTTTAAATGCCTATTTCCACCACATTATTATAGCTTATATTTCTTCATGAAGTCATAATGAAAAGAGAAAGGTGTTTCCTAATAGCTCATAGAAGGAAACTTGAATTTTCCCCCATCTGCTGTCTCTCTTTCTCCTCAGAAACTTTTTGCTCCAGAAACATAAATTTATGCAGGAGAAATGATTGAAGCCCTCAGGAGGTGCCAAAGGGGCAATCCTTGCACTTGGCAGAGGACAAAAAGCCTTGGCAGGAGCAGGTTCCCCCCAAGTCTGCATCTCCCCTGCTCAATCCTCAACTTGAGGCTTTCCTCTCCTCCTCAGCTTTGTTCAGAACAATGTCCTTCCACAGAAAAAACTATCCAAATCCAGGTCTGGATTTTTTTCCCCTTCCACCATCACCCCTGCCCCAATCCACATTTTTCAGCAGAAAAGTGGCAGATGAGCTATTGAAGGCCAAGGTCCATTCCAGTGCCATAACTCGATGTTTCCTCAGCAGCACAGGTAGCACAGGACCCCAGCCACCTAGGAAAAGAGGAAAATCAGCCTCAGGAGTGTGGTCTGCCACAAATTACAGCTCTGACCATAGCTGGGCAATCTAGGGGTGAGCTAGGAGGAGGTTGTTCAGCAAAGGAGTAACATAGGGGAACTGGGACATGTAAAACTAAAATTACTTCCAAAGAATGATGGATTGGGCACCAGCACAACAGCATAGCCCTCTCCACTGCTTAGAAGTTCCTCTAGTAGTACAGCTGTCAAGAAAACATCACATACTCTTAGGAGAACTCCCTTTTAAAATGAATGCCTTTAAATAAAAAAGAATAAAAATGCCCACAGGTTCCAAGCACTTTATTTAGATTCTATTATTGTAGAATGGAATAAAATAAAACATGAATTCACTTAGGCCTTGGGAGGGATCTTGAGGCTTTAGTTTTACCAATTCATTTTTTCATTAGAGTGGAAGGTGAAAAGACAAAGCAGGTGTAACAAAACATAAAATCAGGTGGTTTTCCAGTAAAATGGATCCAATATGGGTGCATTTTAAAATCCATATTGGTGAAGGCTCTCAGCCTACAAGGATCAGCAAAGGTCACTTGGTCTGTTCAGCCTGGAGAGGAGGGGACTGAGGGGAGCCCTCACTGCAGTTAGAGCATCCTGGTGAGGGGAAGGGAGGGGCAGGCACTGACACCTGCTCTGGGGTGACAGTGACAGGACCCAGGGAATGGCCTGAAATTGTGTCAGAGAGGTTTAGGGTGGACATCAGGAAAAGTTTCTTCACCCAGAGGGTGGCTGGGCACTGGAACAGCTCCCCAGGGGAGGGGTCACAGCAGCAGCCTGGCAGAGCTCAAGTGTTTGGACAAAGCTCCCAGGCACAGGGTGTGACTCTTGGGGTGTCCCATGCACAGCCAGGAGTGGGACCTTGGTGAACCTTGAGTCCCTTGCAACTCAAGATATTCTATGATTCTATGGCTTTGAAATGTTTTTTGGATGGTTCTGACAGTCCTGAGTGGTGTGGGAAGCAGCCACATATTTGCCAGTGCACAAGTGCAGTGTGAAGCCATCACTGACACATACATGTGGGTGACATTTGCCTGGCCATGCTCATGGTCCTGACCTCAGTGCCCCAGCAGTGTGTCACCAACCCTTGGCCATCACAGAGTGGCCCCTTTCCCCTGGCTCCTGCTGCAGCCTCAGCACAGACCTCCCAAGGGAAATCATGGGCCAGTTGCACACGAGTTTGCCTTGAGAACAAAGCCACCCATCCTTTGGAGAGATCCACCTGGGGAACTGACTGGCTCTCAGGATATGAGCAGGTGTGTCCTTAGAGCACGTTTCCCATTGCACCCATGGCACACAGCCCTCCAAGCAGCTCCCATGGGCACGGTTCAGCCCACACATCACCCCCAGTGGCATCACCCCAGTGCCCCAGGGCTCCCTGTGCAATGATCTGAATGGTGACATTGCATCACTGTCCCTGGAATAGATCCATTCAGTGCCCAGCAACTGGAAACCCCCAAAGCAGCTGACTTGCTTTAATATTTGTTTAAATGCTACTAAGCCACCACATCACTAAGAGTAAGAGAGCAAGGGGGTAGGAAAACACACATAATGGTGAGCTGCCCTGTGAGGAACCAAAACTATTTCTGCCTTTTTGATTGGTTGTGTTTAACAGGGAGTCCTTGAGACAACCGCAAAAAATAGAGGAAATTATGTGAAGGAGAAGGCTGCACCACTTCTAATGAGTGCACAAGCAAAGGCAAGCAACACTGGGAATTATTTTTTGGGGGGTATCTAAGGACACTAGAAACTCAGATCAGATAAGGAACCTCCACAACGATTGTGAGCAGAAGGATTTCTGGGCCAATCTAAAATGATTAATTGCTTGTGACACCTCCAGAAACTTGAGACACTCTATGCAGCACAAAAGGAAATTCAGATTCCCTGCAGCACCACAGGCATATGCTGAACATCCTGGCAGCACCATGGCTCAGGGAGCTCATTTGATTTGTGTAGCCCCTGGGGTGCTGCAAAGGATGGCAGGCAAGGGGTTAAGTAGTGGCACCGTGGTTTCTGGAAGGGAAAGGCATGGCTCATTAACCAGTTGGAATTCATCGAGGATATGAGCACCAGGGTGGACATGGGAAAAGGAGCAAACACCATATTACTGAGATTTTCAGGGTACATTGAACACAGGTCCACAAAGGAGGTCGGTGCCAATGGCTGGATGGTGGAGGGAGGGAAAAACTGCCCTGAGAAGTCAGGGACAGAGCAGGAGAGCAGGGTGGGGTCTGACTGGAGCAACCTTCCTCTCTGCCACCTCTCCTCCTCTCTGCCACCTCTCCATGGCTTCTGTAACCAGCCAGGAGGATAATGAACAACGCTCTGAGAACCTGACCCATCTCTTCCATGTGTTCATCTTCTCCCAGGAGCACAACCCTCGGATTTCCAACTCACCACACTCATTTACTAAGCTAACATGGATCACCTGCATGGCTCTGTGGTTGCTAATCCGAGTATCCTGCAGTTTCAAGAGGTGTGAAAGTGTCCAGCACAGGCATTTCACTGCCCCAAGCCTTGGGCCCAGCAATGGCACATGGCAACTGCAATGCTGCTCCTTTAAATATAATGTCATGTGCTTCCCCTGTGATCAACTCCAAGTACAGAAATGCTGTGTTATCCCCTGTTAGAAAATCCTAAAGTTAAACTGAGGCACAAAAAACAGATTCACTTGTAAATTTAATTCAGCATCTCTTTACCCAAAAGGTCAGTGATTAGGAATTTCATTCAGGAACCAGGAAAAATTGATTCCAACTCCTTTATCTCCTGTGGGGAATTTAAAGAGTGTTATTCTGGAAATAATATTTCATTTTAATGTAAAAAGTTAATTAAGCATGGAAGTAGGAGAGCAGAGCTGTGCATAACCTCCTACAAGAGGGATCCACAGTAGTAGAAAAGCAATTGTTCTCTGCTCCCTGGCTCTATGAGTGTTTTAATATTTCACATGATACACTGAGCACAACATGGAAGGTGGAAACCAGACAAGTCTAAACCTCTGCATGCTTAAAATGCTCTTTTGCAGGGTAAGAAATACAGATTTGACCCCACCCCCAGTGAATCCAGCCCTTCCATGCCCCAGGTGACTGGTTTAGCTCACTGCTAGAGCTAAAGGCAAACCACCAAACTCCTACCCCACAAATTTTGACCGTGTTTTTCCCCTCAGAAAAATTATTGAGCACTTTTGAGACAAATCGAGAAATAGTTACCAAATGACTTAAAGTCTTTTCCATAGCTCAAAGGACTGCAATTTTTCTTTAGTCTAAGTTTTCTTAGAAATGCAAGTCCCCGAGACAAAACAGGAACTAGAAAGGAAGTGAAGGTATTGCTCGTGGTGTGAAGATGGGGAAACTGTTTGTGTCACATCTTCTTACCTGGGGCAAGGCTGTGATGGGCTTGTCTGTTCAACCCTGCTCCTTTTTTATTTCAAATTTCATCTGGAAGGTTTACAGCAGCACTAGCAATGCTGAGGGAGGACTGTTCATCCATTTGTAACTTGAGTTTGGCCGTGATTTACATTTGAAGCAGATATTTTTATCCCACAGTTACATATCAGGTACACCTAGACTTACCACAGTTGTTCATTCCTCTGGTCAAAAAAAAAGTCATTTGGGAAAATCATACACATAAATCCATTCATTTATAACATTTTTTAATCATTTTTGGAAGCTATCTCCCAGGACACAGCATTCTCAATCTGAAAACATGCTGTCCTCTAATCACAGGGTTGAGGGACTGCATCACTGTAGGGGAAAACACATGGCCAGCAGAACTGACCCTGCTGACCTCACCCTGTCTGCTCCTCAACACCCTCAGCAGAGTGTGCTCAGCATTCCAGCTAAAGCACCTGGCAATGCATCAGGGCTTGGGACCTGCCTCCTGCTTTATTTCTACATATTAGAGGCAGAAATCACATTCCAGTTCAATGCTGAGTGTTTCCATTCCAATCTTCTCAGGACCAGACCCAGCCCCACTGCACGGTGCTCAGACTGCCTTCCCAGGTGGGGCCACCTCTCACCAGCCAGGCTGGCCTCAGACACCACCAGCTGCAGCTGCTCAGCTCTGCTCCCACCCTGCAAGAGCCACAGGAAATGTTTGTGGGCACTTCCAACACAGCTGTCCTCATCCAGGGAAAAGCCCAGTGATCCCAAGAAAACCCCAAGTACCAGGGGTCTGTCCCACCATGCAGCTGTTTGGCACAGAACACAATCCCCTGTAACATCCTCAGTCATGCTGTGGGCAGGTCCGCCCAAGTCCTTCTCTCCTTAAAGCTTGGGGAAAAGCTCGGGATAGTCAGACCTTTTGATCTTTATTTTCCTTGCAAACCCTTAAGATTCTGGAAATAATATTTCCATGCCTAAATGACAGAGGAGCAGAGCCCAAGGCCGTGCAGGCTACAGCATTGCTGTGCAGATGAGAGAAACACCGAGCTCTTCACCAGAGGTGATGTGAACTGCTGCTTGGGGAGGTGATATCCCATTGGAAACTCTGGGGGACAACTGAAGAAGCACTAAGACATTGCACCTTTTCTTCCATATATATATTTTTTTAGTTAATTTAACATTTGGTTCTGGCCTAGGTATGATGTAAGCATGGGGGACAGACCCAAAACCTCATGAAATCACTTTGAGGTGGTCCCTTGAGTAACCAACCTGTTGCTCAGCTCTCCTGCCCATGTGCTCCACAGAAGTTGATAGATGGGCTGCAGCCAAAAAACAAAGGTGCTGTCAGTTCCCTGCTTGCAGAAGACATCAGCCTTGATTGCTTCCAGAGGTGTGTTACTCTTCCAAAGATCTCCCTCAAGCAACACCTATGCCAAAAGTGAGGATGAAAATTCAACTGCATTGAAGCAAACCAGAGTTTATTTAGCATTTATTACCCATTTTGTTGTCAGACATGGCTTCTTCTGTGTTGGTTTTTCTCTGGTAAACACAGACTTTTTTTAATTTTATTTTTTTAATAAAATATATAAAACATTGTGCATTGCTATCCATAGGAAAACTGTAGATTAACAACAACAACAACAAAAAAAAGAATAAGGCACATTCCTGTGCAGCATCTTCAAATATATATATATATATATTTAAAACAAAACAAAAAGAAAACCTTTTTCAACCTCTTTGAGGTTGTTAACTTCTCACTAGTCACTGACACATCTCTTATATTACCAGAATGTCACTGTTGGAGATGGGTTGGGTTGTGTTTGACAGGGGCCAGCAGAGAGGGCAGACTCAAAAAAATAATAGGATTTTATCCCTGAGGTGTCAGTAAAAAAAACCTAAATGTTCCCATTGAAAAGGAAGATGAAAAGACAGCCATAAATAACTGAATACACTATGGCAAACATCCAAGCACCGAGATGATTTCACGATGGAAGGATCTCCCTCCCCCCCATCCCCCAGTTCTTAACAAGTCCTATTTGCTGTTGGGTTTTAATTAGGTTAATCTCATGGCTTCTGAAGTCACAAGACAATCGGTCAGGACAATTCCCCCTCCCTCCCCGAATCTTCTTTCCAGAGTCCTCATTTTGTTCACAGTCCTCAGGGAAGGGAAACCAAAAAATCCTAAACGGAGAGCAATCCCTGCCCAGGCAAGGCCGAGTGTGCCACGGTGTGCCCGATGCCAGATCCCACATGGCAGAATTGTCTCCTCCCTGCCTGCTCCTCAGAAACGAAGCTGCAAACCAGCAGTGTCCGGGCAGAGGGGCGATGCCAGCATGTCAGGGGGAGCGACACGACACGGGGATGTGCTCCTGGCTGTCCGTGCGCACAGCCCTGGGGAAGGGGAGATCCCATCCCTGCGGGGCTGTGCCCATCCCTGCGGGGCTGTGCCCATCCCTGCGGCTCCCGGGAGCGGGGCAGCAGCTGCAGGCTCAGTAGTAGCGGTTGAGGCTGCGGGTGCCCGGGATGTCGGGCTGCCCGTTCATCCAGATCTCGCGGATGATGCGCTCCCGCTCCTCCAGCCGCTGCGCCCGCTCCAGCTCCTCGGCCGACGTGAACACGTTCATGTTCAAAGTCCTCTCGAACCTGCGGTGCCTGCGGGCCGACAGGTCCGACGTGGTGTCCGAGTCGTCGTCGCTGTCGCTGCTGTCGCTGTCGCTGTCCCGCTCGCGGGGAGGTTTTTTGGAGGAGGAGCGCTTGCAGTCCGTCCGGCACGACACCCGCAGCACCAGCGCCAGCAGCGTCAGCACCAGCCCGATGCACACCCCGGACACGAAATACAGCGCGGCCCGCTCGGGGTTTTCTGCAAGGACAAAGGAAAGGATGGAAAGGAACCCCTCAAGGAACAGAGCACCTCGGTGGGCACACCCCGACAGGTTCTGCGGGGACCGAGTTTCCAGCGGCTGCTTCACTCCCATCCCTCCTCTGGCTCCCCCCGCCAGGGCGATCAGGGATTTAAGCCTGGGTTTGCTGCAGTTGTGTTTTGGAGCTGTGGAAGGGAAGGGAGCAGCCCGCAGGATTCAATCGATTCCCACGGGGCTGACACAGCCAGCCGCAGGTAAGGGCATCGTGCTGTCACTGCCTTCAAACCAGGCATAAAGATGATTACAAAACTTTATATGCCCTGTGCTGTGGCCCAGCTGAAATGGGAGGCTTGGCAGCATGGCAAAAATGCACATTATTTATTCATAGACTTCATTTGCTTATCTAAGGCAAGAGTGCTGGCTCCCTGCCCGGACCACCAAAATATCTACCTGTGCTCCACAGGCAGAGCTGCAGTCAGTGCACCAACAGGATGAGTCCTGCACAGCCACATTTCTGAGGTGATATAACAAGACTCCAAAGGATCCACAATGCCTTTCAAACTAGGTCATCTTGTTTATTTACGACCTCCCTTTTTTTCTTTTTTTTTTTTTTCTTTTTTTTTTTTTTTTTTTTTTGGTTCACAGGACTACTTAGAAGTATAATTATGATAAATGTTGTTACTGCCATTCCCCTGGGCTGAATCATCCTGGTTTATTGGTACACTAAATGGGTAAAGGTGAACTGAGCAGAAGTGTCAAGGCCAGCTCTAGTCTGCAGTGTCTGCTGGGTGTCTTGAGCTCAAGGATGGAGTCAGTTCCTCAGATGAGTTTTATTCCCTTGAACCCAGTGATGGATCCATAACAGCTTCCACCAGCTGAGACCCTGACATTTGGCCCCAAAAGATCTCTGTAGCTAAAAGGCTTCACTTCCCTGCACAGTGCTTTTAGAAGTGCCCTTTACAGCCAACCCCCTAAAGCAAAATTTATAAAAGGTGAACTGGAAACTATTTGGAGATGTTCAAGACCCAACAGGGCAAGACCCTGCTCTAATTTCAAAGCTGGCTCTAAATTTAAAGTTAGCCACGTTCTGAGTAGGGGATTGGACCTGGTGACCTGAAGAGGTCTCTTCCAGCCTAAATTATTCTCTGAGTCTGTGGTCAGAGCCCAAACACTGCCTTGTGCTGTTCTAGGCAGCACATAGTTCAGTGCCTGGAGGTGGTCATGGAACAGTTACAGGGGTGAAATTGTGCTCGTCACTTCTTTCCCAAATGAATCTCAAAGGTGACTGATGAGCCAAGGTGGAAGAAGATGTCAAGATAGTCTGAAAATTGGCTAATAAATCATTAGGCTGATCCAAGAGTGGTTGGTGTGGATGACATGGGGGGAAATCAGGCTAAAGATAGGACAAAGAAAGATGAGGAAAATGCAGCAGATAGCCCAAAAAAAGAAAGAGGTGACTCAGCCTCCTGCAAACTCAGCTGTAATGCAAAGAACAAGCAGAACACTAAACTGAATGTGCCAGTGGGGCCGTGACAGGGGGGTTAGAATTTATGGTCTTCAGGTCTTCAGATGGTCTGTAAGGTATCTTCCAACCAAACATCTCTATGAAATGCAGCAGCAGCTGGAAGGTCAAGTGAGACCAAAGCCACAGGCTTTAAACTAAGATATTTTGACAAAAGTGAGACAGCACAATTCCAAAGGTAAAAGAGAAGATACCAGAGCAGGAAAGGAGAATGTGCCAATGGCCCCTGCAGCAGCCTGGCTGAGTGAAATTCTGCCTCCACTGAAGGCAATGGCTACTCTGAATTCAAGGGTCAGGACTCAAATTAAAACTGCAGCCTCCTTTGTGCAGTAGGAGGAAAAAGCAAAAGCTGATGCTGCCCATCCAGTCCTACGTGAACAGTGAAGAAAAAGAAAAAAACCAGGAAAAGCAGAGTCCCTACCTGATCACACTTTTACCTGCATGTGCAATTTAACTGAGGTCAGAAATCACCCAGCTCCTTTTGCAGGTAGCCCCAGCAAGGGCTCTGGGGACACCTGGATGATGGGGGGTGACAGCTGAGCAGAACTGGGGTGTTTGTCCTGGAAACACTGGGTGCAGGCTGCCTTGGCTCTGCCTGGCTGACAGGATGCCATGCACACTGCCCTGAGCACCACATTCTGCACACACATGGGCTTCATTTGGCTGCATTAGTTCCACTGCTCGCTCCTTCAGAGCAGCTCATAAAAAAACCATGGATTGGAGCCTGAGACACAGACACATGTGGATTCTCTCCCCCTGATTTTGCCTATGTCCTGCTTTTCCTTTTTTCCTCCATGCTCCTTTTTCCATGCTACTGTATCCAGTTCATGAGCAATTTTACCTCCATTGCTACTTAAACAATCATTTTTCTTCCCCTGCTCGTGCTTGTCGCTACAGCCCTTCACGCAGTGCAAGGGCTGTAATTGAATTTTTGGGCTCCAGTGGCATTTATGAGCTCCTACAGCTACTCTGTCAACATCTGAGACACTGTCTGGACTTCCTCACAGAGATGTAACCCTGTGTTCAGCTGCAGTCTTGGCATTTATTGTACATACAGTCCACTTGCACAGCAGCATCTCCTTTTTTTTTTACAGCAGAAAGAGCAACTTAAGCTAAAAACCACAGGCTCTGCTTTTTCTCACTTGAAGTTGCCAAGTCAGCAAGAGCCTAGATTTGGGGGTGTGATGGCTGATCAGTGATTTTGAGAGCTTACCCCATTGCATGTTCTACTTGTCAAGACCAAAACCAGGCACCTTCTTCAGCAAAGCTCAAAAGTGGCCCAGATTCATCACACCAGCAGTGGTGCTCCTCAAAACACTCATCATACTTGGAAAAAAGTTCTTTAAAAGTAAATGGACATGAGTAGCAGGAGTTAGCACAACTTGATAAGCATTCTTGTGTGTGTATGTGTGTATATACTCATTAAAAAAAGATTTTGACCACTGAAGCTTTTTCTTCCAATGCTGTGGATGACAGCTCAGAGGTTCCAGCAGGACCCAGTTTCTGCCAATCCCTTTGGTTGGGACTGTCCTTCTTGTATCTCTCTGATTGAAAGTATTGATAAAAATGCCACTGATTCAACCCTGAACTTAGTCCATGCAGACAAAAAAATATATATTCTACATAACCCTCTACACAAAAGCCACCATTTTCTAGGCACTCAAACTGGCCAAAAAAATTAGAAACACATTTTATTTTCTTTTTCCAACCAAACGAGCAGCAATTATGGTACTTGTTTCCTGAGGGCTAACAATCTGCTGGGAGCATCAGCCCAGACTGCCATTAATTCCCCAGGAAATGCCCCAGGCCAAGGCTGTTATTGCTATTATAATAAATTGTTTCAATAAATAAAAAACAATCTAGGCATTAACACTGCTGGCTTCCTGTAATGGCTTCATGCATTCCGAAACCTCAGTGGGAAGGAAAATTTCAGAGGGCCCCAAAGTTCAGCTTTAAGCATGGCCAGACAAACAGTAGGAGCAATATCTTCTAGGGAATTTACAGTCAGCCCCACAGGCTGCTCAAATCCCCTGATAGAACAGAGGAAGCTCTCCAGGAGCCCCTTATTAATAAGGCTCAGGCCAAGCAGTCTAAAATTTGGAATGATCTCCCCTGGGCTGTATTTTGGAAACCCCCTGTTAATAACTTGGCAGGAAAGCTTTGCTTATGAAAGAAGAATAAAACAAGATTTTGTGGAGGTTTCCCTCCAAGTGCTTCATCCTGAATGCAGTGACAAAACTGGCTAAGTCTCCTGTCCAAAAGGAAGAGCTGGAAGAGCTCTTATACATTTTGAATGTTTAATATTTATAAAACCACCAGGGATGCTTCTGGTCTTGCTGATAGTCTGTGACTGCAAAGATAGTTCCAGCTGTCACTGAGACTGGTGAAGCCTTTCCAAACACTCAGGCAAGTTTTGGAACAGGTCCAGGACAAATAACAGGTCTGAGGTTTGTAGGCAGAGATTGCCTCTAATTAAAAACTTAATTCTATAAAGAAAATTGGCTTTTAAATAAAGGGTGTCTCTGAGTATTTTGCAAGACTGAACTCTAAATAATATACATCTCTTGAATCAGCTACTAATTTCATTCCTCATTGACAAAATTCACACTTTTTTCCTGTTTCTGAAGGAATAGGTTCTGGAATCTGGGATGAGGGTGACACCTAACTGGGTCTGATATCTAACTGTGATAGCTGCAAACCAGGACTCTCTTGCTTCCTGCTGTGCTGTGATTATTTCTATTTCTACTCTAGTTGTCCACAGGAAGATTCCCACCTCTTATATGGGAACATCAGTCAAAAAGATGGTGGAAATGAGCACAGAGGCTTTTGCTAATACTGGCACTTCTGTGTGCACTGCAAGACTCTGCATGTGTGAGTGACTGAGTCTGCAGACTCTTCACCTGCAGCTGCCCACCCAAAACTGCCTTTTTGTGCAGAAAATGTGAACACCATTGAACACAGAAAAATTCCACCATTTGTGGATGCTCTCCCCAGGCTAAAAAAAAACCCTCTGCCAGGAGAGAGTGAAGGCAGTACAGAGGATCATCCCTTCAAGTCTGCACTTTACCCAAGAAATAACAAAAACCACAGCTTCATTTCCCTGCAGTGGATCTGAGGGTGTCCACCACCCTCTGCTCCAAGAGAAAAACTAATTTTTTATATTTCCCCTGCCTATTTACATTTTTTTTCCAAATTCCTATTCTGAGACAACTCATTAGCATGGGGAAGCCCTGAATGCAGCACTTTCAGCCTGCAGAGAGCACCTGAGGGATGTTTTCAGTCCCATGGAACAGAGCAGTTCTTGCACTACTGTTTCTCTTTGGCACCAGAGCTGTGGTCAGGAGCAGTGGGAAGATGTGTGACCCAGAACCAGCCCTCCCTCTCTGCTCAATACCCTGTCTCTCCTGAGCCACTATAATGGATCCTCTATGGACATCAGCTGTGGCCCAAGCTGCCTTCAGGGCCCCAAACTCAAGCAGGCACAAAAAAATCCAACTGCTCTGCTGTTCAAAATATGCAATATGAAGAGGGATGGCTTGGCAGTGCTCTAGTTTTATGCAAATTACATTTGTGCCCTGTGACACAGTTTGTCTTTGAAGTCCTCACTGAAACATCTCCATACTCACAGATAACAAAATAAATCATGACAAATCCATCATTTCCACTAAGAGTAGAGGCTGAATTACATGCAGCAGATAAAGATGGTTTAGGACATCTGCTGTTTCAATCCATGGGTCAGTCATCAAATATTTTTATAATAAATAACAAACTGGACATATATGTCACTGAGACTGAAATCCATCTAACAGCCCTGCTGAGGAACATGGGAACCAGCTGATCTTTAAGGTCCCTTCCAACCCAAAACATTCTATGGTTCCATGATACATTGGAAAACATAAGTAACCAAGTCCTGAACTCAGCACTTGAAACCAAAGTTTTGAGGTCTGAGTTTACCTATTTGACAGTCAACGCATGTGAGCACAACACAAGGAAACCACAAGAAGACAGGGCAGACAAATCCCACAGCAGCAGGGCAGTTAAAGCTGTTTGTGCTGCAGTAAAATCTGGAGGCTCCTGCCAAGGCTGACACCTTCTGATGGGGATGAATCAAGACCTTGTGCCCTAAAACCAACCTAGACACAAAGAGCTCTGCTGTGCTCAATGGAAGCAAAGTCCATGGAGCACTGTCAGCAGCCCTGAAGCACAGTCCCAACTATCCTGGAGCATTAATCCTACAACTTTCTCTGCCCATTACTGCTCAGATGGGAACACAATATTAACAGCATTTGTTTCATAGTAGGGATGGGAAGGTAAGGATTCTCATGTAAAAAAATGGTAGCTGTAGGTAAGGGGGGAGAAGTGGGATAGACAGAAGATTCTTTTAAAGCTTGTTTTTCTAAATTTTCCTTGGAAATACCCATGCAAGAAAACAAATCTATCTTACTTAGCTATCTTCTGTGAAGAACACTACTAATTCCATTTAATCTGCCTGACTCTGAGAGCTGTCATTAAAAGATGGATCCTGATGCCAGCACTGGAAGTGCAGAAGAGCAAAAATTTGTGTAACACTTCATGGTCCTTTTAGAAGAGCCCTTCTCTAAATAATATATAGAAACACTGTCACTAATCTGCTCAGTGGTTCCAAAGTGCAAAACCCAAGTTAGCTGCTCCAAATCCAAACACTTGGATTAGCAGCATGGCATCTCCCCAAGAGAATGGCACCTAGAATGCACTACTGTTTAATGAATTAGCAAGACTGAATTAGCAGGCAGACATGAAAAAGTAGCTCACGAATAATGGAGTTTTAGTTAATATAGTCTTGAACAGTTCCAGGAATGGAGCAGCCACAACCTCTCTGGGCCACATGTGCCAGTGTCTCACCATCCTCACAGTAAAGAATTTTTTCCTGATATCTAATCTAAACCCACTGTCTTTCAGTTTAAAGGCATTCCCCCTGGTTCTGTCCCTTTTCTCTCACCTTTTAAAGTGAATGTTTTAGAAGATTGCTCCCCCATTACTTGAAAGATACATGTGGGTGAAAGATAAACTGTGATCCAAGGCAATTTTACTCTAAACTAGATTTAAATATACAATTAAGTAGACTCTCAAGTTACTTCATCTTCACACTTCCACTGAAGATAAGCCAAGTTCTCCTAAGCAGTGTGAAGATTTGCGTGCTGCTTATTTTCCAAATTACAGGACAACAAACTTGCCTCCGTAATGAGCCAGGCTTTGATCTCCAGGCAAATGAAGCACTAGGAATAATACCACATGTGAGATTACACAGTATTTAACTCCAGATGAGAGCAGACCCAGTGGAAAGCAGTGCACCACAAGCTCTGTCACACACTGCCTGCTAGAGCTGCCCCGGTCAGGCCTTTCGAGGGAGAATTCGCTGAGAGAAGAATGGAATACACAGAGAGGCAGATTGAGCCCCAGGTGACTGTGAAAGGAGGGTCTACAGAAAGCTTGCAGGATCCCAGGAGATGTGACATACCTGTGATGAAGGCATAGGCTGCCAGGATGTTGCTGAGCAGGGCCATCTCCGTGCCAACACCCACGGGCTCCATGCTGCTGCTGAGTGCTGGTGGTTGTGTCTCATCCACAGGGAGCAGGACAGGGGTGTTGTCCACAGGGTAGAAAGTGGCTGACCTCCCTTTCTTCTTCTCTGCTTTGACACAGAAAGGGAATGAGGAATGAGGAATGTAGAACATGACCCAACCCGACCCTGCCTTATCCCCACCAGGTCAGCAGCTGTGTTCAGAAATCTGGAGCTGCTTGACAGGGAGCAAATTTACCCCTTATTGGGGGGTAACTAAACCTTCTCAAGCAGCTTCAGCTGAGAACTTACCCCATCTGCATCCAGGCATCCTCATCTCTCCCCCATCTCCTGCTCTTTCATGTCACCACTTAGACACACCCACCTATGCTACAGCAAATATGTAATCAGGTTTCTTTTCTCTTATGTAAATCAAAGGAGCTTTTATCAACAGTGGGTTCAGCTAGGCTTGTAAGAAGGAAAACACAGGCAGAGCCCACAACCCTCTGCTGGTGTGGTGCTGTAGTGATCCATGCACACCTGGCACACAGACGTGCTTGCTTTCCCTGCAGCCTTCGTGGGGAAGGGCAGACCTGAGTTTATGACTTCCTTCAGAAGCCTGCTCGTATTGTGTTTCACACAGACACCATTTCCCCTCTGGAGAGGTGAGTGAACATGGGTTAATGATTTGGTTTTATTTGTTGAAGACTGGAGCTAAGGAGGTAGTTCATTCCAGGAGGCTCAAAGAGACCCTTTCAGACCTTATCAGCTCGCTGTTGAGGGCTCCCCACACCTTGATCTGCAGCTGACACCCCCACTACTCACAAAACAGTAATTGTTTTCAACACAGGAAAAAGTCAGTGCACAGGATCCAGCTCCACCATCCATGTGAGTTTTTAGCTGTAGCTATTACAGATTTTCAGGCTCCCTTCTCTGGGTGTCTAGGTCTGGCCAAAAGCAAGCACCACTCTGTAAAATCAGACTTGCACCAGGCTTCCACTTCTCTGCAGGTATTAAATTCAGGACACTGCCAGCTCCATCTGCAATGGTGCCATCAGTGCTGTGCAAGCAAAGGCATTCTGTCAGGAGTTGTGATGTGAAATGGTCTTTGTTCCTTGGCTGCCTGATCATCTCCTTTCCCTGCAAACCCAGCAGTGTGAGACATCACATTCAGCTTCCCACTGTGGGAAGAAGCTCAGCCCGAGGAAGCAGTAACAGAAAGAGAGGGGTGTCAGAGAGAACAGGTAATACTGGATGGAGAGGGACTGAGGGCAGGAATGTGTGTGCAGTGATGCCAACTCCTACCCTGCCTCGAGGAGAACCAGCAGGGATGGATATCCAGGTGTCACTGCGAGGGATCAGCCCCAAGGAATGTGGGCACAGCTGTGCCTCTGCCACTGAATAGCTGCATGGCCTTGGGAAAGCCACACATTCAAGGTTACCACGGAGTTAATGACTGGACTTCAAGCAAAGTGTTTAAACACGAGTGCTTGGGTGTTGTATCCCAAAGTATAAAATATCCCAAAATATCTCTTGCTTTAGGAGAATAGAGGTTACTGCACATCCCTTTTGCAAAAGGGACACAAAAGGTCCAAGGGCACATTCAGCAGGAAATCAATAGCAACATTTCAATATTTTCTTTTTAATTCAGTTCAACATGCCCTCTAATATCTCCTTTATCCTCCCTGTCTGGTAAATCTGCCTGTGCAAGAGTATGAATTTCTCCCTACCACTGCTCCAAGGAAATCCACGGAAGTGGGGTAAATATTTAACTTCCAAAAACTAAAACTTGGATATTTCAGGGCATCTCAAGTAGCATCTAAACTAAGGCAAGAGAATCCTGCTGTAAGTTGATGGATAGCAGAGTCATCCAGCTCTCCCCACAGCAGGCACTTAAAGCTCAATGTGTTTGCTCATACACAAAGACACCCCAGGGCCAGGAGGACACCCATGCAGAGATGGCAGGCATGAGAAGGGATGCAGGGGAAATGCTCACCCTTCTAGCAGCCAGCTGAGCGCCCCAGGTCATCACAAATGACACATTTACATGGGGTAATGAATCCTGCCTGAGATGTCCCTGACTGAGGGCTGGCTCTGAACTAGTTAATGTAAAAATCCCTTCACAACTGAGGAAAATGAAGGGCACCACTAGGATATCATCTCATGAAAATGTCCTGTGTCAGAGGGACACCACCTCTGTTGGATGTGGAGCAGCCCTTGTAAACCATGTGCAACAGCAGTGTCTTCAGGAGACAGAGCGAGAGAGAACTCCTCTCGAGATGTGACACCTAAGAATCCCTTTTTTATTTTTTCACTTCCAACTTGTTAAATGCACAGATGCAATCAAACATGCTTTTAAATGAACACTGGCCTGCACACACCAAACTCCAGCAAAGAGCACCACAAAACCACAGAACTGGTTTTATCATTGGCAGGATTGTACAAGCACAGACACGGAAGACAGAAAATGCCTGGACTTACGCAGGAGGGAAAAAACAAACACACACAATTTCACATGGGCCATGTTTTCCTACACTGTCTAGTTCTCTGGTCTGCCATTCCTTTCAGGATCATATTTAAAGATATTCTCTTTCCTCCTTGCTAGCTTTGAAGACTTGTCAATGCCTAATCAGCTCACTACTACTGTTTCTCTCCTCACCACCCTTTCTTAGCTGTTGCCAGTCACTTGAACAGTTTCTCTGTCAGTTTACACCAAAGCTAAATAAAATTCTTTCAGCCAGCAGTAAATTTGCCCAACATCACAGTTAAGCACAGGAAATGTTAGTTATTCATGGTACCAGGCTGATGTTAGTGAATAGTTTAAATAAAAGAAATGAAACAGTAAGGGAGATTACAGAAATTTCCAAGCATTTTGTTATTTTTCAAACATTCTGCTAGGTTTTAATTTCAAAATGACATCTTTGTTTGAAAATCAGTGCATATTTGGAAAGTGTTTGGAAGTTCACATAAACTATGTGAAAACTAAACAAAAGGTGTCATTCATAGAAGTAAAATGTTTAGATTAGTGGAAATGAGTTCAGGATATTTTTTCTTTCTAAAAAGAATCTCCAGGATCACAATATTTATTTGGGGCTGCCTTAAAACTCTTTCTTGACAGTTTTTCAGTAAGGCCTCCAAACTGACAAACCTGTCATTGCCAGTTCTTATTTATTTGTGAATTGACTATCCAAGCTGTGGATTAGCTTTGCCAGGAGTGTAGACAGAGACAAGTTCTGCCCACACCCACCCTCGAGCTGAATCTCTGGGAGCACAGACTGGGATTTTCAGCAGTGTCATAAAGCATCTCCTGCATATTGGGAAACAACACAAAACCACTGAGGAACCCAACACGTGCTCACCTGTGCTTTTCCTTTATTCATGCACCACCCCTTCCTCCCACTCACCTATCCCTAGAGAGGGCTAAGAGCTGACTTCATTCCTACCCCTTCACTTTGCATTTTATGAAAATAGCATCGTATTTCAAAGCTCAGTTAAAACATCTCTGTCCTATGAGGCAGATCTATTGTCTCTGCCCTGGTTTGTTTTTGTTTTTTGGGTTTTTTTGGGTGGAGGGGGGTGGTGTGCATGGCCACGACTGCTATTCCAGGAAACCCAGCGTTTCTTGAACAGTTTCACAGTTCACTTTAGCCTGTCCCTGGTCACATCTAGAAGCTGTCACAGCCCTTTCTGACTGTGACATGGATGGATTTAGGAGCAATACAGAAATGCAGAAAAGAGGAGATGGAAAGGAACAGTTAGCACAGCACAATGGTCACAGCTACCTGGGAGAGCTCGCTCTATGTTGGAGGGAGACACATCCGAAAGGAACACGCCGTCCCCTACAACATTGGGGTCAAACACTCTTGGCTGCAGTGGAAAATGTGGCTTCTGATGCCCTTGTTGGTTGGTTGGACTCGCCTGAGTTTCATGCAGAAGCTTCTTGGGAACTGAAAGAGAGGAGCAAGAAGAGTGCAGTTGTTAGAGTGAGTTATTTCAGCTGGTCAGAATGAGAATTGTCACCTCATGCTAGGGCTCAGCTGATATTTAATTGCACCATGTACAGCCCAAACAGACACTCCTTTTCCACTAGGATGAATGCTTTCCAAATGCCAGCACAGAGACATTCAATGAGACAGTGCTGGAAACCATAAAGTGATTAAGATACTGTTTATTCACAATTAAGCCTTGAGACTAGGTTAAGGATCAGATTCAGATGTTGTATTTAGACACTCATCTCAGAAACTGAAACAGAGCTTAGTAAGCCAGGCCTTGGCCTCAGCTCTAGGCTTGAGAGCACTGTTAGAGCTCTCTGTTCCTACCATGACAGCAGGCTGCACAGGATGCCCTGTAGCTGGAGCTATGCCTGGGATTGAGATTGAACATCAGAATTTTTGTCCACTTTGGATTCACAAAACCAGACTCTGGAGGATGCTGTTCACATGAAATCATAAAGCTTAAATAATCCACCACAAAAATAAATTCCTGCTGTAAGAAACCCTTCCCACCCTGGGAGATCCCAAACACACAGTTTCCTGTTGAGTTTTAGGCTGTAAGATGGAAAAGGCCCATTCTCCATTCCCACCAGCCTGAGGAACAGGAAGATTCAGCTATTCCCTACTGCTCTCTGTTTTGTCAGCCACAGCATGAGCAATATGCAGGTGAAATGATGGGTTAATATGTGACAGATTTTTTGGACATCTCTGGTGTCTTCTTTAGACCAAAGCATGCCCTAATAACAGGAGTGTTTCTTCCTCCTTACAAGGCCAGTTCTTCAGCTGTACAACCAGGTAAAGAAATCAAAGCTGGTGTAGCTACCTCAGTGTACACCCACTGAAGGTGAATTCAGGCAGTAAATTCACTAATTTCCCCTCTAGGGACAAAGAATGGAGTCATCTATGGAGCTGAACCAGTTCTCTTCCTCAGCCACAGCCAACACCTGAGGCTATTTCAGAGCAAAGTGCTTCTCCATACAAAGAGAAGAAACATATATACAGGCCATTCTCTTCAGAAAGCAGAGGAATTGAGTGATGAAAGACAAAAATAAATTAAAATTTCCACAGGAGGAAGATTTCTTTTTCCTGTCAGTGACTATACATTATTGCATAGCAAACAGCCAAGACTTTGGTGTGCCTACAATGCTTTGGTGTGCTTAAGATTGTTGAGCACTAGGCACAAGTAGACCAATTAAGCTTCATGAGAAGATTTCTGGGATGCCCATTTCCCCTTTCTCCAAGTCTAACACCACCTTCCTCTCTCATTCCAAGCAGGCTGCCACCTCCAGTGCCTCAGTTTCCCCAGGGCTCCACTTGGGATCATGCTATCTCTCATCTCCACCCCTCACAGGGGCGTGAAGGAGCGCAATTAAAAATGCAAAGCACTTTGAGATGCTTGGCAGCAGCTTGAAGGAGGACTTGGAAAGAGGGCAACTCTGGATCAGAAAGGAAATTCCTGCCTGCCCCCTGCAGCTAATCAGCTGCCAGACTGGAACAGGAGATTTAATCACATCCATTAAATTTGCCTGCATCACCCACCACATTACTGGTGGGTGAAGTGATCCAACCACCTTGTTTACATTATGTCCAACTTACTGTCTTTGCTGAGGCAAAGAAAATTGTAACTGGATTTACAGACTGACCTCCTGTATTGGGCTGCCAGGACATGAGCACTGAAGTTCTTGCATTATTAGTAGAGTCATGCTAGGTCAGGAAACAGGCAGAAAACCCCTCAGCTTCTGAATATCAAAGAGCTGGCACAGCGGTTTCTAGTGAAATCTGAATTGGCAACAGTTGGAAGGCAGCAAAAAAACTCAACCCCTGGTAGGAACCAGACAGGAATGAGGGGGATACCTGTGCCAGGGAAATATCAGAAAGTCTGGAGAGGGGGTGGGTAGAACAGAGATTATCCTGCAAACCACAGCCAGGGAGAAGTGCAGTTCTGGGTGCTGAGTTTGAGGCACCCAAAAGGATGCAGAAGGCCTAGGGTTCAGCACCCTCCAAAAATAAAGAGTCCTATTGCTGAATCTCAGACTGAGGACATGATAAACATTTAAAAGACACAAGACATTTTCCTTTGTACATTTTTCACCCAAACTGCATCCCAGTCACTTGTTGATAGGCATACAGTGAAGAAAATGAAGCAGAAGACTTTCATGTTTCAGACTTACTCTTCTTCATAAACATCTCCTTTACCTCTCAGCATTCATGACCATTACCAGGGCACAAGACAGACTGATTGGACCTGCATCTTTCATAGAAAAAGTGACACTACCCAACACTTAAACATTTGAGTGAAGTAGGGGAAAGGAACACCATCATCTCTGGGTGTTCCTAGGCAAGCCCAGAGAACTGAGAGATGGCTTTTCCATCCTGGCATCTGTGCCACCACCACTTTAATGCTACCTACAGGACCAGGGGAGGAGCCAGGTAAAGCAAAACATTGCTAAATCAGTCAGCAACTGGTCAACAGCATCCCAAGGAAGAGCAGAGATGGAGAAGTATGAAGGAGAAGCATTGATAGAGAGTATTGTTGTCCCAGCACCTTGTGGAGCAGGGCTGTGCTGTCACCTCCTTGGGATGGCCAAGGAAGTAAGAACACTATCAAGTAGTCATTTGGTGCCTTAAAACAGAGGTGTCTGTGAGAACAGATTCCCAAAAGTAGGCATGGGTTTAACATCTGTGATTAGCACACACTTTGGTACTTTCAAAAATCCCAGGAGGTGCATTTCTTCACTTCAGCAACTAGATCCCTTTAAAACTCTGGAAGCAGCTTAGTGCAGCACAGGATGTTTACAGCACACAAACTTGGACTTTTCCATTTCAAGGGATCATTTTTCTCTGTGGACTCCATAAATATCTTGAGTACATTTTGCCAGGAAAGGCCCATCTTTGCAAAGAGTACACAAAGAGATGGCATGCAGCAAGTCTGCTCTTTTTCGAGTTTATATGATGCTCAGCTGATACACAGCTTTCTTTTGATTTAGAAAGACTGTGAAATGGAAAGCATTTCTCAAGTGTAAAATACCTCACAATTTCCAGTTAGCTCCTGTGTGGCAGCCAACTCCACAAGAAAGATTAAACATCTGGTTCCTTTGAAATGCCCTCCTTAAATTCTCCAGAGAGGAGTGCATCTGACACAAAGCATGGCATGAGTTGAAGCAAAGTGTCTTGGAAAGTTATTTATTATTAAAACCACCAGAAAAAAAACTACAGAGGATTTTAGTCTTATCTCAGTATTAAGAACAGAAATCCTGACAGGGAAGGGTTGGCACTTGTCCTTCTCCATGCAATCGAGCAGAGAAGTTACAGCAGCTCAGTCAGCAGAATGGATGTGGACAAGAGGGGAAGAAACAGCTTCAATCAAAATGTTAATACACCTCATAGTTGGGAGCCCTGTACCTAAAAATGCACATGAGAAATGAGCTGGGATCATCTGGAAGAGAGGAGATGAGTTGCTCTGGGGACCTCTAGGGACTTTAGTCTCTCAGGGGTAGCAGTCAGCACTGAGATGTGGGTATTTATCCAAGTGATAAAATTCTACAGCAGCTTGGGCTGTGCATCTGAGAAGCACAGGCAGAGGTGTAACTTTTCAGATGGCAATCCCTGGGGTTCAACTCAAACATCACCACGTGGATTCCATTCCAAGCCAGGACTTGGGCTGGGGAAGTGTCACCCTTGCTGTGACACTCCATGAAGGTTCCTGCAGAAGTTGGTTCTAGGTTATAAATCTGCAAGGGAGCTTTTAGATCAGCAGGTTCATTCCTCTGCCATTACAGGCTTTCAAGTCTTTACATAATCCCTCTGTGTCTGCTTTAAAAGCAATCCCAGCTCCCACTGCTCATCTGTCCAAACCAACATCATGCTAGCAATAATTTATACCAGTTCCCAACCCAAGAGCTGCATTACCCATTTGCAATGAATTAATGGCACCAGCCTCACAATAAAACCTCTCCTCCTCTGCCTGGCAGCCTCCCCACAGTGCAGAGAGAGGGCTGAAGGAAAATCAAAGGCAGAGTGTGCTGTGATGGGCAGAGCAGATCCATCAGAGTCTGTAGGAGCAGCCAGCAGGGCAGTGTGAAAAGGCACATGCTGGTGCTGCTGACAGTATCCTTATTTGTACGTGCTGGAGACGCCTTCTGCTGGAATTTTCACACAAGCAGTTTCTTGTGTGGCCAGAAAACCAGGACTGATGAAAAGAAAAAGTTACTGTGTCTACCAGCAGCAACATTCCGAATTGCAGTGCTAAGAGATGGAAAGGGCCAGTCAATAGCTCACCTCTGTTCATTAAGGGCAGGGAATCTCAGACTGGTTTGGCTTGGGAGAGACCTAAAAGATCATCTTGTTCCAACTGCCCTGCCATGGGCAGGGAACCTTCCACTATCCCAGGCTGCTCCAGCTCCCATCCAGCCTGGCCTTGGACACTGCCAGGGATGGGGCAGCCATGGAATCACTGACAACCTGTGCCAGGGCCTCAGCACCCTCACAGGGAAGGATTTCTTCCTAATATCCAAGCCAAGCCTACTCTTTTTCAGTTTAAAGCCATTCATCCTTGGCCTGTCATTACATGTCCGTGCTCCTCCTCAGGTTTCTTGCAGGCCCTTTTCAGGTACCAAAAGACCATAATGAGACAATCTGTTGTGTTTCCTATGTTGATCTATCTAGTTTTAAACACTCCAGTCCTGGGGGCTCAACCAATTCCACAATATATTATTTTCAGAGGAATACTGCTCTTTCTGTGTAATTATTTTCCATCATTGCTGAGTGTTTCAATTTAAGCACATATATTATTCCCCTAATCAAAACATTTAATGCTGTAGCCCCCATATTTTATGGATGGGGAATTGGCTCAGGGACAGAGTTTTGAAAGTGTTTAAATATCAAAATGATTTGTCCAATTTCACAGAGGGAGTGTGTGCCAAAGAAAGGAAACAAGCTCAGCCTTGCACTCAGACCATTCCCTCTCTTTGCTAATTCGATCATTTGGTGTTTTCTGATGCTTGCTCTGTCCTAAACATGCTTAGAGACTTCCACTCCCAGGAAGCAATTATCCCCTGACCTCCATCTTCCCTGGATATACACATCAGTCAGCTGGAGGGGATCAATGAAAGCTCAGTGTTTAAAACATACAGACAAGGGGCTTGTCATTCTCAAGTCCTCTGCTCTACATTTTCCTGTGCATTTCCAGCCCATAAGGTTTGCTCCCAAAGCTCAGCATGATTAAAGCAGATCTGCAGGATCTTCAGAAAACCCTCCTGAGCATGCTTGAAGCAGAGTGCAATTTGAACAAAAAAAATTACTCCCTCACCAAGGAAAATTACAACCAACCCTTTTATCTGGGCAGGTTGGGGCCAGGGACTGTTGGTGCTCAACATATTTCTAAAATAATAATAAAAAATCCTGCTGTGAGTAAACACCCAGTATAAACTACTGCATGTTTTTAGAGGTAGCATCTCTGAAGGATTCTTTTTTGAGACTTGAAAATGCACAGCATTCAGCCTGAAATAGGGTCAGTCATGATTCCAAGTTGTTACAAGAAAGCAATTCCTTAGTACACGTGTGTATGGTTCTCTCAAAGTGCATAACTAAAAGTGGCTTTTGTGCAGTAAAACCTAAATTCACTAAGCAGTCAGTCAACAACAGCTATTAAAATAATGTATTTTGGCTGTGCCAGACCACAAAATATCACAGTACAGTCAGAGAGCAAGAAGGAAAAACCCCATACAAAAGAAGGCTCTGCACCTGGTGACAGCAGTAACACCACTGTGTAGCTGGAAACACGGGGGTGGAAGATGAAAATTTGACTAACAAAAGTAAATTGAGGCACACCCTACCCCCTTGGCCTTATCCCAATGGTCTCAGACATGGCCAAGCAACAAGTTGAAACCTTTTCCAGCTATCCAGGCCCCATCTAGCTCAGAAAGAAAAAGAAAAGAGGTGAAGAGGTTTTGCCTCTTCTCATGATCGTGTGTGTTGTGTCACACATCCAAAGCCCACCTTCAAGTCCTGCCCTGACATCAGACATTCTGACAGGGGGAGTTTTGGTCAGATAGGTGTATAATCACCTGACAGGAGATCATCAGATCCTTCAGCTCTCAGATGTCTCCATGAGCCTTGGAAAAGGCTGAGTGCACTTGACATCAGCTCTGGACCTTGGCTGCAAAGGCATGCCATACTATCCTGTATCTTATTTAGAGTGAAGGTACAATACCATTTAAACATTTAAATTATCCCAGGAGACAACAGGAGATATGAAGGGACTTTCTGCCACAGACCATAAGTCTGAAAGTTGGGATTTGATCAATAAACTACCATGAAAACCTTCACTCTCACAAAAAAAACCCCAAACACCAGATCAGAGATTTAACAAATGCGAGTGATCCAAACCTCAGCTTCCATCTCCTTCAGTTATTTTGAAAAAAGCGTTTTTCACCCAGCATGGATATAGGCTGCAATGCTGAAACCAAATGCAAAGCCCAAGAGCCAGAGGGAGTTCCTCAGCCTGCTGCAGACGTGTTTCCCATGCTTGGTGTTCCAAACCACCAATAACAAGGAAGTGACTCATGCCAATTACAGTAAGGCCACTTCCAAGCACCATGCAGAAAGCAAGGGAGGCTGTCTGGGAAAAGAGCCCTGTCACAACCAAGGCCACCTACACCTCCCTGAGCCCACAGCCTGCTCCAGACTCTGCCCAAAGCAGGAATCTGTTCTGATGGTGACTTGGGGGTGGTGGGAAGTGGTACATGCTGGGATGTCTGACACAACCCATAAAAACTCTCAGATCACTCTGCCAAGACTCCTCCTGAGACAGACCAGATGCTTTGTCTTTTACTGTATCTCCTGGCAGCAGCCAACTATAGAGGTGTTGTGCAATAAGAATATAAATATAATACAGACAACCCTTTCTCTTGTTTGCCCTCCACAGAAAGGGACATGCTTATCCTTTCCTCATGCAGCTGCAATCAGAGAAGTGATTTCAGAAGTGAAAGCAATTCCAGTCCAGAAACAAAGCCTGTGGAACACAAATTAGCTTGGTCTCACTGTTCCTCCCAGTGAAATCTCTTGCAGAAAAAAGGTCCAGAGATGTGAGAGGCTTTGGGAGGTGAAGGAGATTTAGGAATGAAGCACAATCCAACTGAGATTCCATTGGGAAGAGACAAACAGGGGCACCATTGCCTCCCAGGCTCTCCTCCTCCAGCACAGGGCAACAGAACACTCTTCCCTGACTCCTCTGATTTCTGCCTGCCCAGAAATGCAATAACCTTATCAGCAGATCCAATTCACCCAATCTGGGAACTCAACCCAGGCATGCCCTGTAGGTACCTAAGGAAGAAGTCCCCCTTATATAAGGAGGACTCAAATAAGGGAGTTATGTTCCTAAACTCCCTGTATCATCACCAGTGAAAGGTGGGTGACTTTGAAAGCCTCCAGGGAAGATTCTGTCTACTTAAATTTAGGAGCCTAATTAGGGATAGTTAATGAATCATAATGTTACCTTTGGATTTATTCTCCTGAGTGTATCTGAGTTGAAATCTTACAAACTGCCTCACATCTTTTACTCAGATATCTTTTCTGCTATCTTGAACTTTCCAAATCTGAATTTGGAGCTATAAACACCTTAATTTCTACCCAGTGATGCATGTGCTCGATCTATCCACAGGCAGTTTTCCTACTGCTTTCATAGCCATGAAAGTCAGTTGTTCTTCTTTCATCATCTGAAATGTAATAACAGAATATGAAGCATCTATTGCCAGCAACTCATAAATCTCCTGCTTGATGTGGCTTTTGGTCTCCAAAGGGCACAGGGGAAAGCATCACATGCACCAGTCTGCTCCCTACATGTTCAATTTGGAAAGAAAAATGGATCAAAAAGAAGAAAGCCTTGTAGGAGATACCTGCAGATACAAAGAGTTGCTTTCATCTGGTAAATCTCTGCCTGCTCCCAAAGTCAGGAGAGTTCTGCATTTTCACGAGATAACGCTTCTTGAGGAGGATGAGACTCAAGCTGATTCCTGTCCAAATTCCAGCATGCCCAGCCACATCCCACCATGGGACCTTTGCCACCCTGCTGGTACTATGGCTGCATCTCATCTCCACCAGGCCCAGAAGAATCAGATTAACAAGGAAGTCAGGCTCATTCTGCCAGTCTTCCCTATTTCCCCTATTTGGGCTGTATTTGCCACACACTTTCACTGGTATTTTGCAAACCAGCCCTGGCTCTTTCTTAGGATTTAGGGAATATCTGTTTGTTGGTTTCTTCAGAGAGACTGATTACAAACTGGAAATTTATGCAATGCTCTGAATATATCCACTCTACTTTGGATCATAGTAGCATTACACTAATTTTTGGACTTCGACATAACTCCTACTTCTTCTCATCATCTTCATTAATTTTAGCCATTTAACACTGCAAGACTTTAGCTTGGTTGGTCAGAGCCTGGTGCTAAAAATGCCAAGGCTGTGCCATTCACTTGTGCCATTAAGAGCTGGACTTGCTGATCCTTGTGGGTCCCTTTCAACCCAGAGTACTGTGATTACTTTTATATTACAGAACTGTTTACACATTTAGTCTATAGGGCTTGGAAGAAATTATTTTGTGCTGATCTCTTTTTCAGGAAAGTATGTGGCACAAAATGTGGCTCCCAGGAGGATGCTGACAGAGCAGTGAGTGTTGTGTGCTCAAGTGTGGCTGATCCAGAGCCAGGGCATTGCTCATGTGAGGAATTGCTCACCAGCAAAGGAGTCTCTGTGCTCAGGATGCCAGCACACACCTAAGTGATTCCAGCCCTGCAAATTATCAGGAATCAGCTGAGTCACAGCAACCAATTCTGTAAAACCTGGGCCAAAAGACACTCCCTTAAATTTCAGTGAAAATTGTACACAAACACTGTCAGGGAAAGTGGCCCTTGGAGATCTTCATGACTGTGTACCCAAAAAACTGTGTTTGGGTGAGCATTATCTACCACTGTGAGACACTTAGGGCAAGGATATCCAGGATAAGTGGGGAGAAAGGGATGGAGTCAAGGGCCAGAGGTCCTGAAACCCTCTGGAGCTGATGGGAGGTCATGCCAGCCTCTACCAAGCACAGGAGAGGAACAGCAGGGAAGCAGAAGCCCAGGTAGGAAAGGAAGGTACCAGGGAAAAAAAGCATCTGCAGCTACATTGCACTGCCCAAATATTTTAATAAAGAGTAAGAAGCCTCATGCTTCAGCATCTGAGCCAGCAACTAGCCTGGATATGATCCAGTCATTATATTCCAAGAGTCAGGAATATAATTTCTCCTCCAAGACTACTGACCAAGATATTTAGGGGATTTTCTGTGCCTGTGTCTGCAGCAGCATCACCCACTCTGTAGTCCACTGACCACTGACGACCTCTGAGACACCAGAAGAGCAACCCAGAAAACAGCCTAGTTCAAAGAGAAACCACAACCAGCCTATCTCTGGATGTTCCCCCATGTTTTGTCTCAGTGTCTGCTGGCAGGCACAGCCTGGAGATTCTTCCCATCTGCTCTCCTTGCCTAATTAAAATGTTTGTAATTACGGCAGCAGAACTATGTTCTGTACAAAAATATTTTTTTTTATCCAAGTGCTACTTATCCAGAAGTGTGTGCTAGTTCTTTATCAGTTCATTGGCTTTTCCTAGTTCTCCTAGAGAACTAGGGAAGGGACTAGAAGTTTTTCACAAAAAGATAGCAGTGTCCTGACAGCAGGAGAGGAGGAATGTCATCAGAAGGCAGCTGGTAACCTCTGCCATTAAAGGCAGTGACATTTTCTGGTCACGTTTGACTTAGAGCAGCAATTCCCAGGGTCCCCATGAGATGCCCAAACTGGAAACCCTGCACAGGGAAAGGTTATCAATTGCATTGGAATAAAGATTAGGAGGGAACAAACCATGTAAGGCAGCTACAGTGCTAAATGCCCTTCAATTCTACACAGATGAATGCAGATCAGTGTTCAGTTTGAGACCCAAAACTCAGAATGGGGATCTCTGGCTCCTCAGTGTTTCAGCACTTGGCTTATGGAAGCCAGGCTACACTAACAAACTCGAAATCCAAGGATCTGTGAACAAAGTGGCAAAACTGTTTGCAATATAAATCCTTCCATTCACATGGTCATAACCTGTGAGACATCCTCCTTTGGGGCTGAGATTTCCTGAGCACAGTGGAAAGTTTGAGGAAAAACCCTATAGATGGTTTTTAATTACGAGTAGTAAGCCTCCCCTGTTTTTTTCAAAGAAGTACATTTACAGGCAGAACCTCTCTAACACACAGCATCAGCTTTAAATAATCTGGCTTGGAGACTGTGAAAAGTTCTTTGCATGGTTTATGTATTTTATTTTATTTATTTTTCTGGTAGAAAAACACGTAGCATGCATCATCTTGCTTCCATGCATACCCCGAGGGAGCAGTAAGGACTGCAGCCCAAATCTTACTACAATTGCTACTGTGAGTAACTGCCAGTTTTGTGAAACAGCAAATTACAGTCACTTTCCTGATGCCACATAAAAGCAGACACACACCGTGGAAAACAATGCCAGGGTTTTGTTATAGCCCGGTGAGGATGTTCCTGAGCACCTACCCCACGCTCTTATGCAACTTGCCCTGCAGCTACAGTCTGGGAGCACTGGGAAGAAACTGTGGGAATACTCAGTGCTGGATTCTTGTGGCAGCTTTCCAGTAGTTAATAGTGATTTTATTTTTTTTTAAAGAGAACACAAGGTTTTTTAAAGCTAAGTGTTTGTTTCTATTAGGCTTCACAAAATGTTCAGCAGGGACATTTCATGCACACCAGTCTGTTCTTTTCCACTCTCCACACATTAATAAGATTAATTTATATTAATACCTCAAATGATTCCTGGATTCACACCACCTAATCTAATGAACTTTGCTGGGATGGGAGGTGGTTAATTTGTCCCTCCATCAGTTAAACAGATATGCAGCTGACTAATCCCTCAGCTTAACCTCTTCAGTTAAATTCCTGCATTAGTGCACCTAAAGCTTTGCAAGACTGAGCTGCAAGCTTGTACCTTACTATGGATACACGTTCAGGTGTAGGACATTGCTGGGAAAAAAAGCTTCTCTCATTTATTCCAAAGTTAACAGAGGTAAACAACCTTGAATCAAATCCTACCCACCCATTAGTACAGAAATTATTCCAGGACTACGTGGAGCTCCCTTGAGACCTCTCTAACAGGCTGGCAGGTCTCAGAAGATCCTGGTTACTTGCAATACTTGGTTCACCAGGTTGCCACCCCAGCCAAGCCCCAGGGATCATTCTGGGAAGGTCAGCAATTCCTTCTGGTGGCCTTTGCTAAGCACAGCTCAGTTTCTGCCTGTTTGGGCAGCAAGGCCCATCCACTGGCATTGCTCCCCTTTCAAAATTACTGAATTCAATCAGTTAAAACGAGTAAATGGAGACACATCTTATCCTGCCCTGTGTTTGAAAGTGTTTCTTATCACATATTCCAAAGGAAATGCAGGTTGCTAACTCACAGCCAAGGAACTCCATACTGTAGGACCTCTATTTTCAGGCTTCTTTTTTGGGACTCTTATAAAAAACATGAAGACTTTAACACATACCTTTGCTGCTAGCAACTTGAGCCTTTATCTGGCATGCACTCAGTTTAAGGTGCCACTTCTCTCAAGTGGAATATAATGCTCTGTACTGCAGTATTTGTTCCCTTCACTGGATACCTGGAGCCCACCAAGCCTGATATCTCGTCATCAGATAAAAGGATTAATCCAGCACAAAGAGGCTGTGAACACCTTTTGAACAAGTAAATCTTTAACAAACAAATTTCCTGGATGGAGGGGATAAACAGGAATGGTTTAGGAAACCCTGTAAACAGCAGAGAAACTCATAAATACAGTCCTTCAAAGCACTTCTGTCCAATGCAAGGGAGCCACTGCCCATCCCTGTAAAGACACATGCTGCAGGATTTGCTCAGCTCACAGATTGGAGCTGTCAAAGGAAAACTAATCCCTATCAATGCAGCTGCACAGGATAAAATCTACCTCACAACCTGCTTGGGTTATAGTGACAAGATGTTAATAGCAATTCCAATAACCATCCAGTTACCTAAAATCTGAAGTAATCCACCTTAATTGCCTTAATTCTAATAACTGCATGGGATCATAACAGCTAGAGGAGAAAAATAGTTGTTAACTTGTTGACTGCCAGATGCAGACTGCTGATAGGAGATATATCAAATATTAAAGTATTAAAACTGACCTCAGCTTGGCAGGAGAAGGCTGTGATTCATGCCCATAACTCCTGGGCACAGGGGGAATACAACAAATAACTGAACAAAGATCAAAGCATTGGCTGTTTCAGTGGAATAAGACAGGAGATTAATCTCATTTACACTCAGGTAAACCTCCTTCCTAACTTTCTCCCAGTTCAGCAGAGCTGCAGCAAATCCACTGCACAAGTCTGTTACATCACTGCCTTGCTTAGACCTCTACCCTTGCATTAAAATCAATGTTTCAGTGGAGGGTGAGAACTGGGTCACTATTCTGTCTAGTCTGATCTTTCCACCTTTGAGTTGCTTCAGAGTTTTCGCTGTGGAAAAAAAAAAAATCTTAAAAATCTGTATTTTTAAAAAATCATGCATCAAAGCTATTTTTTTTTCACCCTTGAGCAAATAACTCACTTCCAATTATGTTCCAGGTAATGGAAAGTCTAAGACAAATAGAGTTCAAGGTGAGGCTCATTGTGAAAGAGGCACACTAATTACAAACACTGTGTGCAGAAGAAATGGCATATTTGTGCTGGTACAGCAGCTGGGGCAAAGAACTGCCTGTCCAGTTTCCCAACAGCAACACAAGCTCTGGAGGCACCCAAGTACCAGTTTGCAGCCACAGAGCTGGAAATTGAAACCCATCTTCAGGCTGGTGTCCCTACAGCAGGCTGATAAAAGGAGTGAAATGGCTGGGACATCATTCAAACTCAGGAATCTCATGGGACATAGGAGCAGTAACTCTGATCTCTCACTTGTTTCCCAGGCTCTTCCAAGGGGAATCACAGCAGTCGGCACAGCAGGGTTTTGCACCAAACCTCATGCAGCTGGTACCACCCTGTAAATCTGCTGTCCCAGGACTGAAAGGACAGAGGGGAAATGAATGGTCAGATGATTCTTCAAGTAGTTATAAAATGGTTTGGGCTGGAAGGGACCTTTGAAGGTCATCTAATCAAACCTCTGCAATGAGCAGGGACATGTACCTGTCCTCAAAGACCCAGCCCACTGTTTCTCTGCAGGCCAAGCAGGCAGTGAAGTGGTTGGTGCTAATTGTTATGCGTGAAGAAATGTCCACCCTCAGATTTTGTATTACCCCAGATCCTCTTCAGAGGCAGAAAATATTCTTCCTCAGTGGTGTCTTGATGTCATCTGAAGATGTGTTTTGTTAGCTTCTCCTGAAAGGTGAGAGACTAAATAGCCAGTATCTGTAACTATCTGCAGTTAACAAGCACCTGGCTGAGGAGGAAGAGGGGTGCTGTGATCTGAAAAGGAGCCCACACATAGGAGTGATGATGTCCTCACCCACATCAGCAGACCCTGACCTTCAAGCAAAGGGTGCCTGAAATCATCCCACAATCACAGAAGCATCAAGACTGGAAGAGACTTTTGAGATCAACTAGTCCAATCATCAACCCAGCCCCACCATAATCACCCCTAAAACATATCCACATCCAAACACCTCTTGAGCACTTCCAGAGAGTGATTCCACCACCTCCCTGGGCAACTTATTCCAATGCCCAACTGGTCTTTCAGTGAATTTATTTTTTTTCTAATATCTAAATCTGAACCTCCCCTGGTGTAACTGAAGGACATTTTTTCTCATCCTTTCACTTGAGACGTGGTCGAAAAGACTTGGCCCTCACTTGGCTACAGCCTCCTTTCAGGGAGCTGCAGAGAGCAATGAGGTTCACTTTGAGCCTTCACATTAACATCCCCAGCTCCCTCAGCCACTCCTCATAAGACATTTTCTAGACCCTTCACCAGTTTCATCACCACAAACAATGAGGAAACCTGGGAAGGAAAATGTGTGTGGTCCTTGCAGTGTTCTGTTTAGACCTGTGAAGATTTTGTGATAGATAAAATAAAGATCACCTGATCCTTGAAACTGTTTACAGTGACACAAAGAGCATTAACCTCCACTCTTATGTGCCCTGGAAGAAGTAAACTGTGGTTGCTGTGATGCAAGAAAATTAAACACAGCATTCACCTGGTACAGTGTGACCTTTGTGTCACTAAGCTCTCTTCACACTCCAAACAAGGTGACTCCATCCAAAATTCCTGCTGGGAACAGCATGTGATCCCTACTGACCTCTAAGCCATGTCCAGACCGTGCAACATAAAATGTCATTTCTGTAACTTAGCAGGATGGTCCATAGAGCTCCAGTGTCACAGATCATAGAATAATGGGATCATAAATGGCTTGGGCTGAAATAAACCCCAAAGATCACCCAGTTCCAAGCCCCCTGCCATGGCAGGGATGCCACCCATTAGATCAGGCTGCCCAGGGCACCAGCAGCCTGGCCAAGAGCTGGGTTTAGGCACTGTTCTGTTCATCAGTACAGAAGAGTCAAGCACAAAGACTGAGCAGTGTCTGAGCTTGGGAGGTCACTGCTGCTCCTCAGGACATCACAGACACAGGACCCAATGATGACCTGCAGATGTGTCAGGCCAAAGAGCTGATTTTGCTGCCTGTCCACAGCAAAGAAAGCTGGAATAGCCCTGTGGGTCTGTACCCAGACACAGGGCCATGACACATATCCAGCTCAGGGATGTTATCAGCTGTGTGTTATCTGAATGGACAGCCCTTTAGAAACACTGAATGCTGAAATGCTCCACAGGCAAAGAAGATGGCTGGAAAAAATTTGCCTGGACTCCTCTGAACTGTCCCTGCACACGTTCCAGACACTTCTTCTGTGGCAAAAATACTGATTGTACACAGAGGTACCTGCTCCAGCTGCACCATCTGCCCTCATGGTGCAGGACACATCCCTTCAATTTGTCACAGCTCCATGGAGAGCAGCTCTCAGCTTCCCCCACAGATGAAGGGACTGAACTCAGCCAACCTGCACTGAGCATCTTATCAAACTGCTTTTATCAAACGACTTTATTAGCACAGCACAGAGCTGCCACTGCCCAGAAACAGGAAGGAAATGCATTCCCACATCTGTCCCTAATGTCCTTTTGTCCTGTTAAACACAAGGAACACAAAGGTTTTCTTAGAGAGTCCAGCAGGCTCGTGTGATTGCAAAAGGATTTCCTACTGGACACCTCATCCATCAAGGACACCAGCAGGGTTTAAAGGGAGAGATGGTGGGATAAAATCGTCTCCTGGGTCAAATTCAAGCCATAAATGTTGCTCCTTTTTATGACAAAGGGAAGTCTTTGACTTTTAATCTTTCCATATTTCAATTCAATGATGCAAATGACAGAGAACTAAAATAGATGATAGATGCACAGTTAAGCCTCCCCCACATTCTTGATTTCCCAAGATTTCTTTTGTAAATGCCACTACAACCACTCTGCAAAACTACAGTGGAACTTATTCTTAAGCCATGATTGTATCAATCATTTGATTTAATGAGCAAAGACTGCTTCCCATCAGGACTTTTTTCTGTGATAGAACCAACTGTAGAGATAAAAGATAACTTCCTATGCTCATATTCTCAGCCCACAAACATTCCCATCTAGACAAGGCTTCAGAGCCACACTTGGACACAATTAACCATGACTGCATTTTTGCAAAAATGTGGTGCTATAATCAAATACTAAAAATGCTTTTCCCTCTCAGTTTGACTGAGTGAAAACAAAAGTCCATTTTTTTATGGAGTTCCCTCAGGCCAACACCTCCAGCTCTTGAAAGAAGAGTGCCCTGCCTGAAGAGGATAGATTTAGATTGGATACCAGGAAAAAATTCTTGACTGTGAGGGTGAGGAAGCCCTAGCACAGGCTGCCCTGAGAAGTTTTTGATGTCCTATCCCTGGAAGTGTTCAAGGCCAGGTTGGACAGGAGTTGGAGCAACCTGGGATAGTGGAAGGTGTCCCTGTCCATGGCAGGGGGTTGGAATGAGAGGATCTTTCAGGTCCCTTCCAACACAAACCAAATTCTATCATGCTTTCATGTCTTACAGGCATGTTTTTCATTTATTTATTTTCTTGTACTTCTATTGGTATTTATCAGGTGTTTTTCAGCATAGAAGACCCTGTCTGTACTCTCATCAAAAAACAACAGAGGAAACAGTCCTAGAGAAATAAGTGCCCTTCAGCACTAAGCATGTGGAGCAGAGACACAGCTCTAGCAAGGTGATCACCCACAGACACAACAAACTGCATCCTCTCACTTCCAAAACAGGCAGAGATTAAAGAACTGCAGCTCTCCTGAGACAGAAACCTTCCACCCAAGCTAAATACAGGTACAGCTTACCATGGCTGTGCTCCAGGCCTGGCTCCAGCTCCAGAGAGCACAAACTCCTCTTAGAATGAATTATTAATGGAAGTTTTGCCCCAAGACACCTTGACAAAGAGCTCAATAGGATGTCTTGCACTGGCTTCTGCTACTGTTGGCACATGAACACAGATGGACACCAGCCACCACGAAAGATGGACTGCCAGGAGAGGGATTAAAAGCTGGCTGTGCCATTAGTCCTGACACAGGCTTTTTCTACCTCCTTTGTTCTGTGCTCCAGCTTTAGCACTACTGGCAGCAAAGGGCTGTAAAAATACTGCTGATAAATGTGGGCCTTAATCAAACAAAGCATTTTTAATTATTTAATTAGGAATCATTTTATTTTTACAAATATAGGGAAAATTCAAAATAGCTGAGCCCTTCTACATATTAGGGTGGAAGTGACCACTGTGAAATTTGAACAGAGTTTGCTGAGGTTTCTGACTGCCAGTAATGCCAAAATGATTTTTGGCTTTTTTTTTATATACCTTTTATATAACTTCCATGTACCTTCAGTATTCTTAGCATGCATACTTGTAATTCCTTAAGTCTGATCACCTAGCATAGCCCTAGTATTTTGTTAGGCCAGGAGACCAAACATCCCAAAGGCCTCGTAGCAGGAGGTCAGAAAACCCTACACTGTCTTTGAAAACCAAGTTCCTCTCTAGAACATATCCTGTAAATTAGAGATTTGGCCCATCCAGGGGGGAATTCCTCAAATGGGGGAATATCATGTCACTCATCCTCCCATTGGGGCATCCCTGCTAGACATGCTAATTTGTAAGGTCTATAAATTGTACACATTGTGCACTGCAGCACATCCCACCTAGGCAAAGAGGTGCACTGATAAATTATTAAATACCAAGGTAAAAACCCTCATCCCTTAACCATGTCTGGCTCTCGATTTTCCAAGACCAGAAAAAAGTAACACCAGGCCAGAGAGAACCAGACCAGGTCCTGGCCTCTTGGGATGAATGTTTGCACACAGGAATTGCTCTTTTCCCCAGGTGGACACAACCAGTCAGGCATCAACAGTTTGGATTCAAGCACTACACAGATGTCAGTCAAAAAAAATGTCAAAAAGACAAAAGATTATGTCTGAGTGGTGAATTAAGTGAAATTAGTGTGCTACCCATGTTTCAGCAGTTAGCAGGAAAAATCACAATTACCAACAACTCTAAAAAAAAGATTTGTTTGCTGTCATGGTTTGAATGCCAAAAGCATAATGAATGTCCCCTCTGCACTGGGATGGCATGGCTCTCGTATCCAGACAGGGTCCTTCCAAGGCAAGCCTGTGACAGGGAGATGAAGTGTGAAGCTGACATGGCTGAGACTGTGTGATTTCTGCTGACAACCAGTGCACATCCACCTCAGGCTACAGGGCTGTCAGCTCCACAGCCTTCACGAGTCCCCATTTGTAAGTCAAATGCTGAACATTGTAAACTCTTCAGAGACTGGTCCTGTGTGTCTGCCTGCAACAGACCCAGAGAGTGTAGCAAAGAATACAATCCACTGACCCAAAAAAAAAAGTAAAATTGATTTTTATATTACATTAGAAGATTTATTCTAGTGTCATACATGCACTACCACCAAATCTGATTGAATGCATCCTTTGTCAAGAAGAAAACATCTCCTTTTAAAGTCTTCAGACACCCTTGGTCCATAGCTGAATTACCAACTGTTTCTCCTCAAAAATGAACCCAACCAAAACATCTCCAAATACTTGGTACATTGAGTCTATGGGAATGTTCCCCCAGCCACCAGGTGCTAGAGGTGCACTGGCTCCCACCACAAGCACTGTCAGCTCTCAGAGCAGCCACAGAAGATGGGGTTAGGGCTGGCACCCCACCTGTCTGGGTGCTCCCAGCTGAGTGTCTGGATACCTGGCCAGAGCACCAGGAGCACAGCATGGAGCTTAGTCATGAGTTTAGAAGGTTTAAGCACTGGATTTCTGGTGTGAATCACTAATTGCTGCATCAGTAGAGGCTTCAGCTGAGTGCCATGCTGTTCTGCCAGGATGGAACTCCAGCCCATCCCGCTGAGCTCAGCTGCAGGGTCCTCCCAGCACTGAGCTCCCTGGTGTCCTGGCACTGCTGCTCTAGGAGGCCCAGGGCATTGGTCCAAACACTAGCAAATGATCATTTGTACTCTTTAAATGTTCAAACAGTGCTTGACAGCACCTTGGTCCCTGCCAGCCAGCGCTCTCCCCAGCCACAGCTGGCCATAGACTGGATCATTGCCCTTGGGTAGCTGGGATACGTGTGACTGCCCTGTTCTAAAGGAAAACCATCTGGCTAGATGCAAGTCCTGCTCTGCCACTCATCCCTAGGACAAGAGAGGCTTTGCTGCATTTTATTTCACAGGACAAGGGCAGTCCCTGTGCGCTGAGCAGTGCTCGTTCATCACCGTTCATTAACACCTAACTCAACGAGTTTTGCTAAGGAGTAAGACCCCCAGCACAGATGCTCACACTTCCCATGTGCACAAGAGAGAGCACGCCAGAATCTGAGCTGATTTAAATTGTCCTGAGAAATCTGGCAAGGACTCCTGTGCTGTAGAGTGAGGCCAGCTGGAATACAAGGCTTTCCACTCCACGCTCTGTGTACCCAGCCAAAAATCACATGTGGGTAGCGTCACCGAAAACCAAACACCTTCTCCTGTCCTGCCTCAAGCTCTGCGTGAAAACAAACGGTTGGAAAACTCATCTTTCAAGGTAGAGTTTTGTGCTTCAGGAAAAAACATCCCAAAGTGAAAGAGCAGCATTAGCCTTGGCACTGCTGAGGAGAAGTCCAGGGAGAGCTCGATGGCAAACAGTCAGATGGAGCACAGCACATGCTGGCCCTCTGAACACACACACACACTACGTGAGTTCAGGCAAGTCACTGGTTCAGCCCGTGGCAATTGCAAACTGGAGTTGAGTGTCAGAGAGAAACAGGGCTAGAAATGAGTTTGCTGGGTCATCTAGTCTACCCTTCTAGACCCACAGCAGGATCCCATCTAGCTTGCTTTTAAAGACCCTCAATGATGTATACCCAGTGATAACCACACAGACTTTTCCAGAACATCTCTCTTTTCACCTCTATAACATTTTTATGAATATAGAACTCAAATACCTTTGCTACAATTTGTGCTCTTAGCCTCTTGTGCAAGGTGATCAATAGGCAATCTCCACATCTCTGCCACAGCCTTTTATGTGCCTGAAAACTCCTCACCTACTCTCTTCCCAGACTTCCAATTTTAGGCTAAATGACTGAAAATTAGGATTCGTTTTACAAATGTACCCAAAGGAAAAAACAAGGCTGATGTCCTCCCTGGAACCACATAAACACAGTTTAAGGGGATTCCTGCTCTAAAATGTTTATAATTGGCATAGAAAATGAAGGGAAGATGAAAGTAAAAAGGTCAAAGAAATCTGTTATTCCTGTTTTAAAGATAGGAACTTGGTACAGAGAGACATGCTTAGTCTTTTCAAGAACTCCCATAGCTGCAAAGGAGTTTATAGAGGGTTTAATACCTAACCAAATTATTGCATTTGAAAATGGGGTTATTTCTGCCTCTACTGAGCTGCTAGATAAACTATTTTGAATTACAACCTGAAGATGTATGAATGTTCATGACGGGTCTGGGAAACACAAACCAGATCCTCCAAGTACCCCTCCAAAGCCCTAATCTGAAAACCATTCTTCCTTGTGGGGGAAGCAGAGATGATTAATGGCATTTTTCAAAGCTCTCTAAAGATCATATTTTTTTCTACAGGAGCTTGAGACAAAATGATCATTACTTGCCTGACACACTTACATGGAAGGCAAACCCTAACAATGAATACAAGTTGAAAAGATTCTGCATATCACATGCAAATTTCTTTCAGACAGAACCATTAATAATTTTCTGAATGGTAAAATTTAGGATTTTCTAAAAAGGCCTTCTGAGTTCATGTGTGCATTTCTTATCATCCATCTGCTTCACTGAGCACTCACCATTTTAATTCTTTTTTTTTTTTTTACATTAACACACACATAAATTCCCTGCTTGTTGCAATTTTGTGCTTTAGCAACATTTTACATGCCCTGCACTGCCATGGTTTCAAATTCAAATAACTCACACAGGAGAGGCAAGCATAATTCCAGCATATCCATAGAATACCAGACTGTTTATGCCAATCTGGAGGAATGCAATATTAGAATTTGTTACTAAATATATTGTAATAAATGTAAAGTTAATGCTAATGAACAACAACAACAACAAAATAAAAGCAAACCAGTAACAAAAACAAACAAAAAAAACCCAGGGAAAGAATAAATAAAAACACTACATAGTTGATTTTGTGGCAGGGTAGGAAGTTGCATGTGAAGATGGAGTTAGACAAACAACCTGATGAAAAAATCTGGTCCTAAAAGAACCCCAAGGGAAGCAATAAATCTTGAATTGTTCAGATATGAAATCTCCAAATAGAAAATCTATTGCTGGTCATTAGCCACAGGGCAGTGCTGGGGTTGATGACCTCAGTCTGCTCATGCCCACACAACCATGGCACCAAACCACCAGGCAGCAGAGAGGAGTGGAGTCAAATTCTACCAGAACGATGGAGTTTGGCCTCACTGAAAGGGTGGCCAGGCATTGAAATATGGAGATGGTAAAGTCATTCCAGGAAGTGTTAAAAAAGGTGTGGATATGGCACTCAGGGACACGGTTTAGGGGTGAACACAGTGCTGCTGGGTTAACAGATCTCAGGGGTCTTTCCCAGTTTTAATGATTTTATGGTTCTTGAAGTCCTTTTGCTTCAACTTGAAAAAAGATGAATCAAGATACAGAGATGAGTTTGTCATGTTGGTGCCTTAAGATTTTAGCCTTTATATTTTCCAAATCCTGTGCTGCATTAGTGCATAACTCTAAACTTCATATAAAGTGTTAACTACTGTCTCCACACTTTGGTCAGACAAAACAATTCCTCTGTGCCTGGAACCCAAGCACATCCCACAGCCTCAGGCTCCGAAAAGCATAAACAAAAGTGGATTGGGGAGGAGCAAACTGAGGGAATATGACTTCATAACCTGAAGCTGTAATTGGAGAATTAACCCCTGATATGCAAATAGACCAAACTTATATCTGTCTGAAAAACTCATGACCATCATCCATCTTGGATGCAGCCTCTGCAAGGCTTTTGACTGCCCAAGATGTATCAGTTGAAAGCCTTTAATAAATACCCACTGTATTCTCTTAACTTTGTCTAACCTCTGTTCTAGGTAGCCTCTCCAAGGCATCAGTGTGATTCAAGACCTGAAAAATGGTTTATGCTGGAAAATGGAGAGAGAGAGTGATATTTACTGTATTAACATGGAGTCTGTGAAAGATGCCTTGATGTATGAAGAGAAGGAAACTGCCAGCTTCCAGTGAACATATCAGTCATAGCACACTACCCAAATTACAGAAACAGTGCAGGTCTTACAGCCAGGATCACTCATGTTCACTGCCACAGGTGTCTTCTCCTTCTTATGGGCTCTCCAGACAAGGTCTAAACCCCAAGATGAGATGTGTTTATTGCACTGGGCTTAGTATAAAGGTGCCTGGATAGGATGGAATTAGATTTACATGTATTACATCAGGTTGGATGATCCCACGGTCTCTTTTGGCTTTTAAACCCCACGAAGGAGCCCATGACCTTTCTAAAGCACTGGATGTACTGCAGAAGAGATTTAAATGTATGTGTAATGAGTTTCCCATTATGCTCAAGCATGCATCTTCAACTCTGCTTCTAACATCACTTAACCTCAAGTTTTTCCAAACATGAGCTATACTCCTGATCTATCAGCTCCTGCATTACTGTTACTGTTCATGTGCACATGGAGGTGGTGTTTCCTGTGCTCTCAGCACCATCAGGCTCCTTTCTTTTCTGACAGAATTTTCTGGTCCCCTCCCAGCTCTTCCCCACGTACTCATGCAGCCAACACTCTTCCTTCTCCTGTTCCCCTGAGCTGGTGTCCCCCTTGCTGTTCCACCCTCCTGTCTATCAGAAATTCCCCAAATTATACATCACTTCTTAAATTCTCTGTCTTGCTTTGGGCCAGTCCTCCAGGAGCCATCTTTCTCCCAGTACACTTAGGGATGATCCCCCTTAGCTTTTGGTCCTCTCTCTTTTCCCACCCCAGACCTCCCAGACAGACAATTTAGGACATTTTGCACCAGTTATCCTGTATGCATGTGTACAGTGGAAGCTGAATGTGACTGCAGGGTAAGAGGCTTTATTTTGGCTCAAACAAAAACATCTAATTTAAAACCAAATTGGGCCAAAGCTAAAGGCTGAGATTTTCACTGTGCAGAGGGAAAGGCTATGTAACCATCTCAGCATTTGTCCTGTTCCTCACCATCCTATATGCCACCTGCTGCAAACCCCTGAGCAGCCCAGGCTGCCCTGTGGCTGATCCAGCTTTGAGCAGGAGCTGGGACCAGAGTCCTGCAGGGCTCCCTCCCAGCCTGAATTACCATATGGCAAGGGATCCTATGATCCTATTTCATTGCCTGCTTGTGATGGAATTCTGCCTGCAGCCATTTGCAAGAATCAGGGTTTATTTTACCTGTTTTGGCTCTGGGTATGTTTCTGTTCCAACACTGTGGATCACATGCTTGGGGAATGAAAAATAAATGAGTAAAAAGGCAGGAAGGTCTACCTGACCAGGCATAGTATTTACAGTAGGCAGTGGACTCTTATGCATAGTTCTCTCTCCAACATGAGCTAATAAAACCCTCTCACCTAAATAAATGCATTTTGCATGCATTTATTTCATGTTGATGCTCATTTCTCACATTCCTGACTCCTGAAGGCTACTTAAAACCCTCCTGCACTTGCCTCTGTCCCATGGAGACAAGGTGTAAGTCAGTGTGCCTCACCCTGCCACCTCTGGAAGCTGTCCTGCAGCCCCTCAGTGCAGACCCCTCTTTGATCACTGCCCCGTTGTTTCCCTTCCCTCTCACCAGGCGAATGGTTAATGGCAATCACATGTGTGAGGGGTGTCAGCTCCCCCAGCACAGGCTTGCCTGGGATTTATCACCCACCACTTCCTGGCACACGAGGCAGCCCAACATCTGGTTGTGGCTAGTGCCCCATTTTGGCCTCTTTCCTTTTCTGAGAGCACTGAGAGCCAGCAGTGAGAGAAGGGCAAAGCACCCCACACTGCTCTGGGACAGGGTTTGAGTCTTCCCAAAAGCAAATGGGAGAGACTTTCAGCAACTTGCATCTACAAAACACAGTCTGTTTAATTCCTGTGTACAGCTTTGTATGATCAGACTCCCCTCAATGTCCTGCTGACACTCAAGATGCAGTTTGCAAAGCACTCAGAAATGGCTTGTTAAGGAAAACTTATTTTTATCCTCTTCACCTTTAAAAATTTGAGGAGCTGCCCAGTCTGCTTTCACAGCATGCAGACGGCTTGGAAAATAACAACTTACATGGTAGAGGGTGAGATCAGAGTCCCCATTTTCACTGTCCAACTCAGACATCCTAATTATCATGAAATCTAAATTCAAGATGATGATGAGCAATTCAGAGAATTGCCAGAGCCTCAGAGCTTGGCTCACAACATCGTTAACAAAGAAAAATAATCACTGACTCTATGCTGGAAACCTGTAACAAGCAGACCTCATAATTGCCAATCAATCAGAAGTGTGAAAAAATCCATCCTTAATCAAAATCACGGAGCTGCTAAACCTTGAGGGTGGACCAGTTCCTGTTGGAGCTGCTAAGGACATTTCAGAAAGTTTTTTAATAGGCAAAGATCAAAGTGAGGACTTAAGAGAGACCTGCCTGTGAACTTCCAGAAGTATCATCTGGAAAAAACCCAAATACCTCAATACACTTCCACCCTGCTCCATGGTGTAATTCCCATGGTAGCTCATATTCCTCATTAAAGGTGCTGGGTCATAGGCCCATTTCAGGCCCATTTCAGGACCATTCTTGCACAAAGCCAGAAGAAAAGCAGATTCATCCCTAGTCTGGAGACCTGAAATGGCCTCTCAAGGCAAGAACTGACAGACAGTGCTGACAGCTCCAGTACAGCAAATGACAGCCTGGGGACAGCAGGGCAGTGACTGAGGTCACTTTTAACACACCTGAGCTCCAAAAGAAAACACTCTTCTGATGAAATGTTTCCCACTGAGGTATCCTTTGTAGATTTTGACTTTGAAAGCTTTCCCAGACCACCTTCCTGACCTAACAGAGACACTTCAGAACAACAAGCCGGAAATCCAAGCAACAGAGCAAGAAGCAATGGGCAGAACTGATGCCCAGGAAGTTCCATATAGATATGAAGAATTTCTTTCCTGTGCAGTGACCAAGCACTGGAACAGGGTGCTCAGTGGAGTCTCCCTTCCTGAAGATATTCCAGACCCATCTGGACACAGTCTTGTGCCTTGTGCTCTGGGTAATTCTGCTCAAGAACATGACTGACCCATTAAGGTCCCTTCCAACTTAATCCTGTGATTCTGTGGTATCTACAAAAGAGAGCTGCAAAGAAATCTGGTGTATAAAACGAACTGAAAGCCTCTCAAGGTATGCTAACAGGAGTCCAAATCATAGAATCATATAATGGTTTGGGTTGGAAGGGACCTTAAATATTATCTATATCCAACCCCCCTGACATGGGGGCAGAGGTCAGGTTGCTCAAAACCCCATCCAACCTTACCTTGAACACTTCCAGGGAGGGGGCATCCACATCTTCTCTGGGCAACCAGGTCCTGTGTATCACCACCCTCATAAGAGACTTTTTCTTTACCTTATATCTAATCCCATCTACCCTCTTTCATCTTAAAAACATTTTCCTTTGTCCTATCCACAGGTCTTGGAAGAAACTCTCTCTGTCTTCACACTGCAAGTCCACATTGCTGGCTCACATCCAATTTTCATGCTCACATCCTTCTCCACAGGGCTGCTCTCAATCCCTTCACCCTCTAGTCAGCAATGATACTGGAGATCACCCAGGTGCAGGACCTGGAACTTGGCCTTGTTGAACTTCATGGAGACTGCCAAGGTCCTTTTGAATGCCACCCCTTCCCCAAGCTCATCAGCTGCATTGCTCACCTTGGTGTCATCCACTGGCTGACAAAATCCAGGCACAATATCCAACATCTCTGGTGTGGGACTGTGTGGTGACCAACAGCTTTTAGCAAGAAGAAACGCTTCTGCTAATCAGTATTTGCATCATTCAAAGTACCAAATGTTAACTTCACTACTGAAGGGATGGAAACTGGGTTGAGACTAAGCATACAGAAATGTCAGCCTTCATCTTTGTCTTGAGTTTTAATGTTAATAATTACATGTGAACAGGTCCAATATCAGTCTAAAATGTAAAATATTGTTTTAAACTAGATGTTTAAATCCCCTATGTCACTAAAAAGTGGAGGCAATTCACTTTCCCAAGGCAATCCAGCCCATCCTGCAATAGGTGCTGTTGATTTTTGGACCTACCCTTCTCCTTCACCTAGAAAAGTTAAGTGTTCACCAAAAGAGTTAAGCCAATTAAGAGTCTATTGCTGCCAGAAAGGGGAGGTTTAAGTTACCCTCCTCTCTGTCCTATTTTTCTCTCCTCCTGATTCCCTCTCTTTCTCTTCCAGCTATCCCCAACACCACACTTGCTCTCTTCCCTTGCCCAGTCAAAAGCAAGCTGGTTTTACTTGCAATCCAAGCAGTCATTTTTTTGCCTTTTTAATTTTTTTGCCATTTCAGTGAATTAAATGAGCCAATTTAGCAAACAGTTGGCAGGAGCAATCAGCCAGGTTTGTCCTGCTTTTGTGCTCAAGAGTTTGTAATTAGCTCAAGCCATGCCATGTGTAAGCATCCTTGTACACTCAGCTGCTCACAGAATAAATTTAATGAGTCAAAAATCCAAACAACAAACTTGTCTTTCTCTTCCTTCACACCATAAATTGGGTATCAATGAAAAAAACTATTTTGAAGATAAACCCATGGCTCATGAAGTGCTAAGCCTCAATCACAAAAGAACCTTTGTCCAAACAAAATTCAGGCACATGTGAATGGTCGTGAAACTCACCTATGTGCAAGTATTAGCATCTGGACTTAAAAACAAACCTGGCAGAAGCACAAGGGGAAGGAGACCTTGCAAATAAATAAAAATGTTATTGAAGTATTCCATACCTTTTCTTACAATGCAAGGGCTCTGCAGCCTCTGTGTCTCTGCTTATAAATAATAGAAGCCAAGGTTCATTCTCTGACCCCCAGGGCAACAGGCACAGCACAGATTGTGTCCATATGGCTGAACTTTCTCCCCTGCACCCTCCCACATGGTATGGCTTCATTCTTGCTGCTCACTGGGAAGAGCCTTGCTGGCTCCCAAACCATGTGTGGATGAGGGCTATGATGCAGGGGCAAAGCCAGGGCAAAGAGCACAGAAACAATTAAACAATTTGGTTGATGCTTGAACCCACACCTTGGACCTGTGCAGTTTGCTGCTATGGATGCAGCCAGTGACAGCAGTCACAAATACAGGCAACAAACCTGTGTCTGTATATTCTAAATTAATAGTTTGATCAGAGGTGAGCTAAAGTCAGAATCTGTGATGCAAACAACACAGAAAGAAAATTAATTTTTACCCCTCTTCCAGCTAATGCACTTGCACTATAAAAAATCCTAACAGCAGATTCCTACTGAGCACATATTTATATGCAGTATCATAGAACTGCAGAACCATAGGATGGTTTGGGGAGGAAGGGACCTTAAAGATCAGCTAATTCCAATCCCCTTTCCATGGGCAGAGATGCCATTCACTAGACCAGGTCACTCAGGGCCCCATCAAACCTGAACTTGAACAATTCCAGGAATGTGGAATCCACAGCCTCTCTGGGCATCCTGTCCCAGTGTCTCACTGTGTTATGAGTACAGTTTAAAACCATCATCCCTTGTCCTGTCACTGTCTGCCTGTATAAAAAGTCCCCCTCCCTCATTTTCATAACCCCCTCTAGGGCACTGGAAGGATGCAATGGGTTTTCCCCAAAGCCTTCTCATCTCCAGGCTGAACAACCCCAGCTGTCTCAGCCTGTCTTTGTAGGGAAGGTGCTGCTCTGACACCTTTGTGTCCCTTCTCTGGACCCACTCCAACAGCTCCACCTCTTTCTCGTGCTGAGGACTCCAGACCTGGATGCAGAACTCCAGGGTGGAATACATAATATATTCTTCCTGGCTGGATCTCATTTATTATAGTTGGTAAGTATCTGATTCTTACGTTTTAATCTAGAAAAATGTCTTCATAAACCAGGACTTGCCAATTCTGCAAATAAAATCTATTTTCCAGGCAAAGGCTGGCTGATGACTTCCAACTGTGCAGCCCTTCAGAAAGGTGTGGGAACACCAACACTCAGCTAGACAATATTTCCCTGTCTTGGGAAAGGTGTTTTGGAGAGAGAAAAATTCATGTGCCTCTAGCAGAAAAGTGAGTGAAATGTTCTGAAAGATGCACTGTCTGCCTTGTAGCATCAGATGCTGTGTGGTCTTGAGAGCTGTGCTGCTGTTCAGAAAATGAGGGGGAAAAAAGAGCAGTAGCCTTCAGTGGCCACTGTGTGTTCTAGCATTTCATTTATGGTCTGCCTTCACCAGAGGATTAATTTACTGCTAATCTGAACCTTCTCTATTCCCACATCAGCAGTGTTCTGGAAAGAACAGTGTCTCTCAGGACCTTCTCATAATCAAACTACAGAAGCACAGTGTATTCTTAAGGTAGGAACCAAACTAGCTGGAAAAGTGTTTAGTGTGTAGTTATCAAAGACTCATTTCTCATTTTTCACAGTGAGGAGATACATCAGATGGGGTTTTGCAAAGGTCAGTCCTAGATCCGGTTCTAATGAAAATATTTTCATTTTCCTGAACACAGAGTACCTGGATGATGACCAGGATGCTGGAATATAGATAATGTTTATTGCATTTGCAGATGATACCACTCTAGGAAGGACTCCAAAAAAATGAGAGGGAGAGAATTCAAATGTGATCTTGAGAGACTGGAGACACAGGCAAGTCCAAGATGCCAAAATCAGCCAGGAACATTCCAAGAGGCAGATACAGGATGAAAATCAGCTTTCTGCATAGCAGTCCTGCAGATCAGAATGGGGAACATCAACCAGTGATGTCAAGTGGCTGATGGACCAGAAGATCCTTTTGCTCAGCAGTAATAAGATCTCAGCTAGAGTCCTCTGCCTGGTCTGGTGCTCTGGAATGCAAGTGAATCATGGAGCTCCATGAGAGATTCCAGAGGAAAGAGAAAGAGTGATCACAAATTTTAGGCAGCACTGATACTGTCACTGTAACAGCAGGAGACTGAGAGAAACCTGGAGACATGAAAACAGCCTTCAAAAATACAGAGGTTGCTAGACAGCAGAAAGGAAAAATCTGTTTTCAGTACTCATTTGGACACGTGACAAGTCATGGGCTAAGAGGCTACATCAGGAAAACCTTGATTAGTCACTAGGAAAACTCTTCTAATGGAAAGGAAAGCAAAGTATGGAATTGCATTGCCAGAAGAGTCTCCCCTGACTAAAAGTCTGTCAGGAGTGGTCAGTGTCTACCCTCCTTGATGACTAATGAGTTCTTAGAGGAGCTCACAGTTGCATGACTCAGGAGTGAGCAGTTTCCTCTCCACATGAACCAGAAGATGCTGACAAAGCCCACCTGCATCAGCAGTTTTTAATTGTCTGCTGGTCATAGTACTATTAAAATCATTCTTGGTTTCCCAGTCACTTTGCCCAGAGCCTTCCAGACTTAATCCAGACTCATTCAGTCAAAGTTTTTTGCTCAAACATCAAATCCCTTTACCTGGATGTGACAACTGAGTTTTGGTCACCTCAGTTCCAGGTGGCAGTGCTGAGGTTTGCAATAAGTCACTGAGGCATCTTGTTCCCTGCTGGGCAGGAGCTCTTCCCAAAGCATCATTTAGGTGGGAGCTTCCACAGTGCAGCAATTCTGAAACCATCACCAAAGTGTTGCAGAGACAAAGCCTGAAATAAGTGAGCACTCAGCAGTGACCAGCAGTGACCTGATTCTGGCAGCCAGAGGTGTTGTTCTAGCAGAGGATGCTGCTTGACACTAACCCAGATAAATACCTCATCCTGGCAAAACAAGGAGGAAAAGTGACAAAGCAGACAAGGTGGTCTTTTCCTGCAGACACCACAACAGGCAGAGGAGAGCCCTGGAGCTGTGAAGGGATTTTGGCAGAAGGGATTTTGTTGGTGTTACCACACCAGCCCTAGCAAAGACAAAGCCCTAAGGCTGGGCTCTGCCTGCTTTTTCTTTGCCCTCGTTTTATTTCTCACCCTGGGAGTACCACTGGAGGTAGGATTGTGACACAGCAATCAGGCATGAATTTCACTTCAGGGAGAAGGTAAATGCTTAACACTAACAAAATGAGTCACAAAAAAACCAGCGAATTCTTGCCCAGGCACCTCACTAAATTCCTTCACGCCTAGACTTACTTTGACACCTAAGGCTGGCATCCTCTGCACATGCCTGGGAATGGCACTGGCTCAGATGATAACTCCTGAAGGACTCACCTTCTCCAGCAGGATCTTGTCACAGTGACAGCCCTGGCTTCGGAGCAAAGCCCAGCAGTCACAGCCACTCTCCATCAAACGAGTGCACACAAAAACCACCTTCTGCAGCTCTGTCACTGCAGCTCAGGGGACAAGGGCTGCACTTCCAAACCTCACCTCAGCAGGGCTGGATAATTTCCACATCCTGAAGGGAGCAGAGCCCTGCTGAAGGAGTTGCCTTCTCCTCCTGGGGAAGCTCAGCTCTACACAGCCCTGAGCCCAAAAGGCACAGGGCAGAGCCTTGCTGTGAAGCTTCATCACTGCATGGGTGGATTTGATTTTGGCAACCCCAGAGAGGAATGGCTGTGTCCCTGACAGCATCCATGATGGTCCAAAGTGCTGTTCTTCTCTCAGGAGCATCTGTAATGAGAGCCTGCCATCCCTGCCATCCCATCCAGGTAAAGGTGAGGAACTGATCCTTGCTTCAGACACCTACTGGGTGTCTCCAGTGGGTCTTGATCAGGGAGGCAGAAAAATTGCTGGCAGCATGGAATTTGGCTCCTGCAGCCTTCAAGATGGGACTGGGGGAGAGAATGGGTGTGTGGTCCTGATTCCTGGCTTATGCACACAGGCACCTCAGAGGTGTGAGGATCAGGATTTACACCTCTCCTGGCCTCAGCCCTGCATTCAGCACCTCTGTGGGGCACTGAGGGCTGACATCAACCATTCAGGGACAGGGAGTGGGACCCCTACATTGCTCTCACAGACAGGTACAGCCTTTCCCACTGCAAGCACTACAAGAGGAAATGAGTTAAACCATGTCCATGTTCTCTCCAGCCTCCTGAGTGAAGATTTCTGGCTGGAGGAGTTTTCATAGCAAGAATTCAAAAGCATCCTGAGGAAAGAGGAGCTACAGCTCCTACAGTCCCATCATGTTCTCAGGACTGTGTCATGCTTTCACTGGCCCCCATTACACTGTTTTTATGGTTTTCTTGCTTTCCTTTCTGCTCTTTTTCATGGTCCCCCAGAGCTTCAATCAAAGTTGCATTTCTCTGCTTCTCGTTCCCCCCAGCCCCTCGCATTCCTGGAAGGAAAACAAGGACAGACGGAGCTGCCTCGCTGTAAAAAGCTGCTCTTACAATGGAAGCAGTGCTTTCCAATAGAAGTCATGCAGTCTGGCTGCACTGCCTGTGCTCTGCTTCCCTGCTTTAGGGCACATCTGCAAAGACAGAGCAACTCAGATGGGTGACATAAATAATACAGAGTCATTCTTAATAATCAAGCAACATCAGGCTTGCCAAAAAAGTAGCCAATACACCCATCCAACTACTGCACACTTATAAATATGTTGATCTCCAGAACCCCCCTTACCCCAGAGCTGGTGACTGAGCCAATTCCAAGCTTGATTTTTCTTTTAGTTGGGCTGTTTATTGCCAAATTCCAAAACAAAACTAAGCAAAACACACACAACACAAAAAAGTCACTTTTCAAATGTGATTTATGAAGTGCCTCTAAGTAAGCACATGCATCACACATAAAAACACCCAGGGCTGGGGTTCCAGCTGCATGGCAATAGCAGCAACAGGAACTCTCACTGCACAATAAACTACCTGGGGAAGCCCTTTGCTTTGCCTGTGAAGGCTTGGGGACAGATCTTCCAGGAGAGGCACAACTGCAGAGCTTCATTACCTTCCTTCAAGCTGTGAAATTATGTCTTCTGTTTCATTCTGAAAAGCTCCTTTTGTACAAAGGCACACACACACACACAAGAAAAACAACCATCAGCCTTCAGTCAGTTCACACTACACCATCCCTGCATGTCCAAATAGTTTAACATCCCTAACTCCAAGCCTTTACCAGCATCTCTTCTGCCATAGAAGAGAAGGGCTGCCTCATTTTATTTTAAAGGAGGAAAAGCACATTAATCTTTGGTTAACAACAGTGCTGCGTACTCTGTCCCAAAGCTCTGTCCAAGATACTCTCACAGCTATTGGCAGAGCAGAGGCTCTTATATCACTCTTGTAAACTCAATATATAAGTCACTGAGCTGCAAAACAGGGATTTCAGCAAGGACAGAGGTCATTTGCTGCAACTTGTGTGCTCTGAGTGGCCAAATTGAGGAAAACATTTTGAGGCCCATGACACACCCCATGGTAGTTCCTGGTCCAACAAAGGTGTTGTGGCAAGGTCTCGTGCAGAGGTCTGTGCTCTGTGCTTTACCCTGACTCCTGCTCTCCTCCCCAGGCCTGTGGAAGTTCAGATATTTTTATCCATTTGCCATGAGTGAAGGAATGTCTTTTCCAAAGTTACCTCATTCCTAAGGGCAGCTCTGCCAAGACAAACAGGTTCTAAGTGCGATTGCTCCAACTGCAGCCAGGGGAGAGAGCTCACACCACAGCAATGTGCACGCTCCAGTCCTAAGTGCTTGGAATTATTAGTATTTATGGTGCATGAAATTACATTCCTCACTTCCTCACCTGGCCACACAGATAGGAGGGGGAGGCAGTTTCAGATCCTGCCTGCCATCACGTGGCTGTGCACTCCTGAAAGCAAAGGGGCAGCCCTGAGAGCCCCAGGACAGATGAGCAGTGGGATTTATCATGGGATGCTCTCTGGGCCCTTTTCAGGAATACATGCCAAAAGGAAAGCCAGGGGCCAATAGCAACTCAGTTTCTTGCCTGGGGAAATCTGTTCAACCCCAGGCTTGATTTGTTAATCACACACACAGTCCATATGCCTTTACTCTCATCTCATTAGGGCCATCCCAAAAGCATACAGCAATTAACACCCTCCAGAGCAAAGGGACCAAGAACTCAGTGAATAATCCCTATGGAAAACCATTGTGCTTCAAGCACCAACTAATTAGTTCTCAAAAACACTGTCAGTGTTTTAAAACCAGCCTAGCATTTATCCTTTACAAGTGAGAAACCTGAACCATGGAACTTAATTGACTTATCCACGGCCACCAAGGCAAATCCATGTCAGAGTAAAAAGCCAGCAAAGCTGCTGTGTGATCACAGGTCTGAGAACAGCACTTCTCTGCTTCTGAGGGCTTCCAGCACATCCCTTCAAGGAGTTCAGACACAACTTTACCTGCAGATACCACATAATGATGGTAACTACTTGGAATTCTGGGCTTAGGCACTCCAGCTGTGCCATGTGGAGAGATTTAGATATTAAAAACTCCAGCTATTTACCACTTTATCTGATTCAGAATATTTATCTAGATCCACCCCCAGAAATATAAAAACTGCTAGTTCAGTGCACAGAGTGATAGTTCTCATGTTATCTACCACTAGCAGGAGATAGCTGATCCATAGGGAATTAATAATCAAATAGGCTTAAGCTGGGGAAAATATTGATATGCAGTCCCTCCTTGCTTTATCCATTTAGCCTCAGAATCACTGAGCAGCCTCCAGCCACAGCCTTAGAGCTGCTCTGCACTGCCCAGGTTGTTGCAATTCTGGCTTTTCATTAACAGAACTTGTGGTACAGATGATGACAGGCAAAGAGACAAGGACATCCATCCCCTAGCAGGGACATGAGCCCCTCATGGCGGGTCTGTGCACAGCATTTCTCATCCTCTCAGCAGTGACAAACTCAGGAACAACAACAATAACAACAACTAAGCCTTTCCAGGGAGTTCTTGTCTGTAAAATCCTCCTTATGAAAGGCAGATGTGAACCTGCCAGTCCAGTCAGATGCAGAAAACCCTGGCAAATGCAGGAATGAACATTCTCACACACAGAATTGGCAAGGAATAACAAGGAGATTCAAACAATGAAAGAAGTAAATCATTTCAATATGACAGGCTGGATTTGAGAACAATTTCAGGCCATGGACGTAGAAATCAAAGACCATCATCTCTGGCAATCCCCAAGGAAAACAATCCTTTCCTTTCCCCAGAAAGTAAAGTTAGAAGTGAAGGTGAAGCAAATTGAGACTGAGGAAGGAATGATCCCTATCCAGCAAGGCACATTGCAATAATCAAAGCACACACGGTACTGGTGATATAATTTAAAGCAGAGATCAAATTCTACAAAGAAAAAAACAAAAAAAAACAGGAAACCTAGCACTGACAGGACTTTGCTGAGCATTACACAAACCAAACTGCACCTGAGAGGACCTTTCCTATTGCACAAGTATTCAAACTCTCTGCCAGACTGTGATTGGGATTTTGCTCTGCTTTTCATTAGCCAGGATCAAGATCCAGCCTCTAATGAAAGTTCTAAGTCTCTCTAACCAGCAGGAATAAGAAAGATGCCAGCTAAACTTCCTGGATTAAGACAAAACAACAGGAAAGCTTGGGAGGTCTGAGTCTTATCTTGGACTCCTGGCAGCAAAGTGTGACAGCACCACATCTGCTTCCCACATCAAAGATAATGCCCAAGCCCACTTTTAAAAATCACCATTGTTCAGAAACTCAGAGTACCCAGATGAAACCAGTGAGGTGACAAGTGGCAGCCCAGCCAAGCTCAGCCCATTTCAGCACAGACACAGCAATCCCCTGAATCACTCACAGAGGGGAAATTCCCCACTCACTCAGGTGATGTCCTGAAAAGTGATGAATGCACCAGGATGGAGAACTCCAGTCCCAAAGCTTCTTCCACCAAATGTCCCATCCCTGCTTACCTGCTCTCCAAGGACAGGAGATAATGGTTGTATTAATTCTCAGCCCCCATTTCTTTAATACAACTGAAAATTATGTCCTAATTTTCTCCTCAAGCAGATTATTAGTTTAATTACTTTCTTGCTTCTTTCATTCATGTTAAAGTGTTCCCAAACTTTCTAATAAAAATAATAGCAATTAATTTAGAAATCTTGATTTGTAGGTGACTAAGGTCCATTCACAGCTCTCTGACCTGCAGGCCAACCAGCTTTGACTTCACAATTTGGTAAATCGGGATCACGTTTTAGGGAGAGATATTGCGATTAAGAATTTAATTAAGAATTAAAATTAAGAATTAAGCATTTCTACACTTGTCTTCTTTGCATCAACTTCCAAGTCTGGGGATGTAAAACTTCAGTCTTCCAGTTGTTTTTCTCCCCAGAAAGATGAGAAACCTTTTTTGCAAGCTGCAGAGATGCCCTCAAGTTTCTGATCACAAAGGTTTCTGCTGTGGGTGACCACAAGTGACAATTTGAACAATGCAAGTCCTGTCCCAGTACAAGACAAGCTGCTGCTGCTTGGGACTGCTCAGCAGAGCACAACCACCCTGTGCTTCCTGGCAAAAGCAAGAGGGAGTGTCACTTGTGCAGCATGTGAAACATCAGGTGAAGCTGGGGGATTTACAGCTGAAGAACAGACAGAGATTCCAGCACCATCAGCTTGGGCATCAGTGCAATTCTGACTCCTGCAATGACCCCCACGGCTCTTAATGCTCTCTTCCTTCTTCAATCACTGTGAATTCTGCTGAGGCCAAAAATCCAGGAGTTGGCTTGCTGAAACAATAGAGGCTCTTAGTGCAAATTCCCTTTTTTTTTTTTTTTTTTTTTTTTTTTTTTTAAATAAGGTTGGTAAAACACTGGCACAGGTTGCCCAGAGAGGTGGTAGATGCCCAATCCCCAGAAACATTCAAGGTCAGGTTGGACAGGAAGGACTCTGAGCAACCTGGTCTAGCTGAAAATGTCCCTGCTTATTGCAGGGAGCTCGGACATCATGACCTTTAAGTTCCCTTTCAACCCAAACTATCTCATAATTCTTTGAATCTGTTACAAAAACAATACCTGCTCTCTCCCTTCCACCCAGGGGTGTCCCACACACCTGCAGGTTGCCTTAGCTAGAGAAAAGACAGGCACCTTCATAACTTCTCTGTTTTCATAGCTCTTGTTCATCCACTCTCAGTTTCCCATGTTTATCACTGTGAAATCAAGTTACATATTTGAAAATATGTATCAACTGTCTGACATTTGAAAATCTATTTACAGCACTTTTCTTCCCATTACCTTGTTTACTTTACAACTTTGATTTTATTGAAATGACATTTGGGAATATTGATTTCACTTTAATTGCAAATAAAAATGGGCTTTCTTGGAGAAAATGAAATATATATTTCATATGCAACAGACAGGAAAATCTCTCTGAGTCACTCTTGCATAGAGAAATAATTGGCCTATTTAAGAGGGTTGTGTAACTCAGGAAACTGAGGGCTAAATGCTGATGTGCTGAGAAAATTGGGGGTTTAAAACCTGCACACACCACCAGCACCCATTTATTCAGTTTGTGTTTCCACTTGTCACAGTCCTGGTGAGGAAAATCTCTGCAGTAAAACTTGGCATTTGACCCATTCTGATCTCCACTGCATCTATCAGCAGCTCTGCAGCTCTCTCTATAAAGCTTTTAGTAAAAGGTGAGCGAGCAGGACAGGGGAAGGTACGTGACACTGACTCCTTCTGTACATAAACATCTTGCCAGTAACACTTTGTCCATGAAATGTGTGAAAAATGGCACAGCTGACAGGGCTATGCAAACAGAGCAACTCATGCTGGGGCCAGGAACTCTATTTGCTGCTTAATCTCTACTAAGCAATAGAGTTACACAAGGAGGGAAAAAAAAAAAAAAAACACCTTTTTGTCAGAGACTAGCTTTGTCTTTACTGGGAAAATTTATTAATAGAGTTTGGTTGATAGAGCTTCAAATCAAGTTAAATAAAGCAACCCTTCTATTTGAGGAGGAAGAAAAAAGTGTCTTTACAAAGGGTTGTGAACAGCCACTAGAGATCCACCCTTCTACCAGAGGGAACTCCTAAAATCCTCTGTGACATGGAGATTGGAGACTTATTGTGAGCTAAACCCTCCATATTAATCCTTGCCCTACCACAGGGGACAGTGTCCATGCAAAGGAAAGCAAGCCCTTCATATACTGAGCATTCCCAAGCAGATTTTTGCTTAGAAATAAAGAAAAAAAAAAACAAAAAATATCCATAAGAACTGTTGCAGAAAGAATCAGACCTCAGAAACCTAAAGGGAAGAATTTCAGACCCAGTGGAGTCTTCTACATCAAAGAAAATGGGACAACTGGAAATACAGAAGCAATCCAAACTTGCCACAAAAGGCTCTCTGCAACTTGCTGCAAAGCTGACAGACATCTGTATTCCCCTGTGAGATGTTACATAGTGATTAGTGTCATTATGAAAATACACCATGGGATCAATATAAACAAGAATACTGAATCCAAAGTAAAGCATGGACACGAGACATAGGAAAATCTAGTGATTTCATTATATTTGTTTAAATCACTTTGTTGTAAATTAATGGGTTTTTTAAATTTTTAGGTATTTTTAATTTATAACACCCTCATGCTCCTCCTGTGTCTAATGATAAAATAAATCGATAGCTGCAGTTACCTGTGTCCTGAAAGAACAGTCCCATCATGTGACAAGTCCCCCAAGGTGTCTGGACTGACTGTTTTAAAATAATATATATTACCAATGAGCCAAACACCAAGAGGAGGAGAGTTCTGAAATTTTTGAAGCAGTTATTAATCATAGAATCGTTTAGGTTGGAAAAGAGCTCTGAGACCATCGAGTCCAACCATCAACCCAGCACTGCCAAGCCCATCACTAAATCAGTCCCTAAGTGACACATCTACATGCTTTTGAACACTTCCAGGGAGTGATTCCATCACTTCCTGGGCAGTCTGTTCCAATGCCTGACAACACTTTTAGTGATGAGACTTTCCCTAATATTCAGTCTAAACCTTGTCTGGTGCAACCTGAAGCCATTTCCTCATTACCTGGGAAAAGAGACTGACCCCACCTGTCTACAACCTCCTTTCAGGATGGTAAAGCCAACACTGAACTTACCAACAGCTACCAGAGAGACATATAAGACAAATTTTAACTTTCCCACAGTAAACAATGTCCAATAACCAAAGTTGCCTTTGAAGTGACAGGCAGAATGTGCACATGAATCTCAAGGTGTACAATAGGAGGATCAGAGAACAGGTACACTGTAGATTCTTGATTTGCCATTGCACTGCTTGCATTGCCTCCTAACCCATCTGCAGGAAACCTTCAAACACGAAAAGTTATTAAATCCAGAAACAATAAATTATCTACAAGGAAAAGGGAGAAGAAGCAGCTCCTTTAATCTCCCAATAAAGAAGTAAAGGAAATTGCATCATCCCCAGATGGGAGACCAGTGTGGCTGGCCAGGCAGACAGAGGGATCAGAGCTGGCATCAGTGGCACTGCTTGCACAGACACAGACAGACAGACAGCTCTGGAGAAGAGGGATGAAGGGAATGCCTAGATCCAGCTCCCTCTGGCCATCTAAGAGACTTGACACAATCTTTGCCTCTGGTTTCCCTTTCTCATATACAGCACATCAATTTCCCAGCCCTAATGCACGGGGGGAGTGAACTTTGCTGCTCAGACACGTTTCTGATGCGGTTCTCAAACAATGTGGGAAAGACAAGTTGTAGTTCTCTTTGGCCAAGTGTAAAACCCACCAACTACAAAGTGAAGCTGGGCTGAAAAACTACACTTGTCTTAATTTTCAGAGGAATGTAAAAAGAAATGAGAAACAGATTTTGACTGAGTATTTTTTTTAGCACTACAATTGCTTTAATTTTTTTTTCTGGTCCATTATCTCATCAGTAGCAACACAGTTTATTTTCTGGCCTCCTTCCACAAGCTCTCTGGGTCAGATAGAGGTATTTGTTTTAATGTAATAAATATGGTTGTTAACCAAAAAGAGGCAGATGTTTATCCCCAGAATGTTCCCTACACGTTCTCAACCCCCTTTCACCGAGATTATTTCTTGTCTAAATTAAGTGCATTTAAAAACCTGTCTGAAGTAACGACTCCAGAGGCCAACAAATAACTGTTCCTTAGTGGAGAAGATATCTTGTGGACTTTGTTCCTTCTGCTCGTGCCCCTCACTGCTTACACCTCCCCAGAGCAGAATAAATGTTGACAAATTAGAGAAGCACCGTTTCAGACTTGGCCTCAGAACCACAGAATCACAGAATGGGTCGGGCTGGAAGGGACCACAGTGATTCATCTGGTCCAAGCCTGCTCAGTCCCTGAGCACAGGGCACAGGATTGTGTTCAGATGGGTCTGGAATATCTCCAGTGAGGGAGACTTCACACCCTCTCTGGACAATCTGTTCCAATGCTTGCTCACTGCACAGGAAAGTTCTTCCTCACATTCAGATGGAACTTCCTGGGCACCAGCTTCTGCTTCTTGTCCTATTGCTTGTCACCACCAAACAGAGCCTGGCTCCATCCTCTGACCCCCTCCCTTCATGTATTTATATGCACTTTTCAGTCTTTCCTCCTTAGTGCCAGGTAAGAGGTTTTTCTGTGCCTCAGACCCTCTGTAGACTTTAATCTATGGAGACCCTTACACCATTAGCCCTGACTCAGTTGTAGTGACTGTCAAAAAAAACTAAAAAGGAAAAGAAGAGCAGAAATCAGAAATCCAGAAATCCAGAAATCTATAAGAAGCCAGGTTCACATCTGACTAAACAAAGGCAGATTAATCTGCCATTGCCTGAGACCAAGCTCACAGCCAGTTACTACACCCAGAAGCACCAAGTATTGCTTGTCTGAGCCCTTCAAAGCCCTGATATTCCATCTGCTTCTGCTCTATCAGTCATCCAAACTGAGCTTCGTGCTCACTGGGGACCATCCTACAACTCTGACAGCTGAGGTGCTGCTGCTCACTGATACAGGATCCATTTAATGCAGCAGTTCCTCACCTAGCCTAAACTGGCCGTTCCCCAGGATCTGATGGAAATCTGGGTGCAAGATCAAAACCAAATGTATACCTAACCCCAGAGAAGCAGAACAGACCTCAAAAGCACTGACAGGGAGCTCCAGATTTCAGCAGGGACTTCAGCACCGACCTTTCAGCCTGAGCGACTCAACCAGGAAGAAGCTGACTCAAAGAACCACAGAAGGGGAAAAAAACATTTTAATATAGAGGCAGGCACATTTATCAGCTAAAAGAAAAACCTCCTTCTCCATTGGGATTTGCCTTGGTAAACACAAAAGACACAAGTCAACCAAATTGCCCAGCCAGCCCTTCACCCCACACCAGAGCCAGTCCCCTCTGCTCGCTCCAGCAGGACGCTCTGCACTCCCCTCCTCTGAAGTTTGCTTACATTACTGCCTCCCTTTGCTGACATTGGCAGCTTTCTCAAGCCTTTGCATAACTATTTTTTCTGGGATATACTTAATCTATCTTATTTTTATCCCATCTGTGAGAAGCAGCGGCTGCAGCGCAAACCGATCTGCTCCGGCAGTGCTGCCAGCCCTGCAGCTCCCATGGCCCCTGGCCAGGCTGCTCCAGTGTTTGCTGTTTATCTGCTGCTGCTCCTGGCCACTCACCCATGTCCTGTCCCAAACACACCAGGAATGTGCCAGGCCTCCTAAAGAACTCTTTCAAGGTGAATTAACCGAGCCTCGTGCATGCAATATTGCTGAGCGTGGACTTTCAGACTTTGCTTTTTCCATGTAAAGTTTTAAATGGATTTAGACTGAAAATCTTCCTGAGGGATCTCATGTGTGCTGTACACACAGCTCCTGCAAATGAAGTTGGATGGACACCCTGGGAGAATCTACTACAGCTCAGGGGGATCCCAACAAGGATACAGGGACCACTAATGACACATGTGCTGCTTCAAGGGAAACAGAGCCAAGAGACACTAACAGCTGTACCAGGTCAGCAGCTGGCACTGCTGGGAATGCCACTGCTGGGAATGCCACTGCTGGGAATGCCACTGCTGGGAATACCACTGCTGGGAATCCCACTGCTGGAAATACCACTGCTGGAAATACCACAGCTGGGAATACCACTGCTGGGAATACCACTGCTGGGAATACCACTTGAAAAGCAGGGGTGGGATGCCTGTTGTAGTTGCCATGGGATTTAAGCCAAGGGAAGTCTGTGGCTGCTGTTATCCAGGCAGATGGGCTGAATGGCCTCACTGGTCCTTTTTGAGCTTTTACTTAGGTATTTTAACAGCTGGGTTTGCCTGCTTTGTGAAACTGTGAGCAAAAGGATGTGAGATGGTGGCCAGTGATGGGTGCTACACCCTGAACTGTGCTGGAAAATTCTCCAGGATGCAAGGAATCATCCAGCCATTGAAGTTGGAAGAGACCTCCAAGATCATCAAATCCAACCATTTACCCAGCCCACTGCTAAACCATGGCCCTCAGAGCCACATCTACGCGTTAGTTAAATATCCCCAGGGATGGTGACCCCCCCACTGCCCTGGACAGCCTGATCCAATGACTGACAGCTGTCTCTGTGAAGAAATTATTCCTAATATCCAATCTAAACTGCCCTTTGTGCAACTTGAGGCCTTTTCCCCTTGTCCTGTCACGTGTTTCCTGGAAGAAGGATCAACCCCCGCCTGGCTCCAGCCTCCTGTCAGGGATTGTAGAGAGCCAGGGAAGTGAGGCTGTTTCTCTCCTTCTGCCACCCAAGGCAGCACTGCATTGGTACTAATCCTAAGGTTTGGAAGCATGAACAATATGTCATTGTCACAATGAGATCTGTAAAACCACTTCAGACAACTGTTTATAAATCCATTTGGGTTTCTAGGTCCAAACACTTGTAAATCCATTCCCACCAACTGGGAATACACTGTCTGACAAATCTCCAGCCATACAGAAAGGCATAAAGACATCATCATTTTTTAAATCAATATTTTAAATCAAAATTTCCTGAAGTAAATGAGTAAAACAATGATTTTTATAAAAGAACATACCTAAATACTTAACTGTCCCTTCCATTGTCCCCAGTTCTGAATGAGGGAGCAAGACACAAAATGGTCCTTTTATTAAAAAGGACTGACAGGTCAGATTATACTCTTATATCACTCCACCTTCTTATTTTTAAAAATCCATATCCCACCTTTCACAACATTAGAAAATTATTTTTATTTAAACATAATTGGGTAAACTTTGAACATTTACCTCTTTATTTTTATTTCCCCCCTTTTCTTCACTAGCTCACTGGCCAGCAAACAAATGTACAGGCATGGGTGTTCTTCATTTGTTTGCAGAATGCTTCAGACTTAGGGATTAATTAAATCAAAAGAACAGAGTACATGGAGTTCTTGGGGAGAGGGATGTAATTACTGCATTTGAAGTTCTCCAGAAAGAATGTGAAAGTGGCAATTTTTTGGAGTTAATGTCTTTTCCTGCTGCTCATTCTGGCTGGAGGCATCCTCCTGTCTTTCCTGACTAGGATCCATCTATGCCTTTCTGAAATGCAGGAGATGGAGGAGATGTCTCCTGTGAGATTGAGTGGGGAAGCAGCTGAGGTCCACAGGTGAAGCAGGGAAACACAAAAGACCTGGAATGCTCATTTCCCTAAGGATTTCACTTAATCAAATTATCACCAGACTGCAAGCCATTTCTAACCACTAATTACCCACTGCCTGGAAACTATTTTGAACAAATGTAAATGTACAAAATTTGGTTAATGATAGCCTTGAAATGTAGATCCTGGGAAGCCTGTGAACTCTAACAACTGTGGAGAAACAAAACCAGAGTTTCTTTTCATAGCTTTGATCCTGTTCTAGGGGCAATACACAGGCACACATAACGGATCTTTCCTTCCTCTCTATTTCCTTGCCAAGGATGCCCTTTGGAAACAGCACTGTAGCTGCTCCATAACATTTATCCTCCAGAATGCATCAGATGTTATTTAAATAAATGCATGCCAGAACTTTTCTGCAGTGCCTCCTGGTAAACTGCAGCCATGAAGAGCCTACATTCAGACTGAAGGGGCCAAAAAAAAAATAGCTGAACTGAAATCAAACAGAGCAATTCCATCTCATCATACAGTACCAGACTCTGCATGATGATGTAACAGATTAAACACTTAAAAGAACTAATGACAGATCACAGGTGTTTCCCCACAAACACTGCAGCCTGCCCCAGCACTGATTTCTCCTCCTTTGAACCTCACAGGAATGAACTTGTCACTGTGTATTGCACCACAGCAGTGCCCCAGCTGAACCAAGGACCCAGGCATGGACCAAGGGAAAAAACCTCCAGACACCCTCAAGGAGTCCATGGCCCAATAGAAGCACACAGGTAGAACTAATTCCCTTGAAAGCCATGGAGATTGTATTTTAAGTTTTCCCATCCTGAGTTTTTAATCTGAATGTCCTTATGGCCCTTTGCAGATTAAAATCATCAGGTTGTTTTCTGTAGACCAAAGTTCAAACCCTTGTGCAAGTTTACATTTTCCATGCAGCCATTCAGTCCCTACAGCCTCCATCACAAAATTTCTGCTCAAAATCAAGACCCAAAGCTCAGGAATTCAGTGAAAGAGAGGGTGGAAGAACTGATGCAGCTTCTCAGCTGGGTCTTGAAATTACAATTGCCCAAAAACAAAGTTTATGCAGATTCAGAAGATAAGCAGGACAAAACCATGACACAGGCAAGGTGCATCCATTTATCAGCAAAGCAAAAGCAAATACAGGTGGAAGAGATTGGTTTTTTCCCAAGCTTCTGTTTGGAATCTGCTTTTTATTCCAGGATCAACAAAACCTCCAGTTTCAAACTTTTGCATATATGCTTTAGGAATTAGCACGCTGTGAGGTCTCACTACAACAGCACATGTTTTCTCAAGTAACATATGCAACAAAAAGTCATGGAGGTTTTTTTCCACACTTTCCTCCTTATTAACACAAAGCAATCACGTGTAGCTTTTCAGCTTTCCAGGGTACCACAAGCAAGAAGGAATGAAACCTCTGCCAGACGGCTTTGAGGTAGCAAAGCCACTTTGCAATTGGATAAAATGACCCTGCTTGTGTCACAGATGTTGGACTAGGGGAGGTCACAACCTCCTTGCTCTTCCAGCTGCACTTGGTGTCCTCCTCAGTCCATAGTGGTCCTGGAAGTACATTAGTTCCCGAGAAGCCACTGAGACAGGGATATAATTTAGGGTGCTTGCATCAAGCTGTGTTGTTTTGAAATAACTGTAAGCTGTCCAGGAGACATGAAAAGGCAGTATAGGAGGTTTCATGTCCACTTCACAAGCTTGCTTCTCTTCAGTAGGTGGTTTTCCTCATACCCTTGCCTGCATTCCTATATTTCACAAAAAATGCCTTCCTTCCCCCCTAGGTCAAATTTTCTTTTGCTGGTTGCTGTATGCTTTCACTTCATCTCTGAGCTGATTCACACTACATGATCTCTGCCATGAGGGAAAAGAACCAGAGGTCAAGAAAGCTCTATGTTTTTTATGTAGCAGTGAGTTCTGTAGTAATGAATATTTCAGGCTCTGGAAGTTTGCCATCTCTGCTCTTACACACCTTTCTCACAAGATTTGTGTTGAGTGTTAGAACAGGCTGCCGAGGGAATGGGTGGAATCTCCAGTCCCTGGAAGCATTCAGAAATGTGTAGATGTGGTACTAAGGCACATGGAAAAGTGGTGAACACAGTGGTGTTGGGTTAATGGCTGAACCCAATTAAACCAGAGGTCTTTCCCAATCCTGTGTTTCCATGATTCTGTGATTTTATTCCAAGCCCACTGGTTAGCCACCATGTGTCAAGTGCATGAACCACTGGAGCACTCAATGTCTTCAGGCACAGGTGCTTCAACCTTCCTAAAATTTTCCTCCAACATCCATTGTGGCCACCAAACATCAGCACTTCGTCCTAAGCACCTGTCTCAGAGGGAGAGACAACAATTCAGTTCTTCATCTCCCCACAAATGTTTGCAACACATACTTCAGAATTGGGAACCCATTTGTCTGATGCTGGAGTCAATACCATTTACACCTGCTTTAAGGACATTTGATACACTCAGGAGGGGGTGAAAGCAGCTTCATGTCCCTGAGAATTGGTCCCACAAAATCTCCACCTATCCTGTAACTGCTATTATCACACAAAATGGGAACAGCATGTGTTTCAGAAAACAAACCACACCGGTTCAGGGCAAATGGGTGCAGAGACTTTATCATTGTTGCAGTGCCAGGAAAATGAACAAATTTGCCCCCTGGGTTGAAGCTAAAGGAACAGAATTCTTGAGCCCTGCCTAAAATCACATGGGTCTGTTTGGCTCGTCTGATGTTGTTCCATGGTGATTCACAAGCATTGCTCTGCCTTGCTGTGTGATGCTTGGCAGCCAGCTGCACAGTCAAAGCTGTGCAGAGAGCAAACCTCATGCATACTTTTTTTTTTTTTGCCTTGCAAGAAAGCTCCTGCCTCAGAGACAACTCTAGAAAACTACAGGCAAGGTTGGGGCAGAATCAGCAAGTATTTGGTGTTGTTGGAAAATAAAACCAGATTGCACAGCCTGATAGCCAAATGATCCCCTTCTAACATGCATCATTTCTCTCAGTAACAACAGGCATTACTTTGCAAATAATGATTAAGGTCAAGAACACTTCCCCAGATCGTAGCATGTCCTTTGCACCTGCAAAACCTAAGTTATGGAAAGTTGACTTGAGGCCACATTTAATAAAAACCTTACCCACATATCACAATAGTGAACCTGCAGCCGTCCCACCCAGCAGCACAACCTGGAACGCCTGTTTTAAGCATCGAGGCATTCAGCAGAATCAGAAGGAGCCAGGAGCACTGAATTTCTGAGGAGTGACTCAGAACCCATCCTGTACATGTAGGGTCCAAGGAAACTGGGTGTCTGGGAAGGGCAATTGGGTGTTCCCTCCTGTGCCCAGTGAGGAGCTGCTGAGAGCCAGCTGCAAACACCAGGGATGTATCTGAACAGGCGCCTGCCTCCTGGCTTGCTCCTCTCAGAAGCTGGCTGACATGGAACAGAAGCCTGTCCTAAATATCAGCAGGAATTTCTCACAAGTGGTGCATGAGATATTCACCACCTGGCACAGCATCCTCCTGAAGGACAGGTGATGCTGATCCACACAGGGAAGCACAACCTGGAGGTGGAGGTTGACTTCAACAAGACCAAGGTGTTCTTCTGCCTCTCTGGGAAGGGTTTCTGCTGCACTGTTGCTGTCCTTATGTGAAACTCGTGTTTTGAAGCAGTTTGTCAGGCAGCATTAGCATTTCTGGTAGGTTTGCCTAGCTTGGACTTCTTCAAAGAAGGGAACGAAGGGAATTCCCAATTTTGCATGTTTAAACAGTAAGACTGAAAGCTATTTAGAATCCTGCTGACCAAATCTCAGATCTTGCAGGCTCAGTGCTGTTCAAGCCTCCTTAGCAGGCTGAAGAGCACCCTTCTGACTTCTGAATTGCAGCAGAGGAAGAAAACACTTACAGAGCTCTTCAAGAAAAAAAAAAGTAAGGCCTTCAAGGAAAAAAAAGAACTGGCCACAGACAGCTGATGACCCTCTGCTTCCACCTCCTGCTTGTGGGACAGAGGTAAGGGATCTTCCCTACAAATTGGGCACATCTTTATCCCTTCACTCCTGTGTACACCTGGCACCACACACTGCTGTGACATCCATGGCTCCCAGGAGAGCTTTTTCTACTTGCCCTGCAATCCAAATGTACTAAATACACATTAATCTAATTGTAACCATTGTATCAAGCAGAGGAAAAGAATTAAGAAACTTCAGCTTACAATGGGCCAACTATTTCAAGAATCAGATCATTGTGGATAATAAACAATGAGAAGCAACAAAACAGGAGTCAGAGGAATTGGAGTCGTTCATGGCCACTGATGTAGCAAATCAGCACTGCAGCTTAACACAGACAAATGTAGTGTAAAGTAATATATCTGAGGGAAAGGACTGAACTGGAAAGCACATATTTAAATGTGACATTCATGCAGTACACTAGCCAGGAAAATGAGGCTGATTTCATTAGAGAAAAATAAATCTCTCAAGACTATACAATCCATGGATACATTAATAAAAAAGAAGGGGGGGGAAAAAGTAGTCCTAGCATAATTTAGGCTATGTCAGAGGGGAATCACGGTGAGTAGTAAAATAAAAGCAATACAAGATAGATTTTATTAAGTCAGTGAAATAAGTCTGGATGGGAAATTCTAAAAGACTGTCTTACAGGTAGTGTGAGAAGTACCAGTGAGGATTACAGGTCAGCTTCAGCTGCTGCCTCCATCCTTGGTACTGAGTCTGATGACCAAGAAAAACCTCAGATTTATATAGCAAGCTCCATGGATATATTTAAGATAGTGCCTGCATATTTAAATTATGGCAACTTCAGATGTTCTCAGCTTTTCCCTGCACCAGCCCCTATGGAAACAAACCCCACTTCAAGGACATGCAGAGAGAAGAGAGAAGAGATTGGTGATCTTTCCACTGGTCAGTGAAGGAATTATTGTGGACACAGAGGAAATCAGAGGGCAGATCTGTGTTCTTTTCATAAGCACAGAACACCTCTGAGAACTCTCCAGAGTGCAGGCACACAGACGTATTCGCTCCAGTGAGAACCAGTCCCTGCTGGTGTGGGAGGGGACACACTGCTCCCTGCTCCTAAGGTCAGGAGCAAACTAACTCTGGCCAAGGACACTGGAGGGAAACTCCTTGATTTCAGCAAAGCCATGGTTCTGCATGGTGCAAATGGCCTGTGATGCACTCAGAGACTCATCCCCAGTGCACTGCTGGGAACTTCCATCAGGAAGATGAGGTCCAAACAGCTTGAGCTGTGGCTCTGTGGAAATCAGGTATCTCAGAGTGAGCACCACAATCCTGACCTTCCTCAGAGGCCAGATTTATCCTCAGTAGAAAAAGAAAACCTCTCATGGCTGCCAGGTTAAGCTGATCAAGAACTAACAAGAACTGGAGGAGCAACAGGAGTGGCCTCCTCTGCTCTGCCTCCAGAGAAAAATCTGGCTTTTATTACAAAATTCCAGCCTGGAGCTTCCTCCCACAGGATAGACCAAGGAGGCCCAGACTTGTATGAATTAACCAAAAATAACACTTCCAGGGAGGGAGAGGATGATTGAGGGAATTGCTGATGGGATACAGAGGCCTCTCACCTCCTTCTCACCAGTTCAAGTCCAGAAGTCAGGAGGAAGGAGGGAAAGCCCTGACTTTGAGAAGTTTGTTGCCTTTAGCTGATTTACAGGGAAGCAAGTGACTGCCACAACCACCATCACGTCAGGCAGCCCCAAGCCAGTGGACAGAATAACAAAAACTGTCCTTCCCATCTCCACAATAATCCATTTTAAAGAGCTGTGGGCTGCGTGTGGCAAGGCTCAGATTGACAATGAGCTCCAGACTCCACCAGCAAATATGTTTAAAAATAGCCAAAGCAAACAGGATTCTGTTTGGGGACAGAAGGAGGCTGGCTGTGTTTGGCCAGCAGCAGGGATATGATCTGGTTAATCCTGACCATCTCCATCCTCCTTGCTATGGCAATGTCCCACAAACAGAGCAGGGATCAGCAGCTCCCTGGAGCAAGGAGGCAGCACTGTCCTCAGGTAGTGGCGCTGCATTAGAAGAAGGAAAACAAGAAATTTGTGCAGGCAAGCTGAAGACTCACTGGAGCGTGTAAATGTTACCTAAATTTGTGCATCAGCATTTAAATACCACAAGAACTGGAGCTGGAGCTAAGCAAGAGCAAAGCAGATGAACACAGAGTGTCTGATTCAGCCTGGGGAGATGGGGAAGCACAGGGAGCTGGGGAGCACCCACAGACTGGGCCAAGGCTGCCCCAAATGCTACAGCCAACATGCTGGTGGGCAGCAGCACAGAACCCTCAGAACAACCTCAGGCAGGACAGGGAGCACCACACCAAGCTCAAGCACTGAAGCAGAATCAGAGGAAAGCACCCCAGCACCATGAGAAGCCACCAGTGATGGGAGATCTCTCCTGGGGGTCTCAGTGTCCATTGAGGGGTCTGGCTCAGGGATGAGAAGTCGCACAGACCTGTTAAAAAGCAGGACTTGCTTGCCCTGCCCCTGTGCAGGATGAGAAAGGGGGAAGTGCTCACCCCACCTTCCTGCAGAGTGTCCCCAGCCTGTGGCCCCTTAGAACACTGGTTCCCCACTGCAGGGGAGAGAGAGGCTTTACTCAAGGTAGTGAGGTAATCTAAGACAACGGGATTAAACTGAAAGAGACAATTTATGTTGTGCAACAGGAAATATTTCCAGACAGTAAAGTCTGTTGGGCTCCAGAGCACTTTCCCAAGGTAAGCAGCAGAACTGGAATGGCCATCCCCTGGCTCATCTGTCAAGGCTACACCAGCACTGTGTGGTGTGGAGAACACGCTCACACAAGGAGGAGACGGGACAGGGACCCTGGGTTTGCTGCTGTTATTCTGCGCAAAAACAGGGACCCAGCACTTGCTTAGACACAGAACAAATTGACAAAAGTAAAAGCTGAGACATAAGACAGGTAAGAAAAAAAAAAAGGCAGAAAGGTCTTTTAGACCCTTCAGCTCCCATCATGATCTCACCCTGAGTGGGTTTCTGTTTTGCTTTCTCCTTTGCAAGTGTCAGAAATAAAAGCAGATATTAAGAGACTGATTCTTACCTGCCCTCCACTATGGTAAATCAAGAATAACTTCACTGAAATCAGCAGGGTGATCTCAGCTTAAAATGAAGTGGGTTCACATTTAAAAAAAAAAAAAAAAGTAAGGATGAAATTATGTTCACCTCCCAACTAGCACATAGGTGAAGTTTTGGGATAGTTTAGAAACCAACTCCCAAAAACTGCACTTGAGACAGATGTTCATCTCTCAGTGTCTGTATATATGGGTGGATTTCCAAAGGACTGGAGGTCCTGTCCCCCCTTCATGCCCCCAGAGCAGCCCCTGAAGCCCAGGTAGCCCCCAGTCACCTCGCACAGGCAATGTTCCATTCACCTCAGAGCTGACTTGCCTGTTGAACCCCTGTGAAAATGCCAGCCTGCCACCCCATTTCCTTTCCCATGGAGAATACAGAGCACAGCTCCAGGTAAATGCTGGCTCTTAGGGCTCCTAGGAGGTGCTGGGAGCAACTCCTGCTGCACTTTCTCTCCTCCCTCTGTTACATGAGCTCATTACTCTCTTGGCTACCTCTCTGCTAGTAAACGAACCCCTGCCAGAGCCCATTCTTCAGCCCTGCAGCCAATTGGCACGGCCTGACGCCTACATATTAAACTCTCTTACACTCTGAAACAAGGTGACTACATCCAAACCGCCTTTGGAGTGTCCTGGCCCTTCCTGAACTCCAGCAACACCCAGAAGTTGTCTCAGATCAAGCCTGTGTGGCAGCACAGACCCTCGAGACCAGCTCATAGTACACCTATGAGCCTGCTGTGAGAATATTGAAAGTTAATACTTTTTGATAAATCCTTCAGTAGCACAATACTCAGAAATCTGAGTCTGGGAGACTGGAAGACCCAAAAAAGGATTTCCCACTCGATTAAAAAAAAAAAAAAAAATAAAAAAAAAAAAGTGGAGGAGCTGTGAAACAAACTTTGAGCTTTTACCTAGAAACTGGCTCCAGGCAAAGCTGTCAGTGAATGTCTCCTGGGTCCCCCACTGCCTGTGGCAGCAAGAAAGGGGTGCCAAGGCTGGACAGGGAGCTTGAACTTTCCCCAGCCATGGGAGGAGATGGCTGGAGGCAGGGGAGAGGGACTGAAGTGCACAGGGTGAGCCCAGAGCCCCTTTCCTACATGCCCATCTCGTACCCTATTCCACCAGTTTGTCATTAGGGAATGGGCACAGAGAGAACTCTACTGCCAAACCAGCATAAAACCAGAGGGAGCTGAGGGAACAGCATGAACCAAGCACTGGCTAGGAGGTAAACACACCGTACATACACAAAGCCTTGGGATCATTTTTCCCGAGGCCAACTCCAAGGCTTTTATTGCCCCACTTACAATTAGCTGGTAAATATTGTACATATAATCGACCTTTCTAAAAGCTGCTGGGTACCTGGAGGTGTTGGGAGCTCATCCAGCCTGTGAAGACCCAGGGTTGTGCAGCACTGACTTTATTTGCCGGTGTGTAATGCTCTGCAAGCGCTTTTTTCCCTCGTTTACTGACACATTGAGATTTACTGCCCTGTGTCAGTGAGTTCAAGAAAGCCTTTTAACTCTGGGAGCTCCGGGAACCGGCTCCAGCACATGCTTCAGGATTTATCCGTCACTTTGTTACGCCTTGTTTGTCCAAGAAACAGTCAAGACCGAACGAGTCAGGAATGACAGAAATAGTACATGAAGTCACAGTTGCTCCACTTTAAAGCACGAGCATTTGTGCCGTTTTCCTACCAAATATACGTGCGTTCAGCGAGCAAATAAGGCAATGGCAGAGGAAAGGCAGCACAGCAGGATTTTACAGATGCCAGCTGAGTTGTGCCCGCTCCTCCAAGCGAGGGTAACACAGACTTCCTTCCACATGTATCAGCTCTTTCTGCTCAGAAAAGCAATCCTCGGGACTGGCCACACTCGCAAACCCCGTGAACGCTGCCGCAAGCCAGCCCTGGGAAAAACCGGCGGACACTAAACTGGAGCTCACAGACAAACACGGAGCAGAAAACGCTGCTCTTTGCCTCACCTCAGCTCACTGCCCATCCCCGAGTCCATCCTCTGTTAAACAGCCCAGTTCTCCGTCAGTCACATCGAGCACAGCAGCACCACTGCCAGCCCTGCCTGCTGACCTGTCCCACGGAGCCAGAGTCACACCGGGCTCCCGTCCCGTCCCGTCCCGTCCCCTCCCGTTCCTCTCGCCCACCCAAACCCTCCCCGGGTACCTGCGCGGGCACAGCTCTGCCGGCCGAGGGTGGCTCCGCTCTCACCGCCTCCCTTCCCGCAGCCTGGACGAGACAGCAAAGTTGTAGCAGCCTTCGTTCCTCGGCGGTGCTGGCAGCTGAGCCAGGGGACAGCAGGGCAGGAACGCGGTGTGACAGCGGGCAGGGAGAGGTGAGCCCGGCGCTGTCACATCCTCCCCAAGCCGCGGCCGGACTGCGGGAGGGCTGGAGCGCGGAGCGAGAGCGGCGAGGGCAGCAACAGGAAATGACACAGAAACTTCACCAGGCTCCAATCCAAACTTGGCCCCTGACATGAAAGAGAGGGGAGGCAACTGGGGGAGGGGGGGGGGGAAGAGAAATTTTTCCCCCTCATTAACCAGCGTAAAAATCTGCTGACTGGGGGAAAAAAAATCACTATGACAAGTTTTATTAAAGCAAGGAATGAAGCGGGGTAGGGGCGGGATTCCCATCAGAGTTTATTTATTTGAGCAGGAGCGGTGCGATGCTGTCAGACACGAAGAGCAAAATGGCATTTTCAGCAGTTTCCCGGCTTTTCCAAGCTCTCGGACGCAGGAGCGCGGTCCCGCCGTGCCCGTCCCGAGCCGGGCACTCTGCAGGAGCCGCTCCCAAACCAGCGCTGCCCGCAGCTCCCGGAGCACAGGGGATGGTTGGTGGCATCTGGGGCTCCTGGGGGCTGTGCCAGCCTGGAGAGGAGCACTCGGCCCCCACACCTCGGGCACAGGGCGAGTGGCAGCCCAGGCGCTCTCCAGGTGTGCCAATGGCACGGCTCACAGAAGCAGAAAATCACACTGAGTGTGTGGTCAAACCTTTGCTCGGATGGATGCAAGAAACTGCCTCTATTGAACAAAGTTGGGTGGACACTTCAGAAGCATGTCATCATAAAATCATTACAGTTTGAGAAGACCTCAAGCGTCACCAAGTCCAGCTAACAACATGCTCATCACTAAACCACATCCCCAACTACCACACCTACACATTTTTGGAACACTTCCAAGGACAGTGACTCCACCATGTCCCTGAGCAACCTGTTCCAGTGCCTGAGCAGCCTTCCAGTGAAGAAATTTTTCCTGATATCCAATCCAATGGATTTTCCAATAGCATTATTCGTGATCTATTTGGACTATTTTCCTAATATCCACTCTAAACTTTCAGCAAGGCAAACCCTCCGAACACCTCTCTAGCTGCTGGGTGCAAGGGCACAATAACTACTGAACTTCATGGCAGTTTTTAAAGCATCCTTTTGACCTAACATCCAAAATGTGTCCTTCACAGGCAGCCCATACCTAGCCTGACTTTGGGCTCCCTGCAAATCCCACCTGCCCTGGCAGCAGGCAGTGCCATAAACTCTTTGACAGGAGCCCATGGGACTTTGTAGGGGGTCCCCATCTTCCTGATTTGGTTCCCACACCACTGCTGAAAGGTGGATGAGATGCCCACACAGTAAGGTCACTGTAGAGTGAGGTCAAATGTTGTTTGGAAGAAGCTGTATCACTCCAAGCAGACATAGTAAACCATAGGGATACTTGGAACCCAGGTCTAAGCTCAGATTTAACTCTTTCCTGGAAAGAAATTATAAACATAGCCATTCTGCCTGCAAATATGAAAGTGGTACGGGATATTTTCCTAAAAAACTGACCTTTCTGAGGCTAAAGATGGCCTCACTGAGACCTCTCCATTTTACCAATCAGTTTCATAGGAATATAATATTCTCACTAAAACAAGAATTTTAAAGTATTCCTATTTAATATTCCTATTATAAGGGTAGGTAGATCACTCATTTGATAACTTCCATCACCTGGCCTGATCACCTGCATAGCTGAAGTACAGAATGGTGTCCCTAAACAACACCTGAATCATCACAAATTATGGCACATCATGCAAGGACCCATGCTCCTGAATCAGAGGCTTTCAGCGAAGGACAACCCAACTCAAATAATTTTTTTCAGTGGCTATTACCCTGTCAAGAAGAAGGGCTGCCTTTCTAATTTGCATTTGTCTGGCCTCTCTCTCCACTCCCAACCCTGGCCATCACTCACCAGTGTCTCCAGGAAGCTGCAGATCAGGCATGGACAGAGAAGGCTGCAGCCTACCAAGGTACAGCCCATCCTCAGTTTACTCCCAGAACAGCAGGAATATTTCAAGCCCAGGCATAGCTGGGGACCCTCCAATATTTTGGTTGAAAGCAGCCAGACCATGCAGCTCTGAGTGGAAACTGGAGCCTGCTGCTCCCTTGCCATGCAAGCTCAACTTTACAAAACCACAGACAGGTCATCTCATAACCTTGTCCTGAATAAATAAAAATAGCTGGGCTGTTTTAGTCTCTCATGGTGAGGCAGATTTATGGACAAACCACAAACCGTGCCTGTCACTCTTTCAAGATCCATTTCCATTGCATTAAAGTTCTTTTTCAAATGTGCCCACCAGAACTGGATGTGGTATTACCTCACCAACACTGTGAATTTCTAACAGACTTGGACTCCTATCCAGTTCTCCATCAGATGCATCCCTCTCTCGCTGTGCCTTTGTGAATGCAGTAGCGACCTAACGAGCTGAATTAGGGATTTATTGTTACAGTATCATTTTACTCCAAACTTCAGCCTTGAACACAAAACACTTTCAGCTTTGGCATTTATACAGTGTTCAACATGTGCTTTGATCCAAACAAGGGCTTTGACCTGCCTAACCTCTGGCGTATTTTTTTCGCTCCTGTGAATGGCTTGAGCACAATCGTACGGTATCGGTTGTCACTTCCTTAATGAGAGGTTATTTTCAATTAATCAAAGAAATATAAACAGAGCCTTGTATCAAGTTTAAATAAGCTCAGAATAGTTCTGCCCTTAAAACAGATGTCTAAAGCTGTGTCTCCTTTCAGATCAGAGCTAGTGCACTGTCAAGAAGAAATCTTGCAGATCTGTTTGCTCAACCAGTGCAGAAAAACCAAGTATCAGCTCCAAATCCTGACACAGAGCAGTGTGGCCCATTGAAGGCAGTGAATTGGGCAGCCCATGATGCAGATTAGGGTAACCAGGCCAAAATCAGATTTGTGAGGTCTTTACAGATTAGAGAGAACAGCAGAAGGGAATTAGATAGCGCCATATTATTTCAAAGTAAAGCTAGCCCTATATCAAGCCCAGCACACCATAGCTGCTTCCCCATGGTTCTGATCATGAAGAGATCAAATAATAAAATGAGAAGAGGAAGAGATTAACTAAACAGGGTCAGGGCTGGTCTTTGGTCCCAGGGCCAGCAGGCACAGCCTCATACACAGTGGGGGCTAAATGTCCTTAACCTCCAAAAGAGAATGGCCTCATGCAGACCTCTTGTTGGGAACAATCTCTGGTCATGCTCCTGGTCAAGCTGTGCCAGAGACTTGGCACCCCACCCTGGGATAAACAGGGACCATGATAACATTTACCATCAAAAAAGTTTTTTGGCAAGGCCCCAGTGCTGTTTAATTATTAACCAGTAAACCAAATATAGCTAATTTCAGAATGGTAAGTTACCCAAAAGATCCACAAGACTTTTTTATTCATCCTGAAGCCTTGCGTAAACACAGGCTTGTCCTGTGAGTCTCAGACTTTTCCACACAACTTTAACATCCTTATTTCTTGTACTTCAGACACTGTTTTTCATCTGTAAGCTCTCCAAGGTAAGAAGCACATCTATTCCTAGAGCTTGGCCCTTGCTTGTCATTCCAAAAGCCAGAGTTTTAATCCATGGGGTGGGACGTATCTGCACTCTGCTTAGCCAGCCCAGGGGTAGAATCTGAGCCAAATATCTGCACTGTCCCTCTCTAGTTAATAGAGAGGAGGATAATTTGTTTTATCCAAACACAGTTTAGCACAGGTGAGATGAATCCCTTCTGGAGCTGACCCTCCTGCTCCAGGGATTATTAGCCTAGCTAATTATTTCAATCTTTGCACCTAATTTTCCGTGTCTGCCAAGAGGGTCAAAACAAGATATGTATTTACCTGTCAGAGAAAAACACAGATTATTTCATATCTACAAAATAAATATTATAATAGCATTGTCACAACTTTTGTTGTCAGAAACAAGTCTTGTGTAGCCTCTAAATGAGGTAAAATCTGATTAGGCCATTAAGTTTTCATGCAATTACCACTGGAGCCCAAGGTGCTGTGTGGCACTAAAGTACATCTTCTCAGCAGGCATCCACTCTGGATTACAGGGTGTCAAGGGAGGGGGAAAGCCACCATGTATTTTATTAACTGATTATCCTGAGAGTAAAAAATGACTTTTCAAAGGGAATTAATCTGAAAGAGCTTCCTGTACTTTTTTTGTTTTGTATATAAAGTTAAGTATCTCTGCACTAGGTGCCATTTTCTCTTGCTAAAAATACTCACTAAAATCAGTCAGCTTTTCTGAAAGTGTGTTCTGTTAATCTGAGCTCATTCACAAACAGCACCTGCAGCAACACCCAGCAGAGGTAGGAGAACACATTTGAGAGTGTTCAGTCAGCAGCTAGCTTACTTGAAAATTAACATCCCATTTTTATTTCTACCTAGAAATAGGAGTAGAGAAGGGAAATGGCTTGTTGCAAACAGACAGGTTTTGCCTGTTTATTTGTGAGGATGTGCAACATGCAGCTATTGAGATTCCAGGGTGAAAGAGCACACATGAATTTGGCTGCTATAGAAAGGGAATTTATAAGGGTTTTCTTTCACTTGTTTCACTTGCTTTTGCTTCCTTTTTTTTCAGTCCATCATGGTCTCTGGTGGAAACCAGTGGGACCTGTGACTGAGGGACCTGCACAACCCTGGGTAAGGACAGAGGAGGGGAACCAATCTTTTTTTATCCTTTTGGCAGATCCATAACTAAAACCACACCATGAACCATGTGCCAAAATACTGGAATTATTAGTTATACTCTCACATGGGAAAACTATTTCTGTTTGAAAGAGCACCTTAAACTGCTTACAGCAGCAGGATTAAGGTGTGGTGAATTCAAACAGAAGGAATAGTCTTACATAATTTTTTTTCCTGCAGTACCTTTAATTTCATTCTAAATTGTCTGAATCCCACAAGAAAAATTATAATGCCTCAGAGATGTATTCTTTTCTGGCTTTTGCAGTCTTCATATGTTAACATTGGATTATCTGCTATTTCATAAAAAAAATTGAATACATTTCCATGCATGTCTGCTCCTCCCCATGCTATTTTTGGTATTTATGAAGCCAGCTACATAAACTTCAGGGGAAAATGACCTTTAAAATCTAATGGAGATCTGTAACATTTACATCCTGTGTATTTTACAAAAGGAGAAAAGCTGGTTATTTCTTCTCCCCTCTCCCTGCTCCCCTTACCCCCAGATAGGAATTGTCTCTCAAGTCTGTCTCTCTCCAGAAAAATCTGACCTACAAATGGCTTTCTCATAACTCAGCAGACTAGTTTAGTCCTCATATGGATTTATCATTAACCACATAAGCACATGCTGTCCATTTTGCCCAACCTAATCAATGTGCTATAAATAAAATAACTCTAAAAGCAGGTTTCACCATTCTTATCCAAGCTGCTGCTGCAAGTCCTTGTAACTCCCAAACCCACTCACATTAGAAACATTAATCACTTGATTATAATTCAAAGCATCAGCTCTCTACAGCTGAAACTCCCCAGCACTTGACTTTGGCTAGACCTCTAACCTCAACTTATCACTTTCAGGCGTACTCCACATTTTCTTCTCCAATCTGTCACTAATGTAGGAAAGACGTGGGAAGTTGCTTTCAGAAGGTATTTTTAACCTAGGAGTGTCTCATTAAAAAGAGGGCTCAGTATAGAAACTCTGAAACAAAACCTTTCCCACTTAACTTAGAACAGCAACCTGAAAATACCAGAGGGGTATTTCACCAGAAGTCATGTAATTTTAAACCAAAGCACCACAAAGAAAAAGGAAGCTCTTTTGGAAAAGACTCTGTTGAGTGTAATTCCTATCTACCCCACAAATATTTTATGTGATCATAGGATTATCTGTAGAGCTTTGTATTTTCCATTTTGAATGAAGGGGGCTGAATCAAGCCATCTATTATTCTGACTGGCCTGCTCATTCATTAAGAGTGTATTTGTACAGTTTGGGTTGTTTCTACTTATTTCAGCTGACAGCATGGAGATCATATTCCATCTTGACCAAAGTTTTTAAAAGCTGAGAGAAACCAAAGATTAATCGTAGGATATTATTTTTAAGCCTCATGTGCTTTAGTCTGGAAATAGAAAGACAAAGATAAAACTCCCAGAAGGACAGCCACAGCTAATGAGAGCCTGAGAGGAAATGATCACACTTTCTTAGTTCTTCTGATGGATGTCCTTCTAGCCTTATTCATCAGAAGTTTGTGATGCCGATAAATCACCGAAGTATGATAACAGATGAAGGTGAGTTTGGATGTAAAATGATCCATGCTGAAGGATTACAATAAAGGAGGAAAAGGAGGGAGAGCCAAATACTGTTTTATAAACTGCATCCTCAGCTTGTGAGGACTTGTAGATAATAAATGTCATTCCTTTTCCACATTATCTAGGAGATTAAGAATGTTTCTTGATGTATAACTGCTGGGAAGCCTCTGTAGCACCTTCTCCAGTTACCAGGAGGTTTATATTACATCAATTGCTTTAATTTTCCATCAATTATTATTTCATTTACAAAGGGGAACTTTAAAGTACCTTTCTTCCTTTAACCTCTTTTTGAGGAAGTAGGCTTCAGAGGCTGGAAAGGAGAATCCAAGAACTCATGCATAACACTGATGGTTTTGATCTTGCAAGGTTTGTCAGACCCTGCTTTGAGATTCCTGCAAGTTTTCTGGTATGACCTTATTCTGCTTGAATGATCCTGTGTCACAGAGGTGTCAGCAAGGTCTCCACGCCTCCAGTCACTCTAGAGTTGTTGGTTTCTATATTCAGCAAAAACCATCCATCCATCAATCCACATGTGTCACAGTTTGTGGTTTTCAAGGAAAGCATTTCCCAGAGCACTTGAGAAATAAATAAATGCATTTGAGATGCTATTACTGATGAATCAGTTCCATTCCCTGCTTTCTACCAGTGGTTTTTATGCTGCAGAATACAGCCCTGGCCATCTGAAGCAAACCAAAGCCACGTTTATGCAGTGCAAATTCAAAACAAAAGGTTATTAAAATGAGGCAACTTGCCAATAAGGCAAAATTTGCCTTAAGCCATGAGAGTCAGAGGTGTAACAGACACCTAAGAAAGAAAGGACAGCAGTGCACTGAATGACTTTGAGGATGCTCCCAAATGAAATACAAATTTGTAGGCTGCCCTGTAGCTTTTATTTGCTTTGTGTCACAACACAGAGAGATCCCCAAGCCGATGCCCTACCAAGCTTTGCTAAGTCATGCTGCAGGACAGCACCTGGTAGGGAGATGCACCAACTTGGTCCAGATGCAGTGACATTATGCCAGGGACATCCTCTGATGTCCCTGAACTGATGGATCCCATCCAGAGGCACAGCCTTGGAGGTTCCATGAGTGTCAGTCTCACCCTGTGTGGAGCCAGCCCCAACACGTCCATACTGTTCTGTATTCTGTATCCTCTAGGAATAGAAACTAGGGATAAAGTCTAGTTTCATGGCACTTCTCAGAGCTTCCCTGGCCAGGAAGACAGCTGAGGTGTCTCTGACAGCACCTGCCCAAACACTCCCAATTCCAGGTTGCAGCAGCTCACAGGAGATAGAAAAACTGGGCAAAGGGACAGCCTTTGAAGTGATTAGATGTCCCTGAAGAAAATAAGGCAAATTTATCCCTGTAATGCCTGCTTTGTACTCCATGGAATAGTGGGGACAGCATTTCTGTTATCTCTGCTCTTGCCAACATTTCTACATGTTGCTGTTTAATGGGAAGTACTGAAAATACACATGAATGGACACTAAATTACAGAACATCCCTTCAGGCTTTCTAAGCCATCATGAGCATGAACAGGAGAGATGTACATGTGAACATAAATTCTTAGCTGAGATGTGTCATTTTACCCATCTAGAAAGTGGAGTAGAGAAGAGAGAAAATTAGGAACAAAAGACATTGAGGAAAGAAAGGAGAAGGGGGAAAAGCCCTATAAATAAGCTTTAGCATCTGAGAAAAACCAAGCAGAATACCTGGTGCCCAGCATTGCAGTCTGAGGACTGCTGTGCATTGATGCATAAATTGTGGCATGGAAATGAGTCAGAATTGCTGTCCCAAGAAACACACTCCACTGCAGCAGTTTAACTCCTCTCAGGGGGGTATGCTGGACTTACAGATCTGATTCTTACCACTGATTCTTGCCAGATGTCTGGCTATAGACAGCTGATCATCAGCAGATTATTTTAAAATTGACTTCATCTGAGACACATCACTTCCACCACAAGAGCACTTAATTCTTAAAATTCAAAGAATTGAGTGCTGGAAATCAGCAAAGGAATATCCTTAAATTACAGTTCCATCCTACAAAGCCTCTGCTCTTGAAATATGGAGGCAGCTCAAAGAAATAAAGGGGTATCCAGGCCCTCCTTCTGCTGCTCTTGAATGAAGTAAGGTATGGATTTCTAGACCTGGATTTAGGCCTGGAAGCACATCTGGAGGGTGTCTATTCCTTGCATATGTTAGATTTGTGCTACGCTAAAGAAATCAAGACTTCCACAAACATCATGAATGATGAAGAACATTCCTGGCCTGATACTAAATATTGTTGTTTATTATGTCACATTGAGACTGACTCCTGCAGAGATGATGACACCAAGGCCATGAAACATCAGCCACAGAGCCTTGGGCTGCTGTAGCAATGCTCCTGTGAAGGCAAATGATTGAAACTCCACCATCCTGAGCCAAGGCATCAAACGTTCACAATGCACACAGTGACACCTATCCAACAGGAGTCACCTCACTGCAATATTCACCCTCCTGGAGAGGAGGAATTGCAACACAAGAAAATGAGGAGTCCTTGGCATGAGAGAACAAGACAAAAGAACAAACACAGCCCTTCTCAGCAAGCTCACCTGACACAGGAGATGGAGACAAAACATTCCTGGTTTCCAGTGCCAGTGATATGCCCAGGAAGAAACCTTCTCCTTCCCAGAACTGCATTTGTTAAGTTGAATAGCTCCTTTAGAGTTGGATGTGGAGCTACCTCTGGTCACAGGAACAGCCCTGTCTCAGCAGCAGCACTGCTGCTAGGGAGCATTACATAAACGAGTTCATGTCAGGTCACAATCAGAAGACAAGCAGAGGCAGAAACACTCCAGCAGGCATTATTTTTCCATAGCACAGCCAAAAGCAGGCAAATTTTTAAGAACAGTAAAATGCCACTGTGTTTGCTGACATCATTTATTAATAGCAGGATGGATTTTCAGTCAGTTTGTACCACAGACACCAACACCATCTTTGCTGCATTGAGTTGATGAAGGTGACATAAATTTTCAATGAACAATTATTTCAATCAAGGTGAAAAACTCACTGGAAACCTGCAGATTCTTCACATTCTTGATTCCAAAATCTGTTCCCAAATCCAAATCCATGCAGTGTGTGTCCCATGTGCTATAGAAGAAAACAGGAGGTCAAGGATCCTGTTCTTGAAAATTGAAAAGGTAGGAACAGAGGAGTGATTAAATCCTTCTTCTCTCTTGCATTGCACTGCTGATGCTTTCTCCTTTTCAATGGAGGTTACAGAGCACAGAGAAACAGAGAATCCCATGAAAGTGCAAACTGTGACTCAAGGGGCTCAGCAAGGAAAGTGTTTACACAGGGCAGGAACAGGGGTTCCCAAACCAGGATGGATTCTGAGTCCTGAACTGGAAATGATCACAGATCTGGATGTGCAAAGGAAAACTGTACTGTGGTCCTGAAAAGGGTTTCAAAAATAGGAAACTTTGGGAATTTCTGATCTTAAGGAGTTTAGTTAGAGCTTAATTGTTTTCAATATCTTAGAGTTGCCTTTCTGCCCTCAGGAAGGTGATGAATTTGAGCAAGGGGCTTACCATGTAAGCACTCTATCAGAAATGGAAAAAACCCCAAACCAACCAAACAAACAAAACAAACAAACAAACAAAAAACCAACCAAACAAACAAACAAACAAAAAAACCCAGGTATTTCCCTTCTCAGTAACTCCAGTGTGTACCAAAACTGGTCATTGCAAAGAAGCACAGCCATATTCTATGAGAAATAACACAAATCTCTCTATTTATAACACAGCTCTTCTTGGGTTTTAGCCATTAATCATTGGCCCATCTCCATACCCAGAACTCAGCTTTGCCAACATGTTCCACACTCTGAGCTGAGATCCCTGAATCAAATATTCCCCTTTCCTAATTTATACCACTGTAAGATTTCAACCTGAAATCCCCAGTGCCACGGGGAAGGAAGGTTTCTTTCCAACAGGCAGCAGCAAAGCTGACAGGGAATGCTGAAGCCATGCTCCCATCCTCTGCTATTTTTGAGTAATGTCTGTCATGTCAGGCTGGAGAGATGGATGTAACTATGGGACAGGTATGGTCACAGAGATATTTGATACAAGAAACTCATCTGGCTGAGAGCATCATGGCACAGCAAATCTCTCCTGTCTGAAGAACTCTGGAATTCTGTGCCCATATCTTTGTTGTCTGCACTTAGGACATCTCCAAGACATAATCAAGCACCATAGGAAGACAATGGTTAGCAACTATGACCCTCTGGATCAATGGGAAAAGCAGAAAGGGTCTCATCAAAATGGTAGAATGAATTCCTTTAGGAGCTGCAGACTACTTGAAATCCTGTTCCCTTTGACTAATGGTACATGGTTCAATTCTTTTGCATTTGTTATATGAAATAAAAGCGCAGCTACTGCTGTAAAAAAAACAATAAAAAATGTTTCTATAAATATATTACCAACCAAATAAGAATTGACAATCTTCATCCTTTAGTGCAAGCAGAGGAAAACATAAAGACAAAAATCAGGAAAAGGCAGAGGTACTTGCAAGGAGATTGTGGTAAGTTGGGAATGAGTCTTTTCTCCCAGGTCACAAGTGATAGGACAAGAGGAAACGGCTTCAAGTTGCACCAGTGGACTGAATGTTAGGAAAAATGACTCCACTGAAAGGGGTGTCAGGCACTGGAAGAGGCTGCCCAGGGCAGCATTGGAGTCTCCATCCCTGGAGATATTTAGAAGATGTTTGGATGTGGCTTTGAGGGACATGGTTTAGTGGTGGGCTTGGCAGTGCTGGGTTAATGGTTGGACTTAATGATCTGAAAAGTCTTTTCCAATCCTAATGATGCTGTGATTCTAAAATATGTAAGAGGATACACATTTCACAAATGTCAAACTGCCTTAAAATCCTAAGAAAATAATATGCTGCACTTCAAACACTCTTCCCCAGAGAAGAGGTTATAAAAACAATAGTTGAAAGTTGGATGATCATTTTGCCTAATGCACTACCAGAAGATGCTCCCATGCTCATCTGATGGGTGCAGGAAAAGAATGAAAATAACAAATTTGGGTTCAGACCAGGTCGGGTGATCTTTCCAAAGATTGCTCCTGTCTCTTTCTCAAGAAGCACATACCCAAGAGATTCTGTATGCAAATAGCTACTCAGGAGGGAGCATGATACAATAATAAAAACCATCAGACACATTTAGAATAGTACTAAAAATTAAAATCCCTTAGTGCAATCTTGTAGCTGATTGTTATGTATGTGTCCAAGTCACTGTAACACAATGCTTTCCTGAACCTTCAGGAAGATTTTAGGAGGAGTTAAATAAGTGGATGCTCTCCATACACCACACACATTAAAGAGGGGTAATTAGACCTATCATCATGGGCTGGTCTGCAGCACATTCAGCATGGGTAAAATCTGTGACAGGGCTCAACAAATAAATAATTAATTTACATTAACAACGTGTAATGGAAAAGAGTCTTATTAATTAATCCAGTCTTAAGTTTTGATGAGCCTACAAACAAGGTTGATAAAAGTAATAGAGTTGAGGTAATGGGCTTTTGAAGAGCACCAAATTTGAATTATTGAGTAATATACTTGGCTGGTTTAAAATAAACTTAGTACAGTGTAGATTAATTGGAGACCAGCTGACAGCTTTCCAAATTAAACAGTAAATGGCAAGTGTTCACTCAGAAAGTGAACTTTCAGTCCCCTGTAGATGTTGGCCTACCAGTTGCTATTTAATGTTGTTATTGCTGACATGGAAGAAAAGGTTAAACTATTATTTAGCAAGTTTGTGGAATTTTGGGAAGTGGCATGGAATACAGAGGACAATAAAGCAAAACAATCCAGAGAGGAATTCAGTAAACTGCACACAAGCCAACAGTAAGAATTTCAGTAAAGTCTTGAATGTAAAATTAAACAGTGGAGAACTTGCTTCTCAGGCATGAGAAAGGAGGCCAGAAGCAAACTGGGAAAAGCCTTTCTATCACTAGAAAGTGATATAATTTAACTGGTGTAACACAGACATCTTCAGCAGCCTAATGCATGTACTAGAGATGTAATACCACGTAGAAGAAGCAAAGAAATTATATAACAACCCAACCTGGCATTGGTGCAACTGCTGCTGGTATTCAGAGCCTGTTCTAGAGGCTGCAGGTACTGAGGAGCTGAAATTAATTGAGGGAAAGAAACACAAGAATGAGTAAAGTATTGGGAAACATTCTGGAGAAAGACTTGAGAAGATTTATCTCTTTAATTTTACAAAGAAAAGGCTGAGAGGTTTCTTAATCACAGACCATAAGTATTCAAAGAGAGAACTGGAATTAGATAGCAAAGTTTCTTCAACCTTAAAAGATCTCGTAGTGGCCAGTAGCTAGAGTTAAATCTAGACATTCAGAGCAGATATAAATCTGGTTTCTTTGACAATTTTGCAAGGGGTTTTGGGATACTTACAGTCACTGGGAATCTTCAAACCAACTTTTTTTGTTTCACTCCATTTCAAACAGCAATTAATTTAGGGAGGTCTTATGGCCTCTTGGCCTCAGTAATTTATCAGTTAAGTGACAGGGCTTCGAATGCTTCTGTGGGAGGTTATTTAACAACCTAATAAATGTCATCTTTGGGAAAAGTTTCATGGCATTCTGCATTTGTCTTTAATACACTACTAATGGACCACACTGAGTAACTGATTCCCTTGTTTTCTATTCTCATCGAAGCACAATTAAAATAATGATCTTTCAACAGATAATAACACCTTTTCTAATACTTGTAAAGAATAATCAGAGAATGAATCAAGCAATTAATTCTTAGTTCTTAGTCATCCCTCCCACTCAAGACCCAAACCAATGTTCACTTAAGCACAGGAATATGTGAGGAATGTTTCCTTCAGCCAAGCACTGGAGAAGAAGAGGGAAATTTGGCATTTGTGACCCTAAGATTGCCACAGTTTGTGGTATCTGTACCTGCATCAGAAGACTAGGCAGAGCAAACAGAGATTCTTGCAGGGGTTGAAATAAGTGTGCTGCTGTGGTTAACACTCACTCCTCCTCTCCATCTTCACTTGCTTTTTGGCTGTGGCTTGTCCCTTTGGTTTCTCATGCTTTAATCTCCTTCATAATCTCAATCCTCTCAATCACTGTCTAAGCTCTGTGTGTGCTTCCTTAAAACCACAAAAAAAATCATAAAATCATAAAGTGAGTTAGAGGAGACCTTAAAGATCCTCTCATTCCAATCCCCTGCCATGGGCAGGGACACCTCCCACTATCCCAGGTTGCTCCAAGCCCCATCCAGCCTGGCCTTGGACACTTCCAGGGATGGGGCAGCCACAGCTTCTCTGGAGAACCTGTTCCAGTTTCTCACCACCCTCACAATAAAAAATTGGTTTTTTACTATCTGACCTAAAAAGCAGCACCTAAGGGGGCACCTGGAGTTGAACCAGGGACCTCTTGATCTGCAGTCAAATGCTCTGCCACTGAGCTATACCCCCTGCCTGAACAAGTCTGCTCTGTAAATTAAACTCATCAGGGCATTCCCTGCCCCAGGGAATTCACAACACAGACTGTGAGCCATGCTGCAGAACTGGTCCAGCACAGACAACCTCACCACATTTCTTCCTGAGCCTTGCAGACAACACACACAGGGCTGTAGGACTTCTGGGGTAGCACAGCAATGTCTTGTGAATTAATAAAAACTGAACCTTACAGCTAGTGCTGGACAGTGCCAGACAATGAATTGCAAAATGATGGAAAAATTGCTCTGCAGTCCCTTTAACCCCCTCCCTGCACTTCTTTCCAGCTATGGAGCAGGGTTACCTGTCCAGCTCCTTTGCCCAGATGTGCACAGCAAAGCCAGCTGCACTGCCCATCCCTTCTCTGAGCCAGCACCATGCCCTTCCCACAGCAGGGCAGCTGAACACCACAGTCAGAGCTAACAGTGACCTGGTGACTCTAGGGACTGAATCTCCATCTCAAAGCAATGCTGATACTCCCCAAAGAACAGTCCTGAAGCTCAGCTTTCATTAGGTAATTCCCAGGCCTCTGGAAAGAAGCTGGGGAACATTAAATTCAGTAAGGAAAGAGAGATCCTACAGGTCCCTATTGCTTCACCAGCCCTCTGTCTGAAATATTTAATAGTATCAAGATTCTTGCTGGAGTCAGAATACATGTTCAAATGGTAGGACAGTGAAACAGCCTGTCCTGGGGTCAGACAGGATGCTCTGGAATGGAGAATCCAATGTAGGCAAGGTTGGACAAACATGAGACAAATAAATGGGAGAGGTTGAACCCTAATGGAAACTGAAAATTTGTTTGCTCTAAAAGGTGAACCACCTTTAGAACCACCAGGTGAATCACCTGGACTGAGATTTCTGTAGAAAGCATCTACAGACAGGTACATTCACTGGGACTCTGGGTAAGGTCCCCAGACTGAACTTTTTGGCACCATTTGCTGTGATTTTGATTCATCCAATGTTTGCCAGATCAAAAGTTATTAGCACTAGTGCTTTGGAAAGCATGATCCCTCCCAAGATGAGCACCATCCCACAATGAGCCAACCCTCCTTCCAAACCATTAATAAGGATCTTAAACAAAAACAGTCTAACATTGTTCCCTTCTGCTCCCCTGAGGTATCTTCCACCAAGTCTTGGCATTTATTCATCACTGTGTGTTTCTGGTGCCTCCAGCCTATTTTCAGTCTGCTTTATAATCCTCATCTCCAGTCAATTTAAATTAAATTTTCAGCTCAGTCTTCATGAAACAATATATTAATTGCCTCAGTACATGAATAGACATCTTGTTTACACAGATTAAATGACCATATTATTTTCATCTACTTGGCCTGCAGTTGGATCAAACTAAGTGATTAAGTTTTGTCTGGATTTCCTTCATACAAATCTATGTGTCTGTCATCCATGTTCCTTTTCAATGGTGAAGTCAACATGTGTAGAGGGGCTGCATACTTCCTACATGCCACTAAAGGAATCAAACTAATAAGTGTGCTCTGAGTCACACAGAAAATCCAATAAACTCTTCTTCACCAGGGATGAGGTTTGCTTTAACTGCTTACAGATTGACTTTGTTTAGTCTTTCCTCCAGTATTCCATGAAGACAAAATTCACCCCTTCCTTTTTCCATCACTTACATTCCATTTTGGCAACTCTCTTGAGGGTTAGCTAATATACATATGGTTCCATGTGAATGCATGGCACAGCAAATTCTTCTTCCTTCCTTATTTAGACTCCTTCACTAGACGTGGAAGCCAAATTTATAATTACTAACCCTTTTAATGACTGCTGCTTATTTGTAAAGATCAATACAACATATTTTCCTCTGTCCTCTGGTTCTTATTTGACTCTTCTGGTTTTCAGAGGCAACTATGGGAGCCAGCTCCTTGACTAATTGCATGACAAACATAGCAGGCAGATTTGGTTTCCCAAATTTCATTTCTAAGATTTTCCTGATTCCCATATCCCTAAAAATCCACCCTATTTCTGATGCATTCAGTTAATGGTAATTTCAGGAGATAGCACAGAGATTCAGTAAATCCAGCAGTACTGACTTCAAGTTCTCATTCTGTGGGTCCTCCTAATGCTGTTAGACAGTTTGAGGTCTAAAATGGGATGAAAGGAGACAAGGCGAGGTAAATATGTCACTTCCACTCACGGTGCTCCATGGATGTTTCCCAACTTGGTGAAACTCAGCTAACCCACAGGAAGTGCAGTAAGGTATCCTGGCATGTGAAAAAGTTTCTGTCTGTGGTGCCTACAGACACCCTTTGCACAGATCAGAACTCCTGGTTATGGGGTCACTCCAGTACAAGAACAGGATTCTGGATCAGCTTCATGTCTAAATTGTCAACTTTTTGTGATTTAAAGGTGGGGGGGAGCATGGTCATGAAGAAATAACTCTTCACTAAATTCCACTAAACACAAATACAAATTTCCATCACCAGTCCTGAAATAGCTGTTTCAACAGAGTTCTGGAAGTTTGGAGACATACACACCCAAAAAACAACCAAATATCTGAGCAGCAAAATGATGCAGATTGGAGAAAATGAAGTGTCCTCCACATGGGCTCTGCCCTTTCAAAGCACAAACATTTCCCAAAACTAATGAAGAGAGAAGTTGTTCCAGCTGCTGTGTGACTCAGACTGGCATAAGTAACTGGCCAGGGCAGCTCTGGGACAGCAAAGTGGGGAGAAAATAAAGGCCAAATACTGCCATGGTTCAGAAGATGTGAAACTTCAAGCAACTGAACACCAGACTATTGAACATCCCGGCTCCCTACCATGCCCCACCAGTTCCAACATCCTGCTGCACACACAGGCCAGTGAAGCACAAGCAGCAGCCTGCATCAAACACACCAATCACAATTGTATCTATAATACTTCTATCTGAAAAACTCATCAGTTGCTCAGGTTCTGAGAAGAAATGTGAACAAAGCTGAAGACACAGTGAAGATCTTCAAAAGGGCCAGTTCTTTAGGGAGCTTCAGGCTTGGGCTGTGGAAGGATCTCAGAGAGACAGTTGTGGAGTCCAGCAAGGATTGTTTGATGAGATGAGAAAAGCAGGACAAAACAGATCAAAATGGACTAAATAAGTCTCTTGGTATCAGCATCTGTGACTCCCTTGCTATCAGCATTGTGACACTGCATTGCTTTCTTCTGTTGTCTTGCCTGAGACCTACTGAAATGAGAAGCAGCACATCTCGGACAATTTGTTGGAATCACTTCAAGTCTTTGAGTGATGCTAATGATCAGTGACTGAGGGTGGAGTGCAGTGAGGTGGATGGCAGATGAATGGCAGATAACAGCATCCACCTTAATGGAGAACTTTTATCTGAGCACTTCCATGGATTCTGGATACACCTCATCACATCCTACTCTTTACCTTACCTACCTTCATCACTCTCCTTCAAAGTACAGTAATTTCACGATTATAAGCCGCACTGAGCATAAGCCGCACTTCTGGGTTTCAGCAACTTTTCATTCTTTGTCCATACATAAGCCGCACCTGATTATAAACCGCACATTACAATCCAGAGTGTGATAAAAGGTATCTGTTCTATCACCATCTGTTGAGGGTGGGGGCACTGATCCTTATCTCAATAGCAGATATTCTGCTAATGGGCCATCCATTGAAACCAGGCAGGGCATTGTTCTTTATCTTTTCACAACCCATCCTTCCTCCAGCCAGTCATTTTCTGCTCATGGCCATTGAGTCCCACTGTGGGACTGATAAAATTACTGCATCCCATTGGAAGTTGCTCCAGCCAGGGGGAAGAGCCCAACATTTCTTACCAAGATAAAAACAGAGGTTTTGGGACACTAAGGGAGCCCCTTTCTCCACTGGACTCCAGAGGAAAACCGGATTTCTCCACATCACCACTGGAGCTCCGGAGGGAAACTGCACCTTGTACAGGAGCACTGCTCCAGCTGAGCCACATCTGTCACTGCAGGAGGATGCAGCCACCATTTAATGGGACTGCTGCCAACACCCTGCCTGATGGGGTGTCAGGTTGTACTCTGACTTTGTCAGGGTTTGGAGTTTGTTTCTTTGTAGTACTGTATTTCTATTTTAATTTCCCTAGTAAAGAACTGTTATTCCTAATTCCCATATCTTTGCCTGAAAGCCCCTTGATTTCCAAATTATAATAATTTGGAGAGAGGGGGTTTACATTCTCCATTTCAAAGAGAAGCTCCTGCCTTTCTCAGCAGACACCTGTCCTCCAAACTAAAACAGCAACTTTTCATTCTTTGTCCATATATAAGCCGCACCTGATTATAAGCCGCACTTTGGGTTTAGACCAAAATTTTAGTCAAAATGGTGCGGCTTATAATCGTGAAATTACTGTATCCTCATATTTCATTTTTTAAATGCAGCGATTAAGAAAAAAAGGGAATAACTGACCTGTCTAAACTCACACAGGTCTGTCCAGGCTTCCAGGACTGGTTCAGACAGAAACCTCACTTGCCCTTTTGGAGCTGCAGACAAATCTTGTGGGTGCTTGGTCCTTAAGGATGTGCTTGGACCTCTGCTGCTCCCTCCCCTCATGACACCAGACACTGCAAAACCTGTCATGAGCTGGCAGAGCAGTTAAGGGCACAAGCACCAGTGTCAGACCTTGTGAAGGTGCTTCAGGTTTTCTGCATGTGCTCTAGGAGCTGCCAAATTTAAAGAGACTCACCAAGAGTTTTGCAGAAGTATTCACAGAGACAGCCTGTCTCCACATGTCTATCAATAATGCTCAAGTGTCAACACTTCCAGGCTTGGATCTGAAGATGCTCTCACCTGTTATAGGGTTGCTAATGGCCATTATCTGGTTCATAAATGGGGAAAGTCTGGCACAAAACAATAAAACAATTCTTCTGTTGTAACTCAGATCAGAGCTGGAATAAAATTTGAAAAAAATTGAAATCCTGGCTCAAGTATCATGTATTATCTAAAAGTGATTGAACTGCTCCTCTCAGAGTTTTCTCTTTCATTCCTTTTCCATCACTCCCACCTCTCTCCCATTGCCAGCCATGTCTCCCATTGACATTTTCCTTCCTGTAGTCTTTTCCACTATTCTTATCCCAGCAATGATCCCTTCCTCCCTGCTTTGCTGCAGGTCTTTCCAAATGCCATTGCATTGGGCCATCTCCCTGGGACCAGGGTCACTTCTCTGGAGGGGAATGTGCAGCTGCTGGTGGCTGGAAAGCAGCCAGAGACCCCCCCACTCCCCCAGCTCTGCTGCAGGAGGATGCTGAGTGATGGTGTCAGCAAAGAACTGTAAGAGGCCTTGGCTGCCCGTTCAATACCTGAAAGCAGCCCCTGCTCCCTGGAAAACAGACCTGAAGGAGGAAGGTTGCTCCCCCTGGCCTCAACCAAGTGATATTTCATCCAGCATGCAGCAGATGTTGACAGAAGGGTCTGTGTCATCACAGATGAGAGACTTTTGGCTGGTAGAGATGTCACCTCCACTCCAGCAAGAGATAGGACACTATCAGAGGCTCCTGCTTGCCCACAGCCAGAGGGAAATGCACAGTGTTCCAGTCTGCTCATAAAAAGGGCTGTCAGGATGGGCAGAGGGAGGGCACAGGCAGGACAGCCAGCTGCCCAGTGTTATGGGTAAGGAATCAGGGTTAGAAGGGGCTTTAATTGGGGCATTTCTGCTTTGATTTGAGAATACAGGGGCTTGAAAGTATACAGGTTTCATGTTAAGCTCTTTTTGAACTCAGGAGGAAGGGTTAGACTTGCTATTTGTGAGCATCTCACTGATCTGCTCCTAGGGTCTATTAATCCATGGTGTCCTCTTCCAGTGCATCTCTCCCAGGGTATACTTCATTTGTTCAACCCAACTGCACACAATTTGCTCTCAGAACACACAATGGCCAAATAAAGGGACTAGTATGGCATGCAGCCACAGAAAAGGGGTTTAAGCAGAGCACAGGTACTCTCCAGGCCTGCCTTCCTAAGCAGCATGTCTCCAAGTGATGAAATGCAATGCTATCAAATATCATGACAGAAAGCACAAATATATAAAACATGAGGGTGCCTCTTAAAAATAAATGTTGCTCCATGATCGTTTTCCCAGGAGAAGGAAGTTTCCAGAGTGCTGGCTCTCTGCGTGTGGTATCACATATTGCATGGTCTGTTCCCTATAAGCTCCCAACATATGCTACGAATCTGCCTCTGCACTACAAGTATTCTAAATCAGATGCTTATGCCTTCTTCTGATCTTTTGCAGTCACACGTACATACATTGGATTTTGCCACAGGCCATCCATCATTGCTCCCTTCCCAGCATCTGAAACGCATGAGCCGCTGTTTGGTTTTACGTGTGTTTTACTGCAGTTTCCATATAATCACACAGGAAACTTTAATTCTCACCTTATGAGCCCAAGTCTGCACTTCTAATCCTTGTCTCTCAGAGTGTCATGACTGAATGTCTGATTAGTGACAGTCTGTATTTCCCACAAATGAAAAAGAAACCAAATTCAATTGCAATCAAAGCCTTACCTCTCACAATCATTTGTTTACCCACATCATTTTTCACCTTCTACCCCAAAGTAACATTTAAACCCCTGAGGCATTGCCACCCTCTGCCTCTGAGCCTGCTCATTTCAGCTGTGGACTAAGCACAGTGGTGCTGCATGAGGATTTTCCATCAGCACAGGACAGACAGCTCTGCTGTGGCATCCATCACCCTCTAATGACCCAGATTTCCCGCAGGCGTCGAGGGGAAGCTCCCTCATCCACCACAGACCTGTCATGTCTCCAGACTGTGACTTGCCCCTCTGGTTCCTCCCTTCCTCCCTCTCTACTCATTCACCAGGAATTCACCATGCCCATCCCCTTCCCCATCCCAGACTGGAAGTGGCAGGCACAGCTGGCTGGCATCACCCACCTCCCAGCTGCTCTTTGAAAGGCCATAAAAATGAAAAGGGGCCGTAGGTCACCCCAGCCCCCTGCTTGCCCCAACCCCTTACCAGCTGTACAAACCCTCCTGCCTCAGGGACTGACATAACTTGGCACAGCACTCACCAGAACAGTGCTGTCTGTACACAGGCATGTACAGTACCCCACCAAGGGATCCTGGTCCCAGAAGGGCTCACCCACCTCCCTCTGACATCATTTTGTATGTACCTCATCCCCTGCAATGACACATTTCTGTTCATGGCCAGGGAATGTCACTCTTCCTGGAGGGCACATCCCCGGCAGAGGGAGATTTCTAGCACAAATATGTCCTTGTTGGTTGGGTGAAAGAAAGTGGAGGATTTTTTAGCTCTCTGGACAGGGTCTAACTGGGAAGGGATGGCAGAGAAGCGCTCTGGTAAGATACCTGCCCTGTGCATGAAGCAGATGGCACGGACACATTAGAGAAGCCCTATAAACAACCAGCTAAGCTCTAGTCACAAGCCCTTTCATCTGCTTCAAATATAGGCTCTACCACCTTCCAGCTGGGGCTGGAAAACATCAGGTCTGCTCTGCCTGCAGGGCTTTGTGAGTTTGTATGTTCTGAACTCCAGCCAGGAGTAACTTTGGTGCTGGAGGGATCAATGTTGGGCCCTGTGCAACGCAGTGACTTATGCATGGAGGAGGGAAGCTGGGGAAATTCCCTCCCACTATAAACTATTTCTTGGCTCTTTGCATTAGTTGTCAGCCCTTGGGAATATATTTTCCTCTATTCCCCCTTTTCTGTGGTCTGCATTATCATTTGCTAAATATTAGCGTGTGCTATTTATCACGAGGTCCACAACCCTTGTCCACTCCAGGGAGTTTGCAACCAAGTCACTGCAATAAATTTTCTGATATTCTATGGGCTCTACAGCACTAAGAGGCATACAGCTGAAATAATTATCTCAGAGCCTCCAACCCCTAATCTCACAGTGAAACACTCATCACCAAAGGCAGGGACCAAGAACACGAACACAGGTTGTTTATACTCACAGCAGATTCAGACTCAGGCTCCAAGTCTGCTTACTAATAGTGATGATTACTGCAGCTCCTCTGGTTCTGTAACATGTTTGAAAGGCTCAGGAAAACCACATTATCTGCAACTCTCTTTCAACAGCATGTTTGGTCCACAGGACCTGCTGGGCTAGCAAAGGAAATGGTGTGTTAATGGACTGGGAATCTGTTATAATAATATCATGGTGACCAAAATGAGCACCATGGTCTGCAATGACTGCTATCATTCTACATTTATTGCAGAACAGAGTCACCTGAGACCTGACTCAAAACCTGTTGGCTCCACTGAAAGTATTTTGCAGCAGGTCCTGGGAGCCACTTGGACAAGACATCATCTCTTATGACTTTTTCTGCCAACTTTATTTAGGGAGTTTGGACTTTCTCCTTGCAATAGCTGTTATCGAAGAAGGGGTTCAAACTTTGACTAGAAAGGTGACTTCAATATCTCCACATTTCTGATCCCAAAGTCCCTTTCAGAGTCATTCTTGGTTAATGACTAGAAATGTTCCAGCTTCTCTTGGCAATAGGATCTGATCCCAAGAACCTTCAAAGCAAACCAGAGTTCAGACTGAACTGGTAATATTTAATAAATATTTGGAGGAGTAATTAAAGAAATAAATTAAATGCTACTAGAATGTACATGTCCAAAAGAAACACTGGTCTAAAGAGTCTGTATTTTTCAAAGTTATCAAATTAGCCCAGTTTGGTTTCCACTGCCAATCTAAATAATGATGGATGTTGTCCAATCCCTTTTCCTTCCAAGTAGGCTGAGAAATCATGGACAAGGTCATTAGTGTGAGAGAGGAGACATTGTCCTGCTCTGAATGTCCCAGACAGAGGTGCAGGGAACAGCTGCTCCTTTCTCAGAGAGGAAGAACAGCAGAAGGAGAAGAGGAAACTTGAGCAGCCAAGTGGCTGTGTCCTGGGGACAGAAGGAACAACTGGCATCAGCTGGTTTTGCTTTGCCAACCTTATGGCAACAAAAATGAGAGGAAGAACTGGACAAAAACATTTCAGAAGAGTCTAGGAACAAAATGTGGAGCAGCATCCCCTGCAGTGGCAGGGCACAGCCCTCACCTCTGCTCCTCTCTTGCTCTCTCACTATGATGGGAGCCAAGTTTAGGGCTCACCAGCCATTCCCTGGCCATTCCCTGGCCAATGCCAGACTCACTCTCCAACTCACAGGACCCAGACAGTTTCAATACTTTCCCCATATTATTTTGCAGCCCCATAGCCCTTTCTCATAGTAAAACTGTGTGGATCTGGAGCAGGGATGTTTTTTAGCATGCCAGGCTCATGAATGCCATAGCCTCTTATCCCAGAAAGACTGAAGAATAAACAAATGGGACTGGAAGAATAAGGATCAATAAAACTCCTTGATCTTAACTTCAAATCCAGGATATATCAATATTAATAAACTAAAGGGCTCAAGCACTGGCTTGGAATTGCACACAGATTGTAACTTATAAAATTTCCAGAGATATTTTGGTCCATTCTCCACCCGGGCATGGCCCAGGGGATAGCACAGCCAGGGACTTTTCACTGCAGCCAGTTTGGTTATAGAGATTTCCTCTACTCAGATGTGAGCCATGGCCAGGGAACATTTTTATTGGAGACTCTCTCCAAAACACAGTTAAATCTTCAATCTGGGTGCCCAGTATAAGGGATGCCTGGCAGGTCAAAGGTGCCTCTTTGACACATTCAGACTCATTCCCTGCTTGGGAGACACCAAGTGCACAGAAGATGCTGGGAGCTGCAGGTTGGGAGGACTCACCCTGGCACAGGGATTTCCCACCAGTAGGCACTGAACCAACACCAGTAACTCCCAGGACAGCTCCATGGGGCAGGGACAGTGGAGTGGCCAAGCATGGCACACTGCAAGATTGGCTGGTGGTGCTGATGGGTTTGGGGCTAGCTGGAAAAGGCTCTAATTAGTGTTGGCTTTTGCCAAGATCAGGGCAGTTCCTGGCAGAGCCTCACTAACCACAGGACCTAGCTGGAAGCTGCATGCACTAAATGCTCTGCTAACAATGGAGAGTTTCCCTGTTTCTGGAGGTGCTCACTTCACTGGAGGAGCCTGGATCCTCCCTCAGGTGACACAGGTTGTCCAAGCAAGCAGCTCCTTGCAGGTTTGGCTGCAGCATGTCCTTCAAGGCAGGCAGAACCTCCCCTGCAGAGCTGGGCACACAGGATGGCTGGGCAGTCAGGAGCAGGAGGGCTGTGGAGGCACCCATGGATCTGCTGGTGTCACCCCAGCTGCTTCCATGTGGGCAAACACCACACAGGGCTGGTGAAACTGGATCTGCAGGAGCATTCTGCCTGATAGATTGCATAAACACCAGGAGCTCTGACTATGGGACAAGCTGTTGTTCTTGTGTTGGTTCAAGGCATCTCTGGTTGAGAATTGTCGTGTTTTCAACGTTACAAACTCTAGCCCTAAGAGCAAACTCCTGCTTCTGAGTTGGGTAAGCTTCCACTGAAACAAAACATGGGGAAAGGTTTTATTTTTCACTAACTGGAAAAAGGAAATGCACTCCAGAAGGTCATGGATTCCTTTGATGTCTCAAAATAGAGAAGATAATCTTGCCTTTTCTGTGCTGTAAGAAGGACATCATTGCCATGTCCATTTTTGGGATCTGCTGTTTTCAAAGATGGGTAAAAACAATAAATAAATAGCAATAAATAAATAGCAACATGCCTCACTCCTTCATTCTTGTGTCCTCCACAGGAACAGCTGCCAGAGCAAGGAAACTATATTAAGACTGCATCCCTCAGACAAAGATAAACCCTTCCCAAGGTTTCATCTCTGCACAGTGACAAGAAGCTGGGAAGTCACCGTGTAACTGTCCACATGAGCATTCCATGTGTGAGAACCCATTATTGTCAGCACTGATCCAAGAATAATTCAGCTGGTCAAATACCCATGATCTGGTTAAATATGACTGTGGAGTGCTTCTGAAAGGCCCTAGGCTGAAACATCAAAGACAGATTGTGCAAATATTAGGCAGGATCTATAAATAAACCAAATTGTCTAAAATGCTGCTTTATGTGTATATATGGGCTACTGAGCTCTACATATCTAGCCAGTACAAAAACAAATTTCCTTAGCTACAGCAAGAGCTGTGAAACCTCTGGACAGCTACATTCAGAATCAGAATCAAAACCTGAGTCCCATCCTGCAAAACAGAGTTCAGGGAGATAAAAATAGGCTAAGAACTCTTCAGATGAGATGTTATTTACACAAAGATATTATTTAACTATGTAATAATTTTCTAGTTTTCTGGTAATAAGACATAAAACTGTCAAAGACTAAAACTTTTTTTAAAAAATAATTATTTGAAGCAATTTAGTAAAATTCTAATTAACAATGTGCTTGAAGTTAATTTAGACATCATGAGGTTTGAAGACACAGGAAAATAATGAGAAATAATTACTGAAAATAGATAATTTTCTAGAAAACATATTCAGGATAAGAACTATCTGGCCTAACTTCAGATGTCAACAGTGCAGATATTCACACCTGGTCCAGTCACCACAGGTTCCTCTAAAAATGAGAGAGAAACAAGCACTTGTAAGGGGTACCTGAGATACATACTTGAAAATGAGATGAACTGCAACCTAGAAATGTGTTTTTCTTTTCATTCACTGACTACAAAGGGAGCCAAGGTATCCAGTCCATATGTAGCTGGTTATACCATAGACAGCTACATCTGCTCAGCATTAGGGCATGTTTAATAACACACCTATTTGCAATTGCATTCCTATTCAGATCTGTGCACTCAGGACTCCAACCTTCTACTTATACTCCAGGTTGCTGGTCCAAACCTTTAGTCTTGAGCTTCAAAGTGGGTTGGACCCAGCTACAATGAGACCTACAACTTAGTAAGGTCCCTCAGGAAAACACAACTCTCCAAGCCAGGATGAGACCCCTGAGACACAGAGACACAGAAATCCCTCCAGGAAGTCTGCAGAGGAGCACTTACAGAGAAACAGAAGGAGCATTACAAGTCCCTCTATACAGGAAAATATTTTTGCCGTAACCAAAATGTCAGTGCTAATGGTGAAATACATTTCCTCAAATACAATCTGCCCAAGACTTCAGGAAACACATTTCCAAAGAGCAGCCATGCCAGAAAGTAAAGCAGTTTGTATGATCCTGGGTTCAAGAGCCCCACGAATGTAAAGAACTGCTGAACCTTTTCACAGCCTGGGACAGCTAAATCATTTTTTGCACCAGTTTGGCTTGAGAGTCCAAAATCCTGGCTCAGCCATGAGTGTCTGCATCCTGGGTGTGGGGCACAGTTTCTTGGCCAGCTGCAGAAAGGTAAGTCAGCCAGGCAGATCCATAAAGCAGCAGCTCACACTGCTATGAGAGCCTGCCTCCCTGTCTGGAAATTAAATGCAAACACATGCATAGGCCTAAGTGCTGCTTAAGAGAAAATCACCACCCTGACAATGCTGAACAGGAGCAGGAAGGGAACACCAGTATCTGTGCCTTCCCCATTTAATTTTCTGTACTGTCAGAAGTACCCTCATATCTAATTCTGCACAACTTAAAGGACAAAGAATTATGAGGTGAGGAAGAAAAGAAAATCCACTTGTTTTTTAGTACTGTAATAAGCTAAGAAATACCTGCCAGAAAATGTACATGTGTTCCAGCTCCAATTTGCTAGGTGGTTCAATCCTCCCAAAAGAGAGCCACAACATTGCACCAACATCCTATACTTCATTCTTCATTGATACCCAAGACATTTGCACAAGGTTTTGATCATTTCTAATAGCACAGAGGAGAAAATTTTCCTTTCTCCCCTGTGGGAATCAGATACAGCTTTCACACAGAAGTCAGACCCTTTGATCAATATCAATATGCAGCATGTTTAAAAAGTGTGTTAGTATGTAATCCTGAGTTAGTGATTTGATTTTTTTCACTGGGGAACAAGTAGAGAGAAAGAGAATTTAATATTAGCTATTTTTCATAGTAATAAAAATTATAACAATGAGAAACAACCAAAAAAAAAGTAAGATAAATGTGAGACTGTCACTGAATTCATGACTGAGTGAATTATCAGACAGCAATGGACATGTCAGGCAGGAGCTTAACACCTGATCATTCTGAAGCTTCATGTCAATAAAGTTCAACAGCAACTGCAGGCACTGAAAGCAGAGACTCCTCACATCTGTGTGATCATGTCTGCACTCCATGCATAAACCAAAACCCCAGGGAGGTGGGGAGGCTGCTGCTCCCTCCTGCCAGATGCTGAGCAAACAGCCTCAGGGTCTAACCACAGCAGGCAGGAGGAAGCCCAAAGAGCCCATGACTGATCAGGGTTAAGCAGAAAACCTCTTGCCCTTAGGCCAGTGCCCCTCCCTTGGGCCATGCTGACCACCATGCCTGGGAGGAGATGTAGTAGGGGGTTGCCCTTTTGTAAGCTGTTATTTTTTTCTAATTTTTCATGGACCCTTTAAAAAAAGGCATTTCTTGTCCATTCCAAGAGGCATTTTTTTCTTCTAAAGAAAATACTTTGAGAATTTCATCAAGCCTTGAAGCACATATATATAATCCAGGGACTAAATAGTGCAATCCCCATTTACAGGCTGGTCCTTGATACATACTCCCTGAGCCCCTGCAAGCTATCAGCATATCCAGGCTGGGACAACTTTTGACCCAAAACAGGTTTGGTGGACTCCAGATGAAGCTGCATACCAGTTTTCTGCCTCTCCCTGAGGCTTTGGTTTGAACCAGAATGGAGTGACACCCATTAACAGAGAGACCTCCAAGACTCTGCCCTCCCTCCCTTGCTCCCTCCCCTTGAGGCAGGACACCAAGGTCCATCTGCTGGGATTAACCAGCCTGCAGGGACTTTGCAGGCAGCTGTGAGATGGCTTTCCAAGATAAGGGATGGCCCAGGGTGGGCTCATGGGTTAGGAATTTAGTTAAATATCTTTGGAAAGGATCTAGTAGGCTTTGCTTGGTTGTTTATATTATGCAGTATCAGTCATCCTTAAGACCCCAGGCCCCTGTGTCAGTAAAGCTGGAAACACAACCAGGCAGGAAAGGATCCTGATGCTGCTCCCCATGTTCTGTTCTCCCCATACAGAAATGCTTCCCTACTCTGACATCCAGAAATTCCAAACTTTTTGGCTCAGTTCATATAAATGAGGGACAGTAAGTGAAATACTGAGCAGCAGGATACTTGGGACTGAAGCTCCAGAGAGTCAGCTTTTCTTCCTGGGTAATGGTGCTGCTGCTGCCCTATGCTGAAACAATAGTCATGGCTAATATATGGCAGATTGTAAATCTCTGCTGGCCCCCAGGGGGAAAATAATCATAAGCCTGCTCAGTGTTTGTTAAAAGATACAGGTAATTGTGGAAAAGAGCAACAAAAAGACAATTGAGTGGCTGGGCAGGTTGATTTATGAGGAAAGATTAAAGGAGCTGAACATGAATGGCTTAGCTAAACAGTGACTAAAACAGGACATGAAAAGTAGCCACTGTCAACAGTATTTGAAGTGTCTGTCTGAAGGGGCATTAACTGTTTGGGTGTGGATATTTTGAATAAATGGAGGTCTTGAAAAGGAGGTCGGAAATGCAAGGGCCAGGTGAATGGTAAGGGAAGTTTCCTGAAGAACAAGATTTCCATGGCAATCTCCTCCCCACTGTAAGGTGGGGTGCCCCCAAAAGGTCATTTGTGCAGAGCAGACATGACCTAAGGAACTTCTGGGAGGTGGCTACTCTTAAATGGCTCCTGGCATCCCCATCTCTGAGCACCAGGGAAGAGACAACCAGACAGCATGACAATAAAAACCCATTCCAAAACTTCCATACAAAGAGAAGATAAAACATCCATGCCTTGGGCCCCAGAGATCAAGCACAAATGCAAGAAAATGTCCAAAGTGAGGGGAAAGAGTGATTCCCTGGAATTCTCCTGTAGTACTGAAGGGAGATGTAGGGCTGGGTTTGTTCACAGGTAGTGAGAAGACACATAAATGTCAACTCTGCCATTCTTTGGCCTCTCCCAAACAAGAACTTGAGCTAGAATAAGAGAAATTCTTCTTAATGACACTAAAGAGTTGGTCATCATTCAGCTGTTATAAATCACATAATTCTATAAAACACAGTACCCTCCTCCTCCTCCCTGCCTAGTCCACACAGGACTGGTGGTTTGACCATGGAAAGCCACACCTCAGGTTCAAAACAGCATAAATTAGAAATTAACTCGACCTATCCTACTGCTTTCCTTTCATTTCACATAATCAAAGATTGGGCAGGAAATACTGCATGGTGAGAATTCCACCTAGAGAACAAAGCATGGATCTACTCATCCAGCAATGAATATCCATTGCACAGAATACCCATTGATAAGAGAGTTCACAGCTCCTGGGTTCAGCTGCCATGACACAAACCCCTGTGTAAATGTTGTCTCCACACCCAGAATGGAACCAACACTTTCTCCCAGAGTTTGGCTGCCCTGCCTGTGTAACATCACTCACAGCAGGAAATGCTTCTTAGCAAGTGAGTGCATTGCACAATAATCCTTGCTGATGCCTGTAGGTGTGGTAACATTCATTAATTGCACCCAGCAATTAAATTACACTTTTGATCACAGAATCATAGAATCATTTAGGTTGGAAAAGGCTCTAAGATTGAGTTCAACCCCATTAATCCAGACTAGTTCACCAGTAAACCACATCCCTAAAATGCACCCATGCCCATGTAGCTCTCATCAATGGGCTGCACCCCTGAGTGCCTATTATTTGGATTTTCTGTTACAGCAACAGCTCACAAACCTCAGTTATACCAAGACACCACCACCGAGGTAATGTATATTTGCATCTCTGGTGACTTTAAAAAAATTGCTATTTTTTTTCCTTCTCTCTGTCCTGGTCTTCCAATTCTCTTTTCATGGTCAGGAACAAATTTTCCAAATTTTCATTTTCCAAATCCCACAGGATTTCCTATTTGTTTCACATTAAAGTGGAGAGAGGGCAGTAGAAACCAGCAGGACAGTGGAAATGTGCATGTGCTGGTAGAAGGGCACCAGCTGTGAATCCTTCTATAAAGAGTGCAAGGAAATGTCATTGTCTTGATATGCTTTTAAAAAGGGAAGGTAAATATATATTAATGCAAATGCATCTTAATTGGTCATGGTGTCAAACCCTCCCTTTAAATTTACTCTAATGCTGTCTCACTGAGCTGTCAGCAGTTTCCAGCAGCCTCCAGGCACTAATGAGAGAGCATCAAGGTGTCAGTGCTTCTGGCATTAACCTCAATTAGGAGGAGTTAGGGTGATCAGGGAATCAGGGGTCAGCCACTGATTGCTGAGACATTCCTCTGGCTGCAGACTGCAATCTCCTGCTTGAAAAGGGCTGGCAGACTGGCTGCCAAGCTCCTCACCCCTAAAGAAGTCTCATACCTGCCAACATTACTGTTAATTACTATATTTGAGATCTGCACAGGTCTTAACAGGCACGGAGACACAACAGTAACCTTATTTATGAGGCTATTCAATGAGGTTCCCAGGTAAAAAAAATAACCTGTGGTATTAAAATTATACATATGCATCACTTACTCATGGTCAGAATTTTCAATATGACAAAGAATAGAAAGTCTGTACAGCAGGGTAAAGCTTACAGAAAAAAAAAAATAATCACCACAGAGATAACCCATGTAATTTTAATTCTGCTCTGCTTCTCTCTCTCCACAGTTCCTGAAAGATTTCCTTTAGGCACATGACATGCAGATGTTGTCTTGCCCAATCATTCTCAGGTGGATCTGCTTTTCTGGGGTGAAATCATGAATGGATCATGAGTGATTTTGAGACTGTACCCCTCCTATTCAAGCGTGGAGGTCTCAGGACAGCCAGGCAGAACCCTCAGGATCCACCCCAGGCCTGAAATCCACTCTCTGGATGGCAGATTGCTGTTCAGCCTCAAGGACCTGGGCATATTTATACCAGAGGAAATAATTCTGTGAGAAAATATATTTAGTAAACTCGAAGTTGTGTCAGCCATAAAATCTTAGTTACATTGCAGTTTAGTATTACAGTTACCACAGTAGAAACTACAGGTCCATTACAAATTCTTAAATTTCTGAATTTATAAAATATATGAATAATACCAGAATGAAAAACAAAAGTCCCACCTGCCTCCTTCCTATCACTACAATAGACTGACCACTCTTCCCTGCAGTCTTCCCCTGTGATTTTTGGGCCACAGTCCTTACCAAATGAAACAAAATAAAACAAAACAAAACACACAAAACATAGAGATAAAAGGATTAAAGGTTTCAGGTGCACACACCTTATGAACAGTGGAGGTCAGGGGTTGCAGAGTGCTTTAGCTAACCCTTTATGGGACTCTTTCCATAGCAGAAGCTCTCCCAGAGCTGAAGGACCACAGCAGCAGGCTTGAAAACCTTGCCTAATTGTAAGGTAGCACTTGTCTTACAGCTCATTCTGCTCAGGATCATGACAAAAAGTGTCCTTTGAACTCCCTCTCTGCTTCCTCCAGCCCCATCTTCTTTCCTCCCCATCCCCAAGGCAACGATTTTTATCTCCAAGCCTCCGTTTCTTCTCTGCAGGAATCAAAGGGGTTTCAAGCCTTTCCCTTGAGGTGACAGCATTACCTGTTCCTCCTCCACCTGAGATGCTCTGCTGCCTCAGAATATTTATTTGCCCTAATCTGTATCAGACCCAGGCTCATTCTGCCCTGGAAATGAAGAGTTGCTGTGTCTGGGCCAGCCAGGGCAGGCGTGTTTGGACTCTCCTGGGTTGATTCATATCAAGCTACAGCGAGCTGTACAGTAACCAAAGACAAAGAGCAGCAGCACAATGACAGCTTTCAATTACCTGATTTACCAACCTTCATCTTAAAACTAATGAGCCTGTTTGTGTCATGTTTCACATCCCAGTGCAACCACTAATGTAAGGCATAAGCAGCTCTTTGTCCCTGTAGCATGCTCCTCTTTGGTGCAGGATGGCAGAGCTGCTGTAGCCTGCTGTGAGCAGGTACCTCCAAACCCTCAGTGAAGCATGTGCCCCACTCACTTCAGCACTGGCCAGCAAGAGATGGCATCCTGCCTTTACCCTCAGGTAGTCCATGAACTCCAACAGATCCGTGCCACAAATCCAAATTATGACTCTCACTGACTGAGAGATTCCCTCTCTGCTTCTCTCTGAGATGTCGGAAACTGCATCCGCAAAAATTGTTAGAGCATCATCAAAGGTGATAAAATCACAGCCTCAGAAGTCAGAAAACATCAGCCTTGAGCTATCTAGTCACCTCATCATGGTGCAGATTTTAGTTTCACTGCCACAGCTTTTTTTAACAGGTTCTGAATGTGAAGTCTAAGTTTCTGGAAGGAAAACAAACTCCTTGCTTTTCCTTCACCTGGATGGAAACATGCAGAAGTCTGGAAGGAGGTTCAATGAGTCCATTTGCTTGCAGGAACTGGTAACAGGTGTTATATCACCAGTAAAAATCTACTCTGCCCCATCTCCCATACCACCAGATGCAGTCCTTGACAGTTTAGAACAAATCTGACCTTGAGAACAGAAGTCTAAAATAACAACCAGTCAGTCAAAGGAGTCAGCAAATATACTGACCCCATCCAAGCTCCTGGAAATATTTAGGGAATTAATAAAGATGAAATGCAGAAAATGGACCTCAGTCCCATGCAAAACCAGCTAATAGGAAAACCCCTCTCCAAACCCAAGTGTAGAGATTAATATAACCTTGAGCTGAGGTGCAAGACACCAAGCTGCTATTTGAGAACTTTTTCTGCATTAACACTCATGGCTAGAAGTAATTTCTCAAGAACTTAAATAAACATTATATTCCTCTCTTACTTGGTTGAATCTTTAAGATTTGGAGATCTGTCCAACAATGGGAGTGGAAACCAATAAATATAAGGAGAAAATATCATCAAGTAGAAATGGTATATCATCAAATAGAAATTATAATTTTGACCAAAACAAACATTTGTATAACAACATGGTGGTTGAAAGCATCTAAGCAGATCATGAAACCATGGAATCACAAAATGGTTTGGGTAGGAAGGGGCCTTAAAGTTCCAAGCCAGGGCAAGGGACATCTCCCACTCTCCAGGTTGCTCAAAGCCCCATCCAACCTGGCCTTGAACACTTCCAGGAATGGGTGGATGTAGATGTAGATGTAGATGTAGATGTAGATGTAGATGTAGATGTAGATGTAGATGTAGATGTAGATGTAGATGTAGATATCTGCATTGTAGAGGCTCTGCATGTAGATAACAACTTGCCAGCTAAACACCAGGAGCTCCATTTACAGTCAATACAGAAGAACTGTCACTTCAAATATGCAGTTCATCTCTTTCAGGCACTTACTTTAGGATGAGATTATTTGTGCCTCAAAAGCAGCTGCTTCTCCACATTACCTATAAAAGTAGTTTTTCTCAGATGGGAATGTATACACTATAAATCTCTATGGCTTATATGTCTACACTTGGTCAGATGACTCCCACTTCATGAATTTTTCAATATTTGTAGTCATTACATGAGGACTGGATAGCTTTTTTAAAATACTCTATAGCTTGAAGAGAAGCATAGGCTTGATACAAAAAATACTTGACAAACCTCTATTAACTTAGGAAAATAAGAAAAAGGATTTGAATAGATGTCCTAAACTATGACTGAACTCAGTGTCTTGACAATGAAAGTAGCCACATGGAATCATATCATATCTATCATATCATATCATATCATATCATATCATATCATATCATATCATTATTCTGTTCTTTATTTATTTGGTAGGTGAAACCTATGTGGCCATGAATTTCAAATCTACATGTTTGTGAGTTCTATTTCACAGCATTATACAAGAAACCCAGTTCAACAAATATTATCAGATATTATACATTCAGTGGAACATCCCTAGAGCTAGATTTCCTGAAATGTTTACTTGTTTGTAAACAGAATTTTTATTTCAACTTTAGAAGAAAGAAAGTTTGCATTACACATTCTATGTCTGTGTGTCCCTAGCAAAACCCTGCCTGCATTGCCCTATTTCAAAGGCATGTAAAAGGCTTTTGTTTTTTCTTGGAAGTCTGGAATTGCTCCTTTTCTATTTTATGCAGGTCTTGGAATTTTTATAGGAACAGAAAGCGCTTTTGCAGTGATAAAAATACATTTTCTACATTCATGAATTCATAAATGTTAAGAGCAAAAGGAACCATTACATTCATCCAGCCTGAGGCATTGATAGATTTACTGCACAGGAGCTAAATGCACCAGAGCACAGTCCCTTAGAGATGACAGGGGAGAATTTGTGCAGCTTTTTTGCCTCCCTCCTCATCATCATCACCATGAGGAGGGCAACCACCTCAGAGCTGCCTTGCTCAAAAAAGACCCTGCCTCTAGTCCAACTTGAAAGAACATTTATTTAAACACAGCCTTTTAGAGCAAGCCAGGCTGCTTTCCCAAGCACTCAGAGAAAGCAAAGGTCAGCACAGCCCCATCACCCCAGAGTACCTCAGCCACCTCTCCTTGACCCCATTTGGTCTCCCAGCAGCACCAGACACCCCAAAGCAGCAGTAGCTGCTGCCCCTGTGCTCAGGCTTTGTTCTTTACCTGCACAGTTCTTACTTGGGACATGAAACACTTGGCCCCTGGGACTCAGCTTATTGCCTCATAAAGCAGGATGGCAGGATTATTAATGTGGCAGAACCTGCAGGGTTTTCCAAGCAATTTATGAGTTACCATGGCAGTTCATTAGCTCTCAGCCCAATGACCCCTTCATGGAGAGCATGAATCAAGCAGGAGGCACGCACACATCTAAATGTACGACAGATATTCACATCAAAAACACATCCAAGGCCATATTTCCTCCATTTTGTACAGCACATGTCCAACCACAGCACTAAAAAGTCACCAGTAATCAGGACTGATAACCAACCCACTGAAACACATCTAGACACAAAGAAATTCACCATACCCCTGTTTTTCTTTTATTATCATCAAGCCATTTCTGATGGATGCCTGCATTTAAAGAACAGCAGGTCCTTAACAGAGGGACTGCATGGACTGCACAGGGAGGCAGCTCTGGGGACAGTGGACACTGAATGGCTCCCTTGGCTTTCAGTGCTCAGAATAAGGTTTCATTTTACACACAGACCAGCCCCTGATCCCCACTCAAGGAAAGATTTGAGAAAATATTTAACTTTCATGGTAATTATCCATAGGTCTTAAAATAAAGCACACACTTCAATGCTTCCTTGAGTCCAAGTGGCACTGTGTGAGTGAAAAAATTCCACAGGTTTTAATGCAGTGCTCAGTTAGGACTTCAGCACAGGCCAAAAAAACTAATCTAGCAAACTAGAGAGGAAAGAGATATAGAGAATTAAAGAGAGCCTTTGAAATTAATAATTGGCCAATTAAGAAATTATTATGAAAATTAATTAATAAAATTTAATTAATGAATTAATGAAAATATTGTGAGAACAGTAAGTTTCATCTGTAAGTAAAAAAGCACTATCAAGCTACTCAGAGATATTACAAAAATTGCAATGTCATGCTGAAAAAAGACAAAGGAAGATGTTTGGGGGAAGAGAAAACAAAGAGAAAAAGACTTCTACTATGCCTTTATTCCATTATTTTTCTCAGTTGTATTAACACATTTTTATTTTCTTTTCTAAGACTTTCAGGGTATTTTGAAGAAAAGGCAGAGCTGAAATTTTTACAGTATTACAGCTCTATTACAGCTGCCACACTCAGACTTCCACTTCACTATGCCTTATGTGTTTCCCAGAATGAACTTGCCTTTTCCTTTTGAAAAAATAATTAATGTATTTATTAGTGCAGTAATGGGACCCACATACTGGAAAAATCCCACCTTCCTCACCATTCCATTAGCTAAATCTGGCTTTGTGCCAAATGTTTGTAATTCAGCTCCTGCCAAGGTTCAGGTTTGGAATGTTTTTACGTTGGAGGAGTTTTCATCTGTTTCCCTGGCTGGGCTAATGGGACCTTGGTGCACACAGGAGATTCCTACCACACCAGGCTGCTGGGTACTTGTTTGTCTCAGTCACCTTGTACATACACACCAACTGGTGGCATCTCCCTCTCAGCTAAGTGATGCCAACAGGCCTTGAACCCACAGTGCAAAGGGGTATAATTTGATATGGAGAACTGCTGACTGGAGACATTCCCACTGGCTGGAGTAATTACAACCAATATCTTAAAAATATACAGCTGGGCTAAAAGTTAGATGACGCCTTTATTTAAGAACAGATTCATCAGCAAAATTGTGCGTGGCTGGCAGGAATTCTCACGTCCAATAAAACGTGGAAGCTAGAGGAATGAACCTTCAAGAAATATGGATGTGGCTTAAAGAAAGGCAAGCTCTTGCCTCACCCATTCACCTCCTGAGATCTGGAATAGGGCCCAGGTCCTGCTGCAGGCTAGAGAAGAGCAGTGTGGACATGATGACCTGAGAGACCTTGCAGAGGTTCTCCTGCCAGGACTGGGAGATAAGACACCTCACCAGGGCTTCACTACACCATAAACATTACCAATCTGTCACAGGGTCCAGCTCAGCTGTGATTTCTGCTAACAGCTCATGAGATTTCAGTTAATATTACCTTTTGTCACCTCATAAATTATTTACTTGGCAGACTTTTCTTAATGAGTTGCTATCAGAAGACATATTGGTCTCTGTCCAGTCCTTCCCATGCTTTAGCACCAGAAGCAGAGCTCAGCTGCTCTGTCCCCATAGTCACTGAGGTTTCTCACAAAGGAAATGTCTGCATGAAGACTCTCCAACCCACAGCCATGGCCATCACTGCTCTTGCTCTCACCATTTCTGAAGCAGCACAGCAGGTCGGTAGCACTGGCCAAGGACACATGGCAGCTTTTCTCACAGTGACACATGGCAGGACATCTCTGGCAGTCTGGCAGGCAGGGAGTGACAGAGAGGAGCAGACTGACTGCACTGCCTGATCTCAGAGAGTGATGGGGTCACTCACTTGAAGCAGCAGCAAAAAGGGTTGAAGCAACGCTCAGAGAAACCCCTTTGTACACCCATCACATTTCCCAAGCTATCCCAGTCACTGCATCCTTCACTGATCTCCAGAAAACAGCAGCAAGAGACAACGTGTTTCCAAGCGCAAGAGGTGGGAAACACAGATATGTATTGAGATACAGGCAGTAGGGAATTGCAGCCATGCCCATCTGTCCCATTCTGTGCCCTTTCACTCCCACAGTTTTGGTGAAAGTGGGAGAGCTCTATACAGGAGCCATAATGTGTACAGCTTTAGGGAAACCTGAAACAAAGAGACAGCCAGCACGAGGTTTTCTACACTGGTATCATAAGAATACCAAATTGTTTGGTTTTATCATTTCTTCTAAAAGAATTCCAGGGCTTAGTTCAGTCTGGCACAAGCACATGGAACTGGAATTTTACTTCTTGTTTGTTTCATTTTCACGTGTTGAAGGACTTTGCTATTTGAGGCAAGAAATATGTGTCTGTTGATCACAAAATCCAGTTCAGAGACATGTCTGAGATCACGGTTTTGAAAAGGAGCCATGGCCACCTTCAAAGGATGAGGCAGATTTCACCCACAGAAAAGCAAACATGCCATTTTGTGCTCTCAAGCGTGACTCATTTCCTGATGCAGTTAGGCTTGGACTAGAGAGTTAAGGTCAGATTAAGAGATCATTAGTGCCTTTTGTAGTGGACTTTGAGACCAGGACCACAATTCTAGAATAAAGCCTTTGAAGGAGAAATCCTCTTGGAAATACATCATGGGGCTCTGTTTGTTTTCCCTGGATTTTTGAGGGATGGAGCTCCTGTTTTTCCTTCTACATTGCCTTAGTTTCTGTCAAATCCTCACGAGGATAAGCTTCTCCCCAGTCTTTTTATGAGAAAAGTGATATAAAAACATCACCTTCCTGACTAAAAAATTCACAGGGCTTTGCAAGGATAGCCTTGCTACTTCTTGCTGCATCACTTCAAACAAACCCCAACCTTCCAGCCGCTTCTGCCAAATGAAACAACAGCCAGACAAGCTGAGAGCCTGATGCTCCTGCATCCATGTCTCTGCTTCCCAGGGTGCTGCACATCCACCACGCTGTAGCCACTGCACAAAATGTTTTATGACTCCATCTCAAGTGCTTTCTGTCACACTCAGCATGCTGCAGTTACGCCCAGAGAGTGACCCACAGACCCAGCGTGGTCTGAGGGCACAGGGAGATTCTCCTGTGCTCCATGTCCCTCTGTCTGCTCAGCACATTCAGTGCAGCACCAACATTTGCACTTCCAGATGGATGCAGAAAGGAACACAGAGAGACCAAGCTGATCCTAGTGACAGCTATGTAAGCAAAACCCCAAAGGAAATATTTTCAAATATGTCAGCTACAAATGACCAAAATGTCATCACAGTAAGAAGACAGATGTTGCTCTTATATTGCAGGGCTCAGACAGGAACAATTTTTCCTCTGTTGCAAAATAAGATGACTAGTCAGGTAAGAACACAGTGTCTGCTCAATGCTATGACTTAAGCTCCCAATTGAGAGCACCAACTGGTTGTTGTTTTTTTTTAAATAACAATATTTTGTTAGAAAAATTGTTGCAATGTTTACCTGAAGATTTTGGGAGCAATTTCCTACTAACACAGTGGATGTGTATGGTTTGGTAATCATCTGATTCTGTGGAACAAAACGAAATAAATACAGAATAAAGTAATAAGGATCCTGCTGATAACCACAGCTTTGCTGCAGGATGCCAACATTCAGTGTGTAAATGTCCACTGAGCAGATTGACTTCACTGCCAGGTTTTCCTTCCTTGAAGAAGCAGATGAATGGGTTAATAAATACCATTTCCACATTTTTTTGCTTTTTCTGTAGAGCCAAAGAGTACAAAAAGTGACAGAATTAAACTACCCTGGTGATCCAAAGCTTTCCCTTATTGACCAAGTAAGAATCACCATGAGCCAGCTGGAAGTTCAACAACTTTTTGCATTGTATTCTCCACACACACTGTTCAACAAACATAGACCCCAGTGAGAGTTAGAGAATTTTGTAACTTACCACAGGTGTAGATGACATTAAGATGCTTTTGGATGCCTGGGTAACAAGGATCTCCAAATTCATAGGTGCTGGCATATATGCTGCAGCTCCTTTTCCCATGACAGCGCTTGATCATGAGCTGGAGAGCAGTAGCTGACTGACACTCTGAAAGGGAAAAACAGTTCCTGTCTGTAAAGATTTGTCCATTCACAACAGAAATCACCTAAAATAATTTACCAGCTGCAGACTGTGAGAGCACATACAAGATTTCCATATTTTAAAATCTTTGTCTTTACATGAGAAGGTGTGTCTGACTCTAACACACCTCTAAAGATTGAAAGAACACTGAAGAAATAGAAACTCCCATACATCCATACAAAGAAGGCTGAGAATAAAAGATTTTTCATTTTTGTAACAACCACAAGAGGTGTCTCAAATCCCCCTCTCTGGCCCCTGTGAAGACAAAGGTGATCAGTGTCTCTGCTCTTAGATGTTGTATTTCTAAACTGAATGAAAAGTACTATGAGGTGCAATAATTACAATATTATCATCTACCATATAAGTAGAAATATTGTTTTAATCACATTCATTCCAAGTAAGTAGAAACATTTTTCATATTAGAAATTTAGAATATGAGAAGTTCTAAAAGTAAATGTTTTCCCAAGTATTTTTCTCTACCAGGTGGTTTTGCCTGTTTTCTTACTTAGGATGAAATAAATTTGCACAGATAAAGTCTAGAGCTTTTAGGTGCAAGACCGACAGTTTGCTTTCACTGTCCAGCCAGGACTAAGCTCAGGTGAAAACTCACAAGGTGACATTTCTTCAACATCAAATTGTTGCTAAAAGGAACAGGACAGCTGCAGAGAATGGAATACAAACCCCCTTTGGTCACTAATTAGGAGGAAGGGAAAGGAAAAATGGACCTCAAAAAGGTCTATTGCTAGAACAAGCCTAGCAATAAAAGCCATGAGAGACACAAAAGCCAAGCCTAGAGGGTAACATGTCTTTTTTCTCAAATCAAAGGTAGCATTTTATTTCACATACTGCAAATGACAAAAGAAGGCGGCTCCATGCAAACATTTTCATTCTGAAGACCCAAACTTCCTTAGGGGATTCCTGATCCAATGAGTGTCAGAGGTTCCAGTGGAAACATCTGGCATGCAGCAATCCTGATTCATTGTCTTTTTGCAAATGTCCAGTTAGAGAAACTCAGAAAATCTAAATGCTGCAGAGGATTTCATGGAGGGTGCCATTCTTTTCATTTGTTATTGTTCTCACACAAAACAGAGAACATCCCACAGCTGTCTGCTTAGAGGCCTTGCCCCCAGGCACAGGAGCATACTGTACCCATGAGAGTCTGGGGAATTGCTGGTCCTGTGAGAGGCACAACAAGGCTTTTGCATCCAGCATCATCCAGGCAGCCTTTGGGACATTCCACCTTCAGGAATATGTATGCACTAACAAACTACAGACTGCTCTCCACCTAAACAGATTGAATTGACTCTTCAGGTGCCAAAGCTATAGATTCATCACACTGAAAATGCTTCTAGGAGTTGTATTTGTCATATACCCTCACACACTGACAGTTTTTCTAGCCATCACTTGTCATGTCCTGGTACTGTTGGCCTCCATCCTCCCATGCAGTTCTAGCAGTCCAGGTCTCCACCCAAACTGACTTTAGCAGCAGCATCTGCACCAAGAAACCAAAGGGGGCTAAATTATGGACACACCTTTACCCCCTTTGTTTAAGTGATACCCAGTACCTTAGAATGACTTTGTCAACTAGCATAACAGCCTAAGATATAACAGGGCTAGCCCTAATAGTCAATTTGCAGAAGGCTCCCACTGTATCCTTGGGGCTTTGAGCAATCTGGTCTAGTGGGTGGTGCTCCTGCCCATGGTAGGGGGATTGGAACAAGATGATCTTTAAGGACCCTTCCAACTCAGAATTCTATGATCTTCTGGACTGCCTAGGAGAGTTATCTGAACCAAGACAACCTGCTATGGACCATGCTACATTTTCCCAGTACAGATCTATTTCCAGTACCTGTGCCCTTGACTCTACTCAATTACCAGTGTACATGTAACCCCAGACACCCAAATTATTTGGGCACAGACCAGGCCAACACAGTCACAGGTACCCATAGTGAAGTCCTCAACTCTCCAAGTGCCAGGCTGCTCCAGCTCAACCTGCACCAGCCAAAATGAGCAGAAGAGTAGAAGGAGCTCTCTATGTTTCCATTACAGGTGAAAGTAGGGCATCAAGATTGTAAAAGCCTCTTTTGCATGGAGTTTTTGCAAATCATAGGATGAAAAGCTATATCCAGGGGGAAACATCGCCTGCTGGGACTGCAGCACATTAACCATCCCATCATTTAGCTGAAAGCAATATCTAGAGCCTATCCACTCTAACCTCCTGCCCAAAGAACAGCCAGCTTTGATGTTACATCAGATTGCTCAGGAATTCGCCCAAGCAAGGTTTGAAAATCTCTACAGAGAAATATTTCCCAAACTCCTTGGACACTTGATCCTGGGCTAAGCCCCTCTCCAGGTGAAGAATTTTTTCCTTGTATGTAATCAGGTTTCTATTGCTGCAACTCGTGTTCATTGCTTTTGGTGTTCATCTGCTCTTTCCTTCTGTGCATTTCTATTGAACCAGTTATTCCTTAGTAAAAAACAGAAATAAGATCCCACCCAGAGCTTTCTCATCAGGAAGCTGAAACCCTGTGTCCCTCAGTATTGCCCCACATGCTGTGTGCTCCAGGCCCCTGACCAGCTTCCTGGAGCTTCACTGGACTTGCTCCAGGTTTTCCAGCATCTCTCTGTACCTGGAGAATCCCAAACTGGACACTTCAGTGTCCTAGTTAAGCTGTTACAAACGTCCTGCCCAATTTGGTACCTCCTACAAACCCAGCCTCAGGTCACTGTTGAAGACTTCAAGCAATCTCTGACTGCTTTTAAGTGGCTGCCAGGCTGACTTCAATATACCACAGTGGAGGTTTCTTGTTGTGCTCCATTTTTTGCCTCTTGCTGCAAACAGTCACAACTTGGGCACGTCTTACTGTTTTCCCTGACCTCCAGACCTTAGTGAACACCAGAATCTGGAGAATGCAGGAGTGGCAGAAAGTCATCTGAGGTATCCATGTTACAAGATCCAGCTAAACTCTACTGACAATAACATTCTGCCACATGGTAAATCCAAATACTCTTCTCATTTTGCCCCTGGTAAGACCTGAGCCATGTTTTTGGAAACAGCCATATTTTTCTAGCCCTGAATAAAAAGAAATGGGTCTAGGCACAAATTCTGACCAAGTGTTCACTTCAAAGACTTCCTTTTGCTCACTGCAGGGAATTTTGCCTCCACACAATTTTGAAGCAAAAGTGCTTTGTACATTCCCATAAAGGCCAGGGCAAGCAGCCTGCAGTATTTTGAGGGAGGACTACACCAACACTGAAAATAACTTTGTCTCCCATCTTGGATTTCTTGGTCTGTCAACATGTTCATCCTCCACATAACACACTGGACTGGAAAATGCAAGAGCAGCAATCAAAACCTCCAAATGGGACCATCTTCCTTACACACTTCAAAGGGTTTCTGATAAGAAGTTTGTTTAGCTGGGTGCCAAAATGTCATATTCAAGCATCTTTACTCCCTCACTAACGAGCACTGATGTCAATAGTACATCTGAGAGGTGGCTGAGTGATAGATGAGACTACAGTACCTTCATAAATCAGTCACCACCATGTCTAGAAGGGACAACATGGTATTTTCTTTTACCCCTGTGTCTCAGGTTTTATAAAAACACTTATAAAAGCACTGAATTCAATCCTGTTGGATATTATGAAGTGCACACAGGTAATTTAACTTCCAAATGTAAATAAGTCCTTGGGGAGCTCATTGAAGTGAGAGCTCTAATTATATTAGTACCTCTTCAGAAGGTGATTCCAGGTCAGAAGTCTTCACCTCCAGGGGCCCATCCTCAGAGTGGCAAGAAAACAGAGGGGTTTTATCCATAAATCATGCAGTTATCCTGCCAAAGAGATGCAGGGAAGCCAAGCCCAGCAATGTGGTGCAGCAGAGTTGGGTTGTGGCCAAATTCATTTTTTTCCAGGTCTTCAGAAGTGGGAGACTAGACATGGCACTTATTGTACCAGATGTCATGCTCATTTAGGGCAAAATTACAGTTGGACTAAATGATCTTAGAGGTCTTTTCCAACCTTAATTATTTTATATTCTGTGATCTCCTTTCTTCTTCTGCTTCTTTGCTTGCTAAATGCAAATTCCAAATGTTTTACAAGATACCACCCTGGCACCAGTAACAAACAAGTGACCCCATGTGTCAGAGATGTGGGAAGGATGCTCACAAATGCCAGCACCATATCACTGAGTCTGAGGTGAGGTAAGCACTGCTAAGCAAGCCAGGCCCCTGCCGAGAACCCCTGAAAGCCCACAAAGCTCAAATCCCATGATACAGCAATAAAAAACTGCTTTAAGAGCTCATAGATGATAGAGAGCCCTCGTGCAGAGGTTGGGTCAGAGTTACCCTTGGCTTTCATTAGCCTTGGATTGCTTCAGTACACTGCCAGAGAGCACATACAAATCCTGGCTATGGTGAAACTTTCACATGTGAAAGCGTTTAAGGGTATCATCTGTGCTTTTTAAAAATAGTATTTTCAGCTAAAGTTGGGCTGTGGGGGAGTGGGATCAGTTCACTTTATTCTCTTTACCTCTGGCTCCACTTTCTACAAGTTGCACATCCCTCCAGCCTTGCTCCTGGTGGAAGGTGAATTTCCTTTCCCAGGATCACTTCACAAAGGCAGACCACTGGCCAGGATTTCATAACCCTCATTCTGAGTCCTCAGTGGGTAATTCACCTCACCAGTTGCATTTGGTATGATAGGACTCCTTGATCTCCATCAGCTCAGCCTCTGTCAGGGTAAAAACCCAAACCAGGGCAACAGAGCCACGATGGAGGATTTTACCAGCTGCAGCTTGCAGACTGTGTTGGCTTTCCAACTGGAATTGGTCTCGGTGATGTAATGTCCATATCATCAAGCTCACCACAATGAATGGATTTTAGTCAGTCTAAGGCTGCTTCCCAGCATGACTATTTCTTTATTACCTCTTCCTGGTGAAAAACAAAAAAAAAAAAAAAAAAAGAAACTGGAGCCAATGCCTATTAATCATATCCTTAATTTTGGTTACTCAGTGCTGTTTTTCTCCAGTAAGGGTGACACATCCAAATCTGAAATCCAAGCCATGCATTGCTCTTTTTGATTGCAAAACCTATCTGGGTTTGAAGGAATGATTCCAAACTCTTTAATTTTTGCATTTTGGTAACTCTTAGATGCTCTGGTGGAGATTAAAGCCTCTTCCAAGGCACCAGCCCTCACAAATGGATCCACAAACAGATTTAAACCCCAAGTTTTGAGAGGGGTGATGAATCCCACAGTGAAGTTGGGCATACTGCAGATGTTCAAGAACATCTGTTTATCTGCTGGTGATCAGACTCACCTGGCACAGCCACGCTGAACTTGCAAGGGTGGTTCCTGCCCAGATGAGACAGGCTGTCCAGAGCAAGCAGGACCACACACAGCTGCTCAGGTGAATATGTTACCATGCTGTGAAGCTGCCAGGTAGGAGTTTTCCACAGGCTGTCCATGGATCTGGAGAGGCAGACATGCAGCTCGACCCAATATTAACATGCATGCACTTTAAAAAGAAAGAAAACTGGAGCCTGAGAAAAAACTCCACCTGCTCATAAGAGGAAGAGTCAGACTCTCTGAGTCCTTGAATTTTCAAGAAAAATGGGCCACTCATTCTAATTTTCAGCCAAGAAAATATAAGACCTTGAGGTGTCAAAAGGACCAAATGATTGGCCACAATTAAAGACTTCAGACAGGGGATCACTGCCTGAAATACTATTTCCAGTAGTATATCCAAAGTGTTTAGGAACTGGGACAGAACTGGTGGTACCTGATCAAGAGACAGATTCTGTGGGATGCTTTGGCTCAGTGTAAAGGCATCAGGAGCAGCCCCAAATCTCAAAATTAAACCATCAGCAGAACCCTAGCTTTCCTTGCTGTCTTTCGAGGAGCAGGTGAAAGGATCAACTTAAGATGAGTTTTCCCCTAAGGGAAGTAATTTATAAACAATTAACAGCTTGAGGAGGACACTCCTCCCAAGCAGAGGACAGGATTTTTCTCTAAAATAAGCAGCCTGATTTTCTGCTCAAGAACAAAAGAGGAAAAGTTACTTGCTGGGAGCTATGAATGCAAGAAGACAGAATGAAAGATGGAAGGAGTCAATTAACTAAGAGGAGGGAAATGCAGTTCCTGCAAAGAAAGCTGACAGATGTCTGAATCAGTGCTGTGGTTATCCACTTGTCTGCCAAAAGAAGAGCAAATTTCAATGGAATGGCAGAAAGGACACAAGCAGGAACAAACTCCAACCTTTCAGGTGAGCAACTGCCTAAATTCCTTCGTGTTTTACCTAGGAGTGACTGCCTCAATCTGAAAAATAACCTCTATCACAAGCAGGAGGGAAGGAAGCTCCCCTGGTTTGAGGCAGTTTCTCACGTATTTTAAAGATGTTCCATTAGCTGTGGTTGATACAAACATCAGCTCCTTCATGCAGGGGCAGCTGCTGCAGGTGCCTAAGCCTCAGCTCCAGCCAAAATTATCCAGCAGCCTGTGAAGGATGTCTTGCCAGAGTCAGTGAGTCAGTCTGCACTCTGTGCAGCACATCAAACCCCAGGCATTTTCTACTTAGCCCATGCCCATTAAGTTTGATGTTCTCTTTAAAAGCCAGTGCAGAAGACTTTTAGTAAAGATGGATTTTGTCCACTTCCTCTCTCATTTAGCAGCCTGAGGTAATTTCTTTGTCAGTGTAAAGTTGTCACTGTTTCAGTTGGGGGTAACTGAAATACACTGGATTTCTCTTCCCTGCCATGGCACACAAGCCCCAGTAAGGGATAAAAGAAGTGAGTTGGGACTAGATACACAAGACAAGAGGGAGAAAACCAAACTACAAATAAATTAAGTATCCTTAAGACCAACAAATGTGAAGTTCAGCCAATAGAAACCAAAGATTGCCCTTAAACAAAAAAAGGTACAGAAGCAGAAGTGTATTTATATGCAGAAGAAGCTCAGGAGCAGGAACGCAAAACAATTAAAAGGTGAAGTTCCCTGCTGGTATTTGTAAAATGATTAATGGTCAACATCATGTAACTAACAGCAGCAGAGAATTTCACGTTGATACAGCTGTATATAGAACATATGTCTTGCACAATGTCACTGAAAACAACTGGCTACAAAGGAAATCTATATCCAAACATTAGAAAGCTGTGCAGAGAAGGCTTTACATTAAAAAAGCATGTTTTACAGAAAGAGAGAGAAAAATTAGCCACCACACAGTTCATAAAACTTTGGAAACTTCAGCAGTAGGCCAGAAAAGAGAAAATTATCTTAAAAGAAACCAATCACATGTAGAGACTGCAACTGAAGAATCAATTACAGGTTTAATTACAGATCCTATAGTCACATTTAGAAACACTTGGTTTATTAATGTGAACTTAAATCATCTTCTCACCCTTATATGTGGAACCAGAGCTCCCACGAAATATATGAGCTCCAGTTTTGCAGGGACTGACTCAGAGTGTGGAAAACTGAGAAAATTAATAACATTTCTCAGGTTTGGGGGCTGAAGTGAGAATCCAGGGACAGCTTCAAACATGGCTCCAAGAAGTCTCAGAGAACAAAGAAGATTTGGTGTGGCACTGACAGTGACATTTTATAATTTAATTTGCAGCAGAGTGGATCGTGGGCTGTAAGGCATCCAAGAAAAGGTAACAGCTTTGGCATCACTCAGTAAAATATAGAGATGGCGCTTTCAATGTATCTAGTTCTCTGCAAAGTCCTTGAGTTCCTTTCTCCTTCCTATTCATTACATGAACGTGGGGATACTCAACAAGTGTCTAGACTGAGGCTGAAGCAAGGTCTGAACTTCACAAGCTGCAGGACTGGCCCATTTTCTAGAGAGATTACCCAGCTGACACAGCCTGCAAGTCATTTCTTGCCCTTGGTTCCTAAAATGAAGCATGGAGTGCCTGCAAACTCACAGGTTTCACCTTACCTTTGTTTCTCAGGCTCTCATCGTGGCAATTTTGCAATATTCTTGAGTGACATCTGAATTACTTTAAGGGGAACTTTGTCAGTTTTGAGCAAGTTATACTGGTTTTCATTCAAAACAACTCCACGGAAACAAGCTGAGATGCTACACATTTAAATCTCTTAAACTTTGCCTTTTTATTGTTAGGATTGTACTTTGGGGTTGCTTTTAACTAATAGTTGGGCAATAGGCATCTTTTGTAAGATCAGCCACTAAAGAAGTTGATATTACTGATACAAATACAGTAATTTCAGGAATATAAGGCGCACCATTTTGACTAAAATTTTGGTCTGAACCCGAAGTGCGGCTTATAATCAGGTGCGGCTTTTATACGGACAAAGAATGAAAAGTTGCTGATTTAGTTTGGAGGACAGGTGTCTGCTGAGAAAGGCAGGAGCTTCTCTTTGAAATGGAAAATGTAAACCCCTTCCCTTCAAATTATTGTAATTTTGAAATCAAGGGGCTCTCAGGCAAAGATATGGGAATTAGGAATAACAGTTCTTTACTAGGGAAATTAAAATAGAAATACAGCACTACAAAGAAACAAACTCCAAACCCTGACAAAGTCAGAGTACAACCTGACACCCCGTCAGGCAGGGTGTTGGCAGCAGTCCCATCCCATGGTGGCTGCATCCTCCTGCAGTGACAGATGTGGCTCAGTTGGAGCAGTGCTCCTGTACAAGGTGCAGTTTCCCTCCGGAGCTCCAGTGGTGATGTGGAGAAATCTGGTTTTCCTCTGGAGTCCAGTGGAGAAAGGGGCTCCCTTAGTGTCCCAAAACCTCTGTTTTTATCTTGGTAAGAAATGTTGGGCTCTTCCCCCTGGCTGGAGCAACTCCCAATGGGATGCAGTAATTTTATCAGTGCCACAGTGGGACTCAATGGCCATGAGCAGAAAATGACTGGCTGGAGGAAGGATGGGTTGTGAAAAGATAAAGAACAATGCCCTGCCTGGTTTCAATGGATGGCCCATTAGCAGAATATCTGCCGTTGAGATAAGGATCACTGCCCCCACCCTCAAGAGATGGTGATAGAACAGATACCTTTTATCACACTCTGTATTGTAACCCAAGACAGCTGCGGCTTATAATCAGGTGCGGCTTATAATCGTGAAATTACTGTACTCACTTTACTTCATACCAATAGCATCACAGAGACTGCTAGTGCTATTTAAATTACTAGTTTCAGAATTTTTAATTAAAATCACTGCATGGGGTCATACTCCACTCCACTATAAACAGCATTTCAAAACCAACTTGAACCTTGGTTTAGAGAAAGATCTTGTCCAGACTCACATTTGAATGGGCTTTTAAATTATTTTTAAAATAGCTATTGTGTGCATATAAAAACTATTTCATATAAATAATTTTTAAGGGTCTATGGAATCTAACAATTGTTGGAGTTTTCTAGAAACAGCTGTAAAGTGATTTTAATTACCTCCTGGTGTTTTGAGACAAAAAGTGAAACACATAAAGTATCTAAAATTGAAGAACAACTTTCTGAAAGCAGGCTTTGTCCCCCTTTAACTCAGCATTCTAAATGGGAACTGCAGTTCAATTTAAATTTAATAAGGTATGATATGTGAATTAAACAGCAACTGATATGTATTTAGCCTTCAGATTTGGATATTTATGGGTTTTATTGCATACAAACAGATTGGCCTCTAAAAACATGTTCTTAATCATGAGCTATACACATAATAAAGTAGTTTCTGCCCTGAATGGAAATGAAGCATACAGAGTCACACCTACAGGAGGGGTGCTTTGGAAGCCTGGTGTGCTCTGCAGAGAGGAATGACAGGTCTGACCCCCCAGCTGCTGCTCATCCCACAGACCCAGCACTGCAGCTGCTTTAAAGGGCAGACAGGAAACCAGGATGGAGCACCAGAGTCTTGCAGGCACTTGGATCTGCTGAAGGACAGCTGTGCTTCATGGCACAGATGTCTGTGCATATCCCAACCCTTCCTGCAGTCCCAGCCACCCTCTGCTTCCCCCATCAGTGCCAGAGGTTCCTACTCCTCATTGGTACAGCTCCACATTTTAGGGGCCTTTTTATTTTCAAGCATTTGACTTAAGACTAAGATTAGAGCACAACCTTGTCCTGATGGAAACAGGATGGAAAATAGTCATAGAGGGTGAAGCAGAAGAGAGCCAGAAATGCACAGCTGGAGGGGCAGCAGCTTCTTAAAGCCAGCCCTTGTGCTGGCAGGAAGATGTACCCTGGAATAAAATGGATTTTTTACTGCATGCATTTCATATTCATTCACATGCTAGATCTAGTCACAGATAAACAAACTAGAAGGGCCCATTATTTATATGATGTAATAAATATTTATACGAGGACTCTGCTTTAAATCTTATATACATCTGCATTAAGAGGGAGAAATCAAAACAAATTGGGTTGGATCACCTTCTGTCACTGCATTAGAATGAAAAATGCCAGGGAATGAGCACCTAAAGCATGGGCTCATTTGCTGAACTCCTTCCTCTGCTCTTCCCTTATCAGATCCCAGGAGTGCCACTGACCAGCTGAGTTTCCTCAGGGCTTTGTAAACACATTCATTTTCCCCCTTTACAGAGGCACAGGAGACAACTTGTATGTTAAGTGACAAGGACATTTCAGTCTCAGCAGAGTTCTCAGCTTAATCCACACCCCAGGACCCAGAGCAAGGCTGAGGAGCCAGGGTTCCCACGATCTTGAACCGACTCCAAAACCAAGCCCAGATTCCTTCTACCCAGGATGAGCAATTAAATTGCTTTGGGCTTTTTGTATATGTGATGGAGAAAGACAGGGTCCTTGAGAAGGAGTCCTGGATCCTGTGTTAGAGGTCAGCTGAACACATCCATCTCACTCTGTGGTTCAGGGAGGAGCTACTGTAAAAATGAATAATATGAACAAGTCAGGTGTCCTGAATATGACCAAAGATATTGCTCCACTAAGCAATAAAAAGAGTAATCATTTTACATCCACGATCTTCCTCCTCAGCCTCCTAATTAGATCACTACCTTGCACTCAGATGTAGAAAAAGGCCATTTTTAAAATTACTTCTCTTGGAGTAAACAAGCCACTTGGAGATGCAGGCAGAGGCAGCTGTAAACAGCAGGAAAAGGGGGCAAAGGGCTCACTTGGCTGAGGGATATTAATGGTTCATTGCTTGTAAATAGCCCTTTCCCCAGAGACCTCCCCATGCTCTGTGTATGCTCTCTGCACATGCTGGCAGCAAAGTGGAGGCTTTATTAAGAGAGTTACAAATAAGGTCAAATTCTTTTAGGAGCTTTTCAGAGTTCCCAAGGCATTTGGGGAGGGCTCCAGCTGTTTGCAGGGGTTTCCCATTACGGTCAGAGACATGTTTCAGCATGTTTCCAGTTAAAAGAGGATCCTGACAGATTTTCATTTTAACATGACAGCAATAGGATGGAGTTCTCCACCATAACTTTCTCTTCACAGATGCTAAGCACATTCACATAGACATTATAAAAAGAGAAAGCGTGTGTCTGGCATGGCATGGCATGGCATGGCATGGCATGGCATATGAAGGGTGACTTGAGGATCTTCATCACCTAAAAGCAGCACAGCAATAGCTGGGTTAAAAGGACTGCAACACCAGGATACCTCAGAAACCAGCTGAACATCTAATGTAGAATCCAGGAAATTCACTATTAGTGGATTTCATCTCCTCAACACTTCTACAGGAGTACAAGGTCTTGTTTTTCAAGGCAGAAACGACACAAATTGAATTGGTTTGCCTTACATATGCAATGCTCTATTAGGCCACCTCTTCTGCCCATCTTAGAAAGCTTCACCTGTAGAAGCTGTATATTTTTAAATTAAATCCAAATGTGCATTTTGACCACAGAAATTAAAAATTGAATCAAATTTTCTGAACTATTTTCATCAGGAGAGAAAGAAAAGAATCTTCACTGTTTTTGGGGCAAGCATGATTTCTTCACTCATCAAGTAGCTCAGGCTGTGTGGACATAAATAGTCACTGCGAACTCGTGCAGGGCCTACTTCCCAGCAAAATGCCCTTTGCCAAGGCTCAGACTTTACACAAATCATGAGTCCCACGAAATTAAAACAGAATAAATCTCCCATGTACAGAACATAGCTGGGTTCTGCCTTACAGGAACTGGATGTTGCTGCAGAGTCTGACTCATACGGTCGTGTTTGTAAGATCAGCTTGTTGTGAATGTCTGGGATCAAAGGGAGCAGCCCTCCCCACATTGCAGGGCTGTGGAAACGTGCAGGGAAATGTTCTCCAGCAGGCAGAAGCTTTGATTTATAAATTGTGATGTTTCCACCTGCTGCTGAAGGAGCAGAGCTGCCTGCTGGGCTAGGCAGACCATGAGAAGAGCAGTTTCTGAGCAGGCTGGGGAGCCTGGGCGCTGCTCCCACCATCACTCGTGGCAGCTGGGACCACAACCTGCTCTTGTCACTGCTGTAATGGAGACAGGAGTGGGAGGCTTGCAGGGTGCCACGGGGAAGCACAGTGCTTTTTGATGATTTGGGTTGGGGGGGATCCTACACCAGCCTCTCCTGTGGGGCCAAGAATAGCACTATAGACACAACTCACCTCCCATTCCTGCAGCACTGCAGCTCTGCCCCACTGGGTCAGCTCACACAGGCAGATGAAGGGAAGGCTGTGATAAGCAGAGACTGCCTCGTGCCAAGGGGATCAGTGAGCTGTAGCTGAAAAAAACCTGAACAACCACTCCCAAACATGAGTGGGATTTAAGGGCTGGAGCATGGTGAACTGGCCATGACCAACTGCTCACCCCCAATTTTCTTCTAGTCGAGCTCACCCCCCGCCCCCACAATTCTCTCAGGATTTCATCATGCAATAGTCTGTCTTTCACCCTACACACTCTGTGCCCAAAGGGCTGGGAAAGCCTGGGGAAGTCACTGCTCCATGGAGAGTTCCTCAGTCTCCCCAGCCCTGCAGGGCATGCAGCCAGCAGATGTTCCAGACACCCTTCCCACCCTCCCTTTCTTATGCAGGCAGCACACCCCAGCTCCCAAAGCACCTCAGGAGAACCAAACTGACTGACTTAAGATACTTGAGATCCCAGCAATTCCAAACATGTGGATATTTGCTCCTGTCCAACAACTCAGACATTTTTAGCATCAGTTCGCAGCTTAAAACCTTGAGCTAGATTGTAGTGTAAAGTTTCCTCAGCATTCCCACCCCTGAGCTGGGATTACACTGTCTTGTACTGAGCCTGCTCACATAAGTAGCTTCATTTAGGAGCTGACACTTGAGGAAGGCTCTGCCTCATCCCAGCAGCAGACTGTGTGCTGCACTCTAGGATCTGACACCTCATTTCCTTGGGCAAACATCCCAATTTGTAGAGCTGACAAGGCCAGTTTGAGAACAGCAGGTCATACAGGCGCTGAGATCCTATGGCACGTGCAGCCCTGCTGTCAGACCCCACTCCTTGTTCTACCTGTTTGTCTGTTTGTGCCTCCTGTCCCATTTTCTGGTCCCACACACCCTTCTCTCAGCCAGTACAAGTTTCATGACTTTGCAGCTGGGCAAAGAACAGTAAAATTTTACCCTTTGTGGCTTCACACAGAGTTTTTTTTCATGCTGACATTGGAGAGCAGGTCCCTGTGCTGGTGCTTTGTAACTGCAAGTGCCTGGTCCTGCTTTCCCAGCAAGGACAGTGCAGTGGGGTGCTCAGGTCTGCTCCAGAAACCCATCCTGTTTCACTGCCTTGGCAAGTCCTCACCCAGCAGCCCAACCACCACAGTGCACAGACTCAGCCCATCCCAAACACCACCCAAGAGGTCCAGGCTAACCTGCCACACACATCTCTTTTGGCTTCTGCTGCCTGGCAACTGGGGGACTGCAGGAGCACATCCAGGAGCACTGGTCACCTCAGCAGACCCTGCACAGCTCAGCTGTGCTGCCAGTGCTCAGATTTGCACAGCTACAGAAGTGAGACACTGCCCACACTGCACAAATAACCTGACTGGCCTCATTCCACCTGTGGGTTTCTACTGACACCCAGCATCTGAGTATCACATTTCCAAATGCTCACTTGATGTGCTTCCATTTAACTCCTTAAGGGCACTGGATCAGCAGCTGTGAAGCCAAAGATGCTTGGATACAGCTGAACAGATCCCAGCACAGGCAGTAGCACCAGATCAAGGATTCCTGTACAGTCTCCTCTGAAGCCTTTCCCTCTCTGGGGGCAATTCCTTTGGGAAAATTCCCTCTCAGCTCTGCAGAGAATTATGACGAATGCTGAGCACAGGATTTTGTACTGTGACTGTTGCTTTCTCTGCCACAGCCTAAAATGTTCAAAGTCATTTCACATCAGCTCAAGAACAGACAGTTCCAGTGAATGTTTTTCAATTATTTATCTTTAACTCATGACTGTAAGAGACCCTGATAGTCTGAGAGTAAAGAAAATTACAGTAATTTCACGATTATAAGCCACACATCCAGGTGTTGGCAACTGTCTTGGGTTACAATACAGAGTGTGATAAAAGGTATCTATTCTATCACCATCTGTTGAGGGTGGGGCAGTGATCCTTATCTCTGCAGGAGATATTCTGCTAATGGGCCATCCATTGAAACCAGGCAGGGCATTGTTCTTTATCTTTTCACAACCCATCCTTCCTCCAGCCAGTCATTTTCTGCTCATGGCCATTGAGTCCCACTGTGGCACTGATAAAATTACTGCATCCCATTGGGAGTTGCTCCAGCCAGGGGAAAGAGCCCAACATTTCTTACCAAGATAAAAACAGAGGTTTTGGGACACTGAGGGAGCCCCTTTCTCCACTGGACTCCAGAGGAAAACCGGATTTCTCCACATCACCACTGGAGCTCCGGAGGGAAACTGCACCTTGTACAGGAGCACTGCTCCAACTGAGCCACATCTGTCACTGCAGGAGGATGCAGCCACCATGGAATGGGACTGCTGCCAACACCCTGCCTGACGGGTGTCAGGTTGTACTCTGACTGTGTCAGGGTTTGGAGTTTGTTTCTTTGTAGTACTGTATTTCTATTTTAATTTCCCTAGTAAAGAACTGTTATTCCTAATTCCCATATCTTTGCCTGAAAGCCCCTTGATTTCAAAACTATAATAATTTGGAGGGAGGGGGTTTACATTCTCCATTTCAAAGAGAAGCTCCTGCCTTTCTCAGCAGACACCTGTCCTCCAAACTAAAACAGCAACTTCTCGTTCTTTGTCCATATATAAGCTGCACCTGATTATAAGCCACACTTCCAGGTTCAGACCAAAATTTTAGTCAAAATGGTGTGGCTTATAATCGTGAAATTACTACACCTGAAGGTACTGAAAGCCAACTGTAACATGATGAAACTTAACAACTTGCTGTTTTAATGTGCTCCCTTGCTTTAACTTCAGTAAAAGTTTAAATGTAATGTCAAGGCTTCAGTGGCTGCAGATGGTACATGACATTCCCAGATAATCTGCTCCTCCATATTACAGGCAGAGGCTCAGTGGAATGAAACACCATGAAGACAGAAAATTGTACAAGAAATTCAAGGACCATCAATAACATAATCAGATGAATCTGTGAAAAGCCTGTGGAGCTAGAACATGAATCTGCACCTCAGTTTGGTGCCCATGCTGAAGCTCACTGCTGGCTGACAAGGTACCACACATCAGGAGCACCACCATGGCAGGTTGCATGTCCCAGTCCTGCTTTTCTGACCAGGATCTGTGCCAGCTCTGCTGTGATAACAATAAATGAAATCACCCTGCCCACATCAGCCATTCCCCTGCTTACCAATCATGGGCATCCCTAGGTTTTGGTATGGGCACTCCAGGCTGCCTCCTTGTGTCCTCCCAAAGATAGCAGAGTAAATGGCTATCACCATGCTCTTCTTACAGCTCAGCCTCAGCTTGTCATCTTCACAGGCTACTTTACTCTTGTATTCATCTGGAAGCAAACAAACACTTAATTACTCAGCTGATCCAAAGGTGAGCTCCCAGCAGGACAGGACCCTCTCACTTCCCCATGGGGTGAGCTCAGCAGAGGCAGCAGCAATTCTGGGACCAGGTGTGCACCTCAGCTCCCAGCACAGCCCCAGCCTTAGCACAACCCCAGCCTTAGCACTGCATTTGCACAGGAGCACTGATCTCTCCCATTACACATTCCCTCTGTGGCATTATCAACACATTTAATCAATGTATTTTAACCCAGCACATCAGCTCTGTTAAATAGACTATAATTTCATTTTGCAGACAGATAAGTGAGGAGGCATTTGAGTGTTTTTTACATGGTAATAAGGCAAGGGAAGGTAAAAGCCCATCTTTAGGAACCTATCTCATCCATGAAGCAGCCCTTTATGTACCAGGCATTTATTCAGTATCACAGCAGCTTGAATGCAAACATAATCATGTTCCATGGCTTTTTTTTCCACAGCAGTTCTTCCATGGCAGATCCAATAGAAGTTATACTGAATTTGATAATTATGGAAGCTGCTCCTGCCTGTTGCAAACACAGATAGGCAGAAGCTTGTCCCCAAATCCTTCTTGAAATAGGCACTCTTGCTCTTGTAAAGCTGGTACACACAGAACATTCACTCAGTTTACATCTCTCAAGGAGACTGGACAGTCATTTAATAAGAAATCACATGTCATTCCCTTGTCTTTACCATTATTATTTGGATTATGGGAACCTCTAGAGGTCCCTACCTACTAGAATAGGCCCTTCCCAAGTGTGCCTGCCAACACACCACAGAAAACAAAAACAGTTTTGAAAAGCTGAGTTTTTACAGCAAGGCATTTACACGTGTGAAAGAAAGAGACTAAGAAAATAGAAGTGGCATAAAGAGACTAAAAAAACTGAAGTGGCATGTCTGTAGACACTCAGGGCACAGTCAGGAACATAACCTCAACCTCCAGAGCCTCTGTAGAGTGACCTTCCACTTCCTTATGCTATTTACCATTTGAAATGTAGCCACAACAGCATCCTGATTGCTAAATGGGAAGGCTTGTGACCCATGGTTAAATCCCAAGCATGATCAGTCATTTCCTCTTGAATGCCTCTATTTGTACCAGGTCAAAGTGGTGCCACAGAGCACATGAGCACCATCCAGTGCCTGGGGCTGCCCCTGGCCCTGTGTCACCTACTGGCACAGACATGATTTTTGTCCTTCCCTTACATGGTTCTCTGTGTCTAATACCTCACACACACACACACACATATGTACCTATATATATCTATAATATATATATATATGTGAGAACTTATGCAAACTCCATATGCATAAAACTACTCAGTAATTGAGAACACTAGCTAATAATTACTTTATAAATTAACACTTAAGTCTTTAGATCATGGCATTCAGCACTTAATGTGACAGTTTTTACTATTGTAACTCTAGGTTCAATAATCATTTTTCCTTATTAGAGATTGAAGGTGATCTTTCCAAGCTGAATCCCAGAAGAATTTAGGAAGGAAGACTTCTCAGGAGGTTATTGGTTTAATCCATGTTCAAAGAAGGGCTAATTTCTACCTTAGATTAGATTTTATCAGAAGAAACTGCATGGAGAAAACAAGTATTATACCAAAATGGGCATGATCATTTAAAAAAAAAAGAAAAAAATTGAGAATAATATTACTTTTCATGCTCTTGGAAATTCCTACTTGAAGCCAAAAAATAGCCTCCTCAAAATAGCCAATTACCTGGTGATGAGAGCATCAACTGCAATGTGAAAAGCCTGATCAAAACCTTCAGTCCAGCTGAGAAGCTTAACCTTGGACCCTGTTCCAGTACATCATTTTCCTTCACACTCTGCACCTTTTTACAAAAATCTCTGAACATTTCTAGTTTTTATCCTGCTGCAGAGAAACTTTCAAACCTCTAAAATATTTAGTGAATGTGAAAACACCCTCTGATCCACCTCCCTAGATGAAGACAAAATTAAGGTCTCACTCTTTCATGGGAGAGTCTGTGCAAAGAGCAGACATCCCTCAGCAGCAGCTGTAGGGATAATCCCACAAGCACTGAGTGTATGAAACAGTGGCTGGAATCAGAAATAGAAGCTCTTTGCACCTTCAGAGTAAGTAAAGAGAGAGAAACCTCATACACTGTGAAGCCTCAATGGACTTGATCATGTCAGGTTAATTGTGGGACTTGATGATTTTAGGGGGCTTTTCTAACCCAAATAATTCTATTATTCTATGTCAATTTTATCTGTGTAGGTATTTCATCCACAATCACCATGAAAGCATCTGAAAGACAAACTGCCATAGGAATTTTGTTTCTTCTGTGAGGGAAATTAAATCAAAGCTTTAACCTGCCTATATAATAGAAAACTTAACAGGGTGTGGTAAAACTTTATCCACTTAACAGAATTTACTTTTTCCTTAGGGAAAAAACATGATTCAACCTAAAAGCACAAAGACCAAACTCTCCAATAGGACAAGTTACACATAATTTATGTTAACCCACAGTCACAGAAAAGAATACACTTGGCTGAAGTGGTTGAAATATGAAATAGGTGATTAAGTTTAGAAGAAGAATAATTTTGAAGTCTCTAATGAGAGGGTCCACTGTGAATGTCTCATTTCTTACAGGCACTAACTCGATTTCCTCTTTCAATTTGGTTATTATTACTACATCTCCCAATTAACAAGTATAACTGCTTAACTATACATCCTATGATCTCATTTAAGATCCTTAGGACATTTATGAAATTCTGCTGACCATTCAGAGCCAGGGCTTGTCATTTGGAAACTTGCCTGGGATTTAATCACGGAGAATATTGCATGAAGCACAGTAAACACTGGGCTGGACAGACATCTGCACCTTTGCTGAAGATCAGTCCAGCAGCCATGAGACAATCAACAACTTGCTCCAGTTCCTAAAGGGGCTACAAGGGAGCTGGAGAGGGACTTTTCACAAGGACATGTAGTGAAAGGACAAGGGGCAATGGCCTTAAGCTGGAGGAAGGCAGGTTTACATTGGATGTTAGGAAGAATTTCATTACTATGAGGGTAGGGAGGGGCTAGAACTGATAAGCTGTGCCTGCCCCATCCCTGGAAGTGCTCAAAGCCAGGTTGGGTAGGGCTGTGAGCAACCTGGGACACTGCAGGTTAGCATGAGATGGTCTTTAAAGTCCTTTCCACCCCAAACTGTTCTGTGATTCTGTGATCCTATGAACAACAAAACACTGCCTCTCACACTCACAGTTCTTACCCCCACAGCCACTCTGGGAAGTCATGTTCAGGGCTGATGGGGAAAGCTGCCTGATGGAAAGCTCAAGAAATCAGGCTGAGGAGGTGAACCCAAGTGCACATTCCTTGGGAACAAGGGCAGCTCATGGGTGATGTGCTCCTGGCACACTGCAGTGTGGAGTGAGAGGGCTGTGCCACCTGACACAGGTGTCACCTCCCAGTCACTGAATTCTGCCCCAGGAAACACCTCCTGGAGCTGCCAGATCCCAAGGCTCTGGCTGAGTCCAAACTGGCTCGGGCTGCAGCTGCCTGGGCAGGCACAGAGAGAAGACACTGCTCTGTTAAAAGAAAGGAATAAAGAAAGCATGAGATGCACAGTAGTACTTCAGTGTCCCAAAAGGTTTGCTTAAGCTTGACCACTGGAAAACAGGGAGTCTCAGTGTTTCTGGGCAACCTGATGGAAATCTGCATAAACAGATAAAAAGTGATTCTAGGGAGGACACAAGTCCCTGAAATTATTTTGTACTTCATAGCATTGTCACCTCCATTTTAGCCAGAATGAGCCCCTGCCAGACACTCACAGCTCCCAGGCACTGGATGACAGTAGGGAATGCAATTGATATTTAAAAAATACAGAGCTAAGCATCATCCATATAGTTACTGGTACTTCAGCCCATGATAGCCTTACATAAATATTGAAAAGAAGCGGTGCAGTGTGAGTGACATAAGAGAGCTGGGAACAAAAATGCATTTTTCTCTCTCACTCTCTCAAGCAGAACTGGCCTCCTACAATCACTCACAATCTGGTCCTAAGCCTGCTCTAACTGTTACAGTCTGGATATAATTCAGGCCAAATGCAAACATTTGTATTAGTGGGTTTCATGTTTCACCCTGAAAAATTAAACACGCTTAAATGGCCTCGGAAAGGTGGCAGTGATATTCAGCAAATGGCTTACTCCACTCTAATCCCCCATGCAGTCATTTGTAGGGCAACAGAGATTTACCATGATTAAGATATTTGCTAAGGATAATATCCCTTTTATTACTGCCTGGTTTCAGAGACACTGGCTTAAATATAACTCAGTAGAGAGAACCCAAGGAGGGAACAGCTGCAGGCTTTTCTAGGCACGTTTTTAAAGGTCATTATATGACACAATTGTAACTTAGCTTGGACAATTACAGGAAAACAATTAGAAATGTTTCTAATTGAAAAATGGTCTCCCTCAAACAGTAAAGTCAATAAGCAGACCTTTAGTAACTATTGGATGTGTACCATAATATTAACCTGTATGACCAATAGTAATTACATCTATCCACTATCTTAAGAACATTTTCACTTACAGCTCACACGAATTTTCTGAATGATCATGCTTTGGAAGCTCAAAACTAAATGTTAATTGCCTCAATCTCTGTGAGGCATAAAAGCTCCTAAAGAGATTTTGCTTCTAACAAAATGATGACATGTATTAATGCCATCTAACAAATTAATGACATGTTCACCTTGTCTAAAATGATATTTTTGAACAGAACTTGTGGAAAAAATTATGAAATTTGCTAATCGAAGTATTCATACTTCCCTTAATCAGTGCATAATAGCTGACTTTATTTCCCAGATCAAAGAGCTGGAAATACATGTAAAGAGAAATCTGTTTTCTTCACAAAATCCTAAAGGATTTATATCTTAGAACTGAGGATCTAAGAAAAGAAAGTGAATTTGTAGGAAACAGAGATGATTCTGCCCAATTCCTTATCAGGTCAGGATCATTTCCCATAGAAGACTTTCTTATCTAGGTTATAATTGTTAAATTAGCATGACTGTCCCAAGATGTCACTTCAGAACAATACTGGACACCATCTTAGCCAGTAATTTCTCTTTAACCCAATTTTTGCCTTGCTCACATTCATCCCAGCTTTGTTATATGCTCCTCCTCATGCCACCCAAAACAAAGAACATTTCTTGCCTTGAAACTCATAACTCTTCATTATATCCACCCATTCCACCATCACCTAATTCCCTTCAGCTGATAAATGACCATATTTAATTCATGGGTGCTGCCTTGTGCTGGTCTGGGAAGAAGGGCATAGGGAGAGCTCTTCCCCCCTCAGCCACTCTCTCCACAAGAACTGTGCTAATGGTGGGTGCCCCTCAATGCTTCGTGCCACCCTCCCACCAACAGCCCTGCTGAGATGCACAAGTGGAATACACAACCTTTCAACCACCAGTTAAAGTTCAACAAACTTTTACAGACACTGGAAGCCATCCCCAAATAATAAAGATGGTGATAATGCATGGGGTGAGATTTTGGTGGTTTCAGCACATACTAGGCAAAATATTTACATTGCAAAAGCCACCACATGGGAATATTTTGTGTCAGCCTAAAGAGAGAAGCCCAAGTAAGGGTTAATTATGGAAATTTGAACTTTTTACTGCGTATGCAGTCACTCCAGACCATAATTCACTGAGTCATTAAAGACAGAAAGCAGCTCTGGAGAATGTCTGGGCCAACCCTCATGTAAAGACCCAAGACAACTAGAGCAGCAGGTGGCTGAGGGCCATATCCATTCAAGTTTTTAACACCTGCAAGGATTGAGACTTCACAACTTCCTTGGGCAAGTTGTTCCAGAAATCCTGTTAGTCATGTGAGAGATGAGTATAGTGAGTACCTGTTTCCATCTCTTCTGTGGAACTAGGAAAATGAGTTTCCAAGACAGGAAACCTATTAAACACTGGGACAGACCCCTCTAAGCAGCATCCTTGAATAAGAGTGCTGTGCACAGGACTGCCTGTGAACAGCTCATCTCAGAGGTATCCATCCAGTACCCTTCCTAGTAACCTGTGACTCCTGTTTTTATATTTTCTTTTTCTCCACAATCAGCTAACTTCCAGGAACTTCTGTAATATATTGAGAATACTGTTAGGGTTAAGTAGAACCAGGTCCATCCCAAAATTAAAATAAGGGAGTGCATCTCAAAGCAGTGAGAGCAAAAGTCCCTTGGACAGCATTCACTGCTACTACACCCTGTGGAGAAGAAGACAAATGTATTAAAGAGTATTTTCTAGTTGATGCACCACTTCAAAGCTTTTCCCATGCTTCTATTCCTATGTTATATATTTACTTATTTTTCATTTCAAGCAAGTGTTTATTATTTCAGTATTTTATCCTCTTTTGCACTTTGAAACATAAAAGCAGTTTCTGGCCTTGGAGACCCTGAATGTAAATCACAGATTCATCAATTCCTAAAATGGTTTGGCTTGGAAGGGACCTTAGAGATCATCCCATTCCAACCTCCTGCCATGGGCAGGGACACCTTCCACTATCCCAAGCTGCTCACAGCCCCATCCAGCCTGGCCTTGGACACTTCCAGGAGTGGATCAGCTGCAGCTTCTCTGGGCAACCTGTGCCAGTGTCTTGGCACACCCAGTGCGAAGGATTTTTTCCTAATATCCAATCTGAACCTGCCCTCCTTTAAAGAATAGATTTAAATTAGATATGTGCTTTAAAACCATTCCCCCTCATCCTATCAGGGGACAAGTCAAAAAAGATCAGAAGTTTCTCCCAATTACAAAAGCCTACTATTTAAACCAGTTCACATTTCTATGGCTCCTTTCTTTTCTGTTTTCTTCTTATTTAACTTATGAGATTCACTTCATATCCTGAGTTCCAAAGCTTCCTCCCAATCCATGTGAACCTGCTACTAATAAGAACTTTCTGTTCATATCAGGATTTGAATAAATCCATATCAATCCAGTCAGCATTCCCTTAGGCATGGGTGGGTGAGGAAACCTTTCCAGGACAGCAAAGGTCTCCAGAGTCCTTGAGTACAGCCCTCACTATCACTCCCCCACAAGCATTTTACTGTGGGCTACCTGCCTCATTTCAAAGGAATATAAAAAGGATTTTACCTTTAATTTGGAGCATTAAAAAAAGTTAGAGTGTCACAAATTCATACATTAGCATGGAAATTTCTTTTAACGTTATTTCAGTTCAATTTCCCCTTGAGAAAATTTTTGTGAAGATGGTCTCATTTAATTTTTAAGAACTGAAGTTTGCCACCCTCAGCAGCCTGGCATGCACCTCTTACTTCTACAGGAGATAATCTGAAATTCTGAAAAGTACAATTCAGATGACAGTCCAGAATTATATTAAATAGGCAGCTTGCCAACTTCAAAAGCACCCTGAAAACCCAAGAGTGCCAAGTTTTGGAGGACTGAAACCCTTTAGACTTGTAAGAAGATTGTTCTTTGCAAACGACCTTGTCAGGTTCCTTTAAAATTACACTCCTGATGCACCCATCCAATTTGCAGTGTCTAAAAGGCACCTCTCCCCACTGTCACTTTCATTAATCTGAAGTAGTTGTCCTTTTATATTCTCTTGTGAAAAGGCTGGCAGTGCTGCAAATTAACTGCTACATTTCATTTCCAAAGTAGAGTTCAGATGCACCTAGTTGCACTTTCCTGTTGGACCAAGAGAAGTATATTGTTATCTAAGGAGGAAAAAAAAATAAAAATAAAAATATGTGCACTAAACTAAGAGATGGGAGTTAAAAATAACACCTGGGTGCCCAGAGCAAATTTAATTCTCTTTCCATTTCTTCTATTAATGAAATTGGGCTGATTTTCTGAAGCAGCTGTGACTTACTGGTGCTCTGCTGCCTAAGCCCCTGCCTCACCATTTGTTAGCCCTGCTGCCAAAGACCTGCTGGCTGAAGTTCAGTGAAATTTGACAGAAACATCGAGATGACAAACACAGTGAAGTCCCTGTACATTTTTTAAGAACTGGTAGCCAATTTCAGAAGAGAGCCAACCAAAGCTGGTTGTAATCGTTGCACTGTCCCACCAGTCAACCAGATTTACAACCTGCAAAGCAGCCAACTAATAACCTGTAAACTTGGCCAGCTATCATGGACTTAAATCTGGACTAGCTGCACCATAGGAGGCAACATGGGAAGCACAGCCAAAATTTTTGTACTCCAATGAAAAGATGGGAGTGATGCACTAAGGAAAAGCAGCTTAAAGATATATATAATGAAAAATACTTCATTAGCACCACTGCTCACAGCAGTTTTGTTCTGTTCTTCCAGTGATTCTATAAATCTGGAGTAATGCTGCTAAAGTTATTATTAAAAATAGCTGAAAGGGAGAACTTAGTCTTGAATCATTAAAACAGTCTTCTTCAGATGTTAAAATAATGGTGATAATAATTCTGACACAGGAGCATTAAAAGGATACCTGATTGATATTTTTACATGTAACCCACTGGGTTGCCTAGAGCACAGAATATGGAAAAATGAGGTCTGGTGGATTAAAAGCTAGTTCACTACTGTCCTAAATAATTAAATACACAGTATTCCCCCAATGGCTTTGTCTAAGAAGAAAAAAATGTAGCTGGGAGAAATACAGTAACCAAATTTCCAAACTTCATCATGGATGCTTTAGAAGTCCCAGTTTGCAGAGACATGAATAGGTGACAGCATCCAGTGCCTTTGAAGAAGTCAGAAAAATCAGTGTGTGAGAAGAGCTTGATACATCATTAGTAGGATAAAACACTGAAAATATCAGGAGATACCTGTTTTAAAAATGTGCAGCTAATTTGCAAACCAAGTGTAGGACAGATATTGAAAAATAATGAGGAAATGCACAGTAATTGAAAGAGTTTATTACCATGACAATACCAGAGAAGATTTACTCTTTTCTGCTTTCTTTTTCATTTTTCTCCTTTTTTTTTTATTTGAGGAGAACAATTGGTCTATATTTTCAGTCTTGAATAAGTCCATATATAGGACCTCCTGCAGAGGCACTGTATAAATTTACTTCTCTGTTCTGTGAGTCCCACACTCACAGTTTCATCTGTGGAGTCAATACAACAGATCCAAACATCCACAGAAGTCAACCTCTGCAGCATCTCAGTTTGCTTTTACAAATATGGTTTCTGGAACACACTTTTCATCTCAGTTCTTCACCAGTAGACCAGAAAATCTTGAAATCTGTCATTCAGTGCTTGCAAACCTCTACCACAGTAGCACTGTGTTGGGATTTAGATTTATGGTGTCTGTTTTTCACAACTTGGTTTCCTTGTGTTCTGGTTAATCTCAGATCACTTTGCTCCTGCCAGCAGCCAAAACCTTTTCTGATACCTGCAGGATCAGGCAGCACACAGCCTCTGCTGTCAGCACATTAAGGCACCACAGTGCCCAAGGATGGGCTGGATCTCCTGGGGAACAGGGAAGCTCCTCCTGGCACTGCTCTTAACTCACCTATCCCAGCATGAAAGACTTTCCTTGTCCTTCACTTAAAATTCATGGCTTTAAAAAGGGTATTGTTATCCCTGGTTTGTTGGGGGGTTTTTCCCAACCCCACGGAAAACTTCAATGACAATGGACAAGGAGGATCTGTAAAAGTCACAGTATATAATTTAGGCAGATTTCAGAATTTTTTTTTTAGTGGTTCACATCTGGATACTGGAGACCCGATAAGGGAATCCTTATATCTACATAATAGGAAACACCATGGTTTTCACTGACTCCTTATTATGTCAATCAGGGCTGACTGATTATGTTTGAAAGAAAAATGGGATTTTATTTTATTTTATTGTCTTGTTTTTTAACTCTCCAAGATCCAGCAATTTTCTTCACTGCAGGGGCAGGAAATTATGATTATAATAAAAATAACATAATATAATTACATTAGTGGTATCATATTTCCATTTATTATATTAGTTCATATATTGTATTAATATTGCAATCATATTTATAATTAAACTGACAACAATCCCTGCATTTGCTGACACATGTTCCTGTTAATCCTCCTCCTGGCAGTCCAGTGATTAATGTGCTAGAGACATAGGGCTGTTTGACAGCTCCTGAAAATCCCTGTGCATCAACAGCTTAAAACAATATTAATCATTAGCATTAGCATTTCTCTGGCCCCAATTGTGGGCTGATAGATCTGTCCTCTGTTGTTTACAACGTTCCTTTATTTACACCTTTTCATCACCACAGCGCTTGCCGCCTGAGGTTTTATTGCCCTTATAAATTTCCACTCCCTGCAGCACCTGAGCAGTTCTGAAGTGACACAGATAAGCAGGAGGGAGCTGGTGAGTGCAGGAGGCCAAAGGCTCCTTCTGGTGCCTCGCTGGCTGGGCCAGGGGGATGTGCCCATTAAACATCCCAGCTCCATCCTGCTGCTTTGGGAAGCCTGGCCCACCAAAAAGCAACGCAGCAAACAATGCAGTGAACTCCTCTTGCCACCAATAAACCTGTCTGATGGAGGAGATTAATGCTGTTCTGAAAGGGTTGATGACTACTGAATCACCAATCCACCCAGCACTAAAATCAATCATCAGGAATACATTTAGGTCCTTCTTTGCTCTCTTCTTAAACTTCTACAAAACCTCTGTACTTTCTATAGCCCTGTGCTCTTGCTCACAGGGTTTTACAGATTCTGTCTAGGGAATGCAAGCCTCGAGGATGTGTGATGAGATGTGGCTTTTCAGGCCATGTTCACTGAATTTAACAGAAAAGATGCAATCCCCAGCCAAACACAGCCAAGCAAAGCCCACAGGATTCAATACTGAAGGAATGGGTTGTAGGAAAATTAAAAGTTGGACAAGAGGCACTCATTGCAAGCCTAGGTGGTCCTTCCAAAATATCCTTTCTATACTTTCAGCCAATTCAGCTGAAATCTGATGAGCAGACCTGACCATTTCACCAAAAGACATGAAATCACAACACAGAGCAGGACTCTTCATCATTCTTTGACAGCTGGAATAGTTCTGGCAACACTAATGGTATTCTGCTGTTTGCACAGGTTTTGAAGTACCCCTGGCAAAAAAAAAATTACACATCCTCACCAAAAGGCAAACACTCCTGGGACACAGCATGGCAGCACTATCACTGTATGATAAAGAGCATAAATATGAAGATGACACTTTCATCAGAAGGTGATCTAATTGGAATTAATGTCTAATTGATTTTTAAATTCATGCTTTCCAGTTAAAGCTGCCTAGGAAATAAAGTTATCTGAGTTAGATTTTGGTAAAGACATCAGGATGGTCATTCCCATGTTTGAAAAAAAAAATCATTGGCTTTTCACAAGAATTAACTGGGCTTCTTACATTTTTATCTTACATTTTATCAAATCTATAGTGAAGAGAATGAAAGCCTGTTCTCCTCAAAACATGTGTCCAGTTGATTCTCAGCCCAAAGGTTTCCCAATAAATCAAAGCTACAGGTTCCACACCAGGACAACAGCAACCCCCTCACCCCATTCCCTCCTCCTAAATCCTCACAAAACTTTTGGCACTTCACCCTTTGCCAGCAAATATTTCCTTCCCAGATACATTTCTCAGAGCCTTGATGTTCCTTTCCCAAATAAGCTTTTTTATTGTTACAGAGGGATTTGATCCGAAATTGGAGCCCAGGTCACAATCCAGGCTTTCTGAAACTTCAAAGCCTTCAGGCTTACATTTGTGAATAGAAGGTAGAGCAGCAAAGTTTGGATTTACACTTTGTTACATCACTGGGATGATTAGTACAGGGGGGCTTCATATTCACCATCCTTCAATTATCACATCCAGCTGCTTCACTCAGCATTTTAAAATTTAAAAAAAATTAAAATATTGGATGTAGATTATCCCTCCCAGAGTCCTTGAAGTCATAAACTAAAGTAATAACTGCCCAAGAGAAAAGTGGGGAAATATCAATATAGCATTTTAAAGGAAGCTGCAACTTCAGTCTCTTCAGAGCTGAGAAGGAATCAGTGCATCCAGGACAGTGTGGTGATGGCAAAGGACACAAAAGAAAGGCACCATGTGGGGGTCTCATGGAGTAAGTCAAATTAATAAGGTAGGAGCCATCTCCTTTCTTGACAGCACAGCCTGGAAATGGCCACTCAGACAACACATCCCATCCTGAGCATTCCCTCTGCAGAGCAGGGCAAACGTGTAGGTCTCCATTTTGTTCAGGAGCTTTGACACTTTTGAAACAGCAAAGCCAAAAAAAATAACCAAACAATCCAAAAGCCATAATGGGCAAAGAGCTGCTGTGCAGGATGGATCCCTGCTGGTGCAATAGCCCAGAGCAGTGACCAAATCCAATAAAATCAGCTGCAGTGGTATTGTTGGGATGCAGAGAGGTGAAGTCATTTCTTCAGCACGACTTGGGCAGCCCCACAGATCCCATCCCAGCCAGGATTAGATCACACAGCCCCTCCAGAAAGTCTGGCACACAGAGCAAATATTTCCTAGCTTATAATAACACATGTGCTTACACAGTTCTCTCTGAAGTGAGGGGGATGAACAAACATTGAATTGTTTGAATAATATTGGTGAATCAAGATTTCAGTTGGAGGGAATTCATGTTAGACCAATTAAATAGTATGCCAATTCCCTCTAATTATCTGTTCCTGCAGCCCACCCGGTAATTACACTTAATGGGTCTAAATCAAATCAGCAGGTTACCTGGGAAATAATTGGATTTATGTGCAATTTTTTAATGATCCTGAAAGGTACCCTGGAGAATTAAGCCCCCTGTGTGTTCAGGGTTTGATCCTAGGCTTCAATGTACTTTGGATGTGGATCTCAGAACACATTGGCCCTGATAAATTGAATGTGCCCATTCCCTGGCACCAAAGTCCATTGGCATGGGACCACCATCCTCAATAACTTTTTAAGTTTCTAAAACAAGGTGGCCATACCCAGACTTCCCACTGGAACCCATCTCTGGCTAGTGCTAAATGCCAAACTACATCTACCAGGAGAGAACAGCTCCAGGTTTCAGTGCTGCAGCAGCACATCCCCACCTCGAGCTGCAGGGAGCCTGCAGGGGCTCTGCTGGGGCTCTGGACAGCAGGAGAATTTGCAGAGGCATCCCCCAAGGTAAGAAATACAAGCTGTGCTCTGCTGAGACCTGTACTGTGCCTTTGACCATTCCCCCAAAGGGTGGTGCACATTAGAAATACATAAGGCACACATGGTATAGAAAAATAAAATAAACACAGAATCATTGAGGTTGCAAGAGACCAAGATCATTGAGTCCAAACTTTGAACAAACACACCATGTCAACTAAAAATAAAATCTAAGCTTCTGTACACTTTGATGAACTTTGGCCCTCAAGGCACTTGGTAGTTTTAATTAAATCTCCCTTGCCCCAAACTGAGACAGAACAGAGCATTTCATTATTGACCATTTCTCATCTCCTTAAACATCCCAAAGTTTAAAATTAAAAGTGCACACATGTAGTGTATTTATTTATTTACAGACACAGAGAATTTGCAGGACTCTGAACTCCTGACACCTTAAAGCAGTTCCATGCACATATCTGAGTCCTGTAGGGGCAAGACGAGTGTCTATTAGACCCCAGATCCACCTGTTGGGGCAGAGGAGACCATGAATAGCACAAGGCTTCCAAAAAACCACACAAGCAAATTCATTTCTCACTGCTTCTAGTTAAGCATGCACTTCTCTGAACTATTTATTTTAATTTCTAGAGCAGGTGAGCTGCAACACCTCTGTACAAGTTTTCCCCACTTCCAGCAAGAGCAGTCTCTGAGGGATGAGTACAGGAGTCATCCCCTCATTGCCCTGCTCCCCAGAACCCCACCATCTGAAAAAAATCTTTGTCTTTCAGTTTCAGCATGATTTACTGTCCTCCTTGAAATTCTGCCCATGAGAAACCAAAATAGCACCTTGCCTTGTGCGTGAACCCCACACAGCAAGCGAGCATCGACAGCACTCGATTTAAACGCAGGGAATGTCAGGGAGACAAAACTGCAGTGACAGTGGCTCGAGGGGATGACTGCACCATCTCATAATTCTTCAGCAAAGGTACAAGCAAATGCCACTAACTTCAGTTTTGGTTTCTTTCAAGGAAGTTTTTCCCTTTGGATAACTACCTCTGTTCAGAGCCTTTTGAAGCTTCAGCATGACTCTGACAATGGAAGAGCTTGGGTATTCTTATTTTGTGTTAAAGATGACTTGTCCAAACTCTGCAGGCCACTTCCCAAACTGCCCCTAACACCTGTACAAGAGAAAATTCACATTACCTGGGTAGGTGTTGAACCCAAATACCTATTTCAGTGACATGATCATAACAGGCTCCCTCAAAAAGCAACAAAAACAAATAGATATCCCTATCAATTCAAGACAATTCAGACCTTAAATAGCGTCTTATCAAAGTATTTCTGTTATGTCTGCTGTTAAGAAAGACAAATTCAGAAACAGAACCCAAAAAAATTGTATTTGTCTTTTGATACATCTATGAGTTGTATCCTGTGCCAGGCAGTGAGCTCTTCACAAGGGCTCTTTGATTACAACTCTGTGTGCTCACACTTTGTGGAACAGCTCAACACTCCATGGGACCACAGCCTTGGGGTTCAGCTCTTAAGCATATATTCATTCACAGCTCACAAACAATACTCAAATAGTCAATAGCCTAAAAAGCCCACCAAAATTTCTCATGGTCCTGTATTTTGCATTTTACAGATGCATCCTTCCTCAGTCCCCTCACTGGCCTTCTCCCTACAGAAAGGTGGAAAGGCTTATTGAACTCACAACAGCACTAGATACTGTTTGTGAGACTCAAAAATAATATTTTGAATCATCAGGGAAAGGCTGATTATGACCTGGTATTTCTGGACAAAGCTAATTCTCACATATTTCAAACATTGTTAGTTATCTAGTGGGTTCTGATTAAAAGTTTGCCCAATCACTAAGAAACAATAATTTCTGTCAGATTATCATTTTTCACCCTGCAAAATTTGAGCAGCCTGAAAAATGTCTTGGGGAAATGTTTTCAAGCAGCTTCCCCTGCCCTCTTTAAGGAAAATCACCTACCCTACACACTGACAAAGTCCTTCTTTTCTACCATATCTGTAATTAGCAAAGAATGCCAAGCCATAAATATTAATGCACACTTGGGTCCTGAAGTACCTTCAGAAGTTCAGCACAGGCCTCAATAGTCAGAGTTTTCAAGTGAGCTTTGATACAAACCCTGCAGGTTCAGGAGGACTTGTCAGAACAGCCAGCTAATCATCCCTCTCAAGAAATGCATTTCTCACCCAACAAGGGATGCTATAATCACTTGTGAAAATCCCACAACAAATGCAGGTGCTTCTTTACCTACTTCTGATTTGAATTCCACACAGACCTGGCCAGACCCCTTCACTTCATTAGCACAGATCTCTGCCTGCTGGGGCAAAAAGTCTTCTTTTGTGCTGCTGATGGCAGAGTCTGAATGTTTCTGCTTTTGTTTTAAACCTTTTCTGAAGTCAGATCTGGTTTTCTCTCCTGTGAAAACTTTCTTTTTTTTTTTTGTTTTTTCTCCAAAAATATTGGTGATGAGATGCTAGGGCCACATTAGTTATATCATCTAAAAGATTGAAGCTGAAATCATTGAAGCTGAAATGCCATGTCCAGACTAATTGCCATGTCCAGTTAATTCATAGAATCATCAAGGTTGTAAAAGATCTCCAAGATCACCGAGTCCAACCATTAACCCAGCACTGCCAAGTCCATGCTAAACCATGTTTCTAAGAACCACATCTACACATTTTTGACTTCCAACCATGGTGATTCCACTTCCCTTGGACAGGGTAGAACAAGGCAGCTTGTTCCAATGCTTGACCATCCTTGCAGTAAAGAGATTTTTCCAGTTTTTTTCCTATCTAAATCTCCCCTGGTGCATCCTGAAGCCGTTTTCTCTTGTCATACCATTTGTTATTTGGAGAAGAGGCTGATCCCCACCTTGGTACAACCTCCTTTCACATGGTCATAGAGAGTGATAAGGTCCCTCCCTGAGCCTCCTTTTCTCCAGAATAAACATCCCCCACTCCCTCAGATGCTCCTCATCAGACCTGTGCTCAAATAGAAACGGGTCCTGTTCTCCAGCTGACACCAGTGGCAGTTTGTCCACATCAAACATGGTTTGTCTCCAAAATAATGGATCTGCTTCCAAAGCCCTTGGTGGAGAATGGTGTCAAGGCTGTGCTAACTCCCCTGCTGGGGCCAGGAATTGGCTGAGAGGGTTTTGGTTGTCCTGAGCCAAAGCTGCCCTGGGCTCACTCCTCTGTAACACACATAACTGCACCCCAGTATCCAGCCCCATTTAATTTAAACACAGCTAATGAGATCATGTAAAACACAGCCTGATCTGGGAGCAATTAAAAGCTGGTTTCTGGCACAGCTGGGCAGGTGAGGCTCTGTCACACCACCATCACCAGGGCTGCCTGAGGCAGCCAGCTCTGAAGGAAAGCTTTGTCCAGGCAAGGAGCTCCCACTGCCCCTGGAGGGGCTGGAGGAGAGGGGACAAGTCCCTCCACCCCACCAGGACAGGAGGGAGGATGCAGGTGGGGTCAGGAGGAGCCCACCCACCACTGACAGCATGAACTTAACACTGGCACCTGCAGAAACACTCTGAGCTCTGCTGGCAAGCAGAGGGAGACAGAGCAGGAGCATCCCAGCAAGGCAGCAAGTGATGGGGAAAGGGGAAATGCTCCACACTGGGAGTTACCTTACACTGAAAATAGAGCTGGGAGGGAACAAGAAGTCCTAAAAGCCTCTCTGGTGAGTATTGAGCATGGAAATGCTTTGGTCTCAACAGAGCAAACAGATTTGGTAGAGAAATACTCACTTGGCCTGCACTTGTACCACACGAGGAGGTACTTGCCGGTCCCGGGGCACGGATCCATCCCGAAGAGCCGGCTGTTGACGAGGAACTGGCAGCTCCGCCTGTCCTGGCACTCATCCAGCATCTTCTGCAGCCCAGGACACCACAAAAAACACAGAAACAAAAGCACTTCAGTGTCCCCACTAAAGGGAATGTCAAACAGACCAACTGCAGGAAGGCAGGGCCATCCTTGCACATCCATGCACCAGCTGCCCTGGCAGGAGGCAGGGATGATGCTCAGCACAGTGGGTACCACAGGAGCCACGGACTCAGCACTCCTTCCACTGTTTCAGGAGCAGGTTTCCATCCCCTGGCATGGGTGCAAAATAAAGGGTTTGCACTGGGATGGTCACAGAGATTTTGAAACACTTGCATGCCATTTAATCATAATATAACACAGTACAATCCCAGGAAAAGCAGCTTTGAGGACATGGATCCACCTTGACAGTTAAAAGTAAAAACTCGAAGTCTGCCACCACCAATCTGCTTTAGATTTCTCTGGAGATACACAATTTCAAGACAGCTCTTGTCTCAGTTATACAAAAGCTGGTATAAATATATATATAAATTGCTGGTATTCCAATAATTAGTAGTTGTGGTGGGAACACTGTTATACAGCCAACTGAGTCAGTTTTTAATAGGGTTCATTCCTCTTCCCCCATGGTTATTACATTCTTTTAGCTAAACTCAGGAAGGGGCTGTGAGTCAGGAGGTTCTCTCACTACTGGCATTTTGGGTCTTACCCCCTTTTCTGCTTTTCCTCTAGCGCTTGCTCCCCACTCCCCCATTCATAACATTCACAAAAACTCCATCTCAGAATCCACAGGGGCAAGACATTCTGTCTCCTGCTAGAAAATAGCTTCATTAAGGAAGATTAATGATTTCTTTTAACCCTGTGATCCTCTAAAGCAGTGGCAGGGGGGCAGGGAATATTATTGAGTGGGGCAGTAATTAAGTTTTAAATTCAGCTGGATGGCTAGGGTGGTATTTATGTACTCCTGTAGAGCCCCTAAAGCGCTGGAATTACCATAATGTTTGCCTGACACACATGAACCTGTCAGAGCATTTTGAGACCACAGAGCGAGGTAATCCACCAGCCTCGTTAAGTCCCTGTGATACAGAGCTGTGAATTCCAGCCCCAAAACAATTAATTTTCACTTGCAAGGAGGCACTGGAAAATCCTTCCTCAGAAATTCCCCTAGGCTCCCCTGGTCTCTTTTGTCTTCTCTCTGTTCATTTTTCTTACACCCACCTCGATATTTGGGCTTTCCCACAATTTTCTCCCCGTGCCATTAACATAAAGGCTGCTCCTGCTCTACCATGTGCCACCCAAAACAATTTTCTCTCTGCTTCAGTGACTACTTTCTATTTTTGAGTTCTCCCTGAATGTAATATATAGAATCTTTAGCATTATAACTCTGAATGTCACGCTCTGAACAACAGCTGTTCCAGTTTCAAGTGCAATTTGGAGCCGCCTCATTTGCGGTTGCTCATAACTTCCTAAAGCTTTCACCTTTTGGGCTGACACATGCAGGAATTCATGCTTGCCTCAAGTCTGACCTTTATTTTAAAGTTCAAACCAAAACAATCCAGGCCTTTTCTAGCAGGCAGAGAACATATGCTGTTGTTTTCTACTTACAAAGGTAATAAAATGCAGGCATCTCATTTAAAAATACAGGATTTAGGATGGAAAGGCTGAGGGGTGAACACTGAAGGAGGTGCCTGGGAGCATTAGCCCCAGCTTGACCGTCACGTTAAAATGCATAGAAACAGCATATTCTTTCCTCTAGGCTCATAAGGGCTGGCTGCTCACTCAGCATGTGAAATTTAATTTAATGCAAAATCCAGTGAGTTGCAAAGGAATTTAAGCGATGATCCAGCACAGATATCTCTTTTCATCTCAAAAAGCAAAAAGCAACTGAAACAACTCTGGAGGGCTACACATATGGAGAGAAATTCTCTCCAAATCATTGTGCACCTGAAAGGATTTTCTGGTTCTGGACAGCCATGCTTGCACACAACTAGAACTAAGAATACTGAGCAAAGGAAAAGAAGCAGCACCCCAAACGTTTCCTTTCCCTCTAAGGAAGCTTTCTCCCCTCAAAGGGAGTAGACTTGGGTTTTTTCTCTACAAACCTGCTCTTAGTAGACAGATGGGCATTTCAAGAGCCTTCAGCATTGTTTCACAGGTGCTATAAAAACCAGCTGGAAAACCTCCCTGGATTTCAGAAGAATCTGAGTTAGGCCAACAAGAAAACAACTTTGAAAATCTCAGCTGAAATACCTCAGCAGCCCTTGTTCATCTGTGCTTAGGCTCAGCATCAAGAGTGAAGACAATTCACTGACCTCAGAGAACCACAGGCAGCCTTCAGGCAGTGCCACTTTGTCTTGGCTCTGCTCTAACTCTTGGCAGCTCTTGCTTATTCCTTATATTCCACATAAGTGAAACCTCCTGAGTTTACTTCCTGTGCTATGCAAAGGGTGGAGCAGGGCAGCAAAAAAACAAAGCCTTAGGGAGAAATTTGTAACTAAATTAAGGAGCAAAAGTCGTCCCTGACATTGTGAGGCTGCAGAAAAAGGTGAAGTGTTCTTGGGTCTCAATATGCCATTTACTAATTTGTTATAGTGTTTAGCTACAGTTCCAATTTAATTTGACAATAGCCATGACTGAGAAGTTTCATGGGGAGAAAGAAATCAATATTTCCTTTTCACTCACGTAACTCTATTTTATTTTTCCCAAAGGGCAACATTTTTCTTGACAATATAAAAAGGAGCATTAAGATTTCTGATTTCCTGTACACTGTTTGAGTAATGTATTATGCATAATGAAATATATCCATGAAGAGTAAAATAAAATTTAAAAAAATTCAACCCTCAGTGAAATACAACAGAAAAAAAATGCAAAGAAAATTAGCTGTAGCTGAAGGTGCATTTTCTTGATTAAAAATTAAAAATATGTTTTTACAGCAGTCTTAATGTTAACTTAAAATATTTCACATACGACTTTTACCTATCTTTGCATGCACAGAAATTTTCTTTCCTGCTGCTTTCATAAGGACCAGCATCTTCTTAAACACTGTGCAGAACATGTGTGACCAGATGGTCCCCCAAAGGTACAGCTCCCTGCAGGTCCAGGGGTCCTGGTGTTTACCAGAAGCCAAGATCTTGTCTTTCTGGCCTCACTCTCAAAAATCATACATCCTGGCAGTATCAGAGCTCTGGCAGATGTCAGATGTTTTTTCTGAAGTATTTGAAGATGATCAGACAGGCTGACACCAGGAAAGCTGGGAGTTCACTTGGTAGTGAGGGGATGTCTTGAGCTCACACGGGTTTTGCTCAATGGATGGGAAAATGTAGACAATTCATTCTGGTTTCCTTGTTGTTCTGGTTGTCACTGTCAGCTAAAAAGGTGGGAAAACACAACCACAAAACCAACCAGAAAGAGGCCCACAAACAATCTGGACTTGCACAGAAATAGCAATGGGCTCACAGATCCATCCCTAACTGGGATTTACATCCAGCTCCTTATGTCTGCAAGTCTGGTAGATCCCTGACTAGAGCCAAATAAAATCACCTCAGTTTAGATTATATTATAATAATCACTCCAACTGAGGAAGGTGGAGGAGGAATTCAGGAATTCCTGTCTGGCATGAAAGGGGAGGGAAGACACATTAATTGCACTGCACCATTTTATAATTGCATAAAAGTGGTAAATCAGGCCTGAGGGCTGACAGCCAGTGCTCAGGAGGGAAGTTGTGGCTGTTTAAACCCATTCCATTCCCTGGTACATGACTGAGCTAAGAAGCTGCAAGATTTAGAGGAGATAAGAGAGCAAGAAAAGTGAATTCAAGTAAAACAAACACTAATCTAACCCCTGTGATTTATGCCCTGGATTAATCTCCCTGCAGTGACCCAGGTCTTAAAGCAAGGGCAGCCTCAAGCTCAAAATCATGTCTTCCTAGTGGCCACTGCAGATAAAACACATTTCTAGTACTCATGTTGTTGTGCTCATTAGCTAAGTAATTGCTTGTGCTCATTAGATAACAACCTTTTAAATGAGGAGCTGGATGTGAGCTCTGCAAGGAGGCCATCCCCAGCCATTCCCAAGGGCACGCTCGTTTTTAGCCTGTCTCTTCAAATCACTCTTCAAGAAGTGCTTCCCCTGCACACTTAAAATAAACCACAACTGAGCTTAACACCCAAGGCAATTAAACTTGTCTCAGTTCTTGGTCCCCTGGAGCAGCTCATGGATTCAACACGCTTGGGGTGAAACTTTGGACCCATAGAAGCCAATGGTGAAACTCAAAGAGAACAAGGACTTTGCCACAGGGCTGCTCCCTGTACAGCCTCCACCTTCAAAGGATGACTGCAGGGCATGTCAGTCATGCATGAAATTACACAGAGGAGCCCTACTAAATAATTGCCCAAATTGTGTGATGCTGGGGAGAGTAACTCACAGAGCAAGCTGCACGAATGTATCAGAGCCATGTGCAGGCAAATGAAGATGGACAGAGATTTGTACTGAGAACTTGATGCAAGAAGATACCAGTAATTTTAAGCATTTTCAGGTCAAATTCGGTCCAGGCATGGCCATTATGGTGGTGGAGTTACACCAACACTTATATTGGTGCACCTTCAGAGCTTTTGCAATGGGAAGAAGTAAATACAACAAACAAGGCAGCAGGAACTCTCCCTGCAGCACAGTGCATTCATAATAGCTTCATGTCACATTTCATTTGAATTTTAGTACTCTTTTATGTACCCTAGAACACTGGTAATACTTTAAAACATGCTATAAACTTAGTGCTTTCAAGTTGAAAACTTATTTACAGATCCTGTTACTGGACACTAACCACTCATCTCCGTTCATGCAAATTACTGAAGTCCATGGAGGAGGAAGATTTTCCAAGAATCAGCAACAGGGAAGCACAGACTATATGAGGAAGTGAAATCCATGCTGATTACATGCCTGCCTGTGGTTTCATCAAGCCTGCTCATTAGAAACTAGTTCAGCTTTGCCCAAATTACTGCATTCCATCTGTGCATCACTTGAAGAAGAGATCAGAGGCCCTGAATCTTGATCTATAGCAGGTTTTGGGGCTCTACTATCTCTTATCACTCTGACCTTGCAGTGCTCAGAGCAGAGTCAGCAGGACAGAACTATGTCCATATATTTGGTGATTCACATAAACATACCAAACTGTGAAATAAAGAACTGAAAACTGGGCATGCATTCCCTGTCACCAGCTCTGCTGTGGGAGTAGTAAATACCAGCAGGACAGTAGAGCAGACAGCAGTGGGCTGGGATGTTAAAACACCAGCAGGATTCACCAGTGCTCCTCTGGCAAGCCCTTGAAAGAGCCCAGAAACAGCAATTCACAAAGAGCAGCAACATGTCCACCAAACAGAAGCATCTGATAAAAGCTGCATTACAAATATCACCTAATTAACATTACCTACACTTCCTAACAGTAGGAAACTTAATCTGTATGCAGGGTCAACTTCAAAGGGAGAGGAGGTCTAAGCTGAAGAAATACAAAAGGATGCATAACCAAAAGTCATGGGATTAAAGAAAGGGAAAGCTTAAAACATAAAGTGGGGAAAAAAAATCCCTGGGAGCAAACCATTACACTGTCAAGCAGGGTCTTAGTGGCAATGATGGAAGTTTAAATTTAGAGTAAACAAAGCATTAGGAGGCTTACATCCCGGGGAGCAGTCCTGCCTCATCAGGGAGACAGGCTGCACTGGCCACCTCTGCCTCCAGTGCCTCTTCTCCTGCAGGACATAATCACTCTGCTCTGATGAGCTGTTTCAGTCAAGCCAAAGAAAGACACAGCAGTTTAGAGATTGTCTGTGACCTCTGCATCCAACAGTTCTACTTTCAAATAATTAGCTGGGGAAGCCACTTGCCAGAAAGTTCTATCTCAGTTTAGGCAAGATTCATGAATGAAACTGCACTGGTTCTGTGATTTTTTTTAACAGCAACTTTGGCAGTGCTGTAACCTATTCTGAACCCTGAGCTCACTGCTCACCATCCTCTGCAAAGTAATTAATATGGTCTGAAAAAGAGTTGCCCACACTGCTCTTTAGTTCACTGACATTTTTGAGACTGAAACCTTCCTTGTTCAAACTGCCTAGGAACTGTGGAGTTCTAATATGCAATATAACAATGGATTCTCCTCCCAGTGGTACTATGACCATTATTCTTGCTTTCTACCAATTTCTTCCTTCTTTCCCCCTGACCATCATCATCTCATAGATGTTCAGTGATGAGAAAGGCCCCTTTCTCATTCCTGGTGAGGCCACTTAGGGCTGTGACATCAGTGGGACCATGCAGTATCTGATGACTGGACATGTCAGGAGTCATTGTCCTTGGCCTGCCAAGAAAGCTGAAGCAGTTGGAAATGTTTCCTTTTGCTTGGTATTTTACTTTTAATCCAGAATAACTGGGGTAAACAAAATCCACTTTGGAAACAGCAACACCAGCCCTTTCTTTTTGTGCTCAACAGCTGGCCTGTGCTTTGGGAATCATTTCTGGAAAGTTTATCTCATCTTTCCATCAGCAAAGAGGTCAGCTCCTCCTTGCTTCTTTTTTTTTGTTGTTTCATAGAAACATTTCTGGAGGATGAAAATTTTTGAAAAGGGGAGGAAGAGTTCAGGGACTCCTGTGGTCAGCATGCAAGGAATCTGCTCCCTTTTGTAGGGCTGCTGGAGCAACAGAAGGAGGTGGTGGCAGCAGAGCTGTCTTGTCTCTTACCCAAAGGACAAAAGGAAATACCACATCAGCAGCACTAGTGATTCTTGTCACCAAGGGCTGGTTGTCCTGGAGAGTGTTGAAAGAGCCAGGGCACAGGCCATGCCCACAGGCCCTCCCCAGATTAGCTAATCTTCCTAAGGGGAGTCAGGATTCAGCTCCAGAGCACCTTCCAAGCACAGCTCCTCTTGGGGAATGAGTGACACAGTAAAATATTGCCCTTGAAAGAGCATCTACCTGCTGATTTCAGTACCTGTGCATATGAGGAGAGAAGTTAGCCCTCAATGCCTTTGACAAATTTCAGGGGGCAGAAGCACAGCAAGTTAAGTGTCTCTCCAGGGCTTTCTGCTTTCCTTACAAATAAGCATGGTTTTATTTTCTGCCAATTTATCAAAATGAGAAAATCGCAGGTAATCAGCTGTAAAGTGTAATATAGTTTTCTGGTAATAAGCAATCATTTTAGCCAACCATTAGACATTCTTCCATACACACCTGGAGTGGTTCACTGCTGAAAACAAGTGGCACCAGAAGTACTGATCCAGAATTCATCCTTCCAGTACATCCTGCAAGAGCTTACAGGAAGGGTCTCCAGTCATACAACAAGGGGAAAGGCTTCGAGGTGAATAAGGGTAAATTTAGATTAGATATTAGGAAGAAATTCTTTACTCAGAGCATGGTGAGGCACTGGAACAGACTTCCCAGTTCTGGCTGTCCCATCCCTGGAAGTGTTCATGGCCAGGCTGGATGGGGCTTTGGGCAACCTGATCTAGTGGAAGGTGAACCTGCCCACGGCAGGGGGTTGGAACAAGATGATCCTTAAGGTCCCTTCCAACCCAGACCATTCTGTGAATCTGTGATGAGTCTATGAATGTCCAAATTCTTTGTGCATTTGGAAAGCTCCCACTGAATCTGACATTACAGTGTTAGAATAACAGAATTGTGTAGTCTGGGGTCACTGGGTCACTGCCTTAATGTCCCATACATACTCTCCCAGGTGGTCTGCAAACAAAAACAAGTGACTAAAGCAAGGAATCCTGGCAGCCAGTCACATAAAGCTGAATTAGTAGTGGTTCTCTCAGTGTAATCAACCCCTTTTTTTCCCTTTTTAACATAGAAACAATGCCTGAACTGGACGTTTTACAGTGGAGAGAGATTGTAAATGGGAGTTTACACACACAGCCAGTGTTTGCAGGGAACAGAGTCAATAAATGCCCCTCACACTCCCTCCAGACCACTCTTCAGAGAAGCAGCAAATTTATACAGTCATGGCTTTGATTAGACACAGTGATTTTATATACTTAGTTATGAAGGGTTTGGTTTGGCTGACTTTTTCAATTACTGACAACCAGAATATACACACAATTGGTCCTGCCTGTAGCAGCCATATATCTGAGTTGCAAAACCACAAAAATACACGCAATTTCCTTGTCTACAGCTTTCCAATTTTCCTACACACATGCATTTCCTACCAGTGAGCTGCAGGCAGCTTGCCATTCAGCTTGTGGAGTTCCTGGCTTACCCCTCAGAGGTTTCACCCCCTCCAGAACTGAGAGAGGAGATGAGATTCACCTCTGGCATTCAGACTCATCCTACCTTGGACAATCACAACGCATGGAGGGGTCAAAGCCACATCTGGGGGCACCAAAGAGGCTGTGAGGCTGTTCCAGAAAGACTCAGGAACTTGCCTGAGGTGTCCCAAGAAATTTGTGGTGGAAGAGAGAATGTCAGCTGCTTTTCCAGCACATCTGCATCCCCAAAAATGGGTTAATAACAGTATTTTGGTCTCAGTCATGTCACAAATGAGCTGCACAAGGGATCTGCTGCAGGACTACCTACAGGGACCACAATTCTCACTCTGATAAACAGGGACTGGGAGTTACAAGTCACCTAAGTACTGAAGGCAAAGCTAATGGAGAACAGGTCTGAGGACATAAAAAACTAAGAGAGGCAGGTAAGGATTTCTTTTCAATTCCTCCTAAACATAAACCATGAAATGGAAAGCCTAGGGTAATAGCTTTCCCTCTTCTCAAGTTCTTCCAGCTGCCTTAAGTGGGCCACTCACCCACAAGGGTTGAGGCAATGCTCATAGCTATCAATCACCTTGGTAAATCAAATGTTGCAAGTAAATTTTTCAGTAAATCAATAAAAGAAGGAAAAGCTAGCCTGTGCCAAAAGCTTTGTGCCAAAGCTTTCTCTCCATGTTCTCCCAACCTAAACAACACAACTGCCTCTCCTCTGTTTCGTTATGAACCTTTGTTATCATTTCTGGGAAAAGTTTCCACTGATAGGGACCACGTCCTCCCACACTACAGCTCAGCCCTTTGCTGTGCAGTGCAAGTGTCATGAGGACAGCTTCAAATCTGTCAGTGTAAGGGTTACACTGCAGCCAAACACCAACCTTGTGCAAATTCTTGAGAACTTACCACTGGCATTTAGAAGCCAAAGCACCCACATCAACTTTTTAAAAAATGCTGTAAATGTCTCTTAAAAACCCTGGATGCAAGAGCGAGAAGTGATGTGGAAAACTCTGGCCTTTAGCCAAATTATAAAAGAAATTACTCACTAACCCTGTAGGTTCATTAATCTAGCCTGCTATAAATTTTTATTATGAGTTATTATTGATTCTAAGCCATAAACACACGGGATGATTGAGAGCTTTGCCCAAAAGTTTTCACAGTCCCAAATCCAGCACTTGGAAAAGCCTGTGCTTGCTTCAACACCCAGGAGCAGACCCTATCCATCTCAACAACATCAGCCAACTCATGTTTCTAATTTTAGTTGTTCCTACTGGCAGTTGAGTAACACTGGCACTTCCAAATAATCCTTTGATTTCTTGACGTCACATGTGCTCTTGGGACGATGCACAGAGACAACTTTCCCTGCACAAATGGTCAGAGCAGATTAACTACTGGGGGATGTTAGGAGTTTAAGTGATGTATGACCACTTACAGTGGCCTAAGAGCCAAATGAGTCACAAGAAGTAAAGCCAAGGATTCTCTCTGGGTTTCAAGTTACCAAAGTAAAAGCCTCTTGAAATAGGATCTAAAGCAAAAAGAATGCTACAGCAATTTCTGAATGTGTTGAAAAAGCTAATAATTGGGAAGGAAAATTAGAAAAATAATGCCCTTCAAACCCAGTTAAACATGATGCAGTCCTGACATGTAATTCTCCTTCAACCACATTCCTGAACTGTTACTGACTAGAGTTTTAGGAAAACTAAGAAATTCACCACCAAAATCTAATTCAGTCCTGTCTAAACTACAAGGATGAATTATCCACTAAGCTCTGTGAGATGTCAGAGCTCCCGTGCTGGGTAGCCCTGCTTAACACAGGTCTGTGCAGCACCAACACTGAGAGCTGCTGCCTGCCCAAGGAAAGGTGAAGCTCAAAATTAGAAATGCATTTTAACAATACCTGAAGAGAAGTGCCAACTGAACAGGCAACATCTTCTTTAATTAGAGTTGCATAGGAGTGGGGATAGCGAGAAGGACACAGCTGATGACTTGGTACAATCCGGCCATAAAAAGAAGACTGGATGCTGATGGTGGTTCTGTGGGGACATCTCAGGGACACATATTCTCCATCACAGGCATGGTCAGTGTAATTCTTTAGTACCTGTGATATGTAACCTGCAAAAACCGTGACAAAAGCCATGATTAGTGAAAAGTAGTTAGCATTTAGGTGATTTACAGCAGTGCAGCCAACAAACACAAAAGAACAGGCAGTGAGGGATGCAGATTTTATTACTCATCTCACAATGGAGCAAAGGAGAGACACGATGACAGGGAGATTAGGGACTCTTGGTGACTTGACCTTTAGCCATGTTTCATATCCTTAGTGGAAGCAACATTTGGATGCTCTAAACTCTTAGTCGAATCATACAACTTATTTACATCAGCATATCTGTCAAGTTTACAGGAAGTGCAGCTGAGCCAGACTCATCATTTGGACTCAATTTAGATGCCACATAAAATTTTTGGCCCTCAATACAAGACAGATTTCAATAAACTGGAGTACAGAAAGCCACCAAAAAACCTGGAAGCTGGAGCACTTTCCCTGTAAGAAATGGCTTCTTCAGCCTGGAGAAGAGACATCTTTGGGGGAAAATAACAGCAGCCTGCCAGTATCTGCTGTGATATTATCAGAGGGATGGAGCCAGGATCTTCACAGTAGGAGAATGAGAAATACCAGGCACAAAGAAACAAGGGTGTTTTAGACCAGATATATGGAGCAACTCCTTCAGAGAGCATCAAGGAGTGGAGCAGCTTGTTCAAACAAGCTGTGCAGCCTACATTATTGGAAGACATTACTGGATAAAGCCCTGAGCCATCTGGTCTGACATTCTAGAACAGTAGGTTAGACTAGAGAAGAGAAGTCCCTTACAACCTCACTTTTCCTATACACCAATGATCATGGGCAAAAAGGCCCAAATGCAGAATCACTAAGGGGAAAGTTGGGGTACAATTGGTTGTAGAGGTCCTATTGCATCCCACCACCCCAGTCACATCTTTGATCTCCCTTCACATTACACCATTTTAATTCTTCTGGCTGCACCTTCTGTTCTAGGCCTTTAACACTTCCTCAGAACTTTGATTCCTCTCTAATTCTGCACAGTCACAATCCTTTTAGAAGGAAAACACTGCACAGAACCAAATCTCTCCTTGTTTCTTAGAGGATTATGTATCCACTGTAATGAAGTTGTTGACAAGAATAAAGCAGGAGGACAAAGTCTCATTAAAATTGCACTGAGTCAAAAGGGCTGATTACAGTCAGGTTGCCATGGGAGCTCCCAAACAATCCTGACTTTGCCACACTCAGGGAAGCCTCCCTGTTGCTGATAAGGAGACACCCATACAGGGAGCACTACAGCACGTCCCACATCGATGTCAGCCATGGCTCCATTCAACCCCACAGGTCTCCTCTCTGCAGTGGGTTTGAGAGTCCCCTTCCCACTCCTGCCACCAACACAAGCCTACAAGCAGCCTGTTCCTACCTTCCTCTTCCTCTGTGGAGGAAGACAGAGAGGACATGGTGGGATGGCTGCTGCTATACTCTTAAGTGATAGAATAGAGAAAAAGGACAAAGCAACTAAAAGAAACAATCCCTGGAAAAAATTCCTATAAGGGAGCATAAAACTTGGTTTTCAAAAATAATGACTGTTCTCTTGGCGACCCATGAATTAGGTTTTTACCTTTGCAAGCCATCTTTTACCTTTGCTAGTCCAGCCTTCTGGACTTCAAACCAAGGCCAGTTTAGTCCAGCTTTCCCAGTTCTGAACATCCCCAAGGGTGGAGCCCCCACAACCTCTCTGAGCACCCTGTGCCAAAGCTGAACAACTGCCAGTGTGAAACCTTTCAGAGAGAAGACTGGTTCCATTTTGTCCATACCTTTAGGTACTATAAAACAGTAATTACGTCCTGCTTTCCTAATTTTTTACTTCTAGATGACCCATATCCAGACATTTTACTGGGAATAGCTCTTCTTCCATGCAAACACCAAAACCTAGCTCAGAAATGCTGTGAAAGACCACTAGTCTCAACAAATTTCAAGGTGTCTAAAACAACTACAATTGCTGTTCTTAGAGAAAACCAACACACAGTAATTTAGCTTCATGATTCAAGCTGCCACTCTGGGGGCTGGATTCTCTGATTTCTCTAAATTTTAGCCTGTAGTTCTTACTTAATAGTTCTGTTGCTGCTGTGCCTCGAGGTGTGTGCCAAATAAATATTTACTCAAATCAGCATATTCATTTCCAAGTCCCCAGGGCAACATTTGCTCACAAGAAAAAAGCTGAGACACAGCCCCAATTATCAGAGTGAGTGACAGGGCTGCATCAGATCAGGAAAATGCACTATTTAATTTAGTGCCTTTATCTCACTTGTTCAAGGAAGCACTTTGGGGCAAAATGAACTGCTGGGGTGGTTCCCCAGCTGGTAGAACACATGCCCTGGGGGTGCTGCACACCTAGTCCTGGAATTAGTTCAGCTGTCTCCCTCAAAAGTAAGGCAACTATGCAGGATGGCCATCAGGGCAAGCAAACCAGAAATGGAATCAGAATACCACCCAAAATATTGAAATGCACTTTCCATGCTAGTACTCCAGCGCATTAGGACTTTTCCCTGAGGCCACCCTATTAAGGAGCCAGGGAAATACAACCAAAGTGCAGTCAAGACTCTTCTGTCTCCTCTGCATATTCAACTGCTCTGTCAGAACAGCCTCCTATGGCATGCCTTTCATATTGCCAGCTCAGGATCAGGGAAGGTTTCAGCCCCTGCAATTAGTGCAGATCACTTGTTGGAACAGCTCCTTCCTCTCATCTTCCATCAGCAATCTCAAAATAACTTGAGTTCACTCAAGCTCAAGATATTGAAGGGATTGAATGCTTTGATGGTGACTGACTCACAATAAACAAAGCACAATGTCTGAAACTCTGGCACTGACCAGTGTCAGAGAGAAGATACTGAATTAGGCACAGGCATGGTCACGGAGGAGATGATGTTCTTCAAAGTGCAAAAGGCTGTAGAGAATTATTGCCCTTTTTTTTTTCCTCTTTAAGTCTGTCATATTTGTACTATTTCATTGGTAGTTCTTTTGAAAGTGTTGGCATTTCATTACCCATTGATTCATGGTTCAGTAACCCAAAATCTGAATTATTTTCAGGACCCTTGTTGAATTTTCAGTAAAAAGTCTGCAAGTAACCTTTTATACACTTACATGTAGTACCAGGGAGGGAACTACTGGGACTCTCTTTGCTGAATGAAATACTTAAACATGAAGCCAATGGCAGGTGTTTGAGGACTTTAATGGCTCTTGTATACCAGGGTAGGACAATATTAGAGCAGGTGGTAATTTGAGGTTTTCTGAAAAAATATGTATTTCATTTTAAACCATGGTAAAAGCAACGGAGAAATCTAGAGAATTAAGCCCATCAAACCTTTTTTAAATGCTTTATGTTTTGAAAACCTGGGATAACAAAAACAATCTCTAAATGTTTTGGGGATAGCCCTTCTCTTTTCTTAAGGATTGTGTCAAAGATGTGGAATCTTTGTCAGTGGGCTTTCCTGCTCCCGAATTAAATCAAATTAACTCCAGAGTTAAACATTCCTTAATTAAAAAAAACCCACTGTCACCACCAAAGCAGGGATTTACACTCTGGAGACAGAATAAGCAACCAAAACAAATGCATCACAAAAATGATAGAACATTTTTCTCCAAAAAAAGAAGGAAATGTTCCCTTCAAACACCACTTGCAATTTATTTTTCTAAGGTGTGGGGTTTACCTGCTGTCAGTCATCAGCAGTTAGCCTACACTACTCACCAAACACAATGCTTAATGCTGGCTGTAACTTTATCCCTCCCAGCAATGTCAGCTCTCAAGAATCATTTGCACCATTGCCTCTCCAGGAAACTGTTGATCAGTTCCCATTCAACAGTCAGCTCTAAATCCCAACACATATGGGGGAAAGAGAAACATAACAGTTTCATACAGAATATCACCATTTTCCAGGAACTGTAAACCTAAACATCCTCCTTTATTCCTCTCATGAGCTACAGCCCTTCCTTTTTGAAACCAAAGCAGCTGATGGAGCCATTCACAAAAGCACAGATGGCACAAGAGCTTCCACCCCATCCAGAAGTAGGAAAATACAGCCTCAGTACATAAAGGGGCTTCACAACAAGTCCAGAGAGGGGCATTTCATGGGGGCACAAAGTGATAGGACAAGACAGAATGGCTTCAAACTAGAAAAGTCTCCTCTTGGAAAGAAATTCTTTACTGTGAGGGTGATGAGGCACTGGCACAGGTTGCCCAGAGAAGCTGTGGCTGCCCCATCCCTGGAAGCATTCAAGGCAGGTTGGATGGAGCTCTGAGCAGCCTGGGATGGTGGAAGGTGTCCCTGCCCATGGCAGGGGACTGGAATGAGAGGATCTTTAAGGTCCCTTCCAACACAAGCTATGATTCCATGAATCTTTGAGTCTGTAACTGTTCTATGATAACACTAGAGCACACAAACATTCATTCACATATCTCATTTAACCATGGCTGTCTAAAACCAGCAAGTTCTCTCCTCCTTCCACTAAAACCAGTTCTAGTTTTGCTTGACAAGGCACCAGCTTGCCAATCCTCAGAGCAGAGATTTTGTCTTTCACCAGGGAACATCTCTGTAGGAATGTGCTGGAAGAATAGAGACAATCACAATAGAACTAACTCCTTTTACAGTTTGGATGTGATCCAAAACTTCTAATAAATGACAAGAAAATTCAAAGGTTTCTAATGGTTAATGAACTACTACGTATAATTAATGCCAGAGCTTCATAAACATCTGCATTGAACTAGAGCCAAGCTATTGTAATGTCCTCTTAAAATATCCCATTTTGAGCTCTTGTGGTTACAAATACAGGAGTACATGCATATCATAGAGACAAATCAACCTCTTTAAAAAAAAAGGAATTTATACTTAGAAATAAGCAATTTCCCAATATCTGAAACACATGGAGTGACTGCAATTAACTGCTAGTGAATTAAATATTCCCTTGTTGCTGGTTGACACAGATTCTTTCATTTTTAATCCACTTATTTTCCAAATCCATATTTTTTTTCAGTATCTGCTGCCATTTTCTTCCAATTTCCTCAGCTTCCTCGCAGGTGTTACACAGATACTGAATGTGAGACTGAACTTTTTCCAGGAGATACCTTAATTGGATACTTTTCTGGAGTTCAACAACCCCAAATCACACTGGTTTTCAGACAGGCTGTGGACTGGAGAATTTCAGCTTATTCTTTATGGGCAGAGCACTGATACCCATAAGATCTCACAGAAACAGTGCTGAGCCAGTGGAGTCGAGTGACAGCCACGAGGATGGGCCAGCAGGGCTGAAACGTGACCCCAGGCAGGGCTTGAAGCCAGAGCAGGGAACTCAATTAATGCATTTCATACCAGGCATTACTGATAATCCTGTGGTTGTAGCAGTAAAAGCAGCTCTCTCAAATCACAGAGCAGCCCAGTGCAGACAAGTAGGGTTTGTTTTGCTTTGTTACTAATGCTGGAGATTGAAATGTGCTATTACAATCCTTCCACAGAGAGATTTGCTTTCAGTTCAGCTACTCCCCAAGCCTTTCACCTTTCAGACACCATACAGCTCTGAACAAACCTGAACATCTTGTAAGCTTATTTAGGAAAATATTTTTATTTTAAGTCAATAGTTGCCTGCCCACTATCTGATCTTCTGTATCTCAGCTTCAGCTCCAAACAGCATCCAGTGTTAACTCAGAAAAATGGTCTTGAAAGAAGAGTGAATTTAGAACTGCAGCTGAATGCCAACATTTCAAGGTTAAACAAGGCAAGGTTTTGTAAATGCTGATCAGTGTTTCATAGGTCTCCCAGGTTTGTGTAGGGATGAGAAAGTACTGGAAGTTAGATTGGTGAAGGCTAGGGCTGCCAGGAATAAAAACACTGTCATTTTCAATTCTGCAGGCGTGAATATTACACAGATACTGTTGAGGATTATTGCTAATTATTCCCTTAAATTCCCTAACTCTAAACTCCTACAAAATTTAACAAAACACTACAGCTTTTCCACAGACAGTTGGGATTACTCTAGAGAATTAAAAAAGCAACTCCAACTGCAAGTATTTTTGGTCTAGAACTTCAAACAATTGGTATAAAAATTCAATACAAAAGATATTTTTTGCTGTTTGAATATTATCTTAGATTATTGTCTTTGATTTTCTTTGACTATCAGATGATTTTCTTTGACTATGGACTGTAAGTCCATAGTTTCTTGAGAGCCTACTTTTTTTCCTAAAACAAGTTTTAAAACCTTTTACAGCTATGGAGATTTCTTTTTTCTGATTGGAAAGACAAACAGACAGAGTTTAAAAAATTATCTTTTTTTTTTTTTTTTTAATTCTTGAATCAGGGAATATTTATCCTGGAAGGACCTCCTGCAGGTCACTGCTGCTTGGGTAGGGTCAATATCAAAGTGAAATCCAGCTGCTCAGCACCTTGTTCAGGAATCCCAACAACAGGGATTTCCCAGCCTCTGAAGCACATCTGCCAGGGCTTCACCACCCTTGTCAAACTTTTTTCAATTTTTTTTTTCAAATAAGTGCTCATAATTTTCCCTGTCACAACTCATGTTTCTTGCCTCCTGCCTTGTTAGTTTGCACCTCTGAGAGGAGCCCAGCTTTGCTTTATGTATAGCCATTTTCAGGAAGCAGAAGGAAGCATCTGGATACTACTTAGCTTTCTCCTCTCCACCACGTGCTTTAGGTTTCAAACTATCCTCCTGGCCCTCCACTGGACTCCTTCCAATTTGTCAGAGTTTCTCCTAGAATTGTACACCAGTATCATGACTGGTGATTCAAGGAGTTGCCTATCCAGTTCCTTTAGATTTCAGGAATTTCTAAAAAACTCTTCTTTTTCTAGCTGTATAGTTGCAGGCACGATTTTGCAACAAAATTTGACAGTACAGAGAATTTGGTTGGAAGGCACTGCACCAGAACTTCACCAGCTTGCAACCCTCTTTCCAGCTACTTATTTCTGCCCCCTTGTTTTAGATCTAAGCCTCTCCCAGTGATTTGTGTGCATGTGATGTATGGTACCAGCAAGCTCAGGTGGAGCACAGGTCGGTGTCCACTGGAGCAAGAGATGGGGGCTCAGAGTGTGTGGGTACCTCTGTGACCACTGCTGGCTGTCAAGCTGGGCTGGCTGGCAAGCAGACTAAAAGCTTTGGGAAGCAGATATGAAAGTAGCCACAAGACAGATAGTGCTGAGACCAGAGAGGCTTTGAGCTGTCTGCAGGAGGACAGCCATGGGAAGGCCAGGAGTCAGCAAAGGCATCCCTCTGTGTCCTCCCATCTGTGTGAGGTGGCTGGGGATCACAGAGCTGAGTGCTGCACGGACTCTCTGGGCCAGTTGTCAGAGGATCCACACTGAATGTACAGTAATTTCATGATTATAAGCTGCACTGAGTACTAGCCGCACGTTACGATACAGAGTGTGATAAAAGGTATCTGTTCTATCACCATCTGTTGAGGGTGGGGGCAGTGATCCTTATCTCCATGGGAGATATTCTGCTAATGGGTCATCCATTGAAACCAGGCAGGGCAGTGTTCTTTATCTTTTCACAACCCATCCTTCCTCCAGCCAGTCATTTTCTGCTCATGGCCATTGAGTCCCACTGTGGCACTGATAAAATCACTGCATCCCATTGGAAGTTGCTCCAGCCAGGGGGAAGAGCCCAACGTTTCTTACCAAGATAAAAACAGAGGTTTTGGGACACTAAGGGAGCCCCTTTCTCCACTGGACTCCAGAGGAAAACCGGATTTCTCCACATCACCACTGGAGCTCTGGAGGGAAACTGCACCTTGTACAGGAGCACTGCTCCAACTGAGCCACATCTGTCACTGCAGGAGGATGCAGCCACCATGGAATGGGACTGCTGCCAACACCCTGGCTGACGGGTGTCAGGTTGTACTCTGACTTTGTCAGGGCTTGGAGTTTGTTTCTTTGTAGTGCTGTATTTCTATTTTAATTTCCCTAGTAAAGAACTGTTATTCCTAATTCCCATATCTTTGCCTGAAAGCCCCTTGATTTCAAAATTATAATAATTTGGAGGGAGGGGGTTTACATTCTCCATTTCAAAGAGAAGTTCCTGCCTTTCTCAGCAGACACCTGTCCTCCCAACTAAAACAGCAACTTTTTGTTCTTTGTCCGTATATAAGCCGCACCTGATTATAAGCCGCACTTTGGGTTCAGACCAAAATTTTAGTCAAAATGGTGCGGCTTATAATCATGAAATTACTGTATGTGCATATTTCCTACTAGGAGGCTTCCATCCTGCTCAGCTGGAGAGGGGAGCAGGATGAGCCCAGTGGTGCTGTTTGTGCTTGTGTGGAAGCTGAGTGTTCTGCCTGTGATCCCAGTGATGTGCCTGACCCAGCCACACTCTGCCAGGAATAGCTGCTCAGCACCACAGCTGCCTGCAGCTGGAGACTAAAAATTCCATGTGTCTCTACATGTGTGTGTGTATATACAAGAAATGTATTTATACATAGACATATACACACACACATGTTAAAAAACCAAGCAACTTTGCAGAATATTTTACCTAATTTAATTTGCAGGAGAGCCAGAGCCCCACTACAACTGAGGAGTTCATTTTTTGCAGTACTACATTTCTTAGAATGCTTTGTTAGAATAGTGTCATAACTTCATAAATATTAATATATTGTATAAGTAATATGGTAGTGTTACAGCATTATAAATATTAATGTCTTGCTTTAATTGAAAAAAAATGATAACTTGCAGTGGTATATATTCTGTGTCAAATACATAAAGTATGTTGCACATAGTGCAATCAAATTTACAAAACACATCTTATAGCATAACCAGGTTGTCTTGGGAAGCCTTATGGGGTTTGTTCAGTACTCAGAGAATGAGAGCTGTGATTCTGAGAGAGATTTAGCCTGTACTTCCAACAGCCCCCAAAGGTCAATTCCACACACTGTGACAAGCTGGGCACTGTTTCATTCCAGAGATGCAGCTGCAGTAAGGCTTAAGGTCATTGCTTTACAGCTGAGGGAACTGCACTGGTGATACTTCCTGAGCAGCTTCAACTGGATCCTTCTCCTTGGCTCTCAACCAAGTCCTTTCCAAAACACAGTCATCCCACACATAAATCACAGCCCTGCTCACTCTGCCCTTGCCACTGCATTCTGAATAGCAATAAAGAACTGACACCACCATGGCTATGCAGCTCTTCTAAATTAAGTTATAACAGATTTATTTTATTCAAAGGACAGTTTTATCTAGGTGGTTTATATACAAGAGATTTTTAACAGAAAAACAGCAGTGATATAACTAGTCTGCCATAATTATACCCATATAACACTTCATGATACATGCATGACTACTAATGCACCTTTCCTCATGTATAAATGTCTCACTGGTGTTCATTTGGACTTGAATTTCCACAATAAAGTCCTTTTGCTCTCACACCTTCAGCTGATAAATTCTTATGAAAAATTCAACATTACAAAATTAAAATGCAAGTGCAAAGAGCCTAGCTAAGTAAAAAAAAACAATCCCAAAGCTTGCTGTCTTTCTGCAGACAGGTTTTAGAGCTTAAACAGAATCTGTCCCCACATTCAGCCTTTCCTAGAAGCATCACAATGGTCCTGGTCCAGACACTAAAATTCCTGAAATCAAATTTGTGTCATTTGGCACCTCTGTCTCCATCAAATCCCTTCTTGGGTTCAGCTATATCAGAAGTCAGTGCTGGCAAGCACAGTGCCTGTCAGCAGCTCCCTGATGCACCTTTATGCCAAATTAATGAACCTTCTTTTTTAATATCTGGTATTTAGAAAGCATGGGATTTACCAGTTCACCACATACCAAAGAAAATTTGGTCCCAAATCTTCTCTGGAAGTAGGAGTAATTTGGAATCTGTCATGAAAGGAGCTTATGCTTATCTCTGGTAAGGTCTGTAACAGCTCCTTCATGTCCCCACACAGTGTGACAATGAGAGACAAAGCAGGAACTTGGGAAGTTTGGGGATGGTCCAACTTCACCAAAACCCAGGCTTTCACCATTGCAAACACAGAGGGCAGGGTTTGGTTTTGTAGAGAACATGCAGCAAGGGAACTTTAAATCAGCCATTCTTTAACTGTGAGCCTCAGCAGAGCTACAGCAGCAGATGTTCCTAAAATCAGCCTGGCCTTTGCCCACAGCTTTACTGGGAGTGGCAGGGAAGTATCCCACTGCCATCTGAATTAATGGAAAGCTTTTGCACACCATATCACACTGGGACAAAGAAAGTGGTTATTTGACCATGCAAGTGACAGACAAGACTTTATGCACACTGACCAGTTCTTTAAGCAAATCAAGAAACCAGTCATGACACCAACACTGAAAACAGGATTCTGCCCATTCAGAATAAATTATTCTGACAAGACTATGAGTCCAGGGCAATGGCAGATTTATTTAGACCAGGGTAAGTGGCAGGAGGGAAGGCAAAAGTGCATAACCCCACAGGAGCTGCTGCTAAAGCCATCACAAGCAGATGTGAGTGCTTTGCACACAGTGCCAGGAGCCAGCTCTGGGGCTCTCAGAGTGACCACACATCCCTGGAAAATGTAGATTTCAACTGGCAGGTGAAAATGTTGGACAGTTCTTGTGATCCCAGAGAGCAAATCTGAAATCCCATCACCTTGCACGAAATAATACAGTGTGACTTACCTGTGCAAATACCAACTTGGCAGGGAAAAGTTTTCCTGCAGGAAAATTCTTCCAATCAGGTTGTAGTCTCCCCCACTGGTTTTTAAAAGCAGTTCAGCACTACAGTGGTCATTTTTATTAGAATCTTCTTTGCCTTGCAAACTAGAATTCAAGGCCTCTCTCGTTTGGTGCTGTGCAATGTTGGGTAGGGTTGGAAAACTCCACACTCAGGGAGGTCAAATCACTAGATTGCTTTTCCACCTGGCAATTTTTCCAGTGAAAAAGCAGAAAAATTTGGGGGATAATGGCAAATCACAGCCTATGTTTGGAAGAGCAGCTATTACTCACAGACATACAGCATGAGCTCTTCTGAGACACTGCAGAGAACCCACATTTGTGATTTCCCTCCAGACTAGAGACCTTGTGCTTAATTCTCCCAGAACTCACCTCCCAAGACAATCCAAAAGTCAGGAAAAGCTTGTTTCCAGCACTGGGATTTTCACATCTCCCTTTTCCTTCTGCTTTACATTCCATATTTTATTTATTTATTCTTATTGAGGGTAGATTTGTCAAATTTAATGAAAGCACCAGCTCTGAAACAAACTTGCATCCTTTTCCCCAGGACCTCAGTAAGAGCTATGATGCTGCCCTCTGCATGACCTTTGCCTGTGAAATGCATATTTCTCTTTGCTTTGGCCAGGCCTTGGCAGCTTTATGAACCCCAGGAGAAGAAAGAAAATGAGTAGAGACTGAGACAAGATAGAAAAGGCTAAACAGTGAGAGGATAAAGCAGAGTAAGGGAAAAAGAAGGAAATGAAAAAGGGAAAACAAAAGAAGACACAGGTTAGAGTAGACATATAAAAAGAAAAATCTTTTTCTCATTTGTCATTTAGAAGTGTGGTCTCAGGAGCTTATCCTGACAGCAAGAATCACTGGAAGGATTGTGGAGACTGGGTCGCTTGAAACTGAAGGAGCAGAAAGCAGCCTTAAAATAGTAAAAAGGAGAAAAGAGAAAGATTTTGAGCAAGACTATCCATTTGTAAGTGACCTGTCCTTATGTCCTCATGTGGTCTATTATTTCCAAATCATACCTGCTTGCAAAAAGATAAAAAAAAAAATATCTAGGAAAAAAATGGGAGCTCAGAGAAGCTGTAAAAAAAAATTAAAAATAAAAGAAGATCAAAAAGTAGGTTTTATGTAAGGTAATTATTCTAATAATCATTTCTGATGTGCTCTATCTCTGATGACCTGGCTACAAACCTCAAACCTCAACTACTGCCTTAACAGCATCTGCCCCCAAGCAGGCAAAACCGCCAGATCAGCATCTGCTGTTTAAGCCATCGACTTAAGCCAAGAGGGAATTTATTATTCACCAGCAACTGGGCAACTTTAAGCCATGATAAACGTTGTCAGGACAGCAGGAATGATGATTTCACAGGTAAATTGCTCTTTTATTGTTTGTATAAACAATACTATCAATAGACAGGCGTCTTGAGCATCACCAGTCCAAGCTGTAACACTGCCCAGGCAGCCTGAAGGCACCTAACCCCAAGGTACCACATGTTCCTCCTGGAAAAGACAGGAAATTAGCACTTGGGAGTAAAGGCAGGGCCTTTACTTCCCTGTACACTTCATCTGGTAACAGTTTCACTTGGACCTCAGTTTTCCAGATATCAGCTGAGGATGATCCTACATCTATATCATGGGAAGACCAGGAAAAAAAAAAAATTCAGGGCCTGTGAATGTGAAGTAGCAGGGGTCACAGAAAGCCTGGGGATAAAGAGATATAAATGCAGACTGATTTTTATTCGGGACCACTCAGTAGTACTTCAGGATGTGACAAAGGGGATGGAAGGATACACAAAGAGAGGGAACTGCTTCGTCTGGAATATAAGTCAATAATAATAATAAAGACATCTGACTAACAGAGAAAAGACAGAACAGCCCCATTCTACCACACCACCCAAACCAGCTCTATAAAGGCAATAAGACAGAACACAAAAGGTATTTCTCCCCACCTTTTACTGAAGCCATTCCCCATATTTGCAACTTCTTTCAAGGACAGAAATAATATTTGGCTTCCCTGGCAACGAAGAACAAAGGGACAATAGGAAGCTGCCGGTGGAATTTATGAAGCCAAGTACTGCACTCACCCCTTGCATGGGGACAGCAGTCAGGCAGGGCACACAGGCCCCAGTGAAACAGCAGCTAGAAAAGCTCTCTGGCTAAAAGCTATTTGTGCTGCTTTGACACAGAGCAGTTGTTTGGACTCATAAGTTAGAGAAAGGGATTTCTTTAGCAGAGTAACACTTTGAAGAGCTCTTTGCCTCACAGCTGTAACAGCAGCTACATCCACAGTGCACGTTTTCCTTGTACCTATTGGATTCCAGACCAAAACACATCACAGGCCCAAACAGATTCAGGGGCAGCTGCTGGAAAAGTCAGTGAGGACTGTGCTCATATATGGACAGTGTTAAAGTCTGTGATTAAACTGCAAGACCTGGGAGCATTTCTGAGCTGCATCCCAACTCCATGCTGGATTCAGACACATCAACCCTCCCCAGAAAAGCTGATTTGTTTTATAGTTTTTGCTTGTTTGGATTTTTTTTTTTCTCTTCAGGCTCCTCAGATGGAAGAATATTCCCTCCTACACTATCCTGGTTTGGGTCAGGACAGGGACCTGCACCCAGGTTTTCTGCTGTGGAGGTTAATGTTATGTTTTCTAACACTAAGAAACACCTCTGAACCTGTGTATGGCATCTGCATACTTGCAGATGACACAGAACAGGGAGGAGCAGTTGATAGACCAGATGGTTGTTTCATCATTCAGAGAGAATCCTGAAAGTGTGCAGAAATGAGCAAACAGGAATCTCATTAATTTTAACAAAAAGAAAATATCAAGACTGCTCATAGGGAGGAATATCCCTGTGCACCATGTTGGGGAAGAGCAGGCTGAAAAGCAGAAAAGAACCAGGGTGTCCTGGCAGATCCAAGGTGACCATGAGCCAGTTTTGGGCTCTCACAGCAAAGCCAGGCTTTGGTAGGGGCATCAGCAGCAGCTCAGGAGAGGAAAAGCTGCCCCTCAGCACTGGTGACACCCAGCTGGAGTGTTGTGTCCAGTTCTGAATACCCCTGTGCAAAAAGAAGCTGACACACTGGTATGAGTCCATCAAAGCACCACAAAACTCCAGGGATGGAGCATCTGTTACATCATGAGAGACTGAGAAAGCTGGGACTGCTTAGATGGACAAGGGGGATCTTGTCAATGTGTATAAATAACTGATGGGACAGGGAGTAAAGAACAGAGCCAGACTCTTCTCATTAGTATCCAGTGAATGGACAAGAAGCAATGGGAACAAATTCAAATACAGGATATTTCATTTAAACAGGTATGTGTAACTGTGAGAGTGATTAAACTCTGGAGTGGTGATTAAACTCTGGAGTGGCTTGCCCAGAGACATCATGGAGTCTCCAATGTTCCAGATTTTCCAAATCCAGCTAGACAGAGCCCTGAACAACCTGCTGTAGGTGACCCTGCTCTAAGCAGAAAGTCTGGAAAAGATGATCTTTGAGGTCTTTTTCAACTAAATGATTTTATGATTCTGTGATTTTCCAAACTCATTCTGTGATATAATTGCTTCTCAGGATGCATTGACAAGCCCCAATCTCCTTTAAAACAGCTTGGGGAAAAAAAAACCCAAACCTTTATTGAAGGTAGAAATTCTGTTTGTCATGACCCCAGGTGCATCATTTCAGCATTTCAGCATCATCTCAGCTCTGCTCACACAGAGGTGCACATTAGTTATACTTGAATGTCCTGCAACAGAGCTCAGGGAAGCAAGAAAAGGCTCTCCCAGGTACATCTCCTGCACAAGCAGCATCACTGGCCTTTTCAAACAATGTCATCATTCAACCAAACTGCTGTCCAGACAATGGAAATGGCACTTGGCACTCTGGCTGCTGAGTAAGCACTGGGACAATATCACCTTTCAGGATTGTTTAGTCTTCACATCTGTGTTTATTAATTAGATTTACTCTGATGCAAACATGGAGAGTGCTACAGGAACAGAGTTTAAGATAACGAAATCTGAAAAACTTGTTATGAGTTTTACATAATGACTTAGTGTCCAGATGTTTCACAACCAAAATAATTCTCTTGTAGCCTGTTTGACTACTCCTTCTGAAGTTCTGTCTCCAAATCTCAACAAAGACCTTCCTGGATCACCACAAGCAATCTCTCAGCAAAAAGAAGAAAAATCAGCACACACCCAGCCCAGGTCTAAAGCGCCACACAGTGAAAGTTCTGCCAAGTTTACTGCAGGTACTGAAGTTTGGTGAAAAATCCCAAATAAAAGACAATGTAAATAAAACAAAATAACACATGATAGAAGTCTCGGAGTAGTAAAAGTTCTGTGAAAATGTAAAAAACATTTATTAATAACCAGAAAAAAAGCCCTAGGAGCTGTTAGGAAGGAATAGCAGGCAATGCAGAAACCACCATGGTGTCACTGCACAATTCAATATTCAATATCCATACCCAGATGAGTCTCCATTTCTAGATCCATGTCCCACCTCTCTCCCCACTCAGAAATCATGCAGAGAACTCAGAGACATTTAAGGGAAATGTGTTAAATTGCAACTAACCCTCTTCTACCTGGAAGAGAGACAACTGGGAGGTGAGAGAGACCACACAGGAAGTGAGGAAGGGAGATGAAGGGATTGAAAGTGCTGTCTCTTTCAATTAAAATAAAAAAGTGAAACAAAAGGGGGCATTTTCTTACTGCCTGCAAAGCTGAACTGTGGCACTTGTGGCCACTGTACTGCAGGTCTCAAACATTCACACAGACCAAAAACATCCATGAACAGAAGAAAAATCCATCAAGAACCAATGAACTCACATACAGCTCTTGATTTAAGAAGTTCTTGAGCTGTGAGCTTGGTCAGACACTAGAACAGGCTGCCCAGAGTGGTTATGATGGTCCTTTGGTTCAAGCTGGTACAGCTGCTCTTGCAGGATGTTTAGAGTTCATACATCTCTGCAGTGCCTATAGAGAGCCCAGGAGTTCAGATGTAGAAATCTGCATGGCAGACTCAGAAAAAGTTAGGCCAGAGAAATCCCAAGCTACTTTGCACTGAGTTTTGCTCTCAAGCTACCCAAAATATCAGAAGGCAAAAGAGTAATAATAATAATAATAATAGTAGTAATAATAATAAAAGAGTAATAATAATACTAATACTAATAATAGTAATAATAACAGCAATAGTTGAATTCTCTGGAAATAATCTGGAGCATATTAACATGTTGGTACAGCAGAAAAGTCAATATGCCTCTATTATTATCAGATAAATAGTGGTAAGGGACATGATTGTCACAGTCCCATGAAGACTGGACTTTGCAGAGCACTTCAGAATCAGGTGGAGGTTTATTAACAGAATCCATCAATCTGATTACAGTATCTGTCCCTGTTTCTGTGCCTGGAGTTGTGGTACTGAGGTGGATTGTATTAGGCAGAGTTAAAGACAAAAGAGGGGGAAAAGTGAAACAGGAGAACACTGGAAAGCATGGAGATGAAAGACACACAGGAAGGCATTGGATTAATGGACAAGCAGTTATGTTGTGATCAGCTAATGCACAGAGATTAGCATGCAAGGCATTTTCTGAAGAAAAAAACCAAAAAAAGGTCCTGTCAGGCACAAAGTGATGTACAAAAGACAAAACAGCCAAATGTCTAGGAAGCTGTAACTCCATCTTCCTTCCACTGCTTCTCATGTTTGAGGTGGGAGCGGGGTAAGCCAGGAGAAAGGTCAGGGGATGAAAACAACAGTGGGGAGCTGGCAGAATGCCTGGGGTTCTGTGGAGCAGAGCTGTCCCTCCCAGAGGATAAACCAAGGGCACAAATCTTGGGTTTCCACTACAGCCACCGTAACAAGGAGGGAAAGTTCTGGGATACAATTTCAGTGTAGACATTACCTTCTGTGCATTGAGGAACAACAGAACTGTTGTATCTTGGCTAAGATGTGGGGGAAAGCACCAAAAACCTTCTATAAATTGTTTTCAAAGTCATAGGGGTCAAGCAGAATTATTCTCCAAATAAAAACAGAACAATTAGATTGGATGGAAACCTTCTTCAGGACTCCAAAGAGTAGGACAGCAAGGAATAATTGCCAAAAACAAGTTAACAATTCCAAAAAGCAGCTTCCAGAGCTTAGTGACTCTAAGATCTCACAAGACTGAAATAATTCCTCTCAGCAGCTTTTGTTCCCCACAGGAAAAAATGGTAGGCTCCTGGGATACTTCCCATCTGGGAATAGCAGCTAAAAGAGACTGATCTGCTGCTCAGAGCCTCACATAGAGCTCTGTGATCCAGGGATTTCCAAAACCAACAGTAACACAAAGAGCCTTTCAACAGCCTGTCCAACTGAGGCAGAAGGGCTGGTTGGAAGAGTTTTAAAGTCTATTTCTTTCTATTAAGACACAGTGCAATGGACTTATTCTTCATTCAGGTTTGACCCAGCCTGGGTATCAAGATGTTTTTCAGATGAGACAGAGGGGGACAGGATCATTAATAATTGAAGTAACTCTCAGCATAGCTCAGGTGCAGACAGGACACAGGCTGTTATCTCATGGTCACTCCAACCCTTCAACTAGTTCTCTATCAAAATATCAAAGGAAGATTGAAGGGCACAATCTTCCCAAAAAGAGCTGCAGGTAGCTGATCATGGCAATCCTTCCAAAGGTAGAAGGAAGGCTTGTGAGCTGGAAGCTTTTGAAGGGTTTAACTAATATGCCCATCACTACGAAGGGTAAAATTGACTCAAACCCAGTTTAATGTTTTCAGGTGACTTGGAGCTTTAAAACCACAAAAATCCCACATATTTTAGCACCACATCACACTCCTCAAAATTGGGTCTGAGAACATTCCACTCATCTGAAAACTGGTGTATATCCAGAGTAAATGTAGGAAATGGGAATTTACCCAGTTCTGATGTGGGTGATACAAAGCTTCCCCACTTTGGACTTCCCTATTTGGAATACTGAGCATATTTACCATCACAATACTCATATAATATCCTCATTCAAACCCAAACTCCCACACCAATGAGCAGAGGAGAGCATACCTGCTCTACCCTGCTCACACCTGACTCACCACCCACCCCTACAGAAGCAGAGACAGGCTGTGTAAGGATGTTATCTTGCAGGCATAAGCCTCATAATAGGGCAATTAAATTTACATCAAAATCTGAACTATCAATATTTGCATCTCTTTAAAGTCAACAATGAGAAACAGTCATCTCCCAAGGACAATTTGTGAGCTGTCCCAGACCGTTTTACCATGAAATTGTGTAATCTCTGTCCTTGGAGTTGCTCAAAACCCAGCTACAAGACCCTGAGCAACTTCAAAACCTCTGTGGTTACAGCTTTGTTCCAGCTCCAGGAAAGCACTTAGAGACACTCCAAGCATGTGCTGAAATCCTCCTCACTTCAGCAGCCAAGGGACTGGTGATTCCTGTCTCCCCAGCACTCATGGAAATCCCAGCCAGACAGAGATGCTGAAAAACTGAGGAGAGTTCACCCAGAGGACCACCAAGATGATTAGAGGGCTGGAGCACATCACACAGAAGGGTAATGGAAGTATGTTTGTTTAGTCTGGGAAAGATTAAGGGCAGGACCTGACTGCAGACTTGCACTTCCTCATGGGGTTGGCTATTGAAGAGAAAGCCAGATCCTTCCCAGAAGTGCACAGAGGGAGGACAAGACACAAAGGCCAGAAGCTGCAACAAGGGAAAACCCAACCAAGTTAAATTTTTCACCACCAGAGTGGGTAATCTTAGAATAGGTTGCCCAGAGAGCCTGTGGAAGGCACATCCTCGGGATATTTTCAGGATATATTGGACAAGATCACACCATCCTAACACAGCTTTGAGGTCCTCCTTGTAGTTCAAGACCTCCACCCTCAGTCCACTGATTATTCTCTGACTGAATTCCAGCCCCTTAAAGGTGTTTCATTCTCTCACACAGGCATAACCACATGGTACAGCAGCTCTCCACAGGACAGGTATGATTTTCTGAGTCAGGGAGCTGCTCCTTTATCTCTTCTTTCCCCCACAAATCTTAATCAAAGTTTCTCTTGCCAAAAGATAGAATGTTTTATTAAATGTGTTTTGAATAATTGGGAGAATTAAAGCTTGTAATAGTAGACTAATTTCTCCATCTCCTGCTCATCTTCAGGCAGCTCCTAGGATTTCCATAATTATCACAGTCTGCTCTGTTGGACTGCTGAGAATTAGTTACAATCTCCAAGCCTTAAAATTGTATTTCATACTGCACATGGCACTTCTGAGAGGGAGGAAGCATTGAGCATGTTAGGAATCAGCCCAATGGCAACAATAGGAGCTTTTGTACCAGGGAACGGCATGTTGCCTGGGAATGGGCCAGAACAACAAATTGATATGACAGGCTTTGCCTGCTGTGGAAGTATTAAATCTCAGCTGATAGTGGAACGATCACCTTTCTCTGAAAAGCACTATGATCTGAGCTATGCTGCCCCTTAACATAAAATGTAAATGACCCATGGACACAAGGGGAAGCTGCTGTAAGCCCTATTCAGCCTGGAGGCTGGGAAGGTCATTTCCTAGCCAGCTCCTAAAATTCAGCATAACAATATGCAACTCTCCCAGTCCCAGACAAGTGAGTCTCTGGAGCAGTGAAGCACAGAGAATTAGATTCAGGAGCACAGGTCCTCTCTCAAAGCCTTTGTTTGCACATCAGTACACTCAGTCAACTCCCTCATTCCAGCCAGGACTCCCTTACCTTAGGGCTATCAACTTATACCAGTGCCCACTTCCCACAAAGGTAAGGACTGGTAGATTCAGCTAAAGTAGCAAAAGCCAGTAAAACAGAAAGTCCTCAAGGATAACTGAGCCAGTGTCACTTGGGTACCTCTCTTCTCCCTCTGTTTAGCTATTTGGACTAGTTCAGGCTCTGGAAACATCCCAAGGCTCACTCACTGACCATGAGGCAGCTCAGCAGCAAGGGGTGTCAGTGTCTATCCCAGCCTGAAAATTACTTTTCCTCTGCAAGCAAGGTGGGGGAATGCATTTGGCACTGCACTGGACATGTTGCAATCTAGGGCTTCATGCTCACTTTAGGTTAGGGAGAAGCATTTTTTAGACATTTGTAAAGCATCTCTAAAACCAGCACTGCAGTCCTGCTCAGGCCATAGCGAAGTGTTCAGGGTCACCTATCTAATATTGCCAGTCTACTGAGCTGGGAGTACATCACCCCAGGGTCCCTCTGCCATCTATGGAGATGGAAAGGCACTTCAGCAGGGCATTTCAGCCAGCCTGGGGCTCAAGTTGGCCTCTTGGGCCTCCACAGATTCCAGGATCTGCCCAGGACACAGGATTCCTAACACAGACATTGTCTTCAAAAATAAGAATGACAGGTTACTTCTGCCAGTGCTGGTTAAACCTCTGACAGATATGAATTCATCTAAAAATAAGAAACATCATCTTTTTCATGTCTGAGTAACAGCTTTACAAATCTGAGCCATGCCAGTTTTAAATCCCACCTAGGTATTCCTAAGCAGCTAGATCTAGGACTGATCTAGGACTCAGGATGAGCCACCATGATCCTGTTCCTCAGAGCTGTACAGGCTGAGCTGGGGTGAGTTGAGCTCATAGAGGAGGAGAAGCAATTACCAAACAACTCTGCCACAAGGCCTGGATGAAGCTCCAGAATTATATCAGACCCCTGACACTCCATCAGAATACCAGCAACACTGTCAAAATGCACGTTCAATGTTCATCTATCCCCTAACTCCTTGTCTTAATCTTTTTTCACGAGAAAAGTCATCCCAGCTAATTAGTCCAAAGGTTTATAGAGGAAATAAGTAAAGCAGACAGCAGAGACTACTCCTTAAATCTGTAGAGATAACAAGGGAAGTTTCCCTCAGCATTAGACCATAAATTTCCCAGAACCAACCTTTCTCCATTATATTGCTGAGACCAGCAGGTTTCTAAGAGCTCTTGGTTACAATGCAGAAAAACGTAATTAGCACAACTGCCTTTAATTAGCATTTCTATTCAAAGGAAGGTGCTCACCTATCGGGTTGTCATGATAAATAATTGTCCTTTTCCCCTTGGTCCAGGTGTGCTCCACCTGATCCCTGTGGCAGAGAAAGAGGAAGGCAGAGGAAGTGTGGGCAGCACCTGTACAGCTCAGAGTCTTTCATCCAGTCCTTTCCCAGGGCTGGCAACTGGAACAGCAGAGATGAGAACTAAGAGGTAAAAGAAGGATGTGAGGAGACAGGGAAATCTGACCCGTTTGTTTGCAAAAAGAAAATGTAGGTTTCATCAGCAATGAGCAAACTCACTATCCACCCTAGACAAAGGACAGGAACATCTAATTTTCCCTCAAATCTCTCTCTCTCTCTCTCTCCCTCCCTGTGAAGATGAAGGAGGATTTCTCACTGAGATTTCCACCTTTTTTGACTTCCATACATGCCTGAGACATGCAGTCCATGAATTACAACTTAGACAAACTAACTCAGTGCCCTGACTAGTGGGTCATCAAGAGCACAAAGAGCTGATCTGGGCAGTCAGGCTCTGGTTCCTTGCACAGACAACACAGAGAAGCAGAGCCCGTCGCTCAGATCATCAGAAACAAGTGCCAGGTTATGGGAAATTTTCTCTACTGGCTAAATAAAGTAGCAATGATAAATTATCCCAGAGTATCCCCTCACACCCACCACTGTCAGCCAGCAAAGCAGAAGGGACAGTGGGAGTTGTTTCAGAGGAGAAAATGTCTCCTAGGAAATGGCCAGCTTGCAGGAGAGGCAGGCAACGAGGTTTATAGCAATAACAGAGGGTGTTGGAGAAGATTTGTGCCTGTTCCAGTCTGGTTTGTACATTAATAACCCCATTCATACAGTAAGGGGTTTGTAGCTTCAGAGATCCACTGTTCTTGTATTACATCACATCAGGTACAACATTTACAGGCTTTAAAAAAATCACCTAAAAGCAGCACTGGCCTTTTTGGAAGCTCTTACCAATAAGGGAGCCCCACAAAGAGTCTTAGGAAGGGGGATTTGCAGGGGATTAGGATTAAGCCAGTTTCAGTTACTGAAAAGTGAACTGCTGCCCAGGGAATTGGGGCTGGGATAACTAATAGTTTGGCTTTCTTTTGCTTCTATCTTTCACTACCAAACATTAGAGCATGCTAGGGAGACAAAGAAGGGAAGCCAGACCCTCTGCAGTCAACAGGGCCACACACTGCCTGCATGAGCAAAATGTGATGGGAAAAAGAAACCCTCAGAGAACATCCTCAGGTAGCCCTCTAGGCAAGAATTCCAAGGGCAGGGTCACTCCCAGGGCAAGGACACTTGGAGGCTGAGGGAGGAGTGAAGACCAACCTGCATCACTTCTCTTTGAAGAGGTGCACAGGGCCCCTTGAACATGGTCATTACGAAGACCATGAGAGCACAAGGGACACCACCCCAGGCTCCCTTGTGACACAGCTCACCCCACACCACATCACACATATTGCTGCTATGCCGAGTGAAATGTCAGGCTGCAACCTTCCTAAAACATGAATGTGCCAAGAATGGGCCAAGTCTAATGGATAAAGGGATAGACTGGGTTTTTGAGGTTCTGGCTATGTTACTGAACTACTTTGTGGTGTCCTGGAAGTCTTCCTTTGTTCCTTGTAACTTCCCATTCTGTCCTCTCACATTATGTCCCACATATTGTCCCTGAAAGTCTCACCAGGTGGTCCTACAGCACCTGTTTTGTCCCCAGTATTAGAGTACCAACACCTCAGCACCAAAAGTAATAATTTTTGAATCCACTCTTTGCTGCAGCATGAAGAGCACACACCCACATGAAGACTAACACTTGGATTCTGGAAACTGTTAGGTAAGTTTTGGAGAATACATGAGTTAGGGGAGTCACACTGAGAAATCCAGTCTCTCATGATCCATCCACTCTTTGCAGGAGGGTTGTATCAGGCATTGCCATCTGTGCAAAGGTGTCATGGTAATGCAAAAAACAAAATAGAAGTTCAATTCCCAAGTTTAACAAAAAAAAAGTCTCCTGGTTTCAATAAACTTCGCCTGCTTTTCTGTGCAGGGGAAGTTTAACAGCTGCCCGCTGTTTGTCTTTGATTTTCTCACTTGTAAGACTTTATTTCAAAATCCCAAAGATGGTCTCTTCTGCTGTAGGTCCAGTGAAAAAAGCCCATTTAGTTGAAATTAACCAAAGAGAAATTAATTTAACTCATGTAAAACAGCTTATCATGACAAAGTGAAAGTTTAAGCCAGAAAGGTTTCTAACCTCATAAACCACAAGCCTCTAACAAGGGAAGAATCAAGGGACTTTTATAATCCAGGTCTTTGCAAGAACAGCCACTGGAGTACATCAGGCCCCCTGAGTCACCCTGGGAGAACAAAACCACAGCAGAGCAGTTTGAGGAGCTAAAACTTAACAGAATTATTCACTTCCAGAGCCTTATAAATACTGATTGCTGGAGTAGTCAGAGCTTGATCAAGTGTTAAGTTCAAGAACTGGCATCATTCCTGACATTGGACACTGTTTCAGCCAGAACCTAGTGCTATTAGGTCATTTGGGTCTAAATCCAGGAAAATATTTTATGTATTATGACCTCAACTCAGGCAAGATAAACTGCCTTTGAAAAAGTGAGCTTGCACTCACTCATGTCTCAGAAGGCAGGGCTTTGGTCTATGCAGATCTGAGGCATTAAATCACCATCTCTGCCATGCTGAGCAAGGTGAACTCTTCTGCTTCTGCCTCCCAAAGTCTCTGCAGATGTACCTGTTACCTGGGTCAGTCTAAGAAAGGCCATGCAAGACACCAGCACTTTCATTCCACAAGAGCCAAACTAACTCCCCACACCACACAAAGGTCTAACCTTCTAATCATCTCCTTCATGCTAATACTGCTCATAATGTTACAACAAAGATTGGGATCTCAGCTCCAGAAGCTGCTCTTTGGCAATTTCCACAGCCAAATATAACTGCACAAATATGACTGCAGCATCCTCTTCCTTGCAGATATTGCTCTGACATCCCCTGACTGATGGCACTCAGTCTCACACATGCCAGGATAACTCTGGTGTTCTATCTTCCCTCCCTGCTTTCCACAGAGAGGAGTTCAAGCCTGCCTGGGAAGACTGTGGAACTGTGCCAAGAATGAGGAAGAAGGGAGAAAGTAGGATTATATCAGACAAATCCACAAATCATCCTAGGTACCTGCTCCCATGATTAGAGCAAGCATGAGGCTGTTTCTGTCTTCTGCTAATTAGAAGTGTAGTCCAAAGTGGGACATGAAATAGGGAAAATGCCAGACAGCTAATATGCTGATCATTCACTTCCATGTATGAAGAGGAAAGCCAGCACAGCTGTCTTGTTTATCATAGCACACAGGTAAATCCTCCTGACTGAATATCAGCAGCCCCTCCCCACACTGACCTCCTCCAGCATTTGTTCCCACCTCCAGCCTCTGTATTTTGTCTGGCAGAGAGCAGGTGAGACTGACTGTGTGGTCTCATAAAGAAAAGTAATCTTTAGCCCAAACTTGCCTGCTTGATCCTTCTGCTTAAAAAAAAAAGAAAAAAAAAATCAGCTTTCAACCTGATTTACATGAGTGCTTAGAGGCATCTTGGTTCAGAAAGCAGCAGGGCAAGAGATGTGCTGCCCTAACTGCCCCAAAACAGAGGATCTGGGGAAGGACTCACATGCAGCCTTCAGCTGCTCTCTTGTTTAACCAAGTCTTCCACTTGGGCATGACAGCAGCTGGATGGAGGGCACATGCAAAATGTGGGAATATTTTAAATGTAGGTGTGCCTACCTGCATAGCTGTGGGCTGAAGAAACTAGAATCCATTAAAAAAAATTAAAAACCAAAAACACCCAGCTATTTCTGTGGATAAGGATCCGAAGGAAAATGCAGTATTTCCAGTCTTATCACAGAGTCATTTATACAGGAAAAGACCCCCAAGACCATCAAGTCCAACCTTTGACAATCACCACCTTGTCAAATAGACCATAGCTCCAAGTGCCATGTCCAGGTCATTCCTTGAACATGGTGAAGATCAGGTAATATCTCATACACCAAAGGGATATTTCACAGGATAGAAGAGCTTCAAATGGAGGATTCAAAAACAAATTGACTCTATAAATTGGGCCATCAGGCAGTTGTATATGGCTCTTCCAGCTTCAAGGCAACATTCAAAAAGAATGCTCATGCTAGAAAAAGTGTAAATGGAAATAGTTAGCATCTCTGATTCTGAAAAAGTTAAAGGATCTTCAAAGCCAAAAGCCTCAGAACATTTCACGACATACAGATTTGTTCTCTGTCCCTCTCTATCCAAGTGGTCTCAACATCCCAAATCCCCATGTTGCCTTTGAAGTACCAGCCTTAACTTACATGAGCCACTGTTTTCCATATGTCAAATTAAGTCAAGTTAATTAACTGAAGAACAGCAAATAAATACTTGCTTAGATTAATACTGTTCTTTTTCTCATAGAGAGAGGCCAAGTTAGTCCAACATGAATGATCCCATCTATCACTAACAAGTTGTTCCACATTCACTGAAGACCTGATCATGGGTGACTAAGTGGCTTGTTTGAAACCGGGACAGCGTTGATTTGTAAGTGGAGAAAAGATCAGAGAGCTCCATTAGTATTCCCCCTGCCTGGCTGCCCTGATTCCCAACCATAAGGGAAGGGGGATTTTCTCTGTGTTTTTTCACCTCCCTGTCACAACAAGAGTTTTAACTAGACTTCAAGTAATGTTTGGATGCAAAACAGATGTCACTTCCTCCTCACATCCCCCTGGAGGAATTTGGTGCTGTTTTCATGTGTGCTGTCTCCCAGGATCCTGGGGATATCCAATTTCCCATTCAAACACAGGCAATAGAAAAAGCTGAAAGGCAGATTCTTGTGGATTTCTCTTCTGTCCCATGCCTGAACCTGTAACATGAATGAGGCTTTTGGTAGCTTTGTCCTTCCTTTTTAATAACTACTTCATTTACCTCTTACAAAAGCCAGTCTTTCCTCATTGCAACCTCCTAATAAGATTCCTCCCACATCACTGAAGCCCAGTTGTGCCCAGAAACTGGGTTATTCAGGAAACAAAAAGTTTGTATTACACAACTGCTGGCATTCAATGCCACTGCACCCCATCCCAGCCAGCTCAGCTCTTCAGCTGGTAGAGATCCTCTTCCACACTTCCAGAGTGGCAGGACAGGCTGAACAGCCACATACTTTCCCTCCCTGCACAGTTCACATCTTTGGAAAAGAGAAATCTCTTAGGTGATCTCTTAGATGAACCTCAGGTGAATCTCTTACATCCCTTGTCCCTGGTCTCCACTTGGATATTCAGCCATTTCCCACAACTCTTTGAGTGTGACCATCCAGACTACTTTTTATCCATTCAGCAGCCCATCTGTCAAACCCATGTCCTTCCAGTTTAGACACAAGGATGTCATGTGGGACACTGTCAAATGCTTCACAAGTCCAGGTAGATTTCATCAGCTGTGCTTCCCTTGTCCACCTCTGCTGCAGCCCCATCACAGAGGGGCACCAAATTTGTCTTGTATAATTTGTCTGAGTGAAGCCTCATCTTTTGAAAAATGGTGAATTCCCCCTGCTGTCCCAGGCTCCCTCTCAAGCCACAGAGGCACTTTAGCTGATATGAGCAGCAGCTGAAAACCTGCACTTTTTTGTTGTTGTTTTTTTTTTTTTTAATGAGTGTTTCCTCCTTTTATTTTCTTAAGAAAAGTTGTCTCCTTTTCCACATCCAGATGCATTAAATAAAGAAAATAGAGGGATTTATTACCCCTGCAAGTGAAGGGTCTAATTCAGTCTTATCATCTGATTCAGAACAGACAATAGAGGCAGAGAGGAAGAGAGACACAGAGAGATGAAATGACTTAGGGAGTCCACATTGCAATTCAGTGAAAGTACCAGGGAACAGAAGCCCTGCCCCGTGCCCTCCTGATACTGCTGTACTCATCTAACCATTAGACCATGAAATCTCCATTTTTTCATGGCTGAGAAGAGTTTGAGTGCTCTAAGCAGTAATAATAAGAATAATCCATTTGAGTATCCTAATTACAAACTTTAATTTGGGCTTCTTACTGCAGTAGTTGTGCCAGGTCATAGTGTTTCTGACTCTGTGTCACACGTGGACATTCAAAATAACAAGCTCACTTCAGCCCACTTCCATCAGCTTTGATGTATTCTTACACCAAAAAAATGAGTCAAAAGGAGGAGAGCAGCATTTGGCTACTCAGCATTTTGGCTGCTTTGAATTTGGCTGCTCAGTGCAACACTGACAGCTTTGTAATAAACACAGCAAATGTTTTGGAATGACAGGCAGGACTTTGTGCTTGTTTCCTTGATCTGGGACTGTTTGATTTCCATTTATCACACTCACACAAAGCAAGGTGTGTAGACAATGCAGGGCAGGGAGAAGACTTCAAAGCAAATTCCTCTCCACAAGGGAGTGTGGGGTCCCCTCGGAAAGGAGCTGTTCCACTTGTCAGGCCAATTAGTGGCAGCTCTGCTGCTTTGCTGGGAGAAGTGGGGGAGAGGGTCTGGTGGGGAGAGGAATGAAACCCCTTCATGATTCTTTGAATCACCCTGAAATATCCTGGGAAAATCTGCATGCAGCAACATCTCCTATTTCCTCAGACAGTCAGCCCATGAGAGGAGGCTGCCAAGAAACACTGGGTTCATAGAAAGCCCAGTTCATGACTCTACATTGACAAGCAGTGAGGGCCCTCCTCTAGAATTTGCCATGGAAAATCAGGGAGAAAGGCAATGCCCTTCAACTGCTTTTCCAGACCCCCCAGCCTTTGAGAGTTCTCCCCAATAATAAACAATGTGCATCAGTGATTCACAAGGAGCCACACACTAGCACCTGAATTAGAAGTCTTACAAGGAGCAGCTGAGGGAGCTGAGGGGCTCAGCCTGGGAAAAAGGGAGCTCAGGAGGATCCTGATGCTACCTGGATGGAGCTTGCAGTGTGGTAGGGGTTGGTCTGTCCCACCAGGTAACAAGTGACAGGATGAGAGGAAATGGCTTCAAGGGGAGGTTTAGATACAATATTCGAATATTTTTTTCACAGAAAAGGATGTAAAGTGTTGGAACAGGTTGCCCAGGGAAGTGCTGGAGTCACCATCCATCCCTGAAAGGGTTCAGAAAATATGAGGATATGGCACCTGAGGACATGGCTTAGTGGTGAACATGATGGTGCTGCTGGGCTGACAGTTGGACTTGATGATCTGAATGGTCTTTTCCAACCTCCAGCAATTTTATTATTCTAGAAGGAACAAAGCAAACCAACTTCTTGCCAACCATTAGAACAGCTGAAGTAAAGCTGGTACTTGCAAGGACCACTGACTCTCTGGAAACACTGCTCCAAGCTTTTGTGTGGCACTAAGTTATTTCTTAAGCCTGGCTCCATGATTATGTGGCACTTGGGACATTTCCTCCCCAGGTTGCCCTCAGGTCTTGAGAGAAGAACCAGAGGAACTGTTCCTGCTTCCAGAAGGTCAAGCACATCAGAGCTGAAGGCTTTGTAAAGTTAGCCCAATCGTGAGCTCCTGAAGAGAACATGTTCTCTTCTCAAGTGATTGTTCACATGATACTATCTGTGCACACTCATACAAGGGCAGCCTTGGTGCTCTATTGGAGGCCAAATTTGAGGCTGTCCACAGAACTTCACCCTCTGCAGTGGCAGCACCAGTGGAGCTGGTGATGTTAGAGGCAGCCCCAAGAGCATTCTAAATTTTATGTTGTGCTCAATGCCTTGCTTACCTCCCAGCTTTTCCCTTCTGCCCATCCACCCCATTCACCTTTGTTGTGAACATTGGTACTGCCTGGAGATCTTCCTGAAAGGGGACTCTCACAGCCTCCTGCAAGAGCTGGAGAGATCCACAGCGCTGTGGTTGCAGCACACCCTCCTCAAAAGCACCTTCTCCAGCTGCCACACCATGCAGTCACCCCTGGGTACACACAGCCCCCATCAGAGACTCCACAGTCTTCAGCTGACACAGGTGATTTCCTACCCTCTCTGGGCTTCACATATTTGCAATCTGACAAGAAAGGGTGCCCTGATCACCTATTTTTCTTGTACAGCCTCAAAAATAATTAGTGGTGGGTGCCATTCTCTTGCCCTGAGACCACTGGCATGGCCTGGCCTTGGCTATGTGGTTAATCCCTGTAACCTTTAAAGACCCCTCTGGGCCTACCTGCCCATCCTTAACTGCAGAAACTGTACTCAGACTGTTTAGGAAAGTGCCAAGGGACCTGTCTGACAGCATGAGAGACTATCAAAACACCTTGGCACTATGGTCATGGTCCATGAATTAATCTATAAATCACAAGGGAAAAACAAGCCAGAGAGAGGATACCACCAATACCAAAACCATGGCTTAGCAGGAACTTCTCAGGAACACTTCAGTTGTTTCTGTACTTTGTGCAGAGTCTGAAAGTGACTGGAAAATATCAACCCCAAAATCTATGGCAAATAATAAAATCCAGGGAGAATTATAAAGCTTATAAAGACAGAAGTCAGCACTTCAAAATATCACCTGCACACCGAAGCATTCCCACATTGTCAGAAAATAACATTAAAGAACAGTGATATTGCACTCACAAAATTCCTGTATTATTCATCTTCAGAAAGATGCCTGTGAACAATTCCAACAGCATGAAGCTGTCTGTTAATTTGATTTCATCTCCTACATGGACTAATATTGGGGTAGATGTTCGGTCTGAGCTCATAAAAACGTATTCAGGGCTCCAGCTGAGGGTATGTGAACATTTCTGCCTGCACAAGCAACAGCTATTTTTCAGGCTGAACTGACATCTTTTATAATCTTCACTATTGATTTTAGTGTTGGTTAAAAAACTCCTAAAGCACTTAAAAATTCATTGTGACCCAAGGCCCCATCTGTCTTAGATTATTAAAAACAAAAAGAAATTTAAAAACGTGACTGTGTACTTCATTATTGATTTTTCTTTTCTTATCACTTTTTTTTTTTAAAGCTTTTTGAGAAAAAGTTTTTTTGTTCGCTTTCTTCATTTAAATTCGTCACCTTATTCAAAATTTTCAAATTCAAAAATTGGGGTGGGAAAAAACTCATAGCAAAAAATAGAACTCTTAGGAAAAAAAAAAGAAGAACCCAATTTCCTTTTTATTTAAAATAAAAACTGTGTCTGTTCCTTGGCATTATGTTTTACAGTGAGGTGTTTTTCCACCACCACAATAATAATTGACACTTGTGAGTAGTCATTTGCAAAACAGCTTTGAACTATTTGGCTGGTCTGTTAAGGCTGAGCTGAGGTCATGGTCTCTCTCAAGAAGCAAAATTTTCCATTAACCCATTTGCAAAGAGCAGCACTGAACAGGCTGGGTGTCTCTCCATCAAACCAGGATCTGCTGAGCTGTATTTATATTTGTGCACAGGTAGCTCTGCCTCAGAAAGCAGAGCCCTTTGCAGGCAGAGCCCTGCTTTCCCAAAGAAAGAGCAGGTCCAGGCCAGGCAGGTGTGAGCTGTTACACAGAGATTCATGTCATTCTAGAAATACACCATGAGATCAATATAAACAAAACCACTGAATTCAAAGCAAAACATGGACATGAAACACAAAAAAATATAATGATTTCATTATATTTGTTAAAATCACTTTGCTGTGCTTTTTGATTTTACGTATTTTTTACTTTGACACTGTAATCATGAATTGTATCCACTTTTTATTTATAAAAAACGTGGCCTTGTATGAACAGAAACAAACTTGTCCCTGCTGGTACCTGCTTGCTAGGAGTGTGACCTGACAACATGTCCAAGCCTTGTCCTGACATGGTGGGGGCTTCTAGCCACTGCTGCTTGAGTGCTAGCCAACGTGTTTGGGCTTGCTGGGACTTGTACCCCAGCACGGTGGGCATGGCACAGCCCACCAGAGGCTGCCTGTAAAAGGGGCAGTGACCAGGGGTAAGATGGACTTGTTGGCAGAGCACAGACTCCCCACGTCCCCAGCACTGCTTGCCTGTTCCTTACCAACAAATTAATAAATTGCCTTATTGATTGACCTACCTGATTTTGGTGAGTACATTAATTTCACAATTATAAGCCACACCATTTTGACTAAAATTTTGGTCTGAACCCAAAGTACAGCTTATAATCAGGTGCAGCTTATATATGGACAAAGAATGAAAAGTTGCTGTTTTAGTTTGGAGGACAGGTGTCTGCTGAGAAAGGCAGGAGCTTCTCTTTGAAATGGAGAATGTAAACCCCCTCCCTCCAAATTATTATAATTCTGAAATCAAGGGGCTCTCAGGCAAAGATTTGGGAATCAAGAATAACAGTTCTTTACTAGGGAAATTAAAATAGAAATACAGTACTACAAAGAAACAAACTCCAAACCCTGACACAGTCAGAGTACAACCTGACACCCGTCAGGCAGGGTGTTGGTAGCAGTCCCATTCCATGGTGGCTGCATCCTCCTGCAGTGACAGATGTGGCTCAGTTGGAGCAGTGCTCCTGTACAAGGTGCAGTTTCCCTCCGGAGCTCCAGTGGTGATGTGGAGAAATCCGGTTTTCCTCTGGAGTCCAGTGGAGAAAGGGGCTCCCTTAGTGTCCCAAAACCTCTGTTTTTATCTTGGTAAGAAATGTTGGGCTCTTCCCCTTGGCTGGAGCAACTTCCAATGGGATGCAGTAATTTTATCAGTCCCACAGTGGGACTCAATGGCCATGAGCAGAAAATGACTGGCTGGAGGAAGGATGGGTTGTGAAAAGATAAAGAACAATGCCCTGCCTGGTTTCAATGGATGGCCCATTAGCAGAATATCTCCCACAGAGATAAGGATCACTGTGCCCACCCTCAACAGATGGTGATAGAACAGATACCTTTTATCACACTCTGTATTGTAACCCAAGACAGTTGCCGACACCCAGAGGTGCGGCTTATAATCGTGAAATTACTTTATAACACAAGGAAGGAGGGAACAGAAGCAGCTGGGCAGAAACAGCAGGAGCACAGGAGTACAAGGTTGGGCACGTCCCCTCTTTCACGACTTTCCTTTGAAAGCTGTCAGAGCCAAAAGAGAGCGCCTATTCAAGTTCCAAATGCAGAGGGTCTCTTTGGCATAAGTATTTTTAATCAGTAAAGAGCAAGCCTTAGCACTGTGTGCAACTCAATTACGGAGGTTTCAAAGGCAGGCAGTGCCATTAAGGCTGTTTAGCCAGACCTCCACCATAACACAGGCCTGAGGTGTTCACACGACAAACCCTTCACTGAAGCTCAGTAACTTCAAAAAGAAGCATTCACTAAGCAAACCCTTGCACTTCGGATTGAAAAGCTCCAAACAAGCACAAAACCTGTGGCATATCTTCATAAGCTACACTAACAGTTAATTGCCCTCCTTGTTAAATGCTCATGTCTTGTTTCCAGTGAACATTACTCACAACTGGATACAGGCCCAGGCACTCTGTAGCTGAGGTAAATGAGTGTATTTTTCTCCTCTCAGTTCCTTGCCCTACACTTCTGGAATACAAAATGAGATCCACTCATGGTAATTGAGCTGTTGACAAGTCGTCCCAGCCAGGGACATAGAATTAGTGTTGCTAACCTTCATAATTTAAATTACAAACCCAACAGTAATTGGTGTTTTTCTTGGAGCTCCATCTCCTGGAGACAGGTGATTATGGGAGAACCCTCATTTTACTTACTTTCAAAGTACGTTTTAGACAACATGGAAAAATCTAGAAGTATTTTGAGTAACCCCAGCAGATATATGGGTAAAACCACAGACAGATTGAAGTATTTCTAGCTTTACTTATTTCTCAATAAAGTAATTATTCGTGCTATAGCAGATGTCGTAATTTGCTGTTGTTGAATGTTTGGAGGAAGAGAAACTGCAGTTATCCCAAGACATGTAAAGGTTGAGAATATTTAAAAAACCAAAAAGCTCTTCTTCTGGGGCTGAGATAAAAAGAGGTGACTGTGAGTTTTGAGGCTTGGACAGTCACCCCTGGCAGAAATGGCACAGGCACCAAGGGAGCTCACAGCAGCAATGCTGGTAGCTCTGGGAGATCGAGAATCAAATCTTATCTCTGGAAACATCCAAAGACTACTTTGCCAAAGGAAATCTTTTCTAGCCAAGAACTACAAAAATTCTTCCCTGTGAGGGTGGTGAGGTCCTGGCACAGGCTGCCCAGAGAAGCTGTGGATACCTCATCCCTGACAGTGTCCAAGGCCAGGCTGGAAGGGACTCTGAGCAACTTCATCTAGTGTAAGGTGTCCCTGCCCTTGACAGAGGGTTTAGAGCTAAATGATCTTTAAGGTCCCTTCCCACCCAAGCTAGTCTGTGATTCCATAGCTATATGCAATATCAGCTGAGAAGCAGAAAAATCAGCATGCACCTGATCTGAGCATGTCAAGGTAGATGCACATCCTGCATACTAAAAAGTCCTGATATTTAAAAGCAAGTGTTGGCACAAGACGTGCAAGTTCTACACAGCAACTGAGAAATTATGACTTCTATAAACTATTGCTGCTACTACTTAATGATGATTCATTAACTGAAAAGGATTTCTGCTACTTTATTATTTGAAATTATTATTTGATTTGAACTAGTAAGTTTAACAGAGGACAACAGAGATCTGATTGAAGCTTCCGTACAGGCTGGTCCATGTGGATTCTGAAAACCAAGGCAAACATCTTTTACAACACAGGGTGACCTCCATGGTTTAATAAAAGGCAGCACCAAGTAATCTGCAAGAGCATACAGGATGTTCAGCTTTCACATTCCTCACGTGTTTTTCTTCTTCTGAATCCGCACTGTCAATGTTTGTCTCCCAGTTCAATTTGCCTCAAGGGTAATATAACAGTCCTGGGGTTCCCAAAATGCACAGGGTTAAGTCAGGCCAATTCAATCAGTCTCCCACTGGGCTCAGACAAACAGCCCACCCCAGGCAGGGGGGAGCCCACTACTCTGAGACTGACTCCACACTATTAGTAGCAGTTGACACCCTCTTCTCTCAGTAAAGTGACCTTTTCTAGTGTCTGCTGTAAGCATGGAAGGAGTTTTCTCTGGGAATTCAGCCTCCCCTGCTCAGTAGGAGAAAAATTTTAGTTCACATATAGCAAATTTTGTGTTATTTTTGACTATGCAACAAAAATTTCTCTTCACTCAAGGCTTGGTAGACAGATTATTTCCTGAATTAGGGCTCTGCAGAAGACCATTTGACAGATTAGCTCTCCCTGAGATGTGATCCCAGGAGACTATGTCAGAAGCCTCCTCTGAGTAAATGCTGATTTTCAGCACTGTAAATGTGTCACCCTTTTTGCTTGTATTTGCTTTCAGCATGTGGCAGGCAGAAGGTAATCCCACAGCTGCAAAACCTCACCATGTTTTTATGTGATCTTCCCATTTACCTCTGTGCTGTACAAAGTCCCACCTTACCTCCTCCAGCCTTATTATTACAAGAAAAATCTCCCCACTGAGTCTTCACTCAGCTGAAATCCCCTTGATAAACCTTGGTATTGAGGTAGCACATATCTGTAAAGGGTTTAATTGTCTTTAATTTGTTATTTGTGACTTCCCTTTATCTCAAAATACAGTGCAGGGGTAAAATAACTAAATTCCACTGTGCTGCTTCTTCAGCAATGGCATCAAGTAAGAGTCCACCATAAATCTCTAACTTACAAGCACATGTTAAAAGCACCAGTTAATCCTTTGAGAAGTTTAAAAACAAGTTAAATATTAACTTTATAGGTACATGTTTTAAAAGTTTATGCTCCTTTGGCTTTTTGTTTCAAAAGTGAATTTTTGTGAAAACAAGAAATGTTTTCAAATAGGAAAATTGCAATTTGATTTGGCTGAATCACTGCTCTGGGGGTTTTTTTTGTAAAATTATATAAATAATTTATTTAGTTATAATATATGCAATTATATATTGATATAGTTATATATTTTATATTTTTTTTTAACTCCAGATACACACCAAAATTTAAGATTTCCAGGAATAATTAAATATTATTTGAGTCCCAATCTCCTTTACAATGGCAGTGGACAGCATAAATACCTCAAAATAGAGAGGGATAAGTGAGGAATCCAAGATTTGCTTTTAAAAGTAGAGTAAAAAGAATGTATCCTCCTCCTAGAACTGTCAGATGGTATCAGCTCCTGGCTACATCTGCAAATGGGAAATGATAGTGGAGAATGACAATTCCTAGCTGCACTTGATCAAGACAGCATTTCCAGCAGTGACAGCTGAAAACACAGCAGGATTGATGGGAAACCTTCCCAAAGGCATGTGCAGAGGCATTAGGCACCTGTTTGCTTTATTGACAGGGCGGGCTTTGTTTCAGAAGAATAGCAGGCATATTTCATCATGTCAAAAGACACAGTGGCATTAAAGGCTAGAGAGTTACCTCAGGAACAAAACTGCAGCCTTTAATCATCCCCATCTGCATCGTCTTGGTCACTGGAGCTGGATTCAGTAACTTCACCCTTGTGTTTTACTCCCCACTTGCACCTTGGTGACTTGGGAAGGTCGGGGAATCAGCCCTCACTCCAAAGGTAATTACACTGAACTGGCAACACCAAGAGATTCTCAGAGTTCCAGGTCAAGCAACACCAGAGAATAAGAAGGAGATATTAATTATAGAGAATGGATAATTGCTTCCTTAGCAGCTAATCCTCCCATTTATCCACCCAAAAGGTCAGATACAGAAACCCAACACCCTTTCAAAGTACAGTGAATAATCTGTGCCTGTGGCCCCATGCCAGAACTCTTGGCTATGCGCTAATCTGGACTACTCAGGGGAAAAGAACCTGCGTCAGCATTTAAAGAAAATGTAAACACTCATCTTTCTTCCTGGCCACCTGAAATAGGCTCCTCAAAACAATCAGGAACAGGCATAAATGCAATTCATCACAGCTGGTTTCTGTTATTTAGCCAAGACAAGCAATAGCTCAGTGTCTCATTATGCAAAGACAAGGCAAAACACAAGGGCTGCCAGTCTGTCTCCACATAAACTGGTGAGAGGCACAACTATGTTTAAATAAAGATCTGCTGGCTGAGGCATTAATTTCCTATAATAAATCCTATTGATCAACCACCTTGGATGTACAATGTGTGCAGAAAGTCACAGCAAAGTCTTTCAGGTAAAATATTCCTGGTCTTTCAGCACTCTGAGGAAAGCATGGCACCTATCACACAGCAGACCTGCTCCACTATCTCTAGTTCTTACCTCCAAACTGTGTGCTCCATTTTATTTTGGTCAGACTATTCTTACATCTCCATGCACAGACCCTCTCACACGGCAGGCAGAGGGACAGCAAACCACATAGTGGGGAAAAAACATGGGGCCAGGAAACAGCTGGAAATCTGCTCTCTACTGTGATCCCTTCTACAACTCCTACACATTTCTCTTATCCCAACTGCAGAACAAGACCACGCTTCTGAATTAATATAAAATTAAACCCATCAAACTCACTTTTAACAACTCTGAACACACAGAGTTCTTGTATTACCATGCTCAGCATTTTAAATCACAAAAGCCATAAAGTCAGATTTCCTTTTTGGTAAAATTAGACTCCCACAGCAAAGTTTTGTTCCATTCCTTATTCCAAAGCCAAACTATTCCGTGACTGTAAGACCCAGATTCAATACAATATTTGGCTCTTCAATCCTGCTTGGAATCCTTACTTCCCACCAAAACACAACCAAGAACCCAGGAGTTTAAGCAAGAGCTAAGATGCTACTTGGTTAAGATCCAACTTAAGTCTCAGTTCTTCAAAGTCTGTTTGGAGGAACTGACTTCTGGAGCTGCTTCTCACTCCTTGATGTCCATTAAAGCAACAATGACAAAACTGATTGTGGAAGAAGCTAAAGTCCAGCCCCCCAGGTAAGGAGGCATCATTGCAGAGCAGTATTTTCACACAAGGAAAAAAAGAAACCACCTCAGACCAGGGAAGAGCAAGGCAATTTCATTTTATTTCCTGTAATGCCTCAACAATTCAAATAAGCCTCAAGAGATTTTTATACAAAATTGGAGAAACAAAGCAATGGGGCTCACACTAAAGAGCTGAATAAATGCATCAGGCAGACAAAAGGATGCTCTCCATAACATTTTTAAATTATGTACTATATTTTATTTCATTTCATTTGTTGTCAACAAGTCTCATTCTTTTTCTTTCTTGATGGGACTTTTTGCTCCCTACACAGAATATCAATTTGTTACAGGAAAACAGAAACTTTTTGGTTTTGATATTTAATATCAGCAGTTCATTTGGCACACACGGGCAGCATTCTAAGGCCATATTTCCCAGTCCTTGCTCTGTTTACTGATCAGAAAGTGACTCTGAAGAGCAGGGGAAAGCCAGTGCCTCAGCAGCAGCTGAGACACAGGCAGAGATACAGCCTGTACTTCCCTCTTTAGCTCCATCTCTGCTGCCTTGGAAAGAGAGAGCAGCAAGGAAAACTTCACAGCCTCAGATCTGGGCAGAATGTGCCCTTCAACACAGGAAACAACATAGAATCAAACTCTGGAAATAATAAACCCAGGTCAGTTGCCAGTTGTGGCAAAAAACTCCACTGTCTGAAAAGTGCCAAATTTGTGTTTGAACTACGTATTTAAGGTGTTCTCCCTGGTTTTAGACTTTTTAAAACTCCTTTCCCTCACCCTGCTTGTGAGTCAGTCTCTGCCTGCAACATTCCTCAGAGAAATGCCTTTGTTTTCTTTCCTGTGAGGAAAACGCCTGCCATACAGTGGGTAAGTTGGCACTTTGCTGTGCTTTTCCACTCCAACAGCTCCCTGCAAGCCATCAGCTGCAAAGCAAGCTACAGAGGCTGCCAATTAATTTACTGGGCCATTAATCAATGTATTCTCTACTGGTAACTTTCAAACAGATAAAAGCCATGCAGGACCAGAGCAGAGGTGCCAGACTGCTCGTGCTTGGCTGAGCTGTACTTGGTTCAGCTTCTTCTAAGGGTAGAAAGGAAGAGGAGAGGTTGGAAAGCAGCTGGGAAGGCTCCAGTAGATGTAGTGTGGTACATTAAAATCAGATGTTGAAGCTATTTTCTTGCTTCCCCTCCTAGGATGGAAACATCCAATTCTCTCCAGAAATTGACAGTTCTTATTGTGGTTAGTTGAATAGGTGCCCAACCTTTGGCTAGGGCAAGTCAAACAGGCTGCTTGTTCCAAACAGCTTTATTTACAATGAGAGCACACATCAGATGCAGGACAGGACATAAAAATCATATCTGAATTCCTATATCCACATTTCTGTCCTGTATATACAAGTGACGGAAGCATTTTGTATCAAATGACACTTGGAGTGTCCATCAGGTGACATGGGATCAAAAGAGTCCTTCTGTAAGACTGCCACAGGTCACAGTAATAGTTCAGGTGGCCAGAAGCTATTCCCTGTCCACACATTTATTGGACTCAGGAAAGAGGATGTCTGGGAGCAGAGAAGGTCCATTTTCCTGGCAGAGACCTCCACTGCAGGAAATTCAGGACACATCTAAATGTCTGCTCTCCTGACCACAGACATGTAGCATACTTACATCTTACTTCCAGCTAAACCACTGGGGCTGGCAAAACTTTGCTCCAGGTCACTGGGCTGGCAGAGAAGTGTGGGAACCCTCCTCTGCCCAGGTGAGCATCACCCTGTGCCATGCCCAGGCTGCCAGGGCACAGTGTGGGCACAGACAGAACCTGCTCCAGACACAACCACCACCACCCCAAACATGACCTATCCCTTCTGCAAGGAACCCACAGTGCTGAGCAGCACAGTCCCAGGACCACCAGGAGAGTGCTCATGGGGGCTAACTCCAGTTAATGTTTATGTGGGGTTTAACCTGACCACCTCCTTCCAGGCTTTTACTACCAGCCCAATCTGAATTTCCACTGTTCATTGACTCTCTGTTACCAGAGAGAGGAGCACTGAATGTCTCCAAGCCCCTTTACCCTCCACCTCACAAGGTGCAGGGGTGGGTCCTGTATAAACAGGCTTTTTGTTTGAGGGTGCCTGACAGAGCAGAGCCTGACCTTTCCCCTTTGGGGAACAGCAGGTTTCAATCAAGCCTTGCTGAGGGTTGGGGCTATTTTCCCTACTCGAGGGTCAGGGTGATGCTTGAACTTTCCTTGCCTCAGCTTCCCCACCCACCCCATCAATCTCCCCTCTGCCCTGTATGACATCTGGGGCCACTCTGATTTACAACAGCCCTCCCCACAGCTGCATCTTCATGGGGACTTTCCCTGACACTGCTGAGTGCCTCTGCTCACTGGAGTGCCTGGCAGTTGTGTCCCCTTACAGCAGCAGAACCCAAGAAATCTCTTGCCAGATTAATGGTTTTGACATTAAATTCTACATGGCCTGCTCTTAGGAAGGCATTAGGTTGGGAATGGCTAAGCTGTATGTATTGTGTCAAGGGGCTGCTGTGTGCATGGCATTTATAGGTAAAAAAAGTGTTGATTTTTACCCATGATAATGTATAAAGGACTCAAGATGAGGGCTAAGGAACCACAGGCCTTATTGCTCTTTGAGGATGGACCTGGGGCACTCTCAGGTTGTACAGATCATTATCACTGCAGCATCACTGCCATCAGACACACACTGCTGTCTATCCACCCCTAGAACTTCCATAATACCAAACACACTGAACCACTTTGAAAAACTTCCTCCTTTCCCTTCTGCCAGGAAATACAGGTGCTGACTTGCTGTGTCCCAGTTACAAGTACATTTTTCAATAAGGATTCTTATCATAAATATGCTTTTCATTATTTCATGGCCAGATGAAGCCTGGCCATTGCTTTAGAAACTAAGAGCTCTTATCAGACCGTTCCAAGTTTGGGCACTCCTCAGTAGAACTGTTGTAATGGCCCAGAGCCCAGAACAAGCTTTTTCCTATGCTGGATGCTCACTAAAAGAAAATAGCACTGGGGTGTTGCCAGGTGAAGTGGCCAGAGTGTGCAATTGGATTTCCTCAGCTTTTGTTTTAGGCAATAGAGCTAAGCTTGGCAAAGACTGTTCATTGTTTTATTCCTGGAAAAATATTGGTGAAGGTGGGTGACAGAGGTGAGGAATGAGTGTTTGTGTCGAGCGTGGAGCAAAGTGGGAAGGAGAAGGACTCCATCCAACTTCTTCCCACTCACCTGTGGGTATCTCTTGGGCCACAGCCCCAGGCAGACTCAGGATGGAAAATGTCTCAGCCTGTGCTGATGCATCAGTGCGTACCAAGAACACAAAACTAGTGGAAATTAAAGGAGCCATTGGGTCCTTAGTGAAAGCAAAATCTGGTAACAATAGCTCAGGTTGGGCCAAGCCAAAGCAGAGATGTTCCTGTCTCAGAGGTCACTCTTGAAAACTACAGGATTTTTTCTTCTCTATTCTTTCATCCCCCAAACCTGCCTCTGTCTTACTTTCATAAGGATGAAAAGACTGATCTCAGAAAATGAAGAGCTGAGCTCAAAGCACTGTGCTGAAAGAGCCTACAATCTCATCTCCAAAACAAGTATCAATATTTCCGAATCTAAAATCTTACATATTTGTGGATAAGGGGACACCATAAACACAACTTTCCCCCCAGAGACATTTAAATTATCAACCTCTTCTAAAGGAATGAGAGGTCAGGATTATTTCTTCTTGCTCAGACACTAATCATCTAAGCACATCCATATAATGCCAATGCCTCATTAACTTTTGCTGTAGGATTGTCTCTTACTGCCCAAAACTGGTCTAAAAGGGGAAAAAAAAAATACAGCAGGCCTGGATGGAACCTACAATTCCTCACTCAGCTGAGAAAAGGTTTTTGCTCAGAGAAATCACATGCCAACTCTTGCTACAGCTTTTGTTCTTCAAAGCTACTATTGGCTCTCCTTCCTCCCAAATTAGTGGGACCACTATGCCAGGCCATCTGGCACATCAAAATTCATCTTCACATTTCGTTATCCGACCCACTGACCCCAGTGTTTCCTCCCACTGACTAATGAGATTAGCCCATCACCTCCTAATTGCAGCAGTTACACCTTGTCTGCTTTACAATGCCCAAGAAAACAAATCCCCAGGTTGTTTCAGAGCCAGTGAGTGTCATTCTGTTCTTTAAACGAGCACAGCATTTCTAAGAATAGGGGATGGCACATATATCAAAACAATGAGTATTTGGGTTTTCTATTTTTCACTTTCCATGCTAAGGAAAAATAGAAAACCCAAATACACTCATCTCAAACCACTGAGACCAGCATGGCTGCTTGGGCTTGTTTAGCTCCATCAAAGCAGTTCAGGGAGTTTTAATGGTGTTCCTCAGGGTAAGGGAGCAGCTGCAAGGCTAATCCAGCACAGACATTCCTAGAAAGGGGGGTAGTCCGGCTTCACACCTCACACCCCTAATAGGAAGTTTTTAGGAAGTTTCCTGTTAAAAAAAGTCTTTAAAAGACAGTCAGAAGGAACCAGCAACCATGGATGGGATACCAGTGATCTCTAGAAGTAGCTGTAATGAAGTCAGATGCTGCATCCCCTAGAAGTCCAAAGCAACAACTCAGGTGACATGAAAGTCTCTGGAACAGTCAAAGAAAACAGAATTCCACTGCCAATGGTACAATCTGTGTACCAGACTGTTCTCAATTTCTTCATCTGCAAAACAGTGTTATTGGTATATATTCTCTACATTCACTCTTCATGAATGATCAACGAGCTCTAACTGTGAGTTCCTCTTCATAGATTCATTGAATGTGCTTGACCACATTAGCTGGAAATCTGCTGGAAATTCAGGACTAGAGGAAGAAGTGGGAAGAAAAATTACACTTTCAAGTAAACCTAGAACATTCAGTAAAGTCACAAACAAAAAGCACCTGGCCTGTCTTGACTTGGAGGCACACCAAGCCCCTAAGGTATTTCATCTTCAGCCTTGCCTTTTATTACTGCAAGTTTTTAAGTTTCCAGAGCAATCCTAAAAGCCTCATTAGACACCAATAATTATTTAGCCATGAAGTGCTAGCATGACCAAGCCATCAGACTGAGAATAAAACAGCATTCCTCAGAGTGTTGAACATACAGCAAGCTTTGCTTGTGGCTGGGCATGGGGAAGGCTAGGTCCTCCCCTCACAGAGCCAGGCAAGATTAAGATGGAGAATAGCTTGGTAGAGTAAATTTTCACCTCTATCCCCCAACTTTGTGCATGCTCAGTCTCTGTTTAAACACACCATCAGACAGATATTTCCCTACCTCTTCCCACCACATTTCTGTGATAAGTGCTCCTTCCCCATGCCTAACGTCCAAGAAAACTTCTCGCCCTCATTGCACATCTCACAGGGGCTGGAGCACAGCTGAGTTCTCTTATCAAATGAGCCAGACACCATCTACATGTCAGCTTCTCCACAATGCAAATCAGGCTCATTGTCACCAATGGAAAAAAAACCTAAATGAAGGGATTGCCCCTTGATAGCCACTCCTTCAGAGCAGACAAGGGTGTTGGCCTCACTCTTGCTTCACCACCACCAGGCCAACTGTTCAGGAAAAGGCTGATCTCTCTCCCCATGCATCAGTGCTGCCATAATGCTGATGATGTACAGTTGGGGTGGGGGCAGCTCTGATGTTCTTCAGAAAACTATACCAGGAAATGGGCCAGAAAGGGCCTGAAACAAGGGACCAGGGCCAGCCTCCCTCCCCATGCAGCATTCTCTAGCTTGGGCTGCTTTGGCAGTAAATATTTCAGAAATATCAGGAAAAGTATTTCCAGTTAAAGCCATTACCTCTTGTCCTGTCACTGCAGGCCTTGGCTAAAAGTCTCTCTCTAAGTCCCCTTCAAGTACTGAAAGGCTGTGACAAGGTCTCTCCTGGAGATCAAGGTGGGTCAAGCTGATTTGGTCCTTAATGAGACAAAAATAAAGTTTGGACCAAATTCTGACACTGGGGAGCAGAAGAGAGTGGACCACAGCTGAAGTGGTGAAAACATTGAGTAGAAGTGTTTAATTCTCTACCACCTCCACCAGAAAGGCCTGGGGACAACAGAAAAGGTGACACAGCCCATCATCAGGCCATGCTGACAAAGGAAATGCTCCCACAGCCACATCTGCCTGGGATAGGCAGGCAGCCACCATCAGTCTCAGAGGCTGGCAACACTTGCTGCAGCTGTGTTTTATTAAAAGCATTGCATGCAACTTTACATGTGCAGATTCAACCCTCTGAATGCTGCTTTGGAGCCTACTTCAATGTTTGGGACTGCAGCAGTGCAAATAAAGGCATCCTTTCCAGGAGAAACTTCATTGAACTAGTCACAGACAAGATCACTCCGTCAAAAGCAGAAGACAGGACTATCTAACCATCTGCTCAGAGTTGTGTGTCCATTTTGGGAGACCTTTCTCTATCAGAAAGTCTTCAGAGAGGCAGTGCTGCTCATGGGGGAGTACACACATCCTTCAACTTCTCAGCCCTCAAACTATTTAGAAGTCACCACAATTCAGGTAACTGTGGAATCTGGGCTCCAAGAAAACCAGCAAGGACTCAAGCTGCAGTGAAAGACATATGGAGACAATCAGGAATCATGTAATGAAAAGGGACAGGCATGAAAACAGAGGCAGAGCCCCACAGAACCCAAGCTCTCACAGTGAGTTTCAGGGCTGGGTAGAGGCAGGGACAGTTTTGTGACAGTCTCTTTAATCACAGGATACTCTCACACTTGGATCAGGCTTGGGGCTACAGCCTCAGACTTCAGGACACCCAAGCATTGTGGCTTCAGCTGACTTTATGATATTTCATTTCACTGCATGTGATTTCTTTCCCACATGCCTCATTCCCCTCTGTGCACATAAAGGATGGAAACCTTGGCAAAAAGACAGAGAAATTCAGGGTGGGCATTAGTTACTATTTTTGACAGCACTAAAACAATATATGAAAAGGGGGTTTGGAGTTTTTTTGTTTTGTTTTTGGTGGGGTTTTCTTTCTGGGATTTGTTTTCCCTGAGTTGCAGCTTAGAGGGGGAAAACAGAAGACAATGTCCCATCTGATTGAGTGACAGAGGCTGGCTCTGCCACATCACTGCAGAAGCTGTGCTTTTGGGAGAGTATTGTTTTTATTTCAAGAGGGAAAAAAAAGAGGAAACGAGCAATCCCAGAAGGAAAGGGTCTGAATGCTTCCTCTGGCTGCACCATGGAAAAGAGATTGCTATTGTCAGAGGGTGTTTCTTTGTTCTGATCTTTCTTAGAAACCTTAAAATATATCCAGAAATGTAACAAGAACAGAAAACAGATCTGTTTCTTTGGCTGCCCATTTGCAGTCTGCCTGGTGACACACAGACTATAGCTTAGCAGCGCTAGTTACCCTGGCTAACCCTTGTTCTTGATAATCATATTTAATAATTTTTTTAAAAAACACTTTGCGCCCATCAGGAGCGGGCATATAGAGAAGCCAACTTTCCCTCAAGAGAAGAGCCCTGCTGATTTTTAGTGAATTACTCACCAAGTCAGGACTCCTCACCACTTCAGCATCAGCCCCCAGGCTAATCAATAGCAATTAGGTGCTACAATAACAGACCAGGCTCCTTTTTCCATCAGTGCTGCTTTCAAATATCACACCCACAGTCTGCCCTCCCTGCCAGATTGCTTCAAGCACAAACTTCCATCCAGGAGTCAAGCTCCTGGCAATACCTCCAAGATAGAGAGGTAGAACATGTGAGAGATGCAAGGGCACAAGGAATTCCTTAAGGATCAGAAAATGCGTTTAACCCAGGAAGCTCTGCTGCTGAGCCACAACCTCTGCCCAGGAGGCTGCTGCAGGCACAGCTGTGCTGCTCTCTTGCTGGCACTGGTGTCCACAGAGCCAGCTCAGGACTCTCAGTCCCACCTGCTTGATAAAGCAGCTTGGACATGGCTGCAAGCAACCCCTCAGGAGCCAAAACTGGCATGAAGAAGGACAGACAGAACAAACACAGGTCACAGGTGAAAAGGTTTTTCTTTCTTTGCCCCCTAAAAAGAGTTTCCTGTGCTCAGATGTTGGGGAGGCTGGTGTGAATAGATTCAGATGACAGCAGTGCTGAGAGGCAGAAAAGGATCATCTTCCTCCCAGGTCAAAGCAGTGACAATCGCCCTTTAATCTTCAATACCCGGTAACAGGCAACTTAATCGGTCTTGTACTCCAATGACTTAAATCAAGATAAACATTTTAAAAACACCTTATCGTGCCTATTGTGATACCATGCTGACCAATCAACTAGTTTTTCAGCCTCAGCAGGCTTTACTTGAGCAGAAATAATCACCCCAGCTCCATCACACAGATGCAGGAGCGCTGGGAAAATGCAGAGGAGGCTGAGTGAACAAAAGGCACTTCAGGCCTGCTGGGGTCAGAATGTGTATCTGTTTGGGAGGTTGGACTCATCACTAATCCAGCTCTGTTTCTAATGAGACTGGTTCCCATTAAGGCAGAAGGAGATCCATGGCTTAATTTGCCAAGGGGACCATTGTCACGCAGCTTAGGGAAGGAAAATAATCTTATCAGTTTGAACTTGAACCTTGCCCTCCAATTATATGGACAATGTTTATGAAAAGAGAGATAAAGAGATTTTCATTTATCCAGCAAGAAAAATGGATTGTCTGACACCAAGCATTCAGTTTCCTGCAGCTGCTGATGGATCTTTATAATCCAGCCACTCAGCTGTACCGTTGCCAAATGCACTAACTACTATCTGTGCACATTAACTCTGGACCAAACCCAGGGCAAACGGCACCAAACACATTTATTGTGCAACTTATTGGTACAGCAGAGTCTCTGCTCCTGTAGTAAAGCCAAAGTGAAAGCCTAGAGCATCAGCTAAAGACAAGCAAATCCAAATGAGAAAAATTTTTCACCCCTTCTTGTGGAACATCTTTCTGCATCCTTCTCCAATCCATCAGCTCCCCTTGGCTGCTATAGAGGCCGTCCTCTTCTGGGAGTTCTGCATCCCCCACATAGCAGCTAAAACAAAGAACATTATGGCAAATAACAGCCAGGCTTCATCTATTCTTTTTTCTATACAATTCATTCCATCAAAGTTGTTTAGCTGAACAAAACCCCAGCGCTATCCTTTATTGTGAGGCCAACAATAAACTAACATGTGAGCACAGCGTGGGTCACAGATGTGCGGTTCCTGCATCAACTGTGGAGCCACTTCCTCACCCCACTCACTTTTATAAGGCTTTAACCTCTTTGAGCTGGAATTCAGATGAGCACATAAACCAGGAAGCAAAGAGTGTTAACACAACACAAGTGGCCCCTGTACAAAGGATGCATGAAGAGGCAGACATGCTTTGGAAACAGTCAGATCAACAACCTCGGTTTCCAAGGGGTTACCCACACAATAAAAATCCAGAGAGAAATAAACTGAACAAATCCCAGAGGATCTATTTTTAGCAATATCACTTGCACTGCAGGATCTATTTGGTCCTTTGAATAGACACACATACTTTTTTTTCTTCTTTTATGGAGGGACAGAAGCAAGCGAAAAAGATTTGGAGGAGGAAATGTTGTCAAAACTCATCTTAAAAAAATCTTTTAGAATGTGTTTCAAGGACTGACCCCAAATTTATAACTAGATTTTAAGAATTCTATCTCATCCCAAACAAAGTAACCCTCAAAACATGACTTCTCTGGAAAAAACAAAACAAAAAAGAAGAAAATTTTAAAAAGCAAGATGCTTCTCACAAACGCACTTTATGGCTCAGATCATATCTGCCAGCTGCTGAAGGTTTGATATGATATCAGCCTCTAGTTCATATTACACATAAATACAGGTGTAATGTTGCCCTTTCCTTAGTGCACTGTGTCTGGCTGTGATGGAGTTAATTTTTTGGTAGCAACTTGTATGATGCTGTGCTTTGGAGCCACAACCAAAACAGTACTGGTAATATATTGATGTTCTTGCTATTGCTGAACAGCTTTTGCACTGCATCAGCACTTTGTCTGTCCTTCACTCTGCCCTCCAGTGAATAGATTGTAGGTGCACAAGATTTTGGGAGGGATGGAGCCAGGTAGGTGACCCCAGCCAAGCAGAGAGATATCCCATGCCAGTGTCATGTTCAGCAACAAAACAGAGTGGGGTGAGCATCAGTCTGCCTGTAGGAGGCATCACTTATTTTGCTTTCTTTTATATTTCTTCCACTTCTCTTTCACTATTTTTATGTCATTCCATGAGTTTTCTTGCTTTTACTCTTCCCTCTCTCTTCCCCCTCCTCTTCCTCTGTCCTCCTTGGAGGTAGGAAGTGGAGGCAAGCAAGGAGCTGGGCAGTGCTTGGCTGCCTGCAGGTGTTAACTCACAACACTCAGCTATGTGCACTTGACTTGGCAACTGAAATGTTAATTTTAACCTGTGCAACATATGTGCATTTGTACATAGATATTATAGTATTGGAGAAGGAACTGTGTTCTGAGTACCACACATTTCTTTCTGCTTATCACAGTTTAAGAGAATAGATTAGGGGCTGCTCCTGGAGAAAAAGATAGATACTGAACAATCTCTGAAATATTGGGCAGTTAGAGCTCCTTGGATCCTTATGTGTACAATGCAGGTGACATTCCAGACTCCTTCCAGAAGGGTAAGTACATCTCTGTCAATCCCTCACAACAAGTGGAATAGGGTTTAAATAACATAATAGGATTTAAATATCATTAAATATACAGGAAATAAGGCCCCAGGGCCATAAAGAATGGAAGAATGAAGAAAAAAAAAAAATTAAGTCCACTGTTCTGTGCATTGGACAACATAGAAATCCCAAGGAAGTAGTGAAAATGAATGTTCTCATTAAAAAGTAACGTGAAGACCCAAAGGGCTGAACTCAAGCAGTTAAAACTACCTTAATTTTAACATTTCTCAACTTCCAAATGCTTGATTGGAATAATAATACTGTTATTTGAATGTTTCACCCAAAAGCTAAACTTTTTCAAAACCAAATTGCAGAATTCTGTCCCATAACAACCTATGGGCACTGCCAGGGCTACAGCAGCATGCACAGGCCCCACACAGACCTCAGAGGGGAGAGATTTCCCAAAGACTGAGGCCCAAAACAATAATCCATAACCCAGCCATAGGAGCTCAAGTTACCATCTATCACTTTAATTGCACTAAGTGTCTGCACTCTTGGCCCAACACAACTTCTTGCAAAAATATGTGAGCCAAAAGCCTTTGCAAAATACAGCAAACATGGGAAATTAATGTCAGGAATTGCACCTGCTGTAGAGCACCCTTAATATCAACACCAGCCCACAGTGTGATACAGAAATCACAGAGGAGACATTAGCAGAAAATCCCCACACTGCTGTGTTTGTTTTCATATTTGCTAGTGGGAATAAAAGCCCACTTTAAACCCTTGAGGCTGATACAACACATGTTGATAATACCATAGCAGCAAAACCACAGGCATCTGATAGCAGATGAAAATAAAATAACACAAGCACACAGGGGGTCTCAGAGTAGGTGGTCTGAATGACCCCTTCTTGACAAGCAGTACCATCAGGTACCCAGTTTGTCAAGGATTTTGTGTATCTCACCTGAACTCAGCTTCTTCTCACACCCTGAGGATTCTGATTCTCATAGGGACTGCTGGAGGAGTGAAAAATCCCTCTCCTGGTAAATAGTGTATTGATATCAGGTCAAAAGCTGGTGCACAAAAGTACACAGTGAGGTTCTTTGATTGTACAAGGCTGATGAATCTCCTCTGGATCTCTAGGCCTTCTCTAAATGTAACATTAAAAAAAAAGAAATACACTTTTTAAATCTTTCTTCTTCCTTCTTAAGGATGTGGGATACTTTGCCAACAGCTGGATGTGAGCTCCCCTGCCCACTAAAATGCTTGGACAACATCTACTGCAAATTCTTCAGAAGCACCTACATCCATCTGTTCATTCAAACACACTTCTGACACCTGAGCTTTTGGGGGTTTGCCCAAACTGCCCAAACTGCAAACACACTGCTCCATCTTCATGGAAGGACCCAGGTGGATCCAAGAGGGATTACTGAACAGCAAGCCTCAGCACCCAAAGGAGCCCCATCAACACTGACACCACAGCATCTACCAACACAGCTCAAGAGCACAGAGGATATCTGAAAAGACCCAGCCAAGATTTATTTTCCTGTGCAACCCAGAACTAACAACACATCATTGTCTCTGATGTGAGAAGGCACACACTGGGCTCCAGGCAGCCAGGCACTGCACATGCTGAAAGAGGAGACATTCATCCTTTTAATTACTACAAATGAGTTCATACCCTCAGTTAGTGAGCTGAGCCAGGCACACTGGGGTTAGCCCAAACCCAGGCTGAGAGTCACAACTCACCATCCATCCTCAGGCAAAAGGAGCAGCTAAGTAAATAAATAATAACAACAGGTAACCCAAGCAGCTCTCTTAAACATGTTCCCAACTGGAACTCCTACGCTGGTTTTAATCTGCAAGAAGATGAGTCGGGATTAACTTCTGTGCTTCTGTTCATTCTGCACAGCTCTTGGCAAGTCAGCAAAGCTGCCTCACAGCTGAGCAGACTTGGGCCTGTGGCTGTATTTTGGAAAGAGCACAAAAATCCCAGACAACAGCAATGCTGGATCAATGAGGCACAGCACTGGCAAGGACACAAGGAGCCTTGTACTATTGTACCAAACTAACCTGACCAAAAATCCTCTCAACCACTTTGAGGAACACATTGGGTCTGTTCCTGCACGCAGTCACACACCTTTCAAGGGACACAATCTGTATAAAGAAATTACAAGAGCGTGAAAAACCAAAACAAAATGGGTAGCTGCTTTAAATGGTCCCTGCCCCAGGGATTGGGATTGCTATTTTGGAACACAAAACAGAAAGTTCAATCTATACCTGCACAAACATGCCAAGCATAAGCAGTCAGTCTCAAATCAGACATACAAACAGCCCTGGTGCTGGCCAACTAAATCACTGTACACCCACCTAAACACAGCCCAGGCCAATCTTCAGCTCTGAACACCGAGCACTTTGGGAGATCAGGCCATGTTTAAATTAGCATCAACAAAAGGACCAGCACGAGTGCCAAGTGTAAATACACAGTTTTTCTCCTCCTGCAGAGACTAAGCTTATTCTCCCCACCCCCCAGATTAAATTGTGAGTTCAGCTTCCAAGTATCTCAGTTGAAAAAAAGGATATGTCAAAATTCTCACCCTTTTTTTTTTTAGTTGACCAAACTATTTGTGACATAAAATCTGCTTTCACAGTGCCTTAAGTCAGGGAATTTTTTTTACCTGAGGATATAAAGAGTAGCTTTCTTTACTTCTGTAGCATTTGTGTATCAGCACCTGATAACCCAGAGACATAGGAAGAATGCTGCAAGGAAAATTTTCTCAAATAGTTTGTGCATCTAGTGGGATACTGGGATACTTTGAAGTTAATAAAATTACCATAGTATTTTTTTTCCTTTTTTTTGTTAACATTACTAATTAACTAAAGTGTTCCTGGTGCTAACAAAAGTAATTGTTTTCTAGATTATTACTATCTAGTAGTAATCTACTACTGCAGTTACTAGATACAATAAAAATATTGCCAGTCATCAGACAGATGTGGGGATCCCTGAGGTCCCCTGCTCTTGCTGACATCTGTCATGGCTAAACCAGTGGATTTCCATGTGACAGGAGCCAGATGCACACACATGGCTCTGGAGCTTGAAGTCATTGGTTCATTGAAGTCATACATGAGGTTTCACACAGACCCCTCATGAGACACCCTGGCACCCACAGCAGCCCCATCCATCCCTCCCAGACTGTGTCTCCTTTCCCTGGTTCCACAAACACCAACCAGCAGCTGGTTTTTTGCAGCAGTAACAGCAGTGACTGCCCAGGACCACAAACACAAGGAATTGGAAACACGTGTTTGTCATCCTGAAGCTCAATTCGGTCCCCTCAGCTGTCAGTTAAAGCAAATGCTGAGTATTTTTACAGTCAGCAGGCATAGAGCCCTCCTTCAATATTTTTATCACAACTGTTGGGAAATCCAGAGTGTTTCCTGGAGCATGCCTCCAGACAGGGGTGGACAGAAACCTGAATCTTTGCTTTACATGGTATTTGGTCTTGGTAACATGGTTTTGTTGATACCATAAAGCTGCATCCCCACTGATAAAACAGAACAACTCTCTCAGTTGTTCCAAAATAGCCCCAGCCTCTGTACTGATTCTTTCCCTGCCCTCCCAAGAGCAGCAGATCTGGCACTTCATGCCAAGCTCCTACTGATTTCCTCCTCCAACACCTCCCAGCTGAGCTCTTTAGACTCTTTTCCACTGGCAAGCAGACATATGTGACACAAATCCCAGTTGCAGCTTCCCCCTGTGAGAACCCTTCAGCCGTGGCTCCCAGACACAGCCACCCCCCTGAGCTCCCATCCTGTGCAGCCACATCTCCAGAACATTATCAGAAGAGACCAAGTGGTTTTAAAACACCTTTGATGAGGTTTTGGATTTTGTCAGCCTTGAAAAGGAGAATTTCTTTAGACCCAGCACAGGCAGTTTGCCCTCAGTAAGCCAGACTGCGGCCCAGGCAGTGATGGATGGGGAAGAACACACAGCCTCCAGCTGAGGAGGAAAAGATCACCTGGGGCAGGGACCTCTCTAAGCAGCAACCTGAGCTCCATCCTAGCTCATCACTCAGAGCCCTTCCTCAAAACAAGGTGTGGAGGTGGCCTGGATCTGGCCCAGTCTTTAACCAGAGTCTAAAGTATGTCTGTCTGCCCCTGGGGTCAAAAACCCAACCCTCATTACTGAGTTACAATTTCTTTTCCAGTGTGGTGGTGTATCTGACTTTCTCTTGAAAATGCCCTCTTTTATAGCCTGAAACCATGGAAAACCTGGATCCCCCTTGACACCATGGCCCCATTCAGGGCTATTAGGCATTCAGAAGCTGTTAGCATATAGATTTTGATGATAATTTGGTGAATGGAGTTGTCAAACAAATTGCCTTTATTACAGACTGATTAAATGCAATCAGGGAGAAGTGCCTTTCCCCTCCCCAACTCCAGCCCTCATCACTCAAACAAACACACTGAGCCAATTAGCAGGGAGGTGGCAAAAGCAGCTTTCACTTGAAACCTGATATTCTTGGGGAAAAGAGAAAAAAAACCCAACTAAGCACCACTAACAATAAAAACAACAACAACAACAAAAATCTTTGTGCTTTCAAAACCGAGATGGGCCTCCAGGGAGAGGTTCCAAAAGCTACCCAGGGCTCACCTGCAGGGTGTGGATGGGATTTATCAGTATTCATCTGGCTCGATGCCAGGTCAACTCCCCTAAGCAAAGCGCTGCTCACATCCAGCTTGTGCCAAAATCTAATGCAAAGAACATGAACATTAAAGCAGGCCCAAGGGGAGCAGCACTACTGGGGCTGGTTTTTCTTTCAGCTGGGGTCTCCTGTGTCAGAAAAGGCTCGAGCTTCCAGCCAAGCTGTTCCCATGCCTAGAAACCTAAGTTTGTGGCTGAAGTCCTTGCAGTGGATTCTCTGATGTCTGTAAATGCTTGAGTTCACAACCCTTTCTGCAGTAGTGGAGGGACCTGTCTCCATTAACATGAAACTCATGGCAATCACCACGGATCTGATGCCATTACCCTTCTGCCCAACATGCCTGAAATCAGCTAATGAATGGGAAAATCCTTGAGGAGAATTGGAGCACGGCATGATAATGACATTAGTTTAATTCCTTGCAGGTATGCAGCTGGAAGTTAAATGGTCACCTTGGCAGCAGTGGGCAGAGCAAAATTCAACATGTGTTTGCATGATTTATCTTCAGAGACAGGAACATCATGGCTGAGCAGAGACCACACAGGATAAGAGCAATAACTGTTGACTAAGCTTTCAATGCCTGCATTTAAAGTTAGCACCAAAGCCTATTTTTGGCCCCATTTTCATTAACCTTGTCCCTCTGAGGAGCCAGGCCTGTGCACTGTACATGGATCACTGCACATGGATCACTGCCTCCCAGAGCCCACACAGAGGAGCTATGGCACAGCTTCCCCTGGCAGGGCAAGGGCATTGCTGTCTTGGACTCTCAATAAAATGAGAAAGGGCCTAAAACAAAGGTGAACTTCTACCAAACAGCAAGGATTTTGGAGAATTTATTGCTGCTATTGAGATTAGAACTAGAGGTTTGTGGATAACGTACAGAGATTCAAAAGATCAGATTCTTACCCCACACCTCATCACAGTCCTCAATATCACCTTGAGCAAAAGGGGTAAGTGACACATCAAGACAGCAGATTTTAACCCTCAAACAGTCCTGAGCACAAGAACAGATCACAGGATGAGATTAAACCAAGGGTCCGTTCTACAAGCAGCCACAGAGAAAAAGTCCAGGTCTTCTTAAGAAGTGGCTGCAAAGTGCCTGATAACTCCACTCTCTCCCTCAGGATCTGCTTCCTACCCCCACACCCTGCTGCAAACATCAATGTTTAAAGAACTATTAAAGAAAACAACTTCAAAACTCTTCACATAGTTCAAATACTTCACTTTAAAGGAATTTGAATTCTTACATCTCAGATTGCACCAGTCCCCAGCAGGACATGCACTGCTCATGTTCACGTTGTGGCGTTTGAGCTGTTCAAACACGAGGGATGGAGCCCCAGTGTGAGACTGTGTGCTCAGGGATTAGAAATCCCCACAGCCCTGCTTGTGCTCTCTTGTGAGAGCTGAGACTCAGTTAACCTCATCTCTGGGCACCTTCTCGGTGTGCCTTGGCATGACCCACATAAAAATGAAATCTTCCTGCAGCTGGGAGACACATCCCTTGAAGACCCAGCCAGTGGGAGAGTACGAGGAGCAGTGGGATGTGGTGGGGTGTGAAGTTCTTGGAAAGTCTTTTATCCAGCCCTATTGCAGAGCTGCAGCATGAGAGTCAGGCCAGTGCTGCTGACTTATGATCTGCTTAGAGCTCAAGACTGGTTGACCCTGAGCTTTCCTCCCAGGGCTGGATCCACGCAGTCTGGCCACATCCACACAGTCCTGACCTATTACAAACAGCAGCACATCCTTGGTAATGCTGAGTCAAACCAAACTGAGAAGCCAGAGAGGTTTTGCTGCCATACAAGGTCTACAGGACTGAGTTTTAAACCCTCATTCTTCCCCAAAGAGCATCAGCTGCTGTCTCTGAACAGTACTGCTGTTCATTTGCAAGCTGGAAAGGCCTTTACATCCCAAAGAGCTGTGTCATCTCCCTGCAGCACCAGCTGCTGCAGAAACCTCTGTGGGATCACAGCAAGCCTTACATTCCTCAGCAGTAATACCAATACAAATCCACTCATCTCCCTGGGGTGCAGACAATTTAAGTTTTGGATGCAGCACCTCTAGGTGGGATGGGCTACAGTAAAGCTAAAAGTCTTCCCCAAAGATGTTCACCTGCTCAGTTCCAGTCATGCCAGAGAAGAATTCAGGACATGCTGAAGTATAGAAGAGTGTGTAACAGGTCAGAAACAATTACAGTCAAATAATGTTAAAAGGTTGCCCCCTTTCCATTCCTTAAGCCAGCTGACAATTCACTTCTAGGGATAACAGTGACAAACAAGATGCTCCATCAGGTAGGAAGAATGTCCTGGGCTGCTGCTCCCTCAGAGAGGCACATGCTGCAAACCCTCATGCACTGGAAGGAGGTGAATGGGGTCAGTGCAATATGTGCTGGGAAAGTATAGAGTGTTATTTGGGAAATGCTGTACCTTTTCCTACCCCCTTTCATCTCGTGGTTACTCAGCTCCTGAGCTTACAAAACTATATTTGAGCTGTTACACACTGGGTACAGCCCTTTCCTGCAACAAATCATGTTTCCTGTCCTGCAAGGTACAGTAAGTCCAACAAAACTGGGGACATTCGCCAAGCCTGCTATCAGAAAACATAGGTTGGACCTGGCAGAAAGTTTCAACAGTTATGGAAACTCATGGGAGGTTGTGCTGTGGGGATTGCAGACCCTGCTTCAGAGCACAGCCTGGCCACACACACACACAGGGATTTAAGCCACCTCTCTTCTCCCAAAGCATGACAGTTCAGCTGGATGCTACAGAGAACATTATTTTGTTATCAGCAACTTTCTTATCCATTTTAAAAAAGAACAGCATCTTCTCCCCCTGCCAGCACCACTGAAGCCTATCAAATTTCCTTCCACTGTTCCAGCTATGTTGTACAAACATAATGTAAAGCACCTTTGCCCTGGGACACCTGCACACATTTTAACGCTTGGCAATTTGGCCTGGCTGGGAAAACTTTATCTACATTTCAGAAAGACAACTCCTTCCCCCGTTGCAGCTTTTGCTCCCATCATGCCCACTCCATGCACCCCTTCTGCACCAACTTGCTTGCAAGCAGGAGCACAGAGAAAGCTCAGTGCCAAGAAAGGGATAAAAGCACACTAGAAACAGGGAAATGCCTCAGTCCTTTCCATTCAGAGGCAGATCTGCCTTGAATGGGAGCCCCCAGGACTGATGTGCCCCTAAAAGAGACTGAACACAGGCAAGCCAGCCCCCTTCCATTCACAGTAAGACTTCCAGCTACCGTATATATTCTTTCTCCCACCCTCCACCACAAGCTCCTCCTTTCTAACACAAATTTCTCACAGCACACTCACAGGCAGTGAGCAGCAGTGCTGGGATGTGCTGAAACACAAGTCCAGTGAGGTTCAACCCTTGCAAATGACACTTTTTCATCAGCAAACTATAATTGGCAGCTCTTATCCACTACAAGAGTTTTGCAAAACACCCTTAGAGAGTATGCCAGGCTAGTTCTTCACACTAAGACCCAAAATTAGAACCAATATCCAAAAAGAAAAGTGGCCCTCATTGGGCACTCCCAAGCAAACTGAACAGCCCTGCTGAAGTTGCAATCTGTTATGTTTTCTCAGATCCACATGCACATCCAGAAAGAACAGAAGCAGAAACACAATTTTAAGTGACTAATGCAGCTATAGAGTTATAAAACTTACATGGGACTCCAGACTTTCAAAGTGCTGGATACTCACCTGCTGTGTATGACTCAAAAGAAGTGCTATCAACATTTTTAGATTCAGAAAATATTAAAAAATTAGATACTTTCATGCATCTTAAGAAAACCCAGGCTCAGAATGTAATTTGTGCATGCACCTCCTTTATCGCAGCTCAGGGGGCTTTTGCAACAATCAGGAGCTATGTGTTAGGAGGAGGGAATCTGGCCCACTACAAAATAATTTAAGCTTGCTATGTTAACTTTAATTTATGTCCTAAACCTTCCCAGTCTCCTAATCTACCTCTTTTCGCTCCTATGAGAAACACAGCACAAAACCTGCTAAAAACTTACACAAGTTAGTATCATTCCTGCTACAAACTTACACAGGTTAACACTATTCTTTTTCTTGTTCCCGAAGTTAGTCAGACTAACTCTTTTGAAATAGTTTTGCTAATTACTGAGAAAGGCTTTTAAGAAACTCAAAATCCTCTCACGGAAGACACACTTCAGCTTATTTTTAAAAGATTAATATTACTCCCCACATAACTACCCCAGATCTGCTCACATCCCCTTTCCCTGAGCTGCTCCTGAGCACTGGAATTAGAGCCCCCATGCACAGAAAGGATCGGCACTTTTCCCTACCTGAGAAGTCTGCAGAAGTCCTGGCAAAGTTGCTGAAAGCTGTCAAGCACATGAGTGCTAGGAGAAAGGTGGAGGTGGGAAACACATCTGGGCAGCACATCCTTAGGTGTCCTCACGGCTTGTTTTCTTGCAGAGGAAAGGAAAGCAGTTTGTGCCCCTGCCCGGCACTCCTCATCGCCCGCAGAACAGCGTTAGTCCCATGGCTTGGAAGGCTCGCAGCCAGCGGCGGGGAAGGAAAAGCACTCGGCACACACACACACACACACACACACATCCCTGGGAGTGAATGAATCCCGGCTGACGAATGAGACAGACCTACCTGAGCCTTGGCGGAGTTCCCAGGGTCCTAAAAGCCTCCCCTGTGCCCTAATGCGCTGCAGGCTGCCGGAGCGCAGCTGTCCAGCTGCGGCACTGCGAGCGGCTGGGGGGCACTGGGGAGAGGGGAGCACCGGGGCTGGGCTGGGGGAGCCCGGCTATTGCTGGATTAGATCTGCAGGCTCTGGTCTCTCTGTGCAGACAGACAGGAGGATGAGCAGAGTTTTTAAAGGAGGGAGCCCAAAACAAAGCACCTGAAATCACATGGATTTCTGGTATGACGGGTATTTGTGGCTGCTGCTGAAATCAGTGTGAGCAGCAGTGTCCTGCCAGGCTGGTGACAGGACAGTTCTGTGTGCCCTGTTGAGAGTGATCCTACAGTGGAGGAGACTGCACAGGCCCAAGGATCAAACCCTCCTGGATCTCATTGCAGGACTGGGACTGGTATCAGCCACATATCCAAAACTCTCCTTTCCATGCCAGGCTCCCTCTAACCCACTGGACCCCTCTGTCCTACATCAAACTCAACAGAGGGTTTTTGAGCTGAACTGGACCTGTGGTTTTCTTAGAATCATGGAATGGTTTGGGTTGGAAGGGACTTTATAGATCATCTAACTCCAGCCTCCCTGCCACAGGCAGGGACACCTTGCACTAGACCAGGTTGCTCCAAGCCCCATCCAACCTGGCCTTGAGATCCTGGCTCCTTCCAGAGCAATCACTTTAACCTCCAGCTAGCATGGCCCTAGATGCTCACTGAGCACTGCTCACCCTGCAGAGTTAAAGGAAGGCTCCAGCTCATCTGGAAGCACATCCAGTATTTGATCCTGCCTGATTTTCATCCATATCCTGCCAGCAACAAGCCAGTCATGCTAATTTGAAAGAGCTGAGAACTGGGGGCACAAACAGATGGGTGGACTCTGTTGTCCCTTGGTACAGGAAGGAGGTCCTGGTCTTTGGTCCCCAGCCTCAGCTGCAGCTCAGGGATATGTTTGCATGTAAATAATGGACATATCCCACACATCCAGGCTAGGGCAGAAGCTGAGTGTTGGTGCAGAGGAGGATGTATTTCACAGCAAAGCCAACATCAGACATTTAGCAGCCTGGGTATCCATATGTTCAAACCTAAGGAGCTGCACTGTGTGGGGCTGCCAAGGGGAGATGTGGCCAAGCTCACACACAGCTGCTGAACAAAGCTGCAGCTCCCATCCAGCAAAAATAACCTCAATGGAAACATCCAAGGAAAACCACAAGTGGTTTTTACTCCTGTGTCCTTTTCCTCCACATGGAATTAAGTGAAACTCTCCAAAAACATTGATTTTAGAGCTAAAAACAAGTGTAAGAAACGTCAGTGCAAAGGGCTTGGGCTTTTTCCAGAGTTGAGTGAACTTGTAAAGTGTTTTTTATTCTAAAATTTCCAACGATGTTTCAGCTGTTCTCAGATGAATATCAGACTGCCTGCCTGATTATATGTGAAAGACATTTTCAAGAGTACTGCCATGAATACCAGAGTAATTTTTTTTCCACCAGAAGTCTGTCCTGGGATGGTCTCTGTGCTAGAAGCAGACCCCAAGGGGAGCTGTAAGTCCCTGTCCCGTGTAGGTGTAACTGTCCCATGCCCTGTTTGCCCTCTGCCCAAAAGGCCACATGCTCAAGTTCCAAACAGCCACAAAGAGGATGAGTAGTGTGGTAAATCTGGAGTTTGAGCTCAAATCCCATCCATGACTACAGGAATAAGAGGCTGTTCTGGCCTGATCTGCACCTAAGCACCTCCTTCCTACAACACCTCTTCCCACACTGAGTCTCCAGTGAAGCTGCAGAGGAGTCTCCTCAAGGACAGTGGTGGCTCTGGGCTGTCCTGACATCACAGACACAGCCTGAGCTCCAACAGGCTCTGTGCAATCCAGCCCCAGTCCCTTCTCTCTGCACACAATTCTGCCCCCTTACTTTTTTGCAGAGGGCTGCTTAAGCAAGATTTTAAAAACCAGGAACTTCTATAGGCTGCCTTGCTCTTTATTTCACCTGATACTTTAATCCCACCTGCCAAATCTCTCTGACCCATATTTTTCCAGTGTTGACCTAAGTTGTAAAGAGAAAATACCAGGAGATTTGACTCCTGGCATCTATGTATAATTCTTGTCTCACCTAGTTCTGCTGCCCTTGCCAAGAGGAAGATTCACCACTGCTGTCTTACAGGCATGAGATAACCATACCCATTACCAGATTATCAGTCAAAGCTCCTTATCAGCAGGACAAAGAAACAATAGGACCCCTGGAAATTTATCAACCTCTGGAAAAGGGAAGCACTATTTGCTGAAAAGAGCCCACCCTGTTAGCAGGTGTTGATTTTACTGATTAAAGGGTAATTAGGTTTGGTTGACTCAGTATATAGAAAAGAGAAAAAAAAAAAACTGGTGACAAAGGGTTTAAGGCTAAACATGGGCAGCGTGCTTGAGCAGCCCTTTAGGTTATTGTGAATAAAATCAAACCAAAGGGGAGGAAGTTTACATCAGTGTCCTGTCCTCTGAGGGCGTTGTTTTTAAATAAGTCTGTAGAGATGCCTTCCAAAAGGAAAGAAGAAAGCAACTCCTGCCAAAAAAGAAAAAAAAATTGCCTTTGAGAAACAGACAATTCAGTTAAAGCCCATCTCCATAATGCCCTTATTCCCTGGGGCATGTGGGAACATCAGCTGTGTTTGGAAGGCAAAGAGGCCACCTGTCCCAGCACAGCACAGATAAAGGATGTCTGTCATGGACAGTCTCATGGGGTAAACGTGAATCAAGGCAACAAGGTAACAGCCCTTGAAATCCATCCATGTCTTCAAATAAGTGTCTGGGGATAGGTAATAACACATGTAATGATACACATTCTCTTGGATCCCTTGTCCCCAAAGCCACCCAGAAGTGGGAATAGGCCAGTACAGATGCAGCCCAGCATTACCTCTTAGCTTGCAAGAATATTTGCTCTCTTTCCCTCCACAGATTAACTATGGAGAAATCTCACTAAGATGCTTAACAGCTGTACCTCAGTCTTCCTTTTTGACTATGTTACTTAAGTGCATTTTTCTCTCCTCCTATGCTACTCTCTTGCAGACCCTCTCCTTCTGCTGCACATAAATAATCTCTGTAATATCTGAAACATGCATGCAAATTCCCAAAGTACAGTTAAGTACAACTGCAACTGGGGAAACTGAGGCAGTGAGAAAGGAAGTAATTTGTCATTCAGTTTTGTGATCCCAGCATTACCCAGTTCATAAATGGTAATTGGGAATGGACCCAGATAGGATGATTCCCAGTTTAATGCTGTTTGTGCTGCTCTTGCTTCCTTCCAGGGCTGATTTTTGGTAATGCTTTTCTATTTTTTCCTACCCAGCACCATTAACCTCTTCCTTGCTGATTAAACCATCAACAGCCAAAGGCTGGTCAGTAGAAGAGCTGGACCAGGAAGAGTTCTCAGCTTGAGAACCAGATGCAGGATTGAAGCCTTGTTTGTTTACACAGTCACAAGCAGATTTATTAGTACAAATGTTCTAAGACTAGTCTTTCTTTCTAACCCTACTAATATTACTCACTTCTTACTGTTTTTTCCATAAGGTCTCAAAGCACTCTCCAAAAGGCCCTGTTGCACTTCTGCCACTTCCCACATGGACAAAGCACAGTCATATGTTTGAGGTCACTACTTTTTCAACATCAGCTAGGGCAAATTGACAGAGATAAGAAAATATTGAATACTTTTTAAGTCCAGCCAGAGCTCTTTCCACTTGGCCACATTCCTTCTAAATGAATGTAAATTAACAACAAAGTATATGTGCATGTATACCTACAGAAATATATGTAAGCTGAGTGGTCAGAGCTTCAATATAAAATAGAAATGTTTCCCAGCAAAGCACAGCTCTTTGTTTCCTTCTTTTCTTAATCTTTCCCCTAAGAGTGTCTCATGGAAACAGATGGTGTTACTCATTGAAGTAAGCACTGTTTGCTTTCATCAACTTGAAGGCAGAGGACTTCACATAATGCAGTTTTGCAATACAACACCAAGTATCTCACAAGTAAAATCCTCTCTTTCCATATTCAATGCTAAACAACAGCTGTGCAGAATATTCAAACTGAAAAGCCTTTGAAGTTTTCACATTTTGTGTCACTCAATCACTTCAGTTTACAAAACGAGCATAAAACCTGGAGGACTTTGCTCCATACTGGGACAGGTTTCAAGTGGGGCTAGTGCTTCAACCAAATACTGTGCAGAGCAAAAGCCCCAAGTGATGCACTTATCCCACTGAAATATTGGGAAACACTGAACAAAGTGGTGCAAAATCCTTCAATGTCAAAAGTAAAATATTTGGAGACTTCAAAGTGATCCACAACAAAGCTGAAAACTTTCTCCTTGTGTCTCACCAAGTAACTGGTGTTGAAACCTCTCTCAGTTGGCATTCTCTTTATTAAAATGATTCCATGTTGTGTGTTGCAGAATACTGTGCAATCTGGTGATTTTTCTGGGATTGGCATGTCCAGCTGGGTTTAGCTGGCACCTTGTGCACTGGATGTTCTCAGGTTAATCACTGTATTAGAACTACAGGAATTTGGAGTCATCTTTATCCTTGTACTACACTGCAAGTCACATAAAGGTTTAAAGAGACAAGTTCACTGAGACAGTCAGTGACTGTCTTCTGATATCTGTAAAGTGAAACTGTTCTCTGCTTGACCTGACTCATGAGTCCTCTTCTAACAGTTTTTCTGGGTAGATTCTAGATTTCTCCATTATTGGATGATGGTAGGTCCTGGCTTTACTGTCCACTCACCACTATCTTTCCATTGGTATATTCAATAGCTCTCTGGGAGTGCTTCTTAGATAAGAGGCTGAATTTGGCACCTGCAGATACTTATTTCTCACTGGTGTTGAATTTGAAGAGCAGAGACATCCAGATGGTTCAATGTGAGCAGCAGTATGTTTTTCCTATTATCTCACTTATGATAATCAAGGGAGAATTGTCTCAATCCTGCTGCTATGTAGGCATGAGTCACATCAGGTTACAGACCCTTTCTAATCTGGATCTCCACTAGGTTCCTCCCTTTTATTTTTCCTGTTTTACTACCAGCCCTGAAAAATAATTCACATTGTCCTCAATTTCCACAGGAACCAGAATTGTTCCTCAGATTAACTTGTCTAGAAGTTCTCTGCCTGTCCTGTGGGAGCAACATGCTATGATGTTACTTGATAAAAAAATAGGAATCATCTCAACAATTCATCCTTAAAATGGTGCCATGGGCATTTATCCCAAACCTCTGTACTCCATTCTGAGGGCATGCAAAGGCAGTAGCATATAGGACAACAAGAGAGTCCTTCAGCATTCCCCCAGGTTCTTCTGTCCCCCATGGGCACACATCCTCTGCACACAGTCCCCCCTTACAGAAACTACTGTAATAATTTACCCCGGAAAAGCTATTTTTGTTGCCAGAGACCTTTCCCACAAAAAAGACTGTTCCAAGCATTGTAATGAAGCCTTTTCATAAAATCCACCTCTATACCAAATAGGCTGAACCACATAAGGGTCTGAACAGGCACTGCCACTCACATTTTGGACTTTTCCTTGGTTCGCTTTTGATCCAGGCTGTCTGGCATCCATAACATTTCTGAGCATGGCTTGGGAGCTGGCAGGAACTTTGGCCATTCCCAATAGGCAGGAAGGAATTGTGGTTTGGAGTTTGATAGCATGAACACAAACAGATGATATGTTCTAAGAGACCCAACAGTGTTTCAGGAATTTGTAATATCCTTGGTGAAGACACAGTGGCATGAACTGAGAACTGAAACAACAACCCCAGAGCAGACTGTCTGCCAGTGCTACAGCATCTTCTCCTTCTGCTACCCTGGCAAGCCTGACTAGAGCTGCCCAGGAATGTCAGTGCATCCTGCAGTCCAGACTCCAGCACAGCTACAGCCCAGGCTGCTATGTGTTTGTGTTTTATTTACAGTGATCAGTAGGGCAGACCATTCCTCCAGGAGCATTCAGCACAGACTGTGCTGAAGTTTGATCTGGTCAAGTCAATGAAAAAACCTTTTTGGCTTCCCTGGTTCCAACATTACTCGGACAGATCAGCTTTCACCTCAGATTTATCATTGCCTCAGAGCAGAGGGCATTTCCCTCAGTTTTGTACAGACAGCAAATTACACAAAAAACCTCTGGCTCACAGATCACAAACTGGTAAAAAATCAAAGGGAATCAGAGGAAATGCTTTTCTGCTGAATGGGGAAAATTAATCCCAAGTGTAATTTCACTGGCATCAGTGCAAATTCAACAATGGGCTGCATCTACCATTTGCAAGAAGAACAGGTTTGTGTTCTCCTTTCACATGTACTTAGACATACATTTTCCTTTCCTCTTTTAAATCTTTTCCATTTGAGAGGGCTGTTTCAAGAGTAACATATGCTTTCACATGCATTTTAGTACTCTAGCCAATAATATCACCAGGTTATTTTTTTCACACTGGTGCCAAGACACTCTTCAGTGACAAAGTCCAGGTGTGCTGGGCAGTGCAGAGAGCACTGGACAATGTCATCTAAAACAACCTAAGGAATTTACAAGGGCATTGAAGTCCAAGACAGTCAAATCTAGCACTCTGTAGCCACAACACCATCCTTAGAGAACTCCAGTTACCTTGCTTGTAGGGCAAGAAATGCTTCCCACTGCAGAAAGCTCACATTGAAATTTGGCTGCAGCATTGTTTTTGGGCACCTGGTTCACACATCACTGACACCTGATGTGGCAATGCTACTCACCAGACCAGCTACAAAGGATGCAGAGGAAGGAAGGAAACTCTACACGTTTTTACAGCTTTTTTACAAGAGATTTGCAAATGTTCTCCAGGCTGGGCATTGCCTGGACTGTTATGTGCAGAGCTGTGTGTGTGGGCATAGCTTAGTGGCTGGATGCATCCAGAGACCACATAAAATAAGTACAAAAAAATGGCTTTTCTAACACAAGTAACTTGCCTCAGAAACACCTCAGCAGAGGCAAAAAGAGACTAGAGCCACTTAGATTCCAAAACTTTTTCAGTTTTTGCTTCCCCTTGTGAAGACAAGCCAGCATCACCCTCCCAGCCTTTCCCTGGCCAGCACTGGTTCTGTGCTCTGCCCTGTCCTGCACTTATCCCCTGGGTGCTGTTTCATGCACAGCCCTTCCCTGGTCATTCTCAATCTCAGGTATTGTGTCCATGGAGAATCTCTTATATTTACTACTACACTTTCTTTCTTGCTTCACTTGCTAACCCCATCTTGGATGTGCATAACTAACCAAATTCCCTTTTCCTTTCCCACAGTGAAAGGTAAAACAATTATTTTTTCAGTTCACTGAATCTATCCCAACATAGAACACCAGCTCATCTCCACCTAATGCTCCTTCTGTAAAATGTACCTTCTGACAGTAGAGCAAAAGCAGCTTTGTCCATTAAAAGGAGTCTGCTTTGAGGCAGTTTGGTTTTCACCCAAAGAAGATTGTCATAAATGATGCTGTGAATAACTAGGAGAGCTGAGAGCTTCTTCAGCTGGTTTAAAAGGCCAGTGTCCAGAGCTGCTGCTGCTTCTATGGTAGAAGAGGCAGAGACTCACAGCTTTTTAAGCCCAGTTCTCAGGGGAAAGCCCTTCTGTGAGTCCAGAGGGAAGCAAAGTGAGACATGAGACATAAGACAAAACAGCAGTTTCTCTCTCCCACCTATTTTCCCACAATAGTACCACACACAGCTGAGCCAGTGCAGTGGAAAATATTGTTGTGATTTCTAAAGGGCTTTAGCAAAACAAAGGATATGAGAGACATTTTCTCTTCAGGTTAGAGAATAGTGTCACACAATAATGAAGAGCAGAAATTGATTTGTTTTGTTAGAAATAATGAGATGCTGCAACTTTGAGCAATTTGATCATAATTTTTTTTACTTGCTTTTCCTACTGCATACGGAGGTTGAGATGGTAGATAAAATTTACTATGACAGACCACCAGCATTAATGCCTTAATCAAGAAAAACAAATTGTCCCCCTTGAAATCTCCTGCCCACCTAGAGAGAGTAATGGGGTTATAAATGGAGAAAGAACAAATATTGACTCTATGAAATGTAAAGGTACTTGGGAGTTCACCCATCAGTCTTTAGATTACACTTGCCTTTCAAGATGAATGGGATTTCTTTTATAATCCATTTCAATTGTTTTTCTTTTTTAGCATCTCAGGAAACAGGAGGGGCACATCAGTGGTCTCTTTGGGTTCTCAAGGTGTTCCAGACTGTCTCTGAAGGACAAGACCTCCAGTTTCTGGAAGGAGATAGATGCTCCCAGTCCAAGACATGTCTTTCAGTTTGAGATAAGTACTGAAGGAGCTGCCTGGAGTAGTCAATGAGTTATTTGTTTAATGGTGTTTCTGGGGCAATTTCCTGTAAAATGGCTCCAAAACTCAGCCTCCATCACTCAGATTGTAGAAGCTCAGAGGCAAGGACACCCCTTGGCATCTGGACCAATACAGGACTCAGGAAGACCCAAGAATTTATTGCCTAAGAGAAACACCTCTGGCATCATTTATTGACCTTAATCTTACTTTGACACACACTCTTCATAACTCTCCAAACTCATAACATCTCACTCTTTTAACCTCTAAAGTAATTACATACCTGTCTTCTACACAGATTATTGGATTAATTTCAATATTGGCTTTCATATTAGACACAATTCCTTTTAAAATTTCTTACTAAATCAGAAAATCAGGAGAATCAAGTGTTTTATAAATGCTGAGATCAGCCAGTGTTGTCCTTTCTGTAACCTGTAAGGGTGCCACACATCCCAGAGGAAACCGAATTCTGAGTGGGGACATAATCAAGAGCAAAAGACCCAAGAAAAACTACAAAGCCACACAGCTCAAATTCTCAGTGATCTGAAAACATCACAGATTCCACGAGGAGTTTAAAGACACTTCTGACTGAACACAGAGCCAATATCTACTGAAGCACAGGCAAAGCTAACAACAGACCAGTTCACATTTCATACATCCCCTGCACCCTGACAGAAATCATTGGCACACTGTTTTCTTCTTCTCCCACACAGGTTATACAATAACAATTTGCCCTCCAGGGCTGGAATGCAACAAAGGGAAAAGGAAATGCAAGAGCATACAGTGGTGAGGTGCTGCTGGCCACTGCCAGAGTGGAAGCCTCAGGCTCAGAGGAGTTGGTGTGGCCACTTTCCCAGCACTGAACAGAGGGGAGAACATGCACTGACCTGGCAGGGTTAACTGTGTGTGACTCCAGCAGGATGCACACTCCAAAACAACCGAGGCCCAGGGCTGTTTTGACAAAAGGAGCGATTTTTCAGTCCATTGCTGTCCTGAGCTCTGTGCTGGGACGCTGTGTCTGAAGAACAGCTCTCCCTCTCCTCTTTGCTTGCTCTAGAGTAAGGTAAAAAATGTAATTGTAGATGCTTGTTGGCCACCTTAATGAGCAGCTGCTCTATCCAGAAGGGTCTGGCACCTGAGGTCATTTTAAGCAACATTTTGGGATTTCTCTGATTATTTTCAGCTAGGTCAACCCACCTTAAGTTAACAACTCATATCTCATTAAAGGGAAGCTTCCAGAAAGACTAGAACAGACATCAGATTGTTTAAAGGTTCTAATAAAATCCACTATACTCAAACCTTTCCAGAGTAGTTTATAGAGCTGCTTTGGTAGCTGGAATAAACAGGACACAGAGGAATACAGGCATAGCCTTGTATCTCTGCTGACAGGTTTGCAAGGGAGCCTGAAGGAATCAGATACCTCTGGACAGTCTGAAAGGAGCTGTCTGCTCCACCAGTCACTGCTAGGGCTACAGCAGCTATGAATAGCTTGACAGATGTTCTGAAAAGGGCACAATTTAGCTAGAAGGTGAGGTGCAGAGGCCCTCCATGAGCCAGTGCCAATTCTTTTGTAATCTGGGGACATCTAGCTGCCTCTTCTCAACCCCTAATGGACAACAGACCAGATCTCCAGAGCAGCTTAGCCCCTCACAGATATCTCTTTCTGTTTAGAGACACAGTGATAACAGCAGTGTTAGCACTTTTTGCTGTGTTTCCTATACAAAGATGTCCATGTTCCCTTGGCCAACATGAAAATTCACTCCCTTGTTCACACCCTCTGACAGGCCACAGACAGCTGTGTTGGGACTGCTGCAACGTGGTTTCAGGTGTTCAGAAGGAATCTCTGGGGTTTCAGACAAATGCAGACTGTTTGGAAGGTGATACTGACTGCCCTGATCTGCTTGTGCTGGGCCTGAGCACTGCATTCCTGGGGACATGAGTAGGTTAAATCCAGGTAAGCAGGTCAGCTCAGGCCAGTAAAATGTGTTGGGCATCTCCACACCAGAAATGTGCACCCTCCCTCACCTTCCAAATGCAGCATACAGTCTGAGGAGATCTGTTCTTCAGGCTTTGTTACAACAAAGCTGAGTTAAAGCACAGAAATGAAAAATGAATGGCTCAGAGTGACAAAGAATGCAGGAGCAAAACACAAGGTATCCTTCCTCCTTAAACATTGGCCTTTTTTCCTCTAATGAGCAGCACCATCATTCAGTGAAATCTTTATCAAGTGCAAAGAGGCATCAGTTGTACTGCTGACCTGGGAGAGAATCTGTTGATTTTATTGATACATCTGCAAGGACACCTCAAGGGAGAAAGACACTGAAATGCTGATGCCAAAAGAGATTTGAGTTTGAAATAGGCTGGAAGGGGGAAGTTTGTCCAGCTGGATAACTGAAGGGTATTTGGGGTGACTGTGAGCACTGCTGAACTGCCGTGTTCAGTTTTGAAACAAATACCTCAAGAAGGGTGTTGAAATAACGGAGGAGACTTCAAACATGAAGGATGGCATTCAATGGCATATCTTGGGTACATCTACTTCCATAGATGAGAGAGGATCAGGCTAAGCACTATTTTCTACCTGCCCTGCTTTTCTTCCCAAAGAAAATCAGATTTGAGCAGTAAAGAACCATAAGTGAGCTTCCCTAGGATTGGACAGGAGGGACTAGAAATATGTTCAACTCAGTCAGAATTAATTCAGAGAAGTACCAAAGCCTGTTTAATCACAGAATAAGCTGAGTTTGAAGGAACCCTCAAGGATCATCAAGTCTACCATGTGCCTGAGAGCATTGTCCCAACACTTCTTGGACTCTGTCAGGCTTGGTGCTGTGACCACTGCCCTGGAGAGCTGTTCCAGTGCCCAGCCACCCTCTGGGTGAAAAACCTTTTTCTAACATCCAACCTAAACCTTCCCTGACACAGCTTCAGGCCATTCCTTCAGGTGCTGTCACTGGTCACCACAGAGATCATTCTCTGCCTTTCCTCTGTCCTCACCAGGAAGGTTTAACTGCAGTGGGGTCTCCCCTCAGTCTCCTCCAGGCTGCACAACCCAAGAGCTCTCAGCCACGTCTCATATGGCTTCCCCCAAGCCCCTGCACCACCTTTGCTGCTCTCCTTTGTTATATCATGTGAGAACAGTGATGTTGTTCATTTATGAACCTCACCTATTCCAGTGATTGTAAAGTGATCCATATTTTAGGTGCTGCTACACAGGCAAGAAGAGTAGGGAGGCAGCCCTTCTACTCTGTGTGATGTGACAGAATGAAGAAACTCAAGGTGAGTGTCTTACCCTGGCATTTCAAACTCAAGAAAGCTGGTCCTGAAAAAAGAGACCAAACAACACTGGTCCAGTGGCTTGATGCCAGGGAGCCTCAACAACCCACACAGGAACTGGGAAATACAGAGGGACAAGTCTCTGGATCCTGTAGGGCACCTCAGGGGAAGTGAGGTTCTCTTGGGCAGTTCCAGCCCATCAAAATGGTTTTGTTAGCCTGCAATCCACAGTGGTCAGTCACGGAGTTAAAAGTGGCTCCCTGACACTGAAACATCCAATTCTCCTCTTTAAAGACAGTTGTGAGCTACAAATGTGCAGTTTTCCAACATCTTACAGACATTTTGTTCTCTTCTTGATCACCATTAAGTTATTGGAATTACCCCACATGATAATTCCTCACCTCTTGAAAAATATTATTCTACCTTTTTAATAGTGTTTACATAAGGAATAAGAACATTTTAAAAACATTAAACTTGAGGAGTGGTGTTCTCAGTGCTGGTGGAGATTTTTTTGTATTTTAAGGGTCAGAGTGCCCTCTTCTGTCCCATCCACGTCCTGCTTACGAACTCACATTATTAAATCAGCAGATCACAGAAAAACTGTGACTCGTCTTCTGCACACCTTATCATCTTCTAAAGCACAGTTAAGAAACCAAGAAGAGATCACAAAGTAGGAAATTATTCTTGTTAATGTGGGGGCTTGGGCAGTCATCTGCAACCAATAAAAGGGGTTGGGGGAACATCACAGACAACACGATGGATCTCATTAGTTCATGAGGTCAGGGATATTTTGAAGTGAATCTCTGCAAAGTTTAAACAGCGGGGTGTTATTTATAGATTTCCATTTAGAATTCACCTTCCTCCTGCCTCTGTAGCTGCTAATTGAATCCAGACTGATCGCCAAGGAAACCTGACTGCCACAAACATATTAAAAGTACCTCAACAGTACTTTTGCACATAATACCTTCTATACTAATCTTGGTGAAAAGCACTGGGACTGCCAGATATCTGATATGCGGACAGAGATAACAATGGCCTCGAAAAAGATTTTTAGTGGCGTGTTTTTATTATGAAGACGTGTTTCTGGAACACATACCGCCGCTTTGATGCGGCAAAGTCAGAATTCCTGAGCTTGGAGGATGCCGGTGATGCCCAAGGAGGCACCGCCGCCGATCCCAGGGACGCGCTGCGAGCTCCGGCCCCGCAGCCAGGGACGGCACCTGCCCTGTCCTGCCACACCCCGAGGGATGGAGGTCAAAGGGGCCGCTTTGTTCCCTCCATCCTTAAATCACACAACGGTCTGGCTCGGGTCTTTAAGGTCCTCCCACCAAAACAGCCTCACTCAGCCCGGCCTAGATCACCGCCAGAGATGGGACGAGCTTCCCAGCGCAGCCTCCTCCAGCGCCTCACCCCTCACAGCGAGGGATCCCCTCAGAGTGCCCGACCCGAGCCCGTTCCATTCAACACGGCCCCGTGTCCACCGCCTCACCCCCGCACAGGAATCCCCTCCCATTGCCCGGCCCGAGCCCGTTCCCTTCAACACCGCCCCACCCCTCACAAGGATCCCCTCCCATTGCCCGGCCCGAGCCCGTTCCCTTCAGCACCGCCCCACCCCTCACAACGAGGGATCCCCTCCCATTGCCCGGCCCGAGCCCGTTCCCTTCGGCACCGCCCCGTGAGGCGGAGCCGTCCCCGCTCGGCCCCGCCTGTTTTGTCCCCCCGCGCTCGCCGTAGCGGCCGCGCCGCAGCCGCCATGGCGGCCGCCTGTGGGAGGCTGGTGCCGAGTGCCGCCATCGCCCTGCCCCGCCGTGAGCACCGCCCGGGCCCTCTCCCTCACCCCCGAGCGTCCCCCCTGCCCCGCGCCCTCCTCCTGCCCTCCCTGCCCCTCAGAGCGCGGCGCAGGAGGCTCCTGCCCTCCCTGGCCTGGCGGGCGGGTTGTGGTGCCATGTCCTGCTTTGGTGGGTGCGGTTCAGCGTGAAATCACGGGTGTTTTAAACGTTGTTTCGTGTTTTACAGGGTGTTTTTCTTTATCGGGGTATCGAGTGAGCAGCGATGGGAAGCCACCGAAATTCCAGCCGCCTCCGAAGCCCGTCATTATTGACAGGAAGACGCAGAAGGAGGAGAGGAGGTGAGCGGGTCCCGCTGCTCCCCTGGGCTTGGGGAGCCGCACCCGGGCTGTGCTCGGGGGGTCACGGTGTGAGCACGCACTTGAAGGGTCAAGGCATTATTACACCAAAAAAAAAAAAAAAATCCCTAACAAACCAACCAAAAAAAAAATAATCCCCACAACCCAGTTTGTAAAATTCTAGCAAAGACCATTTGTGTTGAAATATGTTCAAAAACACCCTAAAATACGGTTTCTGGAGTTTCTGGAAACTTTGGGAAATTTCGAGTTAATGTGGGAGATTATGTCTGTTAAAGGCATCTCTTTAGTTAAAGGCATTTATTTAGTGTGACAGGGACACACACAGGTCCCATGCCTGCCTTGGACCCCAAGGCCAGTTGAGAGCACTGTGTGCATCACTGGCTGGGACATGGACCTGATGTCTCTGGTAGCCTGCATGAGATGTCTCATTCTGGGTATTTCTGATGTCACCTCAACCCATTTCATGGAGTCACAGAACTGTTTGGATTAGAAGGGACCTAAAGATCTTGTTCCAACCCCCCTCCCACTAGATCAGGTGCTCCAATCCCATCCAGCCTGTTCGTGAACACTTCCAGGATTGGGGCATCCACAACCTCCCTGGGTTGTAAATCACATTTGCACTGCTTTAAATGACCCTGCAGTGCTGTGTTTGGAAGAAGACTGCTTGTATTATATTGTTCATCTGCCTCCTCCACAAAAACTCACTTTGAAGATGATGAGTAGGTTTGATGGTGTTTGCTGTCTGTTGGCAGCAACACCAGCCAAAACCTCTGTTGCCCCCACAGCCCTCATAAGTTTTGTAGGACAGATTTGCATTTGTCCTCCTTTCTGTTGAGCACTTCTCTCCTGGCCAGATCCAGGACTTTAAGATGCATCTGTTCAACTGAATTGAGTTCCACCTTCATCCATCCACTCTGGGGCCAGGTGGTCTTGCCATCCAAGCCAAGAGTGAGCACATCCAAATATCTGTTGGAAATGGTCCTCAAGCCAATCCATGTCAAGAAGTGTGCACTCAACTCAGCAGTCAGATAACTGAGGTCTGGGCCATGGGGAAATTCTTTGGAACGGTTTAATTTTTTTTGTAACAGAAAATAGTTTTACCAGTCCATTTAAGCTTCTGTAACACAAAAGGACATTTATGTGGTGTGTCCTGTATAATCAATTTGTGAAAACTGTAATAGATTCTTCCAAATCTAAGTTGACAAATAATAACTGTTCTGTCATTTCAAACCATGAAATAACCTGTTTCTAAGCTATGACAGCACGAACTGAACTGTCCTCTTTCAGTCAGCTCCTCTGCAACCAATATGTATTACTGGTTTGGGAAAAATCTGCTTAAAAGTACAACAACAACAACAAAAAAAACCGCAACAAAAATCCACATAAAAAACCCAAACCAACATCAAAACCCTACAAAAATTCCTTTTAGATAACAAAAAACAATAATTAAATAAAATTGGTGACTTCATAGACTTTAGTTCATATCTCTGAAAAGGCAACAGCTGGTAATTCTTAGGCCAAATATTTGGAATTGTCTTGTATTTTTATGGAAATGCTTTTGTTTCATACTTCTAAAAGTTTGGCTTTTCTTACAGGTTCCTGAGCCCTGAATTTATACCTCCCAGAGGGAGAACAGATCCTCTTAAATACTATATAGAAAGAAAGGATATGATACAGAGAAGAAAAGTGTTCAACATCCCAGAATTCTACGTTGGTCAGTGTCAGCAATAAAACTTTCATAATTCTGTTAGTATTTTACATTGTGTGGGGTGTTAGAAAGTGTGGTCATATGTAGAACAGCATAAAACATAAAATCTCAGGTGTGTTAAATTGACTAGGATGTGTTTCTATACATAATACTTTGTGTTTTAATTTCATATTTACATCCTGATTCATTAAGAGTAATCCTAATGCATTCCTTATGTGGTTTTTTTTCAATTCTGGCACTTGAGCATATGGTTTACCAGTAGAGCTAATGAAAAAAAAATACATTAGATTAATTATATTCCATTTGGATAGGGAAGAGCAAAATAATAACTGAAGAAAGTTTGCAGTTTCAGTACCACTTCAACCAATATCAGTTCAGGTCACATCAGCAGTTTTTTTCATTTTCCGGGAGTTTTGATGGGAAACAAAAATACCTTCAAAATGTACTTGAATGGATGCACTTTGCCTGACTCTCCCCACATTTTGGTCCATGTTAACTGGGACAGGCTGTTTATTTTAATCCATTTTTTTGGCAGGCAGTGTACTCGCTGTGACCACTGCAGATCCCCACGCCAGTGACAAATCCAAGCGGTTCGTTGGGATCTGCATCCAAAGGGGAGGGAAAGGACTCGGCGCTACCTTTGTCCTTCGGAATGTCATAGAAGACCAAGGTGGGGGTTCAGCTATGGTTGCCATTGTTCAGCAAAAAATGTGTTATGCTGATTATAAGCTGATTATAAGCCGCACCATTTTGACTAAAATTTTGGTCCGAACCCAAAGTGCGGCTTATAATCAGGTGCAGCATATATATGGACAAAGAAAGAAAAGTTGCTGTTATAGTTTGGAGGACAGGTGTCTGCTGAGAAAGGCAGGAGCTTCTCTTTGAAATGGAGAATGTAAACCCCCTCCCTCCAAATTATTATAATTTTGAAATCAAGCGGCTCTCAAGCAAATATACGGGAATTAAGAATAACAGTTCTTTACTAGGGAAATTAAAATAGAAATACAGTACTACAAAGAAACAAACCCCAAACCCTGACAAAGTCAGAGTACAACCTGACACCCGTCAGGCAGGGTGTTGGCAGCAGTCCCATTCCATGGTGGCTGCATCCTCCTGCAGTGACAGATGTGGCTCAGTTGGAGCAGTGCTCCTGTACAAGGTGCAGTTTCCCTCCAGAGCTCCAGTGGTGATGTGGAGAAATCCGGTTTTCCTCTGGAGTCCAGTGGAGAAAGGGGCTCCCTTAGTGTCCCAAAATCTCTGTTTTTATCTTGGTAAGAAATGTTGGGCTCTTCCCCCTGACTGGAGCAACTCCCAATGGGATGCAGTAATTTTATCAGTCCCACAGTGGGACTCAATGGCCATTAGCAGAAAATGACTGGCTGGAGGAAGGATGGGTTGTGAAAAGATAAGGAGGACTAAAATCCGTTTGCAATGATACAGAAATGTCTAACTGAAGCAATACTGCTTGGCTGTCAGTATTTCTCCTGGATTTGGTTCATTAAACCAGGCTTTCTGTCTCTAAGGGGTTGAAATCTGTTATGAACTGTACAGTCCTCGAATCCAGGCCATCGAGGTGCTGAAGCTGGAGAAGAGGCTGGATGAGAACCTGATGTACCTGCGAGATGCCCTCCCTGAGTACAGCACTTTCGATGTCAATATGAAACCTGTGCCTCGCATGGAGCACGAGGAGATTCCTGTGAACAAGGTAGGAGCCACGTGTTTCAGTGGGAAAGCACAGGATTATTTACAACTTCCATTTAGGACTGTTACCCTGGCAGGCTGTAGCAGCTCTTTGCTACATCAGTTACCAGGGTGACAAAAGTAGGTAAAATCAAACAATCTTTGTGCCATTTCTATAATGAAAGAATAGTGAGAATGTAAACACCTACCATCCTGTGGAGTTAATTTTGAAGACAGCACAGAGGAGCAGCTTCCACATTGCTCTGTAGAACTGTGCAGAAGGGAAAGCTTTTCTTAAAGGAACGTTATTGTTAATGTAGTTACTGATTCAGCAGTAACAAGGTAAAAAAGGTGGAAGAGTCACCTAAAATCTGCATCTCAGGAAAGATCAGAAACCATCAGACCCTGCCAGAGTGCTGTGTAGAAACTCAGTATGATGATTTATCACAAAATCCTTAATTGAAACATAAATTGAAGCTAACTCCTCTTTTGTAGTTTTGTTCCTTTTAAAGAAAAAATAGAAGTAGCATGAGAGGGAAAGGGAGGAATTAAGAAGACAGTGTTAATTAAAAAGTTTTACAAGATAGTATGGTAACAATCCTAAAGTAGCAGTTAGTAAACACACTGACAGATTGGTCAGTTTTCTCTTACTTTCCTCCTGTTAGAGCAGCAGTTGTCACTTTTTCCAAAGATCACAATCAAAAATCTAATTCCTTAATACCATTTTATTGTTTTGGGATTTTTTTAATTTTTTATTCTTTCACTCTAGCTGCAGGTACGAATGAAACCTAAACCATGGTCAAAACGGTGGGAAAGACCCAAATACAATATAAAAGGAATAAAGTTTGAGCTACCAGAACATAAAATGAAAGCAGCACAGAAGTGGAGCCAGCCATGGCTGGAGTTTGACATGCTGAGAGAATATGATACTTCAAAAATAGAGGCAAAGATTCGGAAAGAACTGAGCGAAGAACTTGAAAAATAATGTTTCTTGTAGTCTAGAATTCCTGAGAAAATTAGTATTTTTAGTTTACTATATGAATGATCAATTGTCAAGTTTTGTATATACATGGGCAAAGCAAACAATAAAGTTAACCTTTCCAGATTTCAGTGTGAAGAGATTTCTGTGGCTCAAGTGTCCACTGACCTCCCACTGCTCCCAAGTCAATACAAGGAATCTTTCTTCCAGAAACAAACCTCTACAGAGCCAAATTGTGGTAGAACATCAATTACATTTTTGTCATAGCACAAGGCTGGTGCTAGAGACAAGCTGGGATGAGGCAAAGCAGAACAAGAGAAAAGCAATGAGATCATGAGCTTGTTTGCTGATCAGCAGTTGCATTTTTGTTGGCATTTTGAGAGGAGAAACAGCAGAAATTGATCATTAGAAAGCAGTATTTGCAATATAAATCCTGAAGCTGCTGTGGGTTAGTGGAGCTGGAGAGGGGTTTTTTTCATACATCTTAATAACTTTTTTGTCACATGTTAAAGAAGTGAACTGTAAGAGTCATTACCACAGTAAAATATTTTATTTTCAAAAAAGCCCCAAATTATTTTTAATTTTTTGTCTGTAATACTAATCAAACCTCTTTACAATTACAGTATTTTATAAAAATATATTTTTAACTTAAAAAAAATATAAAAAAGAAGGCATAAGGATTAAGTTTACAAGAGTTAAATTCTATTCCCAGAAGATTTTGGGGAAATAGTCACAAACATACAGATTCTGTGATGCACTACAGTTTTTACAATTAAACATCCTTGTTATTCTGTAACAATATTTATTGCAAATATACAAAATTATAAAACATTAGAAATAACATAATATCCTAACAAGGATATGATGAAGTAAAATTCTGTACAGCTTACTGGGAAGCAAAGGGAGATTTCTAGAACTCCAGTTACTAGAAAGTAACTGAAGTTTTCCTGTTCTCGTCATCACAACATCTGTGATGAAAATCCTGATTCCTTACCTGCACACTGACCCTCCGTGTGTTTCTGCATCAGGGACATCATGAATTCCTTTTCACTAACAATGGCTTAACAATAACCCTACAAAAATCACTGTGGACCACAAGTGGGTGCTGAGTCAGAATGGTACTTAGCAATTAATACTGAAAATTACTTGTCAAGTTGTCTGCTGGCTAGCACTGATGAAGTTTACAGGCATTTTCTGTTTGCAGGATTCCTTCCAAGAATCCTACAGCAATAAAGCACTATCACACATTTTAGCCTGAACCATTGCTTTGACAACTGCAACTTCTAAATACTCCCTAATCTAGGAGTAGATGGCAGTAAAAGACATTTGGAAAAGACACCTCATGTATTTAACACCAAGGTAGTGATTACCACTACCTGGAGTAGGCAGGATCAACTAATTAAATTTCATATTAGAACTGGTTTAGTGTGAATACCAGGCTTGTTTCAGTAATGTAAGCATTCCTTCAAATATTTCTATTTCCCAGTCATTGCTTTAAGGTGTTCAAGTTTATGCTCTTCAATGAAGTCTTCAACAATATGCAGAGCTCCAATTTTCACCAGCAGGAGAAGAATTTCTTTTGTTTCATCACTGTTTAAGAATACAAAAAAGAAAAAATATAGCAGTGATGGTGACTGAGAGACTTTTATGAACCTATCTAAAGTATCATTTTTGTTTCATGACCTTGGCTACTCTGATCATTAACTGCACCCAACATCAACCACCTCAAACTCACAGTAAGGACTGCTCAAGTGCTCCTCCACATTAGATTCCATCTTTTCTTTTACAGAGATATATACATAAAATAAGCATACTTGCAAGTGTCAAATATATGGTATTTAAGGAATTTCTAAAAAATTTTAAACACCAAGTATTTGGGGTAGCACTTGAATCCCAAGGACAGCCTCATCCATTACCTGTGGTTGTCCTTGTGTAGTGCATGGGCACACTGCAGCAAGTGCTGGCTGAAGTTCAGTAATTCAGGGAGAGTTGATCCACCCCTGAGATCCTGGAACCATCTTTCTGGGAGGCATGCAACCACCTGTTCACACAATATTTGGAACAACTTTAACAAGCATTTCAATATAACCAAACCACATAATTTCTGACATTCACTCATTGGTGTGATTTTTCCTTCAAGCTAACATTGATTATCTCTCCAAGTAGTTATGCTTAAGAACCTACACACCAGTATTTGCTCTAAAATGCTCTTATGCAGCAAGGTTGTTAAAAGAAAAAAATTAAAATAAAATTTTAAATGTTTCAATTTTCTTTTTTTAAAAAAATATTCCATCTTTAGTTTTGACCCCTCTTCATGAAAACAAAAGGCTTTTAGCATACACACCCTTCCAATGAGGATTATCTTTTACCTTTTTACACTTCTGTATATTATCTGGCCCTGGTGGTGTGTTTAGGATGTTCAGGAGAAGGTAACGATTCAGCAGCTTGCTCAGTCCCAAATCACGGACCTTGTCCTCCTGGACAATCCCATCCCAAAGGACAACATTGGAGAGCAGCTGCAGGAATGAAGAAACAAAGAATCTGTAGAGCTGCTGGCTGTAAGTGTGCAAAAGCTGTTACAAGTTTCATACAAGAAAAACAGAGGTAATATGTGTGTGTCCAATTCAAGTCCTCAACTCTAGGATTTACATTCTCCAAACTTTCCATCAGTTAGCCACTAATAAAGAGCACAGAGTAAATAACCTAATTAATTTACAAATGTATCCATATATATGTATAGATACACCTGGATATGTGTATATATGCCCTGCAAGGGTGGGAAGAACATTTTACCCTTTTAGGAGGTTTAACAATTCACTGAGTACAGAAGGCACTAAGCCAAGTGTCAGAGAATCAAAGATAGAAGTAAAAAAGTTACTACAACTCTCAGGACAAAATTACACACAGTCCCTCATGACATGCCACAGTTTGTGGCATCACAAAGATTTTTTTGTAGCTCATGTCAGTATTATTAGGCACTGAGGCTTTTTTCTGTTGCCTCTATCACTATAAATCCTTACAATTGTCATTTTGGAGCACAAGGTAAGGCTGTGTTTGTGAAGGTAAAATACCTTGAGGTTAAGTTACCTGAAAATTAACCTGCTCTGAGTCAAGGAGGAGGATAGGCAACATGAATAGCAGGAAAGCTGGAATATTGTCTGGGATGTTAATGTTTCCAGTGAAATGAATTTCAGAGAGGACAAACAGAACAAAACCAGCCCTATTTTCTCTACCTTAACAGCTGACCAAAACCGTCTTTCTTGAAATTTTGAACGTAGTGATGACTTGTCTTCCACAGTGCTGGTCAGGAGAAGAAAAAGTTAAAGATTATTTTTCGTTTGATTTAAAAGAAGATAAACAGACATCTGATCTCTGCATTATTTCATCTATATCTATAGGGGAGAAAGGTAGAGGAACTAAATATACAAACTTAAGAGAGTTACAGGGTCAGCTTACCTTTTAGGATACAGAGGAATAAAGACATCTTCCTCTACAGATTTCTTCATTCTTAGGACAACAGTGTTCATCAAATCCTATTGAAAAAGAATTATTAATGTGTCCTCAGAATAAAGACTTTATATCCCATTTGTAACAACCTCCAAAGTTATTTATATTTAGTTCATTTAGTCTGGTCCCTTAGAGATAAGTGTATCTGCCATTTGTATATAACACATTGAGACCCTGAATAAAAAACAGAAACAGCAGACAAATCACAGCTGCAATTACCTATAGGTTCAAGTATATCCCTAAGCTATATCCCTAGGTGAGGCCTTTTTTTGCACATTGATCTGTAAGGCAGCAGGAAAACTGTACAGATTAAAACCAAAGTAAGTTATACACATGGGATGCCCATTAAAAGATATTAAATTCTATGTCAAAAAAATCACCATAGCTAAGATAGCATGCATTTTTGAGCAATGTGTTTTCAGGTGCCATAGATTGCCACCTATGTTTTTTAAGCCTATTTATTTAAGTTCTTGCTAAGCTCAGTTGTATCGCTTGACTTTAAGCCATGGTTTCAAAACAGCAAACTTTGGAAGGCATAAACATTTTCTTTAAAATATTTATTTTCATATTCAGGGCCCAAACATCTATCCCATTTTTCTCTAGATAAATCTCCTGATTTACATCAGAATAAACCCAAAATCAGGCTAAGAAGGGCTTCCTAGAGTTACTGTGTATATAAAAGTAAATATTAAAGGATTGCTAGGATTACATAATAGTTTTTTTCCTCACCAATTAACCAACCTTTGGGGATTCTCAAGTTTTAAAATTCTAGGCCTACTTATAAATAAAAGCTTGAGGAATGGACCACTGAAGCATCACCAGCATTTAAATCTCAAATTTGGAAAGATAATTAAGTGCAAATGATCGTTATTGCAGTGAAGAAAGATTAGATCTACACACAGATTCTGGATAGATACAGGCAGAATTTTTCTACAAACAGTAGCTAATTTCTGCCTCATAATCTTCAACAAGGAGAGAATCAGAGAGCTGGAGGTTTAACTGTTAAATCATCTTAATATAAAGAAACAAAACAAAAAAGTAATCAGAACCAAACAACTTCAGGAGAATGTTCTCAGTGCCCACAGGAGCACACACAAAACCACACACAGTGGGTGAGTTCCCCTTTCTTGGTCCCACAGCTTTTACCTCTCTTGCTCGGCTGGACTCGTTTTTGGAAAGGGTTTGTTTTACAAAGATGTTATTGCAAAGCTGTACAAGGTTCTTTGTTTGTGAAGTAGATAAAGGATCCCACACACTCTTCACAAATGCTGAAAAAAAACCCAGGAATTTATTTTATTCACAATACACAAGTACTTATCTGCCCCAGTTTCAAGCCATTACAATGTAACAGAAGTAAACATATAAAAAGCTCAGCCTTTCACAGTAATTTTGAAGAGGCCACCTCAGCCCCACATAATCATTACATCTTGGAGCACTGTGATATCACCAACATTATTTTATATTGTCATTTTTATTTAAGGTTTGATTGCATAGCTGCAGTGAACACTTTCAATACAGTCTTATCATACCTGTAATTTTGGGAAGAATCGTTTTTTCAATCACTCTAGGCAAAACTTCATCATCATGATCATCATCTCTTTTTGATTCAGATACATTTTCTGCATCACTGAATTCTTCTATAGCTCTGAACCAGGGCATCTCTTCCAACTCTGTAAAATTCTGCTGAAAGATGACTCCTGTTAGTTGCTCAGGTGGTCAGCATTAAGAGAAAAGCTCTATCCAGTAACACCCCAAATTCCCACCTAATTTCAGATCCACTCTCATCACTGAATGGGCCAAAACAGCAAAACTAGATTTAAAGCTACAATTTAATGGGTAGGATTATTCAAGTGTCTTCAAAGAACCCAGGAGAAGAACTGTTTTTACAGGAGGTGTGGCAAAAGGAAAGGGGAAAGTTAAGAAGATTCCACAACATGCTTCAGTTTTTGAGAAAACACAGTACTTTCTTAATTTCTAATGCACTGTGTTATGTATAGAAAAAATATTTTTCATATTAATACATCATACACACACACAATTTTTAACAAAAATTCCAGCTGATGCACCCACCTCAAGGGGATTCCAACTTATTAAGTGAACTCTGATCAATGGATTTAATAGCTTAGGCAGGCAGAAACTGATGTAAGCATCACAGTAAGAGTCAGGAAACTTCTCTTTCCATTCCTGGAATTTCAACAGGATTTTTCTGATGTCACAAAAATCTGCATGTACATCTTCAAAGATTTTCCTACTATCCTCTAAAACGTTATCTATGGATAATATTCATTGGGAATAAAAAGAAACAATCACAGAACTTATTGAGGCATAAGCTGAAAAGTTTATGCACCTACAGGACATAACAGATTTTTATGAGAGTTGCATTTATTATTTATCTTTGACACACCTGACACTGAAATGGTTTAAAAACTGCTCCTGCTAAAACCCAGTTTTTAAAAAAATTTATCAGAAGACCAAGGAAAGGCAAATTTCTTCATGATCTATTTCACAGATTTATACAACCACTATGTTTAAAACTTTGTTCCAGAATGATACAATTTTAGGCATGAAAACCCTTCTGTGAAGAAAAGCTATTAGCCCTTTCTCTCCTCCTCTTCATCCATTCACTGAAGATAATTGAAACACCAACTTTAATTCACTCTCCAGCTTCAGGAATTAAATTGACTGTACAAAACATCTTGCAGCACTGCACTGAGTACTGCCAGATCAACTTTGACACAATCTGAAAGAGCTTACCACCACACAGTTGTGTGCTGCCACAACTGACACCACAAAAAACCTAAAATCATTCATTCATTCTTCCCAAGTCATTAGTCAGAACTGCCTGGGTGCATTTTTTGCAACAGTGTGCAAATAAAAACATGGAACTCAAATGAAGTATCCCTCTACTTTCCCTTAAAAAATCACTAAAGAAATATCAAGAGATCTTCTTCTAGGACATCACATTAGGACTGTCACCAACCTTTGCTCTTCTGGAACTCATCCACCTCTGTGGGAGTCAGCTCCTCATCACTCGACAAGCCCTCGTGGTGATCTCCTTCTCCTGACTGCTCCCTCGCCTGCCGCCTGCAAGTCCTGCATTTTGGAATGAACTCAGATGAGTTATCCTCTCCTGTGTATGCAGGAGAAAGCTTAAAGAAAATAATTCAACTTCAAAAAATGTACTTAGAACAACAGCCTAAGGAGAAGCAATGAGAGGAGCAAGAGTGACTAGGGAACCAAAAGGACTCCTAAACTGTGGAAAAAGGAGGGGATTTGGGACCTGACATCCAAGAGCTCAGAGCAGCATCTCTGATCTTCCCCAGGAGCCTGCAATAACCTTCCCATCACCTCATCACCACTGATGAGGCTAACAACTCATCCCACCTGCAACACTGAGCACCTGGTGTTGAACTGGATCCTGTCTGACAGTTTAGTGCGTGTTTACTGAGCTCTCAGACTGTCCTGTCAGTCCTGGATCACTTGTTCAACAACCTACAGGAAAAAGGTGACAGCACCTATGTGCCAGTGGGGCTCTAAAAAACTAGTACTGTGGCATCAAGAAAAACAGGCTGCAAAATCAATGGTTTGAATTTCTACCACAGGAAAATGATAAATGACATGCAAGTGATACTGCATTAATACTTTTAAACAGTTATTCTCATCAATTAGAATTAAAAGCTAATTGCTTTGAGAGGAAGTTGTTATTATTATACCACTTTTCATCCAGTAAAATTTCAAGGTATTTTCTGCTTCAAAGTAATGACTTGAGGTACCACTGCAACTACAAAACTTTCAAAGCTCCCAATAATATTAAAAAAAAAAATTGGTACAAATCTCTGAACACTGTAACATCCAAAATGTAGCATCTGTCTGACCTACAATGACACCAGACCTGGGGCTAGACGTTGATTTGCTTCACTCACCACCACCTCTCCAGCAGAAACAATTCTGCCCAATTTTGCTATTTAGACAATAATACAAAAACTTTTTTCTGTAAGAGTTAATAATATTATTAATTAAAATAAGAAGAAAAAAGCTCCCTTCATAGTTTTGTCTCACTTAAGACTTTTTAATTTAAAATACCCAGCTCTGTTAGCATTCAGGTTCAAATCAATATGAAGAGAATGACATTAACACATAGATGGCTTCCATGTACTTCAAGTTTTGGAAAGCAAATACTGCAATATTTTTAGTGTAATCTCATTTAGTAATCCTACAGGTTTACATTCATGACAGGAAGTCAGTGCACAGCACATTTATCAGAGTTAAGTGCACCTCTATGTAAGAGTTACCTTCGATGCTCACACATTTCCAGAACCTGTGTCTTCCCATCACCTTCCATTCCACCTTTTGTTGGTTTGTCATTCCCACCTATCAGAACACAGAAACAGCCAAAAATAAAGTGGTATGTTTTTAAAATGACCAACAAAAATGACCAACAAAAGAACAAACTTAATCAAAACTCTAACAGTATCCCAAGTAAGTCAGAGTAAATTCCTTGTAGCACTAACAACTTGTTGATACATGCAAAATATGTCAAAGAGAAAGGGTGTATTACTACCGAAGAACTATCATGTAAAAAAAACCAGTCTTTCTACTATATTAAATACAACTAGGAACATAAAAAACCAATGCTATGTGCTGCTAAACATGCAACTACAGTCTCATTTGGAATGAGCTGGAGGTAAAATCATTTTAAAAGCAACTCTTACTATGGTATTATCCTTTTCTCCTTACACCTGCTGTCAGTTTGCCACACCATTTTACAAAACCATCCAGGCTGCTACTTACTCTCATCAGCAAGTTAACCCCTGAAGTGAGAAGACTGAACCCACATGATTTAGTATTTACCAGGATCCAGTGCATCTGGCCTCCATCTGTTCCCAGCAGCTCCAAGCATATTGCTCTCAGCTTTGCCTGAACAGTTTTAAAGGGTTTGGTTTTGGAAGTCTGGTTTGTTTGGGTTTTTTAGATAGAAGCAGCTAGACATTCACACAGCATACAAACAATACCTTGGTGTGGAAAGAAAATATGAAAATATGTACTAATTTTTCCCACAGCAACTCTGAAGCACAGGTTTTTTTTTAGAAAAAACCCTTACACAAAGTAGCTTCTCTCTTCATGCTGTGCTACCTGTGTGTCACCTCCTAGTTGGAAATCTCCAATCTGAGCACACACAGACTTACAGACACTCTCAGGTAAAAGTGACATTGCCAATTACACACTCAGCTTTTTCAGATATTCACAGAATTCCATACTAAGCAAGCTTTCTCCAACTTGAGACCTACTGGAAAACTGACTCCCATTTTTCTTTTTAAATATTAAAGTGAAACTGAAAAACTAAAAATTGACAAGGCACTCAGCCATGTCATATTCAGAGAAATTAAACCAGAGAAAAAACAGTATAATGGGCATATCACATCTTACCTCCTATCTGAGGTAAGAATTCAAATGAGGTACAGTAGAACATGCCTACTGACAATGGGAAGGGGAAAGGAGATCAGAGGTGAAAACTAAAATCTTAACCCAAAAATTAACTGCATTTCTGCTCAAAGACAGAAGTTATTTTCTCACTGAAAATTACTTTGTACTAACTTGTCAGATGCTGAATGTAAGCAGATTCATCTTTCAGCTCCTCTTGCCTTCGCTTCGATACTCTCACGGCTCGCTGCTGAAGAAGGGCATGGACAGCCCACTCCAGTTCATTAATGTCCTTCAGCTGCAATAAGGAAACACCAATCAGGCTTTCAAGGGATTTACATCTCACAAGAATGAACAAAAACCAATTTCCATGGGGTTTTTGTATAGCTGTGAAATTAGAACAGAAGTATCACAGATTGACAAGTAAGTTCCTGGTCATGGGAGTTTTCCAGGCTGAAAACACAAGCTACATGCCAGTTACATGTCAAGGACTAAAATTTCACTCAAAAGGGTTCACCAGGACACTACTGGTGTCCTTGTTTTATTTCAGTTTGCCTTTGAGACACTACCCATCGAAGAAAATGTATTCACTAACATTCCTTCTCTTTAGAGCTAACTGAAGAAATTTACAACTGCAAGGTGACACAAAATTAAAATTAAATTTGATTCTGATATAACTGATTTTTAAGTGGGTGGTATCTCTCATTTTTCACTGACAGAATACACCTTTATCATCTTTAAAAAAAAAAAAGAGGAAAATATACATACTTTTTCATTCAAACAGTTTATCAAGTTTTCTACGTATGTTTTCATGGCCCTGTAGAATTTGTAATTCAGAGCTGCATCTGAAGACTTCTCCAACTCCTGGACAGACATCTTTGAGCTCTCAATATCCTCCATATATTTTTCATACTCTCTCTGGTGGGCACGGTGCACATCCTGTAAGGATGATATCCTAAAAGAGAGAAACCCAAACAATCAGAACTATTGCCAACTCAACAGCTGATACATTCCAAAACATTTTTTTGCCATTATAATCACATACAAAATCTTTGCCTGTGCTAACAATAGCACTTGCATTTGACCTGAGCAGCACTGAAAAATTTACCCATGCCAGTATTTACAGAAGGACAGGGTATGGACAAATACCATGCTTTGCTGACTCAAATACCATTTATGTGGTGCTGGCTTTGAAAGCACCACAGGTATTTTACCTGGACTCCTCAATACACCACATTTCCCAAAAAACACAAAAGCCAAAATTACATGGTATCACATTATTTCAATAGATTCTACCCAATGTAATCTGGTAAAAGCTACAGCTCACATCAGCATGTCCATACCAGGTAATAAAAGTTGCATGGACAGAAGTACCTGTAAACATTCACAATGTGCTCACTATTAAATACAGAGAACTCTTACTATTGTATGATAAACACCAAAAACTTCTGTCTCTAGTAGACACGGAGCACACAAACATTAAAATATATTACAACTCTGCTTCCTCTCTTTTTTCCCCTTCCCTCCTTACATACCCAAGTGTTTGAGCAGGCCTATAACAGAATCAAGGCACAGACCACAATTTATTTCACCTCCCTGAACTGAACACTTTCCAAAGAAAATAGCTGAACTAAGCTGTTGTGTTCTACTGTGCTATAAATTAAAAAGAAAAAATATTAATCTATTCCAGCACTTAATAAGTTAAAAACATCTACAACATTTACTCCAAACAGGTTCCCCCTCCCCTTCTTGCTGTTTTCCAGACAAGTTGCCCACTCTTGACAGCTGTATTCTTATGTTTTCTTATTTGATTCTCCTGCTTCAGTTAACTCAATTCACTGCAGGTGATTAAAGCTAAGAAAGCATACAATCCCACAAAAATATTTAGTCCAATTTAGTTTCACTTCTCTAAACAAATGCATCACTGATGTCCTGTGCAAACCAAAGATAATACAGAGAGAGCCTGGTGCAAGTTCACAGCACAATTTATGTTTCACTTGTATTAAGTTACTTGTCTAAACTTATCTGAACAGCTGCTCCCAGTGCTGGGAGGGATGACAGGGAATGGCTTACCTTGGCATGCCTGACCCCAGCTGTCCTTCCCACACACCCTCCAGGAGGTTCCCATGTCCATCCCAGGACACTGCAGCTGCCCACACAGCAGCTGAGCTGCTCAAGAGAAGTCACAGCCTGGCACACAACTAAAGAAAAAGATCCAGGCACGTTCTGGACAGGCTGCAGAGAACTTGGGCTGCTTTAGGAAACACTGGGCTATTTTTGCAGCTGGTTTAAGAACCAGGAATAGGAGGGGTGGGAGTGCCAGCTCTACCTGCTCCCTCCCAGTGAAGTTCTGCTTGCTGGGCAAATGTAACATTGAGCCAAGGCTCCTGTCAAGAACTGCCAGTAAGCAAAAAAAAGCTGCTGCCAAATAAATTAATTTACTTCCTAAAGTTTGAGTTGACAGAAACGTTCTCAGTCCACACATGAAAACAACCCTAAAAAGCTCAATGTTCTGGTAAAAAGAATAAGATTTCAGAGCTGTTGTCTCATTCTGTGACAAAAACTCAGACAACTGCTAAGTGAAGGAGTTACCTTTCAGTCAGTCGTTTCTTCACAATTTCCAAATTCACAGGTGGTAGAGGAACAGAGGTATCAAACTTGGGTTTGCTTGGTTGGTATTTACGCACAGAAGCATCATCACAAATTTCCTACAAGAATTAAGTGCCAATTTTTAATACACCATTTACACAATTTCTCCCTTTGCAACTCTACACATCAACAAGACATTATCATTTGATTACCAGACATCTGATACAAAGATACATATTTCAATCACAAAAAAATCTAGACAAAACCCAATCAACTCAAGCATTAGGTCCATAACTAACAAGCTCTATGGCTATAAATTGCTGATGTTTCCTGAAAAGCAGAATTAACTTTTCCATAAACAAGTGGAGTATGAAGATCTAAGTTCATACTAATTTTGAACACCAGTCTCTGGAAGATGTAACTTCCCATTCCTCTGCTCCCCAAATTGGAAAAAATCTACAACTGTCAATTCTGACTTCAATAAAGAGCTCGTTATTCAGACATTCCTAGTCTGATCCAGAGTAAGTGATCAGAATATAGTTTATTTTTGCCAATTACTTACTGGGGAAAAGACAGCATTCTGCTGAACTGTGAAGAGAGCTCTCAGATTGCTACTCAACAGAAATTTAGTAGAATAAAATAACAATTCTTGCTTTGCAACATTTGTATTATTTGCATACTCTTGCTTTCAAGATCCCTTGCACAGCAGCAAAAAAATCAGAGTTCAGAATTCTCTTTTCTGCTTCTTGTGATCTCTTATCACAACAAGTACCTGCTTTTGGGGCTGACAGAACCACACTGCTTCTCAACAGCCAGAGATTACAGATTTTAATTATTATTATTATCATCTTCCCATATTTCTAATCATCCTTCCCTGAAGAACCAGGGAATAACATCTTAAAATCCTCCCTAATGAGAGGGTAGAACAGTGATAGAACAGTTCTCTATGCCTATAAGCAAAAAGTAACTTCCAATGTTTAGGAAAACATGTGTCACCTGAGAGAGTTTCACAGCTTTCTTGATTTGCTGTTCTTCCCACTTGGCTTCATCATCACTTGATCCATCACCCAAAGACACTGGAAGTTAAAACAACCATTATTAGATGTAACTCCACCCTTTATTTTTCCCCCCTCTCGTGTTCTCCTCCACCTAAAGCAACAATGGGTCTCCCAACCAATACCGAGAGTGATACACACAAAAGCAGCAGACAGAAAACCTGCAGATGGAGGACTGCAACACTGAAAGGCAAGGAAGGCTTGGAAAAGGCTGCTGGGATTTCACTAGAATTCACACTAATTTCCCCAACTGTTTCTCAGACAACTACTACTGCAGTAGGAGGCACACAAACATCTTGTTTTTATGTCTCAAAGCAAAGCTGTGCATAATACATGTAAACAAGAGTGTAAGTATAGACTGTGACATTACACCCAACAAACCCTTGAGCACTCCAGAACATACACAACCACAGATACAAAAATATCTCATTAGCATTAATTTAAATGGCAGATTCTCCTCATAGTTATTCATTCCTTATAGCCCTTATTCAAATACTGTAGTAAACCTGTGCTTCATAAACAACTGTACAAGCAGCTCTAAGGGAATAAAAACAATGGAAAAGCCAGTTGTGTTTTGCATGCAGGTTTGTTTACTTCTGAAGGGCTGGGATGCTAGTTTGTTTGTTTGTTTTTCATTTTTTAAATTTATAATGTCAGTGCAGGGAGAGCACTTAGAAGACCAGACCAGAAGCAGGAGGCAGGACTTACAGTAACTTCATTCACAGTAAATGTGCCTTATACAAGGCCAGTTTTTTGCAGTCAACAAGGTGAAAAATAATTCTGTAAACACTTCTCAAAATATCCTGCACCACCACAAGTGAGACCTAAACCAGGTTTATGACCCATATAAACCTCAAGTACCAACTGTACAGCCTTTTTCCAAGAGCCCTGAGGAGCAAAGCCTCACTCCTTGCTGGACAAGTCCCACGTGGTTCCAGAGACAAAACAAAGTCTCTGGGAGAAACAACACAAACCCACCGAAGTCTTCAGTCATCCTCTGCCTAAGAGTTTTCATTTTAGGAGCAAAATCGAGATTCTTTGTTTCAGACTCATCTTCACTCTCCAAATCACTGCTTCCTCTTCTCTGAGGGACCTGAGGACTGTCTGAAACATCCAGGGGAAGATAATCAGCCTCTGTCCTGGCTAAGTGACGCTTCCTCCGAGCAGCCTCAACGTGAGCTGCACTGGGGATACTGCCTGCATCAAAAAGAGAAAAAATCTAAGGAAAAGGCTAAAAGCAATACTCTGTACCTAATGTCAATCATCACAACTGTTCAGCATCACTGTACAACTCTGGATACAGGACACAAGATGGTTTTCTACTATGGTTACCATGTAGAACATAAGGAGATGAAAAAGTGGCTCTCAACCTCAAAGTGAGCTTTTATTTTCACCTCATTAAAGAAATTGTGCATCACTAAAGAGAAATTTTCTGCTGCCTTTCTTCTATAACCAGTGCTCATAATTTCTGCTCCGTTCCCAAAATTAGCACAGTCAGACAATAAATGCTTGCAAGTAAAAATATGGGGGAACCATCATTATTCTTCCAGAAAGGTAGCCCTGACTCAGGATAAACAGATGTCCATACCTTAGGTGGTTTAAGCTGAGTGGAACTTATCTCACTTAACTTGTCAGGTACTTCAAATACAGAATGTTCTAAAATAGCTTTCTTTTTAAAAAAGGAAAAAAAAGAAGAAAAAAAGCCAAGGAACTAACTTGGTGATAAATCTTTCCTCCTCTGTGGAGAGCTGGATTCATTTTCAGAGCCTGAGCTGTTGTAGTCCTCATTCAGTGAAGAGTAAGTTTCATCCTCATTCTCCTCCTCCTCTTCACAAGTATCTTTGGTGTCACCAACTCCAGGCTCCGACTGACAGATTTCTGCATTATAGAGGAAAAAAATATCCATTACTTCAGTTTCAGCTGCTGGAACATGATGTGCCATAACTGATTACCAGAAATTATTTACACCTTGCTGCAGCAAAGGCTGATCATTGTCTATCTCCATTTGTTCTCATCAAAACATGTCAAACTGTAACATTCCAAGACAATCACTTACAAGCCAATTCTTGTGTTGAATAAAAGTATCTTTGATGATGCTTCTCATAGAAAGAACTACAAGTCCTTCTGGGACACAGAGTGTATTTACATGCACAAAACAATGAGATCAGCTCTCAGATAACTACTAATTAATATTCTGATTGTTCACAGTGTATTTGGATTCTTGACTTGAAAAACTGCTTTTAGAAAGCACTTTTTCTAAAGCATTAACAATGAGGGAGCTCTCAGGTAAATTATAAGCAATTATATTGGTCTTGTCTCTAGTTATTATCAAAAATATTGATTTATCTTCATCTGCCACTATACTTCCAGTAAATCAGATTATTGAACAACAGAATGTACCATCTTTTATAAGAATATGATGTTTTGCTAAGAAGTTACAAAGAAAAGTTATCATCTCAGCCGTATCACAACCTCAAAGGGAATTATTGCTCAATCTTAATCAAATTTACTTTTATCTAACATTAGTAAATATGGTATATCTGTGAATTGACAGAGGAGTCCAAAGGGGAATACATAACAGACACATTCGTTTCTAAAACACACAAACTCCAAATATTCCAAGAGGAAACTTACCACAGAATGGTTGTGGTTGGAAGGTACCTTAAAGATATTCTAGTTCCAATTACCCTGCCATGGGCAGGGACATCTTCCACTAGACCAGGTGCTCAGAGCCCCATCCAACCTGGCCTTGAACATTTCCAGGGATGGGGAGTCCAGAGCCTCTCTGGGCAACTGACTATATTTCAACGAAATTAGGGATACTACCAGAATAATCAAGGCTATTGACTGCATTCAATGCAAATATTTAAATGCTGTAAATGCACACAATTTAATAATGCTTACACAAAGTTTCATCAAACAAAATGCTACTAAGCTCACATTTTCCCTCAATGCCAATACCCAGATCAAACTGCAATCTGACAGCAATAAGCAGTGGATACCCAGCCCATAGTTTGAAAGAAACGATGTTGAGGTATAAACTTAGCAGAACTTTGTTAACTTTGATGTAGTACAATATTCTGCATAATCAGGTTTTCTCAAGAAGAGCCTCCAAGTTCTGATAATCTTCTACCAAGGTCAAACTGAAAATAATTTCAGCACAAATACATTACAATTATAAACCTGTAAACTAACATTTGAATTATAATTCTGGGTTCAATTAATTAGTAAAGAACATCTAACAGCAGTATTTCTACATCACTCTTCATGCATTTAATAAAATATTTAAATAACAAAAGTACTTACTTTTGCTTTCTTCAGCTTCTGTCTGTGCAGGCAGTAGGCTTTCCTTCTTTTTAATTCTAAAGGTTACTTCATTGAAGGACGGCTTTTTAACTTTAAAAAACTCCTCACCTACCAGATAAAACAGTGATTCTAAGTAACATTAATAAAGCAAATAGACACACATACATGTATGTAGTACACACAAAAGTGTATGTAAGCTGTATGTATGCACAGCATAACTTCTGAATCCCAGAATCATTTAGGTTGGAAAGGACCTCTGAGATAAGTCCAGCCTATGACCAAACACCAACACGTCAATAAGACCATGGCACTAAAGGCTATGTCCAGTCTTTCATTTCTGGCTGGAAAAATTATAAACATTACTGTGGCTGTATCATTCATAGTGATCACTTCTTAGTTAAAAACTGTGCAGCTCAGCCTCCTCAACACAGCAACACTGCTCTGCTGAAAGGCAGGGTCTCTTTGTAGCTTGTCCCCACCAAGGTGGCTATGTCTTCTCATCAAGCACAACAGTAACAGCCCAGAAGTATCAATTAAACACTCAAGTTTAATTTATTTAAGCTTGTTCATCATTAACTAGTCATGGAATCACACAGCACTTGTTCTCTCTGGTTTTCTCCACCTGTAAGATTTTAGATGCTTTCCAGTCGAAAGAATGTGGACATAAATAATTGTCCAAGTACTTTTCACAGACTCAGAGATGGTTAGGGCTGAAAGCAACCTCTGCAGATCACCTTGGCCAACCCTCCTGCAGGGCAGGGTCACCTGGAGCAGCTGAGACAGCAATGTGTCCAGGTGGGTTTGGAATGTCCCAGAGAGGGACACTCCAGGCCTTCCCTCACGGCTGTTCCAGTACTCTGCCACCCCTGATGTAAAAAAGTTCTTCCTCGTGCTGAGGTGGAACTTCTCGTGTTTTAGTTTATGGCCACTGCTCCTCATCCTGTTGCTGGGCCTCACTGAGAAGAGACCGGCACCATTCTCTTGACACCGGTGTTTGAGATATTTAGAGGGACTGATGGACCAGATGAGACCAGACTAACCAGGCCCAGGCCATGCTTCAGTACGGGTTTATCCTGCAGGAGCCCTTCCCTGACACAGCCCTGGGTGTGTTTGCAGCGAGGGGCAGCAGGGAGCCCGGCGCTCGCTGAGGCGGGAGCACAGGGCAGCCCGGTCCCGGAGCTGTGTGTGCTCCGCGGGACACGGACACAGAGACACACACACGATCCCTCCTCACCTTCCCGCTCCTCCTCGCCTCCGAAGCTCAGCAGCTCCTTCCCGGCCCGGCCCGGCCCCGCTGCGGCCCTGGCTGGGCGCTGCCCCGGGCCCGAGCCGTGCCCTGCTCTGCCGCGGGGGCTGCGGGCCGGCTCCTCCGCGGGGGGATCGCCCCCGGCCTCGCAGGGCTCCGCTTCCCCATCCGAGGGTGAGCTGGCGCCGGAGTCTGGGGACGGGGCTGCGGCCGGCTCCTCCCGCGGCTCCGGCTGCGGCTCCGGCTCGCCCTCGCTGCTGCCGCTGGAGGCTGCGCGCCGCCGGCCGCGGAAGTTGCGCGGAGGACGGCGGAACATCGCTCCCGGGAATCGCTCCCGGCAATTGCACCGGGAATGGCTCCCGGGAATCGCTCCCGGGCACCGGACCGGCGCGATCCCAGCGTGGGCCCTGCGCGCATGCGCGGTGACCCCGGCGCGCCCCGCCCGCGGGGGGCGGGAACTCGTGAGGGACGGAGCGGGGAAGGGGGAGGTGTAGAGAGCTAAAAGGTGATTTATTGATCTTTGGTGATTTATTGATGCCTAAAATTTTAACTTGCTTGACGAGCCATGAGCCCCTCAGGGCTGCCGTGCTGGGTGGGTGCTCCCCCTCCAGTGCATCGAAAGCTTATGGAGTTCTGGTATTATAAAATATAATTTATAAATAATATATGCTTATATATTATTTCAGTATGTGTAAGTTATGTGTGAATTATATGGCGATAATTAGTAATGAATATTTATAAACTTTTGTGATTGCTATGTATTATGTAAATGAATAGTAAATTGAAATGTAATTGCTAACGCCTAACTACACATAAATAAAATAGCTGTTTTAGAAATAGTAATAACATACACTGAAAACTAATAAATACACTTTATAAGGCCAGGTTGGAGGGAGCTGGGCTAGTGGAAGGTGTCCCTGCCCATGGAATGGGTTTTGGAATTAAGGTCCCTTCCAAGCCAAGCCATTCTAGGATTCTGGGATTATTATAAATGCAAAACTGGCTCTGTAGCTTGTTGGCAGAAAGTAATGTCACATTTTTCTCCCTTTCCTCAGGCGGAGCTCACAGAAGTCAAGGCAAGTGCCAGTGCTGCTGGAAGGGGAGGGGAACATGCTGCTGGGAGCAGAAGGAAGGTGGGAATGTGACAAATCGGTTTGTTGGAGAGGAGCTGCACTGGAGCATGTACCAGCCTTTGATTTCTGCCGTGCTGACTTGAGCTCTGTGCGATTTGCTCTGTGGAAAGAAAGTGCATCCCACTCCAAATGAAACCAGGCAGAGCAAGTCCTTCAAGTAAGCCTTTGTGTCCCAAGAGATGTATCCAAGAATAGCAAATGTTTGAAGTGTTCTTGCTCAAATTGTTCCACCTTTCTGTTCTTCATCTGTAAGATGAAGATGCTAATATTAACTTGCCTCAGGAATCTTGTGAAGAAAAAGCTGCATTTGTGAAGCACCAGTTACAGTAAAAATAACATAAAAACTCAAGAGAAAATAAACTAAAATATGTTTTTATTCAGCGCTGCTTCTGAATAGTTATTAAATAAAACACAAGGCTACTTAGTGAGTAAGGAAGATTATGAAAACTTTAACAATTCAGGAAGCACAATTCACCTTGCAGCATTATTCATTTTCTGCACTAAAAAAGGGTGGGGATATGGTGGAAAAATAAAGTATTTATGCAAATGCTGAAATTAAACCTGTCCATGGATTTGTGTTTAAATTGACTTATTGCAGGCTCGATAAAGCTGCTTTATTGCTGTGGAATTGATATGGACTTTTCCTGGGTGGTTTCTCTGACTGAAGGGTGGAGTCAAGAATAGCCTGGGGATGCACAGGTGTATTTATTTGTTCCATTCCAACCTGGGCAAAGGAGAGTTTGTAGATACAGATTTACCTGGAACAATGCCTGTGAAGTTTCGTGTTTCTCATTTATCACTCCAGGATTGATGAAGGCTTCATCATGCCAAGCAAAGATGGGAGTTTTACCAGGATCTTTATAATAATGGCAGAGCTTCTTTCCCTGGCTGTGTCTCTATATTAAAGTGTTTCTTCTCTTTCATCTGATTTTAAATCCTGTCAGTCTAGTGAGCACTACTCAGGCTGACTGAGTTGGCTCCTCAAAGACAAAATGACCAGGACCTCAGCATGGCAGAAACATGGGACACAATTCTTGTCCTCTTTGTCTTTCCAGCAGGTTGAACCTATCATGTTTGCAGTTGTGCCTCCATTTAATATGCTTACTAAGTGCCAAGATATTAATCTAGGCAGTGGCATCCAATCCATGATATCCCAGTTCAGAAGAGGAAAAGCAAATTCAGCACTGCAATGCAGTGCAGTATTTCTTGGAAGGACTGCCAGTGCTGAGTGCCAATGGATTTGTCTTGTTAGGCAGTAAAAGCCCTTTTCCTGACACTGCTGACACAGGACAAAAGGATAATTTTGCCTTAAACTATTTAGCCATGAAGGTTAAAGTTAACAGACAGGTGAGGATTTATTGGTCACAAATATTAGAATCATTTGTTCTTAAGCATTTTAGTGACTCTGCAGCTAAAATTCCTCTGGCAAAGGAATTTTCAGAAAGGCTCAGAGTAGATCAGTGAAATAGATCAGCAAATTGTTATAGATTTCCCATTTCCAAAGCAAGAAGCAGGATAAAAGCAAGACAAACCTTGCATGAAAATTCAAGTGAAGCATTAATGGCTGATAGTATGATCTCTTTTCACACTCCATTGATTTCAGCTCTGACTTGAGCTCTGTTAAACTTTAATGTCAATATAAGTTACAAAGTGACTTGCTCTGACAGACTTACCTCTGGTGAAAAACAACTTCCAACAGCAAAAACACCCCTAAACCTAAGAGTCAACTCTGTTTTGGGGAAAGAAAGCAAAATTAGGACTAACACCCTGCATGAAACAACTTTTGAGGTACAGCACAATGCTATTACTTGCAGCTGGTGGAAGAATTTGCCTTTGCTTCCGTTTTCATGGAAAAGTCCAGCAGGATCTCAGGCAGATGGGGGCAGCAGCACCTCAAACTCTCAGCATTACCAGGCAAGCAAGAGCCACAGCCAGGGGAAACTTCTGTGTTTATAAACACAGAGCTTTTGTATAGACTTCCATTAGCCAGCTTAAAACCACAGTGATCTCTTTGCCCTTTCAATGAGTCCCTGTTCTTATTAATTATGTAATTAATTATAAATTCACTTTACTGTTTTACACTTTGCCCGTCTTTATCATAGTATGTACTTGTTTCATAGCATGTCTGCATCTTTCCAGAAATGTGTGAATCTAAAAAAATTTCCTTTTCACAGCAACTCATGAAACATTCTGAAAGCTGAGATTTAAATTTTCACAAAATTTATGTCATTCATCCCTTAAAAGCAATGTGTAATTCCAGGGAACCTCACAAAATTCGGTACACAAGAGGTACACTACTCAAAAGCAGTGCTGGTCCTCAGGACCCAACAGTATGTATGAAATAACAGGTTTTTAGCATTTAAAAGTGAAAGATTTGTGAGGAAAAAAAAAAAACCAACACATTTGTAGCAAATGCAATAGGGATCCCAGCCTATTGGGATTAGATTGGCTTATTGGCTTGCATGAAAACCTGAGTGCATCTGAACTGAACCTGCAACTCTGTCTTACCAAGGTACTAATTGTTGGTAAGGCTTGTAAAATTGCAACAAATAACCGTGCTTAACCCCATTACTCTGCTATTGTCAGCACTTGGCTCTTGTGAAATTCCTGTGTGTGTGAGCGTTTGTGCCTGCCTGCACTGCAGCTAGGGACAGCAAGTAAAACCCTTGTGTCTGTGTCTGCTCAGCAGTTGGCAAAGTTTTATTTGCCATAATTCAGTCTGCATGAGTCAGCACTGCCTCCCTTCACAACATGGTCTGGCCTGTCTGGAAAGCTGCTTTCTCTATGGTTACATAGATGTTCTGTAAATCTCAAAATAATTTCAGTGCGGTAGGCAAAGAAGCCTTTGCCACACTGAACAAATACAGCCCAGCTCCCCATCCACTACTAAATAACATCAGTGCTTGGCAGGAACAAAGTTGGGACATGAATATTTTATTTTATACAGCTATGAAGTAATAGAAAATCCTGCAAAATGAATACAGTAGTCATTTGTTATTTTAAAACCTGTGTGGGCTTCTGGTTCAGAAACCAAACCAACATCTCTAGAAGTTCTATTTTTGATGCAGTGTGTGCTTTGTGCCTTCTAGGCCTTTTTGATAAATTGCTACTCAGAATCAATATCAGAAATATTCTATTCTGTTAGGTGTGGAAAGCAAATATTAACTTGTCCTTTTGTTTATCCTGTTGTGTTTTATGTCTCCATTTTTAAATAAAGGTGTGGGTTAAAAGACAGTATCTAGCATTTACTTGGAAGGAGGAAAGCAGTTGGACAGTGCTGTAAATATGAAACCTGCAGCAGCACTGGGTGAGGGCTCATTGCTTCTGTGTTCGCTGGAGGGAAAAAAGAGGAGGTGCAAAAGAAAATTTGTCATGAATAATAGAGTTGAATCTAATAAAGGGGTCAGAGCTGCCACTCATCAGGTAGGTGTGGCTATACCTAAGTAGTTCTTTATAGCTGGAACAACAAGCTGGACTCTCCACATGAGGAAATGCCACTCATTAGGAAGCAAAATTAAGCAGGTCACTACAGGAGGAATGTGTGCAGGTGGCTATTGAGCAATTACTGCTTTTTGACCACTCATAAATAGTTGTTGCTTTACATTCCTCGATCTCTGACCAATAACTGTGCACAAAGCATGGCTTATTCTTGTAGTAACTGAATTCTAGTTCATTTGGTTCTGCTTTAACTTTATGTGTTTTAAACATATATTTGCAGGAAGATGCCTGTCATCAAGCTTAGACACTGCCTGGTCAGAGGACTTGGACAGGGACAGTAAAGCATTCACTTCTGGTGTGTTTTCCTGCAGCAGAGGAGAGAAAATAAGCTGTATTATGGAGTAAACTAAGAGCAGAGAAGAAGTCATGTTACATTTTGCCACTCAGTTCAGGCTAAGCAATTTTATTTATGATCTTTTTGGCTGTCAGTGGAGATCTTTCCTTATTATTCTAATTATAGGAAAACTGCTTATAACAGGAAACTGAGGACAGAGTACAGGTAATGATCAAAAACTAAAGCCTTAATGTGAAAATTGAGTTGCTAGTAATAGTAATAGTTTTTCCATCTTCATTATATCTTGTTAGGTTTTGCTGTGGTATGTTGGTTTTGGCTCAGACATGATAAGGAGATTGTAGAATCATAGGATGGGTTGAGTTTGACCTCAAAGATCATCTAGTTCCAATCTCCCTACCACAGCAGGGACACCTCCCACTAGAAGCCCAGGATAATAAATGATACCATAACAATCCTCGAGGATGAAACATTGCTTATAGTATATCCTACTTCTTTTCTGTTCCTCCCACACCTCTCATATTAATTGGTCCCCTCTGAGTAGTTGTTGTGCTGCAATCCTGCCCCTATGTCTGGAACAAGCCTCTATCTTATCATACCATTGGTTACTTCTTCTTCTTTCAGGTCCCTTTTCTATTATCAGTTATTATTAAGTAATTTCTCGTACTTTCATGGCTTTTTGAAACAAACTAATTCATTCCTGCAGTTCTTTGCCACTGTCTGCTCATTTCTAGAAGGGTACTGTCACATAAGGGACTTTTATTTCACCTGGTATTTGACATCAGCCCCCAAAACCTCATGTTGAAGCTTGTAAAAAGCACTCTTTCCAAACCCTGAGATGCCCAAAGGCATTATTTGCAACAGTGCCTGTAGAAACTCCACCTTCATAAAAGTAGTGTTTTTATTTTGAACTTCTTCAAGCAGTAGTCAAACTCCAAGTGGAAATGAATTTAATTCTCCATTTTAAATATGTAATACTAGTTTCTGCCTTGGACATTACTAATAAAACATCTCTCAAGACCCTTAGGTTGAGTAAGAGTTCAGCTTTACTGTAAGGATGCAATTTTTTATTGCTGACACTAAACATTGTGTCAACATTTCCAAGAAAGAGTGACTTCAGGGGGTGCTGCATTCAAATGTATCTGTACTGCAGGTTGTGAGTCCTCCTCCTCTTCCTGATAATTAATCTTACAGATATTTATTCTTCTAGTATCTCTGATCAGCTCCAGTTCATTGTGATTATGTAGATGCATGGAATTTGTGCAGAATCAGAACACATGAAGCTTTGATGTGCTAATTTTTTATACCAGGTTATCCTGCTAGGGAATCAGCTGCATTTTTAATTCCCTACAACTCATCCCTCCCCAGGCAACAGGTCAAAAGAGGTGATTCTAAGACCCCACTGGGCATCCATCTCTGGGGTCTTTACCACAAGAAACGTGGTCTTGTTAGAGTGGGTCCAGTTCAGACCATGAAGATGCTCAGAGGGCTGGAGCACCTTTGGCAAGGCTGAGCAAGTTGGGATTGTTCAGCCCATAGAAGAAAAGGATCCAGGGAGACCTTATAGTGGCCTTTCTGTGCTTAAAGGGGTGTATGAGAGATGGGAAGAGGTATTTTCAGTGGGAGAAGGGGCAATGGTTTTAAACTGAAAGAAGGTCAATTTAGATTAGATATAAGGAAGGACTTTTTTTACAATGAAGGGGTAAAACACTGTCAGGGAGGTTGTTGATGCTCCACCTCTGCAAACATTCAATACCAGGTTGGACAGGGTTCAGAGCAACCTGATCTAGTGGAATCTATCCCTACTTATTGCAGGGGGCTTGGACTAGATGACCCTTAAAGGTCCTTTCCAACCCAAACTATGCTGCCATTCTGGGATTTTCCTGAACTCAGTTTTGTCTCAAAGGAGATATTAGGCAAGGTGTGTAGCTGCCTCAAATGAGGTACATTGCTGCTTTCCTATAGGGGTCTCACATTAATAAAGCAGATAGGTCATTCCCCATCTGTTGTATTTACAGACTCAAATATCCCAACATCCTTTATGCTATTCCTGCTTTATGTACTTTGTGACCTCAAAGCCAGTGGTTAAGCACAGACACGAGTTTATTTGCTTGTGGGACATGGCAGTAATATCAATTACAGAAGAAAGGAACCGTAAGGTTCTTTGAAATGTTCAATGTGCAAGGCATGATCAACTGTATTTACCAAACTCCTCCAACATCTGTCTAACCTGTTCTAAGAGACTTCCCATCACAGATTTCTACATTGCCCTTCCCAATCCTCAACTACTGTAATCAGTAACCTGATTGATTTTGTCTTACGAGAAGAAACATGTTTATGTGATTTATTGTTACCTTAATCCTCTCTACAATGGCCTTTATGAACCTGTACACTGTTATGCCTGATGCCAGCACTTTTCTTTAGTCCAGAGTGGACTGGAGGTGTTGCCAACACAACAAAGTCACATTTAGAACTGCTGTATCACTATAATGTGTACTAAACAGATTAAAGGCTGCGTTTTAAGAGGTGTTAGAAAGTAATTCAAGTGAAAAATGTCAGATGAGAGACTTTTTAATTGGGCTTCAGAGAAGCCTGTTTTTGACCCAGAGCTGCTTTGTTATCCCAAATAATTATTTGGAATTATATGAAGCACTGCTCATGAAATCTGCAGATGACTTCAAAACAGCCCAAGGCCACCTGGGCCCCTTGAGTAACACACGTTTTAATCCACCTACACAGCAAATATCTATGCATCAAAGCCAAGGTTGCTGCTGTATGTTCATAGGATAAAAATACAAAGCCTGTTTTTGGGCTGGGTGTGAGGGAGGAGAATGCTGTATCTTCAAAAGCAGTGAATCAGATGAGGGCTGAGGAGGTCACAGGGGGTAAATGCACGAACGCTGCCAGTGCAATGTGGCAGCTGCAGCAGCAAATGCAGACATCAGGTGTGAGAGCACAAATACTGCCCAGAGCTCAGGGCCAGGATGTGGCCATGGCCATGGCACAGCACAGGAACGTGACTGTTCTGGAATCACCGTGAATGATAAAAGGTGTAACAAACTGGAAAGGAGAATGAGTCACTGGAAAAGTCTGAGCTGTACGAAGGTGATAGGTAATTATCTACCCAGCAAAAGCATAGCAGAAAGGCGCTGTAATCGTCCGTGCACAGCGAGATCCCCTCGCTGGAGAAGGAAAACGTTTGGTGATTAAAAATTATGGCATTTTCCACATGTTGCCTTCCTACAGGATTCTCTTAAACCCCTGAAACCCTGTGTATTTCAGCGCGCCGAGCAGTGCCGGGCATGAGCCCAGTTTCGCTGCTGGTGCCTTAGCGCTGGTTTGGGGGTCCCAGCGGGAAATACTTCCCATGGAAAAGCACCAGGGCTGCTGTCACCTGCTCTGGGAGCTTGGCCGGTGAAAAGCCTCAGAGGCTTTTCAGCCTCTAGCAGAGGTAGGACTGGGATACAGCCGGACAGCTAAAGCAAAGGTGACCCATGGAGCAGAGGAGGAGGCAGCGGTTGGAATCGAGGATGGGATAAACCCTCTGTCAGTCAGGTCTTTAAGCAGCGGCTGTTACCGCACAGCAGAGGCACCCACAGGCTCGGTGCCGACATCCCCGGACCGCGGCACTGTTTGGCGAGCCCGGTCCAGACCCTGGCGATGCAGCCCAGCGCACAGCCACCCCTCCGTGAGGCTCCCAGAGCCCCGTCCCGGCTGCGGCGGAGCCCGGCCTCGGGCAGCGCCCGCCCCCGCTTCCTCCCCCGCCCCCGCCGCCATGTTGTGGGGCCGAGCGCCGCGGGAGGCGCAGGGGCCGCGGCCCGGCGGAGCCGCCGCTCGGGGCAGCGCAACAGGTACCGGCGGGGCGGGGGGCGCGGGCTCAGCGCTGCGGGCTGCACTGCTGCCGGCCGCTTTGTTTTATCCCTCAGCTGAGTCTGGGGTCTCTTTTATTTTTTTTTAAACCTTTTTAGGGTTTTTTCCATTTTTTGGGTGGGGGCGGTGTGTGGGGCTTTGGGCGCTAGCGGCGGCGGCTCCCGCTGCCGGCGCTGCCCGGGTCCCTCAGCGCTGCGGGCGGGGAGATCGCGGTGCCCGTGCCCAGACAGCTCCGGAGCGCCCAGGAGAGCGCCCTGCCGAGGTGAGGAGACTCGGACGCGGTTATAGAGCCCGGTTCCTTGTGGTGATGGGGATTTTGTTCCGTCTGGTTAGCTGGGAAAACCCGGCGTTTGGAGGAACCGAGCAGGTTTCTGCAGTTAAAGTTTGCGAACTGTTCTGTCTGTAAACAGACTGGCTTTTCTCGGTCTGGTTTCGACTTCTCACCGCGGCATGTCGTAATTCAGAAAATAAAATGAGGCTGAGGTACGTGATTCGGTTCCCTAAGCATTAAGGTACCATTTTGAAGACAGTAAGTAGTTCTCAGGGCAGTGGGGGCTTTGACATCTGTCACATTTCAGAACCCGAAAGCAGATCGTGCTTTAAGATAGTGCCTGCGCTCTTTGAAGTTATTCTTGCAGCGGTTCTCTAAAACATCAGTCGGAAATTCCCCATCTAAAGCACGGGAATGAGCAGTCTCAAGCCTCTTTGCCCTTGTGTCCAGGCTGTGTGCGTGGCTCTTTGGGGAAGATGATGTTTTGTGAACTCTGCTGGCCTGTGCTGGCCGCAGCTCCCACGCTGGAGTGTGCACAGGAAAGCTCGGGGGGTGTGGAGCAGAACGTGCTGTGGTTAATGACATCGGTGGCACATAAATTGCTGCTTGCTCCCAAGAACTTTTAATCATTGCTCTGGAATTGGCTTGTAACAACCATCTGTATCTGCTGATGCGACGGTGACACCTAGAAGTCATGAGCGCTGGGAACCAGTTGGAGAAATAGCTACCTGGGCTTCGTTCTGCTACCGAGCCTGGTTCGTTGTTGTTACGCTGTTTCCACTCTACCTCTCCTGTTTTGTTTGTGTGTATTTTTTTATTCTGACTCGGCTAGGAGGGGCATTTACACCACCGTAGCTCTGAGTATTTAGAGAAACCCTAATTCAGACTCTGGGCTGCCCAAGATGTGAGGAACACTGCATGATGCCTGCAGACGTGGATTTAGGCTGTTCCCTGCTCTCTGTTGAACAGAATTTTTTGTTAGATTAGCCTCCTAACTCAGATGCCTAAATTAGATCAAGTGAATATGCTTATCCTTTTAATTACTATCCTGAGGGAATTGCATTTACTTTTTTCTCTTCCATCTGTACAAGATCTGGGGTACAGGACGTATCCCTGGCTGAGCTGTAGCTGTCACTGTAATAGAAACAAAAGAGGATGTTCCTGTAGCAGTAACAATAACAAAATAGGGTACCCAGGTCTGTTTGTGCTAATCATAAAAATTATGAGGTTATCTGCTATAGGTGCTGGTCAAAGCACCAAAACTTTATGGGTACTTATTTTTTTAACCATTCTTGTAGATAATATTCTTGAGCTAGATCAAGGTGGAAGTGACATGTAGATGATTTTGAACTGTGTTTTTGAGAAGGCTTTATTTATTGAGACTCAGGTATTACAGTGATTTGTACCACAGCAGTACTCACGGTAAAGTTTTTTATAAATATTTCTGTTGTAGTCTTTAATGTTGAAAAGTGAATTAATTTCATGCTGTAGGAAAGTAGCAGCTATGAAAAATGAAGCTAAGTCTGTAGGTGATAGTATTTCTTCATTGAGCTGCTTGTCAGGAGCTGGTGAGGAAAATGAGGCAGCATTTGGAAAGTGGAAGGTGGTGTGCATGCTTTGCGTGGGATGTTATCAGAAACCCTTACAGCCTTTGAAAATAGGTATCTGTCAGGAAAATACTGTGGGATTAGTTCCTGAAAGGCAGTGTAGTCCAGATTAGTTCCTGTCATAAATTGAGACAGATGTCTCTGGTCTGAGAGATAATGTACTTGCAAACTTTTAACTAACAGGTTATTTGCTGTTGCCTCAAAAGATTTAATTTCATCAGCATGCAAAATATGTGACAAAAGCATTTAATGAGGTTTTTCTTTTAAAGACCAGAGCTGTTCTCTTTGTCTTTTTAAAAACTGGTTCAAAAATTGAACGTCTTTGTTTGTAATGTTAATTTCTGTCCTATTTCCACTTGAAAGGAATTATCTCCAATATTTCAGTTTTTGAAAAGCTTTTAACTGCTCCCATTTGTTTTTCTTTACCTCAAAAGTAGCTACAGAGCAATATTGTTTTGAAGGGACTTCTGGAGATCATCTGATCCAACCCTATGAAAAGCATGGCCAGCTCAGGTCTGGTCACTCAGAGCCACGTCTGGTTATGTTGGGATTATCTCTGAGGGTGGAGATCCCAAAAACTCACTGGACAGCCCTGTCCAATTTGGTACCCACGCTGGCTCACAGTCCCATCCCCTTGCCCAGGCTGCCAGTGAAGACATTGAACAATACTGGCCGTGGTGTCAGCTCCATCATGACTTCCAAGCAGATGGATTTGGGACTACTGAGCACAGCTCTCTGAGTCTGCTACTCAGGCAGGTTTTCCACCCAGTTAACAGCCAGCTTTTTCAGACTATTTTCCACCAGTTTGGCTGTGGGATATAGTAAGGATACCAGTAAGGATAGTGTGGGAGACCTTTTTAAAAGCGTTTGCAGTGTCAAAACAAGCTACTGTGCCTTTGTTCACAGGGCCAGTCATCTCAGAGATGAGATGTGTCAGGTGTGGTTTGTCCTCAATAGCCACGGGCCATTCCCTCACTTTTTTCTTCAAGCATCTGTAGATGGGTCCCAGGAGGATTTGCTCCACAATCTTTCTAGGGACTGAAGTAAGACTTAGCAACCTTTGATTTTCCTTTTTCCAGTCACCAGGATCCTTGACCAGTCACTAAGACCCCCCAAAAATAACAGAGCTTTTTCTTACAGTGACATTAGCCAGTGTTCCTGGCAACACTGGGACTATGATTTGTGCCATATATATGTATGCAAATGCTCTACTTATTTGTTTAAAGTTATTTTGGCTTTCAAAAGCTGCTTTCAGTTCAGTGCAATGTTAAAATCTCTTGGTAGAGGATATTAGATGATGGATTCTGCCATGTTTTTAAGTTTTGGGGTGAAGCTTGATGTAGACAGTCCTTCTATGAAAATCATGAGAAAAGTAGTTGGCTGACAGTTTGGCATGTTACTTGGATTGGAAGGTTTATTTTATGTGGCTGAATGACTGAGAAAGTCAGTAACCCTTCTTAGGCGTTTTTCTCTTAAGTGATGATGGGTGATTATAAAGATAACAAAGGCAAAGTTGTGCTAATTGGAGAGTTTTCTGTATTTTGTGACTGATCTATTTCAGGCACTATCACTTGTCAGTAAAACACTGAACACAGCGTACTTTGAGGTTCAGAGTGAAATAGGGTGGTTACTGTATTCCTCTTACCTTTAAAATCATACTGTCACTGTTTAACTTCACCTTTTAAAATTGCATTTTTCTTGTGTGTCCTGGTTGGTGCTAGATGGCACATCAGACTATTTTGAAGGGAAACACTCCTGTTATTAGTGCCTGGTTGGATTTCTGGAAGGGCTAAGCAGCTGTTCTAAGTGATCCTGGAATTTTGAAGTGCTGAGTTGCAAATATTGCAGGTAGCTGAATTCCCTCTGGTATCATGTGTCTGAATCCTGATCAATATAGAACTGGGAGATTCATGTCCATGGCTAAGTTCAAGTTCCTTCCAGTGACAGACCAACGTAAGCCAAAATTTTAAGCCAACTGTGAGCAGTGAAGCCTTGTTTTCTGTGGCATTGACTGAGTTTGAGCAGATGTGAGCCTGTGTTGAATTTTTTCTTGTGGTCGGTATATTTAGGGCACCTTTTAGCCATGTGGATCCTCTGGTGTCTAATATAGGTACTCAAACATACAGCAGTCTTTCTCTTCCTTGAGGGCACTAAATTTGGTTGTGCCTTTTCTGTCTGGTTGCCTGCTTTTTATGAATATTATATTCAGTTAAGATCCTTGCAAAGAACACATTTCTGTTAAGCTTGGTTCATGTTGGGTGATGGGGTTCATAAAAGTAAACTACTCATGTCTCATACTCTGAGAAAGGCAGGCTGAGAATTCAGGCATCCTGGTTGCTTGGTTACTATAATGTTACTGCTTTCATTAATTCACTTGTCTGTTAGGATGATGGGTTTTGCTTTGTTTTTTATTCTCAATTTTATTTTAGGATAAATCTTTAGAAAGGAAATAGGAGGCTTAATTTCATTAGGAGGTCTTTGTTACTCTTGCTTCTACTTATACATTCTTTTATTGCCCTTTGGAAGGTGATACAGGGACTGTAGTAACTCGTTTTTCTGGTGTTGTTGTGCCATTAGCACCAAATACTGCAGAGGTGAGGATTAGGTCGCATAAAAATTGTAAAGTACAAATGGAGCTGGTGAAATGTCATTTTTCCTCAAATTGAGAGTATTTATAACTTTGTATAGGAAGAGAACCTGGCCAGGTTGGTTACTTGGATCCTAGAGTTAAAAGAATGGACTGAACATTAATATATAGGTGAGCACAGTGTTGTGTAACTCTTATTTTCAGAACAACACATGAAATTCAAATGATGTAACACGATGACAGTAGCAGCACAAAGCATTGGAATTACCTAATGGAGGACAAGTACCTGAGAACTATTTTTAAACACTTTGGCAGTTAGAGATAGTTGAAAAAGCGTGGTTGATCCAGAAAAGTCACAGCTTCTTTGGAACAGCGATTCTGAGAGCAGCCTGTTTGACTTGAGACACTTTGATATGGGATGTTGTTGCTTCAGAAGTAGCAGATCATTCTGAGCTGGCTCCACTAGTGAAAATGTTCAAGGCTGATGCAAGTGGAGCTTGTGAAATGCTGTGGCATCAGTCATGAGCAGTATCTGCAGCTAGTGATTCAACAGCATACACATGAAGTAAGGGAAGAACAGGAAATGGGAGTTAACTCTTCTTTGTTTCTAAAAATATTGCAATTGGAATGTGAAAAAAAATTACCTATTATGGCTATACTTATAAATGTATCAAAAAAATCAGAGCACATTTAAATAATACTTTAGCCTTGTCTTTCGAAGGTCTAGAATTTTACTAATCAAAAGCTAAAACTTTCTAGCTTTTTCCACTGAACTCTTATGACTTTAAGGTAGGACATGTGTCTTTTTAACTGGGATGCTTTTGCCCCTCAAGATTTTACATGATAATGAGATTTTTGTCTAACATGGGTGATAACTGATTCCCTAAGATCATGAAATTCAGTTTGGTCATCAAAACATTATTACTGTGTGCCCTGGAGCTCTGTGCTAAAGGTTTAAGAGACCACATTTCAACTGTATGATTTGAAGGACTGTTCTAGATAATATAAGTGTGGATGGCAACTTGTGGGTGGCAGTGGGATGAGAAGCAGGAGTCTTCAGCTGGGCAGGTGGAAGTGCTGTGGTCACTGCCTGTGTCCTGGGTCCAGCTCAGAACCAGTGTGCTGGGTGGGTTCTCCGTTACACCCACACTTCTCTGTGTCACTTTGGGGAATGCATTTTTACCCATCCATTATCCAGATGAAATTCTACCTAGCTATTTTTTCCTGTTTTGACTGCCATATGCTAATCTTCGCTTCTCCCACGAGGTTTCCCTGTTTTTTGATTCAGCAGAGGTAAAACACCATTTCTGTGCTTTAAAGGCTTCTTGTGGCCTTTCTCCTCTCTGCTTGTCATCTCATTCAATTTTGAGAAGTTAAGCAGTGGTTTTGTGCACCTGTCCAGTTTGAAAACAGATACCTAAACTGTAAATCCAGTCTTACTGAATGTTTTACTTTCATTAGTTTTACAATAGTCGAAGATTGTTCTCTGCTGAGCACAGAAGAGTACTCACATATTTTGTTTTATACTTTGCTACAGCAACCCATTAGATGTTCTGTTTATTTTGCACTGCTCTCTGTGTCTGAAAACTGAGCAGCAAGTTAAGTAGCATCTCTTCTATCATAAGAAGAAAATAATATTAAGAATTCTTCTGTTAGATTTTTTTCCCTTTGTGCTTGTGCTTCTGATGGAAGGACAGGAGTAGGCTCACAATTTTTCTCTAAGCTGGCAAGATTTTAAATTAATAAGCTTAAAAGTAATACACTCTCATGTTTCCAGTCATGATTGAAGTAAGAAAACAATGAAAAGAAGACAGCTCATAAAACACTTACGTCTTGCCCAAGTCCACATTGGCATAAATTGGGAGTTACAGTGTGAAAGTGGAGAAATGCAGGTTTCAAGTGTGTGGGCCTCATCAAACAGCATTTAAGAGTGCTTGCACAAAGCTTGCAAATGATTAGATGTGAGAATTGATGTGTTTTAAAACAGAATCTAAAAAAAAAAGGCATATGGAGTGGGGAGTCATGTGAGTTAGAAAGTAGAAAGCAAAAAAAAAAAAACCAACCCAAGAGTATTTTAAGTTACCACCCCTTGAGGAGCAAGCATATCTCACTCAGCTCTCTGGAAAGGTTACAATATGCAGCCTGGAGTTGCTTCTCGAAGGTAGAAGCACAGAGCCTTAAAAAAAAAATCTTATAAATAGTCTACCCTCAGCTTCTTGCTTTTTTTCATTTCCTTTTTAAGCAAAGCAGGCAGAGGTGGTGATGTCTGTCTGGGATCAGGTGAGTGAATGTATTCTCCCAGGGCGTGACAGAGCTGGATTCCATTCCCATCTTTTCCTGCGGAAATTTGTGTCTCCTGGGAAGAGGGCCAGGGAATTAAATAGTGAGCTTCCTGAGGTGGGATTCTCTTTCTGTCCCTCAGAATAATTTCTTCCTTGCAAAGAAGATTTGGAGCTGGAGGGGCATGGACAGACAGAGAGGGACGTGTGGATCTCTGCCTTAATGTAGAGAATTAAAAATAAAACGGGGGAAACCTTCTCCTAGGAAGGAGGAAGGAAAGATCAGTTTTAATCTCCAGAGACAGAGGAGAGAGCTGAGCTGTGTCTTGATACTTTGAATGAGTGCTTTCACAGCTGAGCAGCTGTGTAAGAAACAGAGTGAAACCAACCAATAGTGACCACACAATTCTTTTTTTTTTAGCAGAAACAGAGATCCTTGTATTTTGGATGTTCAGAAAGCCTATTAGTCAAGCAAGGTGGGCAGAAGGGTATTTGTCAGAACAACACTTTTTGTGCTCTACCTGGATCACAGAATCAGCAGGTTGGAAGAGACCTGCAAGATCATTGAGTCCAACCCATGCCCTAACACCTCAACTAAGCCATGGCACCGAATGCCACATCCAGTCTTTATCACATCCAGGGATGGTGATTCCACCACCTCCCTGGGCAGACCATCCCAATACTTTATCACTCTTTCAGTAAAAAACTTTTTCCTGATATCCAACCTAATTTTCCCTTGGTGCAGCTTGAGACTGTGTCCTCTGATTCTGTCAGTGCTGCCTGGAGAAAGAGACCAACCCCACCAGGCTACAAACACCTTTCAGGGAGCTGTAGAGAGTGGTAAAGTCACCCCTGAATCTCCTTTTCTCCAGGCTGAACAGCCCCAGCTCCCTCAGCCTTTCCTCACAGGGTTTGTGTTCCCAGCCCCTCCCCAGCCTCGTTGCCTCCTCTGAACACACTCATACTGGGTAGGAAGTTTCTCTTTCACGATGAGCAAGGAAGGGGCTCCATACCTTAAGAAATAAGGTATGAACGTTTGTTTAATGGTATAATGTTTAATGCTTTTTTTTTTAATATCAAAATATTAACTAAGGCTCTCAGTACTGTTATCTACAGTAGCAGGGGGAGCAGGAAGAGCCAGCAATGTGCTACCCACAGTCAACTCCTCCGTTTTGTCACTGATGTCATTCATCTGTTATCAGAGTGGGTGGACTTTGTAAGCTGGCCACAGTGCATTTTGAAAAGGCCATGTGGCTTTGTATAACTGTACTGTATAAAGGAGATAAATGCTTGGCCTGCCACGATGTTGGGATGTTTTTATTTTTTTTTTTAATCAGTAAGCTCTCATACCAGTATGTCTTGAACAAAGAGAAGTTCTAGTCTGTGCTGCTTCATAATGCCTTACTAATGCTTCTTATTCTCTCATTTTTAACACAGTACTGCAAAAAAAGCAGGAAACAACTACATGGGCTATTACAGGGTCACTGCTTTGCAAATATGAGTTGTCTTTGTGTTGGCAAGGTCTAAAGGTGCTGCAAAGAGTAAATCAGGTAACTAGTGTAGTCTCTGTCCTTGTTAATTGGCTCTTGCAGCAGAACAAAATTCTGCAAGATATCTGCCTCTTGCCATGGAGCAAAGGAAAAGAGTAGTAGTGTGACCACACATGCTGCTTCCATGGTGTTTGCTTTGTTCTAGACAGAGCCTGGTGCACCAGACCTTCAGTCCTACTAAAACTATGTGGCTGTGGTTTTTCTGAGAAATGTTCTGGAAAAAAAATTTGATTCACGTATAAATATTAGCAAAGATTGTGGTAAGGCTGCCCTTCATAAAATGGCAATATGCCTATTAGAGGGAATACAAAAAGCTTTTTTCCCTTCTCCTGCATTCTGCCCAGCTCTAATGTTTTCTGATGCTTTCAGCATGATCCTGATGTGCCCTCTGCTTCTTACAATCCCTTCATTTCTTTTCTCCACTTACATCAACCATAATGTACACTGAGAGGGGGAACAGAAGTTGCAGTCTGGCAGGTCAGTTTGTGAAAACAATTAGTGCTTTAGAGATTGGGGCTAGTCAGATGGCTTGTTTACAAGAACTTGCTGTTCTGCTGTGTAAATGGAAGATCCAAGTTTTCCTGTTTTCACCCTAAATGGTAGCAGGACTTAATGTCATCTACAGTGTTCATAAGGGTGTTTGATCCTGTTGTTACACCGTGGATTTCATGCTGTCTGCCACAGTTTCTTACAACTGATGACTGAGCTCACCAAGCACATCTTCTAGAGCATTTTGCAGAAACAATTTTCTATTAAATGCTCTGGTGATGACCATGATTTCATCCATATAATCTCTTTGGGACACTGGTTATGGTATTTTCTTGATTTCTATTTTCTTTCTTCAGTGAACATTTTTCTGTGGCATTGTGTAATACATTGTGTAAACAAGGTCCTTGGAAATTTACAGCTTTCAGTTCCATTAGTGATTAAAAGTTATCAGAATCATTCTAAAGAAGTGTTAGTTTGTCTTAAAGTGAGAATATTTTGCTGAGATTCCTCTTGGTAAATAAGTGATTCACATTTGTGTCCTAAAGGCTTAAGGTGCTTTTACACTTTTGTAATATTTATAGATGGTGATTGCAGCAACTTTGTTTGCAGTTTGTGAAAATAAGCTGCTTTTAGCTTTGATATATGCATAATCTCCAAGCCTTTGGGATGTGCTGAAGAAATGCAGAAGACAGACTACTTGTTGAGGGCAAGCTGCATTCTTTAAGAAGGATTGTTTTCACAGAGTTTTGAAAAATGTGTGTAGATTTCAAGTTTACTGGACTGTTTCCTCCTTCTTTTTAAAAAAATGAGGAGAAATTATGGTGCAGCAATACTTCTTCCCTTTTTTACTTCTTGGTACAATTGAGAATCTGTCACTGGAGAAGCATTTGTGCTTGGTGTAGTGCTGGTATGGATCTGTGCAAAGGGATAAGAATGTGTTCCCAGTGTTGGTGAGATACAAAATCCTGTAAAAGTCTCATTTATGATTTTTGGTTGCTTCTGTAAGGTCATAGTTTTCTCTGTTTGTAAAGATTACTGTAGGAGATTTGGTTACCTTCAAGTTTAGAGTTTATTTAAAATATGATGGGGTCTGCATATAGACTTAATAGTGAGACAACAGAGCTAAATGATGATTGAATCACATCACACTGCTGTAATGTACTCTCAGTACAGACTTGTGCAGTTCCCTCTTGTGTTTGGACCTTGACTGTTGGTTCATCTACATGGCAATGTCCAGCACAGATTTGGTTCAGCCCAGACTTGGAAAACTTGAGGAATTTTCAGGTACACTGAAAAATCTTGTGTTGATAATTTGGGCAGGGATGCTCTTTAGTTTTGCTGATGAACCAGCAACGTGTCCTCCGTAGATGCCTCATAAATAGGAATGACCTTCACTAAGCAAAAGCAACATCAAAGTCCTCAAAATTTTTCAGATCAAATAGATTTTAAAATGTGGTATAGTTGTGACTCTAGGGACATTGAAATGAGGAGAAGGGGTTTCCCCATTTAGTGTGCACGAAGCTGCCTGGGTTACTTCTCCCACTCATGTGCTCAGCAGTAGAGGGTTTTGAAAGCTCAATCTGCACAAGCCATTTCAGCAAAACCAAGGTGAAATGTGGCTGTATAACTGAGTTGTATCAAGTATTTTAAAAGTACAGTAATTTCATTATTATAAGATGCACCTGATTATAGGCTGCACTTCCGGGTGTTCGCAACTGTCTTGGGTTACAATACAGAGTGTGATAAAAGGTATCTGTTCTATCACCATCTGTTGAGGGTGGGGGCAGTGATCCTTATCTCTGTGGGAGATATTCTGCTAATGGGCCATCCATTGAAACCAGGCAGGGCATTGTTCTTTATCTTTTCACAACCCATCCTTCCTCCAGCCAGTCATTTTCTGCTCATGGCCATTGAGTCCCACTGTGGGACTGATAAAATTACTGCATCCCACTGAAAGTTGCTCCAGCCAGGCGGAAGAGCCCAACATTTCTTACCAAGATAAAAACAGAGGTTTTGGGACACTAAGGCAGCCCCTTCTCCACTGGACTCCAGGGGAAAACCGGATTTCTCCACATCACCACTGGATCTCTGTAGGGAAACTGCACCTTGTACAGGAACACTGCTCCAACTGAGCCACATCTGTCACTGCAGGAGGATGCAGCCACCATGGAATGGGACTGCTGCCAACACCCTGCCTGACGGGGTGTCAGGTTGTACTCTGACTTTGTCAGGGTTTGGAGTTTGTTTCTTTGTAGTACTGTATTTCTATTTTAATTTCCCTAGTAAAGAACTGTTATTCCTAATTCCCATATCTTTGCCTGAGAGCCCCTTGATTTCAAAATTATAATAATTTGGAGGGAAGGGGTTTACATTCTCCATTTCAAAGAGAAGCTCCTGCCTTTCTTAGCAGACACCTGTCCTCCAAACTAAAACAGCAACTTTTCATTCTTTGTCCGTATAAAAGCCGCACCTGATTATAAGCCGCACTTTGGGTTCAGACCAAAATTTTAGTCAAAATGGTGCGCCTTATATTCCTGAAATTACTGTATATCTTAAGAATTGGGGCTTTAAGAGTTAATCAGTTTGCTATCAAGACCTGTATTGTCTGTTAATTACCTGACTTGTATTGTGTACCCCCCCTCGAGTACTGTGTCCAGTTTTGGGCCTCACAGTGTAAGAAGCATATAAAAAGACCAGAATGTGTCCAAAGGAGGGAACAAGGATGGTGAAAGGACTAGAGGGCAAGACTTCTGAGGAACAGCTGAGGATGTGAGGTTTGTCCAGTTCAGAGAAGAGACTGAGGAGGGACCTCATTGCTGACTAACATCTTCCTCATGGTGGGAGCAGCACGGGGAGTGCTGCTCTCCTCTGGTGACAGGACACGAGGGAGTGGCTTAAAGCTGTATCTGAGCGCGCTGAGATTGCATAGAAGGAAAAGTTCTCACAGAGAGGGCAGTCATGCACAAGAAGCTCCCCAGGGAAGGGGGCATGGCCCCAACTGGTGTTCATGAAGTGTTTGGCCAGTGCTCTGTAGATCCATGGGTTAGCTTTTAGGATATCCTGCATGGAGTCTGAAGTTAGACTCAGTGATCCTCTTATGTCCCTTCCGACTTGGGATATTCTATGATTTTGTGATTACTTGTTAAAAAAAATAAAGCCACTTGAAATTAAGAAAATAAAGTGAGTTGGAGGAAAGATCAAATATATAGCCCTTAAACAGTAAGATTAATTCTGAAACAAGTCACATGCAGGTAGAAGTCTGCTGACTCTGGGGGTGTTCTCCAGCATCCTGCTTCTGTGTCATGGTTTCAGGTTCTGTTTTAGACCTCCTTGACAGAACAGCTTTTGCAGACAAATGTGCTGTAGAAATGTTTAACAACATTGGCAGCATTTTCCAGGAAGGCTCTTTATAGATCTCAAGTGTCTCTCGGTGGGCTGCTCGGTAGGTCCGTGTCTTGGAACAGGTCCATGCTTCCTTTTTTCATCTTTCTGTGGTTGATACCTTGTGCCATTGTGAGAGATCCTTTGGACTCACCAACCACTCCATTTGCTTTCTTTTAGTAGATATGTACATGTGTGTGTGTAGCCACATACGTATGTATAATAATGATGATTTGAACTATATATGAAGAATTTTTAACAACTGATCCCAGGCATTTTGAATTTTATTGAAGAAATGTGCAGTAGATACAAAAAAAAGTTTTACTGTCCTCAGGTGGATCCAGAGTGCTTTCCATTTGTGTGATTTTTGTGCTGAAATTTGCAGGAGTTCCTTTGCAGGAAGAGAGTATGGGGATGTAATATTTCTGTACTTAATATTAAAATATGTGGCTGTACTGAAGGGTGAGGGGTTTTTTGTGTATGTGTGTGGGTAGGAGGTTTGATGTCTGAAAAGGGGGCGAGCGAGATGTGTTTCATGTTTATTTTTAAATTAAAATAAATATTTCATTTTTCTAACTTCATCCTGTGCAAAACTTTTCCACAAAGAGCACAACAACAATGATATATAAATTTCAGTATTTAAGTAAAATTACCCAAAACACAAGCTCACTTCATTGTCTTCGTTCTACATTTGTAAAGCAGTGAATTGTTCATGCTTTTCCCTCAGATAATTATTAGTGACTATTTTACAATTCTGAAGAATTCTTTATACTCTTGAAAGAATGTGTACTAGAAAAAGAAAATCTTAGTACTCTGGTATTTATTGCTAAAGTAAATTCTGTTGGGACCCCGTTTAAATGCTGCTTTTGAGTGTTTGTGCACTAGCTGAGGAGAAGGAATAGCTTCATTGTGTTGCTCTTGCAAAACTGGCTGATGACAGATTTTTATTGGGACAAGCCCTTTCTTCAGAATGCATCATGTAAGAGTGTTTTCTTTGTTAATAGCGCGTGGAGTGTTGGAGTGGATGAATTTGAATAATAATTGGTTTTCCACTTCGCTCAGTAGCAGCATTTCCTTATGGAGCTAAGCACTGCACTTTTAAAAAGAAAATGAAAATAAAAACAGCAGGGATGTGCTGGGACCCCGGGCTATGCTGTGCCCAGCCACATGTCCCGGCGAGCCGGGAGCTGTTTGTGTACATCACTGCCAGCACTCGGCACTGTTTTCCTTTAAGAGCTGCCTCAAGGTTCGGGACTGCGCTGCATTCCCTATACACACACACACACAAAAAAATAAAACAACCCCGTCCCCGCTCCCCGGTGTAAAGGCCGCTGGTTCAGCAGCCGGGCCGGGCATTGTTCGCTGTCGGAAGCGGGGCCGGGGCCGGACGCGCCCGGCTCGGCTCTGCCCTTGTTGCATTATTAATGGCACGGTGTTTTCATGTTGCAGATGGCTGAGGGCTAGCGGGCTGCACTCGGGACCATGATGGCTCAGTTTCCCGCAGCCGTGAATGGTGAGTAGCTCCGAGGTGCTCAGGTACGGGTGGGAGGGTTGGGATTTGTTGTTTGTTTGTGGTTTTTGGTGGCCGCAGCAGCGTTTGGGTCACTTTGCTGCAGATCGCTGTGCTCAGCCTGAGCCGGTGCTGCGAGCCTGGGAGGGGACCAGCATCACTGCAGTGTCATTTGGGCTACGGAGCAGCCCGGAGTGGCTGACAATCATTTACAGGGCTGGGGAATGTGTGAGTTGTAGTGCGAACACTGCCTGACTTTCAGCAGGGAATATGCTAAGTAATAGTTGATTAAACTTGCATACCTTTTCTGTTATGTAATTCAGCACAAAATGTGTTCCATTATAGTCCATTACATTGTTCATTTTAAACAAAATATTTAAATGTGTCAAGCAGTTTGTGACATTGATGAAAACAATCAGTCAGCCCTTCTCAAAAAAAAAAAATTTCCTCTTGATTGCGGTCTTTCCACTACAGAAACTTTTGAATTTGTTTCTTGGTGATTTCCTTTCAAAGACATATATGATTCAGAACCTTAAAATTGTTCCTGCGTGTGTGTATGGGATGGAGCTTTTATTTTTAGAGAAGGCTTATTTGTGAAGGCATGATTTGCAAAGACCTGCAAAGAAATTTGACATTTGCATGTTGTTATTTACAGAGCTGGCCAAAATGAAAATACAAGTATGGAAACAATGTTTTGTACTTCAGATACTCCTGATAAGGAGTGTTTCTCCTGATAAAAATAGAAAAATAGACACAGGAATGAGTATTTATCTCATTTGTCTCTGAAGGGTACTGCAGGACTGGAAGGTCTTCAACAAATTTAGAAAATTGTCACTGAGATAAATTGGGAAAGGGTTTTTGGGTTGGTGTTGGTTTTTTTTCAGCCCAGAACAACATTCAGATTTCAGATTAAACCTCTGTTTTACAACTCTGTTTCATGTGAGCATAAGACATTTTGTAAAAGAAAAAAAAACCTATGTAATCACACACTTTTTTATACAGTCAGCTGCAGTTTTTTCCAGACTTTGTTTCACAGTCTTATAATAAAAGCCAAGTAAAAGGAGTCAATAAATACTAGGGGAAATCCTGTAGACCAGATTTTTTTTCACTTAATTGGACATAGTGGATCTTTTTATTTATTATTTTCACATGATTTTTTCTTCTCTATTTAGAATAAACAGTCAGAAGTTCTTGGCTGTCTCTGTGGTTGATATATGTATAAGTTATTTGATGTCTTTTTGTTTTGGCTTTCTATTCCTCAGTTCTGTTGGAGGATTGCAAGTGTGCTGTCAGTGCTGACCACATACACTGCTCAGAAGCCTTAGTTGGGGAGAGTGATCCTTGATCTGAAATCCCTTGGGCAGTACTGTCTGCCACTCTCAAAGGAGTGGTGTCAGAGGATGCTGCCTTTCCCCTCTCAGAGTTTTACAGTATTGGAAGGCATAGTGAAGAGAGACTGAGGAAGAGACACACCAGGCAATAGTTAAACTGTTACTCCTCACAGAGTAGTTTGGATGACTGTGTCAACTGTAGTCTTGCAGTCATATTTCTTATCAGAACTGGTGAAATTTCAGAGAAGTCAAGTGCTTTGAACAATAGTTCTAATGTGATTTCTAGGTAAATACTGAGCAATCTTTGCTGTTGAAGTTGTTCTCTAATCTTTGTTCCTCTTCCCTGCTACTTTGCATTTACAAGCGCTGCTGTAGTGGTTGCATTCAAAGTAGCTCACCTGCATTTGCCACTCATTGCAGGAAACCTCTAATTATGTTGTTAGACCTTGGTAGTGACTTGAACATGAGATGAAGGATGAGGTTATGTGTGAGGCAGCCAAGCCATTAGGCACTGCTGCAGTCTGGGAGCACTGGATGCCTACCTCACCTTTGTGTTAGCACAGCATTGACCCTTCTCTGTTGTATCCTCCTGGGGGAAATAGTGGGTTCCTTCTGTGGGAAAAAACCCTCTTATTCTTACCCAGGTACAATATGCTTTGCTTTTAGTTCATAACCAGTGTAATGCATGAAGTAGTTTCCGTTTCTGGGTTATTTTTGGCGTTCAGTGTTGCAGAAAAGTGAGTGGATGGCATGGAGCAGATGTGTGTACAAATGTGTGATTATGTGACACAGTCTGAGGACTGCAGGATTCAAGGCACAATACTCAGCCTCAAGCAAATACCAGTGGGAAATGCTACACTTCATTTCCCAGCCTAAGCAGAGCAAGCAGCACTGCACAGGATCCTGAGAAGGAAGGGTAACTGAGCCTTGTGTGTAGTTCCAGTGGAGAGACTGAGCTTCACTGAGGCACCTTGAGAACATACCTGTCCAGCCTTAGCATGGGCTGGTGGCCAGACTGTGCTGTGCTGGGAGCTGCTGTGTTCCTCTGTGGCCAGGTGTCAACATTGTGTGCTCTAGGGCACCTGCTGTTGATAGACCTGTCCTTAAAGTCATGAAAGGACACGGTGCCCAGAAAGGAGCTCCCTTTGACTCTCCACTGCTGTCCAAGGTGACCTCTGTGGGTACCTTACCAACCAGCTGAAATTTATAAAGGAAAAGCAGGACTAAAGAGTGGGTGTTGATTTTTCTGGAACTCAGGGCAGACCTTCCAGTTTTTACAAATTAGTATCTCGTGCAAAATGTAAAGGTTATGGTGACATTTTATGTGAACAGGCAAGGCTGAGCAACATGTTTCTTATACAGCACCAGATGGATAAGAGACATTTATCTGTGTGGAGTCCAGTTTTATCACAGAGCCACTCCAGGCTCTCCAGTCTGCAGACAACTGAGGATACCCTATTAAGAGTTTACTTCTATCCTGCAGCTGCTTCATATTGATCATTATTCCTGTAAAAATTATAATAAAAGAACTCAGTTTATGGTAGCTGATTCTTCTTACAAGCAGTTCTCCATCTGGACAAAACTTGCTTAGAATTCATCCTGAGTCTTGCAAAAGCATTTGGAAACTTATACTAAATTTGGAAATTTATACTAAATGACAACTTCAGCAATTGTGTTTCTAAAGAAAGAGTTAATATGCTAACTGCAAAAGACACTTAAATGGATAAAGGCTTTAATAGGTTAAAATATACTTCCAAGTAATTTGTCTCAGTGATTGCTGCCTTTGTCACTGGAAGAAGTAACCTTCACTGCCATGGGATGTGTTGTTTCCAGCTGGAGAGGAGTTGCAAGATGTTTCTTTTCCAACTCCCCCTCCTTCTCTCTAGGTTAAATCTGTTCAGGATTTGGTATCCATGCTGATGGGACTTGGTTTGAGGAGATTTAATCTTAAGGGACCACCTGGAACAAGGAAAACAGTATTTGCTGATCAGTATCTTTCACATTGTTTACTTAAGTACCGTTGGAATTTTTGGGCTGTGCTTTTTTTTGTTTATGTTTTTATTTGCCATTTCTCTTCCCTTCTACCACCTGTTTCCTTTCGATATCAATTTTCTGTGGTCCAGCAGGAAAATCTTTGATAAACTGAGATGTAGAAAGTAACAGTAACTCATTTCATATGCTTCTAAACCTTCATAAGTAGAACTGGATTTTGTGCTGCTGTGAAGAGAATTGTGTATCTCACACTTAGGTGTGTTGGAGACTAAAGTAGACGTGAAGGGGTTCTCTGAGGTCCTGGTTACCTGGTGTCAGGGGTAAAACACTCACCAACAGGTCCTGCTGCACATTCTCTTTGGAAAAGTCAGTCTCAAGCTTTGCAGTCTGAATTTTTTTTGAATTAGGAACAGGCCTGTTCATCAGAGTTCAATTAAAAGCTGGTTAAGTGCAACCTGACTCTTTACCTTGCATGCACTGTAGATATGGAAACTGTAGACTTGAATATCAACAAGCGTAGATAAAGGTACAAAGCTGAATTAGACCTTGCAAAACAAGTATCAGAACTTGTTCTTCCATCTAAAAGTAGGAAAAGGGAAGAAATTATAAGACAAGAGTAAATATTTTTTCTGTGATTATTTATTAATTAAACCTTCCTTTCAGTGAGGGCAGTGGTGTCAGTTGAAATGGAGCAAAATTCACAATGTCACATCTGGGGGGGGGGGGTGTTTATCTTCCACTATCACACCCTGCAGAAAATTAGTTTTCCAATGTGTCTGCCATGTTATGTTTTCTTTAATCTTGTAAGTCAGAAATAGTTCTGTAGGGTTTCAGAATATAAGGTGCCTTATTTGTATTTAATTGTGAGGATGAGTCGCGTGGAAGATGTAAGAGGAAATCTTAGAAGGAAAAAATTGTTTGATATAGAGGTATATGTTAAATGGAGTAAATGGAAATAGGTTTTAACAAGGCAACCTTGCACTTTGTGCCTTCTTCAGTACTTGAGTTTTGTAGAAAATGTGTAACAGATCCTATGTTTGGATTTCATTAGAGAAATAAATGGCTAAAAGGGAAGGAAAATACAAGTTTTAGACCAGAATGTTGTAGTCATGTTTTTCTTCATGGATTTTATCATGATGCCAGTCTTAATAGCTATTTGTGGCAATATCATCAGAAAAAAGAATGTATATGCTGGTTAAATTGGAAGATGACAAACTCTGGAGTAATGTTCCAGCTGGAATTACACAGTATGGGCTGCATATCATTAGTAAATTTCATCACATTTCTGCTGTGCTGACTTCAAATAGCTTTTTAGCCATACCATGATGGGCTAGAAGAATTTTGCTGTGTGCTGGAAACTCAGCAGTTGGCTGTGACTAACGAGGAAGACAACCGGATGTGTTAGAGGATCACGTAGTAATTACGTGATTTGAGGGAAAGGAAATGCATCCTAAAATGTGGTGGGTGAAATAAGGAGTGCTGTGTGCTATTGCTGCAGGCACTGGTGAGACATGTTGTGAGTTAGAATTTTGGTTATCTGTTTAAGAGTGGGGGGAAAAACCCAGGGAGTGAAACAGATACAGTGCTGGGCTTCAGTGCTGAGAAAGAATAAAGGGATGGCCTTTGTTAACCTGCCCAGATAAAAGCTTACTGTTTTGGTTTGGGGTTTAATTTCAATTTCTTTGCATTTCCTATTCAGTAAATAAATTTCCTCTTTATTTTTCCTTACTGGGAAGAACAACATTTGGGAAGGAAAATAACTTGTCTATGAGTACAGTGTTAGCACAAGGGTAAATAGACACGAACCAGCTGTTGGTACAGTTGGTCTGCAAATGGGAATGGTTCTGTCAGCAGTGACATTCTGGACCATGGTCAGGGAGGACATCTGATTGCCTTAAGGCAGAACTTGCATTTTAGGAAGGAATTAATGTATTAGAGTTTCTTGGAGAAGCGGCAGTCTGCACATGGTGACCTTGGAAGGCCCTTCCAATCCGGTGCTCCTAAAATGTAATGAAGAATTAGGTAATAATGAAGATTAGTGTTAGATCTTGAGCTGTTAACTTAGTCTAAGCCTATAGCTTTGTCTTGCTAAGATTTCATTTTGTTAGTGTCATGTGTTAGCTTTTATAAGGTAAGTTTACACGAAGTGGGAAACCCAGGATGGTTTTTATCCGGACTATGAATACTGTAATGCAAGCTGCTTTATTCATTTTGGATGTCAGAGAGACTTCCTGGTGTTTTTTCTTCAAAGCATATGAAACCCTAAACAAAAAACACAAGATGATCTACAAATACTTTCCCAAAATGGAGCAGAAGGCTGAAGGCTTAGATGAAAAGACTCAGAAACATAAATCTAACACATGGACAAGTTTCAGAATGCTTTGACTGTTAAAATGTTCATTTCCTTGAAGGTTTAACTCCCAAGTTTGTGAAAACTCTGATAAACCACTTCATGTGGTTGTTGCAATTCAGGGTTGATGAGCATTGTGTGAAGTGGCACCATCTTAACATCTACTAAATTCCAAATCATCTGTGATCATCACTTTGAACAGGCCATAGACGATACTAATCAGTATTGGCAGAATGAGTTCAGGTTTAGCCCACTAATTATAATGGCAAGAACAAACACATTTTTCAGGCATTGTGGTCTGTCAAATATATTTATATAATGCCCTATTACTTTAATTAGAAATCTTGTATGTTCAGGCTTTCCAGTGTACTGCATCAGTTCTTTTGGACATCTGTTGTTTTTCCGACAATGGGACAGTAGCCTTAAATCATCACTGAGGGATGGAAAGCTGAAAGAATGTCAGTGACCATGGGACTAGCACTCATCCTGGCTATCTTCAGAGAAGATATTTTAATAAACTAAAAACATTTGTGCTTTAGTTGGATGGAAGTTCTCCATATGCAAGTCTCAAGAATAGGTAAGATAAAATAAATATCAAGAGCTTTTACTGCTCTTTCACTGCTTAGTGAAGTAATTTGCTTAAAAGTTTTCTATATATGGAAATATAAATAAGAGGTGGTATATTTTTCCCTGCATTTCTTCTTATAACCATGATTTAGCATGGATCTATGATCTCTGCAGCACAGTTGTTTCTTTAGGAAGCACATCTTTCCTGCAGAGTCCTGGTTTCACTGTTGTAGAACTCTGCACTTGTTACAGGGTGTGTTGATACTTGTATAACTGTACTGAAAAGGGTACACTTTTATTTTTTACCAGCTACAAGTGACATTTGTTGTGCCTCTTATTTCTCATGTTCTCTGTATTCAGATTGGATTAAGAAATACACAGACAGTCTTTTTTAACCTGGCCTGAAGATAACATTCATTAAGCTTCCTTTTCTGGAAATGATCCACCTGTAGCTGCCAGAATCTGTTACACAAAAGGATCTGGAGTTAAACACAAAGTAAAGGACACCTGAGAAAAAGGTGGCCACAGAGAGGTTGTGGGTCCTGTGATAAGAGAGACTAAATGGGTGAGAGTTGTTTAGTTTAGTTTAGAGACAGCTAAGGATAGTTTAGGTGTTTTTTTGGACAGCTAAAAACCTGTAAAACCTTAACAGTATGGGAAATGTTAATAAGGGAAGCAATATTCACTGTATTTTTTCATATCTGAAAAGCAACATGACACCTGGTGAAATGATTAAGGCTAGCAGAAGAAAATGGGTTTGTTGGTTTGACAGTTTGTTTCACACAGTGAACAACTCACAACTCATTTTTAGAGCTCACTGTGTTTAAGATGTTTTGGAAGCAGTACATGGAATCAAAACTTGAGAAGGAAAGATCTGTGCTGTGGCTATTAAATGGTTGCTATGTTTGGGGGTTTTTTTCCTTCTCTTTTGGGGCTTTTTTGGCTCAAGAAGCTTGCTAAATTGGTGATTTCTGGCAACTGAGAAACTGTAATAACTGTAATACCCAGGGAACAATTCTGTTCCAAATTCTAGCCTGTAAATGCCCCCATGAGCTGCTGGCAAGGCAGAATTAGGGACTGTGATATAAAGTGATACCAATGGTTGTATGAAGATAAATTACACAGTTTTTTTACTAAGAAAGTATTTGTATGTGTGCTGGACATAGTTGGCAGGTTCTGCTAATTAGGATTTTAACCTTCTAAGGTGTACTGTTTAAGCAAACTCTTCTAGCTTCTGTTTCCTTTGTGTTTCCTTCCAGTTTTCCCTCCATTTTTGTTTTCTGCCAGGCCTAGAAGTTTCAAAGAGGAGGGTAACAAGAGTCATTAAAGATACAGAACAGCTTCCATATGTGGATTAATTGAATTGACTAGGACATTTCAGCTTGGAAATGAAAGGCTGGGGATGGTGCAAATGTTAAGTTGCCTCCCCAAGGTCATGCATTATTTTTCAGGCCAGGGAATGTTAATAAGTCTCTGATAACACAAGATTCACCAGTATCAGATGAAAGTACCATTGGCAGATCTCAGTCATACAGAGCACTTTGCACTGTGTCAGATGAACAATGAAAGCTGTGGGAAGCTGTGGATGACAAAAGGTCTTCCTTAAATGATTAGAGGTAGGTGCTCTCTACTTATGAGGCAGTACCTCTGGTTCAGGAGCTGCACTGGGGCTGAGAAGACATCCTGGGGCAGCACCACCACATGCTTGGCTCAGACTGTCACTCTGTGCTGGAGAAATACTCAGTCTCTGCTGGAAGGACTGTTACTGGGTTTTGTTTCCTGAATTACCTCCTATTTTTATTTTATTCCAAGATCATTCAGGAAGTGCCTCTTCATATTTTTTTTCTTCTCCCCCACCCTTCCTGTGTAATTTTTTGGGGATTTTTTTTTGTTCATGTGTTTTCCTCTTCTCTTTCAAGTCTGTATCCCAGTTCTCCATTGCAAGTATAACCCAGCAGCCTTCCTCCTGGTCCCAGACTTCCTTCTCAAGTCTGAGAACCCGGAAATGTTTTTTACTCTAATGGCCAGATAGCAATGAGAACTATGAAAATTACTAGAGAGGACCTAATATTCGTGAAACAGAATTTGTTCTGATTTTGTCAGTGTATGTCTTTGTGGGAGAATAGTTTCCTTTACTACACCTAATTTCAAGGTTCACTTTGCATCCCCTTCCCTGGTATTTTTACTGCCTGCATTTCTTCTGGTGCAGAAAGATTTATTGGCTGCCACAGATGGAACTCACCTGAATCTTATTAGTTTTGCTGCACTCCACAGAGATTTGCTATACAATAATTAAACAAATTGTTCTTTTGTACCTTTTTAATTAAGTCATAGGGTTGTTTTGTGAATACTGGTGAGCAGCAGCAGCATAAAACATCCATTTCCAGGATTAGAAATGTTTTGTCTAAGTTCTGGTTTTCTTTTTCCACAAATATGGTGACTAAAAATTTTTATTTTCCTCATGATAGTCTTTGATACTGTGCAGATTGATGAGTTTACTCAAAAAAGCTTCTGAATGTCCTTAACTGAAGGGTAAGCATCTCTTCCATCTGTGTCAGACTGGGAAGGAAGGCCATGGATGGAAGTTTGTCCACTTTAAAAGCAAATGGAGGCAGGACTTAAAGCTGGGAGAATTTAGCAAAGTGTGGTTCTATTACGCCATGATAATATTGTTTACTTGACCGCTTCATACCTTCCATTGGAAAGACTTGTTGGTGTGACTTTTTTTTCTTCTCTTCTTTCCACTTCTAAAATCCACCCAAAAATATGAATTGCAGCTTTAGGAAAATGACCATTCCCCTGTGCTGGGCACTGGAGAGGATGTGCCACAAATCCTGTGTCCAGTTCTGAGCTCTCAGCTCAGGAAGGACATTGAGGGGCTGGAGCGTGCCAGGGAAGGGGCTGGAGCACAGGTGTGATGAGGAGAGGCTGAGGGAGCTGGAAAGGGGCTCAGCCTGGAGAAAAGGAGGCTCAGGGGGAACCTTCTGGCTCTGCACAACTCCCTGACAGGAGGGGACAGCCAGGTGGGGTCGGGCTCCTTTTACAAGTAACAAATGACAGGACAAGGTGAAACGGCTTCAAGTTGTACCAGGGGAGATTTAGATTGAACATTGGAAAAAAATGCTTTAATGCTTTCCTAAAAGGTTTGTCAAGCATTAGACAGGCTGCCCACGGCAATGGAGGAGTCACCATCCCTGAAAGCATTTAAAATATATATAAATGTGGCACTGAGGGACTGGTTTCGTGGTGGGCTGGCAGTGCTGGGTTAGTGGCTTGGCTCCATGATCTTAAAAGTATTTTCCATTCTAAATGATTCTGTAGTTCCATGATTCTGGGCACAGACAGAGCTGTCGTTGGGCTTGACTCATGTGGTTGTTTCATGTGCTGCATCACAACTCAGCAACTACAGATGGCTTCACTGTCATTGTTTCTCCAGAATTAGACAGAAAATAATTTTGTAATAATTGCTGGTATTGAATCTAGATCTGGCAAAGGCTTAGGTTAAGCCAAGCTTTGTGTGCCAACTTCTTCATGTAAGGAAAGGCAAAGTTAATTAACTTTTAAGAATAAAATACAAGTTTACCAACATTGTGTGTTAGAGTGATTGCACTTTTTGATGAGAAGTAGGAAGCTGGCTTCATTAAAACTTAAAAAGACCCTATTGAATGAATTGTCAAAAAATTTACAGAAAACAAGTGTAAAGTGTAGCATGTTAATTTGCAGTTCAGAATGCTGTCAAGTTTATACACATTTCTAGAACACATTTCCTGATGTAGTTTTACATTAGTTGAGCTTTAACAAAACTTTAAACTAATTTTTTGTTTGTTTGGAGTTTTTTCAGTATTTTACTTCCTTGGTGTGGGGTGGGTTTTTTTAGTGCTTCAGTGGAATTGGCTATAATTTAATTAAAAATTATCTTCTGAAAATGGATAGCCTTAATGAGCTAAAAGATCCTGTTATATTTATAAAGTATAGAAATACTATCCTGCTATTATAAACTGATAGTTTAAGTGCTTTGGAATAGCCAATTGTGCTGTAGAGTTCAGAAAAGAATTGGATCTATACTGCTAGCATGGATTACACTATTATGTATCTCTAAATTGTTTTAGGGATTATACTCCTCCCAAAAGTACAGATTATGTTTCTACATTGATATCACTGCGTGGCACAGAGTGTTCTGTGTTCTAATATTCCTCCTTTTGTGTATCAAAGTGGGGGTTGCCAGTGACAAGATCACCAGGCAGAATTGTGCACACATCTCACAGGAGCAGATGGATAGTTTAAACAAGCTCAATATTTGATTTTAGTGAGCTGCTCAACCTGAAGGTTCCCAGTATACCAAATATCTGGAAGTTCTGTACATAATGTAAAGAATATGAATTGTACTCTAAAATGCAATGTGGCTGCTGTTGCTTTGTCCACATTTCTGTAAGCTTGCTCTTCAATTATATAAGCTTTTCTTAGCCAAATCTTGTAGTCTTGCATGTGCCTGACACTATTTAACAACCTGTCTGCAGGTACCAGCTGTTTTTTGATAATGTGCTAGAGATACTTGAAAATCTTTTAAAAATTCTCTTGGCTCCAATGGGCACAATTCTTGTAAACGTAGTGAAATTACAAAGTTGAAGGAGAATCATGTTTCCCTGTGTTTAACATGCTTTAGCTACAAGTTCTTCCTTTTAACTATGTGCAACAAAAAGGAATTGCTGAAGTTACAGTTAAGCACAGAAATAAACACCCTTTTCCTCTGGCAGCTGCTTTGCTGTTACTTAATAAAACGCTCACAAAACTGAGAGCCTGCATGGAGCATTTCTGGTAGGAATAATTAGGGATTAATTTATGTTTAGTGAAAGGAGATTGCATGTGGCTCCTGCCATGGCCTGAGATTGTGGAAGCTGGGAATAGCAGGTGCAGTCCTCATGGAAGAGCAGGTATGGACCCAAAGCCACCACAGTAATAGTTCATAGCACATTAGCACTCCTAAATAAGGATAAATGCTGATTATTAGTTATTTTTCTGCTGTGTTTGATACATAGAATCAACAGCAAAGGAGGGAAGCAAATATTGAAAATAACAATAACACTGATAAAGAATCTCAAATTCAGACTAATGGTAAAACATTCTGTGTATTTTCAGACTCCTGGAGTGTTTACTCACCACTGAGGAAAAATTAGAAGTCTGATTCAGCTTCACAATTGGGAATGTTAAATCCAATCTATAATAAATACTTCTGTGGTAAACTTATCTGCAAACACAGCAACACTGGAATTACTAGATTTATCCCAATATATACCAATAGATCAGACAACCCTCTGGAGGCTCCTAATGGAAGACTGTAATGTGATTGGTGGTTGCATTAAGGAAAACCCCTTGTTATACAGCTTGAGGCATGTTGCTGCATATCTGTGCTGAAATTTCCCTGTCTTTAAACATAGGGATAAATATTTATTTAAGATCATTATGATGCTTCATGTTAGTTTTTTTGATGGTTACAGGGGTGGTGGTATAATCTTCATGACTTGCATGTACAAGGAATGCTCTTTCAATTAAGGTTTATTATCTCTCTGGAGGTAATTAACTTTGTAGGTTGTAGGAGCATAGTTTTTATCAGAGAAGTACAAACAATGCCTGTGAGTGAGAAACAAAGATGTTCTGGAGAATGTGAGAAATGTCTTAGGTTTTTCCTTATCAGTAATCCTGCTGTTCTCACTATAGCTACCCTTTGCCAATGGGCAGTCCTAACCAGTGGCAGAGGTCTCACAGAGCATTTTCAAGTCTATTACTTTTCTTCTAGGACTGTACTTTTTCTCTCCTCTTTTTCAATGGTGATTTACCATTTTAAGGAAAGAACAGTGGTGTTTCCCTTTTGATGTTGGCAGCTCATCAAAGCAAGTCCTTTATTTTATTCAGAAGGTTATCTGTCTGATGCAGTGTTATAAAGACATTTCTGGAGCCTTCCTGAAATGCTGTGATCCTGCCATAAGCAGACCTCCATACTCTCACCTAGAGAGGTGTCTTTTATTTAAAGTGAACTTAAATCAACTGAAGATGTCTAATCAACAGCATGGTCACTAGTCACTTGTTTCCAGCAATAGAAAACTGTGAGTGCTGCCACACTGAATTACAGAAATACCTGTTAGATGACACTGAGGTCAGTCTGTATTTTTGTCATCCTCAGAGAAGTCTTGAGAGTTAAGTTCAAAGCATGTTTAGCTTTGGGTGTTTGGGTCTTTGTCATCCCACAGGGACTTTCTCTATGGGCAAACTCCGTGTGGTGTTGAGCTTTTGGATGTGTTCTGGAGTTTTGGAGTGGGCAAGTAAAGGACCTTTCACTGTTGGTTTTCTGTATTGGAATAGAGAATCTGTGGAGACATTTCTGGACACGAAGTCCAGGTTTCCAATACTGGATATCAAGAACAATTGCCAGTGCTGACAGTGAAAGTACCAGCCTTCTCTAGGAAAGAAAGAAAATGTGGCCTCTATCTTCCAGATGTCTTACTAAGATCGACTTGTGGTTTTTCGTAAGCAAAAAGAGCAGATGAAGACAGTAGTTACTCTGTTCTAGGGGAAGTCTTTGTCAGGAAAATCTCTCCAAGTTCAGCATTTCTTGAGTTTTGATTCCTAAAAATGCAGGGTAGTCAAATATGTTGGCTTCATGGATGAAGTTGTTACATTCTAAAGTAACCTATTTTGAAGAATAATTAATTAATGAGATACCTTCTTGTCAGAGAGATTGTACTGTTTTTCCCCTCCAAAATTTTATCAGCTACAGTTGGGAAAAATGATTTATATCTCGAAAATGTCCAGGAAATTTAAGCTGAGTCAGAAATGTACTGTTCATTGTCTACAGCAAAGCCTCTCATGGGAGCATGTAGTAGCAACTGTATTTTGATTTCTGGTGGGGAACTGATCTGTAAAAGTACTGCTGCTTGGACAGCCAAAGGTTCAGCACTGCTCCATCAAGGAGATTCCTGCCTCTTGCCCATCCTGTGGTCAGAGAGGTCTGTGAAGAGCAGACACCTGTGGTTTGGTTTGTGATTCATGCATGATTTGCCATGAGTGAGGGCTGGGGCTGTGTGGACAGAAGAAGAACAGCAATTTCTCTATGCACAATTCATTGGGTCTGGTTTATGGGCATGATGTTTCTCAGCCCTAGAACTGAAGGTGTGTCAGTGCAAAAAAAGGCTGAGGTAAGCCAGAAAAGTTTGGATGATCCATCTTGGATGGCAGATGTTTGACTCTTGCTGCAGTTTTGCCTTTCCCAGGAAAGGAGTATCTTCTCTTCATCACTGTTCAGCATGCCCAGGACGTGGCTGTGTGAAAACCAGGCAGTGTAAGTTTCCTCAGCAGTTGCACTGAATGTTCATTTTTACCACTTGTGGTAGTTTTGGGAAGCAATCACGATTTTTTGAGGATTGTAGCATAATTTTTGTAGCATGATTTGATGGTGATGGCACAGGAGAACTGAGTTTCAGACTAATTTTGGCTGTGTTTTTGTGATGGTCTTGGTTGCATTGTGCAGGTAAACACAACAATTACTTTGGAGAATGATGCTGTAATGTGCTTTGTGGAATTACCAGGACCTTGTGAGTCCCATTGTTGAAAGTCTTTATTTCAGGTAGACTGGTATGGTATTTTCACATGGGATTTTGAGAAATCTTCATATGAGCTTTTCTGTACACAGATTTTACTTTTCCTAATTGTGTCACCAAGGGTGCCATCAAAAGAGCCTGTGAGCACCTGGTTAAGCTGAACACAAGGATTCACATAGCTTTAGCCTTTCCTCTTGTGCTGTGCTCTTTATCTGGTTTCTGTGGCATATGGGGTGGGAGTTGAAAAAAACAGTGAATCCTTTAAATAATAACTGTGGGTGGGGTTTGGCTGCATTCACTGTGGCTCCCTACCAGAAGCAACGGGGTTTTAATTATTTTTTTTTTAAGTTTTGCACAAATACTTTCATTGTCCAACAGTTATTAACCTCTATTCAGAAAACAATGACCTGTTCTAGTTCAAGCTGCAGATGGCAGACACTCAAGTGATGTTAGGATAAAACTTAATTTTCTGGGTCTTTGTTCAGTTATAGACAAGCACTAAAATTTCACTGGGAGGGGTCTGCTGACTTAAAAGCGTTCTCTAGATCCTAATTCCTGCTATGAATATTTATATTTTTTAAAATCTATGTTTTTATACATTGGATTTTAAGGCTTACTGCATTTTCTTCCAGGCCTATAAAGAAACCAGCAGAGAGCATATCTTTATGGAATTAATCACAAGAAAAATAAGATTCTCAGTCTCTGTCCTTAGGGAAAGGAAGACTCTGAAATTTTTCTTACTGTTGAAAATAAATTATTAGCAGGTTGGCGTTTTCAGGGTATATATTCAGTTCCCTGAAACATTCCCACAATGTACTTTTGATAATGTGTGTTTGTAGTTCCCACTATTCCATGACAGCTGCTTGCACTGACTCACTAGGACTGTGGAAGGCTGTAGAAGCACTTGTTGATGTAATAATGTGGTTTTAGTCAAAGATTTCTTTTTTAAAATGGAATTTATACTTGGGATTGTTCAACCTGGAGAAGGCTCCAGAGAGACCTTTCTGGGGCTTTTCAGTACTTAAAGGGGGCTGTAAGAAAGGTGGGTACAAACACTCTAGGGGGACATGTTGAGATAGGTGAAGGGGTGATGGTTTAAATAAAAAAAATTGTAGATTTCCAATAGCTGTATGGTACAGTTTTTTCTACAGGGTTGGTGGGACTCTGGAACAGGTTTCACAGAGGAGCTGTGGCTGTCCAATCCCTGGAAGTGTTCAAGGCCAGGTTGGATGGGGCTCTGAGCAACCTGGTCTGGTTGAAGATGTTCCTGCTCATTGCAGATGTGTTGGACTAAACCATAGAATCACAGGCATGGAACAGAAAGAACTTTAAAGATATAGGTCCAGAGGTAAAAGCGTGCAAAAACTACCAAGTGTGCAAAAAATAGTGATGTTCTTGGATGTGTTAAGGATGGCAAAAATGAGAATGAAGGGTGAATATGGATTTTCAGTCACTTGTTGAATGAGATTTTAATCATCATCCAGCTACAGGTGTGAATTTGGGGATTTGCTGACCTGCAAGGTTTTAACACATTTGAGACAATGCTGTGTAGAATGCTGAATTTCATAGTTGGAGAGGAAATCGAATTTACCAGATAGTAAAACAACTCTTTGAATACAGAAATATGTTATTTTCAAGATTGATTGCCTAATCTGTGACACATAACTAAGAAACTGTGCATATGTAAACAGAATTTGCCTTACAATGTAAATTGGATTCTCTAGAGGGGCTATGGTGATGGTCATAACTCCAGTCAAGCAATTGTTACTGTGTTTTATCACTTTGCAGCTACTGACCATGTGAATTTATTATGGTAGCCTAAATCCTTCTGTCGTTGATTTTAAGAAGCCAAGGAGTGTTTTAGTTACCTACTTCAAAAGATGTTCAAAGAGGAGTGTTTTATAGAAGGAAGATGTAATGTTGTTAATATTTTGTTTTCCAAAAATGAAAAAGAAAAGTTTCTCTGAAGTTGCTGCTGGCAGCTTTAGAAGCATTTTTTCATCTGGTCGAGATAATTTCTATAATCATAACCACATTTATGCACTTCCCATTTATATCTTAAAATTAGCACTTTAAAGAAATCTAAGTGCTGCTCTAATTTTTGCTGTTGGGTATAAGTTGTCCTCATTAGTGTTTTTCAGTAATGCTTACACTGCCCATGGACTTCTGGCACCTGATTCAGATTTACTTCACTTTATTATCAGTATCTAATCTAGATTTATTTTTGCTCATTTAATCAGAAGAAAAAAAGGAGGGTGTTCTTGAAGTGCAATTTTACATGTAACCTGCTAGAAGACACTTTCATTGAGGCCACACTAAAAAAAAAAATTGGTATATCCTCAGGAGAGAGAAGCAAAACTCCAAATTCAAGTGTCTAGGTATTATATCCTACCACCCTCACATCTTTTCTGTCATACATCTCCCCAGTGAGTTTCTATTTTGTTTTGGTCTTTTAAAATATTTTATTTCTTACTAAGGGAGCAAGGGTAAAGAATTAAATCTGTACACATGCAAGGAGAAATAACAGTTTTAACAGGACCTTCTTAAGAGGGAAAATTAAGTCTTTTTTGGAAAATGTATTTGTTTATGTAGATAAACACAGGTGAGAGATGATTAACATCATTACTGTGTCTGTATTGGCAAGGACATCAGCTCACAGTCTCTTCATTTGCTGTTATACATTGAATGTGCAAAAATCTCTTAATTTTGCAGATTCAAAACTTTGAAATAAAGGTTTATGTAGGAAGAGGAAGCATTTTATGGTAACTTTTTTTCAGAGTGCTGTGGCTTTTAAAGCAAGTTGTTAATATCTTATTACAAGAATTATTTATTCCTTTGACTGTCTTTTAGTGGGCAGTACAAACACTTGAACAGATTAACAGTTTTTTGGAGGTAGTAATACTCAGCAGAATGTCATTTTAGAAGTGTTTTTTGTGTTTAATGCTGTTTTGAGTGGTTCCATTCAGAATTTTGGCCAATTCTTACATTCATTGATTTGAAAAATTAAATATTTTTGAAGAACTTCCCAACTAAAACTTCCTCCTACTTAAAAACAAGCTGAATTATTTCTGGCAAGCTGCTTTTTCCTCCAAAGGATATACACCCTGACCTTTATGCAGCAGGTTGCAGCATTTCTGGAAGTCAGTCTGGTTCTGCCTGGTATAACCAGCACAACTTTGGTAAACACAGATATTCCATGTAACTTCTAATTCCTGCTCTCAGGGTGTAATATTTTTTATTTCATAAAACATTAAAAAATGCGAAGTGGAAATTGCATGCTGTTTAAAAAAAAAAAAAAAGCCCAAAATGTCACTTCTTTGTCAGACAAAACCAAATTATTTTTGCTAGCAGTGTTTTTAGAGTGTTGCCAAGACAAGTGTGAGCCTTTTTGGCACCCAGAGGGTGTTACCCCTGTGCATGAGAGCCTGGGGTGCGCTGAGTGCCATTTGTTCATCGGTGAGCCAGGGCAGTGTCTGGCTCACCCAGGGGGTGGTGAGACACATCCTGCCCGGGCTGCAAACAATCAGCAGCCACAGGAAGCTGCTCTGCACCAGCTTTGAAGGGCGACAGAGCTTGTTTGAAAGCCCAGGGTGAAGCAGTCTGGCTGGGGGATTGGCTCAGCTCGGCTTGCACATCTGGGAAGCAGGTTTGCGTTGCATAACGTCCTTGCCAAACTGGTAGGAGCTGGGTGTGTCCACGTCTAACTTTGTCTCTTGAGAAAGCCAAGATTTTATTTTGCAAGTGACGTGCTTTGTTTTTGAAAGTTTTCAGTCCATTTGGTTGTTCATTGGTTTTTTGTTTGATTTGTGTTTTTTTTTTTTCCAGGAGGGCCAAACATATGGGCCATCACCTCCGAAGAGCGGGCCAAGCACGACAAGCAGTTTGATAGCCTTAAACCCACAGGAGGTTTCATTACAGGTTGGTCTGAGGCTCTGCATTACACATTAACTTCTGTGTACACATACCTATCTCTGTAGAACAGTTTGAGAACTGCATCCTATTTCTAGCCCTTTGTTGTGTGACTAATAACCATATTCAGGCAAACAGCCACAGGTTATTAGTAAACTTAACAAGCTTTCCTCTGAAGTCTGGCACGGGAATGCTGTTCTGTTTAACCCTGTCACTTCTTCAGCTACCAACTATGTGCTGCCATTCTGTCTAGTTTCAGAAACCAGAGAATATGAGGTGAAATCCATGCTCAGATGGGAGGCTGCCAGGGAGCACTTACAGTAGCTGTTGTGGCAAGTGACACCAGACACAGCAGAAGTTTCTGTCCTCAGTCTGAGGAAAGAATGCTGTGCTGTTAGATATCTTTGTTTGGGAGGAGGAGGCAGGGAGAGGGATGCTGACAGCTTGTCCTTGTTAGAAACTGCTTGAAATTTGGGCCTTCAGCAGGAGCTGGGTGGACTGATGGCATTTTGCAGGGGCCTGCTGTCAGTTCCAGTTGCATTCAGCTGCATCTCCTCTGAAACAATTGGGTCACATTGCTATGCACTTCAGAATGTGCAGGTTCAATTTAAAATCTGCTTTTGATATCAAGAAGGACCCAATTTCATTGGCAAAGATGTCTTAATTTAAGAGTGCCCCATTCTTAGTGGGTGGGCACTAAAGACCAGCCCTGATGGCTCCTACCTGCCCAACTATCCAGTAATGCCTTATCTAGTTGCTCCACTGGCTTTTCCTCTTTTGGGGCTGGAAAGGACAGGAGAGAGTGTAAAGTTGTCTGTTTGGAAGATGCACATTTTCTGGCTAAGTGGCACCTAACTCCTGCTTTGGCCTAACAGCCTTGGAGGTTGGTGTTTACCTCCAGCTGAAAACTATGCAGTCCCAGGGACTCCCCTTAGGCCACATCTGGGCTCTTATCTGCATCTGCAGGCTTTGTTATTTATTTGGCAAGTGCTTGAAATAAAAGGTTGTGTATGAATATAAGAGAGAGCTGAAAGTGTAATCTGAAGTCTTAGCTTTAAGAATCTGTAATTCACTCAGATGTGGGCATAAACACCACTGTCCCTATTTGTATGTGAACCAACTGATGTGGAACTTGGTCTGGGATTGCACAACAGTTCCCATTCCCTTCCTGAAACACTGAAATTGTGGGTGTTCTCTGACAGAAGAGACTCTTATTTAGAACATGGTGTTTTCCTAGTTTTTCTAGAGACAATACTGACTTAAGTTAGATGGGATAAAGAAGAAAAGAAACAGCATTCTGATCCTTTCCTGCTTAAGTACTTGGGCAGGACTAAATTTTCAGTCATTCTTTAATTCACTCATCTTTTAAGATGTTGGCGGCCCTTGATTTGTGACCTGTTAAAAATTTTTATAGCTGTCTGAAATCGCTTCTCAGAGCAAAGATGGGGAATTATGGAATACATGGGTGTCTGACAATCACTGTTGTCACCAGAGTTAGAAGCTGGAAAAAAAAGCCCTGGTAGGCTTGGCATCCAGCATGGGGATTTTTCTAAACCTTGATCCCCGAAGAGAGTGCTGAGCTCTTCAAAAATCTGTTTGTGGTATAAAAGTCTGTCTTTTCTTACTTGTTTATCACAGGTGATCAAGCACGTACCTTTTTTTTGCAATCAGGTCTGCCATCTTCAATCCTTGCTCAAATATGGTAAGGTATTCTTTACTGTTTGTTTTTTCTAAGATTGGAGATGCGTAGCATTCAAATGCTACCTTTGCTTTGTTGTCTTGTTTCACACAGGCTTCCAGCAGTCAAGGCAGAAAGTGTTGTCTGAATCTTTGTTTTAATTTTACTAAATTTAGAGGAAGGTTTCGGCCTATATGCGTACCAACAGTTAATTAAAACTCAGTAATTTTTACGTCTTTCTTATGGATGTTATTTCAAAGTGGATCATGCTCAATGCTGCATTTTTAAACTGTATTAAGGGCTTGAAGTACACATCAAGTAGAAGACAAGAAAACAATCTAAAGTCACAAAAAAAGTTAGTAGAAGGACAGTTATGTTATGAGATAACAAACAATGCTGTAATACAGGAACTGGAAAAAGTGCTGTTCCTTGCAGCATGTGTATGGTGAGAGCAACACTTGAAACATTTTCTTCTCTTCAAACTCTCAGTCCTCCTTAGAATTCTGGGCTCAGTTTGGGGTACTTGGCTGTTACCAAGACATAAAAATATGTTCTTGAGGCTCATAAAAATTAAGAACAATTTTAAGAAAAAGTGTGAAAGAAAATAACTAAACGCAAGTTAGTTTTTCCTTCAGACACATAGAATCGCAGAACTGTTAAGATTAGAAAAGTGTTCTAGTATCATCAAGTCCATCCAGCATCACTACTACGTTCACCATTAAACCAGACACCTCAGTGCCTAGAAAATAGGAGTAAGGAGATTTTTCTGTGGGGCCTTGGGGTTTTGTACTGAGAGTATCAGAATGAAAGGAGAAAAGAAGCTTAACATTAATCTCTTTTTTTTCCTTAATATTTTATTTATATTCTTGCCCTTGGTCCTTGCATGCTTAAATGTTAATAAAACTTTGTATTGTCTGTCTGACCATAAATTTTGAGGTTGTGTATGCACTGTTGCATATATTTTCTGTTATATTAATTTGGAGAACTGTAAAAAGGAAGACAGTGTGGGTATCAGGCTTAAAAAACCTCACCACTGTGAGGTTAATTCACCACTGTGAATTAATGAAATTTTCATACCAGTGTATAGTGCCTTTAGGAGGTTTCTGTATCCTATTCTGGATTCTTGCATTAATTCTTTACCTTACCAAGGGTTAATTTAAAAGAATTATTCTGGCTGGGAGCATAAAGAAAAGCATAGCAGAGGCAACAAGTGTATCCACTGGGCAGGAGAATTCTGCTTTCCCAAATGTTTTCCTGCTTTCTTGGGAATTACATGTTTAATATATAGCAACCTCAGAACTGAACTCTGCAAAAGTGAGTACTCAAACTTCTCAAAGATATGAACATTATCAAAAGTAGAAAATTGACTTTACAACAGGTTTCTTATTTTCCTGTGAAAAGACAATAAACAAATCTAGTAGGAAAGCCTCACACTGATCAAAAAATGTTCTATTTCTGTTTCTGCTCTAATTTTATTTTATTTTACTTTGTTTTAAGGACACTCTCGGACCTGAACAAGGATGGCAAAATGGATCAACTGGAGTTCTCTATAGCTATGAAACTCATCAAGCTGAAATTGCAAGGACAGCACTTGCCTTCTGTTCTCCCTCCTGTCATGAAACAAACTCCAGTGTTTTCACCACTAATGTCAGCTCGCTTTGGTACTTATGAATATATAATTACTTAGTGTTCAGAGGTAAAAACCCCACAGTTAATTGCAGCCAAATAAAAGCATTAATCTGACCATGAAAGTTTAGTGAACCAGGGTGAAACAAGAAAAAACTATATTCTGATTTAGGAAATTGATCAGGTCACTTTCTTGATATTCTTGATAATTTGATTCTTTGAGGACTTTTAATAAAGAAAAACATTTATTTAGTTTTGACATGAAGGCCACTCACATCTACCATCTGACTTTCAGGTTCTCATTTTGTATTGGTGGTCTCTTTTTGTCTCCCTCCTACTCAGTCACCTATTTATGCTTTGGGGTTTTAAAGTTAAATTTAGTCAAAGGTCAGAGTTTTGGTAGAATAGGTGTTTTACATATTTTTTTTCAAATTGAATCAGATTGTCTCTTTTGGTTTTATGATTAACGGAATAGAATTACTTTGACTTTTTTGTGATGGTGTTTGGGGATTCAGTGCATGCTTGCTATTGTGTTGTTTTATACAAAATATCCACAATGGATTACATGAGCTGGATTACAAAATACATGCACACTTCTATGCAGAAATTAAATGTATGCATATATTAATTATATACATGATTTAGAATGTCTACCCATCACCAAATCTCATGTGTTTGAGTACAAGGGCGTGCATTTACAGGCAGCTCTGGTTGGCATACAGTTACCTCTATAACTTTCCATCATCTCACCAGCACTCTTGTCTTCCACAAGGTGCAGCCAGTAATTCAAGTGCCCCAGTTTGCCTCAGGAAGCTGCCTCTAGAAACCCTTTGCTAAGCATGGGTCCCTAATAAGGACTTTTCACCCCTGTGGATTGGAAGAGACTTAGTTCAGAAACAGCAGCAACTTTTCCCTGTGGAGGATTGTCACGGCTTTTGAGGTTGTAATTCTCTCTCAGGAGCCAGGCTTGTTGAAGAAGTAGGTATAGCTGCAATTATAGAAAACCAGATCTTGCTCTGTTGTGAAAACTGTAGCTAAACCTACCTTGAGAAAGAATTTTTTTTGTCAAGATTGTTCTTTTTAAATTCCTGTTCTTCAGTGTACTTTCCCCTGTGAGCTGTTATGCCTAAATTTAGGGAAAAAGTAAACATTGTACAAGAATCTATTTTAACTCATTGTATTTCAGACACCAGTTGCTTTGTGTAGTTTCTGCCTCACAAAAGGGACCAGTTTCTTGCTGAAGCCTCTGCAATGTTAAACCATGAATTATTGGATTTTGCTCTAGGAATGGGTAGTATGCCAAATCTGTCCATGCCAACGTCAATGTCTGCGATCACACCATTAGCTCCCATGTCTCTGACCTCCATGACTTCCATTCCTCCTTTGGTTATCTCTGCTCCCCTGGTGCCTTCTGTCAGTACCTCCTCGTTGCCAAATGGAACATCCAGCCTTCTGCAGCCTTTGTCCGTACCTTTCTCCTCAAGTAAGTATAGCACAGTCCAGTACTTGCTCTCAGAATTGTCAGCCTTATCTTCCCTATGGCTAATTCCAGACAGGAATGCTAACACATGCATGAGAGTTAAATAAAAACAACAAAAAAAAAAACCAAAAAATCCAACAGAAAACCCTACAAATGGTTTTTCTCCAAAGTTCACATTTGTTAATTCTGTTCTAACTAGTTAATCATAAGAACAAGACACTGATTAGCTTCTCTTACTTCTATCAAAGTGAATGTTGATTATGAGGCATTATCTTGTACCCAGCTGCTTTACAGTTCTGGGGTTAATTTTTTGTTTCTTCTTGTTGCAGCGCTGCCTCATACTGGTTCTTTAGGCCCCATGGCAGGAGGATTTGGTGGTTCCAGTATGCAGAAGGCACAGTCACTAATTGATTTAGGATCTAGCAGGTATGAAAGTTAAGTTTAAAATGGTTGTATCTTACACTTAAGTAGTGTACTTTCCAAAACTTATGGGGCATTTCTGTTCTCAAAGTACATTTGTTAAAAATTAATCTATCTAATGTGACCTGTCAAGTCTCAAAATGGATTTTGTTTTTATATGCACAATAAGTAATATTTTCAGTAAATTGACAAAATACCCAAAGTAGGTGAGGAGGTCAGATGAGCAGGGCCAAAATGAAGAGAATGTACCTCATTAGTAGATAGAAACAAACCTTACTAAGTGGTTATAAAAGCCATGTTTATGCATTATGTGCTCATTCATTATAGAGGGCACCATGTAATCAGGCATGTAAGAATAGGATTTGTTGTCAATATTTATGTGAATTTGTTTTATGAATAATAGAAGATTATGGATTTTTATAATCAGCTGCTCTGGTTCACTAATTTTAGAGCTTTGCCATAGTGTAAAGTGAGGGACTGGGCTTGTCTATCCAGTTGGGCATCCAGGGGTGTCTCCCAAAAGATGGTTCTGAGGGTAACTCTGCCCCAGTTCAGTTCCATAAGTAATTCTGAGACTCTTGCACCTCCCTGCTGCCTGTTCAGGGCATGTGGGGAGCATGATCTGGGCTCCTCACACACCTGATGTCAGCAGATGTCCTGTAAGGTGACTGTAGGCATGGCATGTGCCTGGAATAATTTTTTTTTGGTTGGTTGTTTTTTTGGGGTTTTTTTTTTTTGGTTTTTTTTTTTTTTTAAAGCTTTCTGTTGCTGGTGCTGTACAAAGGAGCCCTTCTCCAGTGCTATTGTTGTCAGCATTTTCACCATCATGTTGTCTCATTCTGTGCAGGGAATGTCAATCCAGCATTGTGCTGGAGAGGTTTTGTTTCTATCAGCATTCTGTATTGCCTTGGATAGCACTTCAAATAGGTTTGGGTTTTTTTACTTGATGGAGCAGGGGTTTCCCTTAAACAAGGCAGGCTGGAATCAGCTTTCCTGAGCTTGTCTGATTTTCAGAGATGGGATGCTGAAAATTCTGGGAGTTTGATGCAAGTTTTATGGGTATATCTAAACCCTCCATCAGCATTATTCTGCAGAAACTGACTGAGTTGGAAAAGCTCCACTCAGTGTGTCATTGTCACAAACAGAAAGAAGAGGTAGAGCTGTAATATGGTGATTAGAAGCTGCTTTTGGTTATGAGTTCATCAGATCCATTTTTATTCTCATGGTTATTAATTTGTATGCCTTTTAAAGTTACTTAAACAATGATCCAACACTCTTGGGATAGTGGAGGTGTTTTCTGTGGTTTCCTATACTATTATTTTGCAGTGGTAGAAGGATCAATTATGTGCATTAGTGCCTGTGATACCAAAAGAAAAGATTTTCAGTTCAACATGTTGTTTCCTTACAAATATATTCCTACTTTGACTGTAAAATTCTGTATTTGTGATTACATTATTTATAGCAAGTTAGCAGAGGTAAAACTTCAAGGAAGTTGTTTCATATAACTGGAAGATGCTATGTATCTTCTGTTCCCAATGCCTCTTTATTAAGCCAAGTGATTTAGTTATTTCTTTGTCTCTTTTTCTCTTTTGGTTTTCTTTTAATATTTGGTTGGCTGGTTTGGTTTTTGTTTTTGCTTTTTGTTCTGTTTTGTTTTGAAATTATATTGCAGTTCAAATTCTTCCTCTAGTGCATCACTAGCTGGGAATTCACCAAAGATTACATCCTCAGACTGGGCAGTTCCTCAGGCCTCCAGATTAAAATACAGACAGAAATTTAACAGTCTTGATAAAAGTATGAGTGGATATTTATCAGGTGAGTATGACTTTTGGTATGGACTGGGAAAACCAGAGTGTTTCCTGCCTCTGAACATCACAGGCTGAGGGATGGAAACCTTGGGATTTGACTTGCATGTGAAATAAAAGCTGAACTATTGGTGTTCAGACCTCTGCAGAAGAGTGGTTTCAGCCAGCCAAGAAATGGAAATAACCCTCAGTTCATTGACTTGGGCTTTATGTTAGACCTGGAGGAGCCAAATACAGGGGGGAAGCTGCAGCATCTATTGCAGGGAAAAGGAGAAGCCTGGAGTGGTAGGATCTGACTAGAGGAGCCTGAGAACCATGAGGCTGTGGAGTTCAGCTCTGTAAAGTCAACAGCCATTTTTCAAGCATCACTCTTTGGACTGAGCCTCTTTCTTGTGAGAAAGGGGGACATTCACCATCATTTTTGTGTCTTGTGCTCCTGTGTCAGTCAATGCTCAGATACTTGGGCTTTATCTTTTGAAAGAAAGCAGCTTGGGAAAGACACTGCAGAACTGCAACCATTGCATGGAATTTTTGATTTCCAGTGACATTTGTGCTGGGCCACAGCATTATGGTGGCTTCAAAAGGCTTCATACAAAGTTAATACAAGAGGAGAGTTTTACAAAAGTTCTTATTAAATGGGATTCCTCAGTGTGATGCAACGAGTCAGTAGGTGTGTCTTAGTTAGATTTTCCATTTTAAATAAGCACTCTGCCTCAGTTCCCTTGCCTACACAAGAGGAGGACAATTCCTCCTTTAAGGAAAGGGTCTCAATGCTTTTTATCTTGTTCAGTCGATTTTGGGCTGAAGGTTTCCTCGACCTGCCAAGAAATTGATCTCATTGTTTGCTAGCAAGGAAAGCTCTCCAGGTAATAGCTTAAGGTTTAGGGAAACAGTCAGCTGTGCTTTGTGACAGCTGTGGGGATTACCATAAATACCCATTTTCCATGTCAATTTTTCTGTTAGGTGCTCTGAGGGGCAAAAAAAGGTACACAAGAATACTTACATCTCACTGTGTTTGGGTTATAATGCTTGTTGTTAAGCTTGGAAGTAAAACCAACTAATGAAAATGGATTAGATTGATATTAAAAATAAACATGTCCCAGTTCGTGACCCATTTTTTGCCTCATGTGAATCTTTGAATGAAGTGTTTATTTTAATAAAAATCTTTTACACTTTCACTAAGGATTTCAAGCAAGGAATGCCCTTCTGCAATCAAATCTTTCACAGACTCAACTGGCTACTATTTGGTGAGTTTAGTTACTGATTTAGTGTCTTTATGGTGTTAAGAGAGGAAATGTACTTTATTAAACAAGAAACGATAGAGACACCACAGATCTAAAATCAGAAACTGAACTGCTAGTTAAACTAGTTAAATAGTTTGCTAACAAACTTAGAAATGTAACTAGTGAACAAACTAAAAGACACCTTGAGATAATTAAATTTTTCATTCTTTGTGTATGTTTGTTAAACTCTGTATAATAGAAGAGATGCTAACTTCAGTTTCTAATCCAGGGATGCTCTCCCTGAGCTGAGGGCTTGTTCCTTTCAGAAGTAGAATTCTGAAATCTAGGTTGTTTTAAAGTATGGAGGAAGATTAAAAGTTAAGTAACCCTTCAGCTTTTTTGAGTTTTACTGCAGATACTATAAAGATATCTGCATGTTACATGTTTGTTAAGATTTGCCTTTATTATGCTGATGGAAGTTGTTGGTGAGAGCTGTCTGCAGGCTTGAATGATCTGCTCTCCTGGACATGGCAGTTTGAGTTACACCTTCAGACATAACTCAGATGTTATATGTGAAGTGTTGTGGCCCAGCAGAATTCACAACAGCATTACATTTCTTCTTGAGTTCCCTTTCTTCTTCCACAGTCATTTGTGTCTCTAGCAGCAGCAAAGCTGTTTGTTTGGTATCATGCTGTAAGATAAACATGGAGTGTGGGGTTGTATTGCTCCTCTCTGGAGTCTGGGGGAATAAATCAGGTGTGCAGTGGCTCTTTTCCTTCTGGATGTGTATTCTGAAGGTATCAGTAGCCAGTGCAAAGAGCTCTGTGTTCCCCTCTAGAGACAAGTAACAGCCCAAATTTCAGTTTTGCACTAAGAAATTACCAGGATTTCTACTGGGTGCTTGTTAATGGTAATTGCTGAAATAATGGTACTGTTAACAGTGAATAGTGCTGTTGTGTCAACATAATAAAATATCATCATCTCCTGCTTATGTTTTTCACTGTGATGTGTGTGTGATGGAGTTTTTTGGTATTTCTTTTGTTGTTTCCTTTTGGTTTTTCATAGGGTTTTTAAAACTGCTTTTTAAATGAACTGTGTTTTTACTAAGCATTTCACTTACCCACAGTCTAAGGACACATTTTAGCAATTCTGTCTCTGTAGTTCTTTGAGAGAGACTCCTTCTTGCTTGCATTTCACTGGTTTCACACACACACACAACCCACCAGCCCCCCAGGTTGTGGGAAACATTTTGTAGGCTAATATGATCTCCTGCTCCTTAGGGAGGGTAGGTGATCCTTTTCCTAACCACTGTGAGTTAATCTGTGCCAGCTCATGTCTTCCCTGCACTGTTGAGGAGACATAAGGGAAGAAACAAATTCTATGCTAAGCTTCCTCTTGTCGAATTTGATGCAATTTTATGTAATATTTTCTTAGGCTTCAAAAAAATAATTGAAAAAGTGGTTTCTAGCATTTTGATCTGGTTAAGAACAGTCCTGGATTCACTTTCCAGCTCTTCTATTTGTGATGCAGTAAAGCAAGAAATACTTGTTACCATTTCCTGTCCATCTTCCAGTATTTTATGGAAATGTAAGAGAATTAGGTTTGTTCAGGCTGGAGAAGAAAATGTTTCAGTGAAGCTGTAAAGAAAGCTTCACCTGAAAGGAGCTTACGAGAAGGATAGAGAGAGACTATTTACAAGGGCCTGTAGAGACAGGATAAGAGAGAATGGCTTCAAACTGAAAGAGAGCAGGTTTAGATTGGATGTTAGGAAGAAATTCTTTACTGTAAGGATGGTGAGGCGCTGGAACAGGCTGTACAGAAAAACTGGGGATGCCCCTGCCCTGGAAGTGTTCATGGCCAGCCTGGATGGGGCTTGGAGCAACTGGGATAGTGCAAGGTGTCCCTACCCATGGCAGGGGGTTGGAACTGGATGATCTTTAAGGTCCCTTCCAACCCAAACCATTCCATGATTCTGTGGTCTGAATAACATTATATGATTAAACCAAATAATATCTCCCTTCCTCAATTATATATGTTCTTAACTATAAGTATTTTTACCAAAACATTCCACAGGAATTGTCAGTTTTAAAAATTGTTTTTCCGTACTGAGGTTTTTTTCAGCTGCAGTTTGAGAGTGATTGTGATGTTTGTTTCTGACTGGTGCTGCTGTTGAACCCCTGCAGGTCCCTGGCTGATATAGATGGAGATGGGCAGCTGAAGGCTGATGAGTTTGTGTTGGCCATGCACCTCACAGACATGGCCAAAGCTGGACAGCCACTGCCCCTGACTCTGCCCCTTGAGCTGGTGCCACCTTCTTTCAGGTAATCACTGAGGGCAGTGAAATGTAATATATTCGACACAACTGTGCTATTTCTCTAACAGTGCTGGGGTGGGGCTTTTTCTCCCTCCAGGAGTGGAAAATATACTGAAAATATAAATGGAACTCTGCCATCTTACCAACCTGTGCAAGAGGAGGAGCCACAGAAAAAACAACCAGGTAAAAAACAGGGTTCATGTTCTTGATGTATGGGGCTGTTTTTGAAGGGCACTGAAACCTTTAGAAAGTGGAAGAAATAATCAAATCCATGGAGAGCTTCATTTCAGGATCTAGATCCATTTTAACTTGGACAGTAGGAAGGTTGATGAGTGGATGTAGTCAGCCTGTTACATCTAATAGAATTGAGAAGGCAGGAACAGGGGCTATTTTTAGCTGTAGGAAAGGAAAAATGTGCTGTTTAATAATGTATTCTGGAAAATAAACCCTTCATGGCCAGACACTGCCGTGCTACTGCAAATTTCTTTTTCATTTGAAAGCTCCTGGCATTACTGGTCATTCTGAAAGCAGAGAGTCTAGTGTAGTTCTATTCTCTGCAAAATGGAAGCAGTTTGAACATACCATGAATTCTGTTACTGACAATGTTACAGGGACACTGCAAGACAGGACTTGCCTCTCTCTTTGGCAAGGTGGTTAATGGGGGCCTAAACCATTCCTTTGTGTCTCTTTTTATCCTTGTGGGCAGTAATTGAGCTTGATCCTCTTTTGGTGTCTGATAGTTCTAACTCCAGGAACTCTTACAGGGAACACCCTGAAAAACTAAGCTCTTTATCCATTCATTAATGTTTCCTGCACACTGGAAAACCTTTTTAAGAGCAGATGGTCTTCTCCCAGCTTATAAAAGCTGTTCTTTTATGTTTTCCTCTAGCATTCCTTCATCTTTCATTCTGTGGAGTGAGAGGCTTTCCTGTAACATTCAAGTAATTTTTGTGGTCATTTAAAACTGGAACTTTTTCTTCTTCTTTTTTTTTCCCCTCAGTTGGAATATACTTAGGAAAATGTAGAGGTATTTTTGAACAGAAAAATAATACTTTAACAAATGGAAGATGCTTACATCATCCATGACTGAACAACCTGAGCTTGCCAAGAAGTATCTATCTTTAGTGGCATAACTGAGGTCCTTGTTTGAGAGCAGTGTTTTGCACAGGGCACAAATAACGACCTTTCCTTATTTTAGTGACATTTGAGGACAAAAGGAAAGCCAACTATGAGAGGGGAAATATGGAGCTGGAAAAACGCCGACAGGTCCTGCTGGAGCAGCAGCAGAGGGAGGCTGAAAGAAAGGCTCAGAAAGAACGGGAAGAACAGGAGCGAAGAGAGAAGGAACGCCAGGAGCAGGAACGGAAGAGGCAACTGGAAATGGAAAGGCAGCTGGAGAGACAACGAGAGCTGGAGAGACAAAGGGAAGAAGAAAGGAGGAAAGAAATAGAAAGGCGCGAGGTTGTTCCCTTAACATTGCTTCTTAATGCTCTGAGGAATGTGTATGTGCATGCAGCACCCAGGGTTTGAGCGCTGCCTTTGGTTCTGTCTGCTGGCCTGGCTGATGTCAGGTTGTCTTGGACAGAGAACATTATTTGTGTCTGTTACAAATGTTGGTAAAGGTTAAAGATTTTCAGATCCTTCACGGGGCAGATGAGATTTTCTTGGGCATATTTCTTGCATTTTTGCCAAAATTTGTATTCCGAGCAAGACTCTACTGAATTCATAATTGATAACATTTTGACAGCCGAACTTGAGACAAATTTGCTTCTACTTGGTGTCTGAGTGCATGCATCACACTTCCATATTTTATGTAGTTCTGTGAAATACTCAAAGGATGTTACAAGCAGGATCTGTCAATGTGCTGTTTTATGGGCAATATTCCAAGCTGCAGAGGCTTTCTGAATTATGAAGCTTTTATCATCCAGAGTCAGGAGTGTGGCACGAAGAATCTTGTAGGATCACTTCCTGCATTCTTGATGCTGAAGTGTGTAAGAGAACTTCAGAGAAGACATTATGTTGTGTTGCTGTTGTTCTGTTTAGAAGTAGAGCACATTATATTAAATCATGGTCTCTGAGTTCTGCATCTCCACTGTAATTTAAGGTAATGTAACTTTCCCTCAGGCAGCAAAGCAGGAGCTCGAGCGCCAGCGACGACTGGAATGGGAGAGAATCCGTCGCCAAGAACTTCTTAATCAGCGTAACAGGGAACAAGAAGAAATTGTCAAGTTGACCTCTAAAAAGAAGAGCCTTAATCTTGAGCTAGAAGCCTTGGTAAGACCAGAATTTCACCACATATGCTGAAATACAGTACTTTATACAAATACTAATGCCTTCAATAATGGCCCACTAGGTGTTCCACTCTGTTTTGGATGACTGATCTAAAGCAGATATTTTGGATTGTTTCAGAGAACTGGTTGTGAGCTAACCTGCCCACAGGCATAGTGGAAGGGATTTTTGCCATCTGTGGTGTAATCTGTCTCTGCTTTCTTTCCAGACTGACAAACATCAGCAGATCTCAGGCAGGTTGCAGGATATTCGTACTAAAAAGCAAATGCGCAAAACTGAGCTGGAGGCTTTGGACAGGAAATATGACCAAGGAATCATGGAAGTCAAACAACTACAGCAACAGCTTGAGGTGTGTAACTTTGTTAAGCTTATGGTTTTCTTTTACTGTATTCTGTGTTTCCATAGTGCTGTTGATAATGCATCTCCATAGGGAGGAATATGGAGTCAGTTGGATTGCAGTGGAGAGAGGAAATAGGCAAGACTGTCAGCATTACAGAGGCTTTTCTTTTGTGTGTGGTGTTAAACGAATTATTATATGTTCTAAAATGAGCTGAGAGTTAAATAACAGTTGTGAACACCTCAGCTGTTCTTTTGTGGACTGATAATAGAGACTTCTCTTTAATTTTGAATTCTTCTGTGGCTCCCAACTCTGATTTTTTTGAGGAATGTTGTCCTGTGTTCAGACCAAGTTGGTGTTTAGGTTGAATTGCCTTGCTGCTCTTTTATCTTTTTTTTTTCCTCTATTTCAGTAACAAGACATTAATTATTTCTAATCACTTGACTACCATCAATTATCCTCTGCCATATTTTTGTGTGATGCTTCTGCTCATCAGGGAAACTTCTTTTCATGTTGTTACTGTTTTATGTCAGGCTTGGGGCAGTCCTTATCACAGACCTTAAATGGTCTTGTGATAATATTGACACTTTTAGCATGTGTGGTAAATATTTTTCCAGCTGTGTTAGTGGTTTGGGGTCAAAAGCTTTCAATTGTAATATTATTAAGAGTATGGAAGTAATTTTTTTCTTTATCCAGTAATGATAACTTGCATCCCTGTTTCATTAACATGATTGAAGCTACATTTGAAAAGTCATTCTGTTTTACTTAATGATTCATAAACAATATTAAAAATTTGTTATGTTCTCTTCAACATCTACAGGACTATCAGAATAAACTAATCTATTTGGTTCCTGAAAAACAGTTGTTAAATGAAAGGATAAAAAATGCTCAACTTGAAAACACTCAGAGTAAGTGCCTGCACATGGGTTCTGTTCTTGATTGCCTTGCTGGTTTCCCATCCCTTGTAATCAAGGCTGAAGGCTACAGAGGTGTTAAATAACACTTTCACTTCTGCATCTTCCCAGTTAGTGCCATTGTCTCATCTGCATTCCATTATCTCCTTTATGTTCCAAATAAGGGGCAAACAAACACATTTTGACAAGAAAGCACAGATTTTGCTTAAAACTTTATTTGAACAGACTGTAGCTCACAGACATTATTACAATTTGTCTTTTTTTTGGTAGTCTAAACACAAGGAGGTTCATTTATGTAAAGTTTACATTGGTCTTTACTTCAAATTACACTGGAAGTCTCTAGAAAAACTTTGGATTCATTGATCTGATATTTAAAAAAAAAACCAACTTGAAAATGATTCTGTATGTATTGCATGGAATGCCTGTGTGCCTTAGTTCAGTGTTGGGGATATTTCTTCCTCATACTGTATATGAATGGAAAGGTAAATCAAGGAATTTTTGTGAGGAAGGAGGTTGAAATTGTGTATATAATAGGCAAATAACGATTAAAAACTGGGGAAAAAATTTGAAAAAAAAAACCAGAAAGACCTGTAAAATTGCTTGTCTTTCCTTATGCAGGTACAGGAGTCAATTCAGTGCAGAAGAAGTCCCAAGAAAAGGAAGAATTATGCCAAAGACTTAAGGAACAACTAGATGCCCTTGAGAAAGAAACTGCTTCTAAACTTGCTGAAATGGATGAATTTAACAGTCAGCTTAAGGTACTCGCATTATCTAAATATCCTACACTTGTAAGCACTGTATTTTATTTCTTCATCCTATCATAAAGATTGGTGCCACTTTCACCAGGCTTCCAAAAAGTCTTCCCCAACTTCAGTGTCAAAAAAGAATTATCAAAAGTCTTGGAGTAAATAATACAATAATAATGCAAACCTATTGCTAATGTACTAAATTATGAGTCTCTTGCTAACTGTTGTTTTGCATGACTTAACTATTACTCACTCTCACCTTTTGCCTTCTAGAACTCATTTTGATTTTGAATTAAAGTTTTTCATGCTCTTGCACATTCTGTTCTTGCAGTATGAGGTCATATTTGCTGCTATTTTTGAATTGTGTACTGAACACTTGACTTGTATTGATAGACCTGTGTAGTTTCACAGTACACTGTGCCAGGTCTGGTAGCAGATTTGGGTATGATCCTTAAAAGTGAGTCTAGGCCACTTATTCATTAATTATTGTTATTATTCATTAATTTGTTGTAAGGTAAGAGCTGTTGATCACTGGCTCTGAAATTTTGTTTCTGAGGCAACTCTTGGCCTGCCTAAAACCTCAGGCAGCTCTCACAGGGTAGCACACATCCATTTAACTTTATTTGCCAGCTTACTCCAAGTGGCACTGGTGAGAACTTGTTCCTTAAATAATGGATTAATGCTGGGCCAGCACGAGGGCTCTGCACTCTCCAGTTTATAAAAAAGCCACAGAAATTTGTAAACATGTAAGGAATTTGTTTTCTTTTTAAAAGTGGCTTCATGCAATGGGCACTTTCAGTTACTTGTGTACTGCATGGCTTGCTGTGTTCAGTGGCTGCATCCACAGTTCATTCTTCCCTAAAATATGTTTTTCAAAATACAGTGCAAAGATTAATTGGCTTTTTGTCTACCTTATCTTACAGTGTGAGAATATGGATGATTCTGTTCTTCAGTGCCTTTTGTCTCTGCTAAGCTGTCTCAACAACCTCTTCCTCTTACTTAAGGTTATTTTCTAATCTTTGGCTTTTTTGTTTGTTAATTATTTCGCAATTTTTCTCTGCTTACCCTTTCTGTTTGGATGTGCAACTTCTATTAAATCTATTTTCCCAAAAGAAAATCAGTAGGCTGTTTTTCTTTCTGCTAGCTTATACATCCTCTTAAAGACTTAACATCCTTACCTGCTTAGAAATCCAAACTGCAGAATACTGAGAGCAAAATACTGACTTTAAATTTCTTAATGGACTGATCTCTAAGTTGTTTCACCCAAACATTTTTCTTGCTAGTTAAAGTAACATGAACCAAAAAAGTAGTCTCAGATGGAAACAGTGTCTTTTCTCACTTTTCCATCTCTAAGCTGTGAGTCAGATATTTGAGTTCTTGTCCAAGTTTAAAAGTCTAGAAGTAGCATCAGAGTGCATTATACAGTGTGGCAAGCACAATGCTGTCAAACTTCCAGATTAACCCAGTACTAAAACCTACTTGCTGTCTTTCAACACTACTTGTGTCTGCTGAGGTCAAAAATACTTTCAGGATAATTTGTGAGGAAATAAAACAACAGAATTACCTAAATGAGCTTTTCATTTTGCTTTGCATGAGGGATTTTCTGTCCTTAAAGATGTGAGAGTTTTTCTAATGTAAATTTGCTTCCATAGTGCTCCTGAAGTTCTGGGCAAAATAAGAAGGAGGAATATTCCCAACTGAATATATTTGAGAAAAGAATTTTAGTCAATTGCTTGATTTAGTTTGTTTAGTTTGCTACAGTGACACAGCAATCTTGTTATCTTACCTCTGTCATATAAATTGCACTGGTATCTCTTAGGCAATGTGATTATTGGTAGAGGTGCATATTGCAGTGGGAATGATTCATTCTGAATTGCTTTATTTGTGTTTATGAGATCAGATGCAAAAAGTCAGGTTTTTTTACCTGTTGCATTGCTCAATGTATATCAGCAAGATTCCTAAGAAAAATGACTGAAGTATCTTAGAGGTGTTTTGCAACATGCCAAAGTACAGTCTAAAATAATTCTATTATTGTTGATTTTTTTTTTGGTCTGTAAATTCAGTTATCCAAAAGATTCATGCTGATTTTTTGCTTGGAAAAAAAGATTGTTATCAGAGGGAGGTGGAATAGGAATTGAAGGATGTGTTCAAAAAGAAAAATATTAAAATTGAGAAGTTGACAAGTGCAGGAAAAGTCCAGTCAGAGTTAGTGTCTTTAAGCTCTGGTTTCCCACAGTGGTAAGACTGCTGGGTTTATTTATGAAGTTTTTCTGGTTCAAACATGAGACAGATCACTCAGGAAGAATTAAGGGTGAGCACCCTGCTGCAGGATGCTTTCTCAGGTTATGGTACAGTGTTGGCTTTCAGCTGAAATCTGCCTCCTTGTAGTTACTTAAAACACAGTTCTGCCTTCAGTAACGTTTGTTTGAACACTAAGTTTTGTATCTTCCCCTCTCCCTGGTGGCATTTCCAGCAGGTGTAGGACTGGAAGGGCTCTTTGAAAGCCCAAATTACATCACTGACTTTGCAAACCTGCCATCTCCTTTTATACTTCTGTTGATTTGACTTTCTTTGCAGTGACCTCCATGGACTATTAATAACTTAATACTACTTCAGCCATTTGTATTAAAACTTGGTTGAAAAAGCATTAAATGCCTGGATGTTTTCTCAAAGATTGGCTTTATTCCCTTTTATGTATTGCATTGTTCCCTCCCTAGGACCTGAGGGAAAGTTACAGCACACAGCAATTAGCCTTGGAGCAGCTCCACAGGATCAAACAGGACAAAATAAGAGAGGTACAAAAAAGAAGAGCTGAACTGGCACAGAAGAAGCGACTGGAAGATGAGGCTGCAAGGTAATGGCTGAGTGTGTATCAGTGCTGCAGTTCTTAAAACAAAATAATGCTGGTCTGACTTTTAAGATAAGATCTATATTTTTAATGCAAAAATACATCCTTTTGGTTGCCTTAAAGGAAGCATTTTATGTGGAGTACCACTCACGTAAGAGGGTTTGAATTTGAGATTTTCACTTTTATATTTGGTTTGACTAAAGAAACAGAGCTAGTGACCTTGTAGTGTGGGTGATTCATGGGCTTTGCTTATGACAGCCTTCTGCTGTGTGTGATGAAGTTTTATAACATTTGTGACAGTCTGTTTAAGAGAACCATGTGCCATATGTGTCATGATAGCCTGTTAATTTTTTGGTTGGGCACAGCTGTGTGATGGAGTAACAGCATCACTGCACAGCTCCTACTGGATCCTGCCATGTGCTTGGAAACATTAAAATGCCCAACAGAGGAGTGGATGTCCCACAGGGAATGGATGAAAAAATGACATCTAGACATTTTTAAGAAGATACCCCAAAGGATTAGATGCTCTCTCTTCAGAAGGAAGGTCTTGACAGCTAAAATATTGTGTTGTATTGGATACTGACTTCTTTAGACAGCTGAGGCACAGGGTAGCATCCAAATAATTTCAGAGAATACAGTCAGGTTTCCAGATCCTGTCTGCTGCAGTGTGGTCCTGGCAGGGATAAGCACATTGGATAGATTGCAACTGCTGAAGGCAAAAATACCAAGCTGCCAAGATCAGTATGCAAAGGCTATTTTTATCTATGTACCTGAGTGAAATTAATCTCTCTGGAAGTCATTGTTTCCAGTCAGGAGATCTGGATACTGCCTTGCTGGAGAGCTTAAATCCAGGTTGGTTCAATTAGCAGATCAGTTCTTGCTCATCAGGATGCAGGTGGGCAGAAGTGCTCATGAAGGTACTGCACAGATGATGGATTAAAATTCTTGAATTTTAATCCATTTGTTATTTGTTTGTGGAATTATTTTACAGTTATTTTTACTGCACCCATGTTAAGCCATGTTCTGCAGCAGAGCAGATGACCCTGAGAGCAGAGCGATCAAGGTCATAAACTCAGTTTTGCTGACAAGTGTCACTGATTACTGTAGGAACACAATCTCATTCATTTTTATATCAATGTTCCCTTACCTCTCATTCCTTTCAACCAGGAAAGCAAAACGGGAGAAGGAGAACCGATGGCAGGAAAATATCCGAAGGGAAGAGGAAGAGAAAAAGAAGCGATTGGAGGAAGAACGAATGCAGGAAAAAGTCCAAGAAAAGCTGAAAGCTGAAGAAGCAGCTGCCATGGTGAGAGAAAGGGAAAACAAACAACAGCTTCTTGCAGAGGAGGAGAAAAATAGACAAGACACAATCTTGAGGGAGGTGGAACAACAAAGGCAGAGGCAACTGGAAGAAGATAAAAGAAAGCAAGAACAAATAGCAAAAGAAGCTGAGGAGCGGCGCAAGCAGAATGAGGAGATAAAAAAGATAAAAGAAACAAGCAACTCTCAAGAGGTGGAGAAACACATTTCTAAAATAAACATAAATGAAAAGCTTGCAGATCTGTTGAAGCCAACAGAGGGGAAAAGTCTTAAGCCACCGTGGAAAAATGAAGGTAATATCAAAATCGTTAGACTTTTGGGCTTTTACTTTCCTGAGTGTTATTTCACTCTTCATGTGTGCTACCATTGACTCTATGGTAGACTTCTTGCTTAAGATACAATTGAAAAACACCCAAAACAGCAGTGGTTTGTGTCTTTTGTCAGTTATAAATGATCCTATAAACTTAAGTTACTTCTGCCAGTTTTCAGCACCTATGACTCTGGTGTCAAATCTTTCAGTGATCATGGCCAACAAATAGCAGTTGCTGGCAACCATAGTATTTTAGGTTTTTCCTAGGCTTGCACTTTCTTCCATTAAAACAGAGTGCTAATATGGAGGGGGTTTGTCCATTGATGAAAGATGGCCAGGTAATGCTCAGGAAAGTGATTTATTAACAATGAAATGCAGTTTATTTTTGCATTGCTCAATGCGTCTGATAAAAAAACCAAAGAACTGAATGACTAGACCTAACTCTAGCTGTGGGACTCAGAAAAATAGTGCTTGAACAATATTTTCACTAAAGACACATTTGATTTCATCCTTCATTAATTCTTGTCAGTTTTCATTAGCCACTTTTCTCACTGAGTTCAGCAAGGATCAAATGAGAACAGGGCTGAAACATATCTGCACACCTCAACTAAACCTTGTAAAACACTCCCTGTTTGCAACATCAGTCACTGACTTGGAGAATGGAGATGCAAAGAAAATAGAAATTGTGATATTTTGCTGTTACAGGTTTCTTAAAAAAATCTTCACACATGCTGCTGAACACTTATTGTTGCAACAGCGGGATCTTTTCAGCTTGGGATGTTATAGTGATGTTAAATGAGGCTTTATTGAAGCACTGGCTTAGCCAGCGCAGTGTGACGAGGGAAGAGAAGATGAAAATGTCATTTTTAATGATGTCTAGCAGGTGTCCATGCACATGGCAGGGGGTTGGAACTATTTGACCTTTAAGGTCCCTTCCAGCCCAACCTATTCTGTGTTTTTGTGATTTTTATCACTGCAGAAATCAATGCACTTTGTTGTCTCAGTTACATTTCCATGAGTGGTGTGCTAAACTGATGCCCTGGTGATCTCCTCTGATACCTGCACAGTGTCTGGGGCAAGAACTGATAATCCTGCCAGTTGTTCAGAGTGATGGGGCTGCAGCTGAGTGTTTGTCTCTCAGCTGTCAGAGTGGTAACTGATCTTCTGACCTTCCAGGTAATGCAGCTGGTGCTGCAGAGTCGAGGAATTCCATTGCCGTGGTAAATTACAGAGCTTTGTATCCGTTTGAGGCAAGGAACCACGATGAGATGAGCTTTAATACTGGAGATATAATTCAGGTAAAATTTGCTATTCACATCTAACTTTAAACTGGATTGCTGCTTTATTTTTTGAAAAACAGGTGAAATTAGGATTAGTTCAGCCAAAATACTTCCCTGAGTTTTACACTTCCTGGATATGTTGACAGTCTCTTTAAATATAAGAACAGTGAATGCTGAACATAAACTTTCTAAAATTAGTAGATCAGAAACAATGTAGTTGTTGCAGTTCACTGCACATGTACAAGTTGAGTTGGCTTCTGAGTGTTTGCTTGAAATAGGAGCATAGTAGATAGAGACATTATTTATTGATGGCATTTGAATTGAAATCAAATTAGTTATTTAACAAGTAGATGTGAAAGTTCTTTTGAATCTTAATACTGTTTTCCAGTGTATTCTTAACAGAGATTTCTGCCTGAGCAACCTGGTCTAGTGGAAGGTGTCCCTGCCCCTGGCAGAGGGGGTGGAACCAGGTGATCTTTAAGATCCCTTTCAACTCAAACCATCCTATGAATCTGTGATTCTCTTTATCAATCCTCCCTCAGGCAGACACTTAGAGCAGTTTATTCTGTGTCCATTTATTGTAGCACTTTTATGAATTTGCTGTCTATAATATTACAGTAGGGCCATAAGATTGGAAATGCTTTGTGGCATCTCAGTTGAAATATGTGTTATTTAATGTATATTAATTATTAGCACTTGTTTGAAAGTCTTTGCCTGCAGGTGAATGTGTGAAAACTGATTTACAACCGTGTTAATACAGTTTCTAATGTGTAAGTGTGTGTGGTTCCTTCTCATTCAGACTGTAAGTGATACAAGTAGGTGATGAGGAAGAATATATAAAGCAATGTGGTACAAAATATTAAAACACTTGACTAAATTAGCTTTCAGTTTGACAGTGTTAAAGTGTTTATTTGCATTTTCATACCAATGAACCATGGAAAAGGGAACAAGAGAAGTAGGTTCTGCTTTGACTTCCCTCTCAGCTGCAATTGTCTCATTTAAGTGCTGATAACTGATTTCAGAAATAGGCTAACAGCTGCCACCTCCTCCTCCTCCTCTTGCATCCCAAACCCCAGCTAAGCCAACCAGCTGATAGTATTTGATGGGCTGCTAATTTTTAGCCAATTTTCACTAACTGGCTAATTTGCAGCATAATGGAAGCTTCAGTATTGTTGTCAATGTTTAAGGATGTTCTATACTTAATCATATAGTAAATAACAGAATTTTTGATGTGTTTTGGATGCAGTCAGCTGACAGAGTTAATTATATCTGTGAGCAGAACAGCAGCAGTTGTTTCCTGCTCTGCTGGGTTCAGCAGCCCCTGCCTCTTGGCTGCACATTCAGCAGAATCCAGCATAGTGCATGGGCATTTTTGGCAGGACAGAGTGGCTCAGAGGCACTGCATGATCCCCATGTGCATATCTGGGGCCTATTTGAAGGGTCCCTGAGGTCTGTCTGTACCTGTGTCTGAAACCAGTGCAGCTGCATCATCACAGAGCAAAATCAGCTCAGTTCTGCCAGGGCAGAGTGGAAATGCTGATCCTGGTGTGGGCACTGCCCGCAGTCAGGTCAGAGAGCCAGCAGGTGCTGACACACACCAGGTACCCTGCTCCTTTCATGCTGCTAATTCTTTGTATTTCTCCTCTTGTCCATAGGTTGATGAAAAAACTGTGGGAGAGCCTGGTTGGCTTTATGGGAGTTTTCAAGGACATTTTGGTTGGTTTCCGTGCAATTATGTAGAAAAACTACCAGAAGGAGAAAAAGCTTTATCTCCTAAGAAAGCCTTACTTCCTCCTACAGTATCTTTATCTACTACCTCAGCTGCTTCAGAGTGAGTTGTTATGTTTGTGTTTAAATTGCTTTTTCTAAATTTAGCTAGCACATAATGTACTGTATAGTTTCAACTTGATGTTTGTTTTTAAAATATAACGCAGAAAACTTATTGAAAAACCTTCTTGAAAGCCTTAGCTTGGAAAATTTTAAGTGTTTGATAGTGTGCTTTGCATTGTATAGAATATCAGTTCTATAGATGTTAAAAAAAAAGTTCTCTGCTTGAGGTACTTTCTAAATAAAAGTTGTAATTTGATAAATATGCCTTGTGTTCAATTTGCAGACCACTTTCACCAAGTAAATCTGCAGAAGAATCTGATTACCAAAACGTCCCCTTTTCCAGCCTGAATGTTAACACAGCCTGGCAGCAGAAATCAGCTTTTACTCGCACTGTGTCCCCTGGATCTGTTTCACCTGTTCATGGACAGGTACCTTGTGCAGAATTTGCTGTATTTCAGATTCATTAAAATCATTTAAAGAAAAAACAGAACACCACACAACTTTGCTAATGCTGGGTGCACTGAGCAGGCTGGAGGATGAAAAGCTCATCTAAATATTCTACTAAAGTGCATTGATATAATTCCATATATTTCCAGGGACCACTGAGCAAGAAGACTTATCTTCCACAATTCTAAAATAATTTTCACCTATAGTTAAACACAGAAGATATTTCTAACTAATAAGAAACTGAGTAGCATGCATGCATTGATGTAAACAAAACTTTTCAGCCATCACTTAAGAATGAAGTTGTTTAAACTTCCAATAGAAGATCCACCAGCGTTTGTTTTTAGCAATTGAACCAGTTTTGGGCAGTGTAGTCAATCAACATAACTTCTGTCTTACAGGGGCAGCCTGTAGAGAACCTAAAAGCACAAGCACTTTGCTCTTGGACTGCAAAAAAAGATAACCACTTGAATTTTTCAAAGAATGACATCATCACTGTCCTGGAGCAGCAGGAGAACTGGTGGTTTGGAGAGGTACATGGAGGAAGGGGTTGGTTTCCAAAGTCCTATGTCAAGCTCTTACCTGGGAGTGAAACCAAGAAAGAGGAGTAAGTGTGACTTTTCTTGTTGTTTTATTCAGCAGTTTGCAAAAAGAGGTGGTTTAGAGTGCAAAATTCTTGCAGTGCTTTAGTGTGCAGAACATAAATGCCCTTTAGAATTTACACCGTGTTATTTTAGGCTTTTATTATTTCATTCTGACAAGCCAAGTAATGATGGGCTCACTGCTGTGTAACTTAAGTCTTGCTGGGCTGATGCTGTGAAACATCAGTGGTGTTTGATTATTCATCAAGTGCCAGACTTTTTGTTCATTACCAAGTCTCTTCTCTTGCAGTGCAGTTGCATTCTGCCTCTAAAGGTGCCAATTTCTAAATGACCCAAAACTAAGTAAGCTCTGCACAGAGCAGTAGTGTGTTTTTCCCTTGAAAAGATCATTATGCCTGTTCTAATGCTTCAGGGTAACTGTTCAGGTAAAGTCTGGTAACTGCTGGGGTTGCTGCACCACTGTGTGTAAATTGTTCCGTTCATGCATTCTGCTAAAACTTCTTAGAAATTCTTCAGAATAAGAGAATTTAGTCAAAATCTTTAATTTGCTTCTTTTGAATAACAGAATTTGTGAATGTATCTCTTCCCTTTTATCACATAGTATTTTTTTAAGTGGTGTGCTCTTGGGTGCCATAAATATATTAAATGTCAATAATACTTGGCACTGTTTGATAGTCGGGGAAATCTTTGCAGTTAATTCACAGTCAGTACCAGCTCTGATATGACCAAAGTGATCTTAGTCTCATGTGAATTGAGAGATTTGCTCTTGATCAGCCTCTTGGTAACACAAAGCTTTTTTTTCCTTCTTTCTGCAGACCAGAAGCTATTTATGCAGCTGTAAACAAAAGGCCTAATACCCAGAGTCACACAGCAGGAGAGGGTAAGACAGCATGAAAAATGCCAACTAATGCTACAGTCTGGTTCTGCTTAGTGACTTGTAAATATGGTCGAGTTTGTGAGTAGTTTCTGAGCAGCACTTTGAGTGCTTGACCAAAAGACACAGTGCAAATGTTCAGCTGTTGATTCAAGAGTTCTACAGTAGGAGCTTAAGGTTAGAAGTAATTCAAGTTCAGCATAGACCTAGGTTCTGTTATTAAGACTTCTGCTCTAGCATGAATGTATTTCTGAAAACCCATAAGCAGAGCTCTCTTCATCGTATTCTCTACTGTGTTATGCTGTTCTGTAAAGACATAGAAGATTTTTTATATCCTGAATGTGCATCATTGTCTTACAATCAGTAAGGAGTAGAGAAAACAAGTATTACTGCAGAAAAATTTCTAGTGTATCTCCATGCTTCCCCCATTACATTTTAATTGTACTTATGTTTTTTCATTACAAAGTTGTGTACCTGTAAGAGTAAATGTGATTACAGTCAAGCAGGTAGACAGGTCAGTTCAGACTTGTGAAGGTGTGACCCCTGTTATGAGCACACTGCTGTGGTCCCTGTTGTGAACACTCTGGAGAATGCTGATACCCCTTTCTCACATCTGAGGTTCCTTTATGCCCATGTGAAGCTGTTCTCTCCTCTTTGCACAGAGTACATTGCCCTTTATCCATACTCAAGCTCTGAGCCTGGTGACCTGACATTCATGGAAGGGGAGGAGATCCTGGTGACCCAGAAGGAAGGGGAGTGGTGGACTGGGAGCATCAATAACAGAACTGGAATCTTCCCCTCCAATTATGTCAGACCAAAAGATCCAGATGTGAGTTCATATTCTGAGAAATAACATGCAGTATTTTCTCTCTATTTTTTTCTGTTGGCACCCAGCTCTTAGGCAGGTTGAGCAGAAGTTAATGTACTTGACAGAAAAGAAAATCCTTAGTAGCTTAAATGCTAAATCAGAGCTGTAGCCAGTGTCACACTGCCTCTCTCTCTCTGCAGGATGGTGTTTTGTTAAATATGGGTTTAAAGTTAAAATCTCTATGTGCTTTTACAGTGTAAACTGTACTGATTTTACTGCACATTAAAGGTGGTTGTTGTTTTGTCTTTGTAGGCTTCTGGCTATGCTGGCAAAACTGGAACAATAAATAAGAAACCCGGTAAGTGTGTGATAACCTTTTAACATTTAAGGCTTTAACTCTGAGCATTTGGGTTTATAGCAGTGTTTTAATGGTGGCTGATGTTCTTAGCTGCAAGTTGTGTACCAGGATATTTCTGAGCATCCAGCTCTTACTGCATTGAAAAATAAACAAATGCAATTACTGCTTTCTTTCCAGAAATTGCTCAGGTTACTACTGCCTATACTGCATCAGGAACTGAACAGCTCAGTCTCGCTCCAGGACAGCTGATACTTATCCTGAAGAAAAATGCTAGTGGATGGTGGCAAGGAGAGTTGCAGGTAGTGATTCAAGGAGAAATAATTTTGTCTTCATGAATGGCAAGGAGATGATCTCAGGTTTAATTTAAAAAAAACAAACAACTAAGTAGAGTTATATAAAAGTTGGTCAGAAACTTATTTTTATCTTACATAAACCAAAGGGGAAGAAAAGCTGTGTGGTGGGAGTTTTTTTGTTTGTTAGATTGGTTGGTTTGTTATTTGGTTGGTTGGCTTTTTTAAACCTTGGGTTGCTGGGGGTTTTATGGTTTTTTTTTTAGAATCTATTTTCTTGGTCACATAAAATAGTAAAACTGTCAATTAACATGTGGGAGGATGAGGAGACAAGTTGACAGCTATTTAATTAGTTAAGATTTAATTGGTGAAACATTAAACTGTAAAGTTATTCTAGTGAAAGAACAGGTGGGTTTGGAAGCTGGAGTTGGAAACTTGTTTAATGCAAAGGCACTATTCCTGCTTCTCTCCCTTCCCCACCTAGATTTAAGAAGAATGTCCTGTAAAAGTGCCCTTGACCTCATTAGAGACTCTGGATATGATGCATAGGTGGAAAATTCATATAATGAATTTTCAGCTCTACAGTTGAGTTGTACTCTGAAATCTCACTTTAAAATTTTGGATGAACATATTAGGGTGCAGCTTTATCTCAACTGTGTTGTTTTATGCTTTAATCAGATTTTTATCTTTTGAGATTCATTTACTTGCTGTTCAGAAGCCTGACTTCTTGTCTTATGTTGGCAAAACTCTGTGACATATTTGTTGCATTTTTTTTCCAGTCTGTGGACTATTCAGTTGTTCAGTTGTGTAATAACCATTCTAAACAATTGCAGGCAAGAGGGAAAAAGAGACAGAAGGGATGGTTCCCTGCCAGCCATGTGAAGCTGCTGGGTCCAAGCAGTGAAAGAACCACATCAGCTGCTCCCTCAGGTGAAAAAAAAAAAAGACTTTTTATTTAATTTAGAATTTTATGTAACTTTTTCAATTGTTCTTGTATCTGTGAGGATCAGCATCCATCTTCTGGGCTTTTTAATTTTGATGGTTGCTCTAAAGAGCCATACTCTTCTCTTCTGGAAAGGAGGAGTTTCCAAGTGCTAGCAAAAATCTTAGAGCTAGCAAACATTGGCAAACCACACAGAACTACATGCACTGCTCCTTAAAAAGGGGGAGACTAAGCAAATTTTCAGATTATTTCTAGGTTTTTCCATTTGAATGGTTGGGTGTAAATGAGGTTATTTCACAGAAAAGGAGCTTTTTTGCTTCTGTGTGCTTAAATTATGCTGTTCTCCACAGCTATGAGTTGCTTATACAACAATTTCCTGTGTTTTACTGGACAGAACTTCCCTGTGACTAAAGCAGCAACCCATGATTAGCTACTGCACGTTTCCTCTTCCTCTGCCACATTTTCCCCATGAATGTCTGCAGTAAGATAATCAAATTCACTCTCTTTTCAGCCAGTAAAAGAGGGAAGCATACTTGATTACATTTTGAAGTGTTTAGAAGACCAGTAAATGCAGTCCATTCATTATAAAAGTTCACAGATATATAAAGAGGAAATAAGAATTACTGGCTCAATTTTAAAAAAGTAAAAGAAAAGGGAAGACAATTCTGTATCAAGATAAAACAGTGTGGCATTTTTCTTATGTAACAATGCATGTGAAATGGTTGTTTCTTTCCTGTGGTTTTGTAAAACACTGAGAAAACAGCTTTAATACTGGTATAACTCCATCCTACTCTTCTGTCCTTCACAGTGTGTCAGGTGATAGCCATGTACGATTACACGGCCAACAATGAGGATGAGCTCAGTTTCTCCAAGGGGCAGCTGATCAACGTGCTGAACAAAGATGATGCTGACTGGTGGCAAGGAGAAATCAATGGTGTGACAGGTCTCTTCCCCTCAAACTATGTGAAGATGACCACAGATTCTGATCCAAGTCAGCAATGTGAGCAACCTCTATTTTTTATTCATTTTATTACTTCATTTCAAAGGTGCATTGCTGGTCTTCTTTGTGTTTGGAATTTGGAGTTCCAGGCATCAGCTGAATTGATTAGTACTTCAAGTACTCTTTCTTTAAATACTTTATTATAGTACAAGGTACTTTAAATCCTTTTCTGGTTAACCTACAAACAACCAGCCTATTACCAACCAGCCAGTGTAGGATAACAAGAGTGCTGTAGGGTGAGCTAAAAATACTGGATTGAGTAGGAGTTCTCCTTCCATCTCCTTCCAAGATGCTGATAATGAACATGGACTGGGAAGCAGTGCAGGCACACTGCAATTACAGAACTTGCTCAAGTTTTGTAAAATAAGGAAAAGTGCTGTAGTAATTTTAACACACCTATCAGTTAAGTGAAAATACCCATAAAAAGAATAGGAAAAAGATTTTGGCATTAGTAAGTGATTTGTCCTGTCTTAAATATGCTTGTCCTGGCTCCCAGCATTCCAGCTGTCATCCAATCCTGAGAAACAAGGTATATATTAGGACACAGGTTGAAGTAAAAATTGCCAGCAGCAGGCTGAGAACTGAGTCCTAAACTGTACACCTGACAGTCAACATCTCCTCTGCCTTTTGCACATAAACACAGTAAAGGTTTCTGGTGTCCCCCACACACACTCTGTTTTTTGGACCTTGTCCCCAGAGAGAATCCTCCTCCCAGAGAAATCTAGCACAATTTTTACTCCCTCAGCTTTTCATCCTGTGGTTAAACCAACTTTTGCATCAGCCCAGTGGGTTTGGGAACATGCCATGGTGCCAGAGTTGCTCCTTTGATGTGACAGGCCTTGTCCCTTCACTTGCTGTTTTTCTCTAGACAATGTGTGGAGTTCTCTTGGGATAAAATCACCCATCTGGAAATCTGGCTGAGCCTCACTCTTGTTAGCCTGTAGCTACTGTAGGATCAGTCTGCACTTCAGATTTGATCACATGGTCGTGGCCTTACAGAAAAAATCACAAACTCATAATGAAGGTACAGCTTGGGTTGGAAAAAAAAGTATTTTCCCTGGGTAGCTTGTTGTGATTCCTGGGCAAAAGAGAGAGTGCACCATTCTTGAGGTTTTCTTTTTAGCTTAAATACTTCTGAGCTTGTATTTTTGGTAGCACATTGTTCTGGCTTTTTGTTTTTTGTTTTTTTTAATACCTCTGGCCAATGTGGTTGGGATGTAAAAAAAACTTCTGCATTTAGATTGAACTTAACATTCTTTAATTAGATACAGATAAATCATTAAAATGGTCCTTTGAAAGCTTTAATTCGTTTGCAAATCTCCCTTTTGAAGAAGCAGTACAGACTACACCAGATGGACTATAAAATTAAGATTCTGGCTGAGTATTAAAACTTAGGAATTTTCAAAAATTATAGAGGTTGCAGCTTGTCACACCAGGTGTGTTATTTCAAGTTACATGGCTGAATGTGACAAGTGCAAGGTGATCACATAAACCACTGATTTTCAGCAAAAGCTGTGCTAAGACCACACTATAATTGGAAACTTCTGATGATGAATACGTTTTTCTCATTATTTGCTGATACATCATTAAGTTTCCCCTCAGATTTCAATGATTTGGAATAAGAATATTTCCATCCACATCAAACTGGCTTTTGACAAAGGTTAATGATGTGCAGATGTGCACCAGGTCATACCTGGCCATTAAACTTTTCTCTAAGAACTACTCTATGAAGTACTTCTAAAAATCCACCTACTGGTGAACAAAGAGTATGTTGAATTTATTCTCATTTTTTAAAATTATCTCAGTATTTCAAATAAGCTCAGTTACACACTAGTTTTGTGCTGGGCTTTGCCACAGTGTTGTGATACAGGCATTTGGAAACTTAAGGAAAAATCCTGCCTCAAGCCCAGAGCCTGCACAAACCCAGCAGAGCTCAGCAGCTCCAGCACAGCACTCTTCAAATACCATTTCCCAGATTTCAGCTGGTCAGTTGTGTGAGCAGTAAGCCACTACTCTGTACCTCTTCTGTAACTAGAGGAATGTTTAAATAAGTTCTGAATAACTTTTCAAGCTTCCCTGTGTTTCCTTACAGAAACTATCATGAGTATTCTTGCAAAATCACTAAAGAATTGTCCCCCAGAAATGTTGATATGGCCCTCTACAGAACAGCTGTAAGATATGACAGAATATAATTTTAAAAATGCAGTGTTGCATTTTAAAGAACTGCTGATCTGAGTATTATAATGCCTCTGTTGAATAATAGCAGTTTTTCCTGCTGTTTTTTCTAGAACAAGTATAATGGTGTTGGAAAGGGAGCAGGCAGATTTGGTTTACTCAAATTAGTTTGTGGCTTAGGAAAATTCTGGTTTTCCCCCAGATATAAAGACCTTTGTATTTTCTGGGAGTTATTAGTTGTAGCTGTAATGGCAAACTTCCCTAGCAAAGAAGGAGCTGGGGTCAGTGAGATGTCCCTTCTCTTAAGTTGCTGACATAGCTCTGGGAACACAACAAAATCGCTTTTCCTCTTGGTGCAGCTGCACATCCTGGCATAGGACCCCTGCAAGGAGAGAAAAAAAAAGAAAAACAAAATGACTTCAGGGTGGTATAGGTTTGAGTCTCTTAAATGCATGGTGATTGCAGAGCACAGGACAGTTGAGTTGTGTTCCTGGTGGCTGTGGGGGTGGTTAGACTTGCTCCTGTTTTAATGACATTTTAATAGCCTTTATTCTAACATTTGCACAAAAGCCATCATAAATAATAAATATGATACTTTGCAGGTTTGAAAATGCAGGTATAAAATAATCAGTCTCCTGTTCTATGAGTGTTTGCACAACCATGTAGGGTCAGATTTGTGTATTGCCAGTACCTGTCCAGTGCCAGGTTCTCTCCTGTCCTTTCCCCTGTGTGTAAGGGGGGTCAGCATGGTGCTTTTACCACTTCACAGTTCTTCCCAGTGGCCTGGTCTGGAGATAATTTTGTTTTGGCCAGTCTTCATCTGCTTTGCACTTGGAAACTTGTTCTCTTACAATTTGTTGGCTTTTTCAAGGAGTTACCTTTTTAAGTTTGTCACCTTATCTGTGGGACCAGTGTGAGCTTTATCCTTTTATTTTCTTGAGCTGAGATTTTCTCCCCTCAGGTAAATCTCAACCATTAAATCTCAAAAGTCAGGTCTTTTCTGTGCCAGGATCTGGCAAAGACCCATCTACCCATTTTCTTCCCATTCTTCCCAAGTGATATTTAAGATGGGGTAGGCAGGAGAGAAGTGTGAGGAGGGAATACAGCTGCTCCAGCTATGTTTGTGTACTTGGTTGCTAGATGTCTTCTAGTGCTAGAGATCTTCATCCCTCAGAGGTGTTCTTGCTGAGGGCTGGACAGCTCAGCCAGGTGGACACATCTGTGTTCCATGTGCAGAGGCCTCTGGTTCATCCTGAGGTGTCTCATCCTGAGAGACTCACAGATCTGAATGTTGTCCCAGTTCTCTCTAATCCAGGTGTAGTGGCTGTTTTCTGTTCACTCTCTGTTTCCATAGCCCAGCACTGCTGCAGTTCCTCACACATCAGAGTTGCTCCTTCAGGTGCTCAGGCCTGAGCTCCAGGTTGTTGTTTGCAGTAATATCTCTAGAGCTACCTCTTTTTTGTCTTTCCCAAACCTTACTTGTAGATGTGACATGTTGCAGACATGGGCCAAGTCCTGCAACAAGGATCTGTATTTCCAGAAGTTGATTTCCATGTGCAAAAGATCTTTAGTAATTCTTGTCTGCCCTGTCTGGTGGATGAAACTGACTCACTTTCAGGGGTGTTCATAGTAAAAAAACAACTTCTGAACTGATGTGCTGGTGACTGGTGCATTTCTGTGTATGGGCAACATGTTTTGAAGTTCTCTAGTTCTTGCCAAGTAGCTGCTCTTTGTGGAGTAACAGTTCATGGTAGCAGTGCCTTTGAGGTGTTGCCTCTTGCAGTTCCACATTGATATTTTAACACAAGAGGATTAGTGGATTTATTCTAAGATTTTACTCAACAGCTCCAGAATTTTACCTTTTTTACCAACAATCAAATATGAAATCAATCCTTACTTCATTGTGACATAGTGACTTTGTGTTTCTAAAACTAATTGTTGAGTGTCAGTCAGGCTTGGTAACACTTCCAGTTGTAATCCTGGGGTCTGGAATAGTCTCTGGATTGCCCAAAAGGTGTGTCCTTCTTCAGACCATGTAGCCCCTGGATTCTGAGGGGTGTGGTATCTCCTTTTCCATGGAGGCAAGGTTTTAATTTCTTTCAGGCTCAAACACAATTGAACAGGTTAATTTTTATGTGCTGATACAAATAAATTCCATTGAGATTTTTCTTTACAACTTTAGTTTTTATCTGATTTTCTAATATCCCAGTAGAAGTTTCTCTGGAGAGATTCTGGGTTTGTTGAAATCTCAGGGAATTTTGCCATGGCCTTTAAAAAAGCCCTTAGGGCTTGACCTTGTGTTAATTTTACATGACAGAAGTTTTCCTTTGGATGAAACTTTTCAAATGAATGAGCTGCCCGAGTTTTCAGAGTCAGCAATGGCTGGTCACAAGTACTTAAATCTGTGTGTTTATAAATATGAAACTGCAAGGGTGGAAGCTTGTGATGTCTGTTTTCAGAAAGTTGAATGCTCATCATTCCTTTCTGACCTTTTTGGTGTTGTTCTGTCTTTGTCCATAGAATTCATATGTTTCACTCTTCAAATTTATGTTCATTTTATCCTTCATTTTTTTTTGTTTTTTTTAGGACCCAATGTTGTCTTCCAGTGTGAAAGCACCTCAGAGACCCACTATCCAAGTTTGACTAGCGTGGAGGCAGGGTGGCCAGCCCTGCTCACGTGTCTGACACAATCCTTTTGCTTCGTTTGAACATTAGATCCAATCAAGGAATTAGGTTTTTGTGGGTTTTCTTCTAATCTACAGTTTCAGTTGATTTGTAAAAGCAGAAAGGATAGTGGGTCTTTGTGTGGCTTTCACTGCTGTTCATTCTTGTTTCCTTTAGTATTTCCTTTGGGATTGATAACCGTAGTCATTAGCATGCATATCAAGTTATTGTTTGCATGGTGGGATTGCAGACACACAAAGACCCACTATTTGCACAGTTTATCTCAGCTGTTTTGAACGGGCACTTGTGTTCTTTTAATGTTGTAATTGTACATACTTTGCAGAATTAAAATGTTCATTGATTATTGTTCTAATGGACTTGATTTAATCTCCTACATATTGAGCTTTTAAAATTGGTGGCCTTCATGGCTTATCCAGAAACAATCCCTACCTGTCTGCTGCTGATAGTCACTGTGATTACAGACGTGCTGCAAGATCTAAGGGTTAGATCTGGTGCACTCCATCCAGCCTTTTCACACCCTTTTTAATGGGGGAAAGAACTGTTAGGCATAGAGTGGAGGATATTTTAATTTTTTTTCTTCCTTCACAGTAGTACTATGGCAGGAATTCAGGTTGTTTTGGCTCAATACATTCTATCCCTAAAGAGCCTCCCTCCTTTAAATTGTGATCATTCATAGTTGCTTTCAGTTTTGGCAAACGTGCTTAGTTGCTGCAGTAAGTACTTGCACAGCCTCTGTGTGACCAGGCCCTTCCCCTGCCCCTTCTCTTCATTAAATCATTCATGGTACTGAACTGTTGGTCTCTGGCTGTGGTCTGCAGTGACCTCTAAAGTACTGTCTGAAAGTGCTGCTCTTCCTCCTGGTAAACAGAGCAGCAGCCTAATGCAGAGGTAGCCTTGCTGAAGAGGTGTTGCCAGGAGAGAGACACTAAGAGAACCTGGAGTGAGGGCAGAGCATTTGGGTTTAGGATGGAGCTGTGCTCCTCAGCCCACAGTCCTGCCTGTGTCTTACTGTAATGTTTGGAGGGAAGGAGGAACTTGGAACCATGACTCCCCTTTAAATAAAAGGATTAATTTGATTCTAGACTACTCTGATTAAATAGTTCTGTGCTCTTGTAACAACAGGAGAGATCTCTAGACACAGTATTTAATTTAGTTGGTCTCCTGAACTTGGTTATGAAACAGAAAAGGTCACTTATGCAATCAGAAATGTTTACAAAGCAAACTGTTTACTATATAGACATATATATATATATGAATGTTGTGAAGGTACTATCAGGAAAAGGTTAATCCAGTTGCAGAGATTTAAAAGCCTTTCTCCAAAATCCAATGTTATGTATTTAATATCCTTGATCAAATAATGTATATGTGCCCTTTAGTTCAGAGATGTATCCTCTGTGCAATACGGACTACGCAATGTGCCTACAGAAAACTACAAATGGGTTTTTATTCTGGATGCATTTTGTCTGAACCAGTATTTTGTTACAGAATGAAACGGTGTTGTTGTAGGCAAATAATGTGCTAGATAATCCTTAGAGTATTTCAGATCACTTGATTTCCTTCTGAAACCACGTTTTAAGTGTTTCTAAAATACACTACTCACCCAGAACTGCCTTCTCCGAATTCCTCTCTTGGAAAGCCTGTTTAATACAGGCTGGAATGTGTTGTGCTGCACCAGTTGCATCGAGCAGTCACTTATTGTAGTCTAAGAATTAAGCGATCTTCTAAATTATCTAATTTCTAAGAGGCAAAAAGACACTGTTAATGTGTGGGATTTGAGCCACACTGACAATCAATGTTCAGTTTTCTTTGAATGCCAGATTACTACTAATTGCCTTTGAAAAACTGAAAAAAAACTTCACATCCTTACTGAGGTAATTGAGGATATACTTATGTGGAATTTTCCAACACCAACTGGCATTCTACTCATTGTTTATTTTTTTTTCTTTTTACTTTTGGAGATTACAGTACTGCTGGCAAAGTTTCACACAGGTAGCCCTGTGCTGTGTGTATGAACATTGATAATTACTGAAACTGCTGCCTCTCAGTCTGAAGAGTATTGAAGTGAAGCATTTTGTGCTTTCACAGCTATCTTTTCATGTGTCAGTATTACCTGAGTACACTCTAAATTCTCTTAAGTGTAATAATAAATATAATAATAATAAAAAACCCACACCTTAATAATGCTGATTGAGAGAGACTTCCTGCCTTCAGGATTTATCTGTACTGCAAAAGTGTGCCTAGCACAGCTCCAGCACAGCTGCCTGAGAGCTCTGCTCTCCTGCACAGTGGTGCAGAAAGAGTTGGATACACACATCAGGTCATCCAAAGGAAAGACTATGCCAAGGATGTATTAACAGCAAGATTATTTAAAAATAATATTCTTTATCAACGAAGCAGTGTGGCTATTGGAAGTGGCATTTAAATCAGACTTTTACTTTTAAAAATTCTTCTTTTTCTCTGGTTGTGTGCAATCTAGCCCTTTGTTGATAAAAGACTGTAGAGTTGAGTTCAACTGATCATCCCAGCCAGTCAAGTAAAATCCCCCTTATTTGGGTGAAAAGGATTGGCTGTGGAACTAAGGGCAAGGTGGAAAATAGAGTTGTTTGTTGGACTCATGGTTCCCAGGCAAGAGCTGAGAGTCTAAATGTTGCTGAGAGCCACACAAGATTAAAAAATAAAACTGAAGCCAGGAGGGAAGGCCAAATATGCTGTTTGCTGCTGCCTGCAGTGTGGTACTTGCTAAATGTTGTTTCATGAGGGCCCTGGTGCTACAGGGAGTGAGAGCCCAAACAGTGCTGTAAATGCACAAGAACAGGTACCAAAATGTTATTTCTGGAACTGTCTGGTTTGCATAATGCACTAACAAGCTACAGAAGCCTGGTTTGACACAAGCTCAGTTCCTGATCCAGAGCTGGATCCACGCAGGAAGGTCTTGTGCCACCACTGGGACCAGAGGCAGGGCTGGGTGTGAGAGGAGCCCTGGAGGTGAGGGCTGGGAGCACCCAGAGCTGTCTCCACATGGTTAATGGTGCAGCCAGGAGCAGAAGGCACAAAGCTCCAGCAGAGTTACACACTAATGACTGAATCGTCTCCCTCTGGTCACTGAACATTTCTGCCATCTCAGTGCTTTGTATCCCTGTGTCATTCTCCTGGTGGGGTTGTAAACACCTGTACATAAGTCTGCTCATAGGAATGCTGACACTCCTTGGCCTGCAGCAGGAGCTGCTGTAGGGTCGTGCTACTTCTGTGTAATGAAATAAAACTGCTGTTCTGGTGTGTGCTGCCTTAAACCCCCCTTGTGCTCCCCAAGCTTGAGTGTGGGGACGAATGCAGGCTGTGCTTAGCATGAGGCAATTGTTCACCTTTGGATTTGAACAAAGTTGTAAGATAACTATGCAAATGTATTTTATTAAAGGGACACATAAAAGGATCTAGTTTGTCTGTTGTGGTTTTTTTGTCCATCTGGGGAGGTTTTTTTTTTCCCAGCTGAATAGCTTGGAATGAACATTGTGTCACCTGTGATGGAGTGACTTGATTTTGCTTTTTACCTCTTGAAAATCTATTAATAAATTTCCTCTGTTGTAGCACAGTTTTACTGATTAGGGTGTTTAGTGATTAGTGGAGATTGGATATAAGTTCTTATTATTCCTCCCAGGGCCTGATGGAAACTCCCTTTTCCACAGTAGCAGATGTCTTGGATTGGTTCCTTTTGTGATTTCAGAGGCTGCTGGCGCCTCCATGAGTGTGTCCCAAGTGTGTTGGCCTTGTGTGAGCCTGCAGAGCTTGTACGTGGCTGTGGAGGTGTCCCCTGATGCCATCAGCTGCTCTCTGGCTGTGCTGAGGGGACTGTGCTAATGCCAGCCCATGCTCCTTAAGGGCACTTTCTATGGCAGGGAAAAAACCCACAACCCTTCCTTACCTGTTTTTCCCACCCATATCAGCTGGCTTCAGAGTCAAACAGACAATTAAAACAAATAAATAACTTCCTTCTCCAAAAAAAACCAAAAAACCCCTAAACAAACAGAGATATTTCCTTTAAAAAAGTCGTTTGTATAGAATCACAGAATCATCAAGGTTGGAAAAGACCTTTAAGATGATCAAGTCCAGTAATTAACCCACCACCAATAAACCACATCCCAAAGTGCCATATCAGTATGGTTTTTTAACACTTCCAGGGATGGTGGCTCCACCACTTCCCTGGGCAGCCTCTTCCTATGCTTTATAACCTTTTCCATGAAGAAATTTTTCCTAATATCAACTCTAAACCTCATCTCTATCCCTAAATAGTCTTCATTGGTCACCCAAAGCAATTAGTGCTTCTGGTGTAGCTACATCCTTCCAGATGAGTGCCTGAGCTCCTGTTGGAGGGTTGAGATGTTTTTTCAGAGCTGTCACTTTTAATGGCTTTTTCCTCCGTCCATTGAGTGGGGAAGTCTGTTAGGAAAACAGTGATAGGTATTGTTCATCTGTCTTTTGTTGGAGGATTTCCTTTCTTCAGAAACTCTCCTTCTTCCCCTTGAATGTGCCCATACCCAAAAAGTCAGTAATTGGAAAGGTTTTCTGCCCCATCCCCCATCATTTGAATTGTTCTCCTGCAGAGGAGAACATAACTTCACTGTGAAACTCAGTAATTATTCATGCAGGGTAGTTACGTTAGTAGGAAAAAATACTCCTTGTTCAGGTTTATTTGTAAAGTATAATTTTAAATACAACTTCAGAGACTGGGATTTCCTGTTTATAGGTTGTTTTACCCTGGCAGCTGCTTCCTCAGCTCAGAGAGCAGGATTTAGTCCAGAGGGCACCACAGTGAGTGTAGGCATCTCTCTGTTGCTGTGCTCAGACTTTCCAAGGTTCCAGACACCCCCTGCTCGCTCTGGGGAATGTTCTGGAGAGGGCTGGGCAGGCTGTGCCCCAGGCTGGCTGAAAGCCTGGCATTGCCTGCTCTGGGTGGGAGAGGCAGGCTGGCTTCCCCTCCAGAGGGCAGGTGTTCCTTTGGGTCAGCAGAGCAAGTGAGGAGCTGCAATTCTTGCTGCAGACACTCCCAGAAATCCCACTGCTCTTCCTGAGCTGCCTGAGGAGCTTGGATGAAACTTCACCAGAGGGAAGCCAAGCCAAGAGCTTTCTGCTGCCAAACAAGGCACTTTTACTGCTTCCATGCACATTCCTGGCTGTTAAACCAGCAGAAAATTGCTGTTTTCTTTTTGCCCCCTTGGGATTTGTTTGCTGCCAGCATGTGAGCAGGGAGTCAGCTAAGTGCCAGAAGTGAGGGAAGGAAAGCAGGGACCAGCAATGTGGGAGGAGGAGGGCACAGATGTAGCTCCACCCTTTCAGCACCAGTGAGCCCATGGGGTGCTATGGCCACTGAGGAAAAACATTGGCAAATGCACTTGTTAGGCTGGTTTATTCTCCTTTTAGTTTTTGTTTTTTCCTTCAGACTCCTCTAAAATCAAATGTGGGCATTGCATAATGTGTTTTTATGCCAGTATCATCAGACTATTCAAAATTGGGAGTGTTTTCACTAGTAAACACTAGTGTTTGAATAAAATTGTGTAAAATACTAAATACAAAATAGCATTCATCCCTTCATCCCAGAAGCTGACAGTCCAAACACAAGGTTAGCACAGAAACCAGCTAATGTAACTACATTTTTACATCTGATAACAAATTTATAAATCAGATCTATTTTAGTACATAAAAAAGGCCCATTTTTCTCCCAGGCTTGGCCCCAGCTTTCAGTGGTCAGCATGAGACAGACCCAAATCCCACCATGTGGGTTGTTCCAGCAGCTGGGACACAAGCCAGCAGGAGCTTCAGTCCATCCCTGCTTCTGCCACAGGAGTGCACCTTGCAGTAGGAAAGGGACTGCCCAAAGGTGAGACTTCCAAGTCTGGACAATTAATGCCTGGTTATTGTGAAAGCCCTTGGATTATCCTAAAATTTCCTGTCCTAGTAACCAGGTGGGCTTAAACTCAGTCCTGTGCAGACTGAAGAGTGACACAAAGATCCAGAAGTAGCACACTGGCCACAGACTATCTCAATGGACTAAGAAATCAAACTTAGCAGGAATCATTTTATCTGTAACTTTACTCCTTTTTTCTCATCTAATCTTGGCCTGGTTGTAGCTCTGGGGATATCTAAGGCCAGAAGGAGCATTCTGTGATCAAAACAACTGCAATCCCTCATCTCTTCTAAAAAAGTGATGTTTTTTCAAACCTTGTCAGAAAGCTTAAGATCTGTGATCCTCCTTAGGGTGCAAAACTACTGAAAAGTCCTGATTTTCAATTTCACTCTTGTCTTTGCTGCTGTTTTACTTCTTTGTGTTGTTCAAAGGGTTTCCTTGTTACAGTGTCCTAAAATTTCACTTGGCAAGAGTTTCTTCTGCTGACAGTTGCTCTTTCAGAGCACCTTGATGCTGGCGCAGCCAGAAGCTGAGGAGCCTGTGAGGTTCCCATTAGGCCACTGTCACATCAAGTTCAGCCTAATGTTTAGTGTTTCTTGGCTTTTTCCCCTCGATTTTATCACTAACTCACTTTCCTGTGAGCAGATCTGTACCTTGGCAGTGAATAGTGACATCCTTGTGTGCCAGGAGTGTCAGGGTGACAAGGGAGACACAGCCCTTCCTGCTGTAGGTCATTGTGCCTTTCACAGCTCCTGTAAACCTTCACCAAGTATTGTTCCTCTAGAACTGCCGGATCTGAGTGAGTGCCTGCGATGTCCTTTCTGCTCTCCTGCAAAGCCCACACTTCACCTGGTACTGCAACCTGATGCCATCACATCCAGTGATAGATGGATGTTCTCACATGCTCTGTAATTGTTCCTATTTTTTTCCTTTTCCCCCCACCCTGCTGCTTTGCAATACTCTGCTGTGTGATGGCTGACACAGGGATCAGATTGATTTTCTGTGCTCTCCTTTACCTAGCTAAACACATTCACCACTCTGGTTTTACCAGTTTTTGGTTTGGTTACTAAAGTCTGAACACAGTTGTCTTGTTTACTAACATCCAGTAGAGATAGAGTTGTGTGAAGCTGCAGGGTCTGCATGTTCTGACAGAAACTTGGGGTTTGTGTCATTGACTGTTGGTGTGTTCCTGTGCATGATTTTGATTCTTCATCCTTGATGCATAAAAATAATTCAATATATTTCCAGCTGATTTTGAGAAAAAAAATAAAGTTGTGCAACTGTGAAGTTACACAACTATAGTGTTATGTGTTACAGCTTTACAAATTTGTAATGGTGGTTTGTATCATAAATTAATAACTAAGGCAGAGAACTTCAGAAGTGGGTGGGGATTAAAGGTGCAGTGTCCTAAGTCAGGACCAGCCACGTTTTCTGTGACTTTATCTCACAAAAGACAACTTAGAATCACAGAACCATTAAGGTTGGAAAAGACGTTTAAGATCATCAAGTCTAAAAAAAAACATTGCTCAAGGTAAGAGAAAATCACAGTTTCAAATCAGTGTGGCAGAAGAGATGAGAAAAGTCATGAGACAAATGGAGTGGCAAGAAGTCAGGGACTCTTACTCTGCATTACAGTACAAGGGGTGTTCAAAGAAATAAGAAGGTGATAGACTGAGAAGTGACACAAAGAAGGGAGGGGGTTGATTGCTGCATCACTTGGTTTTGAAACCCACTGCTGCTGCAGAGAGGGTTTAGCAGTGCCTGTATAGTCTGAGCCATAGACTGCTGATGCTGGTGCAGTTTTGTTAATTTATCAGATTTGATGCCTTGAGTGGAAATTAAATTCCTAACTTGCTTCCTGCAGGGTGTGCTGATCTCCAGAGCCTTGACACCATGCAGCCCATGGAAAGGAAAAGGCAGGGCTACATTCACGAGCTCATTCAGACAGAGGAAAGGTACATGGATGATCTGCAGCTCGTCATAGAGGTGAGATGTCTTGGATGTGAAAATGCATTTAGAAAAACAACACCTCTGTACTGAATAAAAACAATAAGGGGATTCTTGTGAATTGTGAGATGATGGAGGAAGAAAGGTGTGTGGGCACCTCCCTTTCCAGTGAATGGTGTGTGGTTGCTCACCAGGCAAAAGCACCACTTTGTGAAACTCATCAGCTTACAGAGACCTTCCTGTTTGCCAAATCCTGTCCTTTGATGTTCCAGCTCAATAAAAAGATGATGGGCTGGGGCCAGGTGTCAACCAAAGCTGCACAGAGCTGTAGAGGCACCATAAAAACTTATCATGTGCCTTCTCCCCAGTTTCATTTCTGGAAGCAAGACCACCTCCCTCAGCAGGGCAGGGACAGGCAAGCATCAAGTGCTCTTGGTGTCCAACTTGACCTCTGTGTATAAAACAATGGTGTGGTGAAGGGTGGCAGATGTTAAAAAGCTGTGTCACAGGGGTGCTGAGGGCTCCTGACAGCAGCTGTGGTTCTGCACACAGGGTGACCCTGAGTGCTCTGGGTCAGGGAGAGGAGCAGTGCCTGAGTGTCATTTGTGCAGTGATTGACTCTGAAATCACAGGAATGCTCTTCTGCTGAGCTGTCAGCCTGCAGGTCCCAGTGCTTGTCCTTGCTTTGCAAGTGCTGATGGCCAGTGTCTGAATGGGGTCACCCGCTCAGGGGAAATAGCTGTCACAAGTGCTAGTAAGGAATTGCTTTTAACTGCTGAGAAATTAGACACTGAGCATTCAAAAATGTCACTGCTGGGCTAAGCAAGAGCCCTTGTTTCTGTTCTCTGAAGAATTGCTCTTTTTTTGACTGCAGGTTTTCCAAAAACCAATGGCTGATTCAGGCTGTCTCACAGATGGAGAAATGGGGCTGATCTTTGTTAACTGGAAGGAACTCATCATGTCAAATACAAAGTTACTGAAGTGAGTACTTACCTGAAGCCTTACATTTTCCTTTTCATTATTCTGTCATTCCTTTCCCCAGGAAGTTTGCTGGGTTTACAGTCAGTATTCTGTCCTTGCTGATTATCTCCTGTGCATGCTTGCATTCAGAACAGCTAAATGCAGTCTGAGTGTTTCAAAAGGAGAATAAGAGAGAGGGGGAAATAAACAGCAAGAACAGATGTACATTTGCTGTAATACCTTAGACCTTACACAAAAGTATATGTATGGGCTTTTCTGCAAAGCAACCTTTTTATTCTCTAAAAATAGTCTTTAGAAAGATGCAGTGGCTAGTAATTCACTGAATGGGATGCTGGGTGAATGTAGAGATTGATGCTGGTTGTCCCAGAAACCTGGAAGGAGAGTCCCAGTCCCCCAGGCCCCATCAGGGAGATTGTTCAGCTCAGGCTGTTGTGTCAGTGACTTCCTGGCAGGACTTTCAGGCAGGACTCCAGCACCTCCTGGAAGTGCCTGTGCTGTGTAAGGAAATCCACCTGCCAGGTTTGTATCCTTTCAGAGGTGGATCTGTAAGGGCTGTGATTTAGGCCTCACAGGCTTGGCAGCAATGTTGGATGGTGATCTCTTTCCTCGTCCGCAGAGCCTTGCGGGTGCGTAAGAAAACCGGGGGTGAGAAGATGCCGGTGCAGATGATTGGGGACATCCTGGCAGCTGAGCTGTCCCACATGCAGGCCTACATTCGCTTCTGCAGCTGCCAGCTCAACGGAGCCTCCCTGCTGCAGCAGAAAACCGATGAAGATGCTGATTTCAAAGACTACTTAAAGGTATCTGATTCAATAGTGTTTGTGCCTTCTCCTTTCCTCAATGAGAGGAGCCCATCTAAGCAGCATCGACCACATCAAAATAACCCAGAAGAGTAAATCCTGCAAAAATAGTTAGGAAACTTCCAAGGTGTATTTACTGTGGCTAACACTGCATGTGCTCTTTATTTACAACACTGTCTTTCTTTCTAGCTAATTTACTTAGGCCATGAAAGGAAAATGGCCAGAACAGCTGACATCAGGCATTTCTTTCTTTCATTGCTTTGTTCTTTTTCAACCTGAGTGGAGCCTGTAGTGTCAAAATAAAAGCTGGAACAGTTTTGAATGTAAAGATTCTGCATGAACAATGACGCTGTGATTTATGGCAAAGCATCTGGGTGCAGTGACACTGCCAAGCTTTCCTGTTTGTTCTAGATACAAGTAGTGTTTGCTCACTGAAAAAATCCAAGATCTCTTGGAAAAATGAATCTGATCAGAGAATTTTCAGTATTCAGTGCCAGTGATGCAACTGTTTTCTGATGACTATTGCAATGTCTCTGCTAAATTCTAAATTCTGGCTTGCACCACAGAAACTTGCCCTGGACCCTCGCTGCAAAGGAATGCCCCTCTCCAGCTTCCTCCTGAAACCCATGCAAAGGATAACGCGCTACCCTCTGCTCATTAAGAGTGTGAGTACCCCAAGTGAGGTTTTGTAGGTGAATGCTTTGAGTTTGATCTCTGTAGCAAAAGCCAAGATAAAGGCTTGCCTCTTTATGGGGATTTCTCTGACAGGCACCTGTGCTTAGCTCTGTTTTTTCTTGTTTTTCTCCCCTTTGATCCACTCCAGATTCTAGAGAACACTCCAGAGAACCACCCGGATCACAGTAACCTCCGGCTCGCCCTGGAGCGAGCAGAGGAGTTGTGCTCCCAGGTGAACGAGGGCGTGCGTGAGAAGGAGAACTCGGACAGGCTGGAATGGATCCAGGCCCATGTCCAGTGTGAAGGCCTTGCTGAGGTACCTGCACTGTTGCTCTGTGGGGCTGGGGCTTTTCAGTCATTTCAGCAAGGCTGGGGAGGGAATGGGAGTCCTTGCTCACATCCCTTATTGGAACATGATCCACTGCCAAGCTCTAGGCAGGAAAGCTTTTATTGAATTCTACTCCCAGCCATAACATGATGAACCATTGTTTTTGCATGACTGTAGTGGCAGAGAAATCTTGATTTATCAGCTTAAAAACCAGTATCATTTAGACCATTAAACAGACAGAAATAACTTTTCTCTGAACTCCTGATCATGCCGCCACTGGGCTAAGTCAGGTGTTACTTTGGAGGATTTCACTTAGTGTGTGTTTCCCAGGGTTTTCCTTCAAGCAGGAAGGGAACAGCAGCCCTCCATGCCAGATCCTCAGGGATATGTGGTGTTCAGGCTCCTGTACTTTTCAGAACAGCCTTCAGACTGAGGTGTGTGTGACAGTTCTCCACTGCATAAGGAACCAGGGCTTGAGAGACCCAGAAGGTCTGTCCTGTTCCATCACCTGATAACCTGAGGGGTGACCTGACTGCAGCCTGTGCAGCCTCTTCTTAAACACAGCTTCTGGGCAACACAGAAGTGGCCATGCAGTAAATGCCTCCATCTAGTCATCCCTCTGTGTGTTTTTGGTAAAGCTTAAATCTCCTCTGAGGTGGGAGTTGTGCTGTTGCCATGACTGATCACAGAACAATTCGCTTCTGTTCATTTATAATGGAATTCATTAAACAAAAGAGAAGAATTTTCAGCAGCTTGGTCAGTCTCCACGGTGATTAGGAGCAGGAGCTGACGTCTGCACAGACTTGCTGCTGCTAATGGATTTTGTCTCTTCCCAGCAACCCGTGTTCAACTCCCTCACAAACTGCTTGGGACCACGGAAGCTCCTGCACAGTGGGAAGCTGTACAAGGCCAAGAGCAGTAAGGAGCTGTATGGATTCCTTTTCAATGACTTCCTGCTGCTCACCTACATGGTTAAACAGTTTGTGTCTTCTGGATCCGATAAGCTGTTCAGCCCCAAATCCAACTCCCAGTTCAAAATGTACAAAATGGTGAGTGAGTCAAGGTGCTCCATGGTTGTATTGGTACGGTGGGTCCTGGCTTCTGATGAGGAATGCTGCTCTCCCACTGGGATTAGCTTTTTGCTGTCACATGGGCACATTCTGACAGACAATTTGCACAAATGACATTGGCTTAGTACCCAAAAAAAGGACAGACTTCTGCATCTTGGTTTAATAAACATTTTGATCCACTTTGCAGGGAAAGGGCAGAAGTAGCATCATACCTGAACAGCTGAGTGGGATGTTCAGAAGCAGGAGCCTTGACTTCAGTTTGCACAGGTTCCTGCATCCACAAGAAAATTCCTATCCTTCACAAAACAGTAGAAGGTGCAAAATTTTAATCTCTGTGCCCACACAGTGTATTCTCAAGGTTCTGAAACTGGAGATAGAACTTTATGTATCAGGGCTGCTTTCCCACAGAGAACCTGAGAGATTCCTGGATTTCCAAGCTCCACACTGCAGCTCTGCTTGCACACTCCTGCCCCTTTCATAAAGCTCTTTTCCTAGGAAAACAGAATGGGGTGAATCACCATAACAGTTTTTCTCTCATCCCTTTCTTGCATCCTTTACATGGTGATCTCATTATTTGTCCTGTATCCTATGACTTCAATTTTCCCTACAGTAAAACAGTGTATTTAAACATGCTTATAGAGTTTCTGCCTGTCACAGGGTGGTGCTGTCACAGTGACATTTGCTTTTCTTTCAGCCGGTTTTCCTTAATGAAGTCCTCGTGAAGCTGCCCACAGACCCTTCAAGTGATGAGCCAGTTTTTCACATATCGCACATTGACAGAGTTTACACACTTAAAACTGACAACATTAATGAGCGGTGAGTAGTGAAAATGCAAATCTGAGCTTAAACTTGTTCATTGATGCTGCAGGCTGTGTTTCCAGTGAGCAGATACAAGGGCTCTGAGCACAGGAACAGAGTTGTCTCTTGGTCAGGAAATAAATTCACTCGACTCTCATTTGAATGAGAAGCTTTCTCTGATTTTGTTCTGCTCTTGCAATAGCATCCAGACACATCTGCTGCTCCTTGATGTTTCAGTTGTATCAGGAAACAGTTTAGGGCTGCAAAATCCAGCATCCCTAGGACTCTTTCCCAGTACTGGGCAGCCTTTAATGTGGCCCAGCAGTCTTTAATAAAACAGCAGCTCTATGTCCATTTGTTTAGGCTGATTTGAAACATGGCATAAGATTAAATTTAAAAACTCCATTGCCTTAGTCCATGAACTGACTTGATTTGTGATGCCTCTAAAACTTAGGGAGGAGGGAATGGGGAAAGAGGGTTGGGCAGAGTTACTGAAGATTTTGCTGCCTGTGGGATGACCCTGACTGTCGGGATTGCTCTTTGCAGGACTGCCTGGGTCCAGAAAATCAAAGCAGCATCAGAGCAATACATTGAAACGGAGAAGAAGAAACGTGAAAAGGCTTATCAAGGTACCCACTGAGTTCTGTATTTCCCTCTTATCCACCTGGATACAGGGGCAGGGCATTTCCTGGAGGGTGCCAGTGTCTCCTTCTTCAGATTTGTTGCCAGTTCGTACAGTTCCAACCAATCTGTTTATTTCTGACCTCTTTGTTCCCAGCTCGTTCACAGAAAACCTCAGGAATAGGACGCTTGATGGTGCACGTGATTGAAGCAACAGAACTGAAGGCCTGTAAGCCCAATGGTGAGTGAGGGAAGCAGTCTCAGAGCACTTTAATTCCTGTAACATTTGGAAAGGCTTGCTGAGAGGAGTTGGGAAACACTGTGGTTTGTCTAAAATTGCTGTATGAAATAGTCATTCTTTAGCTTCAGAGGACTGAGGGAAGAGCCAGTTCTATGCTGCTCTGGGATATTGGGATTGCCTGATCCACATCTACTGGCAGCAGCACTGATGTGTGTCCAAGCAGGCTCCAGATGGAGGGGCCAGTTCTGCACTGCAGAAGGGTTTCACTCCCTGTTCTGATCCCTGTTCTGTCTTTAGGGAAGAGCAACCCATACTGTGAGATCAGCATGGGCTCACAGAGCTACACTACCAGGACGCTGCAGGACACCCTGAACCCCAAGTGGAACTTCAACTGCCAGTTCTTCATCAAGGATCTGTATCAGGATGTCCTGTGTATCACCATGTTTGACAGGGATCAGTTCTCACCTGATGGTAAGTGTGAATATTTAGAAAAGAATGTTTTTTGTGTTAGCTGAGGTACCCAGTTCCTCAGCGGCAGTTTCGAGAGCCTGCAGGTCTGACTGAGCAATGTTGGGTGAAAACAATGCCTCAGTACTCAGGATGTTCAATAGCCTTCCAGAGCCAGTAACTCTAGGCAGTCAGATATTATCCCAGTCTGGCTTTTGTATCAGACACAGAATTATTTTCTTGTCAGACTGAGGAGACAGACAAGTTGAAAGCAGAAGTTCTACTCACGCATGATTGGTGCTCAAAAAAAAAGTCCTGGGTTATATTTTCACAGCAACAGCTTGATCAGCTTTCTTGTTGCTTGGAAACTGAGCACGGTTTTGGCAGTCAGCTGCTTCTCATACTCTCTAAGAGGTTAAGTGCTTTTTCAGGGCTCTGACACACAGTCAATTATTGCAAATTTGCAGGGAACTGCCTTGACCTGAGATGCTTTGTGTGTAACCATAGCTCACTCTTCTCTCCTGTGAGTTAATATAAGTTTGGCTGGCTGCTTCTCCCAGCTGGACAGCTGAGTCTTGTTTTTCAGCCCATGGTGAACATTTTAATGCACACACACAAAGGTGTCATGTTAGAAATAGCCACACAGAAGGTGTGTGATTTCTGAATAGGACTGTAAGCCTAGCAGTAGTAGTAATTGTTGAAGGTCATTGTTCTTGTGAAAAGCATGATGGATAAGCATAATTAAAAGTTGGCTGTTTGATTTTCTTATTGTCTTTGAGCACCTCAGCTGATTGTAAACAAGCTCCTAACTGATCAGCCAGCTCTGAAACTGCAGAACACTTCAAATTGTGTTTCTGAAAGGGTATTTTCTAGGAGTATTTTTAAAGCATTATCCTGACTCACTCAGCTTTTCTAAGGTCAGTATCTTTGCCTAATGAAATTCTGTATTCATTTGCCCCACAGATTTTTTGGGTCGCACTGAAGTTCCAGTAGCAAAAATCAGAACAGAACAAGAGACCAAAGGCCCCACAACAAAACACTTACTGCTGCATGAAGTTCCAACAGGAGAAGTGTGGGTGCGCTTTGACCTGCAGCTCTTTGATCAGAAAACACTCCCCTAAGAACACTTTATTTTAATTTATGAAGGACAACTGAAGCTGACAGCCTGAACATCTTTTGATAAAAGGTTCCCTGTCCCATGCTGGTTACTAAGCAAGAATTCCTGCTGCTTTTGTAGTTCCTTAGTTCCTGGTTGTGCTTAGTTCCTTGCAGTGTTCCAAGTTGTTGTTGATCTATGCAAACACAAATGTTACTGTAAATACAGTACTGTAGGTCAGTGCCTTTTTATTATGTTGGAATATCTTGGGTTTGGATGCCAATGTTTCCATTTTCAGGGCCATAAAAAGTATTATGTAGAAATGTGGCACCAAGCTGTTTGTATATTTTGCCACTTAGTCTGACAGACAGACTGAGGAATGGTTTAAGCTCAGCACTAGAATCATTCCATTTGAAATCTTAAAAAGTGATATCCACTGGAATTTTCCCATCTCAGGATGATAGTTTTAATGGTTAAATGCTGAAGAAGCCTTAGCACTTGAGAAGTCTCCAATATATTGTATATTCTTTTAAGAATCAAATGTATTTCTTTACTTGACTTTAGTTCTGCACTGGAATCAGTAACTGCTACTTGATTTTTCTTTCTGCTTCTGTTTATCATTCTCTGCTGAGACAATGTGGTTGTGAAGAATAACTAGAAAAGAATATTTTAAATACTGTGACCCACAACAATGTGGCAAAATTGTTCAGCTCTTTAGGTTTTTTCCTAAATATAAGTTATTTGTGTACATTTCCTTGGTCTTGCAGACCTCCATGTGAATCTTGAAGCTTTGACATTGCCAACATGTATATAGAGAGTAAAATATAAGTTTATTAACTTGTCTACAGATGTTTATTGATGCATAGTGATTTTTAAAAAGTATATTTTATTGTAAAGGAGAATGTGAAATAATGAGAAAAACTTAGAGGATTTGTTCAAGGAAAGTTTATTACAAGTTTAAAGGGTTTGCTCTGGGGAACTTCACCCCTATATAAAACTGTAAAATGAAGTGGTTGAAAGCAAAACCTTTCTCTTGGCACCAAATCAGGGATGGTTTAAAAAAAAAAAAAGTAAGTTTGTTTATAAATATTTGATACATTGTAACCATTTGCTGCCTCCTTTAAACTGCTTTGTTGCAGAAGCACAGCATGCAGTTCTGAGCAGCCTGTGCCCTTCTTTTCCATGGGTGCAGAAATTCCTCCTCAAGTCTGGCAGTTTCCCACCAGTCACCATCTGTGCACCCTCCTGTTACTGAGTCAACCTCTGTTACATTTAACAGTTTTCTGTGGTTCAGTATTTCTAATCCTAAATAAAACTCAACTCTTGGCAACTCTTGAGAGGTTGTGTGTGTACAATGGGAGTTTGGAGAACAGAGAAAATCCTGTTTCCGGGCTTTGAGCCCAGAGCTGCTGAGTAGCCACAGCAGCAGGGAGGTGGGACTGCACTGGCACAGGAGAGGGACAGGGCTGAGGGCACTGCAGCAGCTGCTGCTCAGCACCAACTCTCCAAAAACCACCAGATGTTTTGTACACCACTTCCCATCTCCTCTTCCTGCCTTCTCAAAACACCTGTGATGTATGTTAAAAGTTTCATTTACTGCTCGGACACTGTCTCCAGGAGAGAATACCCGCAGTCTTTATTGAGCTCAGCCCAAGTTAAACCTGCTAAAATAACAGGTTTTGGCATGTAGAACACTGAACTGGATCTGGCAACAAGAGGAGCAGCATCTCAGACGTTTCTTTGCCTGCTGGGTAACAACATTTCAGAACTACATGTTTAAGACAATAAGTTTATTGCAGTTTGCCCAAAGACCTGGCCTCTTCTCACTTGCTTTAGCAGTGCATGTAACCTATTTTGTAAAGGGTACCTTTGAGGCTGTGCTTGCTGCTGTGATCAGCTGGAGGACAGGTGACATCATTGGGTCTCTGTCATGCTGGTTGATGACTTCCATCCTTTAAAGAGAAAGAAAAACTTTAGCCATGCTTCTGTAAAGATCAGCTGAGCTGTCAGATTATTTCCTTTTACACAGCACACACAGAGCTTGTCTGGGAACTCTCCAACCCTCCTTAGACAGGACATCCCCCTGTGCTGCCACAATAGATTTGAAATGAGGAACAAAACCTTCCCTTGCCATTGCTACTGTGCCTCAAAAACTGGGCTTAGTAAAGATACAGGCTGTTACTGGTGAAAACCATGTTCAGACAACACTCAGGCTTAAATGCAGTAGGAGTGAGTTAGTAAAACTCAAATGTGCTCCTCTAGAGCAGCCCCCAGCAGCACATCATGAACACACTCTATTAACTTCCTGCTGGTCAAAGTGGGACTCCAAACCTCCTCTCACCTTCCAGGAGTCTGTGCACATCTTCTGGAAGAATGGATCGTACTCTGATGGGTCATATTCATCCAAAAACACATAGCCCTGTGGGAGAAGCAGGTACCGGGTCAGGTCTCAGAAGCTGTTGGTAGTTATAGCAGTGAAAGCAGCCAGCCTGGGTGGGACAGAGCCTGGCATGGCATAACACAGCACCAGAGGTGGCTGAAAAAAGAATTCCCAAATTTTCATACACTGCACCTCAGAAAGAAAGTGACTGAACTGTAACAGGAAAATTCCTCCATCCATTTTAATTTATCACAGGCATAAATGCATAAAAAAATATTTCATGCAGCATCCAGAAATAATTGCAGGCTAAAATGCTAACCTTAACTAGGACAGTCAAGACAATGGAAACTTTTTTTTAATTGAAAATGTTTTTCTAGAGAAGGAAACCCTGAGATGGGCTCAGTTGGTCAGAGCATGGTGCTAGTAACACCAAAGTAATGGGTTTGATCCCAGAATGGGCCACTCACTTTAATGTTGGACTAGATGATCCTGCTGGGTCCCTTACAACTCAAAATATTCTGTCATTTCAGCAAAAAAAGATATTAAAAAGGAAAGAAAAAACAGGAGTGAGTGAGCCCTCACTAGCCACAGCCTTAGGCAGGTCACTGATCTGCAAGATGCCAGCTCCAAGTCTGGGTCCATGAGCTGGCTTTCCCATCGATACATTGGAATAAAGACCTGAACCCACACCTGTCCAGGCAACAGCTCCATCTCATCAACAACACTGCCAGGTGAAGGAAAAGCCTGATAACAGGGAAGAGAGTAAAGAAAATGGGCAAAAAGAAGGGAGGGAAGGGAAAACACATCCAGAATTAATCACACTAACCAACCCACACAAGTGTCTCAAGTTCTGCAAAATTCATCATATGCTGCCACGGTTAATACAATACAATACACCCAACACAGCCTAAACCCCAGGACTTCAGCAGTAGGACTGGTTCCATGCAGTTTAAATAAATGTATGGGTCTGTCTCATCAGGCCTTTGAAAAAGATGGTTTGGTCTCTTGAAAACAACACAGCTCTCATGATATTTTCATTTCTAGATGAGGAGCTTGTTTACAGTCTCACAACTCCACTGTGCAGTGGTTTCCACTGACAACAAGTGCCTGCTCTCATAAAGGATTATTTTTGTGGTAGATGATATAACTGCTTTTTTCTCTTTTTTTTCCACTGATGAGATGCAAAAAAGTTTAGTTGTTGGATCTGATAATCAAGAGTGGTGTGCAATTAAGGGCAAAAGGAAGAAAACTAACAAGTATTTTCTACAGTGACTGCAATTTGCAATTTTTGTGAATACTGAAACACACAGAACTACAAAATCCATTACCTGCATGCAGACTTAACAAAATTGTTTGTCTCTTCCCATTCCCATATTTTTTCTTTTATGAGGCTTGATCAGTAGCATCCAAGGTCACAAAATCGTTTCACTTATGCTCTGCCAACAAAGCTGCAGTACTGCTGTAGCTGAGCTCCTGAGACATGAGAGTGCAGCCCACACCCTGCTCACTCAGCCTTTGGTTTCAGCTGACAGAGCTCAAGGTTTTGCCACTAAATGGTTCAGCCCACAGAGGGAAACAAACCTCTGTAGGGTGTCTCACCATATTCAGACCCCAGCACATGTTCACTGCATCAAGCAGTGCTGCTGTTCACAGCTGCTGGTGGATGTACACAGCTGTAACATCACCATTGCTGAGGTCCTTGGGAAAAGTAAGTTACAGGCAGGTTATATCTGAACTCCAGGTTACTCAACTGACAGGAAACAACAGATAAACCCCTGACCTTGTCACAACCCTCTGTATACAACCCTCTCCATGACAGAAATGTGTTTCTCATTGATACCTTCTTTGTACAGTAGTTTAAATATTGAGATAATTGTTCTTGTCTCCTTTTCTGCACTTCTCTCTGTGACTGGCTGTCCATCCGGTCCTTCATTTTCTGCACAAATGGCTCTGAAACATCCTCAAGATATTTTTTGTACAGAAGCTCTTTCTTTCTCAGATTAAGGAAATCATTGTGCCTCAAATATCTGTCCACCTCCTTAAGTAAGAAACGGAAAATAAAACCATATAAACTACTGGCTGATGACAGTAAAGATTCCACAGATGAAGGCTTACAGCTTGGCTGATCCGACTGCTCACTGCTCCAAGGCATCTGTTTTCCAGCCCTTCCTTCTGCTCCTCCCTCGCTTCACTTCCCACCACTTGTTTCCAAGCTTGCCCTTTCAAGAGCTCTGGCATTCAGACCCTTAATTTCTGCAGCTGTGGTGCAAGATTGGCCGAAAATGGCTAATTTTCCCGTCAGGTTATTGAGCTGAAATCCCTGCAGAGCAGGGGCCGCAAGCATCAGACTCTGCAAGGCAGGCAGCAGAAGGACCTTCCCTGCAGCACTGGCTGGATCAGATCAGAGCAACCCTCCCGCCCTTTGCTCACAGTACCACTGTCACCAACTACCACACCCACAGAACAAATATTAGGTGCTAACAGGCAGTTCAAGCCACCTGGGATTCACGTTTAGGGTTACTACCTCAGTCCTATCCAGAGGAGAGTGGAAAGCTCATAACTCTAAATCAGTTTTTCAAGAATATAGGCAATTGACATTTTCTCATGAATCAGTTTAGGAACTAAAAGTACTGACAAGCAGGAAAGCACACAGTAAATGAGAAAAGAGGCACTGCTTCTTACCCTCACAAAATTTTCTCTGTCCAAGATGCACTGAACAGAAGCAATGATGTCTCGGCTTTGAACAGCTGCTGCCTAACAAAACATGAAAAAAGCCCACATGAGGTGAAAGCAGGACTTCTGAGTAGGAGTTAGATTTACTTTTGAATTCAAAATAATTACCAGTGTCGTGATTAAAGGCACATTATACCACAACCCAGCTGGCAAATCCTTGCAAGATTTGCTCTGAACAGTAGGGTTAAGTAGCAACAGAAGAGCATTGGAAAAACTGGAATGAGAACTGGAATGTACATGCTCAGACCTCCTTGGCTGCTCCTCACCACAACCAAACACTTCATCCTTGCCACTGTTTCTCACCTGTGCCAAAGTGGCTCCCTAACTCCTGCACTCCAGATAAGGAGTACAGGCAATGCAGACCAAATCTCATTTAGGGATGGAATGCATTTTATGCATTGAATGGAATATTAGGCTGCTACTCCCTGTGCTTAATATTGATTTTTAATTCCAATTGACAGTGTAGTTTCCAGTCATGTTTGCCTTGGCCCTGCTGACTAGCTCCACACTCCCAAAGGTTTATCACACTGAGATGAGCAGGACATCATACATCACATCAAGAAAGAAAGAGACAAGAAGTATTAAAAATTCTACCAGAACCAAATGAGAAAGAGGAAATCTAAATTTCTGGAGTGTTTCAATACCCTTTCATCCTACTATTTGAAACAACTGGTATGTTGTATTATGCCTAATGAATTTACTTCACATAGTCACAGATCCTTTCTAAAGCCAGCACCATAACAGCAGCACAAAGACATGGCCATCACTCCAGCTCAGAACCATCACTGGTGAACTGGAGAAGAGTTTTCCTTCAGGAACAATACATATGTGAAGAATCCTTAAGAACCAAAAGAGTTGGGTGTCCTTTGAAGGAATGAAGTCACTTCTCCCTGGAAAAGAGCAGGCCCAGGGGCAGACTCATCACAGGGCAGCTACAAAGAGCAGAGAGGCTCTCACTTCACCAGCAGCCACAGCAAGAGGACAAGGGGTACAAGGTACAAATTGCATTGGCAGAGGTTTCATCTCACTGTAAGAAATTTTTACCATGAGATCAATCATTCACTGAACAACCTCCCCAGGGATGTGGTGGAGACCCCACCACTGAAGGTTTTCAAAGAGCAATTGAACAGGGAGCTGGATACCCTCATCTGGTGTCTCTTTCCCATGAAACGCTGGGCCAGATGATCTTCCAAGGTCCCTCCCAGCCTGGGCTGTTCCATGAGTCTGTGATTCTGACTAATCACAAGCTTGTTTCAGGTTTATGGGAAACTTTTCCACACACCAAACTTCAAGTAATTCAATAAAGCTGCCTCAAAAAGATGCAAGAGCTCAATGAAACCCATTGAATCTGTTCTATTTTCAGAATTCCTTGTTCTCCTTCTCCATGACAAACATCTCTCAGATTTTACTGAATTTTGCAAATAACCATTTTTCATTCTTCCCTTCATAACTTCCATTTCATCACTCCACTCACACCTTCATGCAATAGAAGCCCTTCCTTCTGTGTTAGCCAATCTTTGCCAATATTTTCCTTCCCAAAATGTCTGCTGCAATCAAGATTATTGGCTGTGCCACTCTGCTGGTGCTGAGGAGAACCTCTGGGTAAATGTAAAGAAAGGAAAAGGTCTGCATAAAAAGACAATCTGCTTTACAAAGATCAGGTTCTCATCCAGGTTCCACAAACTGAGATGGAATGGTAAGAAGTAATACAACTTCAACCCCCATTTCTGAGTGTGCTGAGGAGGGACAGACTGAAGCACAAAGGTCCTGCTCAGGGCTCACAGATAAGGTCAGACACATGCCAGGGATGGAAGTCTGGGAGCACAGACAGCCCAGCAAACACTGTCAGGATTTCAGTGGGATTGGGTGGCCAGTTCCAATACAGGACCCAGTACAGACACTGCTCTCCTGTGCTCTTCACAGCTGAGGAATGCTGGGGGTCACTCACCTTCCAAGGCTTGGGTTTTCTCACAGGTTTCCCATTTGCAAATCTTTGTAGCCAGGGACCCTCTGAGCCGTCCACACTACCCATGGTTGGATTAGTCTGGAAAAAAAAAACAATAAAACTGTCAAAACAACATAAAATTATTGTATTAACATCAAAAACTAAATTTTCTTACAATTCCTACCAATCAATTAAAAAATCTCTAAAGGATTTCTAACTGCTGACACCTGCAGCATTTTCCTGGCACAGGAACTAAAGCAGAGAAATGAAGTATCAGGTTTACAGTCAGACACTGCCTCTGGTGGGACTGTCTGTCCTCATCTCCACACACCATGGACAGCACATTTTGTTTAAAGAACAGTGATTGACAAACTATTTGGAAATGCCTGTCAGCTTTGGAAACATTTCAAAGTTATCAAATTTCACCTCTAGACTATTACTTCTTTCCTTTGTGCCTTTTTCAACCACATAAAAGCCCCTTTCAAGTAACTGCCACATCCCACTCCAGGGATGGCTACATTTTACTGGTTTTTAAAGTTAGTTCTACCAGATGAAACTCGTGCTGAAGTGCTAACTCAGCTCCAGTCAGAAAATTCCATCTTCCCTCTTGTATGTGCATCAGGATACCTGGTTATTTGTAACAGAGACACTGGAACCACAGAGGCAAAATGGCCTTTACAGGAACCTTTATTTAAACCCCTATTTATTTCAGATTCACTGGAAACACACTGCTTCCAGGCAACAATGGATTCACAACATCACTTAGGTAAAGAATGGAACAAAAGAAAAGCTTATTTCTGCAGAGATACTGACCCCAAGTCTTCAGACAGATCTTTCATTATAAAAAAACCAACCAAAAAAAAAAACAAAAAAAAAACCCAAAAAACCAAAACAACACTGATAGGCAATTATTTTTAGCAATATCTAGTTAAAAGAATCTGCAAAGACTCTCAGGTGTTCACAGAACTTTTTTACTTTTTGTTTTTGGTAGAAGACAACACTTAAGAGTTTATTCTGTCCAATCCTGCACTTTAGTGACAATATCTGTCTTCCAACTTACCTCTCTGCAGTACAGATTCAAATTTCTTACCATCAGTTCAAGGTAAAACCTGTAATGTACATTTTTATTTGTTTCATTTTATATTCCCTGCTCTTTTACTGACAAAAACATCTGCTGGGATATTCCTGCATCCTCACAGCAACACTTTCCTGTCTTTTCTGACTGAAAGAGTCAGAAACCACAGGAAAGTAGATGCTGGAAGGGACTTCAGGAAGTCACCTGGTCCTGTTGCCTTTTTCCCAACCTGGAAATGAAACTCAAGATAATTTTAGTAAGCAGGCAATATAAAAGGGGATCTTTATTTCAAGGCCTTCAGAGGCAGTTATGATGTCTAGAAAGATGTCCATAAAAGCCCACCTTACCTCCAGAGGTAAATTTTATAGGTTTTAGGAAAGGAGCATACTTGATAAAAAGCACCAGTTAGGAGGACAACTGGTGATGCAATTCTCGCCCAGGTCAAGCCCCTTCTCTGGAGCCCCCCTTCAGCACTGGCTGTACTTTGTCCATGAGAATGTATCTCAAAGAGTTGTTCTTGGACTTGATTCCCAGCTAGAACCAAGACAGCAGGGACCCTTGGGCCCCTGGGGCTTGGAGCTCTGGAATTTCTTTTGTCTTTCTGCTTAAGGAAAGGCCATGGAACAGTACTGGGAAAGCTAGCTACTGGTACAACAGGTGACAGAGTTACAAATATATGTATGAAGAATAGAGAACACAGAAAGAAAGGCACAGTCCCAGTGCTAGTGTGAAGAAAAGCAAACCTCACAGACCAAATTTCTGACACAAGATTAACAGGCAAACAGTGAGGGCTGAAGAGATTTGGGTACCTGATGTGCTATTGATTTGGCATTAGAAAAATCCAACACACCTTCCTATGAGCACTACATCCCCCCTACACGTACAGGTGTCACAGGCTCCCATGTCACACCACCATTTACAGATTTCCTTCAACTCCAAGCAGTTCTGGAATTCCTTCTGAGACAGGGATGCTGTAAACCCCTGGACAAGCTTGAGATGAGGAAAATACATATTTTAATATTTCTAAGTTTGTAAAACAAGTAAAACAAATAAAGCTTCAACCATTACCCCCCTTTCTATCTATATTTAGTAGCTAGTACTAAGACTCCATCTATCTCACAAAGAAAGACTGAGCACAAAGCAGAGGAGGTGTTTGACCTCCTCAGAGAATTGGGACCCCAGAGGAGATAAAAGAGCAAACACAGAAAATCTGCTTCTGCAGCAATCTGCCTTCAGGAACCCTCATGTGATAAAAGACTCCAGCTGCAGATTTCAACCCTGCCCCCACAATCTTCATAACTCAGGCTGCTACTGAGTTTAAAACCTTTCTTTTTATTTTTTTTTTTTGACTCTTGCTAGGAGATGCCAACTCTCCTCTCTGCAAAGGCAGATAGAAGACAGCAGCTGTTTTGCAGGTCTTGAAACTACAGGTGTAATCACAGGCTTAGACAGAAATAGAGTAAAGGATTTCCAGAATCTGAGTGGATAAAACAAGCATTTAGTCAATCTAGCAGTTGCAGTCTGCAGATGCCAAATCCCATGAGCTGGCTGGCTGTTCTGTATTAAGACATTTGTTTCACTGTGCCAGATTGCTGGAAGAGTTCAAGGCCAGGTTGTGGGGCTTTGAGCAAACTGGTCTAGTGGAAGGTGTCCCTGACCATGGCAGGGAGCTGGAATAAAATTATCTTTAGGGTCCCTTCCAACCCAAACCATTCTATGATGATTAAACCTGAGGATAACCATGCCTAGAAACCCTTGCTAGATAAACACGCGTGTTTATGTGCTGTCAGCAGCGTAGCTCTGTATCAGTAAGTTTTAAAGACACGTTTCTCTTCTTTCCTCAGTAAAACAAGGCTCTTCCCCAAACACCCACCTGCTAAAATTCACACTCTCTGTGCCCAAACACGAGGCTCTGCAGCAGCTTTGAGGAATCACATTGTAATCACTCTGTGACAAAAATAAGCGCCCTCACACATGGCTCAGTCCTCTCAAAATCCCGTTCAGCCATGTAGGCTCACATGGCACGGACGTCACCCTGCAGGTGCACAGCCCTGGTCCCCCCTCGCTGCCTCAGGTGCAGGGACAGAGAACGGTAAGAGAACCAGACTCCATAGCGAGCAGGGCAGCTCTGCGAACAGAACCTTCTACACTGGGAGTGCTGAGCTAACAGGTAATGTGAGTATGCCCCGAGGGTCCTGGCCGGGCCCTGCACTTCGGAGGCTGCGATGGGATAAAGGCCGGCGAAAGGGAAAGGCCGAGCCTCCTCTGGGCCGGGCTTGCCCCGCATCCTGCCCGGTCCTGAGGCGAGGCCCGCAGGCCCCAGGGAAGCAAAGATCCACACCTGCCATCCCCGAGCTAGGGTCCCTCACTGGGGACAGTGAACACGGCCCCAGGAACGCCCAGGGGCGGAGAAACAGGGCAGCAATAGAAGCCAAAGCCGCCCCGCACGGCCCCGCCCCACTGAGGGAAAAATGGCGGCGCGGCGCGCCTTGGGGCACCCTCACACTGTCACACCGCCCCTTCGTGACCTTCCGCCGGAAAAAATAGACCCTCACCCATCACCCACAGCCTCTCGGGATGAGGCGATGCCGCCCGTGGGGACAGGGACCCGGCTACTCGTGGGGACAGCGACACAGCAACCCGTGGGGACAACGTCACGGCAGCCCTGATCGGGCCGCGAAGACAGACGGGGCGGCGGCACGACCGGATCCCTCCGCGCCCGGCCGCGCAGCGTCCCGCACTGCCATGGCAACCCCAACGCGCGCGCTCCCGCCGGCAGGGCTTCCCACCAATCAGAGAGGGAGCGCGTGGTAAACCAGCCAATCAGGAGCGAGGACAGCTCCGCCGAGCAGAGTCGGGTCGGACGGGACCGAGCCGAGCCGAGTCGAGTCGAGTCGAGTCGAGTCGAGACAAGCCGAGCCCGAGCCGAGCGGAGCCGAGCCCGAGCCCGAGCCGGCGTAGTAAGGCTCCCTGGTTTATAATCCAAAATTCATTAAATCGTATCACAAGATTTCACACATCCCCGGCAGTGCTGATCATGACACTAAATTTGAAACTGCAATCAGCCAGAGATACCATCAGATGAGGGAAATGTCAGGGCTTTTTCCCCAGCACTGCTGCACTGACACACAGGTCTCACAATAACCGTGTGCTATTAGGCGGGGTGTTTCCTCAAGCCCTTTGTTTTTAAAATGTGTTATTGCGATTGATTGGTGTGCCCCAGGCCAGACGAGACCCTCGTGCCCAGCAGCCTCCCATGCCATGCCCCAGAACGGGGGTCCCCCTGTGCCCAGGGTGGGGTCACTGACCTGTCCAGGGATTTGGGACAGCAGCGTGTCACAGTCAAACCCCTTCTATCAGTGGGGACAGAAAGACCTCCTCCCCACGCTCTTAGCCTCTATCTCATTAATTTTGTTATTTTTATCCGCTGCCATTTTCTGCCAGCCAGTGGAGGACTCAGGCTGAGCAGTTTAAGGAATAACAACCTTTATTAACAAATACATCGATCACAGAAGACTGTCACTGGCAGCGCACTGACTGCAAGAACAAGTTGGAAGGGATACACAGACTCTGATCACCAGTGAAAATTTGAGATAATCGACGTGCACACAGTAGGGATCCTACCCAAGAGGTGTGGCCACGTGGGAAAAGCCAGGATCAGTCCATCAACCGATCCCAGAAGTTATGCGGAGCCTTTCCTAACTCGTCCCCCTCTTAACTCACTGTTACACTATTTCTTTACATTAGGTGAAGCTTGAGTGACTCTAGTCAAACATACTTTGGTTCTCAATCGGTGTAAAATTCCCTCACTTTGCTCTCAAAGACGCAGTTAATAAAACAGAGAGTGTGTGCTCAGGGAGGGATGGTCACACTTTGGAGGAGGTGACTTTGGGAGGGAGGTGTGTGACATCATTACAGTGAGAGCACAAAGAGTGGGGTTCATCTGAGCAGAGCGATTTCCCCACAGCTGCTGATTCAGGAACAGGACATCTCCTCTATGCTGTGCTTGGCAGCTGCTGTGCAGATTGTCTGCTAAGAGGCACCACCGAATTCTCATTCCTGCAGGGATCACAGCAAGGTGTCCATCCCACTCCACCTTCACTTCATCCCTCCTCAGCATCTGCTCCAGGCTGCAGGTGGTGCTGCATCGGGAACTATCATGGAATTAATCCTGTGCTTGCCAACCACACTCTCTCCTGGAAGTAGCAACTGCATTTTACCCCCAAAATTTCCTAATGTTACAGCTTCTATTGGAATGCCACTATAGCTTTAGCCTCAAGATTTTTCCCCAGATGTCTCTAATTTTCTCCCATTTTCCCATTTAATCAACACCATGACTGTAGTCACTCAAGCTTCCCAATATCCAGGTGGAGTTCAAGAGTGTTTCATGCATTTGTATTGCATGGATTATCTGATGTCTGTAGGGGTGGCCAGTGGACTAATTACCTCATAATAATACAACCTTTAACATACAATACCTTTATCGAGGCAAAAAGCAAAAGGGTAAATATCTATAAAACAAATCCCTCTCCCCATAAAAGCAAATTGTGCTGATAGAGAGGAATCATGGAACATCTGGGGCAGCCACTGGAGTATGGAGCAGCCTCCTGCCCAGTGTCACTATCTCAGCAGTGTTTGGAACTGCAGCAGTAAAGCTGAAGCATTTGCATTTAACTGTGGTAATCAACTGTAAAACTGTAAAACACCTCTACCATTGACTTCTTTACCAGCCACAACTGTGAACTGCAGGGCAAGTAAGTCCTTTAAACAATGCCTCTTTTTTTCCAAATCTGCCACCACCAGAGGGTATTGCTTTACATTAGTAACTTGGGAAGAATGCAGTGGTGTTGATGACTGATTATTTTTCAGATAATATTCTTTCAGATTCTGTTAGAATCCCTGGCAAACCAGAGCCTCTCACTGTGAAACTCTATAAAGTTCCATTCAAGAGTTTCCAGGTTCATTCACAAAGTAAATCAAATGCTAAAAGGTTTGTTTGGAAATCCTCCACAAGCACTTCAGCCTTAGTTAACCATATTTCCCCCAGAGGCCAGACTAATGCTTTTGCTGTGGAACATTCCATCAATTTATGTAAATTTAATTGTATGGTAACTGGGAATCATTCTAAAAAATATTTGCTGTTTTCTTTGTACTCACTAACACTTGAGCCCCTGCACAAATTAAAAATTCAACCATAATTTTTTGAGGACCCACTTTGAGGAATATTATTTGAAGGTTTGGGGCATTTACTTGTGAGCCACTTACTGCCAGCAGCCACTGGGCAGGGTGGCTCGTTGCCCTCCCCAGGAATTTGGGGCTTTGCCATGGATTCTGTCAAATTAAACCCCATCTTGCTGAGGAAGGCACATGCAAGAATTTTTCCTGAGTTTGTTTTCCCTCATTCCTGCTATTTTTCCTCAGCCCAGTTAAAGACTGAACCAAATTATGGATGTCATCCCTGGAGGGGATGTAACCAGCACTTCGGTACTCCCAACTCTCAAGCCTGATTACACCATTCTTTATCAAATTTGGATCTTGAATTTGGGTATCAAACTTGGGTTACACCTTCCATTAAACTTGGACCTTTCATTAAGCCTTTCATTCAGTCTGGACCGTGGAGTGTTAAGCTGGACTCACAGTTCATGGTCCATTGGCTTCTCCAGAGAGGAACTGATCCAGCCTCTTCAGTGCCTGTAAATCACCAATCCTTGCACTAACTCCTACAAGGAGGTCACAGGGCTCTGCTGGCCTGGAGCCCCACCACGACCAGTGTTTGTGTTATTCAGAGCACGAGCAGCTTGCAAGCAGCTTGGACCTTGGCAGCAAATATCTTCAGAGTATCCAGGAGGCCTCAGATGAGAGGAACTAACCAGGCTGGATCAATGGGAGCCTGCAAGGGAGATTTCCTGCTGGGATGTCTGTCATACTTGGCCTGCTGAGGCTGCCAAGTCAGAGCTGCCCAGAGTTTGAATTACCAGTGGGTCCCCTCTGTCCTGAGGCTCGGCAGTGCCTGCCTAGGGCACAGCCCGAGCAGTTAAGGAGCAATCATGATCTCTAGGCAGGATAGTGAGGGATACTCCCTGTCACCAATAGCCTGTGCTTCCTCCTCATTCAACAAAATCCTGTCTCCCCCTGTGAGGGACACTCACTCCACACACTCAACTTCAGATTCTTCCTCTCACCTTGAGTATTTTTCCTGCAGTTGTACTCATTCCTCTGGTGACCTCAGGTTTCTACAGCAAACCTTCTGCAGGAGCTCAGATTTCACTGCCAGTACCAGTCCTGGTCTGAAATAATGGTCTCGAGGAGGCTGGGTTAGAGTCAGGGTCAGAGGTCCCCACAATTTCATCATCATTACCAGCACACCAAATGTCTCCATCACAACTCTCAAGGTCCATATAATGTACCAGCTTCTGGAGGAATCTACCCAAAACAGGAGCCTGTTTTTCCAGCGCCTGTTTCTCTCTGTGTCGAGCGGCAGCAAACAGAGTTTCAAGGTGGTCAACCTGGGTTTTAAGGTGGCCAACCTCAGTTTGAAGAGGGTTATTCTGAATCACAAGTTGATCAACTTGGATTCCCAATTTTTCTCCTGTCTCCCTCTCAAAGGCTAAGGATGACTTTAATACCTCATTTTCTCATTTCAACACAGTTTATTCTAGATGTAAAACTGGTTTGGTAACAAGGGTGTCCTTAGATTCTTTTGATGCATGAGAAAAACATGCTACTAAAACTGCACAAATGACATCTTTACCTCTTTCCACTTTAGATTTTTGCTCATTCCTTACATTGTTTAATGTGTTCCATGACTTTCTCTTCATCTTTCCAAAACTTTTGAGCCTGGTCCTTCCCAGCCTGGGAAGGGGCACATTTGTGTTTTCACAGTAGCCTATCCACGGCAATCCTACTGAGTGTGCCAATTTTCTGTCAGATAAAGGTGGGGGGAGGGTTTCCTAGAGCCTTTTATATTTGATCAGTCTGTCAGCACCCCAGGAAACATGAGAGCCTTGTGGCCAGCCAGCCTGTCAGTGCTCCAGAATGGGACCTCCCTGCACAGACCTGTGCACTGGGGTCAATTAACCTTCAGAGTTAAAATCCCAATTTCAATTTAGAAAGACAGGCCCCTCCTGGATTCCCCCTGCTCTTAGTATGTTATCAGTTTTGTCAAGTATGCTACCCATGCCAGAGCCTTCAAAGGACTCAGTTTATGGAATAACACAGTTTATAAATGTAACAGAAAATTGTGACAGGTTAAGGTTTGACGATTGTCCGTGATAGATCTGACTGCAAAAACTTATTCAAAGCAACACACAGATAATCCCTAACAAAGGCAGTCTTGAGATAATCAATCAATATTCAGAGAATATTGTGTGCTCAGTGTTACACCTGAGGAGAGTCCTGAGACAGCAGCAAGACCTCTTCTCCTATCCCCCTTAGTTTGTTGGAAATTATGCAACTTTTTTTTTTTTTTTTTTTTTTTTAAATCTAACTTTAGTCATGGGTTTATTTTGCTCACCTTTGCCCAGGGGGAGGGGAATTGAAATTTCTCTTCAAATTACTTTGTTCATGGGGTAAAGCCTGATGAGCTTAAAATCTACAGATTGGGAGTAGCCAGAAGATACAGAGGAGATAAATGAGCATTAAGGAACATCACCCTGGGGCGGTTGGAGACACCTGGTCTGGGAAAAGATTGATAAGAGAACCAAAGAATGAGGTCCTAATTAACATCAAGGGTGAAGGGATCAAAAACCAATAGGATATCAAACACTAAGGTTTGTGTAAGACCAATGAGCATTAATTTCTTTGGGGTTTGTATGTACAAATATGTGAAAAGTCTAGTAAAGAACCATGTGTAATGGAATGATTTTCACTGTACAACCCGGGCATATATGAATGAAATAATTTCTACTGCACATCCTGGCCAGAATAAAGTAATGCCTTGGATCTCTAACACTGAAAAGATGGTGTTGTTGGAGTTTGTTTTCCCTATAGTTTCAGTAATAATGTGACTATAACTTTAGCCTCAAGATACTTCTCAGTTTTCTTTAATTTCCCCCTAGTTATTTTCCCACATTCTGCTAGTGCTGATCATTTAAAAAGAAAATTTTTGTTTTGGGTCAAACCCAGCCCAGAAAACACCCTCAGCTCCCTCTTTCTGCTCTGATCTGATGGTTGTAGCAAGTCTTATCTCATTTCTTAGCATTTTCACTGTGGACTGTTTCCTCAGCAAGATGAAAATTTAATGCCAGGAATAAAAAAATCCAGAAATAATTGCAATTATAAAAATATAACTGAACTTCTATGGCCTTTCTGGGAAAGAGGACCATTATCCTGCTGATCAATTCTGGTGCCTTTGTTGTTGTTGTTGTTGTTGTTTTGCTTATCTGAGGCCTTACATTTCTTCTGCTGAAACTTCTGAATTTCACATGGAAGAAAATATGTTTTCCAATGTAAAAAGGAAGAAGAATGAACATTTATGCATCTCTCTTTTTACAGAATAGAATGAAGATGAACCAGCTTCAGTCTTGCTGAGCGACAGCCTTTCCAGCACAAAAAGCATGTGGAAAATGCAGTTATAATCGATATAAAGACAAATCTCTGCACTGACCTTTGGCTTTAATGTGAGAGATCAAGAGCTTCCTGGGAAGTGACAGCAGAGGCAAAAAACTCTCTGAAGCCAGAGCACAAAGCAGCAATAGTGGCAGGGAACACAGCACTCTAGTAAATTCACTTGTTCTCTCAGCCTCAGAGCTCAGTGCTGGGGTACAGCCCAGCTGACTTGCAAGGTGATTGCTAATTTCACATCTTTGATTTTTGGACAAAGATGCCACTCCAGTGGCATTTTGAAGGAGTTGTTTTTAACCACTGTGTGCTCAGTGATCCTGACAGTAAAGCTGATGGATGTAGGTCCTTCTCTGGCCTTGAGACTTGCTGGAGTGGAATGTGCTGTGTCCATGCTATTCCCCAAAGCTGTGACTGAACCAGGATGCCTGTTGGGAATGTAGATCTAGATTCAACACCAGAAGTCAATATAGAACTATTTTCTGTCCAGTTATGGAGAAACAATGCAGTGGAGCCACCTGTAGCTGCCAAGTTACTATCACTGATACAGCACATGAAAGAAGGCCATTCTTCTATCCAGTGACAGCTCAGTGCCCAGAATCACAGAACCACAGGATCATTTAGGCTGGAAAAGACCTAAAGATCATCAAGTCCAGCCATTAACCAGCACTACCAAGCCCACCACCAAACCAAGTCCCTCAGTGCCACATTTACACATTTTTTAAATACCTCCAGGGATGGTGACTCCAGCACTGCACTGGGTAGCCTGTTCCAGTGTTTCACAAACATCTTGGTGAAGAAATTGTTCCTAATATCCCATCTGAACCTCCTCTTATGCAACTTGGAAGTAATCTCACCTTGTTCTATCACTTGTAACTTGAGAGGAAAGCCCAAACCCCACCAGGCTTCACCCTCCTAGCTGTCTGGGAACCTACTGAGGGTGGACTCAGCCTCCTTGTCCAAATCATCAATAAAGACATTAAACAGAGCTGGCCCTGATGTTGTGCCTTGGGGAATGAGATTTATTAAATCTAACAGCAAGGCCTTCCCCTACAAGCTGCCTTCAGACTAGCTCTATCTTATTATTTTCAGCAGGACTATACACAGAGCTGGAGCAGGTCCAAAAGGTGCCATTGTGTTATTTAGCCCCAAGTCTGCCTGGCTGGCTCAGTAATAAATTCAGGAGCCATGTCATATTTGATGTGAGCTCTTTTTTTCTGCTGTGGGAGGAAGGCGGAAAGTGTAAAGCTGAAAGATTGCAAAAAATGCCAACACTTTCAAAATCCTGTAACAATATCCACATTATTTGTTCTTGCAAATGGTCACCTTGTTCATAACTGGCCACTGTTACTAGCAAGGACTAATGTAAAGTTTTACCTGAGCCAGATTTGCAGTACAGTAATTTCACGATTATAAGCCGCACCTGATTATAAGCTGCACATTACAATACAGAGTGGATAAAAGGTATCTATCACCATCTGTTGAGGGTGGGGGCAGTGATCCTTATCTCTATGGGAGATATTCTGCTAATGGGCCATCCATTGAAACCAGGCAGGGCATTGTTCTTTATCTTTTCACACCCCATCCTTCCTCCAGCCAGTCATTTTCTGCTCATGGCCATTGAGTCCCACTGTGGGACTGATAAAATTACTGCATCCCATTGGAAGTTGCTCCAGCCAGGGGAAAGAGCCCAACATTTCTTACCAAATAAAAACAGAGGTTTTGGGACACTAAGGGAGCCCCTTTCTCCACTGGACTCCAGGGGAAAACCGGATTTCTCCACATCACCACTGGACCTCCAGAGGGAAACTGCACCTTGTACAGGAGCACTGCTCCAACTGAGCCACATCTGTCACTGCAGGAGGATGCAGCCACCATGGGATGGGACTGCTGCCAACACCCTGCCTGACGGGGTGTCAGGTTGTACTCTGACTTTGTCAGGGTTTGGGGTTTGTTTCTTTGTAGTGCTGTATTTCTATTTTAATTTCCCTAGTAAAGAACTGTTATTCCTAATTCCCATATCTTTGCCTGAAAGCCCCTTGATTTCAAAATTATAATAATTTGGAGGGAGGGGGTTTACATTCTCCATTTCAAAGAGAAGTTCCTGCCTTTCTCAGCAGACACCTGTCCTCCAAACTAAAACAGCAACTTTTTGTTCTTTGTCCATATATAAGCCACACCTGATTATAAGCTGCACTTTGGGTTCGGACCAAAATTTTAGTCAAAATGGTGTGGCTTATAATTGTGAAATTACTGTAGTCATTCTTTGGAGTTTATGCTTGCTGTCCTGGAGGATTTCTTTGTGGGGGGGAAGTAACTTTTATTTGCATATTACAAGATATTTCTGAAAATTATTTAAAGTGCTGCTCAGTGTTTATTCTTCAGAGTAGATAATACCTCACAAATACAGATTTTTTTTTCAGATAGAAACAGCACTGTCATCATTTGAGTGCAGTACAGTGTGAGGGGGATTTGAACTTGAAAAAAAGCATCTCCATTACAGCAATTCTGTATGACTTTTATAATTGTTGATTTAATTTTTTTATCCCCTTGTGTTATTATAGCAGACTACTTTAGAGAGAAAGGTAGCTGAATCAACAGAAAACCTGGACTTCATCAACCTCAGGAGTGCTCATTAGGAAATAAAGTATAGAAGTTTGAAACTTTAAATAAGCTGCTGCTTTACAACATTCCAGCTGCTGAGCTTCCTTCTGTTTTTTCTAGAACACTTGTGGGTTTGCTGCTCATAAAAAAGCTACCCTATGCATCTGCCCTCTAAGTTTCTTAACTGAATTGAAAGTGATGTCTTCAATATTTGGTTTAAGATACTCTGCCTTATCTTTCTAAAGTTATATTTTAGCCTGTTTCCAGATAACATAGTTATTATTGTCACTAAGCAATTACATTAGCATTACAGCTATGCAGGGGGCCACAGACCCAAGGGACAAAGGAAATTGCTACATTAACACATTTTCAGACTGTTCTGCACATCCTGAAATAATAAAATATATTTTTATCTCGTGAAATTGCATTGTCAACGACTGCAATAGAAAGTTATTTTAAACTGCAGGGGATTGCAAAGTTCTCTGGGGACAGTGGAGGAGGGACAACATCAGTACCAGCACTGAATCAGGCTGTGTGCACTACAGACCAGGCTTCATGATCTTTTCATCTGCACAAACATATCAATTATTAGCCCTTCAAGTCACGCGAGAACAAAAGAATTTTTAGCTAGACTTGATTCTAAATTTGTTCAGTTTCAAAGAAGAGTTTAAAAGCCTGAATCCAAAAATCTCATTATTACAGGGGGAAAAAATCCACAGAAAAATCCCTCACGTACGAGTTGCCATTTTAAAACAGTCTGGAATATCAGTTTTATTCCATGACAGCTCATACACTCAGGAACTGGTGACTAGGACACAGAGAAAGGCGTGATCTGATCCTTCTGCAAAGCTCGAGGAGATACCACCAGGCTTTTAGAACAGTTCTGACTGTGATTCCAAGCCATCAGTAGGAACACATGAAGTTTAGGGATGTGAATGGCGAGCTCTGAGCGCGGCTGTTCCCCAGAACAGAGCCCAGGGCAGCATCAGGGCTGGCACAGCTCCCATCCCTCAGTGCCCTGAGACACTCAGAGCTCTGAAATCACAGCATTTGCTCAGCTGGGGCACACTTATCACACACGCACTGGCACAATGGGCAGCGAGCCAAGCTCCCCCAATCTCTGCTGCAAGGCCGAGAGGGAAAACAGATTCCTGTGCCAACCCGTGGAATGATCCAGGGGTTGGCAGAAATAATGGTGAGCTGTGCTAATATTTCTGACTCCTCACGTTATAAGTGCATGACATATTATTGGCTTTTCGCAACTACTGGGATAAATGCTATATGTATAATGTTAAAATAGCTTTTCTGTATGAATATAGGTTCTTTTCTTCTAATAGCAAAAGTTAGACGTAAGTTTTTTAGAGATAGTATGCTGAAACTACCTGCCTAATTGAGATAACAGCCCGTGTGATGGGGTCCTGCAGCTGACACAATTATCAACGCTCACCGGCTGCAAAAGGCCGGGACCACCACCCAAATTAAAAGATGATAAGAAGAGGATTAAAACCACCAGCCACGAAACGCGCATGATCTAAAAAGGCGGACCCAAGGAGTGGGCATGCTAAACAGTTCCCAGAAATTTTTACTATACATGAGGGACTATGAATATGCAGCAGGTTGATGTATTGTGAAGTGAATTTAAAGGGGCGTTTTCGAAGCAACCGTGTGCTCCGGCCGTCTTAACCCTTTGTTTTATGCGCGTCTCCTATTGTCTTTTTATTAAACCTCGCCCAGTTCCTGCCCCTGAGCTGCAGGGCGGTGCCGAGCGGGGACAGGAGGAGCTGGGATCGGACTCTGCTCCCGGGCCAGCCCGGCTCCGTGCCGGGCACAGACCGCCCGTCCTTCCGCACAGGAAAAAGGTGAGCTCGGCAGCCACGGCTTCCTAAAACTGCTGTTTTCAGCCACTGCCGGCAGATCTCAGAGCTGGAAACTTGTATCTCAGTTCCCGTGGTTTTCTGTGTGTTTCAGAGTAATGTAAATATTCAGATCCTCTTGGTATTTTGGTTTTGTTTTGGGTTGTTGTTGGGTTTTTTTTTACATTTTGTGGGCCTGCTTCAAGCTGCAGAGACAGTAATTTATTAAAAAAACAGTTAATGAACGCTGATGAAAGAGGGACAAAACTTCCTTTCGCATCTTATTTTTAACTGACTAAATTTGGACCCAATTAAAACAGAAGAAACAATTGTTACGGGGTGGCATCAGGTGGGCTTCCCATTGAGTTTTTTTGCTGATACAGGCAAATTTTGTGGGACTGGATTAAATTATTGAAAACAACGAATAGACAGCCAGCCTCAGAAAGAAAAGCCTTTAAATTGCATTTTATACAAATAATTGGAAGTGCTTATTCACCATAAAATAGCCACAGAGCACCACCCTGTGGGGATTGACATCCCTGTGGTTTCAAGCTGTTTATCATTCTGCATTTGCAGTCTTACCACAAAAAAAAAGACATCAGTGATTTTTACAGAGGGCAGGGTGGTCTGTACACAGTGCTGGTTACTCGAAGAGGCTCTGCCCTGCAGCCCATCCTGTGCTGCTCTCAGGAAGTAACACAATTGTTCCTGTTGTGATTGCCTCTCCTTCTCATCTCCTTCCACCCAGCACCCAGGGAGCAGACAGAAAACTGTTCCTCATTTGATTTTACCAGGCAGGAGGAGCCCATCTCAACAGCTGCTGGTGCCAAAAGGATCCCAGGAACAGCATCTGAGGAGGTACCTGAAAGACTTCTGCAGCAGTGAGATCTTGTACCACAGAAAATCACACACACAGGAATCACCTCCTGAGGCAAGGGAAATAAATAGGAATTTTTTTTTTAAAGCAATTTGTTACCTTTCATTGCTGAGATTTTTCCACTGCACTTTAAGTGTGCCTGTAGTCATGCAACATTTTTCAGGTTTTGGTTTTGTTTTTCTCAGAGAAAATGTTTGCAGCCCATTTTGATTGCCCAGGAGGCCCAGAAAATCTTTATATGAAAGGAGTGATGAAACCAGACCCAGGAGAAGGAGAAGTTCTTGTGAAGGTCTCTGCCAGTGCTCTGAATAGGGCCGATTTACTCCAGGTATGTGTACATTAAGCAGATTTATGCACCTAAAAACAACACAGATTTTTCAAGCCCCTCTATGAAGTCTTGACAGATCTGATGAGTTAAAAGAGTTTGAACCTGGTGATCATTTGAGAGTTCATAAGGCTGAAAGAGAGATGTTTGTTGATTCAGCAGATAAATGTTTTTATCTGAGTTAGTGCAGTGCTGGGCTGGCATGGAAAGGCAGCTGCCTTTCAACAAAACATGCAAAACCAAAGCTCTGGATCTTTCTAGATCTTAGACCCTTTTCAGGATAATTGACATGAAAAGGAAACATTCCAATGGCACAGTTCCAGTGGGAGAAAATTTATTCAAATTCACATTCAAATTATTAGTTTGAGCTGCAAGCCATACTCTGCAAATTGAGACCATAGTACCTCCACAGCAGGGATTAGCCTGGACAAAGGGGACTCACAAATATTTCAATTTATTCTTAAATATTAAGAATAAAACTTAGGAAGAATAATAATTAGGAAGCAGAGATGTTTCCAGAGCTTAGAAGACCTCAAATTATTGTAACATATATGCAGAGAGCAAAATCAGGATTAAACAAATAGAAATTTAGGCTGGAGACATGTGAATGAAATATTGCAGGTCATTACACCACTGATGTTTGGTTTTTCCTTCCTTGCCTTCTCTTTTTTTTTAACTTTAGAGGAGAGGGAAGTACCCTCCCCCCAAAGGAGCCAGTGATATTTTAGGCCTGGAAGCAGCGGGGCGCGTGGCTGGGCTGGGTCCCGGCTGCTCGGGCCGCTGGAAGATCGGCGATGCAGTGATGGCTCTGCTCTCCGGGGGAGGCCAGGCACAGTTTGTGACAGTGCCCGAAGGCCACCTGATGCCAATTCCCAAAGATATGACTTTTATTCAGGCTGCAGCCATTCCTGAAGCCTGGCTAACAGCATTTCAGCTGCTCCATTTTGTAGGTGAGGAGCATTTGCCCATTTATCCCATCAAAACAGCTCATCTTCCTTTCTGTTACAAAATCCTCTCCTTGTTGCCTCCACTGGAATGTTGTTTGCCTTCAGAGAACCTTTTCTCTGTCACCTTGCTCTTGTGGGTTGGAATCCAGTATGCCAGACACAAATCCTTGAATCTTGACCACCTCTCTCAGGTGCCAGCCTACCCTGCTGATTACATATTTACAAAGAAGGATATGGAAAGATGGTCAGAATGCTTTTCATCTGTATTTCTCAGTTTGAATCACTGAATGTTTGGGTTGAAAAGGATTTTAAAGATAATCTAGTTCCATTCCCCTGCCATGGACAGGGACACCTTCCATTAAGCCTAAACCCTGAAATTATTCTCATGTTTTCCACACACTTGAAAACACATCTTACTTCTAAGGATCTGGCTTCACTGCATGGATGACCATATGCAGAACTTTATCCCTAATTGCTTGTGTATCTACAGTATGCAACATCCAGTATCTTGTTTTACAGAGAGATTATTTGTAGGTAAAATCCACTCTGAGCTGATTTAAAATAGGCAGAAGCCCACACACTTAATTTTAAAAATATGCTGCCAAGGTAATAAACAGTAGCACTTGCCAGGGTTTTCCACAGGCAAGAAATAACCTTCCTTAGCAGTAGCATCTGAAAGACTAAATAAGGAACAAAAGTTCCAAATGTAACTTCCCTGCAGACTTGCTTCAAGCAGTGCTGCTTCCTGGGGATCAGTAGGAGGTTACTTGGTGCCTCACTTTCCAGAGCAATTGGTGAAACACAAATTAATGCAACCAATAGACGGTAAAATGATTGGTGGGACTGGTCTTTAATGTTACCCAGCATTTCTGGTATTTCTCTGTTGATGAGTGCCTGATTTCTCAATATGAACATCCTCCAAGTGTGTTTCCTACTGATGGCATAAAAAGGCTGTGACTGCACTCACTTAAGCACCTTGGTCACAGATGCCCAGAACTGCACACGGCCAAGACAAAGTTCTTCCACTGAGGCTGGTAAAACCATGTCCTGTCAGCACACTGCAACTTCTGCTACTTCTGGACTTCTCTCTTTTATGAAGGCTATGAGGATGTCCAATCATCCAAAGTTCAATCAAGGGCATCTCTTCCAACCTCCTCTTTGATATCTTCCAGACTCTTCATGTTGTAATCCAAGGTGATGCCCAAAGGGTGACCACTTTCCTTATGCCCTCCTCCAGGTAAAGTACAGGAGGGTGAGAGAGTGTTGATCCACGCTGGAGCCAGCGGGGTTGGCATGGCAGCCATTCAGCTGGTGAGACTGGCGAAGGCCATTCCCATTGTGACAGCAGGAACTCAGGAGAAACTGGAAGCAACAGCAAAAGCTGGAGCAGCTGCAGGGTTCAACTACAAGAATGAAGACTTCAGTGAAAAGGTCTTGGAGTTCACCCAAGGTAAAAACCTCTCTGTGAAAGTGTGAATGAACTCCCAGCATGTAGACACACGCTCAGTTTCAGCTGTCACTCGGTGATGGAGCATCCAGTAGTGTAAGTACAACCTGATATCCTGTTCAGCCAGAACGGGCCTTTCCTTGGTTTACTTGTGCTGGGTTCTGCATGGCCTTTGTCTGTGTTCATCTGGGCCATAAATATTGTGCCTTGTTATTGCTGCCTCCCCAAGGAACTGTGGGACCAAATCCTTGCATTTTGGTGTTTGAATCATCACAGAACCATAGCCTGGCCTGGGTTGGAAATGACTTTAAAGATCATCCCGTTTCAACTCCCTTCCACTTGACCAGATTGCTCTGAGCCCCATCCAACCTGGCCTTGAGCATTTCCAGGCGTGGGACAGCCACAGCTTCTCTGGGCAACCTGTGCCAGGGCCTCACCACCCTTAATTCTTAAACTGTTGGAAAAATACAGCTTTTCTAAGCATTTGAGGTGGTTTATGCCTGAGTTTGCTTATGGGTAACTGATTATTCTTTTTCTGTGCCTGATTCTGTAATTCCTTACAAATCACTGTGCCAATTCCTAATCTCAGTAGAAAGATAAATAAGAATAGTAGGGAGGGTTGATTCTGTACCTATAAATAACTAGGTTTTAGTCTTGCTTGAAATTATCCTTAATGCAGTTTGACTTCATTGCTGAAATCTCTTCTGTTTTTACTCGAGGTTCTGGAGTAGATCTTATTTTGGATTGTGTTGGTGCCTCATACTGGGAGAAGAATCTCAACTGTCTGAGCACTGATGGGCGGTGGATTATCTATGGACTGCTGAGTGGAGGTGAAGTCCATGGGGATTTGCTGGCAAGGCTGCTTTCCAAAAGAGCCAGCATCCACACGAGCCTGTTACGGTCCCGAGACAAGGAGGCAAGTAGTGGCTATCAGCAGTGTATGCAGTTTGATTTTAAAATTCATGATAGTTTTGAGAGATTTCTTTTAAAACCAGCGTTAAACATGTTCTTGTCAAAAAACTGTTACTACATACTTGGGAAAATGTCACAAAACTATGATATCATTTTTCTGTTTTTATCAAATTCCTCCCTGAATGAGAGGAATGACACCCAGGACTTCTTAATGTACTTGTTGAGTACCGTAATTTAAATATTTGGCCCTGGATGAAATAAAAACTCCAGTGACAGAGCAACTTGATTATGTCTGAGGAGGGGAAAATAAACATCTCTATTAGGTCACTTTTCAAAGTAGTAACCGAGGTCATTTGGATGCCCATTTACCAAGGAAAATTGGCTTTATGTGGAATATTCTCAGATATGACAGTAAAAGATAGGCAGTGCAGAGCCCCAGGGTAGATTCTGTGCATGGTAAGACAGTTTACAAGTACTGTATCAGTTTGATTTAAATGGTTCTGCACTGAGCTCACACCACTTGCTTTTGGAGAATTTCATTCAATTAAGATGTAATAAATCTAAAAGCTTTCTTCTTCTTTGTAATCTAGATCTGTCAAGTGCTTTTATCTCCATTTCACTGTGAGAATGTCAGGAGGTGTCTCCTTGAGAGCTGTGTATATTTTATACGCCGTGCTGAGACACCTCAGCCAGTGAAACGATGAAATGACCTTGCAGTGTTTTTATTCCCCAGTACAAGGAGCGGCTGGTGAGAGCCTTCACTGAGGAGGTGCTGCCCCATTTTTGTGGAGGGGCTTCCCCCCGTCTCCAGCCCCTCGTGGACAGCGTCTACCCCCTGCACGCCATCGCTGAGGCACACAGGGCTATGGAGGAGAACAGGAACATCGGCAAAATCGTCATCGAAATCCCCGTTTGCTTCAAGAAAGGGCCGCCGCAGTAGCTGCTCCGGGACAGCCGCTGAGGGGTCTGCACTGCGGCCATCCCGCCGCTTCTGCTCCACAGCGGGACCGAGTGTGGGTGGCGAGGAAGGGGAAAAGGGAAAAGGAAAAGGAGGCAGCGTTTATTAAAGAGGTTCGCGTGGCAATTCTGGCACCGCGGGTTGAACGTGTGGGGCCGCCACTGATCCTGAGGGGCGGGGGGGGGCGGGGCCGGGCGGGAGGGGCGGGGCCGGGCTGAGGTCACGTGGGGGGCTGGCCGGGCTCGCGCAGCCGCTTCCCGCGCGGTGCACGCCGGGATAGATCCGGTTCCGTGAGGGGAGCGCGCGGTGCCTGCTGGGATACATCCGGGATTCCCGCCCCTCGTTCCCGTTCGCCGCTACTGTCTCTGCTCCAGGCCTCTTTTTCCCACCCGTGTTTCTGTCCCAGGCCGCGGCCCCCACTCACCTCCCGCCAGCATGGCGATGCAAGCAGCCAAACGAGCCAACGTGAGTGCGCTGCCCCCTCCCGTCCCTGCCGGGCTGGGCTCCAGCTGCGTCCCGCTCCAGGCACCCCGCTGCTCTGACGGGAACGCGGCAGCGGGGGTGGAACTGGGTGATATTAAAGGCCTCTCCTAGCCCCAGCTATTCCGTGGCTTAGTGACTCCTTGATTTAGCCCGTAGGCTGCTGGGTTTGAGGTTTGCAGTGCGTGCCTTGGGTCTAACACACCGCCTGTCCTTCCCCCATCAGATTCGGCTCCCTCCGGAGGTCAACCGGATCCTGTACATCAGGAACCTGCCCTACAAAATCACGGCCGAGGAGATGTACGACATCTTTGGGAAGTACGGGCCCATCCGGCAGATCAGAGTGTGAGTATTTCGGTTTCTTTGGACCGTGAAGGGTTTCAGTGCCAGTGGCAGCTGCGTTTCACAGGTTCAATGCCCTGGAGCAGCGCCCCGAGTGCCAGAGGGGGATGTGATGATGCTCTTAACACGTGAATTTGTTAGAAAATTATTCTGCTGGGAGGTGCAGAGAATGAGCTTAAATTTGAAATTAACTTGGAGAAGTTGATAAAATATGAGAGACTGGTTTGCTTAAGTAACTTTCAAATACAGCTGAAGTTTTACCTTGACTTGGGGTAAAAATAGGAAACACAGAAGTTGGGCACTAACAATTTTCCTTTTTATGAAGTGGGCAGGGACACCTTCCACCTGACTAGGTGCTGTGAGCCCCATCCAGCCTGGCCTCAAACACTTCCAGGGTTGGAGCATCCACAGCTTCTCTGGGTAACTTGTTTGATCGTTGTGTGAGTTTTACAGAGTTGTCCTCACTAAGCAAAGGACACCAAGGGGACACGTGCCAGACAGACCCTTCGCAAGCAAGAAAAGACACTGGATGGGACTGGAGAAGTGGCTGAGGGAACAAGGGGCAGTGTAAACACTGCCTGGCTAAATTGGTGGAATTCTTTGCTAACTGTATAAAGGAGAGCCAGTACTTAAGTTTTCTGAAATCATGTGGGCTGGAACAGCATGATAGAGGACACAGAATTGGGATGTATTAGGGGCTTTCCACTGGAGTGATGCACTGGTGTGTTTATCCAGCAGTTTGAGCTACTAATTCATGTAATTTCCCACAGAAATGTCAACACCATCAGTGCCAAGGAATAACATGTAAGCCCCTCTGTAAAGGCTTTTGTGCTTTGTGCAGTGTTTATCCCACTCTCCTCACTTTGGCACAGATCCCAGTGTGGATATATGTGATGCCAGTTGTCCTCAGGAGTTCTCAGAGGCACCTTAGATACAGTTGTTCTGACTGGAAAGTCTCTGTTGCCATCTTTTAGTCAAGACTTTTGTTATCTGCAAACTCTGCAGCCCCTCTGGGCTCATTGCTGTTATGTGATGTGTGTCCCATCCCTCAGGTGAAGGACATGGAATTGGGGCTCCCGTGGGTGCTGGCTGTGCCTTGGCAGTGGGCTTGCACTAGCAGGGCTGTTCTGCCTCTTAAATTGAGTTTGTGATATGCCAGGAGCCCTGTTCCATCCTAGGGACACATCTGATCCAGACAGCCGCTGACAGCCAGATCTTGTATTATTGAATAAAAGCTCATTGCTATAATAAGAGTTAAATTATTTCCAGACACAACATGGCAGCCCTGAGAAAAGCTTCAACAACCCAGTTGTTGTGGAAAGGTGCATTTCCCTTATGGAGCAAAATACAGCAAATTTTCCTGTTGTTTCTGGCTCTGAACTGTTTGGTGTGGAAAGCAGGGATGTAGTTTAATACCTAGAAAAAAACAGCAAATTGGTTTTTAGTGAAGTTGCATTAGTTCAGCTAATCTCAGTCACTGTGAAATAAATTCTTGTTCATTTTATCTGACCTTGGTTCTGTGCTTGCTGTGCAGTGGAAATACCCCTGAGACCAGAGGAACAGCCTACGTGGTGTATGAGGACATCTTCGATGCCAAGAACGCCTGTGACCACCTGTCAGGGTTCAACGTGTGCAACAGATACCTCGTGGTTCTGTACTACAATGCAAACAGGGTACGTGCACCTGGGCTGGGGAAGACACCTCACACAAAAACAACCCCAGCATCACTTTGTAAACACAGGTGCTTGGGTATTTTTAAGAAATAAAATCCAAATTGTTAGAGGGAGTGAATGGGATACATGGTCAGAGTTTCATATTTACTTGGTGATTTGTGTACATAAAAATGACCCTTGGACAAAGGATGTGGAAAAGGTTTGTGGGGAGTGTACGCTGCAGGAGAGGGCGCAGAGGCCCCACAATTCACAACACATTGCAGCAGGAGGTGAGATCTTGTTTATGGATAAAAAGTCTCCAGTTCTCATCGTCCTCCCTGTCACTGACAGCATCCAGGGCCCTGCAGCATTCTCCAAGGACTAGAATCAAACAGTGCTCTGTGGGTGTGATGGTGATGGACTTCACACTGATGTGGGTTGCAGATACTGGGAAATAACTTGTCATAAGATGAGAGGCTTATTTTGTCTTCTTACATCTTTTATTTTCCTAATTGCAGGCATTCCAAAAGATGGACACAAAGAAGAAAGAAGAACAGCTTAAACTTCTCAAGGAAAAATATGGAATTAACACAGACCCACCAAAATAAACTGATCTTTTTTGGAAAACTTTTTTCAAGCCCTACCATCGAGTTCTTGGCCTCAACATAGGAATTCTTAACAAAGTGTAGTTTTTTTTCTCTCATAAATTTGATGAAATGCTATATGGATTTTTATATCTTCAGATTAGGATTAAATAAATGTAGAGCACACAGAGATCTGCTTTAAGATTAAATCCCCCCAGGCTACATTGCTTCTCTGTGCTGAGGGTGACCTGGCCAAGGCTGCCTTGACCTGTTCCTAGCAGGAGCTTTCAAGAAGGGACCAAACAGGTTCTGTTTGACTGAACAAAGCAAACGCAAGCCCATGTTTGTAACAAGTTTCTTTCACAAACGGGAGAAGATGAACGGCTTTTAAAAGGATGCAGCTGATAAGGGGACTTCACTCCAAGTACCTTGTTCCCAGCGGTGGTGTGTGCTCTGATCAGCTGCAGTGAAACAATCCAGCTCTCTGCTCTGTGTCCCAGTTTGGACTGAGGATTTGGTATGAATTGAAGAACACATGACCAAGATGAGACAGTAGATGAAGGTTTTCATTTTGATACCTGTAGTGTGATTGTTTTCTGCTTGGCATGGTTGAACTGTAACACATTTTCTGTACATACATTTTTAGGGGTAGCATCTGGTGAAGGAAAAGCAAATTTACATTTTTTGGCTCTTTTTTTAGTACTTCTGTCCTGTATATAAGTTGTATGTGATCCAGAGTGTGCATAACCAGTATCTTTTGGAAGTGGGAAAGAATAACCTCTGCCTGTGCTGAGAACTGGCTGGGAGTTGTGTGAATGTGGGTGGTATTGTGCCATGGAAGGATTCATCTGCATGGATGTGATGTTCCACTCCCTGAGCAGACAATTCCCATCCAGTGCAGAAATCAGTATACTTTGCCTGGGATTTGTAATTCAGTTGAATTTGTAATGACAGTAGAATGCACTGTCATAGAGGAATGCTTCTATTTTCTGAAATTACTTTTTTGTTGGAATCTCTCACTTCAGGAACAACACTGTGTCCATTTGGTGAAAAAATAAATGTCTGCATCTTTTGCTTTTTTTCATCAAGGCTGGCTTCGTGCTGTGCTCCTGCTGCATGTACCCTGTGCTGTTAGACAGGAGTGTGGGATGAGGCAGGAGCTGTAGCACATCCATCTCCCTGGGTACAGGGATGTCCTCATGGGAGAGCACCCAGCTGTGGGAACAGTGCCCACATCTCACCTGGAGGAGATCCCTGGCAGCTGCCCTGTGCTGAGCCCCTCGTTTGGCAGCTGGAAGGGACTCACAGCAATACCCACAGTTCCTAGCTGGAGCCAATGAGAAACTAAATACTCATCATTTTGCACTGAATGGTTCTATTTTCTTCATTCCTCAAAGAAACTATTGCAAATTAATAGATGCTCCAGAGAAAAGTTCAGTAATGGCTCATGAAAAGCAAGCTCTGGGGGAAAGCAGCCACAATGGCTGAGGTGTGATTTCAGCTTGGAGCTCCATCCTGCCCTGGGAACATCCCACTGGAGCAGATCTGCCCTGCTTCCCTTGCACACAGGCACTGGGGCTGTGAGCCAGAGCCATGCTCAGTGTGTGCTTAGTGCACAGTTCCTCCTCCTGCCTCTGTCCCTTCAAACCGAGCCTGTTGTCTGCAGCAAGAAGCCGTGCAGGCTGCAGTAATCCCGGCTGAGCTCAGGAGCAGGCACTGGGAGCCCAGAAGCTGGGTTAGATGAGCAGTCCCTCCCTCCATGGCCATCACATTAACACAAGGAGAGTGTTCTCAGGCAAGAACCAGATTGCATTAAAAATATTTAAATTAATTAAATACTCCTGGGAGATTTGCTTCCATGTGAGCTTTTCAAGGATTCCAAATTGCTCTGCCCCCATACATGTACATTTTATATATATAAATACATGTATTTATATGTGCCATGTATATATGTACACATCCATGTACCAACACTTGGATAACTGAAATCTTTTGTACCAACTGCTGGGCATTGAGAAGGCTCCTTGCTGAAATGGGAACTGGAGGTGCTTGTTGCCATGCTGGATTTATGGTTCTAGTAAGTAATGAACACTGGTAATAAATACCAGAGTGCCAATAATGGTGCTGTGTGCTGCCAGCCTTGTTTTAAATCATATGCAAATACCACATTGCTTCTGTCAATAGCAGAGACCGTGGTGCTTGCACTGCAGTGTCTGTTTTGATGAGGATTTGATGTTGTTTGAAAAACATACATAAAAAGCAATTCTTTGGGGCAATAAGATTAATAAAAATTCCTTCAATGAATCCTCAAGATCAGCAGCTTTTGATTTCTCTGAGAGCTCAGCTGCCATCTTTCATTAAATATTCCATTTCATAGTTTTCTTCCAGTGCCTGTTCAGGGCTTTCAATGTCCCTGCACATGTAAAAATGAAATAATAATTTGTACCTGCAAGACAGGGGGAATGGAAATGGAATGCCCAGAGGACTGTTTTGATGAGATCTACTCAAGATTTTGTTTGAAATGTAATATCAAAGAACAGGGAAATGAGTTCAGCTCATGAATGGCAGAGGGGCAGCGAATAAAGCAGATGTTACCAGCCTTGCACTCTGCATCTGTGCTGGTTTTGTGTATGCTCACTTCCCGTTTAATTTTTCAGGAAGTAGGACATGAAATTAAGACTGGAAGGTCACTTTTTTCCATTGAATCTGTTTAGAAATTAGTAACGAGAGTATACCTGATTACCCAGGCAATGACAGTAAATCTTTTCCAATCCATTATACAGGGGTAATAATTTTATGTACTGTGCTGATCGATGATACAATTAAATAAATTAACGCATTTGCAGTGGAATAAAGAGCTGAAGATTACATTTCCTTGAAGACTTAATTTCCTTAAGTATCACAAAGCACAATCAGTTTTCCTTTCAGATTTTTCCTTTTTAATGAAATTGGCATGAAAAATGTAATAATCCCTGTTTCCAACCAAGGTCTCTGCAGAGAGGAGACAATGAGGGACAGATTCATCAGCCAGCTGTAATAAGGATTTTATGGAGTGGGTAATGGCTGGTTTGTGCTGGGAGGGCTGCAGGGAAGAGCACAGTGGCAGCTCTGCAGATAGAGGTGATAAGATCAGTGATGCTCGGCTCTCAGAGCCCAGCAGGAATGTGGTTTACCTGGTGAGAAACCTGCAGGAGTAGAAGGACTGAGCCATGCCCTGCCCTTGCCTCAGATGCAGCAGAAGCTCCCAAACAGCAAGGCCAAAAGAGGATGGAGGGAGCACGGGGCCATTCCAGGATCTCTCACACGATCCTTGGCATTGCCATTCACTGCTGGGGCATTCAGGAAAGGGCCCAAAGCCAGTGCTGCTCTCTGGGGAGACCCCACCTGCAGAGCTGCATCCAGCTCCAGGGTTCCCAGCACAGGAACAACATGGACCTGTTGGAGCAAGTCCATCAGGATGATCACAGGGATGGAGCACCTCTCCCATGAGGAAAGGCTGAGAGAATTGGGATTGTTCAGCCTGGGAAAGAGAAGCTTTGGGGTGACCTAACTGTGGCCTTCCAGTACCTGAAGGGAGCTGACAAGAAAGATGCAGAGACTATTTACAAAAGCCTGGAGTGACAGGACAAAGGGGGAATGGCTTCAAACAGAAGGCAAGGTTAAATCATAAATTACAAAAAAAAATTATTTACTGTGAGGGGTGGTGAGACACTGGCAAAAGTTCCCACAGAGGTTATGGATGTTCCATCCCTGGGAGTGTTCACGGCTGGATGGTGCTTCAAACAACTTGGTTTAATGGCATGTGTTCCAGTCCATGCCAGGAGGTTGGAACAAAATTGTCTTTAAGGTCCCTTCCAACCAAAACCATTCTGTGATTATATCACACTTTGGGCTTTTTTTTTTAATAAGCAATTAACTTAAACTAGGCCATTGATAGGAACAACTTAAATCAATGCGCTGAATCAAACAGTGTTTGACAGGCACAACAAAGCCACACCACCTTTAACCAAGACTTTGGGAGGTGCAGTCTGTGACCCAGTGGTGAAAGGAAGGCCAGCAACAGAGGCCAGGGCAGTGGCAAAGGAGAGCTGGATCTTTTCAAATGATTTGGGAAAGCTGGTGGACATCAGATCCAATTACCAATTTTTAACAGGAAGTTAGCGTGCCCTAAATAAAAGAACTATTAGGGGATGTGTAACCCAGCTGCTGCAGTGACCTGAGATTTCCACCAAAAAAGGGGTTCTGAAAATCCCTTCATTTCTTTATGGAAAGCAGAGTGAGAAAAAAATTTACTCCACTCAGTGTATAAAAATTGGTAAGATATGGATCTATGGGTTTATTAATTAACAAGCTGAAATAAATGCAGCTTTGTGGGTGAAATTAACATCTGGAGAGAGAAGACCACGAGCCATGGTCACTGGCCAGCTCACCAGTCTTGCTTTTCTGTTCTCATTCCCTCTCCAATTCTAGGAGGTGTCACCTGGGGTCATCTCTGTAGCTTTGCTGTCTGACAGCCCAGGCTGGGAGTGTTCTCCTAACACAGATACAGAAACAGCACAACTGTCTGAAATTCTACCATCCAAACATCTGTTAGTAGAAAACCATGCAAATAGTTTATAGCCAAGTTAAATAAAAGTAACATCATGACCCATTGATGCCCTGGTTTTCTACAGCAAAGAGGAAAAATGAGCCTAATGGAAAGAAATCAGACAAGGCAAAATAACAGCACAGAGAAAGCTTTGCTGATCAGGTCCTGCTCCAAATGCAGGTAAGTAACAGTCAACACATCTTCCTGTCTCCAGAGCAGAAACCAGCATTTCATAAATTCATATAATAGCAAATGAAATGAATATTGCTGAGTCTCAGGTGCCAGAGGTCCAGTGCACACGGTCAGTTTGCAGCCTTTGTAAACAGCAGCAGCTGATGCAGCCTAAAAGCCCTGCAGTATTCAGTGGCCACATCATCCCACAGTTCACATTTCTTTTGAAAGGTGGATGCACATAATCCTGGTCTCTTCTAGCCTTGCTCAGCTCCAGTAGAAAATACTACACTAGTTTTGCTGTTGTAAAGGCACAAAATTAGACCAGCACCGTGTGTCTTTGACAAGCAGCACTTTCTGTCTCTTCAGCAGCCAAATTTTGGCCAGAGTTGAGGGGCCATAGAGGCAGGGGAAATGCAGAGTCAGGAAAACTATCCCAGCACCCCTTACTTGCATGTCCCTGGTACCTCTGGTCCGCAGAGATCTTCCACTAGGCCATCACTAATAGAAGCACTGCATGGAGCTACAACTATTTAATGTAAGAGGAATAATTAATGAAAAATGGGTTGATGATTGAAAAACTTCTTGTACAGCAAAGAGCATCCCGGTAGCCAGAAGAGAAAAACAGGATGAGAGTTGGTAAAGTATCAAGATTTTATTGTTTTATATATATACTTATAATTCTTAAATGAGACAGTATTTTTTAAAACAGCAGCAAGCAGAACGTACAAGTTGAGAAAAGTGGCAGCGCAGGTAACTCTGTTTGGCTAATGCCCGTTCATGTACAAGGCGTACATTGGATTTTTTATTTTTGAGCACCTTTTGTGGTTTTTATTTTTTCTTGGTTTAAGTGTACAGTAAGGCAGTGGTTTTTTCAATAAGGAATATATATATATATATATATTTATATTTATATATATTTTCAGTCATCACTGTGAATTCTTCGTACATGCAAATTAAATAAAATGTACAACTTGGAAATGTTACACCCGGAGATATTTTTCCTCAGAGCAAAGCTTCTAATAAAAGGCAAATACAGACACCACAAATTTATAAAAGAGAAGGAAGGCATAGGAAACCAAGAGTCAGGCGCTATTGACAGGACAGCTTGAGCAGGGAAGGTTGGGATTCCAGTGAAGATTCCTCCCGCCACTGCAAGGCAGGAAGGAACGGATGGTTATTAACAGATGTCTCCAGCCAGCTCCCATGGCAAGGTTCACTCTAACCTGAGAAGCTCCACGTCAAAGAGGAGCGTGGCATTGGGAGGTATGACCCCAGGGTGGCCTGTGGCTCCATAGGCCATCTCAGGTGTGCAGGTCAACTTTGCTCTTTGTCCTAAGCTCATCTGGGTTTTGGATGTCAGAGAAAGGAGAAGACAAAAAAAAAACCAACAACAAAAAAACAAGATTAGGAGGAAAACAAACAAACAAACAAAAAAAATTACTACCTGGCAGATTTATAGATTCAGGGAATGTTGGGATAACCAGATTCATAGAACTGTTTAGTTTGGAAAAGACCTTGAAGATTACTGGGTCTGGGGCTTGGAAGGAGAAGATCTTTAAGGTCCCTTCCAACCCAAGCCACTCTATGATTTTGAGTCCAAATGGTTTTTCTTCAAGCTGAAGCTGCCATAAACAGCTCAGGCATGGGCATGGGTCTCTTCACTACTTTGGCCCCTCACAGCAGTTATTTAAACTGCCAGAACCAGCCTGGAAGTGACACAAAGTCTTTTTAACAACATGTTTGTGTACTGGGGCAGGCTGCAGGAAGTCTGAGCTCCTTCTGCAGAGCACAGGGTACAAGGAACCATCAGCAGGCACTAGGAAAAGGCCCTCACAGCTCTTTATTAATGAGAGATCAGTACCCAGCATAGCCAGGTTCAGCACTTATTTCCCTAAACTCAGTTCAAGCCCCATGGTAACCATCTCACTTATGCTCCTTATCCAGGCAGAGAGCCCTTGCCCTTGGGATGGGCAGGAATGCTGATTTCCCTCACTCCAGGCTGGCTCTGAAGGGTACAGCTCACCTAGATCTGGAGTTATCTACTAACTGGGTATTTTGGAACATTTTCAAACTGCTGTTCATGCACCATACACTGACGTTGGAATATTCAGTGGCTAATATGAAACATTTCTTGTTTGACAAGAAACATCCCAGTTTGAAGCAGTGATTTTAACTCAGAGCTCTCTCCCAAGATCAGGCACATCACTGGACTACAGATTATGTGACAGCTACTGCTGAGAATTTTTTCAGGTTGAATATTTCAGGCTCTATAAAATATACCAAAACTAGAGAGTCAATTACTTTGGGTAGAAGGAGAATGTGGATATGAACTTTCCCAAGGAGTGCTGATGGCACAGGGCTGAGGATGTCCCAGCCAATGACCTCCCCTGGAGATTTTGTATGGGGCTGGCTGTCCAGTGCTTGGATGTGTCCCTTCAAACCAGGCAGCTGGTAGGTAATGCCTGGGGTTTTAGGGATGAGACAAACTTGAACTGTCAGAAGCAGAGCAGAGAAATGCAGACCCTGCTGACATCTGACAGTCATTACACCAAGATTTGTGAAATCTGCATGCAGGTCATAGGGAACTGCCTTGTTCCAAGAGACTCTGTCCAGCACACTCCCCAAATCCCTCAAACCCTGGGGTGGAAGGAGACAGCCACGAGCTTGACTTGTGTCAGTGATCCACTAGGAGGAGCAGGAGGGCAGTGTGTGGCCACACAGGTTTCTGGAATGGCTCTCGGCCACTCATTTTCTAAGGGACAAGAGTCGGGGACTGAGAGTGGTCAAGGAAGGGATGGACAAGCACTTGTTGATGCTGCTTTATCTGCACTGGCTTCTGGTTCCTACAGCTCTGCAGTCCTGAGCTCTCTTAGGCTTTTCAGCAAAGCAAATAATAAACAGTCCAACTCAAATCCTTCTATTTTTCACAGTCTAGGATTCTTCAAATGGACTTCTCTGGCTGGAGAGAAGGGAATGCTTGCACTGCTTTCTCCATAGGGCTGGAAACCCTTGTCTCTTCCACCTCTCTCATTCCTCAGTGGATTGTTTCTCATTTTGCATTCTTCCCTTCTCTCTATTTAAGCATAAGGAGTTGTTCCTGTTAAAGTTGTTCCTATAAACTTGCCTCCTACACTGAGCTCTTGGATCCTGAAATGGGAAGTCAGGAGGAATCTGCACCCTGATCTCATTCACTCGTGCTCTTGAGCAGTCTGATCACACTTCTTGTGTGCATGGGCCCTCACAGCACTGCACAAAAAGCAAGACCTGGCAGTGAATTGTACTGTGGGGCTTTTAATGTGCTGGGACTCACCCTGTAACAATGGAGGGCAGTTTTCCTTCTCTCTCTCAGCATAGGGTTGGTCAGTGAATGTTTTGCAGCTGGGAGCTTGAAGCCATAAAAATGTATCACTGCAGTTTGGTACCTCATTCAGACAGGGTCAGAATCTGTAGCTGGGTCATGGATGTCATCAAAAAGGGCAGCTTGGGCTTTTATGGAGTAGCTGAATAAGATCATTCCATAAAAAACTGCCACCTCAATATTTTAGAGGCCATTGCTGTCTGTGTGTGGAGCCACCCACAGGGAGGGACAGGGCTTAATATGGCATCTGGGGAGGGGACTTCAGCTCTCCCCTCCCAAATACACACCACAGGGAAAGACTCATGAACAGGGGATAGCCCTGGGTGGGTGGGTGGATGGATGGATGGATGGATGGATGGATGGATGGATGGATGGATGGATGGATGGATGGATGGATGGAAGGCAGAAAACTACAGGAAATACCATTCTTTCACAAAAACACTCCATATACTACTGTGATTTCCACTTGGTCCTGTCACCACTGCCCTGGACATTGCTGAGCTCACACACCCTTCAGCCAGCTCCAGTTTCAGCCAGAACAATTTATTAGTACCTGTGTAACACCTTCTTCAAATCCTTTAATGACTTCTTGCCTGCCAATCTTGAACCTGAAAGGCTTGTTTCTGTCTCTGGAGGAATCAAACTTCTTTCCATTTTGTAGCATTCCTGCCAAAACAAGACACACAGTTTCAGTCTGAGCTACATCTAAATTTAAGTGCTGGAGGAGAGGGAAGGAGTGAAAAATTAATGTCTTGGTCACATCAGCTGCTCATTTCCATTTTCACTTTGAAGCCTCATTCAAAAGGTAGGAGAGACAACTGCAGTGGTACCATACCTTTGTCTTCCTGCAGTTTAAGCTCTAAAACAGATTTTATTATTCTCAATGCAATAGGTTACAACCCACATTGCACCAAACATTGCACAGACATACAGAAGAGCTGTTGGTTGCACAGTGGAGCTCCCTGCCTAAGTGGATAAAAGCAGCCAAGGAGCAAGTGGGAGGCAGCAGAGGAGAGGATCCCAGGACAGGTGCCTGATCCAGGGCTGCCCCTAATAGCCTGTGTTACACAAACAGGGCCATCCCATGTCTGTGAAACCTCTACACAACGTGACAACTGCATGTGTCTGCTCTCATAGAAAGAAGAGACTGCAGTCAAAAATATGAAAACAGCAAAGGTTTATATAAATCTACCACCCTGGCTCTTCCTGTTTTCATTCAGCCACGTGACATGGTCACAGAACACATTACTCTTCCTTTGGATGGGCACTGTTTCAGTCCATGGGTTTTGAACACATGGCAGATTGCTCAGCAAATGGACAAACCTTCACAGAGCACCACATGATTAACTGTTCTCCCTCTCTTTTCAAATTGGGGATAATTATGGTAGCTTTCAATTTAGAAGTACCTGGTACTTAAGATGGTTTACTCTGAATTTTGCAAGGTTGGGTTGATATTTATATACTAGAATCAATCCTTTCTTTGTTGTGCTGTAGAGCCAGTGCTGTGGGCATACACCATGACTCTCCTATGCAAGGAGTTGTACAAAGAGAAGTTCATTAATCTGAGAAAGACTCAGGTTGCAAAGACATTAACAAGTTCAGCTTTGAAAGAAAATGCTGAGAAAATAGTGTCTTTAAGATCCAGTATCAGTCTTACTAGTTTATTTCCATTAAAGCAGTTATATTAACAGATCAGCTTGATGCACAAATTTTATTTTTCAGTGAAAACCACCAGTTATTGTCTAATAACAAAGAGGCTTGCTTACCAAGTCTGTACTATGAATCAAAGGTAAATATGAAGAGATGTGCCAGAATGAAAAACAGAGACTAAAAAGTTCATTTTACAAACTTTTAGGTTTCTAAGATGTAGCCAGCTACTTCTGAGCTAATTACTCAGAGAAAATAGATAATCATGTCAGAGAAAAATGCACTTGCAGGGAGCAATTCATCTGGTTAGATCTAGGGATGTACATTAGGACATAATGAATCACATCCCAGCAGTGCCTATTTCTGTGCAATGAATAAAGGGAAGTCCAAACAACAGCTCAGACATAGATGTCCCCAAATTCATTAGTAGTTAAATCAGTGGCAATGCAGTTCTGGAGTTGCAGTTATGAGCACAGTGTTGGATTATTCCAGTGGGGTTCTCTGTCCAGATATTTTATATCAATATTAAAATCAAATGCCATATTAAGGCAAATTAGCCAATAGCCAAGACCAACATTTGTCCAAGTTGGTCTTTCAGACACACCTGTGCATGTGCCCAAGGCCTTAGAAAGAAAACTATGGAATAACCTGCCCATAAGGAATGTTTCATAACCATTACCCTTAGTGCCTGACATAATCCTTTCGTTTTTCACAGTAAAATAATGAAGTGCTGTAGGTGTGCTCTGATGCAAGTACACAGAATCACAGAATCAATGAGGTTGGACAAGACCTCTGAGATCATTGAGCCCAACCTGTGACTCAATGCCCCCTTGTCAAACTGAGTGCCACATCCAGGTGACTCCACCACCTCGTGGGCAGCTCATTTCAATGTCTAATGATCCCTTCTGTGAAGAAATTCCTCCTAATGTCCAACCTAAACCTCCCTTGGCACAGTCTGAGGCCATTTCCTCTTGTTCTGTCATTTGTCCCCTGGGAGCAGAGCCTGACCCCCACCTGGCCACACTCTCCTGCCAAGGAGTTGTAGGGAGTGACGAGGTCCTGCTGAGCCTCCTCTCCTCCAGGATAAGCACTCCCAGCTCCCTCAGCCACTCCTCACAGGAGTTACCCTCAAGACCCTTCCCCAGCTCCACTGCCCTTCTCTGGACTCACTCAGCCCCTCAGTGTCCTTCCTGAATTGGACACAGAACTCAAGGAGTGGCCTCACCAGCACAGGGGGAAATTCGCTTATTATATAATGGATCAGCTCAGTGATAGCCACAAACCCCTCCAGGCAGGCTGGGAAGCCACAGCAGCTCCTGATCAAGGTTTTCCAGCTACAGACTAGGATGTAATATAGCCTGTACTGGGGGAGGGCAGGCAGAGAGAAGCAGCTCAGGGGAAACTCTCAGGCATATAATATAATCCTTTTTGAAGTATTTGATCTTAAATTTAAGTGACAGTCCTTCCTCAGAGCACTTTTATTTTTAAACACATCATAAAACCTTATGATTCTATGAAATGGAAGGAGACTATTACAGAATCCCAATATTTAATAGTTTTAATATTAAAACTTAGTACTGTCATTACAGTTTGCATGTTCAAAGGAGTACGCAAACATTAATTATCCTTCATATTAGCCCAAGGAGGTAAAGAAGATATTTATTATAAAATAGCCTCAATCTGAAAGTTCAAATTCAGATGCAATCTTCCACACTACTTTATTATGCATTCATTTCACTTTGTAACTTAATCCTATTAAAACTCTTTGCTTGAAGCTCTGATGGTTTACCAAACACCCCACATCAAACCAGTGGCAGAATCAGAATTAACTCTTCAGAGATTCTGACAACAGCTCCTGGACAATGTTTCCCATTTAAAGTAACATTTCCATCCTCTCATGAGCTTGCTAGCTTGATACACCATTTAAAAACTAATTCATTGCACTAGAAAATGCCCATAGAAGATGTGTTAGGCCTTGTAGAAGAAATCAGGCTTTTCTATATTTACAGCAACATTCTATTTTCAGCTGAAAATTCATGAGCTTATGGATTTATAAATGTAAGTTCCTCTGTCATCACCTTACAGCTTTTGGAAGAGAAACTGGGATGCAGAGTCAAATGTGTCTGTATTCACTGAAGCTCTGGCAGGAGGGTCAGTTTTTATGTGAGTGCCCTTAAAATGCACATGCAGCCTGGAAATGAGTCAGAGACTCCATGTGCCCTGAAGAAGTTCCGATACAGATTTAGATGTGAACTTTAGAGCTTTTCTATCTCTGGTTCTGAAAATTAGAGTTGGCTATGCAGGCTCCTGGGAGCTAAAACAGCACAATGCTTTATTTTCTCTCTTGCTAATGTACCAATTGATTTTTTTTTTTTTTGGTGAATAAATTGATTTAGTTCATATTCTTCAACAGGGATGGATGCCCATCTTCAGCCTACATCTTTATTTATCTAGCTAACAGCAAGGAGAAAAAAAACCACAATCAGGAACTCAGCAATGACATTGTTTTGCAAGTCAGAACAGTCAATAAGAGTTTTGACTGAGCAAGGGCATCTATATGCCTATATGGGTACTTGTTTAAAAACCCCTAGGTTTCTGAAAGGGAGCAATCATTGAATGAAAATAATTAATTGCACAAACTTGAGTTATCAGAATATGGCACAGATTTGAACACAGTCCTAACTGAAAATCAGGTTTTAAAAATTGAGTGTAGAAAGACATATCATGAGTCTGACTGAATCACTGATGTTCAGCTCATTGAAGGTGCAGATTAAAGAGTAGATGGATCCTTTTATTAAGGAACATAACCACAGATCCATCCAAACTGCAGGACTGCAATGCCATTTGGGCTAAACTGGCAGTGAAAACACAACTGCAGGTGAGGTTCAACACAAGTTATTACTTCTTATTAAAACACAGGTGTGTCTGCAGCTGTGTCTGCACTACTTTTTACCACTGCACTACTTTAGCTAAGATCCCATCACTGAAGTCTGTTTCCTAAGGGGAGAGGGCTAATGAGATGACACTGTCTGCACTTGCCTAATAACTTCTGAATCTTTGAGCCAATTTCAAACACATTTGGCAGAGGAATAGGGATCATACCAACATTAAGATGCTATGCATGTAATGAAAAAAATCTGCATAGAAAGAAGAGACTCTGAGAGCTTCTAGCAAGAGAAAGGCTCAATCTTTGTTATCAGAGAAAATATTATTGAGAGGTCAGGAATGGAAAGGCTGGACCACAGACTACGTTACATTTTGCTTGCTTTTCTTCTTTCATCTGAGAATGATTTAGCAGGGAATTTAAGCAATCACATAGCACAAATGCACAGAGCCAGCCCAACTGTTAGACACCTAATACCTATTGTCCCAACAAATCTCTGCCTCAAACCATGGCCAAACTGTTATCCACACTAAGGATGGATGGACACTTTACACTGAAGGCCATCCACGGATAGTCTGTCAAGCTTCTGTGCCTGAACCTGGAAAATTCACGTGCAAATTCCACTGCTGATGTTACCCAGTTGAAAGGCAGGAACTTTTCTCAAACTGTCATCCAGGCTACTCCTGTGGTTCATGGAGAAAGAGAGGTATATCCAAGGATGATTCATCTTACCTAGATTTGGATGTTAGGATTGAAATAGCAATCCTGGAACTGTTTATCATTCTCAGTCAACTTACAAAAGGTAAGGTACCCTAAAACAAATGCTGGACTGCCAGGTTTTTATAGGGCCTGGTGAGGCAGTATTAACTCAGCCATCCCTCCCTAAGTGAAGTAGGCAAAATTGCATCCCAGGCTTCACTGACTCCCGTGTTTATTGAATTATTTGTCTCTGCAGTGTTGACAAATTTTGGCAACCAGAAGATGAAGATCCTAATCCAGGACAAACTCTTGATTTCACTAGTTGCTCTCTTTTTATATGTAGAGCAGGATTCTCTTATCTCACAAGTGAGGAGGGGATAAACTGAATTACATAGGTGACTTTCAAAAAACAGCATCATTCATCTATGAAGTATTCCTTTCCCTCATTTTTTCAACCACTAGTTGCCTACAGAATGTAAAGGGAATACATATGCTTGAAGACAGCTACCTCCTGAACACTCTTTGGCAGCAGAAAGAAGGGCAGTAGGACACTATCCTGTTTCATTTTATGTAGACCAGAGGCTCTTCAGGACAAGAACTATATCTGATGCCCCTCAATGCCACCACATTTCCAAGTATGCCCTGTAATCTGCTGTTAGGAACATGTCTTTGGGTTTGGTTCCTAGGACTTTCTGAGGAGTCAATGTTGCTGTGGGTTAAGAATTTTTTTATCTCAAGTGTTTCTCTTTTTCCTCATAAAATATATTGCTTCTATGTAAAAATATATCCATATTCTGTCAGGGGAATGTATCAAAGGCTGGAAATTCTTATCTCCCCCCACCACCACCCCCATTTACAACATGCAACTAATACAAATATCCACTTTTAGCCGGGAAAAAAAATCTGAAATACTGTGGCAAAGCATTCCCTGCATTCAGTGGTGTTCCCACCTTAGCTTGTGGCTGAGTCTCAAGCCAACACACCTGAAATATGTGTGGTTTCCCTCAGGAACAAAAACAATTCCCCTATGTCTTGGTGTTAAACACAGAGATCTGGGTAACAGTTTTCTAGGCAAATACTGTTAGTGCTGTGTGTTTCTTTTTCCCAGGACCTAAATCAGCTCTCCAACTCATTCCATCAGAATCCAGATGTGTATCAGTCAGAGATCTCACACTTCTTCCATTTTAATGTCATTATTATCTCAAAATTAAATTCAGTGTTTTACACATTTCTGTTCTAACAACAGCTCCCAGTAACTTGTGGTTATACCTGGCTGCTCCTGCCACAACACAGCAGCACACGCCTCTGATTTCCTTGATTTGACTTCCAAAGCAAACTCTTCGGGACAAATTTATTTTCTCATTTATTTTACTGATGGCCATTGTAATGGACACAAAGAGTGTTGAATGTGAGCTTGAAGATGGTTTTGTTTCCCATGCTATGGAGGAATAGGGGCCACCTTACTGTGTCCTGTCTGGGGACTTTGGCAAGTGAACCTCAAAGGGAAGCCTTGCTTTTCCAGGGAAAGGTTTAGTACCACTGCAAACACTCAGTTTTATCCTGCTAACATTTTCTCTGCTTAATGTAAACAAAGTCTTATGTGGAAAAAAGGATTTACTGTCTTAGGTTGCATTTTCCTGACTGTTTTCAACCCCTTAAGAAAAAAAATATTAATACTTGAAGGGAATTTTCAGTCTAGAGGGATAATAGTTGAAGAAAAAGGAGGAAGGGGATAAGCACAACTCTGCAGCATGTCAGCTCTTTACCACAATTACTTTGTTTCGTCTAGAAAAGAAAGAGCAAGGACTTGAATGTGCCATTTGTTGCCATGACAAACCGACTCAAAGTGAAGAAGTGGGAAATGGATAGTGGTGGTGGGCACTTCCCAGCTCCTGCCACCACAGTGCACTTCAGTAACACTTCATCTTTTGAACACAGGCAGCCTTGCTGCTTCATTTTCTCCGTGTATTAGATACTCATATATCTTTAATGTGGAGTAAGAGCAGCACCATCAATTATTTATTATGCAGCTGACAGAATGCAATGAAGACACAACAGACAACTCTTCAATAATGCATCACCGTGGGCTATGAATCACTGTTGTGTACAACCACAAGACAATATGAAAGAACCTTGCACTTAGCTCCACTTCACAGCCAGGAAAATTACCTGCAATTGTCTAGTTCACTCTGCTGAAAGGCATTATTCTGTCCTAGTGGCTTTAGGGATTTGCATACTTTTAAGAGAAGGAAAAGGAGATTTACCTTCAAGGGAGATGAGGCTCACTAAGCATATTCTCCATAAGTTGTAAAGAGACCCAAACAATTCCTCTGGTACCCTGTGTCACCTTAAACAGTAATTTTATTTTAGAGTTTGATTCTGTTACTGTTAAAAAGTTCAGCTGTAAAATATACATGTATTGCAGCAAAAGGCAAATTTAATTGGAATAAGCACGGCAGAATCAGGTCAGTGTGGGAATGCTGATGAGGGGGACAATAGATGTCTAAAGCAGCGTTTTAGAGGGAATCTATTAATAGAGAAATACTTTGGATCTCTTGTATTGCTATCCCCAAACACCATGTCCTGTAACACAGGGAGAGGGAATGTTCCTCACTGGTCTGGGTGTTTCTGTCCCTGCCCTCTGGTAGCAGCCCAAAAGCACAAAGAACAGCTCAAGCATGGCTGTAATACAAAGAAGAGAGTCTGCAAGTTTTCCCACACAAACACAAGCAGCAGAGCACCTAGTGCACCATGGGAACAGAGCAATAAAATAATCTCTTTTTCTTTTCATCTTGGTTTCATTCTCAGTCTCATCCTATGCCACATGTATTTCCTTCCCTCTTCCCCTTTTGTTTCATGGTTGCCTGTGTTCTGGGGCTGTGGATTTGACATTTTAGCCTGTGGTACGTACATAGCCGTGCAGATGACCTCCCACAGCAATTTACACACCTGTGTAGCAGGTTAAACCTCACTGAAATAGGTGTGAGTGTCACAGCCACTGTCTCTCAGGGTATGGCACCAGAAGAGCCCAGCGTGGAACTCCAGAGCTCTCAACACAGATCTGGGTGAGGCAGCATGGAAAAACAACCAGAACATCTTCAGGGATTTCTTGTGAAAGCTCTGAGCATGGCTCTGAGATCACATCAGAGGGGACTTGGGGAAAAAGCATCAGGTTCTTAATTCATCCTCTGCTCCTGGTAAGAAACTGCCAGAAGAAACACTTTCCAAGTCCAACATGACAATTTTATCAACAGTTAGGAGTGCTTTAATGATAAGCTCTTCTCAGTTTGGGCTTTTTGTGGTTATCAGGTGTCTTGGTAGAAATGTTTCCTTCTGAATAAAATTTGTGACAAAATCCTTAATTTAAGTGCAACACTTCTGATTGCCATGGCTTAAGCTAGCAACAGTCTAGTGACAAATCCACCCATCTCTACTAGGGCACTGAATTAAGGGGCCATGGAGAGAATCATAGAATGGTCAGGATTGCAAGGAACATCAAAGATCATCTCATTCCAACCCCCTGCCATGGGCAGGGATACCTTCCACTACATCCAGCTGCTAAGGGCCCCATCCAGCCTAGTCTTAAACACTTCCACAGATGGGGAATCCACAGCTTCTCTGGGCATGCCCAAAGACAATAAATTTGAGCATGAAAAAGTATATTATTTATGTGTTACCACTTAACACCAAGATGTTAAAATGGTGTGTTGGCTTTCAGGGCATTTGGAACTGAAAAATAACATTTCTCTCCACATCCCTGGTGAATGGATGCTCTTTCTTTCCCATAGGTCCTTGTTTACTTGGTTCTTTATCACATCCAACTTTCTTAACGCTCAGCATGGTTACAGCTCCTTCACAGAGTAGTGTTTTACTGAGACTCATCTTGATAAACACAGCAATCATCTAACATCATGCACAGGACTCAACAGCTACTCTGTTCTTAAATAAGATGGAGAAAAGGAAAAACATTCTTCAAAAAAGAGGGAAACACACAGGACAGAACCAGAGAAGTAAATAGCTTATAAAAATGGGTGTTTACTGAGCCAGTATGTCAGCCAGCCACAGTCAATATGCCAAGATTACATATACTCTAAGAAAGTCAGACACTGCTGTTCCACCATGACCTCATATGTATATAAAACATACATAATGCAGAAGTCCAATGCTTTTCATCCAGGGTGTCCAGCTTTTTGATCTAGACTGGTCAGACATCCCTGTAATATCTTATTTTAGAGATGTGGTATAAGCTAGCATTATGCAATAGCCCCTCCCTTCACAAGTGTTTGGAGAATTCCTGGGGAGTCATCTCCTCCTGCCTGCGATTCCACGCAGAAAAATGAGACATTACTTCACTGACACCAATCTGAGGCCACCAAGGGGCCTCATTGCAGCATAACACACAGAGTTTCCAGGGTGATCAGGTGGAACATGCTGCTGGTTCACTTAAGAGATGAGTCCCTTGCTGGGATGGAAAAGACAACTTGATGCTGTGCTCTCCCCACTGACCTGGATGGACTGTAGACTCCTAGGGAGCTAAAGACAGTCAAGCTTAATTCCATCCAAAATTACTTGATGACAGTCAAGATTAGTGAAAAAAATGCAGCTTAAAACCAAGCTGGCTCTGATGTGTGCACCAAATGCCTTCCAGTGGATTATGTTGCCTGAGGTTCTTTAGATTTGGTGACCACAGACCTACCCAGTCACTTACAGAGTACCAATACACTCAGCAACCCTGCTGTAGGAATGACAGCAGATAGGGCCCCTTCCAGTCAATGAATAAACTCTGAGAAGGGTTCATTAACAAGTTACATGCTGGGAAACCCTTATTGTATTGTCAGAAGTTCAGCCTACCATTAACATCAGATAAACCCAGCACTCTGCTGAGCAGAAGCTTTGTCATTTGCTGCAGGACTCTAGTGGAGAAATGTTTTATTTTACTTTTCTAGACCTTCATTTTAAAAGGTAGATGAGATACACTCATCAAAGGGACAGATTTTTCCATAGATGGATAGTTTGCTCTTCCCACCTACTAGGAATGCACTTGCTTTCCAAAAAAAAAGAGTATTTTTGCAGTATTGTTTTCAATGTAAACAGTGTTTTACATGCTCCAAGGCAGACACTGCCAGTGTCATAAATATCAATCTGCCTGTAAACTGAGTTTGTTCTGAAATAATATTACTACTAGATTAATTTTTTTGCCATATTTGTTTCCTATTTTTGCTCATCATTCCTGATGTTGCAGATTCTCTTTGGTGTGAACTGATATTAATGAAAGTACAAAAATATATGTAACAGTTTGAGACCTGGATCTCAGTAATTTAAATCTACGTTGAATCATGCACTCAGGACTTTTCTCCAGAGCAGAATCCTGCAACAATATAGAACAGTGTACATTTGTGAACAGAGCAAAAAGCTGGATGTCAAAAAGAATAGGCTGTGTCACCAGACAGCTGTGTAAGTACAACTCACCTTCATTTTATTCCCTATCAAACAAGCATTGTAGTTTCACCAAGGTCAGCCAGTCAATAGCATACCCAGCAATAATATTATTAACCAATATTCTTTGCCTTGGATATCCTGAAAGGTTTCATTCAGTAAGCCTTAAAGTATCTTCCAAGCCTCAGGGGAAAGGAGCTATTAACAGAGCAGTTTGTTCTTATAAATAGGTCTTTTCCATCTCTAAGTTTTGATCTCAGTGATCTTATAAATGAACTATGGAAAAAGTAGCAGCTGTTATCCTGACAGATGGATCTCAGGCACTGCTCTGCTGGACATTAGAGTCATCTCTCTGAAGAACAATAGGAATTTCCAAGTGCCTGTATCTATTTTCATCTCCTTAATAAGCCACTCATGTCTTGGGCAATGAAGAAGCAAGAACACAAAACAAACATTTTAGGGGACACATGTCAGAGAAAGGGGTAAGAAGAGGGATATCACCCATTAGGGACTTTCTCCTTGTGTTTTACTGAAGTGAGAGACTGAAAAAGAATCAGAAGTTTCTTACAGAGGCAATAGGAAAAGCAGGCACTTCCAGAAGGTGAGATACAAAAAGCCTGTGCACCAAGTGAAGTGCAGCCAATAGTGAGGCAGCAGGACACAGTAAGTACAAGGACGAACCTCAATTTGAATCTCTTTCTAAAATTTAGCATCATCATTCATTCTGGATGTAGAGCTTTGAATCTGGATTTAAGGACAGACAGAATGCTGAGAAAGTCCATCCTTTTTCAAGGTACTGCCACCCACCCTTCCTATTATAAACACTTGTCAAGGCACCATGAGTTAAACTCCTCCTTAACCTTGAATTTAAACTCATGTTCTTCACCTTTTCTGATGGTACTCTCATCATCAGACAACCAAACACTCAGTGGGATCACCCTCTATGCTCTCTCCTTGAATCTCTACAGCAGCTGGAAAGAGAGAACAGTGGAATTAGGAGAAAACTAAACAAGTAGTAATTAGAGAGCTCAGAGGCATGGGCAGAGATCTGGATCCCAGTTCCCAGACTCATGGAATCACAGAATAGGTTGGGTTGGAAGGGACCTCAGATAAATCATCTCATTCCAATCCCTCTGCTATGGGCATCTCTCCCTAGCCCAGGCTGCTCCCAGCAGGGATGGGGACACCAAACCCTTCTGGGCAACCAATCCTTGCTCCCAAGCCTTGTTATCAGCAGTGCCTGATGTGTGGGGTTTGTCCCTGCATTGTCCTCGCTGCCTTTAGTGGGAGTTTGAGGGTGGACTGCACAGAGCACGGCCTTTTCCCAAAAGCAGAAGTGTTTTCACACTCAAGACTGCTGCAAACAAAAGACATTGGAAATTAAGCCAGTTTAGACACTACAAATAGAAATGGTAGTCAGCGCACAGACACAAACAACAGAGATAAACATTGTCAAAAATACCTCAACAGCACAACAGAGTGGACAGCAACACAAGCTGAGTGTGGAGGAAACAGCAAAGCACTACATGAACAAATGTGTTATTACACCAACAAAAAAAAGCCTGAAGATTTCAGGCTCTACAGTGAAACGTGTAATATTATTATCTGTAAAAGCAAAGACTGAGCTGGTGCACACATTGCATAACTCACAGGGACTGCTGCAGACCAGACTGTGCTCTGTCCCAGGTCACACTATCTTTCAGAATCCCAGCATGTGAAACTGAAAAAGTAGCATCTATACGAGCAACTTACTATGTGAAGTTAATAAAAATTTGTTCCTAGCAATCAAATTACAAAAACATTCAAACCACAGTATCAAAGGTTGTTTTTCTGTGGAAAAAATAACCAATGTCCTGTTCAATTTCCAAACTTCAGAGAAAATACAGTTTAGGGTTGAATGGAATTAAACATTTTGCTTTAGAAAATAATAAAAAGAAAAGGCTTATGTTCATCTGAAATGTTACATTCTAGGAAGATTTCATTGTTTGGTTTTTGAATTACTAGTATTTAAGTCTATTTAAAATTCAGCCTGGATGAGGTCTAAGGGGTTCTTGAGCACCACCACCTTTCCAATCACATAACACCAAGTACTGTGTAAAAGACACCAGAGTTATTGAGGAGAAAAAGATAATAGGAAAACAGAAAAGTTTAAATTCATAAGAAGCTTGCTGAAGGGGAGGCATATCAGACAAAACCCAAATACCCACACAGCCAAACCAGACAAATGAAAGGCAGAACTGTGCTAAAATTTGGATCAAAGAAGCTGAGACTTATGTGAGAGGGATATTGTCATCTGGACTAAAATTAACATTCATCCAGAAACTTGGGTATTCTACATTGCTTTTAAAAATAATTGAACAGCTCTTCCCTGACCAGGTAACGTGGCTCACTCTGTAATCCATAAGATCTAAAGTTATGGAATGTGTAAACATTCATTCAATTCATTTAAGTTGCTGCTTCCATTTTCCCATTTTGCACAGGGGAAAAAAAAAAAGTTTGTGGAAGTTACTTTCTGTCCATTTTGGGAACCATTTTAATGCTTACACACATATCTGCTGATTTACTGGCTGCCTGCACAGGGAGTTTCAGTGATCCTGCTCACAAGGGCAGCAATCACCCAGGATTCTGGGTCTTAGGAAATCATTCATCAGACTTGTAAGTATTCTGGCTGCTTGTGTCATAAAACACTTGCCAAGAAAAAAGGAAACAAAATGGAAAATTACAGCTATTATACTATTTACTGTATCAAAAGTCTAAGACAGACATAACAATTCTGGTAATTCAATTATTGATCTATGCATATTTCTGTAATTTTTTTGTGCTTTGCCCTTCTCAGTCAGAACATCATCTGCCTTGCCTGTGCACTGGTGTTTGCCTTCTAGGAGGAGGATTAAATAATGCCTCCTGTCCTTATGGATCCTCCCTTTTTTACTTGCTGTTCACAGCCTTCTTGGAGAGGTGATCACACATTTCAAAACCCAGTAGGGTTGCTGTTCAGCAGCCAACTCTCCAAGAAGAAAAAAGCTACCCACATATAAATTTTTGCGCAGCTTACAAATGACCCAGTGAGGCCTTCTGTGATTTGCTCTTAGTACTAAGGTGCCTTCCACAAGACAAACAGCCTTTCCTGCAAAAATCTGAGCATCCAGATCTGGAGATTATAACACCAGACTCCTAGACAGCAAATCTCAAATTAATATTTTGCTAAACAGTTTCACAAATACATCTTCCATCTCTGCTTCCAAAGGGTTTAAAAGAAAGTAGAATGATTTAAAAAAAAGAGAAAATAAAAGGGGATTTATAAACCACATGCATTTGGCTTGCACCACTGCATTAAGCAGACAAGTAATTTTTGGAGCAAATGTAACAGTCTGCTTCTGTTCAGGTGTAATATTTTTCTACCTCTCTTACACCAAGTAATGTGTTTAATACAGGCACAGCGCACCCTGCAAGCAGCCAGAACTCCAGCAGTGTTTAATTGAATCTCTTTTCCCAAACTCCTATGTGGGACCATGAAACCTAAATATTGGTGCATTGCAGATTGTCATTTTTAGCTGCTGCAATACCCTGTCTTGTTTTGGTCCCTACTGCCAGATGACATCATCTTGTAGCAACTTTTTCAGTGGAACAGCCAATGCTGCTTTTCCCAGGATATTATTGACTAGAAATCCAACAATAGCAATTTTTTTTTTTTAGCAATCTCCTGCTGCAAGTAAGACTGGAAGGATGCGAAGGAAGAGGAAATTACAGAATCCTATCAGCAAGGAAGATCACAGGAGGACCTGTGGTCTTGTGCAGTGATGCTGCTGTAGTGCAGCCTGAAGGTGGATCATATCTACACCCAACAATCACACCAGCAATATCAATTCTTCAGAGCTGGTGCATGTGTGGATACATACAATTCTATTTTCTCACATCAGCTTGAGCTTTGTGTCATGTTCTCTTCCTAGTAATCTAATAATGGCTGGAGGTGAAGCCCTAGCAGTGAAAAAAAACCAACCAAACAAACAACAAAACACAGAAAGGTCGTTTGCCATGGTGCAAAGACAATTTCTGCTGCAAATGTTTCACAGGCTGAGAGCACGACATCTGGCTGTCATGTAACACAATTATAAGACAAAATACATTTGTCTTGGCCTCCACATCGTTTCAATTTTAGGGATGAGCTGTGCATGTTCAAATCAAACATCAAACTTCCTCTGGGTGAGCTCCAAGATCTATGTTGACTCTTGGTATTGCTTAATAAAAAGGGGAGGAAGATTTAAACTACAGATTTTTATTGGAATTTTTTTGTTGTTGTTTTGGTGGGGGGGTTGTTGCTTATTTTTTGATTTTTTTTTTTTTAGTAGTCTAATGCTTTGAACAGCCATTAAAAGGATATGGAGTTTCACACATGACATGAAGCTGACAGTGAGCATTTCTAGTTATGGCACAATTATTTTTTTACTCTAAGGCAGACAGACTCCATCCCAGTGACTGGAAGAACATGTTATCTGATCCCTAATTGGTTTAACAGTCCATAGAACCTTTTTAGGCTGGTGCCCAGATATGATCTCTATTTCTGCCTTTGTGGTGATAGTAGTACTCACTGAGTGCCTTGGGCCATGTCTCTGTTTGGTTGCTTACATCTCAATCACTTCAGCTCAGAAAAGAACACAAATCAGTGTCACCTGCATTTTTAAGGCTACAGGAACATGTAACCCTTGTTCTCATCTTGTTCAGAGCAGCTTCACATCCTGTTGGCTCTGCCAAAGTGTTACAGAATGCAAAGCAGAGGCTCTGCTTTTTTATCTGCTTCAGAAGCCTTTGTGGAGATTAGGAAGTGTTGCTCTGCTCTCTCCCACCTTGCTATCTGGACACAAAAGTTCTATGCCACCTTGCTATCTGGACACAAAAGGTCAGGATTCAAGCAGGGGTAAATCAATAGAACCTCAAAAAGGTCAATAGAGCAATGTGAGCTCGTACTGCCTGAGAAGAAATTCTCACTGAGCCCTTCCAGAGATATGAGACTTGGGATACAGGGTTTCCCCACCATGCAGTCTGCAATAGATATAGATATTTTCTACTCTCCTACACAGTCTCCCTAGCTCCCTAGATAGTCTATTCAATTTCTTGATTTTTTCCCCCTTTTTCTCTTTTTTCTTTTTTTTTTTTAATTTAATGTAATTTTTTATTTTTTCCTCACTCACTATATTTAAAGACAATTTGCCCTCCTTGAAGCCAGAAAATAAACATATTCTAAACCTTGCACCACAAAGATTTTCTAATATGGAATCACTCTGCTAAACCCAGGACTACTAAACCTTGGTGGGATTACAAAAGACACAGTGGAAATATCTGCCCATAACTTATTCTTAACAGTAAGAAACATTTTCTTCATTTGTCCTTGTACCAAGAGTCTACTGAGAGAGTAGGAAGAAGAAATTACAGAGCTTCTCTCAGTGTCCTTGCACATACACTATGAAAGGACCAGAATACGAGAGAGATCTTCATGGTTTAATTTGTGTGAAGAAAAAAAAAAAGTATGAGACATGAAAATAATTAGGTTTCAACGTTTTTTACAGCAGGAGCAGAACATGACATAAAAATTAGTGTGTTGGCTGAGCACAGAGTAAAATGAACGTTTCATTACCTTAAGATAATGACTGTATTTTATTTTGTTTTATCACAAGTTCAAAGAAAATTGAGCCAGGTTTATTTTGGCTAGGTTTGCTGCATTGGTGTGACTGCTAAATATAGGTAAATCAAACCAGAGCTCCCTACTCAAGTTTGACCCTATTAATAGAAATATGCATAACCCCGAGACACTCCTGCATTAGTTAGTCTGAGTCAGGGCAGACTCCCTGACTCATCCAAATTGCATTTCTCATTTTGGGTAACAGGGGCATGGATGCTACAGGAGGGGCAGTAAGTGATACTTGCATTAACACCTTCATTTTTGGAAATTTGGTGTGCCTGCTACAAGCAGCTTGAGGAAGGAAGGCAAAAATAAATAAATCAAACTCTGGCTTGTATAGAGAGACAGCCATCCTTCCCCCTGTGGGGAAGGAACAAATTAGACAGTGGGTCAAAAGGAACAAAACCCCTCTATCCTGCTGTTTACTTGCACTGCCACATGCCATTAAATGTGTATGTCTTGGGGGAATGCCAACCTGCCCCCAGGAAAATCCGGCCCTTGTTGAGGAGAGTCATCATTTACTGCTGGAAAAAAAAAAAAAAAGAAGGAGCAGGGGTAGTGAGAGGCTAAGATGATCAGGTTTAACTTTCACTGGCCCAAATCCAAATATGTAAGCAAAGGCTTAAGAGAACTTTCTACTCATGTCTCTGTGCCAACAATAGATGTGGACAGGACAAATATTTACAGACCAAAAGTGGAGGGAGACTAAATGGGGAGAGTCAGACTCTGCCTGAAGTGCTCCTGACAGTGCTGAGGCCATGGCAGCTTGGGCTGAGATGAGTGCAGGCTGCAGACAGCACAGGACAGGACAGGCTGACCCAGTGCCACAAGGGGTCTGTGCACACCTCCTGGTCCTGGGCCATGCCAGCTGCCTTTCCCTGGGGGCATTAACAGCACCACAGCCATGCTATACATTCTACAGAATAACCACCTCGCTCTGAAGTGAGCCCAGGCAAGGCTGCCCCCGGGCTAAAACATGTTCAAAACAAACAGAATGGTCCTGGAGACCCGGTGGAGGTGTTTGCTTTTGTGCTCCATGCCCTGAATGCTCTCTTTATGCATCTCTCTGAGGCCACCTCACTCTATAAGCATCTCTCCTCAACACCCAAACGTGTTGTAACATTACAGGAAAATGAGGTATTAAACGGTAACTTGGTTGAGAGATGTCTCTATTTGCCTTTGAAAACATAAAGTAAATATCATAGTAATACCTGCGTGTATCATACTGGTCCCTTCCTCCGCTCTCCTTTGCTGTTCATCTTCCTCAGCTGTCTGAGAATGAGTTTCTCTTAATCCATTTTTTGCACATTTAAGCACAATAGAGCTCTTGAATGATACTACAATACAAACATAATCAAATTCTCCTTTTGCTGTTCCAGGAAATAATGACAGTGCTATTAAAAAAATAATAACTCTATAGTAGTGGGGAAGATTTTTGAGAGCAAAACTTTGTCCAAAAGCATCTGCATTGAAAGCAATCAAAGAACCATTAAAATGGTTGTTTGGTTGTGATAACTGGCTAGCTCATTTCTTATTTTCACACAGCTAAATGTGTCACGCACCCTGGAGAGCAGTTTATCACTGTGAATAAATTCAATCTGTAGATTTCCCCAAATTTCCATTCCTGAATACTTCTGTATGAAGCCCAAGAACTGCCACTGGCTGATCACTGCAGGACAGATCTTTAGCAAGCAGAACTGTGCAATAAATAGCCACATCCTGAAGCATCTAAATACAGGGCTATAACTGCATTATTTTCAACCATTTCAAAAGCAATCACCCTCCTTCTTCCTACCCACCCATGTTTACTGGAATAACTGGAAGTACTTTCAGAGATGCATGGAAAAATACAGAAATTGTCTGAAAAAGCAGTTATGTAATACAGGAGTAAACACAGATCTCCAGCTGGATGTTAAATAGTGAACTATCTTCTGCTTCTCTGTCACTTTGAGCTTTGATGCCTTAATGTCCTGATGTCCAAGGCATGCCCAGGTGTACAAATGAGCAATTTTCTATTTACTTTTTCTCCTAAGAAAATAAAATCAATAATGTAACACCACAAATGTCACAAACTGCAGCAACAAGCAGCTTTCAAGAAGTAGATGAACATTCTTCCTAGTAGCCCTAAGGAGGCCCATAAAGCAAACACAACCCTGTGTCCTCACAGATAAAACACTGTTTACCTGCTGTGACTCTCACATTGCATTGCAGAGTAGCAGGAGGGTGTTCCTTGAAAATTCTCTGCCATGCCCATCAAATTCCTTGCTTTTTCTCCTTCTGGCCTGTACATGCCAGAAATTAAGACAGGCATGTCCTGACCATCTGCAGGAGATAAATCATGCATGGGACATTCTTGTCATCAGGTTCTCAGTCTGCCCTAAGTAAGATTAAATAGAAGACACGATAAACTGCCCCGTGAGGCCAGCAGCAAACTCTGGGACTGGCTCCAGAGCCAGGCTGAGACTTGTGAGGTGAGTGAGTGCTCCATGCACAGCCTGGATGCTGCTCCGTGAGCACTTTGTGTGGTGCCGCCAGGAAGCAGCTCCAGAACGCCGCATGCGCGTGTGGTATTGCTACTGCCAAGACAAATGTAATCATTCTCAGTCTAATCCTAAAACCCTTCATTCTCTTCCTTCTGTTTTGAGCTCTGCTTCTGTTCTCCAGTCAGAAATCTCTAAGCAGGCGCTGACCTGTCTGATCCCAGCTGGGGGCTGAGCCAACATGGATTAGCACCACCGGAGAGCTACAAAATCACGGCTGGGGCATGTCAAGGTCATGGATGTTTCCTCAGCTGAAATTGCTCTCTCTCTCTCCTTTGCAGCCATGTATCTTCGACCTCACTCTGCAGCTTAGAGAGCTGAGACTTGGGGTATTTCCACATCGCATGCTGGGGTCACGCCAAGGCTGCCCTCCGGATCAGACTCAGTCTATATTCAGACAGTGAAACACAAGTGCAACCCTGAGCACTGCCCAAGGGACTGTGCCTAAGCCTGTCTGGCAGTTCAACACTCTGCCAGGGCCCAGGAACACGGCAGGGCAGTCTGCAGCGTGCCTGGGGCAAGCCTGTGATCAGGAGCTGTGGCTCACACACCTTCCTGCTCCCAGCCCTTGTCAGCTGTAATGCAGACACAGCCTGGGGTGCTGAGAACGAGAACGTGCTTGTCTCCAGCCCAGCAGAGCCTCTGGAGCCACAGGCTGAACGTGCCACATCTCCTACACCTGTGACTCACATGTACATAACACAAGGCACTCAACATCTTTTCAACATCTTTATTACATTAACTAGCAAGTACTTAAAATTGCAAGCCAAATGGGACCAATCTTCATTTAATGTGGCCAGACCTGTCTCCCTGATTCATAACATCAAAAAGTCCAGCAAACGCTGAGAAACACACGGTGCCTGCTGCAGAGCCACTCACACAGTCTCCTTTAAACTGAAAATGTACACAAAATGCAGCAGGTAGCAACCAGATTAAAAATGTCACACCAACCAGGATAACAGAATGTAGTATCTGGTTTCATACAGACTTTGTATTATATAAAAATGTTGGTTGAAGATACAGATTCCTCCCAACATCTCTGCAAGGCTCACACCAATACATCCCTGACAGAAACACAACCCTAGTGACAAGTGGCACAATTTTTATAACCACAGAATCATTTAAGATGGAAAAGACTTCTAAAATCATCAAGTCCAACCGTTAACTGAACGCTGCTGAACACTTTTTTGCACATAGAGTACAAAGGGCAGATATTTGAGGTAATTAGGTGACTAAAGATGCAGTAGCCACACTGTGGGCATTTCAAATGCACCTGGGCATCAAACTCCTTTGATTTCAACAAAATTATTTTACAAACTTCACAACTCCAAATATTTTCTTACATTTTCCTCAGACATGAAGTGTAATTATCACAAAGTTACAGTAATTACGACCACTTCAAAGCCTACACACCTTTTTAAAAGTTGAACTTCCTACACTGTTCAAAAACATCTATGACATTTAACATTTAAATAAACTCCAATTCTTAAAATTGAGAAAATTGACAGGTCAGAACATTGCAAAGTTCATCATGTCCACACAGTAAAAGCTATGTATTTTTATTATTCAGTGTGAGGAGCTTGCACTGCAGCACAGCAGGCAGCCATAATTCTGACACTGAAATTTCATATTGCTCTTCTCAGCTTTGGTGTGTAAATACTGGGTAGTGGAATATATCCATTGATGTGTGTGTTAATGAGAAATTTATCACTATTCATGCTTGTATTTTGATGGAGTATTCATAAACAGTAATTCTGAGTCAGCTTTGACCTGGCAATCCCCACGGAACAGACTGACATCCTACTTGGCTGAACTTGCTCACAAAGCACATCTGTCATTTTAAACCTGAATGTATTTCTGCCCTTGTCAACCTGCTATCTCATTATCTCACTATTCACTCTCAAAAGAAGTGATGAATCATGAATGCTGGGGTACAGCGAACCAAATACACTCAATAAAATTAACCTCATTATGTCAGTTGTGAGTAGCATGATGAAAATCTCTGAGGGTTACTCCAACACAAGAAAAGAAGAGTTGCGTTCTATTGAAAATAATGATGAACAGATACTTAGAGAAAAATCAGCAAAATCAGGGCTACAGGTGAATTTGCATTTGAGAGGTTTTGCTGTGTGACATCTTTCACAAAGGTTTTTTTGTGTATTTGATCACTAGGTCTAGAAAATACACAAAGTAAGTAGCATTTTATACTTAAACAGAACAAAACTGTTACAATATCAACTGGAAAGTCTTACACTCAAACTATCCACAGAATGAGGCTGTATTTCACTGATAACAAGAAGCCACCCATGTTATTCCTTGCAATGTCTATGATGCAGCCCTGCATTGGGGAAGGATCAAGGTGCTCAGGATCACCATGCCCAGACTGCACCACTGCCACCTGCAGTGCCCAGGGATGTGCAGGCAATCCCAGGATCCTGCTGTGTGCACACAGCCCTATCCATGTACAAGTCCTCTCTATGGAATCAGAGCACTACAGGCCACCCAGTGATCCCAGAATTTGTCCCTAAACCACCTCCAGTGTTAGCAGAACTTAAAAATCAAGGTGAATTTCTGTGCAAGGAACACAGGCTATTTCCAGGTGGGACTATTTTACTTTACAATCACTCTGTAGGGAATTTTTCCATGCTTTTTCTAGCGTGGCTGTTTTTATTTTTCCCATACACAGATGTCCTTGAGGTATGCTTAAAGCCCAGACTGTGAACACTGTTTGCTAACGTCGGGTTTTCCTGTAACACGATACAGTTCTGATGTGTGTGTGGCACAGAGAACCTCACAACCACGCGCCCTGGGGGCAGGAACACAGCACAATAAGAGTCCAAAAGTCCTCTGCAAAACAGAGCAGAGCTGACAGTGGGCCAGGGCTTCAAATGGCCAATGCCCACTCCTGAGAACAGCTGCTGCAAAAACTTGCTTTGCCTGTACCATGTTGATAAGGCAGTGTTTTCCAGAAGAGTCAATCAAATACAGTTTTTAAAGAACAAAGTAGTGGGATGTCAACTAAACGAGACGTGATGATTGCAAGGGGATTTATGCAAACAGTGTTTGTTACCCTGAGCAGCATGATGGCTTGTCAATCTTCCTGAGCTGCAGATGTTTCTGTGTGCTGCAGATTCCCTTGGAAAGGCTCCCTTCTGGTAGATGTTGCTGTCTTCTGCTGGGTATGTCTGGTACTTATCATTTTTTATAGAAAGAGCCATTACAGCTGTCTGGTCCCAGTTCAAATCACAGGTTTCTGCCCAGTAATCCCCACATCAAAGACATACCTTGAAGTCAAACACCCATCTGTTTCAATGCAGCTATTTTGGTTTTCATATGCAATAAGCACTCTCTAATAAAAATTTTATCAACCAAAGTGGTCTAAAAACATAATTAAGTCCTCTGGCTAAGCATGGAAAATTACTTTGAAACATCATCTTACATTCTATAATTGACCAATCATTTTTAAATATCCTTTTGATATATTTCAATTACTTTTCTGAGAAGTGACCAGTTCTAAGGATGTCCAGTGCAAGCTGGTGATCAGAATGCAAGTGGATGTAAATGGTTCCAGAGCTGTACTAGCTCATTCTTCATATCTTGCTGACTTGTCCTCTGGTATCAGTGAATTCCACCCATGGGAGGGCCCCTTTTTGCTGGTGCCAAGCATTAGGACAAGACACAACAGACAGAATCTGATGCACGGCAAGTTACACCTGCACATGAGGAAGAACTTCTTTCCTGTGCTGTGACAGAGCACTGGAGCAGATTGTCCAGAGAACCTGCGGAGTCTCCTTCACTGGAGATATTCCAGGAATGTCTGAATGCAATCCTGTACCATGTGCTCTGGGATGACCCTGCCTGAGCAGAGAAGTTGAACCAGATGAACCACTATAGTCCCTTCCAGCCTGACCCATTCTGAGATTTACCTGACCACCACTGAGAAGCTGGAAAAGCGGGTAAGTTTTGATTGACACCATTTTGTAGCTGGCATTCATATCTATATAAGAAAAGGTATCAAAGATCTGGACACATGAAAAATGGAATGCAAAAGAAGAAAAGTAACTGGCATGATCGAACCTAGGGAAGCAAATGAGTTCAAGTTCAAACATTGTTATGGGGGGAGTTGGACAAATTACCAGCCCAGCCCTAAGAACCATGAATCTAGGAAAGGCATGAAGCCTCTGGGACTAATCTACACTAATCTGGAAAAGAACATTGAACAAGAATGTAACCAAAGCTTCCAAAATACAGAATTACAAAACTGCTACTTAATGCATCTATATGCCAGAAGTGATCCTTGCAATTTCTTCTTCTGGCTTCCTACTCTAGTGGAGGCTACAGGATTTTCACTAAATAATTCCTGTTTGAATTAGAGCTGATTTAAAGATTTCTCAGGGAGGTGAAGTGATTGCAATTATTGATTGGCATTCATTTATAAATCAGTATTGCCAGTTCACATGTATTCCTTACTATAAGGTGAACTTATAAAATTTCACTTTCCAGTTATTATATCTTTATGTCACTTGGTGAATGAACAGATCAATTCAATTGTCTTAGCAAACCATCCCTTAACAATTAGGCATTTTATGGCTTTTTGGCCAAAGAACAGCTCAGAGTACATGCTCAGTTGACAACCAATCACCACTCCCAAGCCCGTTTCAAAGTCACTGCTTCACATGACAAAGTGTTGCTATCTGTAAGTTTGTAAAGAGTTTTACAGCAACTGAAACACATTATTTAGTTGTGACAGTATTACACAGTGATCCCTCTTACTATGTATCAATGACCTATGGGATGAGAACATTTACTTAGGATGTATCTGTTAATTTTTATCACCTTTATATCTTTCTCCACTGATAAAAACATCACAGTGGGGCTGACACCAGTCCATTTTAAGGTCTACAGGAAAGTCTTCCATTCAATAAGCCAATTTTAGATCCACATGGTTTTTTTTGTATATTTTTAAATTTCGTATTCAGGGTACCATAAATTCCTTGCAGATCATGACAGAAACCCTCATGATCCTCTGTAAACACTATCCAGCCATCCACATACCTACTCCTTGAGAGCCAGCCTGACAAGATTTTCTACCAATGGCCCCAAAATTACCTGTCAGTGTTTAAAAGGCATTTGGATGATACCTTTAATAATATGCAGTAATTTTTGGTTAGCTCTGAAGTGATGAGGCAGCTGGGCCAGATCACGGTTGTAGGGCCCTTCCAACTGAAATAGTCTATCCCATTTTTATGGCATCCTAAATCAGAATTTTGTCACTATTACTCACCAAAAATACAGACGAGAAAGACCAACAGAACAAGGTACAACACAACATAGTACATTTCAGATCTGTAATACTGATACAAAACAAGAGTCAGAATTTATTTTAAAATGTTTTGAACACTAAAAACCCACACTCACTTTGACCTAAACTTTCTAACATTATAATCTATGGTCTTTATACTTATACTGTTTTTATACTATGGCACACATACACTTGTATTAGAAATATCTTCCTTGAATACATCTAAAACCAGGAAAACTAATTGTAAAAATCCACCCTAATCCATTTTAAATGTATAATGTTGATCCCATATTTAAGCTAATATTGTAATCTGTTGTATAAGATATGCATCGCAGTTTAAAAAAATCTATGGTGTGCTGATTTATTTTTTTCTAAGTTGTTTCTCCAACTTTCTGGCAAACAGCAGGGAGAAAAGCATCCATGGGTTGTGGCTTCTACTCATAAAAAAGTCCTAAGTACCTTCCTCATATGAGGGGCCTCTCATCAAATCCATCCTCACTCAGGCCAAAAGAAATATTTCTAAATTAGCAAACACTGCTTCACAAGGAGGAGTAAATGGACGGTTCAGCAAAATAATTTTTAAACTTTAAAATCCAAGAACCATGAATCTTTTGCAGGGGAAGAAATAGTTCCATCATCTTGTGCAGCACTGTCACTACTTCAGTGTAAGGCGGGTTATTTAAATGCTTCACCCTGGTAGTGCCTGTGACATTCAAGCTGATACCTTCATCAGGATCTAATGTAGTTCTGATGAATCCTGCTCAGTGACAGGTTTATACAGGTCATGCTCAGAAGTTACCTTGGCTAGTGACAGTGATTCATTTTCTGATAAGGAGCTAATTATAAAAGTTGGAAATTTTTAAATGCTCAGCAGAAGGGCAACAGTTAAAACAAAGTGATTTAAACGAAGTGATGCACAGTGAAGTAGTCAATATATTTATAACAATAATTCTTTCTGTATAGACATTTGTTTGCCTATTCAAAGTAAAATGCTCTCGTTGTGCACCACAATCTCAGCCCTGGAATGACTGTCCACCCACCACTAAATAACTGTGCAACAAAAACGTACTTTAGCACCAAGTTTCATGAAGGAAATTTTTTGTCTTCTTTCTTGGGAAAAAAAAGTCAAGCAAATTTATTCTGAGAACACTTGTACGAACAAATAACAGCACCACTAGAGAGTCCTCGTCACAGCAGTGTTATACATATGGACCATGCTAACAAGACAAATTTGTCCCAATGGAGAGATTGAGAGTTTGCTATGGAAGGGTCCCCAAACTGTGCACTACTGGGAAGCTGGACAGGGAAGAAATGTGAGAAGGAAGCAGAAATAAATAATCCCTCTTGTTCCTTTTCTCTTCTCTACAAGCCCCCAAGTGCTTTGGCTCCCTACACTCCAGGCCTGCAGCAGTGCTCGATCACAAGTGTGGATGTTGCTCTTTCCATCACCCTGCACTTCCATTCTGTTGTCCTGATGTCCTTCACCACCACTTCTTTCCTCCTTCCCTAACTTTTCTTTCACATCAGTTGTCAGCCCAGTTCACAGTGTAGCCACTGCAACATTTCTACACACAGGACAGAGTGGTGCAGAGGCAGGAGGAAACAGCTGGGAATGTCCCTGCATCCCCTGTTTCAGCCCCACCTATTCACACTGTACCACCTTCAGTGTCTGTGACAAGCCATTATGCTGCAGCATAAGAAACATTTTCAAATCACAGCTGCACTCAGGTGTTCTTTTGGATGTGCTAAAAATCTCCACTGCTTCATCCCCTGAGGAACCAATCTGAAAACAAGTCCCAGTTTAATGTACTTCTAGAATGTGCTTAAGAAGCTGCAAAACAAGTAACACTGGAAACTAACACAAACTTGCATGTGACTAAACACGCAAGATAGAAAATTCTTCTAGAAGTCTATTACAACTTGTTGTAGTATTGAAAAAAACTAGAAGAAGGGTGGTCCTATGCACAGTAAGAGACCAACAGGAGGGTGCAGTGGAAGGGCACACTAATTTGTGGAAGGGGACATTAATTTATTCAGGGTGCACCAGACAGTGTCCAGTTCCTCCTGGATGGCAGGCTTCAGGACTCAAACCCAGAGAACACTTTGCATTTGTCTGACTTTTATCAGTTGACACCTTCTTGGCCTGTATTGTACACCAGTTTCTCAAGGGAAAAAGAACAGCTAAGATAAGTATTGCCCTACTGCCCCCTGCTTTTTCAACACAGTTACTTGTCCACAAGACGTACAGAGGTGTCCCAAGCCTCAAGTGAATGTGACAGGCACTGAAGACTGGGAGCTATTCTTATCTCACTGCCCTCTATAAACACAATGGCCAACCATGTCCCTTACAGCCTCATACAGCTGTCAGCATCCAAATGCTTTGTAGCCTCCAAATGGGCCAGTCCTACAGTGACAGACTGAATAATAGAAAGATTACAGGTTGTGTAACTCCATTACAGTATGGAGGTGCTTTGCAATCTGTCAATGTTTCTTTTCAAACTCCTGCAGGGAAAAATCCCAGCCCAAGATTTTATTGCTCTTTTGCTGTAAGGCAAATAATTTCTCAGCTCTCCATCACCTCTGGCCCCTGTGTTTACAGCTCCATACTCTCTCAGGTCCAGCCTACTTTGTTTCCTATTGTTTTCCCTAATGTTTTAGAAACTTTTGAATCTGAAGAAGTGTTTTGAATATGCTATGATATCAAGTCTTAGGAAAGCACTTCAGAAATGGTTCTGAAGTTTTAGGAAATCAATGTGGTGCAAGCTTTAGTTACTTTATTGAAATACAGTGAATCGTTACAATCAAGTCCCCTATTCTTTACAACAGGGAAGGACTGAGCCCTTATTCTATTTACAATGCTTATATAACCAATCAAATCAAGATTGGTTAGAGAAAGACAGAAAAACTAATAAAAACTGAAGTACATCATGATTTTCCACCATTTATCTTAATTTAAATAGGTCTTAAAAGATAAACAATTTTTTGAGGTCTGGAAAAAAATAAACAGCTCTTCTACAGAGTTGGTATAGCCTATATACAATATATATAGGTGGGTAATGCAATAGATAAGTAGATAGGTAAATATAATAGATAAGGAATTTAAAAGCCCATGAATTTTTAGTCTCAACTTTCCTTGAGGCTCGCTTTGTGCCCTGGACACAGCATTTCCCTTCAGAATGTCCCTGTCTTTCAAAGCGGAATTAAAAAAAAAACAAAAAAAACTTTTCCAAAGCAATTTATGAATGGAGTGAGTAGATCTTTGATCAGATTCCACTTTCTAAGTTATCCACAGGGGACTAACGATGGCAGTTCTTCATGACTGTATCCACTCCGAATTTGCATTTGACTCATATGCATTTAAAACTCCCACACCCTCAGACAGAGATTGCAAAAAATACTGAAAATGAGATGAGCTTTGTAATTGTTTTCACAATCACAATTGTTTTCACAAAGAACAAGTCTTAATGGCACAGGTAAGGATCATTTTGTAATAAGGCATTTCCACCCTGTTCCAATGACTTTCTTATACTTACAGGAGGTCCTGGAAGTCCCTGGAAGTCCTCAGTGTTAAGACATAAAAGGTCAGGACTCTTGAGTTCCAGGCAGGAAAAGGCAGCACATAACAAAACAGGCACAGTCAGATGATAGCCCTCAGCTGTGCTGCGCAGGAGCACTGCCCACTGACCTAAGCAAGTATCTGAACCTGTCCCTGCTACTTATTTGACCGAAAATGAGGGGCAAATGAAGGCAGAAAAAAATTCAAAGAACAGAATAAACTGAGTGGGGCTGTCTGTAGTCTCCAAAAACTCCCCTGACAGAGTGGGACAGACATAGCCATAGTTTTCCAGAGCTGTTGCCAGCTGGCCAGTGTGAGACACAAGGGTGTGGGGAGCTAGTCACCCAGGCAGAGTGACAGCAGAGCAGCTCCTGCTTTCATCAGTGAAGAGACACTGCCAGAGCGGCCCCAAGCACAAGCCAAGGTCAGGTGTTTCAGCATGACACTGCAGAAGGGTGCTCACCTCTGTGAAAGCCTATGGAGCCCTACAGAGAAGGATTTGGAGGCACTGGTGGATGAGCAGCTGACATGACCTGTTAATGTGTGCTTTCAGCCCAGAAACCAAGCACACCCTGAACTGTATCAGCAGTGTGGCCAGCAGGCCAAGGGAGGGGATTTTCTCACTGCTCTGCACTCATGAGAGCCTCACCTGGATGCAGTACTGCACCCAGTTCTCTGGTTCCCTGCACAGGAAAGACACTGGGCCTGTTAGAGGGGATCCAGAGGAGGCCATGAGAAAGGGCAGAGGGCTGGGACACCTCTCCTGTGCAGACAGGCTGAGAGCCTGGAGAACAGAAAGCTCCAGGGAGACCTTACTGTGTAAGCTGCAATACTTTAAAAGACAGAGAGATCTTTTACTTTTACCAAGGCTTGTAGTGACAAGATGAAAGGCAACAGCTTATACTGAGTGAGGGCAGGTTTAGGTCAGGTAAGGAAGAAATTCTTCCCTGTGAGGGTGGTGAGGCACTGCCATGGGTGCCCAGAGAAACTGTGGATGCCTCACACCCACACATTGGAACTGTTCAAGGCCAGATTGGATGGGACTTGGAGCAACCTGGTCTAGTGAAAGGTATCCCTGTCCACGGCAGGGGGGTAGAAGTAGAGATCTTTAAGGTCCCTTCCAACCCATGATCCTATGATACAGATACAGAGTTGGCAAGAGTCTATGAATTTCAGACTCATCCTCAATCTTCAAAACAAAATCTGTGGGAAAGGCTCTTTCACCAAAATTACAACTTTCACAAATAAAATCATTTATTTCAGTTCTTCAGGCTGAACATTTTACGTTCCAGTCTGAAAATGGTAACACTTGATGACGATGCCTCAGGAACTTGTCCACCATGTGACTCACCTTCTGTTTTCTTTTATGTACTCTGGATATGGCTACACTGCACCTCCAAAAGTATGAGGTCCTCCTGTCTTCTTGGAAATCCTTGCTTGTAGCAGAATCAGAAATTTATCCACAGAAGAGAACAAAAATGTAAGTTCCCATAACTGCAATCCCTATATAGTATTTTAATGTTATTCCCTAACAACTACATATCTGATTTGTGTTTGGGGTTTTTTTCCTAATGCAGTGTAAAAAATTTCAACACAAAGCTGCTACTTTCAAAGTTGCACCAGCAGCAATTTCAAGAGGTCGGGAAGTAGAAAAATATATCATTACTTTGGTCATTAAAAACTAAATAAAGCCAGTGCATCTGGGGGTGTCTTTTTTGTAGCAATCACTGATTGGAACATGAACTAATCAGGTGTTTGGTCTTTTCCACTAACCAGCAGGAAACCACCTTCAAAAAACAAGTCTTCTATTTCTAACTGAGAACAAAGTAAGAGAAGACAATCTTGCTAAATCAAGGTTGTCACATCATTAACTGTGCAAAGGGAGTTGAATTAGAGCAGGAAGAGACAACTAAGAACCAAATAACTATGCAGGATTAAGTGGAAGAGATCTAAAGATCTGGAAGGGGTAACCACACTTGGGATATCCTAAGAAGAGACAGAGGGAGATCTACAAATCAAATGAACTTCAGAGCCACTGTTGTAACACTAAGTTTTAGAAGTTCTAGGGTGTTGAATGGGAGAGAAAGGACTACACTGCCTAAGTACATGGGCCTGCTGCCTTGGCTACAGAGATCCTCTGGCTCTGCTTGATGACACCACAGCTACAGCATTTAAGATCCCTCACACTGAGTGATGTGCAGGGGAGTACAAACTGCAGCCAGCAGTCTTGTGGGGAAAAAAAATTAAGATTTACTATGCCCTTGAGTAAGTAAAGCTAAATAATACGTCTCAGCTGAGAGATGTTGCTTTCAATATAAAGCCCCCCCATCCTCTGGCCCTGGTTCAGCAAGACTCAGCAGAACTCCTGCCAACACCAAGCTGCTGCTTCCCGCGGCACAGCGCGCGTCCTCCGAGGCCGCCTGCTCAGCCGCTTCCCAGCGCCAAAAACGGGGACCATGGGAGCTCCTCGGCAATGCCCTCCCCAGGGACCTCCCACACACATTCCTGCAGTTCCTGGACCAACACAGAGTGCTGGGGATCACAAACCTGCAGAGATCTCCGGCTGCACAGCATCTGCTCAGGTAACACACCTGAGATGTGGTGTATGGTACATGTCCCTGCCGTGTATCCACTGCAGAGGGATGTCAAATTAAGAAAATATGTTTTGTAAAGTGTTTAAGAAAAATGTGTTGTCAGATTAAAAAAATATTCCCCCTTCCACACTCCCTGCCTAGCTGAGCTGTCCGACCTAGGAACTGTATTATGCTCTTTAGCTAATCAATAGAAGGAGAGACATATTCACAATCTAATTATTTAGGTAAGCCAAGGTAACTAAGCTCTCAATTTAAATTTCTTAATTAGGTAAATACAGTGATGTCAGTTCTATTTTGTCAATAAAGGGAGACAAGCCTATCATTGGTGCCAGCTGATAACAGCTTCTCTTTGGCTGATGTAGGACCATTTGTACATTTTACACTAACAAATACTATACATTGCACAGTTTTTTTGACAAGTCTTTGATTTTTGGCTGCATAAATTACTAGAAAATTATGTCATTCTTGTAAGGACCTGTAATTCTAATGATCAATAATTGAAGCAAATCTTTCAGGTCTAAGTCCTCAAATAAAGGTATGAGCTGTAAGCAGGGCACACTGGAATAATTGAAAATAAGTGCAAAGAGGATCCAGCAAAAATATCTTGTTTGAAGCAGCAATCTAATTTTACAAAAGATGGCACTTTTTTGGATCAGCTCTGAGCTTTTAAAAACTTGATGAACAGAGGCTATTAGTTCTCTGGTACTTTAGATAATCTGCTTTGTGAGCTTTTTTAAAAATATCTTGAAATCCACTTCCTCAAGGCTTTTGTGAGGTAGGAGTAGGAGGTTTAATTATTCACTAGCAGTTTCATTTCTGGCCACAACAGGAAGAGAAAATGATCCTACAATCCCACCATGAAAGGAAATCCTGTAAAGGTTAGCAAGTATCCCAAAATCAAAGCTAGCAGTCACCAAATCACTCAGCACGTCTCATGCTGACAGAGAAGTCTCTGTCAGGGGAGAAAGTACCTGTGTATGCTAACTTGAAGAAATCTATTTATAACCTTCTTTACTCTGCAAGAATGAAACTCCTTCTGTCTTCTTCCCAAAATGAATATAAGACAGTGTTCATGGGTAATCCTGAAGCCTACCCTTTCTTTGCTCAAAGCATATCAGTAATGGTCCAAACAACATCTCAGTGCCATGGGGAGCACACTTAAGGGGAGTAACTTCCAATTCTTAGTCAAACCAATGCTTCACAGCTGAGGTTACCAGTAAGAACACTGTTGAAATAGTTAAGGTTCTTTCCTGATTCACTTACCCACATTAATAACATCTAACACCATAAGTGATTTCAGTGAAACCCATGGGCACCATACACAGCAAAAGAGCAAAGGAGGAGCACTAGGAAACTTGAGGCTACAGTTTATGACACTGATCCTTTTCCATAAGGCAACAATCTAGTGTGTTCAATTTAAACTCACTCACTCTGCAGAGGAAGCTGCTACTTTTTCTCTTACAAATCTCTGAACCTTTTTATTCATCAAATCACTTTTTCACATCAATAGCTTCTTGCAGTGAGTCTCACTGTACTTGCAAACATTAATTACATGACAATTTTAAGAGGCACAGCCTCTTTTTCTATTAAATTTACAAAATGAAAGAGCAAGTAATATACCTGATGTCAGTCACTAAGCTGGCAGCAAAATGTGTAGGAGAAATCTCTTCTGCTCCAACTTTTGCTTCTGGACTCTGATCATCACTATCAGGCCAAAGTCACTGCTAAAATACTTACAGGGATAACTAATCTGTATTAAATAAGCAAAGATGAGAACTTTTATCCCTTTATTGACAGAGTTTAAGACTTACAAATTGTTTCTAAGGGGTAGCAAAAGATTCCTCAGGGAAGACAAAAACTACTTTTTGCAGTTATGATCCACCAAAGAAAAAAGATGTTTCTAAGTGCTTAGCTGCCACCAAGATCTCCACAGGAGCAAAAGGATTTCATACTTTCAAATCAGGGCATGAAATAAAAAATACAAAAAATTGGCAGTCCCCGAAGAGTGGACAGACGTCACACTCCTCTGGTATATTGTATCTTGGGAACATGCTTGATTAAAGAATTAAATTCCTTCTAGGTAAGCAAGATTTAGCTGGCTTAAATCAAGGTTCAATTATAATGTCTGTTACAATACAAGTCTTATTAATGATAGTTCTAATTGTAGTGTTCACTATCCTCTTCCAAACTCAGCTAGACAGCCTTCTGGAGACAAAGAATTTTGATTAAATGCCTTACTCAGTTCAATTTCCCTCTCAGCTTCACAAGCAGAGCTCTCACTTGAAGTGGTACACATTTCTGATAGTGGGACCAGAGAAATAACATCCTCCTGTACTCACCTGGCACAAAGTGCTTGCACAAGGCTGATGTTCATCTAGTCATGCTCACAGACAAACAGATGACACTCTGCAAAGTTACTCTGAATCTGCATCAGTCTTTTTGAGAACATGTCAGTATAGACAAATCTCTGGCTATTACTACGTACACTTAACACTGAGTTGATTTTCATCCAAGAAAAATAGGCAGATCTTTTTGGCAAGGATTATTTCAAAGGAATTGCATTACATTTCTATTGTGTTAAATGGAAAATAGTGGTTTTAATCATGATAAATCAAACATATTCCATGAATTAGTGTTCATCTATATCTAGGCACTATGCTTTTGTTATATAAAAAGCTTTCAACTTCACAGACATAACCATAATTCTCAACACTACACCACTGCCAAAGCTGCAGTAACAATATAAAGTAATTCTGGCGATATATGGGGAAAGAAGATGATACAAATTTGTCCTCAGACCACTAGGAAAAGAACAATTAATCATTTGCTCTGCTTTAAATAAAACCCTGCTTCCTAAACCAGAATGAATTTGTACAGCTCAGCAGCAATAAATGTAGTAGTATTCATTTATTTCAATGTGGAATTTCGCTTTACGCATTACAAAATTAATTAAAAAATCAAGTTCTCAGTACTGAAATATTCAAGTGGAGGGGGAGGTGCTGGGCTCTTCTCCCTGTGATCCAGGACATGTGGGAATGGTTCCAAACTGCTGCAGGGAAGGTTTAGATTGGACATTAGACAGCATTTCTTCACTGAGTGGGGGGCTCACCACTGAAGAGGTGATTGATCCCCCAAATCACTCAATGTATAAGAGGCATTTGGACAATGACTTTCACAACATATTTTAACTTTTGGTCAGCCCTGATGCTGTCAGGCAGTTAGAAGAGATGATCATTTTAAGTCCCTTCTAACTGAAGTATTCTATTCTCTTGGAAATCTATTTAGTGCAATTTTGGGGCAATAGTCCTAGCCTAAAAAGTCTATTAAAATCTTCTGAGAGAAGATTTTAATTTTAATAAAGAATTAATGATTTACAGTGTCTTTATAGTCTCACTCAAGTAAGTCAGTTCCAGTAGAATAGAAACAGTGGTTATCATCAGTTCCTTACAAAGGGCAATTGCACTATAATCAGAGTTTTACAGGTGGCCAAGGAGAAAGATGAAGAGGTTAAGAATTCAGCTCTGCCACAAGCTACTTGGGACAACACAAGAGAATGTCAGGTTTGAATAACATGGGGGAAAAAGTTGTCCTCTCATTATCAGGAGCAGATTTAGATTCAGTACACACAAAGCCAGTGTGAAGGCACACCACAATCCAGCAGGAGGGCTGGGAATGGGATTCAGCTTCCTGGAGTGCAGGTTTTACCTCACAGTCTCCAGACAGAACATATCCCTTCTCAGTGAAGGTTTTGTTGAGGGGCATTTCGAACTGAAAGTCACCTTTTGTATCATCTTCATAAATCTTTGAAAATTCTACACTAATACCCTTTTCCAGAGTCAACAAATTTAAATCACAGGAAACAAAACTGCAGAAAATGCCTTAATTTCTTTTATGTGCTCCAGGATTAACTGGTTTGCTTGTACCACTGTCAGTAGCCCAATGCATCCTGAAGACCAATCAAGATTTGGTCACCATTACAAACAGGCATGAAGAAGGAGGCAATCCACATCTCAAACTCCCTGCTATCTCTCCACAGGAGGCAGACAAAGTACAACTATCATTTTGCAGATGGAAAACAGAAGGAGTAAGCAGATTGCCAAAGGCTTTGAGAAGCTTGCTCAAGGAAATCTGTGACAAAAAACATGACATAAACCAGTGCTGCTGCAAATGCATTTCAGTGCCAGTGGTCTGCCTTATCTATTAATCCCATTACTGTAATATTGTGTCAGGTAACTTTTGAGACTCAACATGGATGTTGGAAGCTAAGAAGAAATTATTATATTTTTTTAAAAAGATAAGCATACAGGAATCTGGCCACATTTTTCCATCATATACTAAGATTGAGACTTGGTTTCATGTTCTATCACAGTTCCCCTATGTAATCTTCTGCAATTATCTGTTCATCTATTTATGCACTTAAATCAGCCTGTGTGCAAAGCTGAAAAATTAGCAGGTGATTTACAGGACCAAAGTTAGGCACTAAGGCATCTTATGAAAGGGCAGTTAGGTACTTCTGAAGGGTAATCCAAAAATCCTCCTCTAATTGTAAAGCAGCTGAGAATTACTCCTAAGGGGAAAAAAAAATAATTAAAAACAATCTGCTGAAATGAAGAGGTCCTTTCTAAACTGCTCCCTAGTGAAGCTACACCTTAACTCCTGCTGCCACTGGAACTCAGGTCTGCTCCTTAAGGCATCACAATGCTTCTGGGAATCACAGCACGCCGTACCCTGAGATTATACATCTGGTTGATCAAGGAGTGAAAGAGGAAAAGCTGCCACATGTAACAGCCTAATAGTTGGAGTGCTGACAGCAGAAGTGTAAAACTCAACCACAGCTCTCCTTCATTTTGAGGAGATTCCAGTTCTCACTTCCCACTCCTCCAGAACATGTAGGGCTGTCAGACTAGAAAATACCCTGCTGAATCTCTACCTTGGTGATGAATCATAAAATCCTGGAGGACAAGCAGGCAGAGCCCTAAAGCTCTGCCAAACATCTGGAGCCCCAGCCTGTCCTCTCTGGACTTTTCCTGCATCAATAACCAGGACAAGTCATACAGACAGCTTACTTCTAAAAAACAGAGGTTGCTATGGGCCTTTTACTCCTGCAGTGACAGGAGTCCTGTCCATGCCCTCTGCCATCACTCCCTATCACATGGTAAATGCATGCCTATGAGAGCAAAGGCAAGAGGGGAAATAAGATATTACAGAGCCCACAGCCCACTCCTCACTGGAGTCTCCCTAAAGATTCATAGCTTGCTCTGGCAGAGGAGAACCCATTTTAGCCTCTTCTCTCCTTTGAGACAGGAATAATTAGTGGGCAGGCAATGCTTTTTCTATGCATGCACAAAAACCCAGCCCTTCAGGACCAAGCATGTTTGTGCTAAGGAGCTGTATCCCCCCAGTGTGTGCTGGTATGAAAGCAGAAGGGTCACTGGCCTGCCCAGTTGGCACCATCACATGGGAAAGCCATAGGATTTAAAAAAGGTATTGAATTAATCCCCAAAGACAGGGTTGCACTACAGCTCCTTCCATATCCCTGCATGAGTATCATGCACCAAATAATCACCCTCTTGCCTGCTCCCCTTCTTGCCCATGGCTCCTGCACTCTTCACTGCTCGGTGTCCCAAGCTAAACTGAAGGGAGTGGGAAATTCCAGCTTTCTTCTCCCCAGGAATGTAATGGCTGCAGTTCAGGATGTGGCAGGCAGAGTTATGACCCTCTTTTATTGCAAGAACCAACTGGAGACAGGTTTGCCATGTCTGAAACAACTGTTCCATTATTACACACCAAGTGGGCTCCCACAGGCCATGGTTTCGGTTCTCTGCTCTGCTTGATTTTGGATTCAGAGCTGTGCTCCAAGCACTCCAGTGAGGTCAGGCTTTTCTGGGGATCCAAACAATCTCTGGATCTTGATGGAGTCCAGTCAGTGCCTTCTTCCCTCACCTCCCATAATACAATCCCTCCTCACAGGTATCTGTGCCCAACTCCAGAGTGTCACATAGACTAAAAACAGAGATAACTTGAGAGTTATACATGCTATATAATATTAAGCAGCTCTGAAAAGCACAATTTCTGGATCATTTCCTTGCACCTAGGTGTCTTAGTTTTTCCTAACTCCCATTTTAGGTGCCAAGGCAGAGGTTCTGGCTTTCTCTGCAGACTTCCCTGTAATTTAGCTACCCAATTCCTAAAGCAGGACTCTGAGGAGGATATGTATTAAGTACATAGAGACCTAATAAGGTCACATAAATAAGACAGAGATCATTCCAAGATAAATACCAGACACATTCAGAATCTCATTAGCCCAAAAAGAAACTCCACTGGATCCAGATAAAACTGTTTTAAACTAAACCCAACACTCACATGTCACCTTACACACATGCTTTATAGATCACTAGAAGAAAACACTTTATCCACTAACCATGGGCTCAATTTAAAAACATCACCACCAAAGGCTGCTGCCACCAGCAGTGGAACTGAGGTGATGAGCCTCCCCTGCTATCTGTTCTAATCTGGGAGGCAAGAGAGGTTGGATAGCACCAGCAGCAAGACACATGGAGAAAGCACAGTTTATGCTAGAGATTGATTTAATGAGTTTTTATAAAGTCTTTTATGTAAAGCCAGCTTACGATAGCCTCATCTAAGACATGATCTAATATCAATAGGAGTATGCAGCACCTTGTTATCTTTTCACATTTACCATTCACACTCTCTGAAGCTATCCACAAAAAAATGTGCTTTGTGGGAGCCACCAAGCTCAAAATTTTTTTTGCGTATTTCAGTTCTGGCGTTTAAATTTATCTTGAACTAACTAGGGGTGGGAGGTGACAATTTTATTTCATAAAACCTTTTGAAGATTGGACAGGAAGAAAAACATATCTTTCAGCATCTTCACAAAAATAATTTCAAAACATCTATTTTCATATCTAAGTTACAGAGAAATGTCTGTAAGAGCTGAGACTAGAATAGGAGATCCATGAGTTTAACATCTTCTAATTCAAAACAGAAATCCTCATTAGATCAAAATACTTTGAATATATAAATGTATATATGAGAGCTTGAAGCCAGACAACCTCCACCCCAAGCCAGTGCACTAACTCCCATATAACCCTCTGAATGGTGATATTATTGAAATTATAGAAAAAGTTTATTGAAAATACAAACAGGTTTACTTCATTAGTTATATTTATTGGGAATGGTTCCCATCTTGCTCCAGTTCTAAGAAGCAAGTACAAAACTGAAGGAAAGCAACATTTACCAGAGAGAACTTTCCTATCATCCTGAACACTAGATGAAAACACTTCCTCACTATCTAGGCCCAGATCAGAAGCTTCAATCCCTACATAACCTGCATGTTAGCTTCTTAAGGAAAATATCTCAAAAAATGGCAGCTCTTGAAGTGAACTTCCCAGTTGGAGACTCAGACTGCAGAGATTTTTGCCTCCTTTTGACAACTTACATAACTACATATAAAGCATAACACCATAAACTGATTTAAAGAACATTTTCTTCTTCAGCATAAGCAGCTCCATTAACCAGTTCACCACTTAAAATTAGCACAAAGTCCATAAAGCAGGTGTTTAAACACACCTGGTATTGATGTCTTCAATCTGGAATCCATTTTATTGCTAATACATGGACACATGCTTTTAAGATATATACAACCATTAATTGTCTGTGTCAAGATCAGAGGCTGCAAAAATATGAACGCAGCATTTTGACTGTTTCATGCTCAATTTCACTCACTAATAAAATGGCTCAATGAATCAGGTCTGCAGCTTCTTCTGCAAAGCTCTCACCATTGAACACTACCCATGGCAAATCTGCCAGCAGGCACATCTAGCTACTGCAGCCTGAACAGCTAGAAGTGAAATAGGCAGGAAACCCATCCAAACACTACCCAATGGATTATGGGTGACAGAACAAAATAAAAAATACACCAGACATCTGAAAGAGGAAATCACTCTTGAATGTGAAGCAGAACATCCAGAACATGCCTTACCTGTGTAGTGCACCACACACGTCTGTCCCTTCTTTGGAAATGTCCGTCCTGTTAAAATTATAAAAGGTTATTATTTTATTTTTTTCTGATTGATCTGGCTATGCAAGTTTATCTTTTAAGAGGAAAATGCTGAACAGAGATCTAGTATTAGCCATTTGGTTACTTCAGGATACCTGAGACATCCACATGACAGCTGTAGATATAAGTGGCTCCTCATATAACCTGGAGCACAAATCCAAGTTGTCTGAGGGAGCTGGGGGTGTTTTTTGGAGAAAAGGAGGCTCAGAGGGGACCTTATTGTTCTGTACAGCTCCCTGACAGGAGGCTGTAGTGAAACAAGGATCCGTCTCTTCTCCCAGAGAACTAGTGGAGGGTAAAAGTGAGGGGAAAAGTGATGGGAAATGGCCTCAGGTTACACTGGGTTAGGCTTAGATTGGATATCAGTAAACATTTATTCACAGAAAAGGTTGTAAAACATTGGGTTGTCAAACACTGACTGTCCAGGCAAGTAGTGGAGTCACAATTCTTTCAAGTGTTCAGAAAACACGCGCATATGACATGTGAAGACACGGTTTAATGGTGAACATGGTGGTGGTGCTGGGTTACAGTTGGACTTCATGATCTTAGAAGACTCTTCCAACCTTAACAACTCCATGATTCTATGACTGTGTGTTACCAAATCACTGATATGCAAGAAAGGAATGGGATGGTTTAGGGTAAAAGGCCCCAGCTTGGCTGCTGTTTAGCTTTTAGACCAAGTAATACTTTTCTTAGATAACTCTCCCTATATATGTGTGCATTACATATGCATTTACATTCTGTAAGTGAAAAAGGACAGTCAAAATTTCATTAATTATAACTTTTAATAATTCTCAGAATGTTTTTGCTATAATTTTTAAAATAAAGTCTCAGTTTGACACTGTGAGAAAATCCATTTGTATTGACATCTCTAATGCCTTTCACTCAAAAAAGACAGCTCTGTGAGGGCATCTTTAATTAGAAGGGACAGGTTTTACAGAAATTTTCACAGACAAAAGCAGTTTAATTTTGTAGCAGCGGGCAACAGTAAAGCAGTAGTACACTGAGTTTTTTTAAGAGCCTGGTAGCTCCTCCTAAAAATGTTCATACTGAAAGAGAAAAAAGCTTAAATTATTTGCTTGACACTGGAAAATGAAATTACCATTTCCATTTCACCTGTTCCAGGTACTGTCAAAGGTACTAAAAGCTAAGGGATGACTCTCAAGGCTCAATTAGGTGCCAATGGTGTATTAAAGATGCTAACCATGATTTCTCAAGGTTGGTCAGGGGAGTACCCAGGTTCAGAACTTAAAAGTATCAATGAGGTTAATTATTATTAATTATTAAGGAATATCCTTGACAGAAAGCTAAAAACTGGGGATTGAGTCAGGTTGCCTACAGAACCTGTGGATGACCCATCCCTGGAAATGTTCAAAGTCAGGCTAGATGGGGCTTGGAGCAACCTGGTCTAGTGGAAGGTGTCCCTGCCCATGGTAGGGAGATTGGAACAAGATGATCTTTAAGGTCCCTTCCAACCAAACCATTCTATGCTTCTATGAAACTGAGTTGGCTCTCTGGCTCTTTGGTCAGAATTAATATGATAACAAGTTCTGCACTACAGGGTGCTTCACAGGGTATAAATCAGCAGGTAACACACAAGCTGTGGCCTTAGGGCTCACATGCCAAAACCACATAAACAGTGAGCGGCAGAGGGCAGGCTAATATGATGAACCAAGAATTACAACACAAAAATTGAGAAAGTGGTGCTTCCAAGCACCACCTGAACAGCCTTGCTCACTGGCTAGGTTGGCTGGAACATTGCACAAAATGCAGTAAGGCAGGTATCTGGTAAGGGCACCATGGCATGCTAAAGTGGGATCCATCTCTTTTAAATTCCCAGCCATCTAAACCACAGGCAGCTATCGTATGCCAGTCTCCTGGGCTTCCTCTGTTGACAGCAAAGAATTATCAGAGCTTTGAGAGAAAGCCAGCCTATCCAGAGAAAGGCAAGACAAATTAATCTCTGGAGATGGCCACAAAGAAAACCCAGAAGACTGCTTTAGACTGGCCTGCTAACCTGAAAAAAGTTATGTGAGATGAATCCTACCCCCAGTAAAATAGGTATTATTAAAATGAACCACTATTATACAGAGATCCGAAAAAGCAGTTTCAGACCTTATGGACACACACTCTGCTGTGTGAGTGTACCACCAGCAAAGCCAATGAAGCTAGATAATTTCACATCAAAGCCAAATTAAAAGCAGTGGTTTGCAAGACCACTGACTCACTGTGGCTTAAGACAGTGTTTAAAGTCAGTTGATTTTGATTAAGACTTGCAACCAAGAGAACTAAACCATACAGCCTTATTTGGAATCGCATATTACTTACAATGACAGCCTTGATCTATCTAATAGATAGAAAGTACTACTGTGAGGCAGTTCCACCCTCCTTCCTACTCCCAACTCAGCACCATTGTTTATGTGGGTATAAGTATTCTTCTTTTACATCTGTGCAGTCAAAAAAGGAATTCATCTAGAGCTAAACAGCATAGAGGGACAAGCCAATTTAAAAGCATACACAAAGAAAGGAAAATATACTGGGCCAAGAAACTTAATCTGTGATCAACTTGAACGAATTATTTATGGTTGTATATCAGCCAACAATGAATCTGGCCTATTATATAGCTACCTATATATGTTACAGGTTTATTTTTTAAAGAGAAAATCACATTCTCTTTAAAAAAACCCCGAACACAAAAACCTTACGGAATTTTAATGCCAAGGAATAGCAGAACACCGTGAACTGGCTCTCGAAAGCCAAGCGTGCGCCAAGGAGAGGTGACTGCCGCCCTCGCCAGCATCCCACGCTGGACCGGGAGGCGGCGGTGCCTTGCCGGGGGATGCTGGCACGAACGGCCGGTAGCCCCGGCGAGGCCGGGCTCGCCACCGGGCAAAGTTTGGGCTCCCGGCCGGGCTCCGGCTCTGACCCCGCGCTCGGGCAGCGTGGCTGCCAGCGGATGGCACAGGAACCCCGGCCCCTCGCCGCCCCCGCCACCCCGGGCGGCCGCCTGGCCGCGCTCCGCCTTCCCGCACCGGGGCTTCGTGCCCGCGGGGCTGCGGGGGCGGCCGTGCCGTGCCGTGCCGTGCCGTGCCGTGCCGTGCCTCCCCTCCCACCCCGGCGGGGACGCGGCTCCCTCGCTCCCGGGCGCCGGCCGGACCGAGCGCTGCCCTCCCCGCGCCGCAGGGCTGCTCCCCGCACGGCCTCGTACCGTCTCCCGGAGAGATGGTCTCGATCTCCACCCCCATGGCAACACCGGCTCGAGTGAGCCCCGCTCGCCGGCGCGGCCGGACCCCCAGTGCGGGCAGTGCCCCTGGGCGGCCGCGGGCAGGGGCGGCCCCGCTGCCCGTCAGCGCCCGCAGCCAATGCGGGGCAGGGGCGGGGAGCGCGGCGAGGGGAGGGGAGGGGTCCGCCCGCCCCGAGCGCCCGGGGGCTGCGGGGACGGGGGAGCCTTGCGATGGGGGTATCCCCGCCGGCATCGCCCCCCACCCCACGGCCGTGCGGGGTTACTGCTGCCATGCCCCGGGCAGGGCTCGCTCTGGCGATGCTGCCCGCGGAGCGCTCCCCAGGGGTCTCGCCGGGGTTTGCCCCCCGTGTGTCCGTGCGGAGTCCGAGCGGCGGAGGGCTCAGGGCGTGTACCGGGGATACCGGGGGTACCGGGGATACCGGGGGTACCGGGGGTACTGCTGCAGCCCCGCCGGGCAGGCAGGGAAAGCAAGCGCCGCGCTTCAAACCATCCAGGCAGCAGGACGCGGCTGGGTGCGAGTGCGGGGTCGGCATTTCCCGATTTCCCGTTACAAAGCCATGGAGGAAGGCATCCGTGCTCGCACGTAGCGTGTGCGCGCTGAAGGGAATGTTCTCCGATGCTGTTGGTGAACGGCAGCATCAGGGCAGTGGTACCCACCTCTGGTGACCCCACACAGCAGCAGCAGCGGCAGGTCTCCAGCAGGCTGGCAGTGACCTTGAGTTTCAGTGCAAAACAATTTATAACTTCTTGTTCATATCCATGTTTTAAATTGGAAAATCTATGTATGTATGATGTTCCCATGATGTGAGATTGCATATTCAGCCTTGCTACAACTACTTCTGAGGAGTGCACCTGAAATAGACTATTTCCTTAAGCACTTATTGTGTATTTGAATCTCAGGAGTTTCCACTGCCCCTAAAGGAATAGTTCTGTTTGCAGTTCTGTGTTTTCTGAGTTAAAAATAAAAATGGAACCGCAGCATCATCAGTTCTCCAACTGCAAGAGCTGTCTGTATCCATCTAATTCCAACCTGCACTTCTCAGACATTGCTTTTTCAGGATTTTATCCTGGTTTTTATCCCAGTTATAAACTGGGCTCTCTTCAGGAAAAAAGATCTTCTTCTCTATGGTCAGTTCTCAGGATGACTGAACTGAGGAATTACTGTGCTGGTTTGTAACAATCATGCATGCTCTGAACTACACTGACCATCTTCACACAGTTTCCCCCATTACTCTATTCCTGCTCGATTGTATCTGTCTTTCCTGGTGGGTCAGACACTCTGAAATAGCAGGGCTGGCTGGCTGAAGTTCCCCAAAAAAGGACAAGTGAGGAAAATCATGAGCTCACACGAGTTCATGAGCAGTGATGCGGGCTGAACACGGATTCCTTTCACCTGCCTCCCATTCCAGTGGATTCTGCATCTCTAGGTAGCACATACAGAATAAGCAGGCACTTAAGCAGTTTATCAGAGGAGGTCTGTAACTGTGTAAATTCTGAAAAAGGATTCTTTTCCATTGCCAGTCTCAGAGTGTCATTTGATTTCTTACCAGTAGAAAGATACTAAAAATGCATTTGAGAAATAGGAAAATGCAGGTAGGAGGTAAGTGGCACAGAAGCATTAAGAACCCATGAACATTACTAATTCCAGAGGTGCCTCTGAGTCATTAAAGAGCAACAAGGACAGCACAAGAAAAACTGAGTGCATAAGGGGAGTTATAAAGGGAAATTTTAGGTACATGGTGTCCTATTGGGCTCTTGACTTTACAAGAAAGCACTGCTTTCATCCAGGCTCCAGGTAGATGTCTGTGTTCTCTCAGATGATCAGAGCATCAGAAGGCATAAATCCAATGAATAAAAGCAGATTATTCTTTGCTGGGTTCACTTCAGCTTTTATAATTACATGTTTCCTTTGATCAGGCCACACATCTCTCCATGATGGGAGAATAGCTGTTCTTGAGTTGTGTCTTGTGACAGGAGATTGGACATAATCACATAATAGACATAGTTCAGACGGGATCACAGAATATCTGCTTCAAGTGTCATCACAAGCAACAGGCCTTAAAGGCAGACCACAGCATCCTCAGGCAGACTGACAATCATAACAAAAAAGCAAAGCCCACCAACAGCAAAATTCAGAAGCTACAAGATGGGATTAGGAGGGACCAAGCTGTGACCTAAGTCTAACATGCTGTATTTACAATCATCCTCTCCCACGGTCTCCTGCCCCATGGTGGGACTCTCAATGCTTCTTTTGGGCATGAGGTAATTAGATCCCCAACACTCATATTCCCAAGACTATGGAAAGAAAGGTAAGGCCAAATTCCAAGACAGAAAATAAGGATCTGTAGAGAATATCTCAAAGTTGTTGGATGAACCAAAAATAATGTTTTTTGCCTTCACAGTATTCACTGGAGGCATCAAGATCCTTAAATACACGTTAACAAGTCTACAGAACATGAAATCTTGGAAGAGTAGACTGAAACAAGGAATGTCCATATCTTCAGGAAAGCCTCTGAAATACAGGAAAAAGTGGTTTAGAACTGACAGGGAATTGGATGGGAAACAGAAAGGACAAAGGAACTAAGAGGGAAAGTTCATGACCAAGGAAATGGCTAAAACCAGGTTATCAAAGCAGACCAGATTAATGTATTGAGAATGCTCTTTGAAAGTCATTGCATGTTATCCACCTCCACCACCTTTGGGATCCAGTGTATCTGTATCAAGGGCAAAGTCCAGAAATCTCTCTCTCCAAAGCTCTGTAGAGATCACGTTCCTGAACAGATGTTTACCACAAGACCTTCCCACAGCACGTTTTTCTATCCTGGCACCAAAAAGAGTGAGCTGGAAACATGGGGTGTTCTCTTGACACTCCTTCCCAAATGTTTTGATAAAACCACATGACTCCAACATCTAAGATTATTCAGTGGTCACAAAGAGGACAATTTTCCACAATCATTATGAGAAAAACCCAAAATCAAATATCCCATTTTCTTTAGTTAAAACCCCCACAGCCAGCACCGTTTACAAAATATTTATGCATTTCCACTTTTAGGAAGACAAACAGTTTTCAGAATTTTAGTTCCTAGTTCCTTTATTGTGAAATCCCATTCTTCATTGTTTTTAAAATCTGCAAAGAATCTACAAATCATGCGTAATAGATTCCATATGCACATGAAGAACACCCCTGGAAGGCAAAGCACTAAATTGCCCATAAACAGAAAGCACAAATTCTGCAAATGCAAAAATTCCTGGAAGCCACAACCCCACCCCCCAACAATACACATTTCCCTCACCAGCATCCATGGATAAAGAATCAGCATTACTCTGAAACCAAACCAGTGCTCTATGAACAGTGAAAACAAACTAAAAATGGGTTACCAATACTGACCTTTCCATTCAGTGAACCAACATAGGCAACCAAGTAATTTTAATCCCAAAGTGTACAGGTCATGCAAAACCAGCACCACACTGAAAAAATCCTGACCAAAATAAACAGCAGCCTGCAGAGCTCAGCAGGTCGTGTCACTGTGAATGTTCCTGTGCATCATGAGCATTGACAAAAGAGAGTCCCCCAGAATCCATGACTCCTCCCAAAGCACATGCTTAGGGTAAGTCTCACAGCACATCCATAGTGATGGCTGTGTGAGTAATAGATTAAACCCAAAAATCTCCATGTGCCTGTCTCACTTCTCACCACTGCCAGTTACCACAGGTCTGCAGAACAGTCATCTCCTCCTAACTGATACAGGTTCCAAATGTCCCAAAACTGAATAACATTTCCTCCTGAAACAATTTTTCCAAATCCTTATCTTCCTCTTGCAACTCCTTATCCACATCTGTAGCTATAGTTTCCTCTTGCAGCTGTAGCTGTGAGTGCAAAACTGCAGCTGGATTTTTCCAGTAGCACTAAAACTGCCTTGAAAGCCACCACCTCTTTCAACAAGCTCTTCCCAACTCAGATATTCACATATTCTCTCTTAAAATGCTTTTATGTGAGTCATTACAAAGTTCTTGGACCTGATCTTCAAAGCCTTTTACAGGATCAGGTGAGGTAACCTCAGGTATGCACAGGGAAGACTCCAGGTCATCAGGAGCTAAGCCACCAGCTATTAGAGTCAACAAATTGGTAACTTATGTTCTGGAATGGAGGGAAAAATATCCTCAAGTCCAGGATCTTAATAATGGAGCTTGCTTATAAGAAGAGATTAATGCAATTTATCACTTCCAGAACCACATGGGTTTAGACAGACTCATGGTCTCACAGACTTGTCTCCCCAGTACAAGGGTGTACTGAGCAATTCCAATGTCGTTAGTGGCTGGAGAAGGTGGAGAGAAGGAGGGAGCTGAGTTTGTTCAGCCTGCAGAAGACAGAGAGGAGAAGGATCTCAGTTACTGTCTGCAATTACCTAACAGGTGGTGCAGAGGATGGTGTCACACTCTTCTCAGAGATGCCCAACAAAAGGACAAGAAGCAGTGGACATAAATCATAGCAAGGGAAATTCTGACTATATATAGGTTAAAAAAAAAAAAACCTTCACAAGAGGAGTTATCAAACAAAGCCTCAAGGAACCAGAACAAACTGATGTCAGCCATCAATTCCAAGCAAGCAATTGGACCTACGGCCTCCAAAGATCCCTTCCCCTAAACTGATGTATCAGTCTGTAATATTTTTCATGCATCACGGAGAAGGAAATTAAAAATGGTAGTGAGGTTAACCACAATTCCAACATTGACTGCATGATCTTAAATCACCTTGGATCTGTTTGCAATGTGTAATACTCCAAAGTGGCTAATACACTAGCTAGCACCTCAGATGCAATATAAATATGAAATTGCAGCATCCATCCAGACTAATTAGCACACATGCAGATTGCTGCAGTGATATCACTTCACTGCCTACTCTTTTGAAGGCAGCTTGCTGAACTGAAGATATGCTCTGAATTGCTCTGTGTCTCAGTTTTTAATTTATATAACAAGAATGATCATTCTACCTTGTTTAGATTCTGAGTACTTCAGGGGAAGAGATCCTCTTTTATCATAAATAAAATAGAGCAAGTAACATCTCAGGACCCAGAGCCTAAATTCAGGGTGATGCAGCACAGTCTTATAAATAAAATTACCAATAATAACAGTATCTTATGCAGACAGTCCAAGAGGATTAGATTTTATCTTCCACTCAATCTTCATAGCAAAAAATGGATTAAAAAATGTAAATAAATCTATCTTTCAAACTGTGGAAGAGTACTGGAATTACACATATTGCATCTATTCAGTAAATTAATTATTCTGGCTCTGTCATTTCCTTGCTGTGGAAGTTACAGAAGAACGTCAGTGGCTTTGAGAGAATTTGTATTTCCAGGGCAACACATTGGTTGCTTTCTTCGGTAAAAGTATTTCTCTATAGTTTTGTATTTATTCTGCTTGTGGAGAAATGTCACTGGCAGGACATATTGGAAGCAGTTCAAACAACAGGAGAAAACCAAACAAGCCACAAATATTAGCTACAAGCTTTTGATTAGTCTTTCGATGATTTTGGAAAATGTAACTGTGAAAATGAAATTAACTGGCATTCTCAGTCTTCCAGATAGATGAATCAAGGGAGCTGGCTAATGGACTCAGAAAATTAACGCTGTATTTGTTTTCCTTCATTCTGTGTGTGCAATTATAACACTATTTAATGAGTTTCTAGAACCTCCTGACCAAAATGATCTGAAGTTATAACTAAAAGTTCAGCAGCCAAAGAGGCAGATTGTAACATACCAGGGCAGCTACAAGTAGGAGAGCACAGCAAGATTGTAAAAAGTTGGGTTTTTTCTGCATGATACTCCAGGGACAGCTTTAATTCCAGGTAAGTGCCAACAGATCAGCGACAACCACTAAAAATCTCAGACTTTTTACATTCATCTCTAGGAGAAACAAACACTAATCTCTCTGGTATTCAGCTCCTCATCAGGGTTGACCCAGCATTTGGCCTTTAGCTTTTGTAGAGAAAGACAGGCTGAATCAGCCTTGTCAGGTTGTGCACCTATGGAGTCAAGGTGACTGAATCCCAGAGAACAGGTATTTAGGCTTAAACTGACCAAGTGGAAACATTTCTAATCCTTCCTACTATGGAAGCAGTAAAAAGTATTTTTAATTTTATTTTCCATTACATTTCAAGGCTTTGTCAAAGATTAAAAAGAGGACCAAAACAGAACCATCACAGCCTGTCAGTAAAAATGTAGACAAGACCTTCAATACAATTCTAGCTAACTAGCTTCAACTATCTTAAGGGCTGTGGATTAAAAACATCATCCACTATAGCTCAGTTTCAGCCTACACAGACAGTTACAGGTGAACTACTTAAACAAGGATGTGGATAGCAGCACAATGTTATTACTGTTTCATTTTAATTAGCAGGTTTGTGTTAGAACATAATCACCAATATTTTTGTCTATATCAGGGAAATAGGGAGATCCTATTAAGTCCAACTAGCAAGAACATTTCTATGGGAGACCAAGTTAACGCTGTTTTATCACAAGGGTTTACAAATAATGGGAACCAGCTTGCTTCATACACTTCTGAAATTGTCCCAAGTAGAACCAGTAAAAGCAAACCATTCAACTTTCTTGGGCATCGGAAGTGTTATCATCAAACACATCCCAAACGTCAAACAAAATGAGACCCCACAATCTTTCTCAATCAATTTTCTCAACCACAGTTTAACTGCCTGAATAGATGCTAGAACCCATGTGATTCAGAAGTAACCAATTTTGATACACTTTATAAAATTTGCTTTCTAGTGCACTTTCCAAAACAGGTGTTGCTAAGAGTTAGACTCTGTTGACTCTACATTGTCAACCAACCAGTTTGGATACAGGATTACATCCAGCTCATGCTGTCCTGAGTTCCTTTACAATAATAAATTATTTTCCCAGAGCTGACAGAGTTTAGTGACCTTTTCAACTTACCAAGCTGAGACAAATATAAATCTGCTAAAAATATTACTATCCTTTGTTCTTCTTCAAGTCTCAACGGGTTTTCAATTGAAAGTGATCTAACTCAGTATGCACACTGTGGCAAAGAGCATTTAGCCATGCAAGAGGTTCCTAAGTCATCTGATGTGTCTTATGGGAATTATAAAAATATCACTTCAAGGGTATAAATTTACATCATTGTGTAAAAAAAGAAGGTACTGATAAGAGACATCTTCAAAAACAAATACATTTAATGCCTATGAAGAAAAAGACTGTCATAATTTTGAAATTGAATGTTGACTTACAGATGGAAAGAGCCATTAGATCATTCATTCCCTCTCTTTGCAAAGACAGAAATATGTCCTAAATAACATTTCACGCTCTTCTGCCCAGTATAATTTTTGTATAAGTGCTGGAGTTTCTATTGAAAACCTGATTGTTTTATAAAGCGTGCACAAGGGACTGGCTTGTACATATGGGAGCATTAAGTCAAAAAACAGTGGTTTGAGACAGAGAGGGCATTCTGCAGTGGGAAAGATGTGGGTAGGAATCATGTAGGTCTAGAAAAATCTTTTGGTGGGCTGCTCACTGATAAATGTTCTAGTTAGAACGTAATGCATGTAATGACTACGCAAGCATTCCTTGGCATTCAGCTGTCCATACCCATTTCCTATCCGAGTACTTCAGCTAAACTCATAAAGCAAGAGTTATTCATCTATTTTAGGTACTTTAGGATGGAATGAATCATGCCCTAAAAGTATCTATTTCTCACCACTGACTTTTAAGTGAATCAGGAAGCAGGGTCTGACTTAGACAAGTCTGGGACCTTGGCTACTACCGTCATGTAGGCGGCTACACCTATTTACTTCAGTGCAAAAATACTAATTTGTGGGATGAATCCCACACCTACAATTAAATGAGGAATGAGTCTCATTCTCTGTGACCATGTTTGCATAACCATCCTGCTTTCCTTCCTAATTGCTTACCACTTTTGCTTTAGCGTCATGAAGGCCCGAGAAACATTAAGTGAGAGTGTGAGAACTAAGTGGCCTTCCGAAAAGACTTGGCTCTCTTCTCCTCTCTTCTCTCTTCTCTTCTCTTCTCTTCTCTTCTCTTCTCTTCTCTTCTCTTCTCTTCTCTTCTCTTCTCTTCTCTTCTCTTCTCTTCTCTTCTCTTCTCTTCTCTTCTCTTCTCTTCTCTTCTCTTCTCTTCTCTTCTCTTCTCTTCTCTTCTCTTCTCTTCTCTCTCTCCTCTCCTCTCCTCTCCTCTCCTCTCCTCTCCTCTCCTCTCCTCTCCTCTCCTCTCCTCTCCTCTCCTCTCCTCTCCTCTCCTCTCCTCTCCTCTCCTCTCCTCTCCTCTTCTCCTTCTCTTCTCCTTCTCTTCTCCTTCTCTTCTCATCTTTTCTTCTCTCCAGTGAACTACAATAATCTCACTCTAAACCACAAAAGGGAAGGCTTGGATGATTAACAGCTGCTTTCCCTGCTCTACTTCCCCAGGTGTGCTGGATTTCTATGTCAGAATTGCATATTTGCCTGTTACAGAGGAAATGGAGTTCCAAGAGCCACTAACATCAAGAAAGCTGTTGAAAATCCTCCTGCAAGTCGTGGACAGCTCCAGTTGGAATGATGTGATGGAGCATCTCTGCTGCCTTCCCTGAGACCCAGGGGGATTTCAGAGAACCCGAGGTCCAGTGTCAAAGAGGTCACTGCAGTCAGTTATACACGTATGACAATTGGAGAGTTGCCATCTAGCAGCATATCCCTGGGGGTGGAAATGAGCTCACAGAATTTATAAACTTCTACAAAAAGAGGCAAAACTTTTGTCTTGCTGTAGCAGTGTCTTGTCCATCATATGTGTCCCCATGCTAGGTGCCTCTATTTACAGATGACAGATCAAACCAGCCTGGTACCCTTGGCCCAGGATGTTGCTCCAGAAGGGTAACACCAAAGGTCTGCATGTATGAAAAACCAGTCTTAGAAAGAAGTGGTGACTTTCCTGCCTGAAGTCTCCTTAGTTTAAATGTAGCCCACATAGAAAAAGATGAGGGGCTTGCCTTTACACAATAATTTACATTTGTAGGGTTTTTTTTAATTAACCAAACTCCTTAAATATATTTATGTAAAAATTACAGTATTTCACTAGGTGTTTCCCACTTCACAAGGCATACGTACAAAATTGTGGAGCTGGTGAGTAAAATCCTGTTCTGAGAGCAGGAAGAGCACACAGACATATCCCTGTCAGAGGAGCGCTGATTTACAAGGCGTGGATCAGTGGATCTGCTCTGACAGATTACGTATTTTGTTTCTTTATTAACTGTGCATAATTTTTACATTCTGTTCAAGTTAGCTTATGACAGATAACTACTTTTAAAAATCAGATCTCAAGGCAAAGAAATGTCAGTGTGAAAGACATTTATTATGCATTTATTGCGTAAATAAATACTCAAGCTTCTCAAAAGCGTTGAAGTAAATGACACATCTACTTCAGTTGGTGGATTCATGGTGAGTAGCTTTAAACAGACATACTTTTGAAGTAAAAATACCACGAAGTATTAGACATTTCATGAAGTCGAGTTAAAATAGTATTAGAAAAATTATTACTCTTGCCTTTTTATTACATATTGAGCTGGATCTCTCTTCCTCTGAAGTCACCAGGAATATTAACATCAATTTAATTAACTTGAAGCAAGATTTAGTCTGGGAGACTTATTTTAACATGAGTAAAAGAGAAAATGAAGCCTGAAATTCAGCTTTTCCAGCAGGACTCTGAACTCGGATCCACAGAGATATTTAGATGCCAATCTCCCACTGGACAAGAAATAGACAGGTAAATATATTTAAGAACCTGGAACTCATTAGCTCTGATCCATTTGGACACAAGAAGTATTCACTGTTTCCCTGAATAGCAAGTAGAGCAATGTGGAAAAACACGAATATAAATCAGTATTATAATAAAAGGCAGCTCACCCTCTGCAATGATGAAGGCTGGATTCATTTTCCAAAACTCATTATGAACCATGGGAACTCATGTCTACCAACTGACAGCTATGTGTAACTCTGTCTTCAATTTTGGACTTTACATTCAACTTCTAAAAACCGTCTCCTTCAAAGCACAGACTGGCTGGCTGGAATTACTCTGCAGGAGAGAGCCAGCCAAGGTGCCACCAGCTGAAACAGTTTGTTTAAGCCACAGATGACATTCTGATCTCAGTTACACCAGAGTTAATCAGAGGCACAGAGATGCTGATAGATCAGAATTTAGCTCATTGTAGGTGTAAAGACTGTGGTTGCTCACTGAATTTTCTAACTGTGGTATTTCCAGAACAGTTTTTAATTACCAGCCTTTATTTTGAGGGTGTGCTACAGAGATCTGTGCAAGCCAAGGTGATGGAGAACCTTTTTTCTTTCTTTTTTTTCCAGAAAAATATGCTAACTGAATGAAGGGAACTTGTTTTTTCCACTCTTTTTTAAATCCTGTTTTATAAAAACGAGGTTGTGCCAAACCAAAGTTCAATGTCTCTTTTATTCACTTAGTGTCTTCTTGGACCCCCAGTACAACTTGTTCAAATTCATAATCATGGCATAACTTAGGTTTTATTCCCCTCTGTATATTTGACAAGACTTTCATTATTTACAGTTTTTTAAAGGATACAATCTGAAAGATAACCTTATCTCAAATGAATTTTGTCATATATAGTGTTTATGGGGATACCGGAGGATTCTGTTCTCACAGAAATTCCTTGCTCACATTATTCCTTGATATTCTCAAATGTTATCCCAAATGGAGTCTTAGGCTCCAACTCAATTGCTACAGAATAGAGCTCACAGTGTGTCTAAACACTGCAGATTTCTAGGAACTCATGGTACTGAGCCTTAGAGAGTTTTGAAAAGGCCACAGCAAATTCATGCTTACTTGACTCCCCAGCTCAGTACCATGGCAGTGGAACTTTGTGGATGTTACCATCTTTGTGTATCTCAGAAAATGAATTCGAAATAAGTATGCTTCAGATGAAGTATGTCTTCATATGTGTGTCATAAGTATGACTTCAGATTAATTCCTATTTCCTAAAGCCTTCAGAGATAGAGGAAAATCTCACGCTCTGCTGCAAATATTTTTCAAGACTTCAGTGTTTGTGAGATGACCTGAATTCCAAAATTGAGGGTGATCCTGGCAAACCTACTGGCAAATCTCACATATTCAGCCTTGTATAACCCTCTGATAATGCCACAGACACTGCTGAAGAGCAAATTCTTTACAAGATGATGAAATTAAAAAAAAAAAAAAGAATAGCAAATAAAGTCTTCCACACAAGTAGTCAGTCCATGCTCTCAAGATGTCATCATAGCTAGCAGAATACACATTATCCCTAGCAAAACATCTGAGCATTTCAGTCACACTGAGGCAGAAGTTTCTGAATCCAAACCACATTTTAGGTTGCTAGAATCCAGCTGTGACACAGTTTTGTGAGGATATTTAAAGCACAGTGGTGCAGAATATGGATGAGATGCTGTGCCAAAGAATAGCTTAATCAGTTTCAGCAAAATACATCCAGAAGACAACAAAGCACTGAAACACCATTATCTTAAAGTAAAATAAATATATATTATACAGACTCTGTCAATGTATGGAGCTGCTGGGATTGCATTTTAATGCAATCTATTCATTATAACTACTATGGGTAAGAAACTTTCACTAATACAAAAACCCAATAATCCTGCTACAACTTGGAGGAAGTCATCAGAACTCCTAGTGAAATAGATATGGCAGAGTGGCATCTGTGCCACAAAGGGTAAGGTGAAATCATTAGAAAAAATAGTTTCACCACAAGCACATACAGAGACCAAAGAATTTATGAGTCTTGCATGAAAAAAGGATCTCCTAACCTGCATATTTACCTTTTTAATTTTTACATATTCTAGTCATCCTTGCTGGTTTGTTCTTGAAAAATATATATTTTTTTCTTTTGAATGCAATATTAATGAAATAATTCACAAAAGAAAAGAAAAAAGATAGCTGTGAATTAACATGTGATATAATTACAATGATTTGGGAGTTCTTTAGTGGTAATAGCCATGCTCAGTAAATACACCTGGGAAAAGGGTATTAAAAATTCTTAACAGAGGTCCAACTGCCTTCAAGAAGACACTTGTTTTCCTCAGGTGGTAATATACAAATATATAATGTATAAATGAGCTAAAGATGCAGAATGTGTATTTTAAACTCTTACATCTTTAACCACAGTGATTACACTGATAGCTTGTAAACCTTTGCCCAGGTTTAATTTATTCACTTTTTGTTAATTTAAAAAGCAAGAGACACAAGACACTGACAAAACAAGAATTACAGAAAGATGCTGAGGATGGGATTCAGTTACCTGCTTATAAACTTCTAATGCCATCTTAGGCAGTCCAGGGACTACCTGGGGATCATCTCTTTTGCCAGCTGCTACCCCAGAATGGCATTACTCTTCTCTAAGTCCTATTTTGTACCTGCCAGCTCCGTGTGGCTGTCTGAGATATCCAGGGGCACTGGAAATTGTAATGGTTGCTTATATTTCAACTAATTAATCCCACTCTGACTATTTATGCTCAGCCATACACACACCCTGTCCAAGCTGTGCTGAGGAGGGAAGGATGGAGACACCCAAGGCAGTCCATCTGGCCCAGCTCTGGGCCTGAAACAACACAGCCCAGCCAAACTGCTGCATCCTCCCACGGCCCCACAGTGCTACAGCAATTTATTCATTAGTTGGGTCTTTTGGGTCTTTGACAACTCAAGGATCTTGCATGATGTTATGCTATATATTGTGGAAAATGCAGGATTAGGAAAAACAGGAAATTTTTTGATTCCTCTCTGCATTCTGTCTGTATAGTAAGGGAACAGCCCTCAGACACAGGTGACTGGGAAGACCAAGAAAGAAACCAATATATATTTGTGGTTAGTAAGTATGTCCCAGTAAAATGAACACTAATCACTAATCAGCTCTCTTTGCTTCCAGACCATGTACTTGGAGTTTTTAGTGTGGGTGGGTTTTTTTTTAAAATCTCACCTTCCTTCATTCTCTGGTAACTACTAACAGAACAGAGCATGATTTTCCTTTTCTACTTTCCTTTCATAGCCATTTCAGATCTTGTCTCTTTGAAAGATGCTGCCCATCACAGATTGCAATCTGCCTTGTACAGCTCTCAGTTATGTTTAAATCTTCTTTCATCCTTCAAAGGCTGGCTGAAAGAAGTGTCAGGTCATTATTTCAGGCTGTAGCTTAATACTTAGGCTTACCAGTGTACGATCTCTCTCTTTGGTAAAGACCTTCATTCACTGAAGGACAAGGTATTAGTGTTATTTTTAAATATATTCCCAGCCCTGAAGAGTTAAAAATAGCCTTCTACGAAAACGCACAGTAATTGGTTAAACCTTGTTAGCAATCACATGAAGATGATAACTCCTCCCAGGAAAAGACATAGCCAAAGCAGCTTTGACATGGATTTATACTTAGAAGAGCAGCTGCAGGCCTACTGAGAAGGAGTTCACAATATAGACTCCTGGATTATTAGCAGAAAATAGCAGCTTGATGCTGGAAAGGAAGGAGACATGAGAAAAAAATTTTCTCATAGTGATCTGCAAGCGAATTCCATGGATTCTCTACTTTGGAACAATCATCATTAGAAAGAAAGCCTAAAAGATGGATCTGGGAAAGGCAAAGCTGCTGAGAACTGGCCTCAATGCTTTATATCAAGCTATCCACCCGGTGCATGGAATTGCCTGGACAGATGGGAAGCAAGTGATACTGACTACTCTGTACTATCAAAATGGAGAGCTGAAGTTTGGAGACTCAAGCATTGTTGGTCAATTTGAACATGTGCATGGACTTTACTGGGGCCCATGTTGCTCTACAGACACCCCAGCTCTGCTTGCTATTCAGCACAAAAAGCACGTAAGCATTTGGCAGCTGGTCTACAGCAGTGCAGAGAAGAAAAAGCCCTTGATTTCTCAGACTTGTGAGGTTGGTGAGCCATTTCCACTGCTTTCTCAGGGCTGTGTCTGGCATCCAAAGAAGGAGGTCTTGGCTGTGCTTACAAAACGAGATGCTTCAGTCTTGCATGCCGTTCGTACTGACAATACGCGGGTTAAAGCGGAGATCAAAAGCAGCGGACTCATCCACTGTGCCTGCTGGACTAAGGATGGTAATCGTTTAGTGGTTGCTATAGGCAGTGCCCTGCACTCCTACATATGGGATAATGCTCAGAAAACTCTGAATATCTGCTCCTTTTGCCCAGTTTTTGATGTGGGAGGTTATATCTGCGCTATAGAAGCCACTCTGGATTTCCAAATTGCTGTAGCTACTGAGCTTCCTTTGGATAATATCTGTGGTTTCAATGCAGGCATTGCATTTGATGTGCCCTCTGGTACAGAAGCTGGTTCTTTAATCTCACAGTCTGCTTTGGTGCTTGGTGATGAGGAATACTCCATGGACACACGAAGAAAGTCCATAGATTCAGATAGATCAGGTGTTGATTCAGTTGCTTCTTCTTCATCAGGTCCTGTGGATTTGACCCATATCCTTGCAAACCACCGTCGGTCTGATCCCAGTCCTCTCCTTACTCTGAAACACAAAGACTCTGCAGCAACAAATGGTCAAGATTCTTCTCACTTGATCTTGGTGACTTTTGAGAGGAAGGTAACGACCACCAGAAAAGTCACCATCCCAGGTATTCTGGTTCCTGATATAATGGCCTTTGACTTAAGAGCTCAGATTGTGGCAGTAGCCTCTAACACTACTAATATTGTTCTGGTGTATTCAGTAACCTCTTCTTGCATGCCTCACATTCAACAAATCCAGCTGGAAAAAAATGAAAGACCAAAGGGCCTATGCTTTTTAACAGATAAACTCTTATTGATTCTGATTGGCAAGCAGAGGTTCCCTGAGCCTAATCTCATTCCATCTTCAAGTTCAGACAGGTATATAATGCGTCTTATGGTCAAAGAATTGATGCTGGAAGAAAATTCTTCAGCATTGCCTGAGACTAAGCAGAATATGTTTTATAACTCTGAATCCTCTGTTAATATACCTGGAAAAAGAAAATTCTTTGAGAATCTTGCCACAGAAGACCAACCTCAAATCAAGGAGTTGTTAATACCAAGAAGCACAGTTATTCAGTCTCCAAGTGGCAGGAGAAGACTCATTGAAGAAGTAAAGAGCCCTAGTTATGAGCAGAGCTCTTCGTCAAGTGTGAGTGACCTGGATGAAAAAAGGCTCCTAGGTGACTCCTCAGTGGCCTTGGAAACACTGGATGCTGAACCCATGAACCGCTCAGTGTCTCTTCGTGGTTTTGGATCACCTAGCAGGATTTCCAGCAGACCAGCATCCCCTAAAGTGCAGTTCAATGTGATCCAAGAAACATCAAATTCTCCTAAAAACAACAATTTGCCAAGTGAAAGGGGAATGAGTCACATATCTAGAAATTTGGAGAGACTTTGTGGCAGTTTCAATGACTTACAGCTGAGTCTTTCTGAAATCACGGACTTTGCTAGGAACGGGAGGAGGATATCCTTCGCCTACCCATGCTCCCAGGAACCACCTGTCGTGCATGTCACTTACCAGGTAACATTCTGTCAGCTCAGAAGTACTGTGATTGGAACCAAATTTTTAAATAATCTTGCATTTTTTTAGCTTTAAATGCAGTTTATTCTTATCAACCTGTAAGAAATGTAACCTAGGTTTGGCATCAAGCCTAATCTAAAACGGAATGATAATCTGTCATTGGAACAATACCTCAGGATGATGTGGATAGTTTAGAGGATACTTAACATAGTTTAGAGGTAACTTAAGCATGGGAGATTTGTCTGTTTGTTCTTTGATGATGCACTGTTGTCTTGGACACTGGCTGATTTTGTGTGCATCTGTCAGAGAGAACAGAGCCAGAGTTGTTCATCTATATTAGGCTTATATTTTAGTTTAGTGCAGAGATAAGATGATGAATGGGGGGCTAGAGCAGCTCACCAGAAATGTAATAAATTTAAACTGGAGCTCAAACCTATAGTTTGAAGATAGCCATACTCACAGGAAGACTGAAACAAAGTACTGAATCTCAATTTATGGAAAATTTAAATGGACATGACATGAATTTGGATTCTTTCTACTTTGATTTCTCAACACTATTCTTCAAAATATTCATTATTCAAAATTAGGTGTACTCAATTTGTAAACCACATAACCACTTAAAATTTTCTGGAAAAAAACCCCTCAAACAAACAAAATCCTTCCTTTCCATCAATATGTAATTATGATTTCATTAAATAAATATAAGAATTTCAAACCATCATGTTCCGATCTACCCTTGTTTAGGCAAATTTCCTCCTGGCTTCAATAAGAATTTCAACTAAGGAATGCAGGTTGGGTAATTATTTCTATCTACTATTTTTAATACTATTCATAGGAATATATAATAATACTATACTGATCAGATTTTTGACCATGCTGATGGTAGTGATAAAACTGGTGTCCCTTTCAGGGTAGAGATGCCATTTATAAGTGGATTCTTATCTACTGCAACATAAGCAGCATTATGTCAAAATAATACACTGTATTGTGATGATGCTGAAGCAAATTTTACTTTCTTTAATTTTAAAGGAATCCACATAGACATCTAAGTATCTCTCCTTAAACACTCATTAAGGGAATGGTGACTCGATTCAATCATGGTCATTGCTTTCTAGCAATCATTTACTTGGCATTTAAACAGATTCTGGTGTTTTGGGTTCTCTGGAAAAAAAGCAAAGCTTTCAATCTGAATTAGTCAATAATTTAACTTAAACACATTATACAAATTCTAGTGAAAAAGCAGCATGTCTATTTTTAATAATTTAGGATTTTATTGGCCAAGAAGCAAGCCCTTCTGTTCTCCAGAATGTTCAAATTAATTTTGATTTCTTAACATAAATCAACTTATTTATTTAGCAAGCAGCCTTATTTCTAAGATTCAATTGGATTAACCTTTCTCAAGAGAAGTTTTATTTGTGACATGTAGCATTAATCTAAGATCTGAAGTTGCTGTGCACATGCTTGCACAAGAAGTAAGAATTAGTTAACCTGTTATTTTTCTTTGGAAAGAACAACAAAAAAATTAAGTGCTTCTAAAATACTGCTAGAAAAACTATGTTTAGAAAGGAATACTTCTTTATTGGAACAGGTTAGTTTCACATTAAGCCAGCAGCAAGCACTGCTAGCACCGCATTACAGTGACTCAGAAAAGTGCCACTAATGCCTTCCCACACACAGCTTTCCTGGGGAAGTCTCGACTAATGCCTTGTGTAGTTCAGCTCCTCTTCTGAAATCTAACAGGATCATAGCGTGATGCCAAAAAATAATGAAAAATAAACTTGGCAGAAAGGTCTGCAGACAGACAGGGAAATATTTGCTTCATAGGCAGCTAATAATTTTCAGAGAAATAGTTGTTTTGATTAGTTTATATTCAGACATCTGAACCTTGTTCCTCCTTCAGGAGTTGTTTAGTGCACTGTGAGCTCAGAGACCAGCTGGGCTGTGGGTTCCAGCCAGACTGTGTTCACAGAGCAAAAAGTCAGGAAATAGCTTTATTGCCTTATGATATAAATATCAGACAGTGGAAAACATTCTAAGCTTTAGGAACACTGCAGTCCAGTCAATAATGTGGCCATTATCTTCCAGCTCTTTGTGCCAAGCACATGTCCTCTTAAGTGTCTCTATAATCCCCAGCACAGCAGAGGCTCAGCCTTGATTGAGAAATCTATTGTACTAAAGAATATAATGATCAGAACTGCATAATCATATTTATACATTTAAAAAATAAAATGAAAGTTTAAAACATAACAGATAAAAATGTAGCAATAATTAACGAGCAATTATGAATACTGCTGTGCAGAAGCGTTCTTGACATATTTATGTGTACTTTATGTTCTGCTTTGAAAACTAAAAAAACCCAAAACATTTATTAGTTAATAATTCATAATGTCTGCTCATTTAACAGCCTTCAAAACCTTTGTTTATCCTGTTAGTGCAAGCCTGCCTGTAACTTCTCTGAAGTCACATCTATGCAGCGCTCCCAGAATTGGTATTCTTTGTAGCCCATAGCCATAGAAGAAAACCATGATCATTCACACTTTGGAAATGTCATTGCACTATCACTTTTGTAATAGCATTCAGCCACCAGAGGTAACTTGATCATTCAACCCTGAAAAGCAAATATTATTTCTCTTTCATCACATACAGGCTTGTGATTCAGGGGAATGTGGGAGGGCAGACAGACAAATGCTATAAGAAGATATTATTTAAAAAGGAAAAAAAAAAAAAGGATCTGTCACAGATTTTTCTGTTTCATTTTGCAAAAAGATACTTTTATCATCCTTTTCCCCAGAAAAGAAACAGCTGCAGAATATTTAAAGTAGTCTCATTCAAAAGCTAATTACAGTGGAAATAAAGCCAATCTGGATCTCAAATTAAAGGCATTTAGGCAAACCTCCCCAGGAGGAATAAAATTCATCTTAATCTGAAGAATATTTTAAACTCCTACATTTTCTTCACAAGCACTATGATGTCAAAAGTTTATATCACTGAGAGCATATATTGCATAATTAAACAGGAAATAATATCTTTTCAGCAATTAGTCACAACGACTTTCTTTTCTTAGCACTCACCAATAGTTGTACACAAGTCAATTTTTACTTTCATAGAATCTTGATACAATTTACTACAGCTACAAAGGTCAGCTACAGAATAGACTTTTTTTTTAATGCATGTCTGTGAGATGAACAGAAAGGATCCAAACATCTAGCAGTAAAGCTCTGATAGAAATATATGACTTAAAGAAGGGGACTATAAGGGGGGCACAGTAAAATGAGAGAAGACCAGGCTGAAATGATGAACTGTAATAAGACCATGAACCCTTCGGAAATCCAAAGGGCAATTTTGACTTGGGTTGAGCAATAGAAAGTAGGTCATGAAAATGATGGAAGAGCAAGCTGATATGACTGCTCCCTGGAGTAAGAAACTAGTCAGCTATCCTGAAATTTAGAAAGAAAAGATTTAGGATGACTGTAAAAGAAAGACCTGCAGTACTCAAGAGAAAGTGTGATTAATGCATGGATAACATTTTGAGCAAAGGTTGAGGAATTTGTTATGAACAAATTCTGTCAACAGTGTTCTGAAACTGATCACTAGCAGACAAGCAGGGTTTGTAGAGGAGACACAATTCCTTTCGTTAGAGCAGATGATTTGTTTGTTGGATACAGAGGTGTAAAAGGAAAGCAACATGCATTGTAAAAAATAAAGCCAAGTTTTCATACTGCACAAAGAAAGTAAAGATCATACATAAAGATCATGGAAACACAAGCACAAAAGGTATATCTTAGATGACAGTACACCTGAAACAGCAGTTGCAGAACTATTAACAGAGAGCCAGGAGGAGAGAAATCCCAGCATTGTGTCACCTGGAATGCTGATGTGCCCTATAAATGCAAACTGCGCTGGGATTTAAGCACCTCTGAGCACCTCAGATCTCTTCCTGCGTAAACATTTTACAGGCTTATGCTACTCTGCCAGGTTAATTAAGGTTGCAATTGGAATGTCCTACATAAGGGTAAGGAAAGGAAAGATATCAATATCTCCACCACAATAAAAACAGAATCTACCAAAAAGCAGGCAGGAATCACAGCAACAGTAGAAATGATGACAGGGAAGGGGAGCAGTGCAAGCTGTCAAACCTAATGAACACTACCTGTGGCAATGCTGCTCAAGGTGCAATGAGAATGTAAATCATAATTGTCCTTCCTCTTCAATGCTCTCTTCCTTAGCTATTGAAATGTTCTTTTCCTTGTCTTCTGGGACAGAACCCCCACATCTAGCTAATCTACTAACTTCTTCTCATCCTGCACAATGAATATGGGGGCAAGGTAAAAGCAAGCTGACTAATGGGTACTAAGGTATCAAACCTGAAATCACTACTGGAGCACAACACAGCTGAAATCAAGGGGTTAAAAGAATCAAAACAGAAACCTAGGCAACTACAGCACTATTCACTGTACAATGCATGTAGTAACCTGACTCCTTCCCTAATAAAAAAATGGATTATTAACAAAAAGGAGATGAAGAATATTTAAAATACCTGTAATTCAGTACAGTATTTGAACTCATGCCACAGGGGAAATTATTTGTTCAACAGAAGAGAATAGGGATTAATAGAACAAAAATAAGATGGTAAAGGAATTAGCTGCAAAGGAGATAGTAATAGTTATAGTAATATAGAAGAAAATGGAAAAAAATTACTAGTGGATTTTCTCATTATGGATTTCCAGGCTCTTCTAAAAGTTTTATTAATGATCTGCTGAGTTACGCTTATAAAATGTGCATATGACATGAAGTCAGTAATATTTTCAGTAAAGGATAAGGATTTCACACCTGTAAATTGATGTCTATTTTTTAAGATCTAGAATTTGTAAAAATGAAATTAACTAAATGAACTAATATAAAGTGCATTGCAATATATTCCAGGATTAAGAGATGAAATTTCTGCTTTTGTACATACTTAGTGACTGCAAGATGACTGTGAATCCAAAATATAATACTGTAATGAAAAGAACAAAGGCAGTGTGTGGGCACATCAGTGAGACACATCCTTCAGCAGGTAATGAGCACTGGGCATACAGCTGGCAGGTCTCATCTGAAAAAGATTTTTACATTCTCAGACATCCATTGGCAAGAAAGACACATTGAAACTTCAACTGATCATTAACAAGTGTGAGTAAAAACAATTCTGATTGGTAGCACATTCTCATTTACTTCACTCTTTCATCAGTTGTTGAATTTAAGTTCATTAAGATGATTTCAGCATGCAGGGGAGTGTAGGCAATGCATTAGGAAACACAAGACAAATGAAGAAAAGGTCAAGAGGCAGAACCAGCTCCAGATGACTTCTCAGTGGGGTTCAGAAAAGGGAGAGAAGGCATGTTCACTTACTGTGCAGACATACCTGAGATATGTAACATCTCATCCAGGAATCCTTTTGCCTTAGTAAATGATTTTTTTCTCATACATATTTGCAATCCAAAATGTGAGTTTTGAAAGACAGTTTGGCATTGCTGTGATGGGCTGGCTGCTGCCCAGAACACCCTTTATAGGCCATAAAATCTGATCTGGGCAGGCTGACACGGGTGAAGGAAAACAATTATTGAATTGACTGTTTCTTTTTGCTGTGGTTTTGTTGAAGGAGAAGTGGAATTGACATACTACAGGGAGCTGTCTAAAGAAACTTAATCTAAAAATACACACTAACGTATTTGGAAATATATTTGTTTCTTCTGTGAATAACATGTTCTTTGTCTACCAATAAACTTTGTTCTAGGATAAAGCAACAAACACAAGGGATTTTAATCTGGGAATTTCAAGTCCTCTGATTTCTACTGGAGATAAATAATAACATAGTAAAAACAGACGTGGATTTTGGGAAGAAGTGGATTAAATTCAGATTTGGCTCGAAAATTGTCTTTGGGTTAAGGCATTAAAGTGAGAAATACTAAGGCAAGCTTTTAGTTGTACCTCTAACTCTGTCACAAATTACTTCTACGACCTTGACTAAATCTCTTAAACTCCCTGTGTAATGGTGCAGTCATCTATAAAAAGGGGATACTAAGAGTTACCTGCCTCACAAGAAGGTACAAATTTAAATCAGTTAATCTGTGATATGATGTCTGTGAACACATTCCTCCAAGAGAAGGCACATTATCATCACTTAAACAAAGCATTAAACAAAAAGGCTACATAATTAGAAGATTATAACAGAGAAAGATACTTATCTGACAGAATTTGTAAAAAGTCAAAAATAAATGTATAAAATGATTAGGTTTATCATTACAAACAGAAGCATATGACAAAGAGAAAATAGCTCATATGAACATCGACAAGCAATGAAAAACAAACAACTGAGACTTGATCTTTCACCTCTGTACTTGAAAAACTGTATAGGATAAAAAAGAGGTGTTGTGCAGTTTTGTGTATACAAAAATGTCTTCCACTTCCAGTGGCTGTTCCAATAATAATGTGCAATGCCATATAGGAAACAAACTAGAACAAAGTCATGAGTATAAAATTCCATTCAACTGATTTCATGTCAAGAGAGACAAAGCTAGATTATATTTTTATAAATCTTGAGTTGAACCTATCTATGTGAAAAATGGACCACTTGGGTCAAGGCAATAAGCCTATCGCGTTTACAGTTCATTTTTTTCTGTAATTCATGAACTTAAGTTCCAGTTTGAATAAGCTCTGTTACTTCAACCTGGACTCAGGAAAGTGAAGTAGCTGTTAAACGTGCTTGTCAACAATCTGCAGCAATGACAAAGCTTTGCACAAATATCTGCCCAGGCAAAGAGCACCTTTGCAATGTCTATGCAAAGCATACACTCACTACTGAATATTCAGCCCATTGAGTTTCAGGTGTCTTTAGGTTCAATAGAATATAGTATATATAACTTGGAAATACCTAAAAGTTACAAAGAACTTCTCTTATATAGGCACAGCTGTAACAATAAGTTGCTATAGGTTTATGACTAAGAAAATGATACTTCCTTGATGCATTCCTTAGGTATGTCCTTTATTAATTATGCACCAATAAATTTCTGGTTGTTTTGAATGTGGAAAAAAGATGAGAAGACCTTTGAAAGTTGGAAAGTTCACATTTTTAATGGAAAGATGTTTTTTATGTTTCTTATGTACAAAATCAATCATAATAAATAAATAAATAACGATCAGCCATAGACTATCTGCATGAGCAATTTATATCAGACTAGGGGAAAAGACATTTGCAGCAGTCAGCAGACATTCTGATTTACAGAATTCAATAAGGTTGCATGACAGCACAGATACTGTGTACAGAAAAGTAAAAGGGATTGATCTAGAAAGTTTGTTACACAGCAAAAAAGCACACGTTCACAGAGAGCAACTGTCAAAAGACAGCACAATTAGAAACAAAGACGAGCATTACAAGAGACATTTATTTAGTCAAAGGTCAGATTACTGTGCACACAAATAGAAGATGCATTTGTGAATTCATTCAACTGTAAGTTTTACATTAGCAAGAAAAACTCAAGGGTGTGAAGTAGACACAGGCAGAGCAGGACTAGAACAGGAGTTAGGATAGATGAGATTAGATGTCAATCCATTTTGAAATATTACCTTGGATCCCTTTTGAATGTATGAAACAGAGGGGTCTATGAAATGGGGTAAATAGACTGTTTATTCATAACAAATATGTAAAATCCAGGGATACTGCAAACATAAAGATGCCAAAGAAAAAGAAACAAAGCAAAACAACACATGGAGCTACACAGAGAGAAAGCATGGAAAGAACAAAATAAAATTCACAGGACAAAGTATAACAATATTATTTAGCAATACTATTTAGAGGAAAATGTCCCTTTCATATCTTTTTCATAATGACACGGAGTCATTGGAAAATTTTCAATGATAAAAGGACTTTTGAATGATAGCAGACAGGAAAATGTAAATTCGAATATATACACTCCATGACCATAGCAGCTCAACTATTTTTTGTCCTTGCACCTTGCAGTAACCAGAAAGATGAAACACAAAGATGTTGATTCTCAGGGGCACCTAAATTTCACGAAGCACGAACAAGCTACCTTTAAATTCAAGTATATTATTTCAGTGAATATCATAGTAAATTCCCAGGTTGTAAATCTATACATTCCTTTTCTCTCAAAGCAAGTCACAGGACTCCCAAGCTACCTTGCTGTGACAGCTTTTCAGAGAGACTGTTGCTATGTCCTGTCTCTCCAATACTCCCTGTGCCAAAATAACCCTGAGGTCACTTTACCACTCAGGGTGGAATAGCTGCTCAAAGCCACCCACACATAAAGCTGAAACTGAGCAGAGAACTCATTTACTCTGGCAGCATCTGGAACAACGTTATTCCAGGTATGATACATTCCCTTCCACTAAACTGGATCAGACAGGGAGGCCCTTCACATGGTCACACAAATGCCTGCCCCAGGACAATACACACACAGGGCTGAGGCAGATTCGAGCTGCAGAAGCTCACAAAGCAAAAACCAAAGAAGCATTTTCATCCTCCTCACATGGGACTATGAGATTGTGCTTAAAATGGTCCTGCATGATGATGTCATCTATGAACTGTAGGAAAGACAGACAAATAAAAGGCAAAATGACTAAAGAACTGAAAGGATTAAGAGCAGAGGAATAGTTATAAGAACTCGGGCTTGATGTCTAAGCCATTAACAAGATCTTTTCTTTTACTTACATGCATATGAAGAAAAGCTTTTCAAATGGATCAGTTGCTGAAGAAACAAAAGATGTTCTCCTCTGTGATGGCAAGATTCATTTGAGTTTAGTCCAGCAGCTCTTTGATCTGCCTGTTATTGAAATGAAACATGGTATGTTCTTTTTATTTCTGCTATCTGGTTTCACCTGAGATTTTTAGCATAAAAGAGGCATTTGTGACAGAATCATTACCCTAGACTTTAGTAAACTGAGTTAACTAACTTATTTTTTGCAAGTGTGTTTTCTTTTGTCTGAAACACAGTAGTCTCTTGAAATAATTTAAATGCTAAGTAACTGCAAAACTACCTATTAGCAGAGTAATATGTTAAGTGTCTCTGCAAAGGAAAGCTGAGAAAATAATCAGTACACTGTGTTACCTGGAAGTAGAATTGCTTTCCTGAAACCTTTTGGCATTTTGCTCCACCCATGTGTACTAGCATGTCTCAGCCCTAGCAACAAATTATAGTTTGGAGACAAATTCACTCTCAGAATACTATTTATATTTATATTTATATTTATATTTATATTTATATTTATATTTATATTTATATTTATATTTATATTTATATTTATATTTATATTTATATTTATATTTATATATCAAGTAGCATTTGGAATTATTTTAATGTAAGATAAAAAATGAAGCTCAATGTTACTATTTGCCAATCTCCAATTTTTACCACCCACCACTGATTAACTCACAAGGACAGATGCCACAAGGGGAACCCTGGCCCCAGACTGGCCTCTGAATTGCCCTATCCCTGTCTGTTCCTCTGTGACACCTTCTAGCAACACACACACTGCAATTTCTTAGCCATTTCTCTATAATGCTTCTGATGGCTTTTCTCATCACAGACTACTCTGATCCTCTCTCTGAGGTTGTTCCAGAAGACATATCCAGAAGGATATGCAGGTTCCATATTTTTGTCAGGAATCTTCCTTGACTGTGCAGTGCAGTGGAAGCATAGGAAAAATCTCTACCTGCTATTTTGTAGCAGGTATCTGCAGCAACATGATGCAGCCCTGCATCATGAGTGAGGTGAGGAGGGGCCCATTTTTGGCCTGTATTTCCAGGTCTTGATTTTGGAAAGAAATGCCCATAATAAACAAGGGGACTGAGAAAATCTATTTTCAGCTCTATAGACCAATTGAATATTTAATTAGCAGAACACCTCTCCTCAATTTTATGTATTAGACTTCAGAGATACCAAAAAGATAAGGTCTCAGAATCATCCCAACGTGTCCCTCTTTCTGCTCAGATTTTCTGATATTGAGTTTGTACGCTTACAGCAAAAGGGAAATTGAAATAAGAATCTTTCTAAAATTCCTAAACAAAAATCCTGCAAAATTAAAATGTTTGGAGAAGAAGCACTTGTGTGGCTCTTTATTCAGTTCTAGATGATACTTGCTTATATTCCTAAAAGTTTCTTCTGACACAAGACATAAATATTAAATGCAAAGTTTAAAAATATCACTCCCATCCTTTAGTACTGTAAAATTAAAGGGTATGTAATGAAAAGCATGCTTGTATTATAATGACAGCCTGGCATTTTTTACTATGAGTAAACACTTAAGCATTAATAGATTGAAGGGAAAAGCTTCACAGCTGTAACTCAAATTCATGTCCACAGCACTGCTGTTAAGATCATCAGAGTTAAAAGAGCAATGAGCTCGGCCTCATTGTTTGCACTTTAAACCCAGGACTGTAATACCATTACCTGTGCTAAATACAGTCTGCCATGTAGCAGCACACAGGAGTCTCTTTTTGGCACATCATCATAATAATTGTTCACAGTAAAAGGGAACTGCACTCTGCACATGGCTTTTACATTGAAATATCCTGTGAGATATGCTTCCAAGCAAGTGTTATCAATAACACTGCAAATTTCCAGCATTTCAATGGATGAAAGTAAGTCCCAAGAGCGTGACATAAAACTGTGCTTAATCAATTTGATGAACAATAGAATATCCATTTGGACCTTAGAACTTCCACTGCTCACAGAAGCTGAAGTCTGCTCAGATTTAGAAAGAAAGTATTAAGAGCAGAAGATTAAAGATTCATGGTTTGGAAAGACAATCTTCTTATGATGTAACAGGTGACATGACAACATACAACCAGCCTGGAAAAGTTCTTTGTTAGTAGTTAAAAAAGGGGAGATTTACCTTCTCCAGAAGGTAAAAAAACCCCAGTTTTATCCCAAAATCTAAAATCTCAACACAGAACCTATTAGGGCTTTCTTTCCCTCATATCCCAGCTAACGCCCCTGCTCAATAATGACAAAATCACATGCTCTAAGGAAAGTGTGTCATATAAGGGCTCCCACAATGCTTTTAAGTTGTCACAGATTTTTTTTTTCCCATAAATTGCCAAACTGAAAAAAAATAAATAGACAATTCACTCTTTTCTATGAGAACTGCAATATCCAGACAAAAAGGAAGCCAGATGAATCACTCAAGAAAACATTTGTAGCTTCATTTTTAAGCTAATTTGCTAAGAAAAGTAAAAATAAAGTGGGGGGAGGTTTATTTTCAACTTCTCTGCAATACAGAAAGAGACCCTAAATGGTTTTGAAGTCTTTCGGGTTTTAAATCTTGTATTTTTCTTTTTTCCAGAAAAAAAAAGGATTTAAAATGTCATCCATATTTTGTTCATTCTCCTTAGAAGAGTCAATAAATAATTAAAAGACAAAAATTTTACCGTAGCAGCTTTTGTAACTCATCTTCCAAGTGTAACTTTCTTCTATTTCCTATATGAATTTGAAAACATATGAAACAATCTTGGTTTGACAGTAATGAGATGGAGACCCCTACTCCCTTCTAGAACAAGTACAGCACAATCATTTTTGTGGGCAACTTTTCCAGTTTTTATAATCTCTTTGTCATTTGGATAGAGCAGATGAGTGAAAAGGCTAAGCAGAAGTAGATGTCATTAAAACAAAAGTCAGCAGCGAAAGGCTGGTTGAGTTTTCAGAAGATGAAGATACTTACAGTTTATCAGAACTAGCAAAGATGCACCTTGTGTTTGGACTTTATATAAAGGACAAAATGCCTCAAACCTTGCAAAACCTTTCATTTGGCCCCTCAATGCATTTGCACAAAGGTGTGTTGAGGATGGATTGTCAGACCTTAATGTCATTAGTGTAATAAGGCTTTAGTGCACAAAAAGAAACCCTGCTCTGCCTGCGTGCTCACTGACTTTTAAAAACGTGCTTCTACATTTACATAACCAGAGCAGTGCACTCATTTTCTTTTTCTTGCTTAATCTTTGTAGGTTCTTCTTGGATTGTGCTCACTGCAGACAAGGACGGCTTTGTGCCATTAATATTCAAAGCCACACAAGAGATAATCATAAGGGATGGAACTGACAGTTCAGAAGTCTACGGAGGTCACTCCCGCAAGAAAAGCATCCCAATGCGACCACCAAGCAGGGTGACATAATTTCTGAACAAAGAACCCCAATGACCTTCTTTTCTCCTACAACACAGGGACATTCTGTGGTTTCAGACACTGAGAGACTAGAAAGCTGTTTTCACTACTTTCCATGTATTGTAACTGTAAAATCTGTGGCATGGTTACACTATAGCTCCATCCTCGGGTTGGCTGGAGCCTCATGATCTCTTCTGAAGGACTGGACCTACAGTGAAGTTCACCACAGCTGCTGCTATTAATGGCTGTCATGGACTGCAGTGGAGAGACTGTTGTCTACTTTGATTGAGGTCACTGTGTTCTTGGAGGAATGGTATTACACTAAAAATCATGCATGTAACAACAAATCTAGCTGGTGCAGGTGTACAGTCTACATAAAACCTGAAGAAAATACAACTAAAGAGCCTTTATATTCATTAAGGAAAACCAGGATAGGAAAATTAAAAAAAAAAAAGAAAATTGCTTCCGCCTCTTTTCTGTTCCAGCTGGATCCCATGGAAACCTGCAACATTTTCAGAAATGTCTAATTTTTATATGAACATGTTCAATTACTAAAAAGGCTGCATCACTGTCTCCTGTCAGTGTCTTACAAGTATGTTGATTTATACATGCACACTGAAGAGAGAGAAGAAAATCTTCCAAGATAAATTGAGGATCAAAGACGTTGAATGTAAATTTCATTTGGCTAAATGCAGGTGTATACACTGAACCTTTCATCTGCCCTCCTGCATGATCAGTCAAAAAAAGAAAAGCACTCTTCTATAGCAGATTATTCATGCCCTAAGACTTCTAAAACTGATTGTGGTGAACTGTCCCCATCAAATAAGTAAATAAGTGCCTGTTCCTTTCCACTGACTGCAAACACAAGCAGGGGGACTGGTCTGAACACAAACATTTACATTTAGCCAGGTGAACTGAGGTTCACCCTCAGAGACAGGTGAGAGTCAGGCAGGCAGACCCACAGAAACAAAACTATTGTGATTATGCTGATAGAAATAGGCATAAGGCAAGAATTTAATGAACTCCCTAACTTTTCCTCATTGAAATGCAAAGAGAAAGATAAAGTAGAGTGAGCAGCAATGTGCAAGGGCATTTTGCACTGCTGGAAGCAAGCAAAGATGTGCCTGCTTCACCCTGTACAGCCAGGGAAACAGACGAGGAAGGACACTTACTTAATCTACTATTAGGAGTTATTTTTCATTCTGTGCATTTTGGGTCTTGTTAATGCTCCTGGGGAGTCTTTTTTCCCTTCCTGGGTACTATGGTGAGCCCATTCATAAGGCACAGATGCTAAAATCCAGTTACAATACTTCACCCCATACAAAGGCAGGATCAAGACAGTAGATCTGTGCTCTGAAGGACCTTAATGGGTTTGGAGGTTTGGCATTAGTACCATTACAAAGCAGCCAGCAATCTCATATGGAACAATTTCAATTCTTGAAATAAGTAAACAGTTTCATTTCATTGAATTAAATGTCTTCTTCATGCAAGTATCCTCCCAGGGACAAAGGAATTATCAACCTAAATCACCTACAACCACAGGCATGCAATACAGTGGAGGATATTTGTACTACCTTGTTCACAAAGATCTCTTTAAGTAGCCTCAAGAAGCATTCCTAATTGTAAAAAAATAATCCTAAACAACAAATAAATATGACTTTTTAAGCATTAAACACATCAGTTACTTTATAGTTATTGGGTTAATTGGGTTTCCTGTTTCTTTGCATTAGAATTGTGTTCAAATGGGAATTTGTATTAATACTGTTTTAAGAATTTGATTTGATTTAAGTTATACTTTCCTTCACTGAAATCAGCACAAATCACCGAAATCAAATAAGTAACACAGAGTTTCACAGACATAGATAGCATGGTGAGGGAAGACATGATCAGATTTCTAAAGGACATAGCACATTTCAAAGCAGCAGCTGTTTCTAATCCTGCAAATACCCTTGAATAACATCCTTGTGTCTCATAAGTCTTGGGTATTTACAACGCTTATGTTATGGCCAAGCAAAAGAAAACTTAATTATAACTAACTAGAATGATGGGAGGATATATTTTATGCTCAAATAAAGAAAAAGAAATTTAAAAACCAAGAAAAAACCACAAACAAACAAACAAAAATACAATTAATTTTTTTCTCACAAATTTGTATTTCTATCTTCTGTGGGTGATAATCCAATAGTTTGGTTCACTCGAATTGAAACCAATGAAACACAGAAAATGTTAGAGGGGAACTCTGGAAAGGTGAAAACCTGAACTAGTAGAGATCAGCAAATATCCAGGCATTAAAGATTCCTCAGAATTTATAACCAGATATTTCTTTGTCATTCTGTCATATTACCATTTTAGTTTTTCATGCATTACTCTTCTATAGGACCATCTGAATGTTGAGATCAGAAATCAAATGAGATTCTTTGAACAGCTATCAAAGCTTGGTTTGCTTCTTTCTGGTGGAGATAAAAAAGGACAAATTTTCAGGTGAAAAAACAATTAGTTTCAGGGAGTAACCAGTGTAAAATTAAAAACTTTAATTCTGGATTCTGGAATTTCTGGATTTGTTACGTTTTGGTGACACTGTTTTCCCTACTGTATGATTCAAAGATTAATCAGGAGCCATTATCAACCTGAAGGTGCCATCATCACCCAGAACAAATAGCCTGGTAACAAAAAAGGACTCCAGTTTATCTTGCTGGACACCTAAAATTTTATAGGAAGGCTTAGGAAAAAAACACAATACATTAATTAAAATTGTATGTCAAAGAATAGAACTGCTCCCACATTTATGAATATGCTATTATGTACACATGCTTAAAAACAAGCGTTTAAATCACACAGATACACTCAAAAATGGACAACAATTGAATAAAGAAATATTTGTTTTCAGGTAATGATTAAGGAGAGCAGTGCAGTGCTGCACTTATTTAGTGTCTATCACAGGGCTGTAAAGTTAAAATTGAAAGCAATAAAAGCACTGGAAGAAGTGCTGGAAAGATTCATGCAAAGCAGAGGATAAATTTTGAGCTTTGGTTTGAATGGAGAACAGATGGAGAATCAGTGTAGTAGAGAGATAAAAGATGACTGTTCTATTAAGCACAAGCTGTACAGAAGATATTTGCAAAAACAGTGATAAAGGCATGTGGAGAGAAAGAGCTTGTACTAAACAAGTTGAGCAGAGAGGAGGCTGTGAAAAGGAGAAAAGCACAGACTGAGAAGCATTCACCATCCTCCCCAAATGCTATTTTGCAGGGCCAAAATTGATCAGTTTAGGAAAGGGGAGTTGTTCAGATCATCTAAATGTCATGAAGCACCAACCTCCTTTTTTAGCTCCTTCTTTCATGAGCAGAAAGGACAGTGACCAGACTAGACAGTCACCAGAAAGGAGATTCACCAGACTAGAAAGTCACCAGAAAGGACAGTGTCCTCTGGAAGAACAAGGAGACTAGTGGTGTTAAGCTCGTGTCCAGGGTCACCCAGCAGGGAAGTCTGTATTCTGTAATTAAACCAGAGGAAAGGTAGGAAGACTAGGAGCTTAAATTAGAAGTGGAAGCAGAATGACAACACTCAGTGCCACACCAGTGACACTCAGAAGTCTAAATGGGGTACTGGCCTCTCCAAAACATTTCCCCTGTGGGGAATAAACAACGTAACGCAAAGTCTAAATTTCCATTTTAATTACTCTGCATCTTTATCCAGCACATTTATATGCATCCCATTGTATTTTTAGGAATTGCTATAGCTTTACTTAAAAGTACAATCTGCTTCAAAGTAAAGTTGAGACTCACTTTACTCTTTCCATAAGTTGCCAGCTAAGCATGCAACAGTCTGCTTTCTTTTCATGTTTTTCTGTGTATTGGCCCACTTCTTGAGAAAACGCTAACAACAGGAGTTTTGTATTCCACACAGGCTTTTTCTTTTTTGATTTTGCAAATGGTTTCATGAGAACAGCAATAAAATAATATACAAATGAAATCCAGTAAAATCAAAGTAATCTGAAATTCTGCTGACCAATTTATGTTGCTGACTTTGCACAATGAAATATTATTTTGTTATTCTTTATAACAGCTAAAAAGTGAGAGATCACAACAGGAAGTATATAAAGTAGGCCCTGCATTAGCCTCAACTAGTTCTTCTATTTTTCCCTCTATCACTCTAGAATAATATTTTCTATACTTATGTGAATTTCTTTAATATCTCTTCAGTCAACAGCCTAACTTCCTTTCCCCTGATTCTCATTTTCCTCTGTATTTCCAAGCTTGGAAAATTAACTTATTTTTAGGTATTTTTTACTTTTAGGTTTTCCTGCCTTAACTGAAAACCACAAGCCCTGGACCATTTTCCCACCCAAAATGTAGCTGAAAAGTCCATATCTCTAATCCAAAAGAGTGGCAATTATTCTGAAGTAACTCCTGTCAGATGTTTATCTAACTTGTTCTTAAAACCCCAACATACAGCACCTGGTAGCACTAACCCATCCTTTACAGCTGGACTCATCTAACCTGACTTTTAAGCATGTGAAGTTAGGCAAGGTAAATCCCAGCAGTTATGAAATTTCACACATGCAAGTATTACTTTATTTTCCATTGTCACACACAACTGAATTTAACTTATGTATTAGTGTTTTCATGTTAATAGTGATTTTATACATGTATATATATGTTAATTTGTCAATGTTATAGTTTCCTTTCTTTTCAACAGACTGAGGCAATTTCACAATCTTGATGTTAAATGCGAACTCACTTTGCTGAGGTTCAGTAGTTCCTGACGGTGTTATTATCTAATAACACTAATAAGGAGAAGCTGCCATTACCCCCCAGCTAATGACATTGATGTTTCCCTCATTTGAGTCTCCAAAGTGGGAAGGATCCACCCCTCTTGTGCAGGTACCTTGGCATCGTACCAGTCAAGGCAGCACACAGCCAGGAGAGCACCCAAACACCCCTACAGAAAAAACTACAGACAAAACCAAACTGAAACTCTGGGCAAATGCAGACCTTTAGTTCACTTCAGAGGCAAGAGTCACTTCCTTCCAATCAAACATACTTAATAAATTTTAAAAATATAAAAGGTAGTATAGAAATAAACAGTTTTCAAACATTATTTTATAAAAATAGTACAAAATTCACAATGATTTACTAATTTCAGCTGTCAAAAATAAAATTTTGCTGTGTAAAAAAAGCTCTGATGTCTGCATGGAAATTCAACCGGAGGTGAAGTTTTTCAAAGCAATACCAGTGACAGGATTCCTCATTCTCCATTGGATCCCTCTTCATTCATCCTGCAATCACTGATGGAAATGCACAAACCCACATATTTATGGGGCTAAAAATACTGACCAAAACACTTTTAAAGTGGTTCCATTTCTCAATCCAACCCACAGCTCAGCTCAGCTGCACAGTTGTGCCAGCACAGAAGGCACACCAACAAATACTAACATGCACATAGCTCATTCCTTTTATCTGTCAGTGAATTCTGTCACTCTAAATATCAATAAATTTATTTTTAAGTGTAACACTTCAGAGCATTTTCAATATGGCTCATTGCATTTGTTACATTTCCTACCTTAGACAGCATAACACCATTTAATTTGTGTAATTCCTTCACTTGCTATCCTTCCCTCAGAAACTTAGTTCACCTAAGTCAAATGAAGAAAAGTGAGAATACTGGCTCCACTGCAAATTACTGCCAAAGTTTCCCTTGAATTTCAAACAAGTCACGGTTTCATTCAGTTTTTAAATATTCTTATGCTTATATTACTCAAACACAGCTGTCATCTCCATTTCCATGTCTACCTTTCCTTTCTACCTACACTGTCAGGAATTACTGAACCTCAGCAAAGGGAGTTTAACATCAGGATTGTGAAATTGCCTCAGTCTGTTGAAAAAAATGAATGTTTCCCTTGAGCTTCACACAAGTCACAATTTCATTCAGTTTGTAAATATTCTTATGCTCATGTGACTCGTACACAGCTGTCATCTCCATTTCCATGTCTACCTTTTCTCATTAACATTTTCTTTAGATACCAACGACATTGTTTCCAGCACAAAATGTAGCTACACTGATCTTCATTGATACACCATTATCTCAAAACACTTGTACCTCTTAATAGCATAAAAGAAAACTGAGCATGACAACAGTGTGCCAGAAACGCAGGATTAACCTAAGCAGCAGCAAAGATCAAAGAAGTGCTTTTGCAGATTAGTTACATGAAAAGAAAAGAGAAAATCTATCTGTAGGAGACAGAATATCTAGGACTGAATTGTTTACAGGCACAAGGAAGGGTTCTCACAGCAACATTTACAGAGAAGGAGAAAAGATGTGTGTATATGGTGGCACAAGGAAAAGGGAATCCAGGTGCCTACCAGAAAGATTAAGATTTGAACAGCCTTTCTCACAAGATGTTAAATATCTCTAATTACTTGTGTATCAGCTTGGTTCTGGATTAACCACAGTTATAAGGAAGTGTACAGTAATTTCACGATTATAAGCCGCACTGAGTATAAGCCACACTTCTGGGTTTCAGCAACTTTTTGGTTTTTTGTCCATATATAAGCCGCACCTGATTATAAGCCGCACATTACAAGACAGAGTGTGATAAAAGGTATCTGTTCTATCACCATCTGTTGAGGGTGGGGACAGTGATCCTTATCTCAATGGCAGATAATCTGCTAATGGGCCATCCATTGAAACCAGGCAGGGCATTGTTCTTTATCTTTTCACAACCCATCCTTCCTCCAGCCAGTCATTTTCTGCTCATGGCTCATTGAGTCCCACTGTGGGACTGATAAAATTACTTCATCCCATTGGAAGTTGCTCCAGCCAGGGGGAAGAGCCCAACATTTCTTACCAAGGTAAAAACAGAGGCTTTGGGACACTAAGGGAGCCCCTTTCTCCACTGGACTCCAGAGGAAAACCAGATTTCTCCACATCACCACTGGACCTCCAGAGGGAAACTGCACCTTCTGCAGGAGCACTGCTCCAACTGAGCCACATCTGTCACTGCAGGAGGATGCAGCCACCATGGAATGGGACTGCTGCCAACACCCTGCCTGACGGGGTGTCAGATTGTACTCTGACTTTGTCAGGGTTTGGGGTTTGTTTCTTTGTAGTACTGTATTTCTATTTTAATTTCCCTAGAAAAGAACTGTTATTCCTAATTCCCATATTTTTGCCTGAAAGCCCCTTGATTTCCAAATTATAATAATTTGGAGAGAGGGGGTTTACATTCTCCATTTCAAAGAGAAGTTCCTGCCTTTCTCAGCAGACACCTGTCCTCCAGACTAAAACAGCAACTTTTTGTTCTTTGTCCATATATAAGCCACACCTGATTATAAGCCGCACTTTGGGTTCGGACCAAAATTTTAGTCAAAATGGTGCGGCTTATAATCGTGAAATTACTGTAATTTAAAAGAAGATACTGTTTGCTCTGAAGACATAAAATGCCTAGAAACATCCTTGCAAAGATTATTCCAAAGGAACACTGTCATCACAAAAATCCTTATTTATGACATGGTTAGTTTACACAAATCAATTTAAAAATGGAAAGACTCTTAAGAGGCTTTCTTATTTTCAATATACATTATGCTATTCTGGTTTTGTGTGTTATTAATGGTATACAACAAACTGAGAATTCAGGAGACTGATTTTTACTTTGTAGCACTTCCACAGCAGCACAAGAATATTAGCTCAACACAGAGCTTTATTCCAGCGTCTTTATTCCAGGTCTGAAGGTCTATTTTGACTATTCACAATTTAGATCCTAGTTTGGGGCAGCTGTCTGTTAAATACTTGAAAACTGTTCTGTCCATTAGGTCTCCCTTAAATTTCCTTTTCTCTATGCATCACCACTCTTCAGTTTCTCTCACAGACATCCACCCTGGACCTCGTTTCTCTGCCTTATGCCAGCATGCAGTGTCTCTCCTGAACTGCAGCAGAGTGGGTAGAACTCAGCTGAAGGCCTGTTTCAGACATGGAAGAGCACTGGTGCAGGTTTTTATACACAGAAAAAATAGGCTGTCACACTGTGAACCACTGCAGGGGGTGATAAACACTCCTGTGTGAGTTTTGTACATCTCCCATGCCTTCTTCTCTGTGTAGGAAACAATCAACTGAAAACTAATATAACAACATTCTGAGTCTCCTTTGTCTCTACAACAACCAGCAGAGTGTTGTACCTGTGCAGTACAACCTGCTAGGGCAGGCTTCAGGAGACCTGTAGTGGTAGCTGCTAGGTGTGGCAGCTACAGCTTCAGAGAAAAGCAGAAATTCCCCCTCTGTCGCTTTTCTAACCCCCAAAATTTGCACTGATCCTCTCCATTCCTCAAAACCTGGAGCCACAAGGAATCCCCTGCAAGACTTTGTGCTACAGAGCACAAAATTCATTTTTGCTTGGGCTGTGGAAATACTGTGACCCTGTCTGGCTGTACTCAGCCAAGCCAAGCAGACACAATAAAAGGAACCTGTTCACACATCCCCCAGCACTGTCTGACTTCTTCTGACAACATGATATTGACTCAGGATGAGGCAATTTTCTGCAAAATTGCTCATCTTATATTATTTTCATTACTAATCAGCTCCCAGAGTGAAGAAGAAACATTTTTAATCTAATAATAAAAACCATATAAAACATCTGTATCCTTTAGCTACCAATCCTAGGCCTTACTACATCATATTTTAGAGGTCTAAATTACATGGTAGTGCCTCATTAAGTTTTCCCATTAAGAAATACAATTATGAGATCAATTTGCTCATTCAGCAGTGTCCACAGACTGGATTAAATATATATAGATATTAAAATGATGCTTACGAAGAGAAAAAATGCTTAAATTATTCTTTTCCCTTGTAACATCATGTTCTTTAAATGTGTACAAGTTCAGTAAGAGCAAAGAAAAGAATCTACAGAGTGCAAAAATAACAACTTTACATATCATACCCATTTCACCTTCCTTCCCTGCCATCCCTCCCTCTAGAAGGGAGGGAATAACTCTTCTGTCCCAGACTCTCCTATATTCTTATTAACATTGTGTTTCAACTAATTTGAAAAGCAGACATCCAAATGATACAACAAATTAAGTTATGAGAAGGCAAATCTGCTTTCCATGCAGGGCCTGAGAACAGATTTGTGAGTCTGCTCAGTGTTTAAGGATAAGCCTGACTCAATGCAATCACATGTTTTTAAAAGCCAAGATGTGTGCTTTAAATGAGCACGACCACAGGAAACGATTTCTGTAATTTCAGCCTTTTAAACACTTTTCCTTGCATAATTTCATTGACCCACTTTCTACCTTATAGACATCTCCTGAGGGGTTCTGCAACGTTAAAATCCCCAAAGTCACAGACAGATCATATGTATCAGCAGTGAACAGCTTGGAAAGTCTGGAAAAGAAAGAAAGCAAACAAGAGATGTTTATTTGCAGTACAGCTGCTGAGGAATAACAACTGTGCCTATGCACATCGTGGCTGTGTGACCAGCCATGGCTCGTGGCTGCTGGCCAAGCAGCCTCCAGCCTTTTTCATGCTGTTGTACATGTCAAAATAACCAGGCTGTGGTTACACAAATAAGATACACACTGTTGGGCATGGAAATAAACAACTGGTGTAATAATAACTACCTGCACACCATTCTGGCACTCTGGTAGGTTGAGTCAATTCCATGTCAATGAAAATATTATTTTACAGGTTTTCAACTAACTCTGAGTTTTTGTGATATTTTCAGTTCATTTGTTGAACTCTATTAGCAGTTTACATACAAGACAAGTTACATGATTAAAATAAGTATTTAAAAATACTTAATTGCATAATTATATGCATAGAAAACAAAAATAGACATTTACCATGAAAATTTCTTTGAGGCATTCCTAAACTGTGGTCTGTCTCTGTGGTTTAAATGTTTGTTTCTGTCTATTAATATGGAGGGTCAATTTAAGTTTTATATTTTAAACAAAAAAACAAAACAGTGAAATCATTCCTGTTCAACAGAATTCTTTGTGAGACTAAAATTATAGTCAGAAAACTGTTTTTGTCTAATAGAGCCAGTTGGTTGCTCAGGGCCCCAGACACCAAGTGACAATCCTGCTTGGCCAGACTCACAACTGAGAAAAGTGGATATTATGAAGATAAGAATAGATTAAACATTTGTGTAACAGAACTTCTTGAGAAATTGGTTTGAGTGAGCTGTTCAGGTAAGTGAACAGTGGTGGGGAGGAAGGAGGTGGGAATGTCTTTTGCCCAAGGGTTTCAAGGCCAGGCTGGATGGGGCTCTGAGCAACCTGGTCTAGTGGAAGGTCTCCCTACCTGCTGCAGAGGGTTGGAACAAGATGATCTTTAAGGTACCATCCAACCCAAACCATTCCATGGCTTGGTATGTCCCTGAAAATCACCAAGTTTTAATGTGAAGATGCTCTGCTGGCAGTTTGTTCCAGTGATCAGTCTAGACCACTGTAATTGATTGTAAGATACTGACGTGTTTTACATATTTGAATCTGTCCACAGCTCTTGTTAAACCTCCTTCACCAACTTCAGAGCTTTTGGTGCTTTTTTTCCCCCTCTGTACAGGCACTCATGCAATATGACCAAGTCACCACCTAGTGTTCTTCTTTGGCTAAGTTTGAGCTACTTACATATTTGACCTCGCAATTATTTTAAGCGTTTTCCCCCCACATGTTTGGCAGCTCTTTTTACAGCACCTTTTCTAGTGTTTCAACATCCTGTCAAGAGTGTGGGTTTCAAAAATGGTGCAATGATCACACTGCTCTGCAGTGCTGAGGAGTGGCAAAGTGGCACACTCATGCAATTTAATTAACTTTTAAAAGGCCTTGGAGACTTACAAGGAGCTATGCTCAGTGCAATAAATCAGGACCAGGTAAGTTGTATTGGAGTAGCTCTGCACTGACTTTAGATGCTTTCCTTCAGTGTGACCACCTTATGGAATGGGATACACCACACCAGGGACCTGATGTCGTCCCTCTGGAGGCATCTCTGCTCTTCTGTGCTGCTTCCTCAGGCCTCTCTGAGAGCCCCACGGGTGTGAGCAGGCTGGGGGTGCTGTGTGGAAGTGTCACACGGTGGGTGAGCCCTGGGGGCGATGCGAGTGACAAGAGCAGGACAATCACCTCCTTAGACTGGCTGGTGATGCTCTGCTCGCTGCCAGCCGTGCCCTGGGGTGCACCAGGCACAGCACTGACAGCATGGCACCGACAGCACGGCACCGACAGCACAGCACTGACAGCACGGCACCGACAGCACAGCATTGACAGCACGGCACCGACAGCACGGCACCGACAGCACAGCATTGACAGCACGGCACCGACAGCACAGCATTGACAGCACGGCACCGACAGCACGGCACCGACAGCACAGCATTGACAGCACGGCACCGACAGCACAGCATTGACAGCACAGCACCGACAGCACGGCACCGACAGCACAGCACCGACAGCTGGGCAAGGGAGGGGATTGTCCCTCTCTGCTCTGCGCTGCTGTGGCTGCACCTCCAGTCCCATGTGCAGTTTCGAGTGCCACAATATAAAAAGGACATCCAAAGGAGGGCTACGACGATGGCAAGGGTACGGAAGGGAAGCCTTATGAGGAGCAGCTGAGGTCACTTGTTTTGTCCAACCTGGAGGAGACTGAGTGAACATCTCATTGTGGTCTTCAGCATCCTCATGAGGGGCAGACAATAATCCCCCTGGGAACCAGGGACGGGAGCCGGGGAATGCCATGGGGTTGTGTCAGGGGAGGTTTATATGGATATCAGGAAAGGGTTCTTCACCCAGAGGGTGCTGCCCACTGGAACAGGCTCGGCAGAGCAGTGGTCGCAGCACCAAGCCCGAGTTGAAGAAGCGTTCTCAGGTATACCGTGTGACTCTTGGGATGTGCTGCGTACAAGAGCTGGGCTCGATGATGCTCGTGGGTGCCTCCCAGCTGGGGATATCCCGTTATTGGGGATATCCCGTTATTTGTGATCCCCGTCACCTCCCGCCGCCGCAGCGCCCGCGGCCCCTCAGGGGCGCTCTGGGGAACGGGGCCGGGAGGGGCGCGAGGCGCGCGCCCCGTGCAGGCCCCGCCTGGCGCGCCATGGAGCGGCGGCACTGCGGGGCGGCCGGGCCATAGAGCGGCCGGATCATAGAGCAGCACCGCTGCAGAGCGGCCGCACCACAGAGTGGCGGCGCTGCAGAGTGGCCGGACCATAGAGGGGGTGGGCCATAGAGCGCTTGATCATAGAGCGGCCGGGCCGTAGAGCGGTTGGGCCATAGAGCAGCCTGATCATAGAGCGGCGCGGGCGCCCCCCGCGGCCGGGCGGTGCTGGGCCCGGGCGGGCGGTGCCGGGCGCGGAGGCGGGCCGGGCCCTGCGGGAAGGCGGTGCCCGCCACAACCCAGCGCCGCCGGGGCTGCAGGGACCCGGGACCGCCTCAGCGGAGCAGGGCCGGGCCGCCGGCAGGGCGGGTGAGCGGGGCCGCGCGGGGCGGAGAGGCGAGGGGCGGCGGGCGGGGAGTGTCGGTGCGGGCGGGCCCGCGCAGGGAGCGGCGGCGCGGGCGGGCGCCGTGTGCGGGCTCCCCGGCTCACCGTTGCCGTGGCCGCTCCGTGCAGGGGGGTCACTGCAGCGGCTCCTCTGCCCCGGGGTTGGGACGGGCCCCGCGTTTCGCCGGCCTGGGTGTGACACCTGCCCGAGGAGCTGCGGCTGGGCCGGGCTCTGCAGGAGGCAGCGTGGGTTTGAGCGCAGGAATGCATTGGCCAGTGGATCTCTCGCTCTTTTTGCTTTTCCAGGGCCGCTGGGATAGTGCGAACGCGCCTTGTGACACAGGAACCTCTCCAGACGGCCCAGGAGGCTTTAGCATCTTTTGGTGTCTTAGGAGGCACATTATCTCGCATCTCCCTGCCGTCAGTGAGTATTGCCCAGCAGTGTGTGGGATTCTGGGCACAGCGAACATCCAGTGGTAATTTCCCTGCAACTGGTGGCTGCTTAACAGGACTGAGGTTGGTTATAGAGGAGAGGCCAGGTAGATCGTGAAGAAGTTGCTCTGGAAGTATCTTGAGTGCTCTCCTGTGGGGCAGGATTCAGTGTACTTAAACTTATCCCTGACAGACATTTCCCTAATTGGCTCTTACAGATTATGAAATTCATGGGGTGCCTTCCCTTCCTCTCCAAGGTAACCTGCTTCATTGCTTAGCTATCACATATAGTTAGAATTTTTCCTTAATAGCTGACCTAAATCTTTGTTGAAACTAAGCTGATTATTACCATGCACTGTCCAGAATGTCCCTGGGGAACAGTGGATGGATGTTCTGTCACTGGGCTGGTGGATGTTCTCAAGTTCCCACTCAGTCTTCTCCAGACACAGAACCCACTGCCTGTGTTTCTCTGATCCCTTAGCTTTGTTGAGCATTTCCATAATCCTTGAACTCAGAAGTAGGTTCCATGGAGGTGCTGTTAGCAATGAGGAAGTGGGGCAATTACCTCCCTTGTGTATCTCCATCACTCTTAAAACACTCCAGAATGAATTATTCTTACTTGGCAGCATATCTCACATTACTGAAATACTCAGTTTGTGATTCATTGTAAGCCAGATCCTCTTTTGCTAAACCTCTACCTAGGGAATTATTCATGGAGAGGTATCCAAATTGGTGTTTTTTGGTTTTTTTACTAAGTGTATTATTTTGAACTTGTTACTAGGTTGTGAAGAAGTTACTTTGGTCGTAATAACATAACTTTCTATACGGTTTTTATATTTGAAATCCATTCTTGCAATCCTCTTCCTGCAAGTTTAGGGTCATCCACAAATAATTAAAATACTAAGTGGTTCAAGGTCCTGCACATTGTGGTAAACTCTTTCAGTTTGACAGTTTTTACTGTCAAAAAACTTTCTTCTTGGTCTTCATGTTTCCTACTAAAACTGCAACTCATTCTGTGCCATGGCTTTACATCTGAGCCAAATTGTATGGAGATCTTAAATTAGGAAACCATCAATTTCTTTGAGTTGGCTTTTGTTCACAGAGTAGGAATGTTCACAGCTCAAAAACTGGAAATTTGTGTAAAATCCTGAAGTTTTCCAAAGTGTTGATGCCTTGTGTATGTCTTATTTTAAATTATCTTTTCTTTCATTTCCTCAGAAAAATCTGCCTTCATCCTAACTTTCTTCAAGATTGCATTTGCTTTCTTAGAGAGCTTTCTGGGACAGCCATCCAAATGCCTCATTCTCACATGCTTAATACAGGATCAGATTTGTAGATAATACATTAATGCTTGGTTATACTTGTGAGGGATTACTTCATCTGACCACAAATGCTCCAGGAAGTTGAGAGTGAGCAGCAATGTTTTGAGAATTGTTGATATTGAAGTAATTAGAAATTAGTAATTAGAAGATATTCTGAGAACAGCAATTTTCGGATTTGAATGAATGGGCTGGTCTTGTGATGAAAATGTGGCAGAAATCTGATGGTAAGCCTATAGAAACAGCAAGGTTTCTTTTCTCTTAAAATTACATTTCATGTTGGAAACATCATAAACAAAAAAATTACTGGGCTGGGAATTAAGCATAGCTAAACATTATGTGTATTGACTTCACTGGAAGGAGGAGTCCAGCACTGGCAGGGTCATAAGCTAAATAATCATCCAGGTGCTGTCCTTGTCCTCTGCAATGATTTATTATCCCTTCTCATTCTGTTCTGTGCAGATGTTCCACTTTAGGAGTCATGGAGCTGGGGAAGGCGAAGCTGCTGCGGACTGGCCTCAACGCCTTGCACCAGGCCATTCACCCCGTGCACGGGCTGGCCTGGACGGACGGCAAGCAGGTGATCCTGACTGCGCTGCACCTGCACAATGGGGAGCCCCAGTTCGGGGACTCCAGCGTGGTTGGCCAGTTTGAGCATGTGCACGGGCTGTACTGGGGCCCCTGTCCCGCCGAGGCCCCGGCGCTGCTCGCGGTGCAGCACAAGAAGCACGTCACCATCTGGAAGCTCTTACTCAGCGGCGCCGACAGGAACAAGCTCCTGATTTCCCAGATCTGCGACATCAGCGAGCCCTACCCCGTGCTGCCCCAGGGCTGCGTGTGGCATCCCAGCAAGGAGGTCTTGGCCGTGCTGACCACCCGGGACGCCTCCGTCTTGCCCTCTGTCGACCTCAACAACTCCAGAATTAACGCGGACATCAAGGGCAGTGGGCTCATCCACTGTGCCTGTTGGACCAGGGAAGGCAACCGCTTGGTTGTGGGGGTGGGCAGTGCCCTCCATTCCTACATTTGGGATGATGCCCAGAAAACACTCAGCGCTTGCTCTTTTTGCCCAATATTTGATGTGGGAGGCTATATCTGTGCCGTGGAAGCTACGCAGAATTTACAAGTTGCTGTTGCCACCGAGCTCCCACTGGACAAGATCTGTGGCTTAAATGCTGGCGTTGCCTTCGAAGTTCCATCGAGCGTTGAAACAGAGTCATTCCCCTCACAGTCCAGCTTGTGTGGGGAGGAAGAGTATTCCTTGGATGGAGGGAAGAAGTCCCTGGACTCTGAGAAGTCCTTGTCTGTAGTTACATCTCCTGTGGATCTAACTCACATACTTTCTAGCAAGCAGGGTGCTGATTCCAGCCCTCTCCTTCACCTGAGGCCCAAGGACTACCTGACGGGAAGTGGCCAAGACTCCTCACACCTCATCTTGGTGACTTTTGAAAGAAAGGTTACCTCTACCAAAAAAGTGAGCATCCCAGGCATTCTTGTTCCTGATATAATGGCTTTTGACTCCAAAACTCAAACTGTATCTGTTGCCTCCAATACTTGTAATGTTATTTTAGTCTATTCACTGACTTCATCCAATTTACCTAATATTCAACAAATTCAGCTGGAGAAAAGCGAGAAGCCAAAGGGTTTGTGCTTCCTGACCGAAAAATTGTTACTGATACTGGTTGGAAGACAAAAATTCACTGACCCTGCTTTTCTTCCTTCTTCAAGATCAGACAAATACATGATTCGATTGATGATTAAAGAACTGACACTTGAAATGGGTCCTTCAAAGTCTGTGTCAGCTGATGGCAGCTCCAGTTTGAACCTTTCCAACATTACTCATGAGCCCTCTAGAGATGTCCCCGCTCTCAGCCGTGGGCTCCTGATACCAGATCGCTCTGCCCTTCAGTCCCCTACAAGCCGAAGGAAACTCATTGAAGAAATCAAGAGTCCTGTTTATGAACAAAACTTGGTGTTGAACATCAGTGACTTGAAAGACAAAAAGATTTCCATGAATTTTCCTCCAGCTGTCGAGACTCTGGATGCTGAGCCAGTTAATCGGAGCGTGGCACTGTCTAATGCTTCAAACAGGCCAACATCCCCAAAAAGGCAGCCTGAGGGAGCTTCCAAAATACCCAATTCTTACAAAAATAACCTGTTCAGTGAGAAGGAGGCGAGTTACTTTTTGAAAAATGTGGAAAAATTCTCTTCTAATTTCACAGAATTGCAGCACCGTATTTCTGAATTAACTGAGTTGCTAAAATCTGGAAAGAGAACTCTTCCAGTGTACCCATCTTCTCAGGAACCCTCATTTATTAACATCACCTGCCAGGTAATTTTAATATTGGAAGACTTAATGGTGAAACATGTTAATGTCTGTATGTTCTTTGTGATGCTCAAGTAACACTCAGTAGAATTAGATTTCCATCCTATTCCTGCAGGTAGTTTTATATGGTTATAAATCCCATTACTCTGCAGCCTTCCAGTGTTTTTAAAGCAATGGGATATCCAGGAATGTGCAGCTCCCTGTCCCCCACCTCACACTGGGCCAAAACCCTCACCTCTGCTGTGAGGCTGCTGGGACTCATCTCAGCCCAGCTACAGAATTAAAGCCCTCTATAGAGATCTAGGAAGGGAATGCTTTTCCTAGGCAACTTCTAAAGTTTTCTATATAGAAATTTAGACAAGTGAAGATTTCCATGTGTGGAAATTAGTATCAATCTCTCACTCTCCTGTGAGGAAAACTAAAATAATGGAGACTGAAACAAAAGCAAATTGCCTTGGTTTTGAAACAGAAACATTGCTCATTAGCATTGAGAGTACCATCCAAGGAGAAAAAAAACCTTTAGGGACACAATAAATAATTCCATTAACATAGATTAAAAATTGATTTAAAGTGAAATTTCACATGAAAAATTTTTGGCTGAAAGATTTTCTCTTGCAAATCTCATGCTAGAAAGGGTAAATTACCTGATTATCAAAACTTGGCATGGATCTACTAGGTAATTTCTAGAATTCAGATTAATAAACCTTAGTCAGTATTCAAAGTAATTTAAACTGCCATTTTCCTTTTAATTAGATCTTACCTTTAATCTTTAATACTGCAAAATATTACCAGCTTTTGTAGCATTGAACTCAAGTTCTAGATCATATTTCCTCACTCTCTTCACTGTTTCCCACTGTAAACATTTAATAATTGTGATAACAGATTTTAAAAATGCTTTGCTCTGCCCAACTGAGCATATTCTTTGAAGATGCTTTTTGGATTTAAGGCTTGGGGCAGTGATGGTCAGGGGTGGGACAAATAAGCCCTTCTGACTTTTGAGTCTGTTCCTCACCCCAAAATTCTTGACCAGGAGTTCTCACTGCTGAAGTTTTGGGTCTGGGATGAGTGAGGGAAGGTGGAGATAGAAAACCTGTAGCTTCCCAAGCTCCCTGAAGAAATGTCCCCTGCAGATGGAAGGATGGGGATGAGGATTGTGCTGTGGGTGAAACTCATGGTTTCTTCAGCAGCAGTGTATGATTTTCTGTCCTGTTCTGACATGTGCTGGATAAGTTCCTTGCTCTGTCACTCACTCATCAGCACCTTGACAGCTGAGACTTCAAAGGATAAATCTTGCAAACAGGCCTGAATGGGTGAAGCATTTGACTTCCTGTACATGATGCCACTGGAGACACATCTGTGATTCTGTTTTGATTAATGCCATTGTAGCTATACATCACAGTAGCTGATGACTGTTTCTTGCATTTTCAGAAGCAGCTTTCCAAAAGTGATGCAGATGAAACCCGGGCTGTTCTTCTCTGTGGTGGGAAACTCCGCCTAAACATCATCCAGCAGATATTCAACCTGTCCCTTGTAGAAATGCAGCACGGTATGTTGGGATTGCCCAAGAGTACAAACACTTCAAACACATTGCCAGGGAATTTGTGGCTGCCCTGTCCCTGGAAGTGTCCCATGGTCAGCTTGGATGGAGCTTGGAGCAGCCTGGTCGAGTGGAAAGTGTTCCTTCCCATGGCAGGGGAGTGGAACTGGATGAGCTTTAAGGTCCCTTCCTACCCAAACTGTTCTGTGATTCTCTGTCATTCTTAGTGAGCAGTAGCACTATGCATATTCCATCCAGGGAAAACCCAAGGAATAAATAATGAAAGATGAATAAAACTCTGCTTTTTTTTTCCCCAATAATGTAAAAATTCTTCTCTGAATCTTCTTTTACTGGATAGAATCTTTACATTAAAAAAAAAAAGAGCAAACTTGCATAGTGATCCTGTCAATTAACTAGTTATACAGAAAAATTGCTTTCAGCCTGTGTTTTACTTGTTTTCAGCTGCTCTGTAGAGAGAAGTCTGAGTAACAAGGTGCATAGGGTTGACTGATGGTTTTGGAAGTACAGTGTTCTATATATTTGAATCTCTAGCTCCAGCATCTAGTCTTGCTTTAGGAAATCCTGTAGCACAAAAGCAGCTTTGTACACGTCAGCAGTGCATTTCATATCAGGTTTTGCTGTGAAGAAAACTGCCTCTTACTGCTGTGTTCTCCCCTGCTGTTACCAGTTCATGCCATGCCCAGCCCTGTGTGTGTTCATGCCAGTTCTGAGTGTTTCACTCTGGGCACAGGTAGAAAACACACTTTTGGATATGATTTCTCACTACTATAGGTATTCCCTGTGCTACATTCCCTCTACTGGCCCCCTGTATCTGCTCCCTGCCTGCTTGCAGATCACTGGGCAACCATCCCAAAGCCTAAGGCTGCTGTTCTTGCCATTGTCCAAGTTTTATTTTTCTAAGGAATTGTGGATGGAATATGTTTATTTGAAATATACAGATGCAAAGTAGGAATGGTATGTTCAAATCCTGAGTTGTATTGAATTTCAAGTTTGGTCCAAATTAAGGCAAAAGATTAGAGAGTTGTGTGCTATTAAGATACAATCTCCTTGTGACCTTACTTGAGATGTAAAGTTACATAATGTAAATTTACAAACAGCTGGAAACGTTTCTCTGAATTCCTTTACCCCTCGTGAGCTCTCTTTTCTTGCTTCATCAGCTTAATGGATAAAAATATGAAAAAATTCTGGTTTGTCTGTAGTGGCAGAAGTCAGGCTTTCAGATTCAAATTATAGAGAAAAGAGCTAGTGATGAAGTCAACTAGCAAATGGACCGGAGATGTTTGGTTTGTACAATATTGTAAAGTATTCCTTCCTTGTATTTCTTGGAATTAAGTATAATAAATTACATAATAAAAGTAGTTTCTAAATTGTCTTTATTACATTAATTTGTCATTTAATTTAGTAAATCTCTGCTTTTTATAGTATCTGCACAGCTTTAGCACTGTGAAGTAGCTTATCAATATCTAATTAAAACCAAGTGTGGATGCTTATGAATTCTGTTCAGAATTTCATTCTTCTTCCTCATTTGAAGTGTGCATTTATTATTGTTTCATGTCCTATTGGCAAAATCCATCATAGTAGCCAAGTGTCCTTTATTTTTGGGTTTGTGCAACCTGTATATTTTCATACTTTTTATTTTCTAGAAATCTGTAAATATACAGAAGCATTTAATTCTAGAAGAAATTAATTTTTTTACCCTAAACACACCCTAATTGCACAAAAATTTATCAACAACCATGTGCTTGTGTTCACAGGTTCCTCTTGGATTGTTCTCACAGCGGACAGCGAGGGCTTCATCCCCTTAATGTTTACATCCACACAGGAGATCCTCATCAGAGATGCCACTGCAAAAGGCTACAGTGCCTGCTCCTCCAAAACTCTGGACATCATCAGTTCCACACAGGGCTGTAGATCCACTTCTTCAGAGAGCCTGGATATCACCAGTTCTCTGGAAGTCCTGAGGGACTGCTCCTCCAAGACCTTGGACAGCATCAGCCCTTCAGAACAGCCCAGCAATAAAATGTAGTTTTTGACAGTGGTTTTGCAATGCCTGCCTGCCTGATGATGGGAGGTTTTTAATGTTTACTGTATGGGACTGCAAATTATCAACAAATCTCTGTACGGTTTCTATAATTTTTTTGTTGCATTGTAAATTATTTATTTGATTCTTGAAAACGTTAACTTTTTTTTTATACTGAACAGTGTTTTTTAACTATGCCTCTTGCAGTACAAATGAGGTTGAAAATGTGCATTCTTACAAGTTTCTGAGCTCAAGTTTCCATCTTGGTCTTTACTACATTGGTGTTTTTAGATAATAGTGAACTTGGATAATAAAGAAATGGTTGAAAATGCTGCATTGTCGTCCCCCATTTCCTCCCTTCTGCCAAAGTCTGAAATACTACACCGATGTTATTTAGGAGCAGTGCCTGCAGAAGTGCAGCTTGGTTTGCAGTGGTGTAAACACCAGTGTAAGGTCATGTCATTTGGTACAAAGTAGGATCATGTGAAATATCCATATTGTGTGGAAGCAGGATCCTTTTCCCCTCCTGTACCTGCCCACAACATCTCTCTGCTTCCATCTCTGTGGATCTGGGGAAGTATTTGCCATGTCTCTCATCTTCTGTGATGAGAACATCCAGTTAAAGTCTGACAGAAGAAAATGTTCTATGGGCTTTTGTAGTGAGAGAGAGAGAAAATGCAAAGGGGAAATTTAGAAAAAGTTTATGTAAGCATAACTTTATGTAACATGGATTGCAACACTGAAGAAAAGACTAATCCAAGATTGCTCCCCATAAAATCACAGCATGATAACATTAAGCAGTTTATCAGGCTTTCCCAGTGGCACTTACTGTGTGAGAAGGCATCAAGCAGCTAGATTATAGAATTGGAGCTGCTGTCTCAGGACTAAGATAATCTCTTTTTTTTTTTTTTTCATTGCCTATTTGAAAATTTAGCCACTGTCAAAAGAAATCTACCCACAAAATACAATATTAAAGATACAACACTAGTAAAAGCTGCAGAGGGCACTCAGTGTTGGGTGGTAAAACTACAAGTTACAGCTTTTGATGAACAGGAGAGGAGGAAAACAGATAAAATAATTTGGCAGTTGTGGGCTCAGTCCTTTACATAACAATCATCTCTCCTCAGTAATGGTCACTGTTTAATCAGAAGGTGGACCATGAATACACCTAAAAGTCACTGAAACCTCAGCACTGGGCGTGGGTTCAGAGCAGGCTGGGTGCTGGGATGGTCCATGTTTCCTCAGCAGCCTGACAGTCTTTTTCATGCCTGTTCCTGGTTCCAATGTCCCACTGACCCGTGGGAGGAGAAGGTCAGGGCTGAACGCTCCTGACTCTGCAGAACACCTAGGCCTTGAATTTTTCATGCCTCAAGTGCTGCTTCTGTAATTTTTTTGTGTGCAGCCAAACTGTATAAAAATCAGCTGCTTATTTTGGAATTGTTACTATTTGTGTTAGATTGACAAAAGATATTGTCTCCCAACAGAAATGTGCTCAGGTTGCACCAAACAGACCTGTGGAGTTCTTCCAGCTCCCCAGGTGAGCACAAAGGACTTAGCTGTGCACAGGGCAGTGCTGTGTGGGGTGACTCAAACACACAGCAAGTGCAAGACATTTGCTAAAAGCTGTTAATATTTTGGTCAGATTACACTGGTTCTCCATGGAGTGCTCTGTGCATGTGCACTTTTATTTAAAATATAATCCTAGGAATCTTGGAAGAATTAAATTCTTATCTTACGAGTCTTGCTTATTTCATGGAATCACGTGAGTTGGAAGGGATCTTAAAGATACCTAGTTCTAACCCCTGCTGTGGACAAGGACACCTTTTACTAGACCAGGTTGCTCCAAGCCCATCCAGCCTGGCCTTGAACACTTCCAGGGGTGAAGCATCCCTGGTTTCTATGAGCAATTTGTGCCAGTGCATCACCACCCTCACAGGAAACAATTCCTTCCCAATGTGTAAACTAAACCTGCTTTCTTTCGGTTTAAAGCCATTTTCCCCTTGTCCAATACCACAGGCTCTTGTAAAATGTCGCTCTCCAGCTCTCTTGTAGGCACTGGAAGGGGCTCTAAGGCCTCCTCTGATTCTTCTCCAGACTGAACAACCCCAGCTTTCTCAGCCTGTCTCCTCAGCAGAGCTGCTCCAGCCCTCAGAGCATCTTCATGGCCTCCCCTGGACTCACTTGAATGTGGTCCCAGAGCTGGACACAGGACTGCAGGTGTGATCTCACAGCACTCCTCCCTCACCTTCTGCCCACGCTGCTGTTGATGCAGCCCAGGACACATTTGGCACATGGATGCACAAGGAAAGCGCTTTGATGCACATTTGGCTTTCTGGGCTGTAAGCACACATTGCCATCTTATGCTGAACTTCTTGTCAACCAACATACCCAAGTATTTCCTTTCAGGGCTGCTTGATTTCAAATCAAAACACCATTTCTAAACTTATGGGATCATCTGCACCAATATTGAATGCGAAAAGAAGGCCCAAATAGTTGAAAAAGTACCAAGCTTAATCCAAGAATCCTTAAGAGAAGACTGCAGGGTTTTAAGGAACTTTCTTCTCTTACAGTTTTTTCATGCCTACAAGTCCCTTTGGAATTCCAGAGTTGCCCATTTCTCTGCTTGGCCAGCTCAGCACAGCTCAGGCTCTGCCAGGGGTCTGGGGTGGCTGCAGTTTTGCCTCACCCCACACTGATGTCAGCACCAAGACTCACAATCCAACACAGCCAGCAACTGTGGGAATTGCTGAACCTGCTGGATGTGGAAACATGCAGATTCTATTCCATGACTTTGAAGGTGACCAAAAAGTAAATTTATTTTGGAAGCACAAGAGAAGTTAAGTTCTCATGGGCTGCAACCAGTTTGAACAGAAGCTTCCCAGTCAATGTAAACCTGTTACATCATCACGGTGACAAGCCCTAGGCAGGCAAAAAATATCCTGTAGGTAAAACAGATGAAATTCCATGATGCACAATACCAAGGTGCAAAGGAATTTCTTTTGATTCTTTGCTGAATGTAGATTATTCCACGTACATCAGCAAAAACAGGCTGGCAGGGGATGGGTGCTGGGCCTCTGAAGTGGAGCTTTATCGGTGAAGCTGAGCAAACAACCACCACCAGTTCCATGAGACCTGAGCAATCCTTCCTCACCACCTACAGCAGAGCACAGCAAAAGGGAGGAGACATCTGAATGGTGTAGCTGAAATTCACAGTCTCATTTGGAGTAAGAAACACATCAGGAAATAAGGTTTATTTCTGCTTCCACACTTCTAGAGCAAACACATTTTTCCCCACCATCCAGCAGTTGTGCTGCTCTCCAGCTGGGGTTGGAGGCTGCCACTCTGTCATGTCTCTAAAGTGGTACTGAAGACCCAGCCCCTCTGAAAAGTGCCACAGCTTAAAAGTGCCCTCTCTTTGTTCAGCTCTGTCATGCCAGTTTGTCTTCAGAGACTGTAAATTCTCAGGTGCTACATAGCAAAACGTTTCTTCCTCTGCCTCGGGAACAGACAGATGCTGCTGCTTCATCTTTTGAATTAAGCTTCTCAGCGAGTTAGCATCTGGTTTGTGCAGCACGTTTGGGGTTTGTGAAGTGAAAGCCATCTGATTTCATGCTTTAAGCCTACAGCACATACACGTTCTTGTTACCATAATACTCAGCACTCTTGCTAAGTATCTGAACTGTGGAATTGCACATAGTTAAAAAAACCCCAAAAACATTCTGTGAAATTGCATGAAAACAACATTCCCTCCTCCACCCACCTGTTGTATGAGTCCAGCTGAGCTTCCTATCAGTCTAGAAGATTTCTTAAGGAAAAGGCTATTCAGACTGTTTTTACATAACTATGATATGAAATTCATATGATGTATATGACTGACCACTAAACTGCTGTAAGCTTTTGGATGGGACTTTGAGCTAACGTGCCCTCTCTTCTTCATCTTCTAGTTGGACAAGAGATACCAGGTCTGAAAGGACCTGACATTCCCGGGTGGAAACTCCTCCTCTCAAGAAGATTGATTTAATTCTGTGTTTTCTGTCTCCAGAAAAACAAGCAGAGAAGTAAATGAGCAAGTGATACTTGGAAACAAACTCTGAACTCAAAACCAATTTGCTTTAAAACATTTTCCTCCTCAACTACTTTGCTTGGAATGCTGAAGGTGAATAGAGATGAGAGGTTGCAGCAGGGATTGAATCAAGCAGCAATTCTCATAAGGTTCAGAAGTGACTTAAAGAATTAGCACTCAAATCTTCAGAGCCCTTCCTGAAAACCCAGTGACCTGACCCAGAAGGTCCCAGCCTCCAGGGACTCCCCAGGGACAGACGTCCAAGGTGGTGTCCACCTGTTCAAGGGGGGACTTGGCAGAAGGGATCTAATCCAGCTAAGCTGAGCTCAGGGTAGGCAGGGGACAGTGAGGCAGGAGGGGAACACAGAGAAACAGCTGGTGCTGACAGCAAGGCCCTCCATCAGAGCCTGTGGGATGTGGGGATACCTGATCAGCAGCAGGAACCCTCAGGGAGGTGGGCTAACCTTGGAAGGGGTCAGCATTGCTGCTAGGCAGGAAAAGCAGTGAAACTGGAAGAGAAGACTGGGTTGATGGTTAGACTTGATGATCTTAAAGGTCTTTTCCAACTGTAGTGATTCCATGATTCTATGATTGGTGACCAGCTCAGCTACTGACGGCCAGAAACCAGCCCAGTATGGAAGATTTGGGCTGTCCTCACTACACTTCAGCAAGGACAAGGAATTGGGAATGGTTTGCCTTACAGAGCAATACCCAGTGACATGTAACTCTGTAATCCTTCTCTTTTTTCCCCATATTTGACGTTATTGCCTGTGTGCAGGTGGGGAAGTGCTGTCCCTCATGCACCCAGCTGGTTTAATCCAAAATGTATTTGAACATTACCTGAAGGAGAACCCTGGGAATTAAACCTGGCCCTTGTTACTGCCAATCAGTGGGAAGGCAAGAGGTTTACATAGATTAGCATTTAATCTGAATGCTTGTCAACATAAGAATGTGCTTCTTTCAGTCACATGTTCTGAACATGCATAAGGCATACACATAATTTAAAACTAACAGGAGACATATAAATCTTTCATTTTACTGCACCAGCATTGAGCCCTAAGGAAAGAAAGTTACAAAAATAATCTTATCCTGCACTTAATCCTCCATTCTTTTGACTTCCAAAAATAGATCCATTTTCTCAACAAAACTACAACAATATTATATTTCAGATAATGAAATAAAATAATGAAATCTTCAAAATATAAAAATAGTCTGCTTCACTTAATCTACAGAAGTTTTATTTTTTCTTTGGCAGTTCCCGTTGCTGGTACCACATGCAAAGTGAGGACTGAGTACATTTCAATGAGATAAAGATTACATTGTCTCTCTGGAGAAAAAGGAAACAATTTACAATCAAACAAGTTTACCTTCCAAGAGCCTGAATCCAGACTGAATGTTACGCAATTTTAGAGGCAACTGCACAACTGATCTAGAAATAATATCTTAAGCCACATATAAATGGCTCCACTCAACCCCAGCCAGCAGTTTCTGCACCCTTTATCACTGGGCTAAGTGTTCAGTTTATATAAACTGACATGGACCCACTGCCTTGTAGCTACAGATTTATAGTAGCTGAAAACATAACCCATTAAAAAACATTAACAGCTTTTACTGGGCCTTCTGGTTATTTTTAAACACCACTATTCCAAAATATACAAATATTACAGAATAAATTGAATGCCCCAAACTGTTCTCTGTGATGTTTTGGAGCTATGTGATATTGCTACATAACTTACCTACTTCAAAGTGCAGTAAATGTGCTATTTCAAATTCCATCAGACTCAAAATTGTAAACAGGCTTATGGTTTTTATTGTTGTAAACACATATGCCCCAGGCATACATATCTTGGTTTGTCCAAAAACTGAAACAAGGAAGAAAACAAAATATCCCAGCCTTAAACATCAAGTCAACAGTAATCTCAAATGCAGTTAACTCTTACCCACATACATTCAAAATATCTCCTTAGAAGCTCCCTCATTAAGCTTTTTGAGGAATTAGGATAGTTCATAAGGCCTTTGACTTCAAACTTGCCTGACAAGGTTTCAGTATCAAACTTAATGAGACACTCTGTGATTGCACTGATTTTACATCCCAGTGTCCTTCAGCAAAATCTCCCAATTTCCAGTCCCAGCACTGTGAGTCACTTCCCAGGTGCAAATCACAGGTGGCCCTGCACTTCCTCCAGGTGCTCCCAAACAGCAGCAAGCCCATCCTCCAAAGGCACTTCTGGTACAACAAAAAGGCACTCTCAGAGTCACACAGGGAAGGCAGGGGGATGAAATTCATCTCTTGTCTTGCATTGTGCTAATTTCTTCAAGGTGAACAAACCTCTTGAATTCCTCAGTCTCCCTTCCAGATTTAGACACATCTTCAGAGTCCAGTCATTTTGGCTTCAGCATGGAGCCACTCCCTGGAGGTCTCTGTACCTGCACTGCCCACAGAAGCCAGGAATGAACAGGTCTGAACTTCAATGCTCCAGAAGGTGCCTGAGGTTAAGTGTGTCTTTCATTCAAAAAATGTGCTCAACAGGGTAAATCTACGGTAGAAATGAGGTTCCAGTTGATGTATCTAAAGCATGATAACATCCCTGACTGAAAAATGTCACCATTTAAAAGGCAGGTGTAGCCTCAGTATTGCAAAATAGGTGCAAGCTGAGATTAATACCCGTGCTGTGGTGTTTTGTGAGGTAGAGAGCTTACACCATGTGAGAAATGGACATGGTGATTACTTAAAGGCCAAAATTTAAAGAAATTTGAATTACATAATTTTTGGAAGGGACTACTGATTTTTCACATTCTCAGAGGAGATGCTGATTTTGAAAATGTTAATTTCTCCTTCTGACAGATAACAGTTTGCAGGTTTCAGAAGCAAGAAACATCAGAAATGGAAAATGCAGGATTCTATTTCTTACAGAATTTATAAACTTAGATTACCTCAAAATGCCTTTCAAAAAAATAAAAAAAATCCTGAAAATATATCCACATCACTGATGTGCCTCATTTCAAAGCAAAAGAAGTCCTAGCTTTATATAGTATACTTCGGGTTCCCAAGTGCTTTCCAAACCCAATAGTGTGCAAGTTATAGGTAGAGATTGTGCTCAAAATCCACCCCAGTTTCCAAAGGTGTAGTATATTGTGAGTTAATATTTGGATGGTGCATCATGGATTGGACTCAATGACCCTTGTGAGTATTTTCCAATTCAGAACCTTCAAAAATTCTCTGGTCACATTTACAGGTTTTTTTTTTTTCCCTTGAGCTACAAATGCATAAAATCTCCCATGAACAGATTCTCATAAATCACTGAAAAACAAACAATACCCCCCCAAGCATTCAAAAGCTTGCATTTATGAACATGTGTAATGCCCTTTTTACCACAGTGCATGGATTTAGGTGTCTATTTGCACAATTTGCAATCTCTTGATTTCATTACTGGCTATGTCAGATCATCCTTTGACCTTTTTGACAAAATGTGAGCAGAGAAATGACCTGGAAAACTCTCACAGACTTTGTTGGTGGGGGGTGAGTCTGTATTTGGAAAGCCACTGCATTCAGAGCTTTCAGACAGAGGTGTCCTTTTCGTGGCTGTCCAAGTTCTCTGTGCTTTGATGGCTCCTCCTGGTAAAAGCAGAACAAATGACACATGAACACACTTCTGGCTTTCCCTGCTGACTATTCAAGCTGAGTTTGGCAATCTCAAACAGCTGAGAGCCCCCAGCAGGGTGTGGTTGTTCTGGACAATGGCTGAAGCTTCTGAACAGAGGGCCAGCCCCATCTCAGACTGTTTACCCCATCCCCTCTACTCTGCACAGATGCATGTGTCATATCTGCCAGCCACATGCACATACCTTGGATATTTTAGGGCATGAATTGGTCCCAGGCACCCATGCTTAGGTCCTGGAATTGACCCCTTTACATGGAAATCAGTTTCCACTTCCAATAAATTGGGATAATAAAATCAAGGAAAATTAACAACCTATTTTTTGGTATTTTATCCATCAGTCTGCTAGGACTGTCCTTATATATATCCTCAAGAGCTGGCAGAGGTGGATGAATTTGAGCTAAACAAGATTTTCCTTGGAGAAGGAGAAAAAAGGAGGAAGGGAGAGTGATAGAGTAAAAATTGAAAGACTAGCTCAAAGCTGACCTCTTTTTTTCTCCCACAATCTTTTCTGCCTACGCTTCTAAATGGTTTGGATGTTTCTTGTATTCCATAAACACCAAGCATGCAGTCAACAATACCATTTTCTTCTGTATAAAAGTAAATTGTAACTATTCACATTTCCCTCACAAACTTAATCTATGCAGAATATTCCTCATTTCTGGCCTGAAACAATGTACCACAATAGTGCTTTGTGAGCCACTCCAGAGAAAATGTAAAATAGAGCAACTGAAATTTCTGATAAATGGTCCTCTAAGCAGGTTGCATTGCACTAAAAAAAAAAAAAAAAGAAACAGTACCATTCTGTTTATAATTTGACTAAGAGCACATTGTTTCATTTTGTTGTAATGAATACAGGTATTCCTTACAATAATAATTTTACCAGTATGATTAATAGCTGCTGTGGGGGTGTTGTTGCTGTTTCACTGCCAGTCCAAACTTACCTTAACTCTTCAAGGGCAAGCTTTGTTTCTTTCCGGCTTTCTTCAGTGATTGGGTAGAAAAGGAGTATAAACAAACCTAAAAGGATCAGGATGGCAGGGACTGCTCCAATGAGAAGTTTCAGTGTGAGGATCACATCATCTGACTGTCTGCATATCCCTGGCTTGTATCCAGTAAACCTAAACAAATAGAAGCAAGTGATGTATGTCCAAAGCTAAAAGGTTGGTGTTCACCTGAAAGTTTCCTTCTCCCCCCACCAACTCTTCAAGGCTTTTCTCCCATTTTCCCTATACCTCTCTTTTTTCCTTCTCCCCACTACATTTCAAATTGTATTTTTCAAACCTCATTCTTGTGTTCAACTTCAGATAAGTGCATTACATCTGTATTTTCTTGTTATTTTATATAACTTCAAAGTTAATTATTGTTGTTGAAATAGGTCAATTTACTTGCATATTTTTAAAAAGAATTGTGGAATCCCATGTAAGGAAATAAACTGGTGCCCAGCAAGTTCCACCTGAACATGAGGCAGAACTCTTTCCTGTGCAGTGACTGAGCACTGAACAGATTGCCCAGAGAGTCTGTGGAGTCTCCCTCACTGCAGATATTCCAGAACCATCTGGACACAATCCTGTGTTCTGTGTTCTGGGATGACCCTGCTTGAGCAAGAGAGGTTGGAACCAGATGAACCACTGTGGTCCCTGTCAGCCCTACCCATTCTGTGATTCTGTGGTTCTATGAAATTAATCTGTTATGTGTTTCCTATTAATATTCAGCAAAGTATTCAAGCTCTGCTTTAAAAGCAAGTAATTTGACCAATTTCAACAGCAATAATTAACTTTAATTTAAACACACACTTAAGCGCTCATCTCAAGATAGACAAATTTACTCAAGTGCTCAGAGTTAGGTACACACTTACACTTCATTGATTCAGGGCTTCCATGCAGTCTCACAACTGCTGATATACTCAAATTCCTATTCCCAATTTGTGGAATGAGTTTTTTCTCTGAACATACACCTAATGAAAGCTACAGCTCATTTGGCATCACTCTGTCTTCTGTGTTCTCCCACAAACATCTGCCTTGGCAAATTGCTGGGACCCAACTGGAATGCAATTGAAAAGGGGAACAGCGAATTGTTTGAGGGTTTTAGCACTAAGCAGCTAAAATTCCTAAGCCCAAAATGTTCAGCCAAGCATTGCCTGTTATTTAGCAATTTCAGCTCAAGGCCCCAAAGCAAAACATTCTGGTTACCAAAACCTACTCTGGAGCCTAGGGCTGGATTTCCCTTCTAAGTATTTATTGTGTGCTGTAGCAGGGACTGGCAGAGGCCCTTCCTGCCAGGTTTTGCACAAAGGCAGGGCAGGAGATGCCTGGCCACTTTCTCAATCTGTCTGGTCAGAACAGACAAGACAAAGTGGAAAGAGACCATAAACTCTGGGTGACAGGCAGAGCTGTGAGAAAGGCTGCTCCTGACTCTGATCAGCATCCAGTTCCCTAAAATCATGCAGGAATTGGTGATTCTTTCATGCTGAACAGTCCTCTGGCTCCCCTGAAAGCCCCAAATCCATGTATAAGCTCATAGAGATAGTCCAGGTCAGGTGAAACAGGGAATGCACAAAGCACCTGTATTACCTTCATCTGCTACACTTTCATGTTTAGTTCTTTGTTCATATAAGCCACTAAAATTTACATGAGTAATTGAAAAGAGAGAAATCTAAAAGGAAGTCAGGTTTTTCTGAACAGAACCATTTCAGGGCAAGTAACTTACTGCTCAGTTGTCTGGGCTAGATAGCACCAATCCTGTCTTTAGTGGTCAGCCATCTGGAGCTGCTGGCACTTTCAGGCTCAGGGCATGAAGGCAATTAACTCCACAGGCTAAAAGTGTTGTAACCTCAGAATGCTTTCAGAGTAGATCCACTAAGTGGAAACACAGTGTTACTTACTCCAGTCCTGCTGCAGAAATTCCTAAGCCAATTCCTGCTGACATCTTGGTAAAAAAAACATAAGAAGAATAGAAAATGGTTTCATGTCCTTTCCCATGGGGATTCTGCAGACGAAAGTTATCAACAACATCAGGCAGCATTGACCTAGAAGTGAGCAAGATAAAAGAAAAACTCAAGCCAACATTTCTTTTCAAAGTCCAAACTTAATGGAGTAGAGTACAGCCCTCCTCCATTTTTAAGCTGACTGATGTAGCCACGCACATGAAAGAATCCAGTTCAAAAGGTTCTACTCCTGGAAAGGAGGGCAAAAAATGTGTAAAAAAAACCATGGCCATATATTACAATGTAGAAAATCACTGAAAAGCCATCAAACACTTGAGAGGTGACAGAATTTCCCAGTCTACCTGTCATTCCAAACAGAAGTTGTGATATTAAAATAAAAAGATCAACAAAAACCCCCCATGTTTCTTAAGATTTCAAGGGATTCTGAATGTCTAAATAGTTGCACTCTGAAATAACTCTTTTGACAAGGGAACAACATTTTCAGAAACCAATGAAACCTATTCTCTCTCTATTTCAGAGAGACCAAATTAGGTAATGGGGGATTAGAATGGAAGCTGCGCAAACGTTAACTGTGAATTGACATTTTATTTCCAATATATTCCAATTTACTGTTGGAAAAAAAAGGTGTCCTCGCCCTTATGTAGTGTGACAATTGTTTCAAACAATGTACTCCATGATTTCTTGGGAGTTTTCAGGACATTTTACAAACAAGTTATGAAAAACAATGCTCTCAGCAATGATCATGATTTCTGTTTAATGTGATCTCAATAACCATTATTTAATATGAAGAGGAAATGTCCTGCCATGCTCATCCTTGAGTTGTTTTTCCCCACTTATTTTCAGTCCTCAGGCACAAAAGACCTTGAATTCTTGGTTTTTTTTAACCATAACCTTGTGTGTTTGATCTGTAACAGAGGACTAGTCAAGCAGGAATACACAGAATCATGGAATGGTTTGGGTTGGAAGGAACTTTAAAGATCATTTCATTCCAGCCCCCTGCCATGGGCACCTTCCACTATCCCAGGTTGCTCCAAGCCTCATCCAGCCTGGCCTTGAACACTTCCAGGGATGAGGCATCCACAGCTTCTCTAGGCAACCTGTGCCAGGGCCTCACCACCCTCACAGCAAAGAAATTCTTTCTAAAACCTAATCTAAATCTGTAATCTTTCAGTTTAAAGCCATTACCCCTTGTTCTATAACTACATGCCCTTATAAAAAGTAAGGTTAGACATAGTTTGCCTTATGTGTCCTCTGCTACATTCTTAATTGCTCAGCATTAATTGATTTGCCTACCTTCATAATTCCTGAAGCAATGTTATTACACATTGTATAGCTACTTAGATTATTGATTAATTTAAATACTGTCCTGTACAAAAAGCAGCTATGGTTACAGTAGATGTAATCTGTTAACAACTGGGCAACCAAGGTCACATAATTGCAAACAGCATCCACTATAAAACCAAAAAAAGATTATTGGAAGAAGTGTCTCTTGCCATATTCTGCCTCTTTCAGAAGCAAATTCCATGCAGCAGTACATACATGTGATGCAGAAATACGTTAATTCCCCACCTCAAATGTAAAATTCTCCTACCATGGCAACAGAAGAGATGCTGCAATGCTCAGACCAGAGACGAAGGCCACGAAGTAAGCCAGGATCAGGTTTGGAATGGTCACTAGCATGACTGCAAAAGGAATCATCCACTGAAGAAGAAAAGCATTATGTCTAAGTTACAGCATGCACTGCTCAATGCTATACAGATTGTTCCCTTCAAAATACAAAACTGTTACAGAACAGTTCACACACAGCAATGTCTCACACTTCAGTATTTTGGTCAAATTGCATTTCCAAAAAGCCCTGAGACAATCTGTCCTTAACCACCCAGAATAACTGGAGAAAAGTAGGACAAATTATAGTAGTGCTGTCTGTGTTAGCAGTATTAGGGCTACAATTGAACTAGTAAATTAAACAAACCCAGGAACGTATTTACCAGTCTTGAAGCCAACTCACAGACCCTGGCCACATTCATAGCCCTAAACAATCATGGTCTCCAAAAGATCTATGACCATATAAATACTTTTTTGTGAAGATTGAAAGTAGTTGATTCCCAAACTGTGCTAGATGGAATGATTTGGGTTGGATGGAACCTTTAAAGATTATCTTGTTCCAGCCCCCCTGCCATAGGCAGGGACACCTTCCACTAGACCAGGTTGCTCCAAGCCCCATCCAAGTGTTCAAGCCCTGGCCTTGGACATCCCACATCTTCTCAGGGCAATCCGTGCCAGGGCCTCTCCACCCTCACAGTAAAGAATTTCTTCCTAGTATCAAATTTAAATCCACACTCTGTCAGGTTAAAGCCATTCCTCTTTGTCCTATCACTCCATGCCCCCATAGGAAGTTCCTCTGCAGCTCTCTTGAAGCTGCTTTATGCACTGGAAGGGCCTCTTCCCAGAGTCTTCTCCAGGCTAAACAATCCTGGCTCGCTCAGCCTGTCCTCATAGGAGAGGTGCTCTAACCCTCTGATCATTTTTGTGGTCTTCCTTTGATCCACAGATCCAGCAGATCCACAACCTTCTGGGGCTGCGGGTCCCAGAGCTGGATGCAGGATGGCAGGAGTGGTCTCATCAGACTTGGAGCAGAGGGGCAGAATCCCCTCTCTCAGCTGCTGCCCACGCTGTTTTTGAAGTGTTTGGTTTTGTAGGCTGCAAGTGCACATCATGGGGTCATCTCGAGCTTCTTGTCAACACCCCCAAATCCTTCTCCTCAGGGCTGCTCTCAGTCCATTCACTGCCCAGACTGGTTTTGTGCTCATCATCACCCTGACCAGGTGCAGGATTTTTGCTTGGCTTTACTGAACTTCATGAGGTTCCCACCTCTCCAGCCTGTCCAGGCCCCTCAGGATGGCATCCCTTCCCTCCAGCTCTCACCTGCACCACAGCTCAGTGTCACCAGCAAACCTGCTCAGGGTGCCTTGTCCCTCTCTCCGTGTCACTGCCAGGGATGTTGAACAGCACTGGTCCCAGTATAGACCCCTGGGCATGACACTCCTCTCTGTCCCCACCTGGACACTGAGCCATTGACCACAACCCTTTGGGTGCCACCATCCAGCCACTTCCTCATCCACTGAGTGGTCCATCCACTGAATCCATGCCTTCCAGACAAGGATGTCATGCAGGACAGTGTCAAATGCTTTGCACAAGTCCAGCTAGACATTGTCAGTTGCTCTTCCCTTATCCATGACCACCGATAATTCTCAGAGATTGCTAATCAGATTGGGTAAAGATTTTTCTGCCAGTTAAATAACAGAGGTGACCAAATTCCCATTTCTCTTCTAGGCCAGTGGAACTATTTAATTTACTATTAGAGACAAAACCTTAAAACATCCTCTCACTGCATTCCAAGGGGAGTGGCAGGACTTCAGTGGTCATTTTAAACTGTAAATATACCATTTCATGGATCACCTTCAGTCTTGAATGAGGAAGAATCTGCTTTCATTTCCAACCACCAGTTTAAAGCCATATAAATACTCAGCAATAACTAAACCCAAAAGTCAGTGGTTCCACTCCCCACAGCTGGATCCACTCATGAATTGCATGACAAGTCACAGAGGTTACCCTAAAACCAAATTAATTTGGGATGCTTGGGATTTTATTTTCTGGCAGTAGTCATAGCCACTAGATTTCTTCAGCTTGAAGCGATGGGCTTACAGGACTGAAAATCCACTTTTTAAAATGCTGATTGAATGCCCAGCTGTCCTATACCCGTCACATGCTCCATCTCCCACGCCTGTGAACCACAGGCACAGCAGCACATGTAGAATCCAGAACCCAGGGCTTATCTACAGGGCTTTTTAATGATGGGGGATTAGTTTAACATTAAGTGTTTCAATCCTCTATACTTGCAGCTTGGGAGCTGAGGGTATGAGAAGAGCTTTCACAGAGAGTGATTCCCCTAAGCACTGCTATTTACAGTTTTGTATGATAAGTGATTCTGGGAGTCCTGCAGTCTAATCCATTATGTTTATGTTTTAAATGCATTTCCCATCTAAAGCATTTGCTTCCAAGCTAAGGAGGCAGAAAATAACCTTTCCTGACTGCAAGTTTCCAGCACAGGCAGATAATCCTTGCATTAGCCCAGTGTTGTGGCAAAATCGTTATTTCACCACAAGAGAGCACTCCAGCAATATCAGATTTTATGTTGTCTCTGAGCAATTTTATGACTGCCTTATGCTCCACACAGGGCACCCACTCAGAAACCAAAGCACTTAAAATTCTAGATCGATAATAATAATCATTGTGACTGTAATTTCCTAGAGAAAGAGAAGCAGGGCCAGCAGGACTGAGGTTACAATGCCCTAAAGTCTCGCCCATGCAGTGGCAGCACAGTCATGGGGGCAGTGCTCCCACTGCAATAAACAGCTAATGCAGCTCCTTCTTTCTCACTTGCAAAGCAAATACTCTGTTATTGGCATCTGCTCTGTTGTCACAGGGTTGCTGCTCTCTGAGTTATAAACAACATCCTCCAGTTATCCCTTGCTTTCTATCCATTCACTGACAGCTGTGGAAGGTGACCCTGCTGGGATGCTGAAGGTGGAACTGGTCTCTGCAGCAGCATGTTGTGAAGGGCAAATCAGGAAAAGGTGCAGGGAGGATGTGAGTGGAAACAGGATGGGAGAGTGGAAACAGGGTTGCAAAGCCAGGACTCATCCAAAGGCATCCCTCCATGCTGCACCATACTTATAGATGGCAAATAAATAACTGCATATCTGTGATGAGGTGCTCTTATTTTTACTAAATCCTGCAAAACCCTCAGCCAAAAGATATTATTGGCTAGGGTTGTGGGAGAGAGAAATCTTTGTTTTTAGACACCTTGCCAAAACTATAAACCAAGAAGATGCCACACTTCTTAAAATACCTCATGACAACTTCACCTCCAGCCACGAGCTGAGACTTACTGAGTGTAAATTCAGTGTTTGCCCCATGAGGGCACAGCAGACACCTAAATGAACACAGCACGTGGAAGCTGAAGGAAATAAACAGAAGAGAACAATTTCTAGCCTGTGCACCAACCTGGTTGTGGGAAGAATGATATCAAGGATCCTGCTTGGGAGCAGGACAATTCCTGATAATTCCAAAATTCTAGGCTTTAAACTTCTAGGAACTTGAGATACTTAATCAGTAGTTAGACTTGGTCACCTCTTTTGGAGGAATGGGTAAAAAGAAGAAATGGAAGAAACCCAAGATTCTTGTTGTTTATCTACCAACTTCTGAACTCCTTGAGGGTTCTCTTCAACACAGAATTCCCTTCACAGGAAAAATTAGTCTGGAGCACTGTGACTTTTTTCAGGAAACTAAATTTCCAATCACACATTCACCCTGAAAGGTGAGTGAGGTTTTAGAGGGAAAAGAAAAAATGTTTTCTTCCCTGTCTCCTTCCCTTCCAGTAGAACATTCCCCAATGACAAACTTAGGAGCCTTAAATTATATACTTTTATTTCATAGTGGGAAAGTACAGATTAGTTGTACAGATCACACAAGGTGGTAGGGTAGGAAGCTCCTGTGATGCATTGTCAGACACAAAATCCATCACTGAGCACACACTGAGTCCCCTGAGAAATGTCTACAAGGTGAAACAGAGAGGTGGCTTTTTTTAAATCCATCCCCCACTTAGACCGTAACAGTCAAGCAACTCAACTGTAAAATTAAGTTAAACCATGTTTACAGAGGTGCTGACAGGCTTTCCAGTCATGTAAAACTAAATTTATAGAGCCAAGTTGGTTGAAGAAAGCATTGTTTGTGGCCAAGCAGACAGAGGAGGATATTTCCTAAGGAAGAAATCTGCATTCCCAGGTCTAGTCAATGGGCCAATACTGCTTTTGGCAATTCTCTTTGCTCAAGTGGTAAAAAGAAATAAGGATGGGACTCGAATTCCAGATGCCTACTTCAAAACACATAACAATTCAGCATATTTGGAACTTGGGTTTTAAAGTTACTTCTGATTCTCTGGAAGTCATTACAACACAGCTTTTAATTCCAAAAATTATAACTGTTCAACTCTATTCAATAACTGTCACCAGACCTAAATTTTTCAGCTTTGTTCAGATTTTGACATATAGCTTTGGGCTGGATTTTTCAAGTCCTCCTGCTTTGTTGTGCACAAGGCAATTTTTCTTTCCTCTTTCATAAGTAATTGAAGGTAAACAGGGGGAAAATGGGGAGGAACAGGCCTATACAATAACTCACCGAGGATGATGACAGAAAATTGCTGCTGTCTGCACTAAGTAAGGGACTTAAAATAATCCATCAGTGACAAGGGCAGGCTCACTGAGCTGGCTTTGCAAAGCTGTGTCAGAGTTAAACTAGGCTTCTTTTATCAGGTAGGTCACCTTTTTCTTTACTTCACTAATAACTCTCCCTATTCAGAGGGATGTGGATGCTCTTAGAGGGGGTGTAGCAGATTTTTGTTTCCTTCCATAGGACTGAATTACCAATGCTGACACCTCAGCACCATATAACAAAGACAAAACAAGCCTTGCACAACAGATAACTTGTCAACATGAGGCAACTCAGATCTGAATTTATAAAACCTCATTGAAGTTCAGTTCTGAGAGCTTCAAATGAGGAGAACTTGTACAGAATCTTAAATAAACAGGGACCTCCCTCCAGCATCAATCCATTTCTCAAAAGTTTCCCTTGGAAACTTGGAATCTGTCTGAAATTTGGTATAATGATTTAAAACAAACCCTGGAACTGAGCAAACTTCACATAGATGGATGTTATAAGCACTTGAAAGAGCTCCTGAAGTGGCTCCAGTTGTCAAACGAAATGAGCACAAGCAGAATTTTTTTCTCAGAGGATTTGCTTACCGAAATCCCACATGCTGCACACTTCTTGCCAAATCTCTGCAGAAATTTCTGCCAGAAGGGAACACTCACGACTGCTGATACCTACAAAGGACAAAAACCCATATCTGAAATGTGCTTACTTCCACTGCCTTCTCCAGTTCACACTTTGTCTATACATAAAAGACTGAAAGGAAGGTGAACATGCAGATTCTTGTTTCTCCTCACCCTTTGAGTGACTTTTTAAAATTCATTGTTAAGCTATCCATCAAAGGGTTTTCCAGTCAAATCTCAGAAAATAGTGTCATAAAATTTCCTTTTCTAATGTGAGCCACAGCAGTCAAAGCTGCAGTTCATACACACTGCAAACAGTCACACTTTGTGCTAATGCCTTTTGCCAAACTGCCTGAAATTGAGCAATGATGAGTGAATTTAGCTCTGCCCCATGGTACAGGAAGAAAGCTGAGGTGCAAAATAAACCTATCCTAAGATAAATTTAAAACTACATTCCATACTTTGTGTCCCATCTGTAAGAGAATAATTGCTTGCAGTGGACATTACTGTTTCAGACACTGAAATACTCATCCACAGCAGCAACAACCTCAAGCAATGTAGTACCTATGCCCTGAAGTACTGCTACTAATGGCAGCCTTACACTTGCCCTTTATTTAAATGTCACCTAATTGTTACTGCTATATTTCAGTCTCCACTTTACTGTCTCTCTTCTTGGTGACCATCACTTGCAGAGCCTTAAGGTATCCAGCACTCGTCTTCTGCTCCCCAACATCTTGGTTTTAATGGTTTTGAAAAAGATATGTCTTGTAATGTGGGAAAGGCTAATTATCAGCTAAAGAAGCAGAATTCTACCTCTGCATGTTAAGACAAAAGATTCTGTAAAAGAATCTTTTTATCACACTGTCAATTGCTCTAGAGAGGAATCTTCATATTTCTGGGTATTTTAAATATTTATCCTCGCAAGCTGCCTAGCCCCAAGGAGTCGTGTGTATGAATATGCAAATTGAAGTTGTTTAATTTTCAGCAGGATTGGGGAAAGGGACAAAGGAGATAAAATTCCAGACCTCCTTTCTAGAAGCAGCTTCTGCCTTTTGTAGAAGCTGTGGCTTACAGGTGAAAACAAGGAATTAATTAAAAGCTCCAAACCACTATTTTTTAAGAAGTGCAGTAGGGAACACCAGCTTTATTTCAAACAAACAATGCAAGAGATAGTGCAGCTTCCTAACAGCTCTGCTAAGACACAAAACTCTTCTTGCCTTCTGTAATTTTGTGCCAAAGCCCAGTAAGAAAACCAGGTAACATATGGGAGAGAAGTGCAACTCACCAAGATGGTCACCACCAAATACTGGAAGTGATTGCGGAGGCCAGCAGCATGAGTGCAGAACAGGACAAAGTTTCCCTGCTCCAGCTGTTGAATTTAAGACATTTGGTGACCACCAAAAGACAAAGGAAAATTAAAAAAAAAAAAAAGTAAAAAATTGCATCACACTAAATCTAGTTGGTGACTGATTTGTTAAATGTAGGGTTTGGGAGTCTCATTCTTCCCTTGTTCCCAACAATTAAAAGAAGCAGTAACTGTCCTGTTATCACTGGAAGAACATGACAGTAATATTGGGGCAAGCAAGAGGTAAGCCACACATAATAGAGAACAAAATTGACCAAAACAGAAATGGCCCTGTGAAAAGATTCTGTCTCAAGGCTTTATTCCCTATGTCCCAACTGCCTTGTGTTGTCACAGCTGCAGGCTACTGCAAGAAACTGCCCTTTCTCTTCCCTAGCAAGGCCATAAATCTTTCTCCAGAAGCTCTAACTCCAAAACAAGCAACATCTCAGCTGTAATAATACTCCTGCCAACTTCCTGTGGTAAAGCAGCTGGTTTTGTATACACCCTGAGCTACGGAGCGTAGCTTTGGGTCAGATATCTCCCTACATCTGAATCTTCATCAGATGGGAGGATCTAACTGCAATGTGTTGCATGACATGTGAAGCTACTGTCACACTGCTTCTGCAGAACTCAGGGGTATTCTGAACACCAGCATATGATGGAGGGCCAGCTCCAGCAATTCTGCAGAAGCAGAGTGTCAGAGGAGGATTTAATACTCATGCCACAGCAGCATGATCAATTCTTGCTCCTTTGTGTGCTTGTAGATTACAGGTGGCCAATCACCTGTATACAAATTAGGATATCCAAAAAGTTCTATCCTATCTCTACTGCCACAAAACCCTTCCCTAGTTTGTGTGCCTGTTTATGCTGCCCTAATTTTAGACATAGGCTAACACACTCTGCAATTATGGCCAATGCATCTTTACCTGCCCACTCCTTTTGCTGATCAGTAATCCACTCTCTAAATTCCACAAAATCAGTGCCCCTCCGTCGAGTAACAGCAGCAAGGGTTGCTTATACTGGCTGAACTGGAGTAACACAGCTTCCAGTTTCTGCCTCCCCTGACACCTCCCCTTCAGTCTGCACAAACAGCAAAACAGAGAGATATGGACTGACAGAAGATCTTTTCCTCTCTGGGTGTTGTCAGCAAGTAGTTGGCTGCCAGCAGCCAGATGTGCTCTATATCCCTGCTGACTGAGTGGATGCTGGAAGGATGTGGACAATAAGGGACCTTTCATCTTCTCCCTGTCTCTACAGCTGCTCACAGTACCTGCAGATCCCAGACATGAGCAGAAATAACTTCTGTTATGGTTTCTAACCCTTGGGTATTCCAGCAAGGACTAACAGATGCTGTGCCCAAATCCAGGCCAACAAAAAAGTTCAGTGCTGCTTTGGCAAACAAACTTTTGAGCAGTTTTCCAAGGAACTAAATAATTCACCAGGACTGCTGGTGAGCACATCACTGCTCTCTTAAATGTCATATGCTTGCCTTGTATCCTGATACTCCCTTGATCAATGCTTCACGTGACTAAGAGTCTCTTGGCAAAAATGTGATAATTATTTACTTTTCAAAATAAAGCAAACTTCAAGTGATATGTACAAATTCAGAGTAAAATAATATATTTACTGAATTGAACATGTCTTAAATGTCAGGTTTAGAAAGCCTGCTGTACTTATGAGGAGTGAGGGTTTCTTACTGAGTGGCTTTTCTACAGCTCCTTTCTGTGGGAGGATGCACTGCATCTTTTTGTGAGAGCCACATCCAACTGCAGGTCCTCCTTTCAAAATGAGCTCTACCTAACTCTGACACAGGTGAGACCTCCTGCCTGTGAATGTCTTCTTACTCTGACCTAATGCCTTCCATCACAAAAGACTCCACAAGACCCAGTTCAGCCACTATCTGAGAGCAGTCACCTAGGCAAAGGAAAGGGGCAACAGTTTAAACAGGGCACACAGACAGAGGAACAGGCAGAAGAGAAAAAGCATTCTCTAAGCATCTGAAACCACAGGAGACTGTGGATGGATAATACAGAATGACCCAGACTGGGTCACTAGGACTAGTTCTTCGCCTTTTATGAAAAAAAAAAAAAAAAAAAGAAAAGAACAAGGAAAAAAAGAAAATAAAAGAAAAGAAGTCTTTAAATGGTCAGGACTTTGGGTTTGCTTCTCCTTTGTAAGAACCATCTCCAGCTACACAGGACCCCAGGCACCAAATGAGGACTCTGGCTCCCTACTGATTTACAGGGGAAGGCAACACCCCCTAGATCACCCCTCCAGTCACCAGCCAAAGGTTATTTGCATTTCAGACTCTCCCATGCTGGGAGTGGAATGAGGCCAACACACAGACTGAGAGGGTCTGAAGTTACCTGAACTGCTGTCGAGATGAGAAGAAACGAAGCTGTAAGCTTCACATATGGACCATGCTTCATGGTAAGTGCAAGCCCCTTACAAAAAGGAATTGCTCTGTCTGAATTTAAGGCATAAGGATCTAAGAGAAGCAGGAAACATAAAATAAAATTATTTTCAATAAAGGAATGTGAAATAACTATTATTAAATCAAGGCATATTTAAATATAACTTACCATCCCTTTCCTTTACTCCAAGAAAAAGAACGACAGTTCCAAGAAGATACACACCTGCTATGACCCCTGCTGCAATCATGTAAACTTTTGCCTTTCAGAAGGAAAAAAAAGACATTTGAAACTGTGACAGGAGAATGACAAGCCATCGTGAAAATTTCAGTCCCTTTTTGGTAAGCCACCTGCAAATGAAGAAATGCCCATCTGCATACAGCCAAGTGCCTGTCTGCTACCTCTCTGAAAAATGCTCACTTCTGCAGTTCATTTATAAACCACATCTGCCTTAGGATAAATTCTGGGCATATAAGTATGTATTTCTTGAAGGGGGAAAAAAAAAAAAGAAGCAGCAGTGAACAAAAGGGTTACTGTGTTGGCAACCTGAATGTTTTAAAAATTTGCTTATGTTGAGCTAACTACAGACATACACAGTCACCTAATCGAAACCATGCATCATCCACAGAGGCATTCTAATTTTCAGTAAGTCCAGTTGATCTGGCTACACAGACTGCAATCTGGAATTTCATGGTGGATGGGAGATTAGAGTTGACTGACGTAAACATAGTTACTACAGTTTCTGCATTTACACATGATGATATTAATGACAATAATGAATTTTGGAAATCATACTTAGGTGCCAATGGGAGAATAGGGTGCCTTGCACACTGGTTTCCCCAGTTATTTAGTGAAATATCCAAGCAAATTCAGAAAGCTTTGCTTCCTTTCAGCCAGAGAAGCAAAGCCTCCAAGGATACCTCCCAACCACCAGATCACATTTACTATTTCTGATTCTGATTACATTGACTTTGAATTAAAGCTTTAAAAAATATTTTTTATTAGTATGATGTAATCATTTACCTTATACTGTGTTATCAAAAATAGCTTATAGAGCTTTATGAAACAATGATTACTTGATAGGAAAACTGAAATCAAAATTACTAGTTATATATTGTAGATGAAATTATTATAAGTCTAAGAAGAAGTTGGTAAAAAAAATGCAATTACAAGAACGCACTTCATAATATAAAGACACTTAGTATAGGTGCAAATGTATTCAGATGAACTATGTAAGAATAGAAAATTTTCAAGAAAACAGCTTTTGTTAAGATGTTTACATTTCAGAAAATAACATGGTGAGATAAAGGAATGCAGGACTATTCTATATATGGGATAAAGGTTTGAGATTTTTTATATCAGAGCTATAAATTAAGTCACAAAGTACAGTAATTTCACGATTATAAGCCGCACTGACTATAAGCCACATCTCCAGGTGCTGGCAAGTTTTCATTCTTTGTCCATACATAAGCCACACCTGATTATAAACCGCACGTTACAATACGGAGTGTGATAAAAGGTATCTGTTCTATCACCATCTGTTGAGGGTGGGGGCAGTGATCCTTATCTCTGTGGCAGATATTCTGCTAATGGGCCATCCACTGAAACCAGGCAGGGCATTGTTCTTTATCTTTTCACAACCTATCCTTCCTCCAGCCAGTCATTTTCTGCTCATGGCCATTGAGTCCCACTGTGGGACTGATAAAATTACTGCATCCCATTGGGAGTTGCTCCAGCCAGGGGGAAGAGCCCAACATTTCTTACCAAGATAAAAACAGAGGTTTTGGGACACTAAGGGAGCCCCTTTCTCCACTGGACTCCAGTTGAAAACCGGATTTCTCCACATCACCACTGGAGCTCCGGAGGGAAACTGCACCTTGTACAGGAGCACTGCTCCAACTGAGCCACATCTGTCACTGCAGGAGGATGCAGCCACCATGGAATGGGACTGCTGCCAACACCCTGCCTGACGGGGTGTCAGGTTGTACTCTGACTTTGTCAGGGTTTGCGGTTTGTTTCTTTGTAGTACTGTATTTCTATTTTAATTTCCCTAGTAAAGAAATGTTATTCCTAATTCCCTTATTTTTGCCTGAAAGCCCCTTGATTTCAAAATTATAATAATTTGGAGGGAGGGGGGGTTTACATTCTCCATTTCAAAGAGAAGCTCCTGCCTTTCTCAGTAGACACCTGTCCTCCAAACTAAAACAGCAACTTTTCGTTCTTTGTCCATATATAAGCCGCACCTGATTATAAGCCACACTTTGGGTTCGGACCAAAATTTTAGTCAAAATCGTGAAATTACTGTTGGTTATGGCTTGCACAGAATATAGAGTGCAGTAGTGGAGATACCTGAATTCACTTAAACAAGGCAATTTCAGCCTGAAATGTAGCTGAGCCAGGAGAGAAGGGGATGAAAAAAAAGGATACTAACAGGACTCCTGTATGAACTTTATATTTTTTTAAAATGTATTTGTTAATTTGCTTGAAGCATTTGAATTAAATGTTGTGTTTCATAGGCCATCATTAAATGTAATTTGAACTTAAACCATCAGGATACTTATGGTAGGCCAAAAAAATTCTCTAACCCTCAAAAAAACTTGTTAGCCCATCTACAACTCTATCAATACCCATGTTTGATTTCCAGTAATAAAGATCCATTCATAAGCTTATGGTAACAACTTCAGGAGAGCTTAAAAATCACCATTTCTTCCACATCATTTCCTTCAATAAGGAGTAAAGTAATATCAGTTCTTCACTAAGTGCTTTATAAAACTAGGTGTGCTCTTGAGCAGCTAGGAATTAGTCCTTGTAACAAAAAGTGAAGGGCACTAAAAGAAAGTCAAGATTTGCCCTCTTCTAAATATTTCCTGATGCAAGTACCTCAAAGTCAATTAACACAGTCTTGCCTCTACTTGTAACTTAATGCCCATCAGCCATACAACCAAAATTCAGCATCCATCAAGATCCAACTCAAGGTCTCCTCTTTACTGTGCAATTAATTAGGTGCATATTCTGCAGTGGGTGGTGTGAACAAAGGGCAGGTTTCCAGGCACACTGCAACTTCTTCAGATCTGAAAAATGTTTGTGTCTAAAAGCTTTCCCATTATCTCCCAGTTTTAGTATCTAGTTTAACGAAAGATAATGCCTCCACCTACAAACTCTGGCTACTTTAGGCTATAGGTTTTTTGCTAGTTTTTCAAAATAAAAATACTGCTTGACATTCAACTCATTGTGAAGTTTCTTTCTCCATCTCCCTCCTACCTCAAAAAGGAAAGGAAAACACATGTGGTTAGACAGAAAGGAAATAAACCAAGATTGTCTATTTTTTATCCCTTGAAAGCCATTTCAGAGATTCCAAAATAGAAATTGGGGATTTTAGTCTGAAGCAGATTCAGACAGGGAATCTGCTGTGCAATGAAATTCAGCTTGCTCCGTGACTTTTCAAGCTACTTGCCTTGACAATTCACAGAGGTGTAATAAACCCAGTAGTGTTCTACATCAAACCAATGTCCCAGAAGCTAAAAAGGAAGGCAGGATGATGCTCTGTGTCTTGTTAAAACACACACCACAAGTTACCAAACAAGCATCTTCAAAAGCACATTATTCAGCCGTAAAATGGTATGAACACTTAGAGAGGCAGGCCAGCTGTCCTCAGAGTGTTGCCCATATCTGCTCTATGAGGAGCTTGTGCCAAAAAACCAAGGGTCAAGTGGCACAGAGGCAAAGAATAGTGTGTGGGAATGGGGGGAGGCAAGGCTTCATCCCTTTCCTGGACCACTGGTGCTGATGGTAGAGTATGCAAATCCAAAATACAGATAAAAACATCCCTTTAGCTTGTGATTTTACTGCTGCTGAAGCACGATAATAGGAGCTACTCCACTGCATTAGGAAGAGCAGAAATATGTACTTCCTCATTTGCATCGAGCATTAGAGATTAGATTCAGGACAAGGAATCTTCTTCATAAGGGTATTTTACATACTGGTTGGTACTTGCACTGACAGAGCAACAGATGAAAGTATAAAAAGAAAGGATGAATCCAGCAGTTGGTAAATTGGAAACAACAATCTGCTGATTTCATAAGTGACATAGGAAAAAAATACTACACAATGTAATTGTTTAATTCTGGGCCTTTTCCAAGACCACTGCAAACAATGGAAGACTATCAAATTGTGTTAACTGAGGTTTGGATCAGGTTTATGTTTTCCTCCCAGATATAAAGCCTTTGTTTCTCAAAAAATATAAAACTCAAGTATAAGGAGATAAAATTATTTGTGCAATATTACAAGAAAAGCCTGTAATGGAAAATTAAATAAACAAACATGGATCCGTAGCTTCATTGTACATGTTAACCACTGAGATCTGCCTCCACTAATGGGCTGTTACCAACCATTTACTTTCAAGAGTGCTTTGTACCTTCTCAAAAGTACAGATTCCAAATAGTACTTAGAGTTTTGTTCACAAAATTGCCATTAATCTGTACAGGAGATCTCCAGTGGTAACTCCTTTGGAAATCAATGTTGCTGAACTGAAAGATCCTTCTGTAGCTACCATTTTTTCATGGAATCGTAGAAAGGTTTGGGTTGGGTGGGACTTTCAAAGATCATCTCATTCCAACCCCTACCATGGGCAGGGACATTTTCCACTGGCCCAGGTTGCTCTGAGCCCCATCCAACCTGCCTTGAACTCTTCCAGGGAAGGGGCAACCACAGTTTCTCTGGGCAACCTGTGACACTACTTCTTCACTATCATTATAAAGAAGAAAAATAAAAATAAAAAGTCTTCCTAATATCTAATTGAAATGTACTCTCAGTTTAAAACCATTCCTCCTTGTCCTGTCACTACAAGCCTTGGTTAAAAGTTTCTTCCATCTTTCTTAAAAGCTCCCTTTATGTACTGAAAGGCTGCAATAAGTTTTCTTTGGAACTTTCTCTCCTCTGGGCTGAATGAATCCAGTTTTCTCAGCCTGTATTCACAGAAGTCCTCCAACCTTCTGACCATTTTTGGGACGCTCCTCTGGCTCTGCTGTAACAGGTCCATGTCTTTCTTGTGCTGGGGACCCCAGAGCTGGATGGAGTATTCTGCAGGGGTAAACTGTGCTTTTCCTACTGAGCTTCTATAAACTGTAAATCATCCCCTAGTGAAAACAAAGGGTGGCCATGTCCCTCCCAGCTGCTTTACAGGTTTGGCACCTCCTGCAAAGCTCCTCACAGAAACTCTGGTGTCACACTGAGGAGGGGTTGCAAAGATAGCAAAGATGGAAAGCATTGTCTGCAACAAGGTCACTGCCTAAGCTCCAGCAGCAGTGATTTCAAGGAAGTCCTGTTCACACTCATCCAGCTGGATATGATATTGTATTAGAGAAACATCCCCACCCTTCTCTGTAGGATACTTTAGTGTGTTCCCATGGACACTTACTTGATGAGACAGAGGATCTGAGGGGTCTGGAACACTGGGAGTGTCATGCCAGGAGTCAGTGGTGTTTACTGAGGGATTCACAGTGCAGTGGGGAGAGATGTGAGCACTGGCCACAATCTGCCCCTGAAGTGCAGCTCCAATCAAGGTCCCAAGCACTTCCATGGTCATTCCTAAAGAATGGAAGCACAAATGTGCACTGAGGATGAGACTCTTGCTCATCTGTCACTGAAGAGAAACGTTACCAAACCATTTCCTCTCACAGGAATGAGCAATGCCAAGAACAGAAGAACTGAAAGGTCAGGGATAGGAACAGTTTCAAGGAAAGAGAGTTTTGTCATTCATTTTCTGATCAGCTTTGAGCAGAAGCATCCATGAAAAGAGCCTTTTCTACACAAGCTGCGTGAGAGATGTGAATGCTGAGATCAAGAACCACAAGGAGATAACGTGGAGTTGCAGACCAGAGTAGAACTACTTTTTAAATGCCATTTTGTCCAAAGCAAGACTTGGAGTCATGACATCAGACTGTTCATCTCAACTTGTGAAACACTTCTCTGATCAGACCTCTGAGTCCTCCAACTGTAAAATAAAGTGATACTTACCTCAGGTTTATGGAAATAGTACAACTACAAAGCTCTTGCAAACAGCAGGTGCTGTTCCCAATTGCCTAAAGCCAGAGCCAGGCAGAACTCTCTGCCTCAACCGCAGGGAATGATTCAGATCACTAATTCTCAACAGAAAAAAGGATCATCTAAAAAACCAAAAAAACCCAGCCAAAGCCTCCACTTAGGAAAACAAAAATCTAACCATGAGTATGATGTCATGAAATTAATCAACAACCTGCCCAGGTGTTGCAGCTCTGTTAAGGCAAATGGTGAGAAATTCGGGTTCTAGACTCTCCTCACCCTGAGGGATTTCAAGCCTACTGTGCCTGTTTCCCTGCAACATGCCCATATCCAGCATCCCCATGGCCAGGAGATAAACTGAACTCCTGTCCTAGCTCCAGAGACTCTTTACACATTTTGCATAAAGATACCTAAGGGCTGAATGCATGAACAGATTAAGGATGGGGACAAAGTCTCCCCATTTGTGAGGGAATGGACTTCTCATTGACCCAAACTTCAAGCTTTTTTCCTATTTTTTTTCTCTTTCAGTGGTTCCCAGGGTCATATGTTCTTTTCTGTGAAGCACCATGGAGGATTCTGAGGGGATGCTTCCAGAGCAGGCTGTGACCTGGTGGTTATCATACTCCCTGTGGGAAGTGACAGGAGTTTCAAAAGCTCAGGTTCATGTTGATTCAAGTCTCCTGCTCTGTAACAGCTTTCCTAGGTGCGCTCAGACACGTGGCTTTTTATGTGTCCCTGTAAAGGAATAGAAATACTTCACCAACTAAAGGGAGAGCAACGTACACAGATTGTGAGGGTTTCAGACAGTGCAGCAATGCAGGTTGTGTGTAACCATGCAAGATCCAGTAAGGAAAAGGGAAGAGAGGCTGGGAAGAGAGGCTTCCTGCAGACCTGGACCTTTTAAACCATTATTACTTTGTTCCCAAACTGAGAATGTTTTTGAGTGGAAAATCTGAGGTGCCATGTAACATTAATTTAAATAAATTGGAAGTTAAAAAAGCCCCTTCCCCAAACTTCACATCCAATCTTACCAGCAAAGCTGCACTTCAGTGCATGCACACAAAAATCCTGGCAGATGGTGGGAATCTAACCCCAATCTGGTCTGAAGGGTTTGGACACAAACTGGTCTCAGTTGGGCGTTGCAGAGCTTCCAGGCTCAGTGCAAAGGCAAAGCACTCAAATCACACCTCTCATTCAGAACACCACCTACACATTCATAACCTTTGTCTAGGGCTCTACATCTGCATTTTATCAAGCACTTATACAGAATAAAACCCAGAAGCACCATCAGAGGCACCAGAAATACAACCACTGTGAAACTTTATTTTCTAAGTAGTAGCAAGAGCTGAGGAACAGGTCTCCTTCAAAGTTCTTGTGTGCTCAGAATTTATGATGTATTACTTTCCACATCAGCCAAGAAAGCTGATCTGCCAGCAGATTGCACCTTGAAGTAGGCTATGTTTTGGCCAGAATGTAAGTAGGAATTATGTTAAGGCAACTTTGGAATCCAGTATTTCTACCTTGCATTAATAGCAACAGCAGAATAAAATTCATAATAAGCAGTTCTGCTTGTCTCCAGCAGAGGGTAATGGATCCTCTGATCCCAATCTTATTTTTAAGAGCACACTTCATATTACACAGCTGTTTTCCTTTAACAGTTGAAGAAATGCCTGAACAACTGACTGCATCCAAGACAGTCTATCAACAGGAAGAATTCTCTATGAAGCCCAAAGAGAGGCAAAAGTGTTTAAGTAAAACACATACCAAAAAAGGAAAAGGTAAAAGAACAAATTCTCACATAAGCATAACTATTACAGGAAAACGTTGCTCCAAACAAATATTATATCAACATACACAGAAATACCAACATTTGAAAAGTCAAAACTATGTTTCATTCCACCACCTTAATTTGGTTTAGGAGAACAGTTGTACACTCAAAAGTTAAACCCTTTCTGAACAATAAAATGATACTATAAATGTGTGACACCTCTCAGCCACAGAGTTCAACACCTTTTATGAGTACAAGTTTCACATGCTTATGAAGCCTTGCATGGGACTAGCAGATCAGAAAGCACATTTATTTGGATCATAGCCTCTGAAGACATAAAACCAGACAATAGAAAACACTAGGTACATGGATTTAGTTAGAATTTAGGCCAGATGATTCAGAATACAGTCAGTGCCAAAGAATATAACACAACTGGAATCTCCTGCTGTTTAGTCCTGTCCTGTGACTGCCAGTCCAGACTTTTTCTTACAGATAGTTGATGGTAATGCAAATTACAACTGTTCCATGTCTCTGGAGAGGGATTGGGTTGATCAGGGAATATTGTATCTGAATTTTTGACATTACATTTTTAGTACTTCTCACTATTTCACTGTGCCTCTGTGGGTTACAACAACATAATTCAACATAATCAAGTATGTTGAGGGTTAGAAGGACTAATCAAAGAGAAAAGGGATCTTGCCAGGAAGAGAAAACAGATACAACAAAAAAACCTACAAGTTATGCTAAAGCAACACTTTAAGGACAAGTTAAGACATAGAAAAGTCTTTCATATAATTTTTTATCTTTTCTCTTTTTGCCTTGCTTAATACAGGTACACAATAAAGAAAGCACGAGAACAGAACTGGAGAGGGCAGGAGGAGAAGAAACTGTTTTTTCATTCAATTTATGATCTATACAGGAAATCTTGAAAATATTTTCACTGCACTTTTTTTGGTCAGATTGATTTGCTTCAAAGCTAAAAGTTTGTCTGTTTTTGGTTGTTGAAGAGCCAGATATATGGTCTGGAAAGCATCATTCTTTTAACTAATACACTCAGAGTGCTAGTTACATTACAACAAGATCTGCCTTTAAACTACCTGGTGTATGTCAGAATTAATTAAAAAAACACAGATGAAATGAAAAAAGATATTTCAGGTGGTGTGAACATGCACACAAAATTACTTTTCTTTTTGGTGAGGATAACTGTCTTGGTTCTATGAGTTCCAAAATTTTTCTTCTGAGAAAACAGTTTTGGGATTTGTACTTATAACATGAAACATATAAATCTAAGGAAATATAAACTTAAAAAAAAAAAAAAAAGAGAGAGAGAAGGAAACAAAACAAAACAACAAACCCCAAATAGAAACAAAAACAACAAACTCTTGAAAATTACTTTCATACTTTTTTTAATTGAATGTTTCTTGGCTTTTCCCTTCCAAATCACCTTTAAATTAAATCATTATTCCTTACCCTGACTTGGTTAAGAGTGATGCTTTATTGTTTCCTCTGGCTAGCAATAAACCAAAAAGAGTTTATAGCTAATCAGACAATTTGAGACAATTAAATATTAATGTCTCTTATTTAACTAGAGAAATGCAATTCCTTTGAAGACAAATTAGTTTTCATCACATATTGAAACATTCTTATAAAAGTCTAGTTTAGGGACACAAATCACCAGGAACTTCCTACAGATTAAGAAGGATTTTCAATAAAACTCAGCCCCAGTCCCCAGAAGAGAGCCCAGATCACACTCACGATATGCTGTTGCAGAATCTCTGTCCCTCTGGTCTGTGCTGAGAAACATGGTGAGGGCAGAATATGGTACTTGGAATAACTATGGAAAGAAAGAACATGACTTAGGAAATGTCATGGTAAAACTGCTGTATTCCTTTGATATCCAAGAAAAGGGTTTAATTGCACCTTGAACATTCATTCTGAACACTGAGAACCATTAACCAATTTTTTAGCACAAAGACCTGCCTTTTCTTTTTTGTTTGTAAAGCATATAAAAGGAAAACAGTATCTTTCAGAATACAAATGATAAATAATAAAATACCGAGAGGGTTTACATCGATGTTGTGCTCCTTCAGCTTCCTTGGGAAACCATTCTTCACAGAGAGACTCAAAGGAATTTTGCTCTCTTTGCATCAGGACACTACCGTGTTCCTAGCTTGAGCTAACCAATAAGAAGTAAAGCCATAAAGAAGAAATACAGTTTTCCACTTTATTCAAGCCAGAAGACCAAACCAATATGTTAAATATTTCAAATATCTGTCTAATTATGTAAATCCAGGAGATAATAGTGAAAACTATTTCGTCTTTCAGCACCATTGTGCCACACACTCCTTAATTTGAGTTAAGCTTAAGACCATTGCAAAGCGGAACTGGGAGATGAACCTGCCTGAACAACCAAGTTCTCTGTGGTGCTCCCAACACCCCAGAAATCTGTAGCCAAATTAAGTCTTGCACTCTGCATGCCACAACGTTTGTACAAAGTGCATTTCTGTTCATCTCCATCAAAAATAGCAAGGGTGTACATTTTTCAAAACTCTGCCATGGAAACCCTGTACTTCTCTTTCACAAGAATGAGGAAAGACATTATTTAAAATCATTATGAATGTCTTCTGGACCATCTTTCTACTGGAGAAACAAAGAACCTAGTGAAATATTGAAGCTTAACATAGGAATACAGAATTCCTAATCTGCTTCTAAGAACAAAAACTATGAGAAGTTGGATGTGTAACTGGAATTGGTAACATCTACACAAGAATGAATTGAAGGCACCTGAGGTAACCTGGATGAATTAGCAATTCATTTAGTAGAAAAAGCATTGGCAGAAACCATCAACCAGCAGAGACTTTGACAAAAGGGATCTGCCTGTCCCTTAAACTCACTAGAAGTTGAAGCAAAATGTGAAAACAAGTTTATGAAATATGAATGCTTTAATATAGATAGCCAACAAGCAAGTTACTGCTGAGAACATCATGACCTGTAATCTACTTACTGTGGTCAGTGATTGGAAAAGGCAGTAGAAAGTCAGATACCAAGCAACTCTTCCTGATACAAATGGAGGCAGGTACCACATAAAAAAATAGGAGACTATTGTGAAGGGTGTACATGCCAGCACCCTGAGAAGAAAATTAACACACATCAACAATCTTAAAATAGCAAAGTACATTCAATTTTCCTGCTAATAATCATACACAATTTATTTCATGTGGAATTTTTCTAGCTGTAGTAATGTATGCTTTTAAATATGAAAAGTTAGTGTACATTAAATACAGAGATGAATACAAAATATATTAATATTAATATAAAATATAAAAATACATACATTAGTACTTTCATAAAGTGGAAAAAACCCAGCAAATCTGAAAGTAAAGAGCTACACTTAAATTAATATCTGTTCAGAAGAGACATAATTTCCTTTCACATGCACTTAACAGCATACTTTTATCGACATTCCTTGGCATATGTCTCAGATTAGACATTTATTAGAAAGAATCACTGAAAAATTCACTAAGCTCTGTCATCATGTCTCTTTGCATACTCCAGCAATTTTTACATGACTTTACTTATTGAGATTCCCTCTTCTAATTTTAGTGCCTTTGGTTTTCCCTTAAACTTAGTCTCTTCACTGCTACTTCAAGCAAGTGCAGATATGTTGATACACTTAAAACTACTGAAGAAAGCATGAGACAATGGCCAGCTCATTGTGAAAACTCCTACACTCTGTGCCTAGTTGGCTATAAGATCATTTCCTCCATTTATCTCTTAATCAAATCCTTCAAACACAAAAGGATCATCTTCAGAGAGAAGGTGGCTTATAAAAAAGAACCACAGAAACTTATATTCCAGACATTGTCATTAACCAGCAATTAATGACATTAGTCTAAAATCTATTTCAGGAAAACAGCACTTGTCAAACTCTATGACAGAGAATTAATCAGATGCTATTATTTCCTAAAAGTCTGAGCTGCAGCATCAGGCCTGTCCTGTATTCTTGTAAATCAGGCACTGAACAATGTATTTAGATGACCAAGATCCTAACAAAAAATTTCCAAACACATAAAACAGAAAACAGATTAATCCCTTCACAACAGCACTACTGACATTGGGGGTCAGCTGATTATTTTGCAATCGTGAACTGAAAACCTGGAATACAAAAGAGTAATGTGGGTAAATAGTTTAGTAAAACAATGGCTTTCCCACACTGCTTTTTGGGATGGACAGTATCACTGGGAGCTGAACATTTACCAGGAAAGTGCCAGGTTCTGGTATTCTCTGTCCCTCCAGTCCCCAGTCCACAGCTCACCCACAGCTATTGAAAACATAAACAAGGGTAAAATCCTAACACATCTCAGGGAATCTACCTTCCTCTCCAAAAGCATGAGCTCTTCCACATGGTGTCCAGGCAGAATTACCACACCAAATATCTTCACAGTCACTTTTTCATGCAACTTTTTAGCAATGACCCTCTTGGTATTGTTCTCCCCTTTCCCACATTTTCCTTTCCTCTCTAATGCCAGGGAGTTTTCAAAGCCTTGCTGGAGTTGCTGAATATCTGACTGTCAGCTATTATGTCTTTTGACAAAATGTTCGACCAGTATTTCAAGTCAATGTCTGCTTCTGCCTTTTAAAGCCATTAAATAAGTGATTGATGACTTTGTGTTATATTGAGGACAGTATTAAGCGATAGTTAAACATTCACCTCCCTTACTAATGTTCTTGCTTTGCTGGCAAGCTTTTCTGACTGAAAAAATTTCATTGCTTCATTCTAGATTATTAAGAAATCAGAAAAAAATCAAAATACTAAAGTATTTTTAAGTTAAGGGAAGCCCCATCTTTCTTGCTTTGTAAAAACATGGTCTGACTCTCAAAGTCTAGGAGCAGAATCCCCATGAAAATATTAGTGTTACCAAAAAACCACAGACAAAATCCTCCTGTAAAGAAAGTAGCTGTTAGATGAAAGGTGGGGTTAGATAAGCACTTTTCCTGTAAGAAGTGCAAGATGTGCTGGAGCTGGTTTACAGTGAAAACATAAGTTCATGCTTGTGCTAGGACAGGAATCGTTCTAATACCAATGTAACACTAACAATAAACACATGCACTTGCTATATTTTCAGAGAATTTAAAAAAAGAAAAAAGCATCTGAATACTTTTAACGGCATTGGTATAAAAATTTTATTGTTTTCCTTTTGGATAGCTTTCTTACTTGGTTAATTCAGTGGTCATTAAAAACCACACCATTTACCTGGCCTCCAACCAAACCCTGAAAAGAGAAACAGCAGCAAGCTCCTCTTTCCCCATGAGACTTGACAAAAAGCTTAACTTCAGCCTGAAGGTCCTGTTCCTACTGGGCCAAAAACAGCTGATCTCTGCCTTTTTCCCACGTGTACTTGCCTTCTCTATTTTATCATGGACAAGTTTCTGTAGCCATAAAACTGTACAACAGCAAGAGAACCAGCTAAAAAACTGTGCTCATTTCCCATGAAATTTCTATTTCCTTGCTCAGGACACATTTACTCTTAGATTTTTGTTGTAAATCAAGTTTGTGGGTTATATCAACTAAAAAATCATAATTAATTTAATTTCAATTAAAAATATCTTACAGCCATATAATGTATGAGATAAAATGATGAAAGACTCTCTATTTCACAAAGTAGTTGTGGTGGGTCTAAATTAATACAAACTAGCACAGTAATCAATTTCCCCTTGGTTTCCAAAATATTAAAAAACAGCAAACACATGCCCTGTGGCATAGATGAGCTGGAGTTCCTCTAGCATAGCCCAATCTTTTCCAATTTTTCTTGCTTCACACCTGTCAATCTCCTTCCTATATGGGCAATATTCCTTGTCCTAACCTCTCCTCAGAGCACATGGACAGCATGTGCACACAGGTAAGATATCTCAGCAAAACATCACACACTTCCTTCCCAAAAAATCAAAACCTTACAGCATCTCACTCATTGTAAGAGTTGTGGTGACTTTTTAATGAGCTGTTCTGACTGTGGGATGTAAGAGAAGCAGGACCCCAGTGAGTGCTGTGAGAGGAGCCTCACAGTGCCATGGCAGTGCTGCTGCTGAGACCTTCAGTGCCATGGTGTCACATCTATCCCCACATCCATGCACACATCTGTTCTGCATCTGTGCATGCATCCTTTCCTGAGCTGAACTGAAAGGCCTGGGGAGTCAAAGGAGCATCTCCTGGATGTGAGACGTGAAGGCACTCTAGGACATAGGCAGAAGTAAGTTCCACCTTTGTGGAAGAGTGAAGTCAAACTAAAGAAACTCAGATGAAGATGAAAATTCAACCACAAATTCAAGAAAGTTTAAGTCTCAGCTTCCAGTTTTGCTAAAAATACAGTCTCTTGGCTTTATTTGTTTGCATCTCCAGTGGTAGAAAATCCCTTCTGTATTTCCACAAGTTAAAGATGACATGGCAATTTTTGGTTTTTATTTTATATATGTGGAATGAATACAATCCCTGAGACTAATTCAATGATGTGGTTGTACGATCACAACACTCAATATTCACATATATATGCAAATATATGTACACATTTATACTCACCAAGGCATGAGCCGGCCAATTTTTGTCCATCTACTTTTGCTAATAAAAAAGCCAGCAACAGGATCAGTAATTGCACCTGAGGCTTTGCCAATGAACAGCACCAAAGAGGCATGAAATGGAGTAATCTGAAAGTACAGACAGAATACAGTAAACAAGAGCTATTGTTTCACAATACAATGAAACAGCATAAAGCAACTTTCCAGAAAAAAACACCTCAGTGTTTTAAAGAATAATGATAGTTCATTTACAAAACACGTCTGCTGCTGTCATAGAAATTCCTATTGGTTACCCATAGCGAACAAATGAGACATTGAGATTGGTGCTGTGGATTAAGGGAACAGAAAGGGAAAATGCAAGGAAGGAAAGATCCAGAATGTGCTTAGGATGAGGAAAATTAATCAGTCAAATAGCAAAGTCCTTGCTTTAGCCATACAACCTGACAGAGTTTCTCTGTAGTCACCCTCTTGCTTTTCCCCCACACATCTCCATCTCCCCATATCTTTATCTTGACCTGATCCAGAAAATGGTAGAGGGGGCTGTTTACATGCAGCAATTCTTTTTCCTCTCCTGAGATTAGCAACAAGGCTTCCAACTGGGTGGCATGTGGCTGAGGAAGAGGTCGTTGCACAACAGAATTTGTCCACTGGGGACTGAGTGGTAACAACTGCATTGCATAAAGCACATCTGCTCAAATCAAAGCTGCCAGCACGTGTCCATCACATCTCAAAATGTTCATGGATTACATAAGAATAAAATGGCCAAGTAGAAAAATCTCTGAAATTAACCCAGGTGGGCCACACTTTAGTGCCTATATAGAAATACAGTTTATCCCAGGCAAGGCAGTTATTTTTTCACATATATCTGCACAGAGATTAGGAGTTCCTATCACACAATGGTTAAAAAAGGTGGGTTCTCTTCCAAGTGCTCAGTTCATGTCACAGCAACTATAGACCATAAAAAAATGTCATTGAAAAATATATATAAAATGAATGTTCCTCACATAAATTATTGAGAAAAGCTGCTGAAAGAGCCTTTGTGACTTGAAGAGTAAGAGCAGACAAGATCCCTTCATCTCTGTGCTTCAACATAGCAGTGCTCCAAAGTCCTTGAAAACACAGCTGATACAGCACCAAGCTTGTGCAGGTGTCCCCTGTTTTCCTGAAAGGGATACTGTGTGCCAGGCAGCAGCTGGTGCAGGTCCTCTGCCTGCAGAATTTGCTGCAGGTGCTCTCTCAGAGGTGAAAGAAGAAAGCAATGATCTCTGCATGTCCTGGATGACCAGCACAAAAGGCAGGTGTATGGATTTCTGATATCACACCCATTACATTTTAGCCCAAATTAGGTGAAATTGCAGTGACAGCCAATCTTCCTGTCACCACCAGCTCCAAGACACTTACTCCACCCTAGAAAATTTGTGAACAGGGAAGGATGGGGAATGGCAGTGCCCAGCAGATACCAGCAGCGGCTCCCCATTCCATTGCTGCATGGTGGGATGAAGCTGGATGAGCACTGCACTGTGTCCCAGCTTCTTGCTGATCTACCCTTGCTGGCTCGTGCCCTCCCACAGCCATCAAAGAGCTGCAAGGAGCCCAGCAGCCCAGAGGCAGACTCACCATGGGGACTGCACACAGGTCACTACTGCTCCTCAAGAGACAGGGCAGCCCAAATGAGCACAAAACAGCAGTCAGAAAGATAGAGAGATTGAAATATTGCAGTTACGAGGGGGACAAGAACAAAAAACTACAAATTAGGTGACTTCCACATTCGTATTTAGTTTGGATAATTGAACAGACTGAAAAGAAGTGGTATTAGATACACAGAGGTGGAAGGAAGCTGTGAGGAAAAAGCAAAATCTCTTTCATGTTAGGAGTGAAGTCTGTATAGTCACCATGTCTTCACCATTGGTATGGGCTTATACATCCCTTAGTTGCATTTTCTTATCTCCTAAATCTACACAGTGTCTGTCAGCACCAATGCCAGAAACTTCTCAGTTAAGAAAATACAAGATAAAATATGCTAAATTTGCCCATCTCGAAAGGAATGAACACCAGGACCCTTTTATCAGAGAATTTTGGTGTCCTTTAACAATTTGACTCAAGGATCCTGTGTGGTTTGGAGTCCATTTATGTCTGTACTCTATACAGGTAATTTAGCTGGAACAAGGAATTTAAATTGAAAAACTGTAAGTTACAGAAAATTAATAAAAATATAATTTTCTTAGAAAGGATCCAGATTATGTATGAAAGATTACACTTAGTGACTTTCACATTCTCTCAAGAAGCTAAAACAGTTCTGCTCTCTAAGTGGGAAAGAAATAAATCCAGGTGGTGACTACATAATTGCATTCTCTCCCCTGAAAATGTGTGGGAAATAACACAGGATTTCAGAGCTATTAAACCATCAGGGAACAAATAATTAAGCCCCTTAATGAAAGTGTAAGTGTATCACTACAGACATTAAGCAAAGTTATTTGGTTTCAATAGAAGCTTGTTAATAAAATAATTATTTTGACGTCACTTATTTAGGTAGTGCCTAAAGATGCATGGATGGGACCCCAGCTTTCTGGATACTGTACACAAACACATGAAGAACAGTCCCTTGCTTCAAGAATTTTCAATCTCTGTGATAAGCAAAAAAAGGGGAAACTGACATATTTCTAAGCACCCTGGGAAAACGGTGTTAGAGCCTTTCTCATTTAGTTCCTGCTTCATCATCTCCAATGGCTTACACTGCCATCCTTAATGTCAGTGGCCAACAGCTCCAGTCAGAGCTGCTACCACATCCTGCTGTATCCCCAAGCTCCTTTTCCACCTCCAACTCCTCAGATTCCACACCATCATTTGACATTTTTGACACTCCTGTCCACAACTGGCTCCTTTTCTACATCTTGTGACTTTGATCTCAACAAGACATTCAAGATAATCTCAGCTGTACATGCACATATTAGTGTTGAAAATTTTATTAAGTCACAAGTCAGCTTTTAATACCAGATTTTTAGAGGAAAAACATAAACTTCTGGACACCTTTCAGTCATAATATCCTGTCTTTAGGCAGCAAATGGGTAATGATACCTGACCCAGAAGCTCCTGGGCTTTTTTCCAGCAAATAGGAACAGTCATCAGTGCTGAAGTCCCACCTGTAGTTTCAGTGCTGTTCTCACAGTCCCTGCAGTTTGGCCTCAACTCCCTAAAATCTTTTTTTCTATCCTAGTACCTTGTCCTAGTTACCATGCATGCATACAAGACAATCCAAAACAGTAAAAATTGCTTATGGATTGATTTTCTTTGTGTCTCTGCTGTAGCTGGAGCAGCTGAAAGTCAGATGAATGGGATGACTCCTAGTGCTTTGTTCCACCGGGTCTGCTTCTGCACCAGAGAGCCACAGACTGGAAGCAAAGAACCTTCAGGAAGGATAACTCAATTTTATTTGCCATGAAATTACCTTAGACAAACCACATAAAAATTGTGTGAAATTATGTTGGCTACAACAACAGCTGGGTGCAACTGGAGTGATTTTTAACTAAACCACATGAACAAAACTTCAAAAATCAATGTTGAATCAAATTTCAATGGTGAAATTAATATTTTCAAATGTCTCATATCTTACATTCTTTGACTCCTGACACTGAGAACTGATTTTTCTTGTGTCTGCAAGTGTGGGAGCTCTACAGCACCCAAAGTTCTAATAATGATCCCAAACTAAAAGTGAGCAACAGCCATCTCAAGACAGAAAAAAAAAAAAATGGGGGAGGGGGGGGAAGTTTATGCAGTTTCCAGGATGTTGAACAGCTAGAGGCAATGACAACAAGACAATTTAAAATATTTATTAACTAATTCCCCTTCTGTCATTCCAGGGACACAGCTGGCAATATCAGAGTCACGTCCACAGTCTGCAAATGTTTCTTGTGCTACTTACATGGGCTATGTCCAGCAGGTAGATCTGCAGGAAGAAAGAAGCAGCACTCCCTGCCACTTGGTTTGGGGCACCTCCTATGGCATAGCACAGTTTGCTGCACACTGAGAGCCTGAACCCCTGTGTGAGAGAAAGCAGAGCAAACCATGAGTAAGCCAAGGTGCACAAGTTAAAAGCTACACAAGTGATAAGGTTAAAGTCTATAGTTAACACCACTTTAATGTATTTGCTTCACAGCTATTCCACTAATAAATCCATATGCCCTCAACCTGCATCACCAACAGGCATTTGGGTGCTCATTACTTTGATTTGTAATGGGTTTGTTCTCTAATTCAGCCCCAGAAAACAGATTACAGTGTTCCTAAAAGTGAGTTGTGATGACCCTCAGGCTTACCTGCCCTCCTCTCACAAGCTAGTAAAAGGAAACAAGTCTACAATCAAAGCAAGAAGCAGCAGAGAAGTGCTACACTATTATTTGAGCTTAGTTTTGTCTTTGAATGCTTAATTAATATTTTTAAAGGCCAAAAACTTTTACTTAAAAAAAGATTTATTTTATTAACCTTTCAGATAACAATTGATAAATACCCTCATATCACAGTAATTAAACAAGATTCACAGAAAGTTCCAGACACCAAATAGATCCCAAACATTTGTGCTTTGTTCCTTCATTTGTCACAAAATGCTGGTGTGACACTGCAAAGTCACTTGACTTTGCACATCTTCCTTTTGACTTGACTTTTCTATATCTTTGTGAAAATTGGCCTCATATGGTAAGTGATTTTGGGTCCAAAATTTTTTTAGAAAATCACTCCAAGTGTGTTTTAAAAATTTTGCAAAACTGTGCTCTCTCATTTGTCATTCTATGTTTGACAAGTACCATAAGCATGCAAGAATATTCTCAAATGTAATAGCCAAATAAGAATAAATGTTGAAAATAAGGTTGTACACCAATAATTGAAATACAAAAATGGCACAGTTTCTAATAGAGATTCTAAAAAACCATAGGATTCTATGAAAAACATAGTAGAAGTTCCAGGATAGTGGAAAGCCTTTTAAAAAACTGTAAGATTTAATTTTATGCCATAAAATTCAAAATTAAGAAAGAAAATTATTCTTTGTTAATCTGTATTCCTTTCAGAGGCACAACACATCAAATCAAATTTTTACTTTTAGGCTTTCAGTCCCTCTTTAAAATTTCCTGTCAACAGAAGCCAGGAAACATGAAGAGGAGCAGCAACATTAAATCCTGGGTCTGTCTTCTCTCTGAACTGACTACACAAGCCCTTAATTCTTATGTTAGATCAGGATAAAAATAGAGAGATGGAAATGAAATCCACCACGATGATATGGTGACACATCACCTAATTTCTGAACAGTTTTAAATTTATTAACCCATCATCTTTATTCTGTAACAGTTTTGAAAAGTTTTAGACTTGTATGCAGTGCCTTTCATCATCTGAACATTCCCCTTTGAACTGTTTTATCAGAGTGGGTGTGAACAAACAAGCACAAATATCAGGACTCCTTCCTTTTTGTGTTTTCCCAGAAAAAGAGAGGGTGGGATCCCATTATTACACCCAAGGAAAGAGGACACTGTCAGGGCATGAGCTGCAAAATGTTATCACCACAGCAGGCCTCACTTTACATTGCATTGGCAATTTTCTTCTTTGCAGAGAGAAAAAAAAAAAAAAGAGTGATAAACAGTCACAAGACAGACTTCATTGTAATAATTATACTATTTAATTTGATAAGAGATTGCAAACTAAACAAACAGATTATACACACATTTGCTGTCCAAAGTAATTCTTCATTTTCCATACATGAGTAGTAATATATATGAGCTTTACTAGACCTGTGGGTTCACAGAATTTTGCTAGTTTGACTCATTGCCATCCCCTTGAGCTTTGCTCCAGGGTCTATGTACCTTAAAACTTTGTCTCACTTTTTCATTTTTAAATCATTCCCTTTTATGAGTTTTAGTTTTTTAGTCATTAAATTACTTTAAAAGTTTGTTTTCCCTTGATACTTTCCCTCCCCATCTCCAAGCATTGTCAAGATGACTTTCAGCTGAAATCAAGAGATATAAATCACTGCTGTGCAAATCCTGTATCCTGTTGCAACCTCAAAAATAAAAAAAAAAAAACCAAAAAAACTTTTAGATCTGTAATGCTGCTTTCACACTTACTTTCACTAGTAATTTTCATAGATTCACAGATTGGTTTGGGTTGGAGAGGACTTCTGAAGGTCATCCAATCCAACCTCTCTGCCATAGGCAGGGACACCTTCCCCTATCCCTTGGACACTGCCAGGGATGGGGCAGCCACAGCTTCTGTGGGCCCCCTGTGCCAGGGGCACAACACTTTCATAGTAAACAATGTCATTCTTTCCTGCTTCTTTTAGTTTGGTACCACTGCCCCTTGTCCTTTCAGTAGCTAAGGCTGTGGTAAAACAGAAAAAGGAAATCCCGCTACATGACATACATGATTCCAAAATGTTTTTAGGATACGAAGAATGTCAAGTTCTTAAGAACTAATCTAATTAAAACTGTGGTACACTAAATGGTCAACCAAGATCTAAACTTATGGGCTGCAGGTGGTTCTCCTGTCTTTACAGGAGTTTCATGATTAGAAAATTGAAAATCTTAGAACATTTTTTATGGAGTCTCACTGCAATTCCACACACACCCAGAACGCTGCTCAACTGTTCTCTGAACCATGCTCCCAGATCACCTTGAAGCAAAGTCAATACTTTGGTCACAGCAGTAGTTAAGTTTTAATTAAATTTTGATCATGAATGTTATTTTCAGAGTAAAACAAGCTGTCAGATAGACATGGCATACAGAGGTGTCCTGTCTAGTCACCCACAGAAACAGGGAATCTGCAGTTCATGATCTCCCTGGAAGGTAGGTTACCTCCTGATCACTGTTCCATTCCTGTTTTCCTTTTATTTTGCCTAACTGCTTTTGGAACTTGTTTGTACATTAAGCCATAAACACCACAGTAGTTCTGCGTGGAAGTGACACATCCTGTGAAAGGAAATGCCACTGTCACATCTGCTGCCTGGTAACTTCATTGAGCATCCCTGAGCTTCTAGATGCTGAAAAGCAATCCTTCAGACTCTACATTCTGGTGTGTCCTTCAAAAACAAGCAGCCCACAGTAGATTTTTGCCTCTCCATGTTAAACAGATATGGTCATTACTACATTTTCTGCACAATGGAAAATGGTAAAATGAAGGTAGGACCCTGCACCAGCAAAGCTGAAGCATTTTCTTCTCTCTAAATTCCTACAATTAAGAGCACAGAAGATGCACATGGCAGCTGTCACAGGATCTACAGGAGCAACCCCAGCCTTGCTTGGGTTTGCATGATACTGCTCCTAAATGCTGACAGAAGTGTCTTGGGAAGGATAACACTGAGCAGGGCCAGGCAGAGCACTGGCTATCAGCAGCTCACAGGGCTTTCCTCCAAGGGCTGGTTGTCCCTGCTGCACTGCTTCCTCAAAAAACACAAAATGCTTGATGCCTGTGAAATCCAGTAAAAGCTTCTTCATCTGTGCAGGTTCATCAGCAAGCTGAAAGTACTCCACGAAGTATTAGAGATAGGAATGTGTAGGCAGTGGTCAAATAAGGAATAAAACATAAAAGTACAATTGAAATTTTATTTTGAGACCCCTGTAGTGTAGTTGAACGTCAAAATCAAATTGCTTCTACAAGCTTTAGGAGAAATTATGCACGAAAGGTAAGAGGAAGGAAGGTGTGAGCATGGCAGACGATGGCACGAGAGGTAAGAGGAATTACTGCTTCTCTTACTCTGTAGTTCCTTTATTTGTAATTATCTTGTAAGTTAAAACCATACTTGTAAATTTTCCGTTCCCCAACAGAACAGAAATTGAATACAATATTAATAGCAGAACACCTTAGTTCTACAGGAAAGGTTTCATCTCTTTGAAAACAACTCAGCAACTCTGCTATAGGCATAGGGAGCAGCCACATTTTGTCCCAAGATATTCCTTATCAGTGGAGTCCAGAACTGAACCAACAAGTCATTTAAAAGCAGTAAGAACAGAGAGCGAAACCTGTGACTAAGATAAATGAGTAGCCTAGGTTTATCAGAGAAACAATGAAATGTAGCTAGAGAGGAGGAGCTTTTGAGTCAGCTTTCCTCTCAACGTGGAATTAACAGTGGTTAATTAACACTGTTCCGTGAGTGACCAAACACTGCCTCTTGAAAGCTCGAGTGCAGCACTCACGGGTGGCATCCCAGGTCCCTCTCACCGAGCATGCTGAGCACTGGTCTCAGGTTTCTTGGTGGCATCAGCCCACCCTTGAGTGGAAGAAAACGGGAGCAGGGTTTTGTGCGGATACCTAGGAAAGGGCAGTAAGGCACGAGTACGGTGGGACACAGAGGGGCTGTCTCGGGATATTCCTCCAGCTGCTGGCAGCTCTGAGGAACTCCGTGAGACAGACGGTGTATCTGCGCAACATCTGCAGGCTTCAGTTCACCCAATACTTTCCAAACACAAAAATCCAAGCCCGAACGGGACGTGCCAGGTGTCTGAAGAGCTCTATGAGCTGAATGCCCCCCAAGATGCTGTGGAAGGCTTCCCCATCCGCTCTGTTTGGAAGCTGCCCCGTCCCAGTTCCACCCGGTGTTCCCTCAGAGCCGTGGAGTTGGGCTCACCCTCAGAGCCTGCCGCTCCGGAGAGCACTGAGGCTGGGGAGGCAGCGAGATATCCCGGCTCACGGCACACCACACCCTGGCACCGGCATGGCCGAGCCTCGGGGCAGCGAGCCCACCGCCTCCCACATCGCACCTGCCCGGGCGGGGAGGCAGCCCCGCGGGACAGGACGGGAGGAGGGAAGCGAAGGCGTTTTTCCCTGGCACAGCAGCGGCCAGGAGCAAATCCCGTGCCCGGCATTCCAGGGAACGCACCGGGGTCGCGGCGCTGCCCCGGCTGTTCCAGGTATTCCCGGTACCCGCTGGCACCGCGCCCCGCACAAACCCGGGCTGCCCCAGCCCCGCCAGCGCCCGAAACCCGCCGCGATGGAGGCGAAACACCGGCGGGCCGGGACCCCGCTCTCGCCGTGGGCTGTGGCCGAGCGGCTCCCCCAGCCCCCCGCCCTGCCCCTCGCAGCCCCCTACCTCCTGCTGGCCCGCCGGGGCGTCCCTCGCAGCCCCCGCCATGGCACCGCGCACATCCCACCCCGAGCGACACCTGCGCGCCCGGGGCGGGGCGGCGGAGCTGCGGGACAGCGGGCGGGGTCCCGGCCGCCCTCACAGCGCCCTGCACGGGCCCCGGCGCCGGCGCTGCCCTCCGGGCCCGGGACAGGGCATCGTCCTCCGGGCCCGGGACAGGGCATCGTCCTCCGGGCCTGGGACAGGGCATTCCCCCTCGGGCCCGGGACAGCTCCCGGCCGCCGCAGCTCTACGGGGCCGCGGCTGTTTTCATCCAGCCCCAAAACGCCACCTCTGCCCCTTGAACGGATGCGCGGTTTCCCGATATGCAGGGGTGGAGAACCACGCTGTGAGCGGGACGGAGATCGCACAAGAGCCGCGCTTGAGCCGGGACACGGAGCTCCAAGAGCGGCTGCTAACTCTTGTGTGGGGTGGTTCGAGAGTGTAAGGGGGAGGCAGCGGCCCTGGGGCTGGTTAAGGATGTGGCACTCGGTGCCATGTGGTGATCGGTCAGAGGTGGGACTCGATGAGCACAGAGGTCTGTTCCAAGCTCATTGATTCTGTGATTCTGCTGCCCCCGAGCCAACGCTCTTATCTAGGACACACGAGTTCACCGCCACCCTGCCCCCGGGACTGCTCTTGCACGCATGCTCTGCATCAGAGGAAATACAAATTTTGAAGGATGAATCCTTTCAACAGTGAGGTAGCCTAAGAGAAGAGGGTTTAACGAAGCCAACAGGACTTGTGACCTGCTTGTCTTGGGGAGATGGTGACTAATCAATCTCTACACCCAGGGCTTTTTGGCGTGACTGATTCGAAGAGCTCTGCTACTGACAGGGGCACCTGGTGGGTACAGGGCAGGCACTGCAAACTATGCCATGGAAGTACTGACATTTAAATCCTGTGTAGCCTTGTTTGGTAAGAATAATTGCAGCAAATCCGAAAAAATTTTGAAAGAACAAGGCATTTTAAAAATTCTAAAAACTAGACTTTTAACAGAAAACTGAGGTTGTGGCTTTAGCACACCTTATTGAAAACTCTCTGAAGGGGGTCTCTAGAGGCTTCAAAACAGATGGATTGCCATGGACCAAGCTAAATACAAGGCATGCATCTAACATTTGAATTCAACATTTAGGTTGCTTTGTCTTTACGCACTGTCTTCATAACGCATTAAATCCTTTTAACCTGAATTTCATGTTTCTTCAAAAAGGAAAACTACAGAAAACATTTCCTTTCGTTGTTCTTCTCTTGTCTGCTTTAGTTTTGCTGCAAGATATCTTCACATGCAGGCTTTACTCAAAATACCAAAGGCTTGTGAAGAAACAATGAACAAGTGATGGTATTTGTGTCTTTCACAAATTCTAGCACTGATCAAGCCAGCTATACTGTTGTTTGACCAATGCATAATTGCTGTCTACAGACACTACAGGTAGCTAAACAGTCATTACAAACTTGACCAAAACCAATTAGATTTAGGAGAGCCTTCTAGTCATTCCAAAGACTTTCTCCAAATTAGGAAATAAGTTATTCTATCACAGTTTGTTGCCTTTTCAAAAAGGCACTTTCTAATCTAGCATGGGATTAATGCAGCCAGCATCACTTCAGACTTTTCAAAGATTTTCTCTCATTTTGTAATTAAGATGATGACACTTTCAAACTGCAAATGCACACTCAAGTACATAGAAACCAGTCAGACAGTTGGTCTTAGTAAAGCACCAAACTGTCCAATCTCTTAAAATGCTGGCAGCAGACATGAATCAACATTGAAACACAAAATACTTGCTGTTCCTTCCAAAGGATAGCAAACAAAATGGATTTACCCACTTCAGAATCTTACACTCCTCCCTTCAATCTCACACTACTTATTTCAATTTTTTGTGCTGCAAATGCACGAATAGTAGTACACTGTTACTCTTGACATTTTATACACCTTTTAGATAGAACAGTTAACCTTAATCAACCACACAGGCTTTTCTAATACTAAGTTTTATATTAAGACAAATCTGAACGCACTGATTAATAAAATTCCCTGTTCAGGAAGCTCTGGGAACTGAGGGTCGGAGCTGTGTCTGTAGGTGGTTTGTCTTTTCAGTATTACTAATGGATTTGTCTGCACATTTATTTTTGTTTTTCATATAGGAGTCAGTGCAAGAGCAAAGAAAATTTAATTGTACCACTTGCTACATAAACCTGAATGGCACAGTAGCACAGGAAGGTCATAGCACTGTAAAGTGGTTAAAGGCACAGTTTCCAGGGATTTGCTTTCTGAGGACACTGAATAGATATTTGCCCAGTTGACTTTCATTTCAAACACACCACAAGAGCTGCTGCAGCAAACCAGTTTTATATCCCTGGGAATGAAGGAGAGTACATCCCTAGTCTGAAGTCTCACTACTTTTTAGAATACACATGTTGCTCCAATGAAGTAATTTTCTATTTAGAACAAAACCTGGAAAACCCAAACCCATCTTTCACTAAACCACACAAAAGAAGTACAACCCCAACAACCGTCCTTCGGCACAGGTAGCCTAGAGGAGTCAGGACTTGCTGAAGATCCTGGGATATGTCTTACCTGGAGATTTTAGTTCCATTCACAAACCCATATGCTTAGTAAACACAGTACAAAATATTAAGTCTTTATGTTGTTTTTTCTTTTAGCAAAACACAGGATAGTTGCTACAAACTTGATGCCTTGAGTACATAAATAGCAAAATAAAAGATTTGGATGTAAATGGGGCAAAATGGAGAGAAAAACTTCAGTTTTCAAGTAAGGATTTTCAACATCTTTGAAACTTGACCACATGCAATTAGTGCCTCCATGAACTGGGCAGTTCAGGACAGAGGCAGATAAAAAATATAAAAACAACTGTGTCCCTCTAAACTACTACTCCTGCTTGGTGATGGCTGAAAAAGCTGAAGTTTCTGTGTGACAAAGCTACAAGCGGGTCTCTATGCTAATGAGCTAGGTAGTTTAACATCACCTGATCTGCAAGACACCTGTAGCAGCCCAGAAGAAGCAGAAACCACTTCAACCATAAGAACAATTCCTTCAGAGCTTACTTTGAGGCACTTCATATGCAGTATGCACCAGACTACCTCAGCTGTATCTTCTCACACATGCACCTACCACCATGTGAAGACTTGACAGAACATTATTACACTGCAGATCTTGTGATAAAAGTTACATCCTGAAGATCTTCAAGTTAGAGTTCACATGTGAGCATGCCTGCAGTATTGGCTGTTGAAGAGTTACTGTGAGAAGAATGCAAACTGCAGCAGTTTACACTACAATGTAAGTGAAATTTCACTTTAGTCCAAAGTGCAAAAATAAATACTATTTTTCCTTAAAAGGTGCTATCAGTAGTTAAGTCTCAGAGAACTGTTCCACCTAGACCCAGTTATTAAATAAGTAAGCAGCTTTTTACCTAAGGAAAGTCTAAGGATGATCTGCTGTACAGTTACCTCTGCTACATTGTATAGCCAGGTTCTGACCACCCAATTTAGATGAAAATACCTCTGTTATAGCAGACGACAGCACAGCACCCATTCTGCTCTCTAAGAGCACAGTGCATGAGGATGTGAGGGCATCCACATATTGCTGGTTACATTTTTGGTTTTGCCTAGTTCACCCTGCAGATAATTTTTGGTCAGTTAAAAGCTAGTTTGATCTTGTACTATTGATAGCATTTTTTTGCTCATTATTGAGTTGTCCATTAGGTGTAGCAGCAGTTTTGTAGTCATTGTCAGGTGTTTTTATCACTAAGAGTCTGAAAGGTTCAGTTGTCTTCCGAAGTCTCTGAACAACAACAGCATTTTGCAACTTTGCCTCTTCGAGCGTGAGAGTCTCATCCTGAAGCTCTCGGAAAGGCAGGGAGGTGGTCAGAGTGAAGGGAACACTTCCCTCAGATCCTTGATACTTTGTTATGAAGTCTCTGACATGGCTGATTCTGAGAAGAGAGTAAGAAAGAAAATTCAGCATTAGAGTTTCAGCACTGCAATCCCACACATGTGCATAACACACACCACGGGACAGGAATGAAATTCCACTTCATGGAATGCCTGACAGCAGAGAACTGGAGCAATACAGATGAGGTGGGATCCTGAAATACCTGATCCACTGGGGAGGCAAGGACAGAGGTCTGCATGCTCTGAGAGTCCTCCCAAGGGGACAAGGATGAGTGTCTTATTCTGAGCACTCCAATGCACCATTGTGGCTCAGATGGTAGTTACACAAACCTACCATTTCCTAACCAGCTGGTGGAGCTCTTACCTGAGGGTTCTGTAGCCAAGAGCTGGAATAAAGATGCCTCCAGTGTGTGGTTCATGTAGCGGAACCATAATAAAAATAAATAAAAAGGATTTGCAAAAACTATTTGGACAGCTGATCCATTGCCTAGGTCTAAGTATAGTTCCATCCTCCCAAACCAGGAGCATGGTAAATTCATAACAGATTCTATCTGTCTGTGAAGAGCCTTGCAACAACTGAACAGACAGAAGTTTTGCTGTGGAAGAATCAGGATCAGCTAATTAATTAGTAAAATGAGATGAGAAGATACATCTGTATGAATAAAATTAACATAGTGTCAATGTCCATTCTCTGGTCCTGAGGCCAACTGGCAGACTGGCTGCTGTCAAATTCCTAAATTCATCCTTCCTCTCCCCCATGCACAGGGTCTCCCATAAGGTTTACAGTCTTCTGGGAATGGTCCAGGACCTGAGCTAACATCTGAACTGTGGATGGCTAGGTATTGACTGAGGAAGTGCTGGCTGGCTTGGGGCTATGCCATCCTAACAGTTTAGCAGCACAAATGCCCAAGAGCTTTCATGCCTTAGCCACACCCACCAGGACAGACACAGCCAGCAAAACTAAAACTAATTCCTGTGCAGGCCTACACACAGGGACACTTGGTCTTGTAAGCCAAGAGCCTGAAAAACCTCAAGCAGGACTAAATTTTTGGTTGGACATCTACAGGTGTCTACATGCATTATATAAAATGTCACTGGATTTCAAGAACAACTCAGGCAATTAGCCACCAACTTTCTGCTTCAGGTGAACAAGTTCCTTTCCAGGCACCCCACCTGATGCTCCAGGGTCACACAAATGTTGTAAGTGCTGAAGAGGGGACACAACTCCACCCAGGACACAGCTCTGCTCTCCTAGTAGCTGCACTCACATGTCTCAATTCCCCACACTGCAAGACTGCAATGCTTCCTGTGCTTCTGCTCCAATCTTTTACCAGTAATCAACTCATATCTAAGGCAGCAGTTACTGTGGCACCTACACATTCTAACTGCAAAAAGCCAAAAATCATCAATTCACCCAGATATTGGGTAGTATGCTACATATGTGCTACATGCTATTAATCTGTACCTTAGTTAACAAATAGCTGTCTTGTGCACTGAAAGGAGTGGTGTGCATGCAATCATCATGATTGAGGATAGGTACTCTAAAAGGATTCTCCTCTAGTTCTTATCAGGTTATACACAAGTACTGTGTACAGCACAAACGTGCTGGTCTTGTGGAGAGAGGCTAAGTTATGATAGAATATTTATTGCACAGTACTTCAAAAAGAGCATTACACCAGTAAAGCTGTTATTCTGCTTATCTCAGACAGTTTTTTCCTCTCAAAAGCACTTAGCAGTTGTTCAAACTGCTATTTACTATGAAGACAAAAAACTTCTAAATATACAGTAATTTCACGACCATAAGGCGCACCGGACTATAAGGCGCACCCCCCGGGAGCCGGCACATTTTGCAACTTTGTAGATCAGATAAGGCGCACCGGTCTATAAGGCGCACCGGGTTTTTTTTTGCAGCGAGGCTCCGCCCCCAGCTCCTCCCGCACGCTTGCTGGCCGAGGCCCCGCCTCAATCCGGCAGCCATTGGCTCCCGGGCCTGCCTGTACCCAGCAGGGCCGGGCTATGCCCACCGCCGCTCCGTGCAGCATCCCCAGGGCCCCGCTGTTCCGGGAGTTCCCTGGCGCTCCGGGTGACCCAATGCCGGCAGGCTTGCCCCGTGCCGCCGCTGCCCCGATTCCAGCTGCTTGCCCCCTCCCCGCGTGGCAGCCGCTCCGATTCTGGCGGTTTTCCCCCTCTCCGCATGGCGGCCGCCGTGCTTCTGGGGGTTTTCGCCACCCCCGCGCGGCGGCCGCCGTGATTCCGGGGGCTTTCGCCCCCCCCGCGCAGCGGCCGCCGTGCTTCTGGGGGTTTTCGCCCCACCCGCGCGGCGACCGCCGTGATTCCGGGGGCTTTCACCCCCCCCGCGCGGCGGCCGCCGTGTTTCCGGGGGCTTTCGCCCCCCCCGCGCGGCGGCCGCCGTGATTCCGGGGGCTTTCGCCCCGCCCGCGCGGCGGCCGCCGTGATTCCGGGGGCTTTCGCCCCCCCCGCGCGGCGGCCGCCGTGATTCCGGGGGCTTTCGCCCCCCCCGCGCGGCGACCGCCGTGATTCCGGGGGCTTTCGCCCCCCCCCGCGCGGCGACCGCCGTGTTTCCGGGGGCTTTCGCCCCGCCCGCGCAGCAGCCGATCCGATCCCTGCGGCTTTCGCCCCCCCCGCGCAGCAGCCGATCCGATCCCTGCGGCTTTCGCCCCCCCCCGCGCAGCAGCCGATCCGATTCCTGCGGCTTTAACACCCCCCGCAAGGGAGCCGTCCCAATGTCGGCGGGCCGGCCCCGCGCGGGGGTGGCCCCGAAGCCGGCGGGTCCGCCCCGCGCGGGGGCGGCCCCGAAGCCGGCGGGGAGGCCCCGATACCGGCGGGTCCGCCCCGCGCGGGGGCGGCCCCGAAGCCGGCGGGGAGGCCCCGATACCGGCGGGTCCGCCCCGCGCGGGGGCGGCCCCGAAGCCGGCGGGGAGGCCCCGATACCGGCGGGTCCGCCCCGCGCGGGGGCGGCCCCGAAGCCGGCGGGGAGGCCCCGATACCGGCGGGTCCGCCCCGCGCGGGGGCGGCCCCGAAGCCGGCGGGGAGGCCCCGATACCGGCGGGTCCGCCCCGCGCGGGGGCGGCCCCGATGCCGGCGGGGGCGGCCCCGATACCGGCGGGTCCGCCCCGCGCGGGGGCGGCCCCGATGCCGGCGGGGGCGGCCCCGATACCGGCGGGTCCGCCCCGCGCGGGGGCGGCCCCGATGCCGGCGGGGGCGGCCCCGATACCGGCGGGTCCGCCCCGCGCGGGGGCGGCCCCGAAGCCGGCGGGGAGGCCCCGATACCGGCGGGTCCGCCCCGCGCGGGGGCGGCCCCGAAGCCGGCGGGGAGGCCCCGATACCGGCGGGTCCGCCCCGCGCGGGGGCGGCCCCGAAGCCGGCGGGGAGGCCCCGATACCGGCGGGTCCGCCCCGCGCGGGGGCGGCCCCGATGCCGGCGGGGGCGGCCCCGATACCGGCGGGTCCGCCCCGCGCGGGGGCGGCCCCGATGCCGGCGGGGGCGGCCCCGATACCGGCGGGTCCGCCTCGCGCGGGGGCGGCCCCGATGCCGGCGGGGGCGGCCCCGATACCGGCGGGTCCGCCCCGCGCGGGGGCGGCCCCGAAGCCGGCGGGGAGGCCCCGATACCGGCGGGTCCGCCCCGCGCGGGGGCGGCCCCGAAGCCGGCGGGGAGGCCCCGATACCGGCGGGTCCGCCCCGCGCGGGGGGCGGCCCCGAAGCCGGCGGGGAGGCCCCGATACCGGCGGGTCCGCCCCGCGCGGGGGCGGCCCCGATGCCGGCGGGGGCGGCCCCGATACCGGCGGGTCCGCCCCGCGCGGGGGCGGCCCCGAAGCCGGCGGGGAGGCCCCGATACCGGCGGGTCCGCCCCGCGCGGGGGCGGCCCCGATGCCGGCGGGGGCGGCCCCGATACCGGCGGGTCCGCCCCGCGCGGGGGCGGCCCCGAAGCCGGCGGGGAGGCCCCGATACCGGCGGGTCCGCCCCGCGCGGGGGCGGCCCCGAAGCCGGCGGGGAGGCCCCGATACCGGCGGGTCCGCCCCGCGCGGGGGGCGGCCCCGATGCCGGCGGGCTCTCACTTCCGGGGTGGCAAATGTTGCAACTTTGTAGATCAGATAAGGCGCACCGGACTATAAGGCGCACTTCCGGTTTTGGGGGGAGATTTTAGTCAAAAGGGTGCGCCTTATAGTCGTGAAATTACTGTACTTAAGTGTGTGGAACCTGGAATAATTGAGATATGCAGCCCTTCAATTAAGTATTTATAATTAAAATAGCAATTTACCCTTCAGCAGTACATCACAAGAGTGTTTCAGTTTGTATCTCAGGCCACTAACAGTAATAAATTAGTACAAGTCAAAGAAAACACTACAGTCATTAACTTTCAACAGCTGAGCTTTCCTTCTGACCAGCCACAGACATACACAGTTTATCTTGACAGCAGCCTGGGTTGTATTAAATCTGTGATACCTTTAAATTGCTTCACAGAGAAGCAACATATCCTTTCCATATGACTGTAGAGTACTGCAGTAATTTCATAAATTTGGATTTGAGAAAGGTCTCTCAAGACAGCAGCTCTACAATTTAATGGTAAAGTGTTAATCCCACTTTCTCAAAGCTCTTGCATACATGCACTGTGCTGACACCTGACATTATCCTCATTTCTAAGCCTCTCTGGGAGCCAGAATTTTTATTAATTAAGAATTAAGCACACTGTGTGAATTTTATTTGATCCATATTGACATGCAGGGGGTGAACCTCCCTGCCCAGTGCACCAGCTCCAGCTTTCCCCAGAGGTTTCTCTGGCTTAACTCTAAGTCCCTTTTTCCAGCTGCCACCTGTGGTGCTGCATATGCCCAATGACCAGCAGGCTTTTTACTAAGCCATTTGTTGTTTTGTGAGAGATCTATCATGTTAAAAGCTATTTCTTCTAGTAATGAGCAATATGTACACCTTAACTTTCACTAACCTACAAAGAACTCCTACAGTTTCCTCAGATCTTCTTTTACACACAGATATGAGCTAACTTTTAGCAGTTCACATTTCTCTTATGCTCTTTTCTTGTTGCCTAAAAGAGTTCTCAAAATTTCAAAGGTTTTCCACATACAACTGAAGAGCAATTCAATGCTAAGTGAACTGAGGAGGTAGATTAGTCATAGAAATTAAAGACTTAAATGTACAGGCATTAAGACAAATAGTTCAGATGGAAATATATATGACACTGGTAAAATAAATCTTACCTGTGAGAAACATTGAATTTCTGAATTATCCTTTCCCCATCAGCTAACCATATCTGGACATTGGTTATAGGCTCCAAATCATTCAAGGGTACTAAAGGCAGGTGTCTTTTGTCAGCAGGTCCTGGATGACCATCTCCCACTTGAGAGATTATCTTTGGAGTAGCACTGAAAAGAAAAGCCATGTGAGGTTATAGCCTCTGTGTACTCACACAAGCTCAAACTTCCCTCCAGGCCTCTGCTTCTGGAGCCTTCTGCCCTGCAGCAGAGTGCACTGATGACTTTTTATTTTAACAAATATAGGAATATTGACATCAATACAGCTTTTTTCTTCCTTATTTTTTTCATACACATATACCGTTATTTTCACTTAAAGACTAAAACATTCTAAAGAATTTCAGCTTGCTTGCTTTTATAAGATGGAAAGGAACTTTAAATATCAAAGGATTAAATATGAATATACAAGAGACAAAACTGTCTGAAGATTCTTCATGCATTTTTTGTACTCTAATCACACAGGTGAAACTTTAAGGGGGTTGAGTACTGAATTTGCATACTCAAAGTTAATTTTCAGTGTAATGTGATTACAGTAATTCAATTTAACCGAATGTTGTTAGCCTTGATTTAGATTCCAGCATCATCTATCTCTGCTTAGAAGAATTACTCATCTATCAGAAAAATTGACTTAATGTGAAAAATCCAGACTGATGCACACGGCAGTTGAATTTCTTTTTCCTAAGGCGTTTTCCAAAGCTGACCCAACCACAGGGGCAAAGATTCATAAAATGACTTGACAGAATACATGGACCTCATTCCAAGTGCATCGTCTTAAAAACACAAACAATAAAAAAAAACTGCTGGCAAAAATTTTTATTCTGAAGAAATGTCTAGAGCTTAGCGCTTCTTTCATGACTAAGCTTGTTCAGCATGTGCAGTTTAAGTCCTCACTGGGCCTGATCCAATGGGCACATTGTCAGCTCCTGTGAGTATAACCAGATGTTTGCTTGCAGAACAATAGCAGTAATTTAAGGAGTTACCATTTCTCCTCTGAGCTCAGCTGTGGTCACAGACTACATGAGCACTACATGGCAGTTTGCAGAAAAGCTGTCTTGGCATAGAAAATTGGTGAGCTGCAGTTTCTTGAAAGAGAAGTGGTTAACTAATGCCCACAGATTATGCTCTTTTTTATGCTTTTGTACCTGCATTAGTTTATTCACAAGGCAGAAAAGTCACAGCTAATTTATTATTAGCTAATGACTTAGTATGTCCAGGTTAATAAAGCTGGAGTCTTAAATGCAAGTTTAGTCAGAGGTATTTAAAAAACTTTTTATTGCCTAGTTAAGTGCAGCCCTAACTTCTAGGATATCAGTCAGTAGAGGCACTTTTTTGTATCTTCTGCAGAAACTCGGCAAAAAGAATGAGAATCAAGAAATCTCATTTCCAAGTGAGCAATAAGAGATGTTCAGATGTGACTGGAGACAGATAAGAGGTACAAAACCTTTTTCACATTACACAGAAATCAGCTGGGCCACAAGGACTTGGCATCAACAAATTACAAGAGGCACACCTGTAAAATATTCTGGCATTACTAGTACAGGTGATGCACTAGCACCCACTTGTCTCACTAACTCACAGCTTCTGTTCATGCTTAACCTCAATATGAAATAAAACTTAATTGCCCTCCAAATTAGGAATAAAAGCTTGAGTACCAGCAAGATAATGTTAAACAGTTTTGCAAATAGAGAAAAAAAAATTATATTTCAAGTCATACTTCAGTCCAGCAATGCCCAGCTCTTGCTGTCTCCCTATTTAGTTGCTGGTTCAGACTCATATGAGTGAGCTGCCTCCAGGACAGCAGAGGCTGCAGAGGCGTTCAGCTGTGGTGTCTGGCTCAGGCTGGGTTGGGCTACATCAGTCACAGCTGTAGCTCAGACAACTGTGTTGCATGGACACAGATTTTGGTGTCATTCCCAAACCAACTTCCCTCATAATCACATCTCCATATGCAGCAGGCACTGAAGGTGATACTTTCAATAGCAAGGGTGTGCGAGACTGAAGTCAACACATTAAGTATTGTTTAAGAGAAAGTTAGAACATCTCTATTCACCAAGATTTACAGCACTTCTAAACTTTTCTCTTGCAGAACTGACAGATAAAGCCATCTAGTGGTGGGAGCTTCGACTAAAGCAAACACCCAAGAATCTAAGTCTTACTAGCCTGAGATTGAAGCACTGTAACTCCTTTTAAGGCCCATTCCTTTTATAAGATAATCACCAGAAGATGTAAACTAGAGATTGAAGAGACACAAGAGCATCCTGTCAATTTTCTGACAAGAAAAAGGCCAGCAGTTGGGTATCATGCCTTACCCTGACTGATGGTTAAACAGCTTGACACACAATGCTTTACCCTAATGAGGTTACAGAGCAAGCTCGCTTTGCTACAAGGGATTTCAGTCAATAGTTTAATTAACATGTTTCTGAGGCTGTCTCAAAGATGCATAGATCAGCTCAATGGAAAAGTGGGGCTGCAAATGTAGTCATAATCCCAAACTATGAAATTCAGCTGGACAGTGATATATAAAAAAGAGCATATCCATTTGTTACACAGGTTCATAAAGTACATTGGGAAATTTTGATAACGTCTTATTTACTTCTCCTGTAGAACAAAAAGGCAGAGGATCAAGCTTGTCTGAGTTATATCAACATATATGTTATTTCTAGTTCCAACAAAAGTTTTGAGAGCTAATCAATAGACCAATTCATAATGGTTCATCCATTACAAAATCCCTCCACTTGGGAAGACTGACAAAGTATACAGTATTAATTCTGTAAGTTTATTTGCTAAGCAGAGGTTTAGCTAGGCTATAAACTGAACTAGACTCTTCAGTTATTTGTCTCTCTCATTTCAGACTAACCACACAAATGCAACTGTGGAAAATGAGTTCTATAGTTTAAAACCCGTTCCAGGTCTCAGCCAGCTCTGTTGCTACCCCACAAAGCTTTTCTGCTGCAAGTGTGGTGTATTCATGCAATGGACATTTATTAACAGCAAGAAGTGAGCACAACTTTATGGAGAAGGAGCACTTACAGCTCATGTTTCCAACATCAGCAAAAATATTTACTTGCCTTTAAGGAAAAGGTTTTGACAGCATAGCAGAGAATAGGCAAGCAAGAGCAGAAAAAAAAACTAAAAAATGCTGAGCAAGTTGTAGAATGTCTCAGTGTACAAGACCAGTCAACTGAAATTCACAGATTAACATGTTTCTGAAAGCAAACTTGCCTACTGGGAAGCAAGATCATTACTTGCTGTAGGCATGGCAGAGTACAAGAGGTGACTGAACAACCTAACATTTAGCCTTGGTTAGCAGGCAGAAACCCAGCACACAGAAGATCGCTTTGATTTTGTTATGAACAGCTCTACTTGTACATAAAACAAGGTTAAGTTCTTCACCCCTGTTTGTTCAGGATGTCCATGCCACCAAAAGCAAGTCTTGCAGCATCTCACCCATCTCTCAAGTGGAAGGTTTTCCCCATTGTACCTACTCAAGCATGGAGTAACTGAATGGACTGTACTACAGAAACAGATGAAACTCATAGAACAGATACTTGCCTCTGAGTCAGCCTGGAACCACTCATCCTTTACCTTTATCAGTTTTTTGCTCTGCACATTATCTTCTTCCCCTGCCCAGGTCAGGCTTTCCCTCAGCACAAGCTCTGGGCCTTAGCAGCCAAACCCTTCCCATTTATTTGAAACAAGCTGTTCACCTAAGGCTGCACCACAGCTTAGGAACCCCACTCTGCAGGTCACTCAGCAGTGCTACCTGTGATGCCTCCTGTAGCCTGCTGGTGACTGAACATGTCCTGTTCCCTAGGCCAAATCCTGCTGTCTTGCATGACAGGTATATGTCAAGCAGATAACGTGGCTGGAGTAAGCAAAAGTCACAGGGATCAAATAAATGAACGGCCTTCCAAAATACAAGAATTGTTTGGTTGCAAATCAAGTCCAGTTTTAGCACTGGCATGAATAACTGATACTCTCCAATTACAAAAGAGACATAGATCACTGTAGAATGCTAAAATGCCTTATTGCAATACATGCATGATTAACTACTGAGCAATTTTAAGAGAATGCAAAATCATCTCTTTCTTCTTCAGTTCTCTTTATGGGATTGTGATACTTCCACCTCTTCTCAAACTATTGCTCATACAGCTTAAAAAGAGATTCTTTTATCTAAAAATCACAGAGCAGAAGAGTGACAGCATTTCAGCTGGAAACAGTTCTGCTAATATTGAGACCTTGAACAAAGAAAGCCAAGTTTCCTGGCTGTATCGACAGTCCAGTGAATTGTGGGAGCCAATTATCCTCCAAGTTTCATGGAGAGACACCAAGATGCCTGCAGGATGGAGCACTCACACTGTCAGCACATGCTGGAGAGAGCAGCTTGTTCAGCCTGTGGAAGAGATGGTGGTGGTTGTGGGGCACCTAAAAGCAGCCTGCCAGGGTCTGCAGGAGGGGGTGATGCTCATTATGGTGGACAGAAATTCCAATGAGAGGCATTCAGATTGGACGTAAGGAAAAGATTCTTTCCCATAAAGACAGTCCAGCACTCAACCTCTCAACCTCTGCTCTTACAGGATTTCAAGGCCCAGCTGGATAAAAGCCTGAGTAACCTCATCTGTCCCCTCAGATGCCCCTGCTTTGAGCAGGAGCTTAGATTAAAAAGCTCCAGAGATCACTTCCCACCTGAATTTTGATCCTTTACCCCAGGTATAGTTCCCTTCAGCAACTCCATCATAGATCCCATCAGCCTACTTACCTTCCTAATCTGTAACCATGTCCAGAAAAGGGATGAAACATTGGCTTTTTCGATGACAAATACACCTTATCTTTTTTATCTTCCACTTTCACTTCTACCTCCTCCTTATCAAAAACTTTTTGAAGCTCAAAAGGCAGTTCCCTTAAGAAAAATAACAAAAGGTAAAAAAAAAAAGTACTATACTGTTTTCAGTATACAAAATCGACCAATGATTAATACCTGTTCAACATTTGGCTTTTCAAGGATAACGCTTTTAAAAACCAACTTCACAAGTATTTACTAAGAGTTAGGTTAAGTGCATGACATACAAATTACTTCAAGTTCCTAAACTGCAAATTAACTAGAGAGTATGTAATAAAAAAATATATAATAAGAAACTCTATTATGCAAGTTTTTGAATGATGTTCAAATTTACTCAGCAGTTACCACTCTAAACACATAATGTGTGGGAAGTTCGGTGTTGCTGCACACTGCTGCAAAGGGTTCAATTATTTTATCCCCATAGTAAAACAAAAAGAACAAGGCTTTTAAAGAGGAAGAACTGCATTTAGACATAATTTAGTCTTTAGTGACAAACACAGATCTCAGCTTCTAAAAATTATATCATCACTAATAGCTCCTCTCTTTAGTGCAGTAACATCACCTTGCTAATGCTTTAATTGCATGAAGCAGAACACAACAATGCCTTTGTCTCTGAGCTCTGATGCAGACAGGACAATTTTGGGTGCTGGGGCTCAGCTGGCACAGGGGCTGTACTAAATGCTTCTCTACCATCAATGATTATGCAGAACCCATCCCATAATTAGCATCTTCACAGGCAAACAGTGGAATAAAAGTGGCAAAGTTCTGATTAATGCACACAAAGGGTTTTAAACAGTGCAGTTAGTTGCTACAACAACTAACACAGGTGACAGTCATACAGGAGAAATAGTGCAAAATTAGTATTTTTGATGGTCTAGCAAAATACGGAAAAGAAAAATACAATGACTTAGTAATTTCACGAGTGATGAGGTATTAAATTATATTATCCATAAAATTATAATCTTCTTTCTATTTGTATGGGATGAGAAAACAAACTATAAATTAAAGGCTCAAAATAACACTGGTTAGTATGGTCAAACTCTTTTTAAAGCAACAACTGCAAACAATAGCAGAAATGAGGATAGCAAGTTAACTTCTAACACAGGGAAAAATATAATATGGCTATTAACACAGGAATTTCTACCTTATATAAATTCCTGTTATATATACCCAACAGTAAGTCTACTTAGAAAAATGTCAGAAATTTAAGGCTGATCAGTGTTGCTTGATGCTACATACAACATCTGTGCCCGTTTAAGGCTTTTCATCAACAAAAAGAAAACAAAGACCATAAAACTAGAAATGCTCAACCCCTTGTGCATTGACTTCATTAGTCAAAATACCATTTGATCTGTAGCTCTTATTGGGCACTGATTTATTCTTTATTTCATTGTTCACCTGCTGTGCCCCCCGCCAACACTGGCTTTTATCTATTCATCAGCAACTGTACAACTACTGCCACTGAGAGCTGTGTTAAACCTGTAGATGTTCCAGCAGCCATTAGCACTGCAGGAACGAGACTGGCAGGGCCTGCGCTCCTACAGGGACACTGCAGTGCAGCAAAGCCACGTAAAAAATTCAGAACATAAGCTAAGTGCTATCCAAAACACATTAACTCAGGTTGGTTAAGAACACAAAACTCGCTTACCCCTTTTTAATGGACTCCAAAAACTGCTGGTTTGCAACATCAGTGTAGCTGCGAAGTTCGCCGTCATTTACTGTAAATCCATTTTTCCAAAGTTTAATAATTACATCAACCTACAGAGTAAGAAAAATTCTCATTATAACACTGATGAAATAAAAGCTTGGTATACCCACATACCCTGTGATTATAAATCATCCACTTCATGGACTAAAAATACTGAGAGGAGGCTCACTGTAATCTGCATTGGCCCCATGCCAACAGGCACAGCAACTGCAAGGGGTAAGTGACATTTCTAAGTATCTTGTGTCAATCAGGGTTAGAAACAACCTTCCCCAGATCATTTTGGCTTCCTAGGTCAAGAACACTCCTTCAATTCAGTAGAGGGGAAAAAAACAGAGCTGGACTATCCCAGCCAGCTGCAACTCTTCAAGAGCTAATTTGAGAGCACACATGCCTGGTGTTGGAATACCAACTGCCACAATAGTCCAGCTGGGGATTTATTAGGGTAAAGCCTTGCTCCCATCATTCAGGAGGATTTTCTCAAAGTAAAGGCATTGAGATGATGCATGCAGAAGCTTTTCATTCAGGAAATGAAGCAAGTATCAGAAAATTTACTTTCAGACAGTCATACACTTATGTTATCCTGGAATTCCTAGGTGCATTCAAAACCTTGGTGGTTAGGGGAATGAAAAAATAAATTCTCAGTAATTCCTTAACTTTGCCAGAAATCATCCATTACTCCAACTTGTAACCTTTGCAATGTTTATGGAAATCTCTCCAACTGTAAAATGGATATTTGAGTTTGTGTTTTCTCCTAATGCATCCTGCCATTTAAGGAAGCATTTGGTTATCGAAGTCTGATCCCTGCAATAGCATTGTCAAGACAAATGCTCAGCCACGGATACAGAACTGACTTCAGCTGAAAATTTGTTTGGGGCTTGGAAGTACCCAACAAGTTTGGGGTTTTTTGGGTTTTTCTTTCAGTTTGACTTGTTAGGTGATTGCTACATAAATAAACAGCACATGCAAACTGCTGAATAGAATTCCTTGTCTTTTGGTGGGGTAATCTGTCAAAAGTAGACAGGACTCAGCAAGATTAGATTCCATCAAAACCTCTTGTGTCTCATGACACCAATACATATGGAAAGAGTTCTAATTATGGGAAGGTTCCTCTACAGTGAGCCAGGATGCAAATTTTACATGGACTAATTATTCCACACCAACTTCCCATTTAAGCATTGACACAATGAATGGAACATTATTTCAGGACTGCAATTTAAGATACTGCTCCAGACATTTAATTTCTTCCAGGGTCAGTTAAGGATCCATGAACATAATTTCTAGCAATGCCCACTCCAAATTTCTTCTTGTCATCTTTGTTCTACATGGCCTTTTCTGCCTCCTCTTACCAGTCCTTGATGAGTAACACAAAAACATGAAAAGGACAGAATCACCGAGATACAAACCCACACTGAACAACCCACTACAACCATAATTATATGAATAAGACAAAATGAAAAATATTTGGGCTATGCCTCTGCATAAAAAGGCTGCAGCTCCTTAAATAACTTCTTATGTAACAGTACTTGTCATTACTTGAACTCCTGCTCACCTCACTCTCCTTACTAACAAAGCAGAAGTGCATTAGCCAATGCCAGCATCAGTTCTAGAATGATTCTAAACCAACTATAAAGCAGTAAGAGCCAAAAGTCCAGCAGCAAAGGCCTGGCTGACTGGGAGATAGGAGGCTGTTCCTACAGCTCTCTGAATTGTGTGCATTCTTCTACCCATGTGCTGGAAAAGACTGCTGGACTTCTGGTATCTGTTTTCCAGAATACTCCTGGAGTGCTGTTATAACAAACACGAGTACTTTTTTCTTCACTGCCTACCTGGTTCTTGACTGTAGTTGGGGGCACACACATAGCACCAACCTTCTGAGCTTCTTCAAATAGGTTATCTACAAAGTAGTCACAGTTTTGTTCTGTACCATTCAAAATCTGATCATCAGTCCCTGATTTACACACCCTGCAGAACAAAGAAGCAAAAATGACTCCTCAGAGGACACATTAGAAAACAAGTAGGTACCTCAGAAACTTGGTACCAAAAAGTATAGAAGGCATGCTCCCCTGCACCCAGCTTACTCAAGTTTACTGAGTAAACAACATCAGGTCAGCTTCACATTGTGCCTTTTCTATAAACTTCTTACCAATCTCTAACTGCTACAATTTGCACTTCAAAAGCACAAGCTAAAGAGCATCATCAGAAAAGATGAACTAATCTATGCAAAGCTTCTAAGCTTGGTATCAGAGCAAGGAATGCAAGTTAGATGATTCATACTTCCAAACATCATACACCTAGCTGCACACCAACAAAGGTCTTTCCTTAAAGCAGTTCTCTGATACAGGCTTGGGGTCCTTTGCCACAAGTTATAAAAAAATACAAGAAAATTGCCCTAGGATTTACTCCTCCACCCCAAATCAAACCTCCCCATTCCTAGCAGCATCCCAGAATCACCAATACTGTTTTGGAAAGTGCATTAGGGAAACTCAAGTGACTGAACACCACTGGAACACACTGAAGGAATACAATAGAAGCTTTCAACACTGTGGAGACTATCAGGGTATTAAAAAAAGATGCATCAACCACATCTTTTTATAGAACATTGTATATGTGACAGCTGTTTCTGTTAGATTTTCACCAATCAAAATGCAGAAATATGCAACCTGAATGATTATCTCAGTACACGTTCTTTGCATAGTAAGAAGATTATGCAGCTTTTTGTAAACATTGCAGGAGTTACTCCTGCAGGAGATTCAGAAAAGTCTATTTTAAGCAATTCATAAAATAAAAATCCCAGCTCTTGAAAAAATATCCAATTATAATAAAACTCTGCATTGAATTCAAGAGCAGCAATACTTACTGGAATGGTAATTAGATACATTTGCATAAAACTGAATTGTTTGCAGTGCACCTATACAACACTAAGAATCCCTGGAGATTAACATCTTAAACAAAAGAAAACCTCAACAACTTTGAAGAAGAAATTTCAAAAGTATGCTGTCCCCATTTTAGTTTTCTAATAGAACAAAAGAAACTTGAAGCATTAATGCAGGTATTCAGTATGCTTTACCTCAGAAACAGAACTGGAAAAGCAAACACCTCCATATCACATGCAGAGCTGCACAGTGAGTTAGCAATTTGAAAGGCCGCCTTGCTATTTTAAATAAAAATATTTACACAGCTTCTTGCATCTAGGAAACATTTCAGGTATATGAAAAAACCAGCAAAACAACAGGACTTTTTTTTAAACTGTCAGTATATGTGGAGCAGATGAATACAGTAAAAATATTGTATTTCAGAATTTAACAAAAAGTTTTAAAAGTAATGACAGGATACACAAACAGCAGTGGGAAAGGAAGACAAAAAATGGGGAGAACTGGCACCTACCATTCTTTCTTTACAGTTTTGATATTGTCCATGTCTTTCATTCTGGTGTTTCCCCTAGTTACAAAAAGAAAATTGTTTAAAGCCAAAATAAAACAAAATGCTTATCACACTTTGCCTCCTTTTGTAGCTGAAGCACTCTTTATATTTTTCCTGTGTTGATAATACATTTAACCAGAAACCTCAACCTCCCCCCCACCAAGTCTCCAGATGGTTCTTTGTTTTCCTGCAGTTTCTAATTTAATGACACATGAACCACGCATCTGTTCCAGACGTTCAGGAGCAAGGTTACTTTTTTATAAATGCACAAAATACATTTCACAATAGTAACAGTATGATGTGAAAATATATGTCCATACTTCTGTAAGGGAAGGAAAAAATATCACACTCCTTACTTAAGTGGCATGGTTTAAACTTCTCTGATTTTACATAGCATCATGAGATGGTTGCAGAAAAACTGCACTGCCACTGCAGGCATTTGAGTGACCTTCACCTTAACTGTGCATTACTTAAAGGGGTAAGATTTGTCAGGCTGCCCTTCCTACTTTACCTCAAGACATTGTTGCAGCAACTCAGAAACTGAATTATCATTTCTGGCCTACTGTCAGCTGTCATGAAAGTCTTGGATTTGTAAGTGCTAAATATGATACAGGATTAGTCTGCTGAGTCAAAAGAAATTAAGAATCCCACACTGATCTCATTACAGTCACTTTTGAATGCTCTGAAAAAGTCACAGAAAGTCACTAAAGGCCAGAAATTCCCAAAAACACCCTTAAAAATAAAATTGGAAAAACCCCCAGGAAAACAGAAATTTTAAGTTACAACTGTGTTCATAGAGTTATCCCTGACAATCACTGGTTACACAGATGATGGTTTGCTCCTAGCAAGTTCAGGACTAAGTTATGACATTGTTTGTGGCTTTTAGAGAGCATCAAACTAAGCAGTGACAGCCATCACACTCCTGAACAAAGCAGTATGCACAGCACCACTAACATGAATTTTAAGTGATTTTGAGATCTAATTTAACAAGATACGGAATTTAGGAGAAAACAACATTCACTGTAGCATTAATTAAAAAAAAAAAAACCCACATGCAGTACTAACTCATGCTCCTTGGGACTTCCATACTGGTATTCTTTCAACTTGAGACACATTCTGTAGGAAAATATATAAACCTCAAAAAAAACCCTACAATGATAATCTTTAAATTTAACTGGTGCTGTTACGCATTAAGTCAAAACATATTTTGCACACTTTTGACATGTCACACAAGATGAGGCATAGTCTTTTTTTTTCCCCACAAATGTTCTCCCAGAGCCCTACATCTATGAGGCAAGCCTGTGCTGGTACAAGATGACGTTATATGTATATCTGTCCCTTGCTCTTGGAACTCTGTACTGCACTTAGGAAAAAAAAGAACTCTCAGTAACAACTGAGCAGAATGAAACTGGAATGCTTAAAAAGTGTAATTTTTTCAAACTTCTCTCAAATTCAGTTTTAACATACTCTGGCACAAAGGGTTTTTTGTGTTTAGCCCAAAGTAATTCGTTGTAGTTTGTGTTAATGTGCTTATCTTCTAATCTTTCACTCCAGTAGGCTACTCCCCAAAGCAGCAAGAGCCACCTCCTGCCATCTGCTTTTGTTGATCCTCTCTGACTTGTCATCAGAGCTGTTAAAAAGAAACAGACACAATGAAGCAGCTCTTCAAATTAGCTCTTTGGCTACATTAGGCTGGCCTCAAATGTGCATGAATAGTATTCAAAACTGGTCAGCTGTGAAAGCTGCTGTTCCTTCTAAAGTATAACAGCAATTACACTTCGAAGAAACGTTTGTGTTAATCTCTCTAGGTGAAGAATCATCCTACACAGCATATTGATGTTTATTACGGCCAAAAGCCATTAGGACATAGCAATCAGAACGCACTGCAAGCCCTTGAGCTCAGCATGCCAACCCAGCCAGCAGGAACCACCTCCTCTCACCAACTTCTGACACACATCCCTAGCTGCTGTTTAAAATATTAAGAATTTTGGTGCGTAATTTTTGCGTCAGTGGCAAAAAGTTCCTCAGAAGTACCACCTCCAGAAACTAAATTTGAAACATGGGAAGAAGCTGCAAATGCCAGCAGCCCACCTCAGCTACATCTATTAACTGGGGTTAGGATATTCCTGGCCATTCCCACACAGCCCCAGGGGTTTTCCAGCCCCATGAAGATGGGCCATGACCCAGCAGTGGCCTTTCACAGCCAGGGCTTCCAAACAGGCAGTCCTCAATAGGCATATTTGTTTTGGCAAATAATTTTATGGTCAATACTTCTGAGCCCACACTTCCAGTTATTTTAACACAAGAAAAACAACACAAACTATCTGTGAGGCTTTCCTTGCTGTGAAGGGCAGAAATACCCACAGGAGCACATGCAGCCTCCCCAAAAGCCTGCTAACCCCTTGCGAACTTTGGCAGAACAAACTCTCCAGTTGAGAGCTGCTCACAGCACAGTCTGTCCCTGCACAGCACAGAAATTACAGCTGAAAATTGCACTGTACCATGCCACAGAGAGACAGGAGGCTACAGAGAAATGGCAAGCACAAATTAACACAGAGATGAGCATCAAACCTAATGGTCCGAACGTGACTGATGTGCTCAGGTACAAACCACAGCATTCGTGCTTCCTCCTCAGCTGGCTAAAGGAGCTGTACACTCAGAAAGAAACCTGTCCCCAACCCTGACGCCCAGGTGCTCGAAAGATAAATTATTTGTCTGTAGAACTGCCTTGTTAAGGTTTATAACTCAACATACTTCAACGATCTCATACCTAAGGGGAGGTTAACAAAGCTTAGGAAGAAGGATGTGCCACTGATGGTGGAAGTGAAGAAGGCACAGTTTACAGGCCACAAGGACACCGGGCAAAACTCCGACAAGGAAGAAACTAATAAAGCCAGCTCAGCAACTGTGCTGAAAACACTTCCAAGTGGGTAAAAGGTAATTCCGGCAGGGCAAAATCGCGACCAGCAACTCGTGGACCACCAACTCAAAACCACCCACCAAAGAGAAGCAGAAGATCAAACATACAGGCTACTTAGCATGAGAAGCAAGCAAATATTTACCCAATAAAAGACAAGCTCATTAATAGGATGACTACAAAGTAAAGTAAACTTGTAGCCAGTGAACATTAATGCCTATGTTTGCTAACATGTACAGTGAGAAGTTTTAATAGCCGTGCTGGCTTTGTGGACTTACCACCCAGCCCTTGTTTCTGCTCAGAACTGAAATAAATCAAGTACGTTGGCTCTGTGGATTAGCCCATGCACAGCAGGTCAAACAGCCTATTTTGGGACGGGCCCGCGGCTGCGGCACCCGAACTCACCGCACCCCGAGAGCCAGGCCGGGCACCCGGCGCTGCCGAGCCCTCCCCCGGGCGGCAGGCGGTATTTTTAGGCGATGAGGCAATACCGCGGTGCCGGCGCGGAGGCGGAACGCCCGGGGCACCCCGGGAGGGGCCAGGCCGGCCCCTCGAGGGTTGCTCCTGCTACGGGACGCGGCCAATTCGGAGCGGGGCGAAGCTGCAGGGCGGAGGCAGCGGGGAGGCTCAGCCCGCCCGCCCCAGGGACGGCCGCGGGCAAAGTCCGAGCGCCAGGAGGAGCAGAGGGAACACCGGCTCTGCGAAACGCGCCGGCCCTGCCCGGCCTGTCCCCGCAGCGAACTCACCCGCCCGGCCCGCAGCGCCCGGCCCGGCACCGGCCGCCCGCCGCGAACTCCTCGCTGTCCCGCCTGGAGCGGCGCAGGCGCGGCGGCGCCGGGCGGGGCGCGCTGAGCTCCGCCCCGGTACGGCGGGGGGAGCGCGGGGTGCCCGCAGGGAGCCGCACCTGCTGTGCGGGGCGAAGCGCGGCTTCCCCGGGGATGTGCTGCTGTGCTCTGCCCTACCCTGTCGTGTCCTCCGGGCACAGGCGCGGGCTGCTTGTGTCTCGGCGTGGCCCGCCTTTACGAGCCGGACCCCCAGCGCCGCTGCGGCGGTAGCCAGGCAGGACCTGGCGCAGCACAGCAGAGATAAACATATCTGCCTGCCTGAGCCTGGGAAGGCGGCTCTGTCCCGAGTGCGGGACAAAGGACGCGCTCTGTGTGTCCGTCTGTCAAGCCGCGGTACCCACAGCAGCGGGGAATGGTGCCGGCGTTTGGGCACCCGGCCGGCCCCGGCGGGAGCAGCCGCACGCTGAGCCCTTCGGAGAGCGGGGAGGGCTCATTGTGCGGCGAGCGCTAATTACGGCCGAGTGTTGACACACGTGAAAAGGAGCTCAGCCGAGGCCTCGCACCGAGGACAAAAGAGCGGCGCGGTGTCTGGGAAGCAGAGCTCCCGAGGGTGAATCTGACGGGAAAATAGGATGGGATCCGCGGGGAGGGAAGGAGGATCGAGCCGAGTTCCCTGCGCTGTGTTGGTCCGGTAGTGGTGCCAGGAGCTATCCAGGTATCCAAGGCCAACACCTTAGAGAAGCTGCCAGCCCCTAGGAACACACACGGAACGCATCCCTTGTGCCTGCGGGCTGTTTCATAAGGGTTGGGTTTTTTCCCCAATAATTAGCGATGCACTGTGAAACATTTAGAATTAACCTAAACTGAACAGCCACAACTATCTAATTCACGCTAATTAATGGGAAATCCACTGCGAATTTCCAAGTGCGATTAAAGGTAATTCTAAAAACAGGGGTAATACTTCACTGAGTGTCGTCTTCACGTGGGACACGTTTCTGCAATCCCTTAATCGCAACAATTAAAATCCCATTGTTCAGAAATATTAAAATAAGATGCTTAGTCTCAAAGTTCAGTGATGGGTGAGTAACATAAGTAAAATCTGACACTTGACAGCTATAATTTCTTTCTCTTTATCATGCACGTCACAATGCACTGATCCTTTTGAAGGCAGTTTGGATTAATTGTTAAGTTTTAACTGGATGACATCTAATTAGAGCTTCTACTTATGAATCTTCAGGGAAGATAGTAAGAAATTTGCCTTTTGTTTCAGTTAAAATACATGGAGTCTTATATTTCAAAACACTGATTGCTGAGATTCTATTCTCCCTGGTTTTGTTTAAAATACTTCGACATTTTCAAATAGAAGGTAGTTGTTTATTACAAGTGCTACTGATTCTATTAAACAGGTTTTATGTATTTAGAACTTAAACCACAGATATCACGACACTGTAGAAAAATCAAGGAATTTACAAAACTGTAAGCTAAAACATCAGAAAGTTGTTTTGCAGTGCTGGACTGCTTTAAATGGTCTTTCAATATTCTAAGTACACTATGTCTGTTTCATTAAACACACAAGTTCATTAAGATGCTTAACCCTTTCTTGGGGACCCTTTCAGCAACAATTTGACACACCCAAAGGTAAGCATAGAAGGAGGTGAGGTTGGACTTACCTGGTGTAATGGTGCAGGTGTCCTGGCTGCAATCACTTACTGATTTAGAAGATTACATAAGTCTATTACTGGAAATCAGAGTACAACTGGGCACATGCTGACCTACTATAATAGGAATCAGTGTCCTAGTGAATTCAGTGGTTTCCTAAAAGCTGTTCTTAGTAGTGCTGTCCTCCCTCAGGAGTCTAACTGTTGACAAAGCATAGGAGTAACAAAAATCTTAAATGTAAAAAATATTTTCTTTAAAGCTAGAGATTTTCAAGTTAGAGTGTTGTTACAATCAAGACATCACTAAAATCCTTTTAGACTCCATGCATTTCATACAACTTATTCTCTGTCAGTGCACTAGATGAACAGAAGCAAACGGTCCTTTTCTTGCCGTGTGGTGAATAGAAGCAAACAGCCCAGACTGTGTCTGCTGAAAAACCTCTAACAGGGTATTCATGAGATGAATACAACCATCTCATGCCCCTTTGTCAGGAGAGATCAGATGCACTGGCGTGGAAGATAGTGACAACCCCCAAACTTGTTTCATAATGTAGGAGCGAATCTCAGTGTTGACAAAGTAAAACAGGGTTTTAGCTATCACCGCCGGTCCTGTCAAGGTCATAGGAGAACCAGCATACACAGGGCATCTAAAAACAAGCAGAAAATTAATTTTGAAGGCATATTTTTAAACCTTATATTTAACAAGGTTAGCCTATGCCAGAGGACACTGTCAGCTACCTATAATTAAACATCAGCCGTATTGATTGACCTTAACTTGAGAGAGGAGCTGTTGCCTGAAGCCTTTCCTAAGAGTGTGCACACAGAGCAGGAACACACTGTGAGGGAACTGGGACTGCAAAATAAATAGGAGAATAGGATCTGGTTATTGTAAATGGCAATTCCACTGACTAAGACAGCACGTTCCTCTGCATAAGATGAATGGTCCTTGAAGGAATGTTAAACCTTCTAGACTGCCACACAGGAGGGAGTAGCTTAAGGAACTGATGTTTCTAGAAGTCAGCTGTGCACTGGAAAAGCAAGTTGTTGTTTCATGGGTGAATCAGCATTCATGACAAGGGTATTATCACCATGCATTGAAAGGAGTATCCACACGTTGCTGGACTCTTGGACTGTAAATACACAATAAAATTGAATATAGCTTCAACCTTAAAATTAGTGTGAAATGCACAAGCCCATGGAAAATTCAAGGCAGCCTGACAACTGTTTGTACCAGATAACACACATTTGGAAATAACGTAGCGTGAATTCTCAGACACTTCTAAGTGAAACTACAATGATGACATGGTAGCGTATTTTATGAGCTCGTTCTTGGACCTGTAACAAAAAAACCCCACACTACGAAAGCTGAGATTGTGTGTGAGGACTAGGAAGATTTATGAACCAATAATGTTTTTGATGGACTTGCCATGTGATCCTAATCAAGCCATTATGCATTTGTATGGTGCTGAAGCTTAGCTACACATGTGTTCATAAATGCCTACTTTTATTGTGAGCATTTTAGGACAGAGTCTGATTTTTACTACAAAGCTATACATCACCCAGCATAGTAACAGGCTGGCGGTGCTACTTTCATATGATTAATGATCATAAGCACCAAAGTGAGATGATTTGCCACTTTTGTCCAAGATGGAAGTAATTTACAGCCTGAATGATACTGAAAAACAGACCCTGCAGATGCCTGGCTGCAATATCATCAGCCTATGGGTTTCACACAATTATTATTATTAGAAAAACTATCTACTGTGACCTTAGCTCAACAGGAAAAATGTTATGGAAGCTAATGGCCAGATGTGATGGGAAGATAATTTTGAAATATTAGGAGGTAAGTTTTACCACTCCCTTTTAATATTATCTAAGAAACCTAGTCTCTGATCCTGCTTCAAGTTGCACTGATGTTATCTAGTGTGGAAAACAGTCTTCAGATAGGTGTGCTGATAATGGTGCTGGACATTAACTATTTAATTTGAATTCATAACCATTACCCATTTTTAAATGACAATTGTAGTCTTCAAATAATAATCCTTCTTTAATAACATAGCAAAATGCCCGCAATGTGGAGGGATTGTGTCGTGTTCTGTGTTTTATGTCAAGGTAGTACCAATCCTGAAAGTTTCCAAACTTATAACCCATGGACCTATCTTCATAATGGACAGTTCTCAAAGGAGTAACCACACAATCTTAATTTCCTAACATCCCCCTCAGGAAAAGGCTTAAGGATGCGTTTACAAAAGCAAGATCTCTTGTGAATCTTTTTTTATTTCAAGATTCAACTGAAACTAGGAGGAGTTGACAGCATGATTGAGAGGTGCACATATGAGCTTATAAATAGAGGCCTGAAAAGATGATTTGATTTCCATTCTTTGGAATGTTACTGCTATTCAGAGATATTGCAAAGTAATCTCTGGTAAATTGCCTATGATTGAAGCAAATGGTAACTCACTCAATAGAGCCCTCTGGTCTTTACTAGGAACAAACTCTCTGCAAAAGTTCTGAATAAGGGATGAAGGACTTTTTCTTTTGTTGTAATTCCTGATTTTCTGATAAAATATGGACAAGGGACAACAAAATCTTCCATCTCCAAATATTTCTTGTGTCATTAAATATCATTCACGAATCAAACAAGGTTTTCCATCCTGGGTAATTTTTTAATGTCTTTTTGCATCATGATGTCCCAATATGACTTCATTCCCCAACTCTTTTTAAATGGAAAAAGCCTCTTTTGCTCAAGTAATTTTTCATATTTTTCCAATTTCCCTGTGTACCTGCCTTAGCAGATGGTATGGGTTCTTCTTAATACATTTTTCAGATACTTTAATCTCTTTTCTGAACAACTGGAGATAAAAGGACATTGAACACCGCTGTAAGCTTCAGCATTCATTATAAACTGGTTCTATTTGAAATATGGCCCTTCCCAATGCCATTTATTTGTAGAAGCATTTAGACATCTGTCTGTAAGACCAAAGTACAAATCTTGAAACTGAATGAGCTCTACAATTTTTTTAATGTAATACTTAGTGGAATGTGGCTTCAGTCCTCCCCTTAATTATTTCATTGTCTCTCACTACTCAGAGTTCTTACTATTTTTTCCCTCAAGCATTTCCTGCATGTAGAGTGCTGAAGGGAGTTTAAATAGGTTTTTAATGCTGTTCTGTCTTCATATGGCACTTGAACCAACAACAGATAGAAAAAATGGGAACAAGTAAATTCATGGATTAGTGAAATTACTCTAAATCCCTTTCTACAGTAGTTCATCTTTCATTGTAAAACCACATGTAAATCTCTAAGTATGTGTGATATAAAATATTAATCCTATGTTAACATGTTCTCTGCATTAAAAAAAAATCCAATCAAAGATACCAAGCAAACCTTGTAATTTATGATTGATTTATTTATATTGTCAGTACTAAAAATGGTGATGAGGCTGACATGGAAGCTATAAAGCCATAAGCTATTTGTGTCAAAATAACCAGCCACACCTTCTAAGAGGAACAAGACAACTAAGAAACCTGTAAATAAAACCATCTGTGAAAAACAACACAGGGAGTAAACATTCAAAATGAAGCATGTCTTTCTGTGTTTCCTACCATGCTAACATAATGAGAATGAAGCACTACAAATGTTCAAAGCAGAGATCAGGGATTTTTAACTACATCAATCTCTCCACAGTAGTCCCTCTGGCATCATAAAGAGTGCTCTCTGGGTATGGCTCACAGGAATGAGATCAGAACAAAAAAAAAAAAAAAAAGGACACAACTGTGGTATAAATAGCTAGCAAATATAGAATAAATAGCTTTTGAGTTGGGGAGTTTCTGTTATTTCAAGCAGATCTGGACAGGCACCCAGGAAAATCAATTTGCTTGCATATTGATTAAGTTTCTTTTACTTTTTAAAAGTCATCAGTGTTCATGAGAGGAGGAGTGCTGGTTTGAATCAGGCATGTTGCAAGCAGATGTTATGCAAGCTTCCCCAAACAGCCCTGGCAATGACTGCAATTCTGAGTTATGACATTCACTGTAACTGCTGCAGCCTGGGCCCTTTTTTGGGCCACTCATCTCATCTGTTGGTTTTCCCAGAATGGGGATATTTTTTGTAACAAGCACAAAAACTTGAAGATCAACATTCGTTTCCAGACCAACAGAATTTGAAAACCATATTTGAGTTTCATGGCCTATCAGTACTAGAGGACAGACATGTTAAAGTACATTATTTGTCATTATATATATGATGTGATACTGTTACTGAACATATTTCCTGGTGCTTGGTAAGGGGCAGTCTCTTGCAGTTTCCTTCTATTCCTACTTTTGAAGGCTAAAAGGATGTGATTTCCAAATGCCAGTCATAAAAACCCTTGTAGGTTTTTAATTAAAATACTCCTTTAGCCTACAATTGTATGAAATTACTGCATCCCTTCATAACCTTTAAACAAATAAATGAAGAAACAAAGGATATAAAACACACCAAAACCAATCTCATGGAGCAGAAGACACTGGAGATTTTGGGACAGGAGATGAAGTACTGTTGCTAATACAGATTATAAACTTTAAATAGATAATGTCAGATGAGACATTACAGATCCTACCCTGAAATGCACTGTATTTTGGAATATCATAAAAACTAAAAATTTGCTGCTATTCACAGTTTTTTTTTTTTTTCCTTGGATATTTAAAAAAGCTGATTTTCTTATTATACAGCCTGATGTCATTGTTGCATATCTTCTATTTTTAAGTACACCTTCTACCATACTTTTACAGACTGTAATCTTGAAAGATGTGGGAGTATGCAGGTAAAACAAAATAAACTTAATAAGTTAAATTTATAAGTTTAATAATTTAATTTAATAATAATGTTTAAATTTATGGTTCTTTACTAAAATATTATCACGCTTTCCATCTTTAAGAAATAGAAGTACTTTGATAAAGTTTGCTTGAGCCTAACAGTCAGAACCACGTGCCCAGTAATTTCATGATGCTATTTTTTTTTTTTTTTGGTTAAAGAAGCAAGCATCACTGAAATTACTTGTCCAACAGTGCCAAAACAGTCAGTGTGAAAATGAAGGTTGAGACTTCTGTCACCTACAGCTGTATGCTTGTGTTCCTCAGCTACGTTTCTTTCACAAAGGTTTTGGTTTCAGGGCTTACGTGCGGCAAGTTCTGTATAGGGCAACAAGTGGTGAAAAAATGATTCTTACACCGGCGACAAGGGATTGGGCTCGTGAATAGGCTGAAGGGTTATAGTTTGTGAGTAACCTGAAAAGCATTTAGGCATCCGGTGCAGGGTAATGCGTTGTATTCTTCGCCCCTCTGACATGGCTCTGTGACAAGCAGGGAGCAGGGAGAAATGAGCAGAAATGAGCAGAAATGAGCAGAAATGAGGAGAAATGAGCTCTCCAAGGCCCGGGCAAGGAACGGGAGGCGCAGGCTGGGGCAGAACACGGGGGGGAGCCGGTGACTGACGCGATGGGAGAAGCAAGGGCGCACTCCCGATAGCCTGGATATCAAGGGGATTTCTTAATAATGAGGCTCACCAGACCGTGAAAAGACTTTCCCACAAGAAATTACGGAGATCTCATCCCCGGGAGATCTGTTCGCCCGAGCTGTCCGGTCAGCTCCTGGCAAAAGCCTCCCTGGTCGGCTCCAGCCCCCAGGAGAGGCGGCTGAGCCCCTTCCCGGGTGCCAGCGCTGCCCTTCACCCTCCGCGGCCCCGGGCAGCTGCTCCCCGTGCCCTTGAACTCCCCAGCCCTCAGCTCAACCCTCAGGGGGCGGCGGCGGCGGCAGCGGCTCCCCCGCCCCACGGGGTCACGCCGGGCCAGGCCCGGCCGGCGGCTCTGCAGGCCGCGGCGGGGCTGTGGGGCTGTGTGGGCGCTCGGTCCTCGCCGCGGAGCCGCAGCCGGGACAGCTCCCCGGGGACCCGCGGCCGCGGCCGCCGCCGCCTCCCCCGGGCCGAGCCGGGCCGGGCCGGGCCCATAGAGCGCGCGGCGCCGGGATAGAACGGCCGCGCCGGGGCCGCAGCGCCCCCAGGCGGCGGCTGGCGGGGGCGGCGCGGAGCGAGCAGAGAAAGGGAGCAGGGACAGTAATGGCGGCCAGTTAGAGCCGGGCTGAGCCCGAGAGGCGGCGGCGACAGCGGCGGGAGGAGCCGGTGCGGCTCCGGCTGCGTCTCTGCCTGGCGGAGCGGCTACCCAGGAGGGCTTTTCTTCCTTCTTCCCTCCTCCCCCCTTTCCCCCTCTCCCTCCCCTTCCCCTCCCTGCCCGAGCCCCCGCCTGTCCGCCCTCCCTCCCTCCTCCCTCCGCGCCGGCGGCGGTGGCGGCGGCGCCCCCCGTGTCCCCCCTCGCCGGGGCCATGGTGAACACCAGGAAGAGCTCTCTGCGCCCCCTGGGCAAAGCGGCGGCCGCGGCGGCCGGGGCCGGCAGCCATTTCATCTCGTCCCGCACCCGCTCTTCTAAGAGGGGCACCAAGGCAGATGCGGCCGGGCTGGAGGAGGCGGCGGCAGCGCGGGTGAGGACCGGGAGGTCCGCGGGCGACCGGAGGGAGGGAGGCGGCGAGGCCGAGGAATCGCTGGGGACAGCACCGCTGGTGCCGGGGGCGGGGGGGGCCGCGGGCACGGGAGCCGGCGGGGGGCGGGTGCCGAGACGGCTGTCGGAGGGACGGTGGGGCCGACGGGCAGCCCGCGGCGAGGAGGCACCGCGGAGCCGGCAGGGACGCGGGGGGACAACCGCAGTCCCTGTGGGGCCAGCGCCGGAGCGGCAGGGGCCGCTGACAGGGGCGGGGGCGGCGGGGACACGGGCGGCGGAGCGGCCGCGGTGCCGGTGCCCGGCGGGGCCGGCGGCGGGCGGGGGTCCGGCGGGGTCCGGCGGCGCGGGGCTCCCCCTGCGGCCGCGCCCGGCGCTGCCGCCGCCAGACAAAAGTTGGGAGCTGCGCCCGCAGCAACTTCGCAATAAACCTCGGCCCGGGTTTGGTTTGTGTGTATGTCTATGTATGTGTGGGCTCCTTTTTTTTTTTTTTTTTTTTTTTCCTTTTCCCCAAATGACCTCGATTCGGCTGGCGGCTGCGGCAGAAGGAAGCCGGTGTTCGGGAAAGCCCCCCGCACTGTTTTTGTGGCAGGGAGGGTGCGATTTTTGCCGTCAAATTTAAATTGAATGCTTTCCCAGCCGAACTCGCTGTGGTAGCTTTGATTAGACGGGCTAACTGCAAGTGAAATTCTGCAGCCCCATTTGGAGAATCAACATTTGGTAAATTCTAACTGGGAGAAATAATTCGGGAGTCTCCTCTCTTCCTTGTCTCTTTAACAGCTCTGTTGGCAAAAACTGCAATTTTTGTTTTTAATTATCGAAGAATCACAGAATCAATGAGGTTGCACAAGACCTCTGAGATCATCGAGTCCGACCTATGACCGATCACCACCTTGTCAAGCAGACCATGGCACCGAGTGCCACATCCAGTGTTTCCTTAAACAGCTCCAGGGCCGGTGCCTCCCCCGCCTCCCTGGGCAGCCCGTTCCCAATGTTTAATGATCCTTTCTGTGAAGAAATTCCTCCCACAGGAGGAATTGTAGGCAGGACTTTTTCTTTGGTTGATGAAACTTCACGTATTGCTTTGTAGGTTTAAACTAGTATTAACAGCTGCCTGCTTTGCGTGTGTATTATAAAAGCAGTGGAAATATGGAAGTGAAATTTGAGGGTCTGAGCTTTTGACGGTCCTGCACCAACTGACCACGTCCTTGCTGAGCAAAGGAGGAAGTTAATCAGCCGAGTAGAAAAACAGCAGCCAGAGGCAGATCAGAAGGATGTCACCTGAAATTCTCACAGACCCTTTTACCCTATCCACTTAGTCTAAAATACTAAACCAAATACAAATCGCTAATGAGTTATCCTATACCTTCTATATGCTTCTCTTTCAGTTCTTTCATACTTCACAGTTCTTCCCTTCCCCCATCTTACTTTTCCTTGTTCCTTGTTTCTTCCTTGTTTAATTTCAGTGGACTCCTGGGGATGCAACACCATAGCTGTAAAAAGCTGTTCTGCTTGTTCTAGTGTGCAGTTTCTGTTTATTCATATCGTGGGTCTTGTGGTTTGTGAAACAAAGTTTGAAGTAACCCTTACTGGCTTATTTCTCAGGGAGTTTACTGCTGTTAAGAAAACTAGCTTGGGCTTCTTTCCAAGTATTTTTAATTCATAAACAGTGGGTTTTTTTACTGCAAATCATTAAAATGTTCAAATTATGTTATTGTCATTGTGTAAGGAAAGGAGATTGTGCAAAATAGTGTAAAATATTGTAAATACTTCTCAGGATATTGCCCAGACTTCTAAAAGAGTATTTCTTCTGAAATTAAATGTAAATTTAGGTGTATGGGAATGAACTTGTTTCGCTTCACAACACATCTCGTGTTTGAGGTGGGTTTTCCTTTCCTTTTAAGATGTAATTGCCAAATATGAGCAGAAGTTATCCCCCATCCAGTGTGTTTTATAAAATATGTATCTATCACTGTATTTGAAAGTCGTTTTTATATAACTCTTTTTATTCTTCAGATGTAAGTACTGTCAGTAATACAGTGTCTTTCTGAGCTTCTGACTCTTCTTGAAGTAGTGCCAGAGAAGGATCTCAGTGATTAGGACATGAATAAGTATAGCAGTAGAGAAACAAAGCCTTTGCTTTTGGAAGCGACTATCAAGAGACAGATAGTGAGGCTGTGTTCAGAAACCGTCCTGGGATTGTCTTCATACAGTTGTATGTTTTCTGGCTTTTGTTGTTGGGTTTTTTTGGGTTTTTAAAAATTTTATTGGTATTTTGTTTGTTTGTTTGTTTGTTGGGGGGTTTTTTGTTGTTGTTGGTTTTCTTTTTTTCAGTTGACTGGTACAGTCTGCCCTTTCTAAATCTTTTGGGTGTCACATCAGGAAACTGGCCTTGCTACCAGCAGTTAATCGGGTTAATGGGCAGCTCGAGTTTGGAGCTCTGGCAGAGATGGGATGCTTCTTGTTTGCAGTGTGTGACTTAATTTTCTTGCATGGAGCTTTTAACGTGGAGTCTCTGAGAAATGCTCTTCAGTGGGAATGTTTGTAGCCACCTTTTAGAATATATTTTAAAAGATCATCTGTCTGTTCCTTATTAGCAACAAAAAACGAGTCAGTAACCTAATGGCATCCTGTAAGATGCTGAGTAGACCAAATGAGGGGATAGGACTTGCCTTCTACCTCTTTGATATCTATTTCCTAGTTCCTTCTTATTTTTTCCTCTTGGCATTTTCTGTTATACTTTTTATTTTTTGTCCTGTTTGTTTGGGCTTTTTGCATTCATTTTTAAGGATAGATTTGACTTTCTCCCAACAACTTAAGTTTCTAGTCTTCTGCTTCAATATTATGCTGAGTTATGTGTGAATAGTGTCCTTTTTTGTTTGATCTGAATCTGGAGGCAACACACATTTTGTGGAAATGGACTAATATCTAAATGCCTTAATCTTGTTCAGTGTATTCCCTCAGTAGTACTCACTCAGCTTGGAGAAAGCAATGACGTCAGGCTTTGAAAAGTAAACTGGTTTGAATTATTGATTGGCGACCATGCAGTCAGTGATGGAGATGAATACGTGTGTGTCTGTCTGCTGACCAGAAGCCAGATTAAAATGAACAAAATCCCTCACTAAATGGATCAAGGAGCCAAGAAGTTTATTGTCTGAGATGATGTCATAGAGTGCATGGAGAGGGTACAGAGGGGAAAAACTGGGCTTTGTTTTCTTCCTGTTTCCAGGACTGGTTTACACACTATTTAGTAGATTTTGAAGCTATGCTTACAAAAATATATATTCTGTTGTTATACAAATGATACATATGTGTATAAAAATACAGATTTCTTTTTCTTCTGAGCATTAAAATTTGGGAAGTGTTCTAGCCTTATATTAAAGCATTCACACAAGAAAAGCTCATCAAAATCTTCTACACAGACATTGAATTTTAACATGAGGCTTGTAAGTTCAGTGGACTTCATTCACACTATGAAAAAATTGAGGATCCTGTGACCATAAGTTGTTAAATTTGCACAAAGTGCAAATTCTACTGAAGTCTGATGTTTTCAGATGCCGAGTTGTGATTGCTGGCAACACTTCTTTGGCAATTGAAATGATTTTTCTTAGTCATCTCAAAGCACAAATGAAAAGTGTTGATCAAGAATCCATTGTGTCATAAACACTGTTAAATCTTGTCAGCGTACTAGTTAGACATTTTAGAAATGTGTACAAGGTTAGCTTAATTTAATTAGCCAGGGAAGCATTAGCAGTGCCTTAAGAGCTACTCGAGGGCACGGTGATAATTGTAACACATGATCCTCGCTAAAAGTAGCGCTGCCGACACTGTTCAACTTGCGCCGTGCAACCCAGAGCTCTCCATTGTACTTAATTGCTAATGGGAGCAATCAGGGGCTGCAGGAGTGACATCGGTGCTGGAGTGAGGAAAGGAAGAGCTAAGCAGCATTTCTATGCCATGCCAGTGTGTTTCAGAGTCTCTCACTGGACTTTCTCAGCAAGTGTTTTCTGATTTCTGGGTGATAAAGCAGCTTTTGTAGTATAAACTTGCTGCATTTTACTCTTCGAAAAGCCTTTAATGGTCAGCTGTTGAAAACAAAGAAAATGAAAAACTTATTATGATTTCTTCTAAATTACAAGTTTTAAACATAACCCATAGAGCTTTCTAAAAATCAAGTTTTCCTTTATGAAAGACCCTGATTGGCATATTTTCGTTCTTGTCTGTGCAAAATGTCTTACAGTGTTCTGGATGCTGTGGTGTTTAGAATAAAGCTATATAAAAAGTTAGCTTTTCCTCCTTGTGCTGGATAAATGACACTTGCTGGCCACCTGTGTGTAAAGCTCTTCAAGAAAAAAGCTCCTGTCCAATATCTGTGTTTTAGAGAATTGCATTGCCTTCATGTTCGAGTTTGCAGTAGCATCACTAGAGGTGCTGAGGCTAATGCTTTTACAGTTCTTTGAAATACATCCTGAAATATAAAGCCTTGTGAAGTTATTCCAAACAATTTCATTTAAAGGAAGATTCCCAGGAAAGCTCATCTTTTCAGTGTGTAATAAAATCTCGGGTTCTTTCTGGTTTAGTGGTCTGCTGCTCTTTTGGGATTTATCAAGGAAAAATCAGTGTTGTAAAATGAGTCATGCAGGCCATTCCTTGGCTGTATGGTGTTAATATAGCTATGAGCAGTGGGAAATGGAGCAATTGTTGGAAGCAGTCTTTGTTCAGGGTTCTGTCAAAATACCATACAGTTGGCATTTGTGATCCTTTTGTGGTTCTGAAGGGCTGTCCTGGTTTTGAATTCTTGTGTATCCTGCCAGATCAGTCCAGGCTGCTGTCAGGACATCTGAAGTGTCCGTGGTCTGTTTTGGGAGGCAGTGGTGCATCCTGTTTGAAGCATCCTTGCTGTCCCACTGTTCTGGGGCCTTCAAAGGAAGCAATCTAAGGGCTAATCCAGTGAATGGATAAGACTTCCAAAGAGTACTCAGGAAATGGTGTTGATGTTTCGTGTGCTGCATTGCTTCCTCTGAATATTGGGCTTGTCCCAAAGTAATATTAATAAAAGCTGCTTCTCCAACTGCTGTCTCTGTCTGTCTGAACTTCAAACAGAAGGTTTGACCCATGGCTGTGAGACAGCCCATGACAATTTTGCAAGAGTCGCATACAGCTTGGGGTTATGCAAGATAATTAGCTCAGGTAATTATATTCTGATCACCTCCATCCCCCTGCAGCTTCAGTTGCGTGTGGTATGGTTTTGCACATCCTGCCCTAAATTGTTGAATGTTTGCTACGCTGTGGAAAAAGTTTTAATTCCAATCTAATGATGCTTTGAATGATTTCTCTGTAAAACTTTATAAAACCCATCTTGAACCAAAGCATGCAGCAAGTAGGCATCAGTGAGCTGAAGCTTTCCTTGCTGTGAATTTTGTGTGCTGTTTTGTAGCTGAGATCCTTTGAAAGATTGCTGATTATTTATTAGATGTTTTAGCTCTAATGGATTACTTTTCTGTGGGTAATGTCATCCATGAACCCATTTATTGCAAAGGGAGTTGACAATATGTTTTTATCTTTTTTTTTGTGTACACTTCATGCTTTGCTGGTTTTCCTAAACAATTTTTCAGACTGACTTCATTCTTGAAATATTGTCTTCATTACCTTTGATGGGATTTTCATAGTTTATTTTAACCATTAATTCTGCTTTAAATTGTTCAAGTGTTGGTTTGCATTTATATGTGCTTGGATTCTTTTTCTGAATAAATTTAGTTTCTTTTTGCTTGGTAGCTACTAAAACAGGCACCTTTTCAACCTTAGATTAATGTATAATCTTCTGTAAGCCTTTTCATTGTGCACTGAGTATGTGTTTGCTGTAATAGCTTCAACTCCAGCTGAACTAGGTATGAAGGAGGGAGCTTTAGTTCTCCTGTTAGAAATATAGAACTAAGAAGCTTCTCCAAGTTCCATAATTCTTGTAGCCTGTACTGAATTTTGTGGTTTTACCTTTTTGCTTCTAGTAGTGTCTGTTGATGGCCTAAGTTATGTAAAGCTTTGATAGAAAGTTTGTTTCCAGTTACACTTGGAGCAGAGGCTTTGGTTTGGTTGTTTTCATCATTTGGGAAGGGGGCATTTTGCTTTTCTCCAGCCTCCAGTCACTTCTTTCATTTGAAATGGATAAATAGTTGAGCCAAGCTATTTAAATAACCTGAAATGAAGAAGCTGTTCATTTTCTACATGTGGAAGAGATTACTTGCAGTGAAATTTGTTGCTGTGCTTCAGCAATCCCTCATTCCAAATACTTAATAACTATCCTCTATTATTTCTCTGATGTATCGTTCAGGCTTTGAATTTTGTTTTTATTATGATTTAAATTTCAGTACATTAATCTTAATATTTCTATAACAATTGTACACAGTTTAATTTCTTTTCTCTTCTGAAAATACTGTCTTCAAGTGCATTGTAGCTAGGGGTGCAGAAGTGTTTTTTAATCTTATTTTTTATCCACACAGAAGGCCACCTTCCTAGTTTCCCTTGCTACAGACACTTCCTTGCTTAGTTTACTGAGTCTATTTCCTGGTCATGTCCAAACCTTGGGGAACAGTCTGGTTCAGGACTTCTCACTCTGTTCTCCTTTTTACTATCCTCATTTAGATAATTCTGCTTCTTTATTTAGGTTTATAGTCGTATTGAAGGAGGCCATGTCTTATAAGCTTTGTTTAGAATGTGGCTGTTTAGCAGAAACAAGATGGGTTTTTGAGGACTGAGCATAGGAATAAACATTTGAATGTTTTCATTTTTTCCACATCAGAATTGTAATAATTCTTGATTTTATATTAATTACATAAATATAATTTCTGTTTTAAAAATCTTGTTAACAGAGTCTAGAAACTCACAGAAATGGTTAATGCAGTTCTGACTAAAAATGTGTTGCTTTTAATTATTCCTTCAGTGTACAATAAGGAGGATTTCTTAAAAACTTCCCTTAAGTGGATCTACTAGAAAAACTTCTACAGCAAGTAGAGAACTCTTCTCAGTGGACTTGCTGTTCTGCAGGTGTGTGATTTCACATGTGCTGCAAGCTGTGAGCTCTGGCTGTGAACTCTGCAGTTGTGAAAACAACAGGCTCGCCAATATTAATGCTTGCCAGGCCATTTGATCAGCTGGATCAGGATCACGTTACTGGTCCAGCTGAAACTAATCTTCTCCACATCCTCTGGCTTCCCCTTGCCTCCCCTCATTCTTCTGTGTATCAGCTGAAATTTCACAGTATCATCCTAATTTTGGTGAAGGCATAGAGCAGTGCTCGTGGTGGAAATGCTTGGAGTGGGCTGCTGATGATGGGAAGATAAAGCTCAGCTCACTATTTATGGCTCTGTCACAGTTTGGCACAGGCTGCTCTGTAGGTCACTCTCCCTTTCATTCATGAACCAAGTAACCTGTAGATTGCAAGGGGTTTTTGTGTGTCACACTGAAGCTGTTGGCAGGTACTCAGTGTGGGTACAAACAGGTGTCTTTTTCTATAACAAAAAGAGGGAATGGTTGCAGGTGTGAAAATCCCCAGTTAACAGTGCTTATATTTTTAACTTGTAAACTTTTAACTTTTCTCAAAAGCTTTCACATTTATTAAATAACCTGAATTCTAGAGTTGAAGAGTTTCAGGAAGTAAGATGGAAATCAGTTGACATAATAAAGCAGATCTTCAAGTGCAAGAACTTATTTTTTTTAAAATCTGAATAAATGGGGAAGAATTTATTCTTCTGAAAAAAGTCTAGATGTTGGTATTCTTTGTGTTCTTAATGGCTATTATTGATGTGAGCATTGTTCACTGAAAAAAACCTTCAGAAGCTGAATGTTAAAAGGATTCAGATCATCCTGCAATTGAGGCATTCTTTACTATCATTACCACTAATGAAATACATCGTTAATAGTTGTTTATTCCAAGATCATCAAGCACTTAAGCATGAACATTATTTTTCCTTAACACCTGTGGAGAACCAATGTCTGATAAATGACTGTGTGCAAACAAGTGGAAATTAGAGAACTGCAACCAGGAGATGCGTTCTTTTAAACTGACATTCTTTTTTTCAAGCTGTCAGCAAGGTTAACGCATCAGGGCCTTCATTAAACTTGGAGTTCTCACAATGGTAGTTAATGTGCTCTAATCCCAATACATTTATTTCTCAGCTTTTTGTCATTTGAAGGCTGAGGCAGAATGGTTTGGGTTGGAAGGATGTTGAAAATCATCTCTTCCCAGTCCCCTGCCATGAGCAGGGACACTTTCCACTAGAGAAGGTTGCTCAGAGCTCCATCCAATTTAGCCTCGAAGTAAAAGTGCTTTTACACTGGATTTTTAGGACACAAAGGTAGATGTTCAGCCTGCAGCAGTATGTTGTGTACCATCACAAGTACAGTGTGCTGTATTATGCTCGACCTCAAGTTCAGTCATGTTACCTTCTTTCCCAGACAAGCGTATCAGGTCTTACCTCTTCCCACTGAGCAGTCAGCCAGTTCTCCCCTACATGAGGGGCTGAAAGCATTTGCCAGGAAAATGTGGGTTGGGGTGGGGAAGAGAGGAGCTTGTGAGGATGTGTTGGTGCTGGAGAGAGTGGGTAGTGTGGTGTGTCATCCTGAAATTAGGGCGTAGTGTGGATGCGTAAGGCAAGGTGTGGTACCTGGTTTGAGCATGATGATGAGACCATTTCAGCTACTGAACATTTGTACTAAGAATAAAGAGAGTTTTACTCATCCCCGCCCCCCACCACTTTTTGGTGAAGAAGCTATAAAACAAAGTGGTGAACTTAAAAAAAAAAAAAAAATGGAAATACGATTTGAAGGGATTTATTAGATTCTGGTCAGATGACATGATCACAGTCATAAGAAAATTTGTTGATCTAGTAAGTAGAATTTGGAACCAAACAAAACTTAAAATATCTCAAAGAGATTGTGAAGCTTTCTGATTTTTTTAAAAATTGCTTAGTATGCCTAGACCAAAAAAGCATTAGCTTAATGCTAGCAAAATATAGCTCTTACCTAACTCTCATCAATAGATCTTAATGCAGATCTTTAATGCAATTAAATTTTTAGGAGTTAATGTTTCAATTCATGTTTTTTACCTTTGCAGAAACTGATACACAAAAGAACAAGTGACCTTTCCAGAATCACTGGACAGACAGCTAGACAATGTTTTTGGTGTATTTTATTGGTGTTTGAAATATGTTGTAGTTTCAGTAAAAGCAAGTTATTTGTTAACTGAATAGTTATGTAATATGAGGGCAAGGATGGGACATGAGCTTAGCTAATTGGGGTAGTGGGGACACAGTCACATTTTTTTAATGAATAACTTTTACTTTGGAAAGACAATTTTATCTTTTTATACTGTACGATATAAAAGTTTATTAAATGCACTAAGTAGTCATAAGTATTTTAGATCTTTTAATGGACAGCCAGCCCATTTCAAGAATTTTGCATGAACTGGTAGGAGAAAAGGCAGACCAGTTTTTTTCATATGTATTTTTAAAATAAGAGTCCCGATTAATATTCTGGAACATCCAAGAAGATGTGTTGTTAATCAAAAGATGTATTTTAAAAGAAAGTTAGAAATAACCAGGAGACCTGGATTTGGTTTCTCCGACGTCAGTAAAAATAAGATTGAGAGATGTCTCAAATTGTTGTCTTTTCAGAGAGTCAAGTGAAGTGGAAAAAGTTACATTTCAATATCAGAAGCTAGGATTTAACTAAAGTTAGAAGCAGAGGTTTTTGAAAACCTGTGGCTGAAACAGATTTTTTTAAAAGATATACTTCATTATTATTAAGGGAAAGTAACTTTCAGGGTCTTTCATGCTTGTTTAGCGGGTTAAAAAAAAACAATCCATGCATTTAAGAAAATGGAGAGAAAAAGGATTGGTCAGCTGAAGATGGAATGTCAGTGCACTAATTTCATGTCTTAGACATGGGAAGAGGCCGTACAAAAGCAGTTGCTGCAGCATTCAAGAGCACGTTGGGAAGTTGCCTGAGTGAGGAGCTGTGTGAGCAGTGGTGCGGGTGTTCAGGGTGTGGCAGACACTCAGCAGGGTGTGCCCCACAAACTGTATGGCGAGGACAGCAAGTTTGACCATGGTGGATCACTCAGATATTCATGTCTGCATGCCTGTGTCTGAGTACAAATGAACCTGTGGCAAACCAGACAGAGTCTTTTTCAGAAATTGCAAGGTGTGGTTGTGGTTTTAATGTTATATCATCTCTTACTTGAGAACTCAGTGAACTTGTGTTCACATGCTTGGAGATGCCAGTGGCAGGGATGGTTTGTACTCATCCTGTGCATCCAAGGCTACTGGATTAGGATAATTTTGGGGTGTTCAGACCAGCAGTATAGTGAAGAGTTCTTTGGTTGTTCTGTTCGCCAGGAGATTCAACTTAAAAAACAGAAGAAACAAACCCCCCCTATCCTTTCCCCTTCAAAGATGCTATAAGTAATCTTTGTATTTTTGGGAATTAATCAAATGTCATGCATTAGCCGACTGGTTCCTGTGATACACCTGAAGGCAATGTCAGTGAGTACTCCCCTGCTGTGGGTGTTCTTCAGTCCTGCTGAAAGACTGTACTGGTGTATTTACTGTTCTAAGAGGATAAGTTGAGAAGGAAAAGGTCAGTTTTATTAATTGATTTCTAGTTTGTGTTTTCCAAAATTTAAGGAAATAAATAAATCTCTGTTATTATCAAATTAGTGTTTTGAGATTTAGGGATGGATAGAAGAGACTACAGGTAATAATGTAAATAAATACCAGTGTATTTGTAACTTGCTCATAGACAGGTATTGAACAGTGTTTCTGTCTTTCTCCTTTTCATACAAAGCAGAGAAAGCATAGAGATAATATGCAGCTATATGTTTTCTTGCTTTATTATTCATTTTAGCTTTTGTCTCTAGATATATCAGTACCATCCATTCAAGTGCCTTCAGTGAAGGTGTGTTACCAGCTTGCTCCCCACTGCTTCTGCCTAAATTGAATCTTAGCTCAACAGCTGATTTGTGGTATTCATTCAGCTGTCACATTCCATTTTACTTTTGAATCCAAAGATAATGAAGACTGTGTTTTGCCAGTCTAGACCATGGATGGTATCCTGTTAATGCCAGTTATTTCCTTTACTCATTATTAGTGAGAGTGCTTTCCGTAAGAGGTGGCTCTGGTTGTTCTGGATCACAGCTGGAGTTTGCTGGGTCTCTCTTTTTTGTTGGATCAATGCAGTTGCACTAAATTTTGTTTCTCTCTTTGTACTTTCTGACACTATGTAAAGTCATTTTTTGATTCTTCTGTGTCTGCTCTTTCTTTGTTGCTTTGGTATGCTTGAAGGCAATTCTGACATGATTAAGATTTTATTAATTCATATTCTCTGCATTCTCTCAGCATGTCAGTGCGTTTGCTTCAGTGCCAGTGTTTCATTAGGAGCTTTGAGTTCAGTGCATCGGTTCCTACTTCTGCAATTGCATTATTAATTTCTTAATTTGTAAGTTTGATGCTTGTATCCTATCTTTCTAGTCCCAGAACATTTTCATGATATCTACTCTGAAGTAATAAGTTTCTGGGTTGAAACTGAAGTGCTATTTTTAATCATTAAAGGTATAAATGGTTTGAGACCCAGTTCCTTGAGGGAACAAGTTGAGTGCTGTAGAATCATTAGACCTGTTTTGCTATAAATGGGAGGAAGCAGTGGACTGCTCTCTGTAAAGGCTTCCCAAACTGAAATTAATTTCCTTTCTTGTTCTAGCGTATCCCAGTTTGGATAATCTCTTGAGTGTTATGGAAACTCTGTCTTCGTATTTTACTGTGGATAGTGAAGGTTCTGGATGGTAATCTGATTTGATTCCCTAGAGCTTGAATTTTTAAGATTGTCTGTTAACTGGAAAATGGAGCTTGGATTCTTGGTAATATATTTAAAATTTCAGTGATTTCAACTTTGTAGTAACTTTGTCAGTACTTCATGGTAAAACATTTTCTGTTTTAGTACATCTTGCACAGCGTGTGCTGTAATGTAGGTTAGTATTTGGACTTGAGTATCTTAAAATTTAACTGGGTTTGTACTTGCTGAGTTTATGCATAGAGTTAATATGCAGACAAGTGAGGTTCAGCTGAAAATAATAGCCTAAACAAAGAATAACCTAATTAAATAAGCCCCTTAATTGCTAGTCTGGTTCCTTAGGCAGCTGCAAGGAACTGATCGCTCATGTGATTGCATTGACTGCCTGTTCTTCCAGTTTCTGAAGTTATTTGCCAGCATACGTTCATTTGACAGCTTTAGCGATCTCAAAGATACTCAACTTTTATAAATTTTGTGAATATTTGTAGCTCAGGAAGACCTGAAGTAGCAGAATTTGTCTCCATTACCAGTATTTTATTTCAACTGCCAGCTGACAGGACAAGATCCTAGCTGAACCTGAGACTTGGGACCAGAGGCACTGGAGGAAATGCAGAGAAAGGTGATCATAGGGGACTCAGAGGAGTTTGGCTTTTTTGCATGGAAAGGGGTGGAGATGGAATACAGGAACCTGTGCATTACTAATTTCACTACTGGCAAATAGCTTTAATGTTACCCCTTGTAAAGCTTTGTTGCATGCTCCTTCATCTCTCCTAGTTTCATTTTCTCTGTCTTGCTTAGCCGGTTTTAAACTGGTTTTGTGGCTTACCTTGAAACTCTGCTTCTGTCCTTTACAAGGGAGCTTGTGTAGTTTTGGAAAGTAGTTACTAAAATTGACCTAAGCAGGGTTGTATTTTTCTAAGTCCACAAGTAAACTGATGGCTGAATAAAGCAAAAAGTATATGCACAAATACGTACAGTGCTCAGAAGTGAATATACAGGCTATTACAATTTTGTAAAAAGTTGATCTTTTGTAATTTCAGAGTGTTATGGGGAACAGACAGGTGTTGCCCATGTATTTTATAGTGCTACACAGGGTGCAGGTGTTTTGTATTAAGGAATGGTGGTAGTTATTATATTTTGTACTTGTGTGATCCCTCAGTGAAATGATTAAGATCACTGACAAGGTAGGAAGTTCATCTAACAGAAAGAAAGTGAGCTTTTGAATCTCTAGTGAGCTGGTCTGGTTTATGGATGGATCAGAGAAACATCGGAAGGAGACCCCAGGAGGTTGGAGGGGTGCTGTGTAGTCAGGCAAGGGAGAGCATGGGCTCTTCTTGTGTCACAGTGGTGCTGAGCTGTGTTGTCAAACTGCAGCCATACATTTGGATTTCACTTTCTAAACACTGTGCTGTGATGTTTTGTCTTCCTGTCTTAAATAACAAGCCTTTTCTTTTTTTAAATTTTCTTGAGTATGTGGCACTTGATGTTGAAGTATCTGGAGTACAAATCAGATTGTTGTTGTTAATAAGCCTGATGAACAAATGGGACTTTTGTGGTCATCTCCTTGTGTTTAAGTAGTCATAGTTCATTTGTCATAGTTCAAGTTCTTACTGGCAATTTCTGGACCTTAATATTTGAAAATTGGTTCTCTACTGTTGCAATAACAGATATTTAGTTTTTAAATCATAGAATGGTTTGGGTTGGAAGGAACCTTGAAGATCATCTAGTTTGAAAGCTCTTGCCATGGGCAGGGATACCTTCCACTATCCCAGGCTGCTCAAAACCCCATCCAAACTGGCTTTGGGCACTTCCAGGGATGGGGCAGCCACAGCTTCCTTGGACAACCTGTGCCAGTGTCTCACCATCCTCACAGGGAGGAATTTGTTCCTAATATCTAACCTAAACTTGCCATCTGTCAGTTTAAAACCATTCTCCCGTGTCCTGTCAATACAGACCCTTGTGAAAAATTCCCTTTCCAGCTCTCTTAGAGCCCCTTTAGTTACTGGTTCTATAAGATCTCCCTGGAGCTTCTTCTCTAAGTTAAACAACCCCAATTCTCTCAGCCTGTCTCCACAGCAGAGCTGCTCCAGTCCTTGGATTATTTTCATGAGCTTCTCTAGACTCACTTGCTCCAGCAGGCCCATGTCCTTCCTATGTTGTGTGGGCCCCAGGGCTGGACACAGGACTCCAGGTGGGATCTCAGGACTGGGGACATAGACAGGGAGAATCCCTTCCCTTGACCTGCTGCCTGTTGCATCCCAGGGCACTTTTGGCTTTCTGGGCTGCAGAAGCACGTTGTGGGGACCTTCTTGTCAGGCAATACCCCCTAAGTCTTTCTTTCCTGGGCTGCTCTCCATCCATTTTCCACCCAACCTATACTTGTGCTTGGGATTGCCTGGACCCAGGTGGAGGACCTTGCATTTGGACTTGTTGAGGTCATGAGGCAAACTTCGTGAAGTTTTCCCAGGATCCCACTGGATGGCATCAAGGCTGTTTTGATGAGCTAAAATTTTTAGTTAATAGAATCCTAGTTTTATGTTTTGTTGTAGAGTTCACCTAAATAAAAGCAGATCCTCTGAAGTGTGCTGTTTGTCCATTTCTTGTGTATAACTTTGAAGTAATCCCTTGCTAATATATTTGAGCTTCTGTTTCTTTACCTTTGGCAGCTTGATGGGTAGAACAAGGTACTGGAAAACTCTTACAGGAAGGAAGAGTGTTTGTTTAAGCATTTTAAAGACAAAGACAACATCAGTGGAATAAATAATTGCTATGGTTTTAAGTATCTTAATTTTCTACAGTCTTTTTCTCTCTTTATGGTGTTACTAGTCCTTTTGCAAGTAAGGTGAGAATAGCAGTGTCACGTATGATACAAAAAAATACAATGGGTTAAAGAAACAATACTTGTTCAGAAATACAGGAAAGCTATTGTAGAAGTTTAATATTTGAAATTGAATATTTTCATAGCTTCTGGTAATGTTTTCAGAATAAGCACTTAATATTTAGCACAGATTGGTCACTAAGAGCTTGACAGAGACTTTCCTTTTACTGAGATGAGGTTTACCCTTTTTCTGTAAGGATATCTGCAAATGAGCCAATTAGGTATGATCTGATGCTTCTTTTCTTTTCAGAAAGATGAAGGTAGTGATGCTAGTTTGAGTGATAGCCACATATCTCCTCCTGCCAAACGTACCTCAAAACATGCTGATCCTGTGGGCAAAGACAAATCAAAATCACGCAGTACTGGGCAGCGAGAGGAATGGAGCATCTCAACTGGACAGTCCAGGTAATTGGTGCTAAGAGAAGAAGGAGCTCATAGCAACTTTTCAGTGTTGTTATCCCACTTACTGCTATTTGTGCAGTCAGCTGCAGCTCAGGAGTGTACTTTTGAAGCATGTTATTTTCACACAATTTTCTTCAGTTTAAGATTCCAGGAAAGTGGATTGCATCAATTGTGTAATCTCTGTTTCCTTTCTCTGCATATTTCTGCAAAAAATATAAAGTAATTTTATTTGAGATGCAGTCTGAGTTGTAGATTCTCGATGTATCCAAATTTAGTAATGTAACTGGTATTTTTATATACTCAAGCTATAAGTAGGCATGAATTTTAATTAGGGAATCAGTTTTAACATCTTTAGGGAATGGGTAACAGTCAAGTGTATTTCTATTGTTGTTCAACCTAGTAAGTGAATGTTACTGAATATAGTCTCAGTCCTGCCACACTTTTATAACTTGAAGCAGAAATAATTAATTTTATTTTATAACTGATTTAATAGTATTTTACAAAGCATCCTTGTGCTCATAAGGCCTCACATGATTACAAGTAACTGTGAGACAGTGTACTCAGTATGTTCCTGATCCATGAACTTTCAGTTAATACTGATTCTTTTATAGATATGTATTTCATATTTATGTGCATGTCAAAATTGTTCATGCAATGATTTGTAAGCAAGAGTGACTCTAAATCACTACTGGACTATCGACTGCTAGGATGAAGTTTTCTTAAAAGTTTTGTAAATCTCAAAATAGACCTCTTATGTTTATTTTTCTGTTTTAAAACAGAAAATACACAAATCTAGTGTATTAATGTGCAATGGGCATTGGGAATGTATTGAAGCTAGTGCATCTTCTGTTTTTTTTGTTTATAAGAGTAGACTTGTACTGGACCTCCTAGAAATGTCAATATACAAAAAAAAAAAATTAATATAACTGGGAGAATTTAGGTCACTGTGTCAAATGAAATTTGGCTAAGGTACTGAAAATCATATTGCTACTCATTTAGAACCCACTGCAACATGTCTTTGCATCTGAAGTTTTAATTTGTTTCTGCCAAAATCCAAAACATGGTGCTTAACAGTAATCTTGAGTCAATAAGACTTTTCCCAAAAGTCCTGTTACTTCTACTGGTTTATCCATTGTTGCAATGGTGGCTGCCTTTCGAGAGCTATACCAAAGTTCTGTTCTGAAATTTAAGGAGAGAGTTAACAGGACAAGTTCATGAGGAAGGATTAGGGAGATTAATCAAAGAAATGCTTGGACAATTGGGGGGATTCATATAATTGGTATTGAGTAGTTTTGTCCTTACGAAAGTGTTGGGCATGAAGCAAACTCTTCCATGGCTATGTCTCACAAAGGTTTTGAAATCAGAGTATGATGAAGCATTTTGTAATCAAAATTGTATTTTCACTGTGTGCCTTTTGCTTGGCTAAGGAATGTTAATGTTATTTGTCTGTCTGATTGTCTCCTAGGTTAACTCCTCAGCCTGGTGCTACACTACCAAATGGACGTAGCTTATGTAAGTGAATTATAGCAAAACTTTTTGTATCAGCTTTTACATTAAACAGTTTGATGTCAATGATTTTCAGTGGCATATGTTTTTGATAACTTTACTGATTCCTTTGCCAATTTTGACCAGAAAAGTCACTGCTCAGTTTTCTCCTGTTGCCATCTTGGATACTCTCTGTGGATATGGGGAGTATTTTTAGATGAAAATCCATTTCTCTTCTCAATTCAGACCTCTTGGCCATGTTTTCCTTAATTCCCAAATTACCGTTACGAACTAATTTTGGCCTTCCTCTCTCAGTTGGTCCCTTTAATTTACTTAGTCTCTTTGCTCATCTGAAATTTGGCCTTCTGTGATTCTTAACATTACTTAACTCTATTGCTTTAGAGACCTGCCTTGTCTGCAGCTCCTGCTACCTTGAACAGTCTTCCTAAAAGCTTGTACTTTACAAACTTGCCATTTCATTGCTTATCTCAGCTAAACACACTTTGACTTTTGTGTCCCTTTTTCATCAGTTCTGTCCTGTTCAATTTTGTGTTGACTATGTAAATGTTATTTCATTAAGCATATTTGGTATTTTATTATTTATTGTGGTGCCTAAGGGACAATTAGCAGTGGGATCTCTTTGTCTGGCACTGTGCAGAGTATGGATTTGCTTGTGAAGTCAATATGTTGTATCTGACCTTTTGATACTGTATTTGAAAGATACAAGAATTGAAACTGTGGGCAAGTGTGCATATTAGTATTGATGTTAACTTGAAAATATTGAATGCCTAATTGAATGTCAAATTTTCATCATAGAATAAGATTATCATCTAACAAAGCAAGCTTAAATATGCAGAAATAACTTTTAAAATAACTTTGATAGGAATTAAATACAGTTCTTTAGTTCATACTGTTCTTAATAACTTTTGGTTTTGTCCTTGCTAAGTATTCTCTTACTAATTTTTGTTTGTGAAAATGTTGTTTCCTGCATTTTGAAGTAGTAATACAAATTTCTCTTAGCTCTCAAAAGCCACTCCCTTCGAGGGGAAAAAAAGGGAGATGGGGACCATGCTTGCATAAACGGAGATATAGAAGTCAGAAAAAGTTGTCGGTCCAGGAAAAACAGATTTGAAACTTTGAATCAGAGTTTATTGTTTGATCAGCTAGTAAACAGGTATGTGGGGATATTACAGTTGTATTCACAAAGCATCTTAATGATTTTTTAAAATTAGAAACCCCTGTGTTTCAGTGCCATGTCTGTGTTTAACTGTGGGGATGCATTGAGACCAGCTCAGCTGTGGTTTGAGTTGCAGCTGGGTCTGTGCTGTGACTGCCATTGTGTCCATGCTCTAAATGCAGAGCAGCTTCCCAGGCTTTCATTGAGGAGTGAGTTACTCTGTGTTTACACCTGGATAAAGCTTTATGTTGGCAGTTACGGCGGAGTGCCTGACGTGCTGTAAATCCACACCCTGGTTTGTTTCTTGGTAACCTGTTTATGTAGTGCTACCTTAAATGTCATGTAAATTGGTGATTAGCAGCAGTGCTTGGAAGCATTCGAGATTTTGCTTGTATGATTTTGATCATAAAATATCAAAAGTTTGTAGCTTTCTTTTGTTTTTGTTTTTTACCATTTGTTAATAATTCACACAGGGTGGGTGTCACTTTTTGACATTTACTTTGCAGACAAAGTAGGTCAGACAGGGAGGCACGGTCTGGTCTGAGCATAGGAATGGGAGCCAGAAATGCTTTTTTTGAAATATTATTTCTCTGTAGCCCTGGGCAGGTCACTTAATATGTCCTGATCTTCCCACCTGTAAAACAGGTTTTAGCAGTCACCTCTGTGAGAGACTGCTTTCTCCAGTGCTGGAAAATGATTTAAACATAAACATTTAATTGTCAAGTATGATCTTTATTTTTAAATGTATTCTGTTGAATCTTTATTAATTTAATTTTCTTTTCCAACTTGCTCAGTAACTACTTGCTATCAGTTTGCAAACTTACATTGAGTTGCATTTATTTTTTTAGTTGCAGTTGAATCTCCCTCTCCTCATAAACAGTAGGAAAAAGTCTACCATGAAGGTTGTAATTTCATAAGATCAGGGTACTGAAGGCTGTATATGAGCTTATACTGATAACAGTGCATCCCATAATCATTGGAGTTTTTAAGAACAGGTTAGACAAAAGTCTGTCAGGACTGATTTAGGCATTCTGTAGTCTGCTCTCTCCTGGCCGAGCACGTAGACTTTTCCAGGTCCCTTCCAACTGTATTTTCTTTTGTAGCAAACTGCAACATAATTTTACTTGAAATGGTTCTGTCATACATCACAGGTATTTTGGAAGAATTGTTTAAATTGGAGAGGAGCTTTCATAACAAAAGGGTGATTTTACTGACTTACATCACCAGAGCTTCCACTGTCTCCTTTCTAGGCGGTCATTCACCCTTTAGATTTACTTTTAAATTGTTTTAAAAAAAGGAAATGAAGGTTTTTGTCTTCTTACGAGTATTATACCAATATAGTAGAATTCCTGTTGAAAGCTACTCTAATCACCATGGAGAGCAGTACCATGGTGTTCAGGACAGGTGGCCAAATAATTGACTTGGCCTGGCTGATACTGTGGTGTTCTCTTCAGTAGCAGTGAAGCATCTTGGCCAGAGTTATCACTTACATACCACCGTTGTTTTGACAGCTGTTTACAAATACTCCAGATAACAAAAATGCTGACTAAATAGTAGATGAGAAATGGTAGTGAGGTCAAATACTGAGTGATGAGATTTTAGATGTTACTGATTTAACAAAAAGTAAATCCTTTATGTTGTAGTGTCTTTTTGAGGCCACGGTAAGAAACTGTAAAGCTTATGGGGTGGAGGCATTGATTGCATTCTCATTCTCATAATTATATAGGTGAAAAGCTTTACTTTTTTGTTTTGCAAATTTAATCTTACCTGACACCTAATCTAATGTCTCAACAGTTGCAAATTTATATGTTACAATTTATACTGAGCCAGTTTTTTTAATAAGTTTGTGGTTAAAATTAGATACTAGTATTTTAACAAACTTCAATAGCACCTTTCAGTTTTGCTATGGTTAGGTTTGTAGTTGATAGACAACTTAAGATGTTGAATGCTATATCCAGAGTTCTACTGTTTTAAGACTTTTTTTTGTGTGTTAACTGTTGCATGTATTTTAGTACTGCTGAAGCTGTCCTGCAGGAAATGGATAATATTAACATCAGGAGGAACAGGCGGTCTGGGGAAGTAGAGCGACTACGGATGTGGACAGATACAGAATTTGTAAGTGCAGAGTTTCTGAGATCTTGGATAAAAGTCATGTCAGGGCAGAGCATGTTTGTTTTTGCAAATGCCATACATTTGTCTGTTGCTCTGTCTGAAGGTACATGATTTTCTTCAATGGATAACATTAAGAACATGATAAACTAAACTCTGATAAACTAAAATTCAGAACTAAATTAGTGGATATGCTCTACATTTTTTTTCTTTATTGATAAATTTGCTGTTGTGCTTTCATGATGTGCTGTGGTGGTTCTTTGGTTTGAACCATGCTCTGGTAGCCTGGAAACAGGACTAGAGACTGTCATCTTGATATGGATGTTGAAAACTTGATATTGATGTTACTCTGTATTAGATGGACTAGGTACTGTCTGAGAGATTTACTTTAGCATCTATTAAATGAGACTGCTTTTGTAGTCTACCTATGGAGAGCTCTGCTGGAAAAACACTTGAGGGCTAGAGATTGTGTGAAGCATTACTTACGGCACTGGGACAAATACTGAGTGACACGGGACAGTGCTGATGGGAATGCATGTGAATTTTATTCCAGGAAAACATGGATATGTATTCTCGAGTGAAAAGAAGAAGGAAATCACTGAGGAGAAATAGCTATGGCATTCAGAACCACCATGAAGTGTCCACAGAAGGGGAAGAAGAAGGTATGGGTTGTAAAAAATTATGGGACTTGTCCGAAATACTTATAAAACAAAGTTCTCCTTGCCAAAGGATAGCAATATATTACACTGCAGAAGCAGAACAAAACTGGTTTCTAAATGTTTGTATAGTACATTTCCCTCTTTCTGTTTTCTGTAAAACTAAGTAATTGGAGCTTTCCTTACATTCCCTGTAACAATCCTGTGGTGGAAGTCAGGATATGATGGATGTTGTCTACAGTGTTCTAATTGACTTGATGTTTCTCATGCTGAGTAGCAATTACCAGTAAGAATTTGTAATAGTTAGTCCTGCATACTTCCTTTGGGGGAAGGAATTAATTAAAGTCTGCTTTCTGTCCATTGACATTTTAGAAGGTTTGTATGTGCACAACTGTCTTTGAAATTCTACTTTCTTTAAAAGTTTGAATGAAACTGGTCAATGGGTTCAAAAATAACCAGGAAAGAAGGGATTTGATGTCCTGATCAGCATCATGTTTGGCCTCCTTAAAAAAATCAGCCTTCAACTTCAGGCATTCATACAGATTTCAGCATACTGCATTTCAGAGTTTAACAACTGCTGTGGAAGATATGGTTTGTCCCAGTGAATAAGAATGCAGTCCTAGTTCTGAGATCTGTGGATAGAAATTCTGATCCTGTTAACAGATGGGCCTAGGTTATGGCTTTATACACAAAGTATATAAAGTGATTTCTGTGTTCTTTGCTTTGTGTAAAAACGATCCTTTGAATCATAAAGTTGTACTTATTTTCATGCTGGGTCAAATATTTGATTTATTGAGGCCCCTATTGAAAAAGAGAAGAAAGGCATCATCCTTAATTTGAAGGATAATTACTGAAGGAAAAATACAGTGGATATATGAAGTATTTTACAAGTAAAACTGTTTTGAATGCATTTATTTTGCCTTTCCATTATCTTGTGTAAAAAAGTAGAAGGAAATTTGACGATGTGCTGTAGATTTATTGTAGTCTTCAAATTTCCACTGATTTGCCAATTAGTGTTAATAAATGGACAGTAAATTTCAGTGACCATGAAAATGTAAATTTTTTAGGATGAAAGTAGCTCTGACATGAAGTGGAAGTATTCTGAAAATATTTTTACTCCCCAACAGAGTCTCAGGAAGAAGATGGAGATATAGAAGTAGAAGAAGCTGAGGGGGAAGAAAATGATCGGCCATATAATCTCAGACAGAGAAAAACTGTTGAGAGATACCAGGCTCCTCCAATAGGTGAGGAACCAGACAGTGCTTGACCTGCAGGAATACCATGGATGTGGGGAGGGAATAGTTGGATGGCTGCTTCTCAACCCTGACAGAGTAACAGGGATGCAGCGCTGTGTGATTTCCATCCTGACCTGGTATGGTTCACCACATGGATGGGATTGCTGAGACACAGTCTGTCACTTTATCAGAGGTGGTGGCGCTGCTGCCTCATTGAAATCTGCAGGTACTTCCCTGTACTGGGCTCAGGGCTGGGAGTGAGTGGGGTTTAGGTCAAGAAATACTTGGCAGAAAGCAATCTAATGAATTAGGTGATTACATAGAAAAAATAGTTACTGTTATGCCTGCTTCTCTTCTTGAGTGGTAAGCCTAATTCATAACTGTGGATAAATGGCATAGCAACAGTTATCACAAATGAGAAACCTAAAGTATTTCAGTTGGATGGAATCTACAGTGATCATATAGCCCAGCTGCCTGGCTGCTTCAGGGCTGACAAAAAGCATGCTATTCAAGTCAATGCCCAAATAACCAGCTTCTTATGACAGGCTTGGGGCATCAACCAATTCTGTAGGAAGCCTGTTGCAGTGATGGACCACCCTCTCAGTAAAGAAATATTTCTTCCTATCAAGTTTGGATTTTCCCTGGTGCAGCTTTGAACCATTTCCACAAGTCAGAGGATCATAGAATATGATTTCTCTGATAGAGAACTGCTGTGGTTTATTTGTTTAGAGAAATTTCAGGATGTCCCCCCATATTATCAGCTATGAAGAGGTTTCTGTGTGGAGTTTAATGTCCTGCAAATAAACTCAAAATGCTAGCGCCCTGGATGAGTTACATTCTGCCATGGCAGACACAGCTCTGATAATTTGAGAAGGGTGAGGATGCAATTCCCCTGCCTGCATCACGCCAAGTACAGTGATAGTAACAAAGCTCCCTGTCCAATTCTTCCCTTAATTTAAGCTTTTGGAGAAACCAGTGATAGCCTTGTTGATGAAAATTGATAATCCAGCACTTCCTTGCTGGATTTAGATTTGTTTATTATCCTTTGTAATTGATGTTACAGTGCCAGCTCATCAAAAAAAGAGAGAAAATACACTGTTTGACATTCACAGATCTCCTGCAAGAAGAAGCCATATCAGGTAAATGCCAGTTTTTCGCTGTGTGATTGTTTGCTTTCCTTTAGTACATTCTAGTACCTTTTGATTCGCAAACCATTCTTGAGTTTCACAGTTCATTCAGACATGTGATGGGTCTTGAATTGTATTCTAGGTTCAGACCCTGATCAACACCCAGACAGGAGTGTCATAGCACTGTCTAAACCCACTAGAAGCTTTGTGCTGAACAGAGTGAAAACAGGTGTGCTACAAATACTGGAAAGAATTCTGCATGGCACACTTTATCTTTCTCTGTAAGCCATATATTTAATATATAAATTCAATGCATCAGTTTGTCAAATGCCCCCTTTCTGTTCTACAAAACTGAACAAAGCAGGTTAATGGGTTTTTTTTCTTTCAGTTCAAATTTAATCCAAAAAGTATCAACAGTTTAATAAAATGTTTAGCAAGCAGAATTTTTGACTCTTATGTCTTGTGTCAAAGAAGTCTGGAGTGTACCAAGTTGTCTTGGAAACTGTTGGTAGGCTTTATGTAACAAAACAGATGAGATTGCAGCTTAAAACATTTTTTAAAAAATAAACTTAGTGAAAGCTTCAAAAAGACAAATCTGTCCATGAACAGAATCCAAGAAAACGAATACTAGTCATAGCTGAAACTCTTGTCTTATTGCTCAATTTAATGGCATAGTGAAAATACATAAAGTAATAGCTGAATCTTAGGATTCTAAATTTTTTGTTTTCCTCAAAGAGCATATGACATTTTCTTGGGTAATCTCTGGATTTGTACTTGGACTTGATATTCATATGTGAAGACTGTGAAAGTTACTATCCCGTTAGTTTTAGCCTGCTCATTACTTGGCCCTCATTTTATCCCTTCTTGTCAGGACACTGTCATAAGAATTCTTCCCAATTGCTTGATACTGTCTTTGATGTATTTTGAAATGTATCTCACTTTTGATCACTGAACAGTAAAACTGATAGACAATGTGCATTGGCTAATTCAGTGCATTGTCATGTTCCTACAAATAATGCAGCTCACTATATTCCCTTGAAATCCAGGACTTTTTATTAGTAACCAACTTCTTAAAGTGCTGAATTTTTCAAAATCAAACTCAATATCAAACTCAACACCTATTTCTTACAGAGGATTTAATGTACATTCTCTAACATTTCTGAAATACTCAGTTTTGTGAAATACTGTCATACTAAAATAAGAAATGGTTTGTTCAGGCTTTGGATAGTAATTTCACTTGGATTCAGATCAGAAGTGCAGGTGTTTTGAGAGCCTGTTCTACTATTCAGAATTAATAGCCTTGTAAAAAGAGATGATCTACTTTGTGAAGTATGAAATTTCAAAGAATATTTTAAGGAAAGCATCAAACTGAGTAAGGAGACTTTGGTATGTCTGTTATGTTAGAGGTGGCTAAAGTGGTTGGAAATTTTCCTAAGTACAATTGCAGTTTATTTACTGAATATTCAAATCACATTGCTGAGGGAGCATGGACTGGACCACACATGTTACAGGTGTCTGCTGTTCTAGTAGTGTTCATGTTGAAATCAGATAATCATTGGGGCAGTAAGAGCTGTCATTCCCCTCTCAGATTATTTGATACTTGATGAAGCTAGAATTGGCATGCATCTCAAACCTGAACAGTACTGTGCTTGCCATTTCAGTTTCATTTTTATAGAAGGACCACAACATGCCATTCTACTGCAAAAAAAAAGACTGAATTTTCTGTTTTGCCTCTTCAATAGGAGAAAGAAGCATGCCATTCACAGCAGCGATACAACCTCTTCAGATGAAGAACGTTTTGAAAGAAGAAAATCTAAAAGCATAGCCAGAGCAAGAAATAGGTATCAAAACATCTTTGGTCTTTAGAATTGATTTTATTATTTACCAGAAAAAAAGCAGAACTAGTCTGTAATGTTTTATGAGTTCTGCAGACTTTTGATTCTGCCTGTAATTACCTGTGGTTTAGGAGGAGTACTGGTTATATATTAATATTAATATATTAATACAGATTTTGGAGTCTTATGAGTAGATAATTAATAATAGTGATAAAAAAATGGAAATGCAGGAGTAGCTGTTTGATTCAGTTGGGTTATAAAAAACAAGTTCTGTTGGTTAAAATATCATTGGTGTAACTTGGTCCTAGTTAATTCAATTGTACTGCCAGCTCTTCCCTCTTCTTCTTGTGTAAGAGTTCATGCATTTGACACACTCATTGCACATTTTTTTGACCTTGCATGTATTTAGCAGTAATCTAAAAGTGGAAGATCTATAAGTAAATTTATTTACTGATAACTAGTAGGAAAATTCTGCAGGAAAAAAAATTTTCTTATCTCTTTTCTGTTTCTTCCTGTCTGCCACGTTGTTCCCCTTTCCATACAACGATCAGAAGTGTAGTTCTGAGTGTAACCTGTGTTTTACTAATACCTGTTGTCCTCCCTTTAACTTTGTAGTTGGCCTGATGTAATATCTATGTAGGGGCTTAAAGGAGGGAAATATTGTTTCTTCTGTATTTAATCCAAATAATCTGTCCACCCTAGTTGTTCAAATTGAAATATGTATCTGGGTGCATAAAACTAACTTTGTTAAGGATCTTCCTGATATATAACTGTAATTGCCACAAAAAAGATGATTAGTTTTGTTTACCAGTCTGGGGAGGTTATCTCTTTATGTAGAAATGACATTTAATCTCTTGTTTCTTCACCTCCAAGCAATGAAAGCAGAACAATATTTATTTGGTGTTTGTTTGTTGTTGAACAGGTGCCTGCCTTTAAACTTCAGAGCAGAAGATTTAGCTAGTGGAATCCTTCGAGAGCGTGTGAAAGTTGGGGCGAGTTTGGCTGATGTTGACCCTATGATTGTTGATAAATCGGTAGGTTTTGTTAGAGCTTTTTATCTTCCTTGTTGAAGGAAATTCATAAAAAGCTCACTGATTTTTTTCTTAGATTTTATTTTATTGTTGCCAAAGCTTTTGTCTATTTACTCCTTTGGACTACAAAGCATTTACTCTGGGACTTAGGCTGGATCTCTGTAGATGTCCAAGCAGCCCTGGCACAGTTAATTTGCAAACCACATAAGCTTCATGTGGGCAGCCAAGAGTTGACTTTTTCAATGATTTATTTCACACTTTCAAAATTCAGGGAAATCCTGTTGATCAATGCAATGTTTTTCTAATTTGTTTTCAAATCTTTATAAGTAAAGGTGTTTTTGTGGAAAGCTGTTACAATGTAAACTTAATATCTTTGTCTTTTTTTTTTCCCCCTAAGGTGTGTTTTGATAGTATAGGGGGATTGAGCCATCATATCCTTGCACTTAAGGAAATGGTAGTGTTTCCTCTTCTCTATCCAGAAATATTTGAAAAATTCAAAATCCAGCCACCAAGGTAGGTGTATTTACTCTTACTGTTGCTTTTTTTTATTAAGGTCTGAGGAATTGAAAACACATAGGAGGTTGATACTTTCGCTGAAGTGTTTTACAGTCCAAATAGATTTATGTTTGCTACTCCACTTGTCTATCAGAATATGTAATAAGCAGGATGAAGAGTTACAAAAACCCCTAGTATATTTTTCTTGTGGAAGGAAGGTAAACTTTGTGATTTGGTTAGAGAAAGAATTTTCATGTGTTTTATTTAGTATTACCTTGCCTTTTTTCCCCATTATGTTATTAAGTATTTTACTAGATCAAGCAAAATGCTGATGTTTCTCTCAATATTATGCTGGGATTTTTAATATTTATTAATGAGGCATCTTGGTATGTGATTTAAATGGGTACATGGTGTCTAAGTCAATAGAAAAATTGGAGGTGTTTTTGTCACTTAATTGCTTCATTCCAAAGAAGTAACAAATATTGATTAAGGTATTACCTGAAATCTAATACTTGAAGAGATGGCATTTAACTAATGTAAAAGAATCCTTGGGAAACTTAATATGCCTTTGATTAATGTTCTTTACAAATCAAAGTTTTACCGATTTGAAAGCATAAAACAAACTTAGATTTTCGGAGGTCATGTTAATATCACAATATGTTAATAATACAGTACTACCACAAAATAATAATATGAGATCTTAAGTCATTCTTCTCCAGGCTCCCTGTCTTCATTATAAAATTTGACTTGGAGTTTTTCAGGAGACTTAAAATAAGTTTGTGACTGTGTTGATCCATTTATCTTCAGGGGCTGTTTATTCTATGGTCCTCCTGGAACAGGTAAAACCTTGGTAGCTAGAGCTCTAGCTAATGAATGCAGTCAAGGAGACAAAAAGGTGGCTTTCTTTATGAGGAAAGGAGCAGACTGTCTCAGTAAGTGGGTTGGTGAATCTGAACGTCAGCTTCGACTCCTTTTTGATCAGGTTAGAAGAAAATACTTTTTTTTTAAATATGATTTCTCTGTATGTTGTGTTTTGTGGTGTAGGTAGCCAAAGGTATTTGCAATTGAAACTAAATAACTGTACATTTTCTTAAATTAAGTAGGATTTTACCAAATGGCATATTTAAATGAAAAGAGTAGAGGAATGCCTGCAGTAGTTTTTCTTGCTCTGGAAACTCAAAGAAGTCTCTTGGCTTGTCCATTAATGAAGCAAAATAGTTAGGGTAAAACTTGGGGGGAAAAAAATCAGTCAGTGAATTTGAGTTTGACTGGCATGTTCAAGATAAATGCTACAGAGAGGAGTGCATGATTGCCTTGGTGTATTTTAGTGTTCTGTTTTGGCTTAGAAGAGATTGGACAGAACAGAGAGTCACACAAAGCAGTAAAATGCAGTAGCTCAAAGAAAAAGTAGTTGTCAGAGATGTCTAAACAAGCTATGAGCAGATAAGATCATGTCACAGAGTATAAAGTGTGTGTTTGTCTTTAACCTGTCCGGCACACAGTAAAACTGGTACACTGGTGCCATCTTGCTTACTCGAAGTAGACTGCACTCTGCTGTGCTTTGAAACACTGCTGCAGTTGGAAATTCAGTTTTCATTTCAGACTTTACACTTTCTAACAAAGATGTCTCAATATATGTGTTGGTTTAGCATGTTAATGCTTTCTAGTGAAACCAGTTTTCAATGTTGATGGATAAATCAGGAATTAACAGTGAATTCAAATTTTGTTTTGTTTATTGTATACCAGGCATACTTGATGAGACCCTCTATAATCTTTTTTGATGAAATAGATGGTTTGGCTCCAGTTCGTTCTAGCAGACAAGATCAGATTCACAGGTAATATTTCTTCTTTGCTGCCATTATCTTGGTATAGGGTACATTATCTTGGTAAGCTCTTAAATGTAATTTTTTCTCATTTCACAGGAAAGGTTTTTATTTTTCTGAAGCCCACTTACACTAGAAGGACAGATTGGTTTTTTGGTGTTGGAAGTCATCTTTTCAGTCCTTCAGGCAAACTGTAATTTGCTGGGAATTGAATTGCAGTGACAATTACCCTTCAGCCACATTATTAACTGCAAGATTTCCACAGCCATTCCTTGATTTGCTGTCTTGTATTGTAAACAGATTGTCTGTTACCAACTCAATAGAATAACCAGTTGAAAAAAATTCTATTCTAACATGATGAATTGTAATGTTCTATCAATGAACTGAGCTCACCTGTGATTTTGATTCATAATGGTGTGATGTACAAACATATCTTGTGTTCCTATCATGTCATTTTTTAGAAAATTTTTTTTCATCAGTTTGCTGTTGGCTGAAATTTTTCCTGGCTGCTTTTGATCTCAGTTTTCCTGTGCTCTTTATGACAACACACTTGTACCTGCTATTCTGTAGGAGGTGATATTTATATTTCCACCTCCCTCCGCTCTGCTGAGAGAAATTTGGGGCCAGCAGACCAGTAGGCCAATGGAACATATGAGACTTGAAACTTTTATGCATCTGTTTGTAGCTTAGGTTTTTTCTTTTGAATGTATTAATCTTGCACTTGAAAATGCAAAAGTTCTTACAGTGCTCCTTACACTTTCTTATTTTGAAAACTCTTTTGTAGCTCTATAGTGTCTACTCTTCTTGCCCTCATGGATGGACTGGATAATAGAGGTGAAATAGTTGTAATTGGTGCTACAAACAGACTGGATTCTATAGATCCTGCACTCAGGAGACCTGGTCGCTTTGACAGGGAATTTCTTTTCAACTTGCCTGACAAGAAGGTAAAACCTGAAAAGGAGATTTATTAATAAACATCTTTAGTATATTAAACATTTGAATTCCTGACAACCAAGCTTATGAAATAAAAATATTCATTATTGCTTGTAAGAATGTTTAATTTTAGGAAGACATTTTTAGTACAAACAGATTGTATACATAAAGTTATATTGAGATTCAGATCTTCAGGATATAGCTAAAACTAAATATAGAGGTAAATTATTCACAATAAACTGTATTGCTTATCTCAAAATTATGGTTTTGTGTAATGAACCCTGACTATCTGGTGGCTTAAAACTTCTGGTAAGAGAAAATAAATGTAAATCTTGTAGACTTCTAAGCATGTAAAAAATGTGGATGCACAGCCAGCCATTATGATGTTGGCAACAGGAACATTTCAGTTCCATTTTCTAAAATTACATAAACTCAGCCATAGTACTTCATGAATTTACACTTAAAATTGAATGTACTTTGTATGTGGATAGATGTATTTGGATTCTATAGAACTTTTAGCTGAAATTGTTTTGGGATTTATGTGTATGTGCTGTGTTACTCAGCAGTACATTAACTGATGAGGCCTTTGACAGTAGAACCTATTACTTAAGGTGCAATAATTAAAAATAAAATTATAAAACTATGATAATTCCTAACAGAACTTGAGTTCTAATCAGTTCATGTATAATAATGTTGATCAAACAAATTAAAATGTGTAACTGGTGAAAAACTGGTAGCTGGTGTAGCTGCTTATGTATGAAATTGAAAAGAAGGGGAAAGCTTTGTTCTTAAGAGACTTTGGCGTGCTAAGTTCTATTCTGTGTGTCTCAGTTACATGCCAAAAGCAGGTAAAGTAACTACAGATTCACATTAATAAAGAATATTTTTTCTATGGCATGGATTTGACTTGCTAGTTATTTCAGCTTTTTTTTTTCTTTTTTTCCTCAATCAGGCACGAAAGCACATTTTGCAAATTCATACCAGGGATTGGAACCCCAAATTGTCAGATCCTTTCTTAGGAGAACTGGCTGAAAAATGTGTTGGTAAGTGTTATGTTGTTAGTATTTTTAGTTTAGAGGCTTTCTCTTCTGTGTCAAACTTTGAAGGTATGTTAAATGTATCAAGATTTTCTTATCTCTACCTCTCTAAACTTCTGTGCTTTGAACAACACTCTTTTTGTAGTACTAAGTATGTTTCTGTCTTACTAAAACACAAAATGAGTAGCTAGTAGTCATTTGAAAATGCAACCTTTTTCCTTTCTGTGACATCACTGTCCTTATATAGGATGCATACCCTTAAAGAGATGCAAAATGAAGCTGGAATTGCAATCTTTAGGTAGACTTCCCATTAAATTGGTTAATTACAAAAGAGATAGGCAGACCTGGTTTTTTTCTGTCTACTTACTGAGGAAAAAGAGCAGTACTTGTGTGTGAGATTTTTGTTTTTTGTTGTTTTTTTACTGACTGGCATGCTGTCCTCTGACATAAATCCAACAAACTAACCAGCCTTTCTAAAGATGAATTTTTTTTCCAGATTGCTAGCACAGAACAACCTCAAAGTGTAGACATAGGTAGGGGAGAAAAAAAGCACCACAGCATGACTACATTAAATCCACCTTTGGAGCTCACAAAGACCTGCTGTACTGAATGGAGGTTGGTTGTTCAAGATAAGCCTGCTGTTTAGATCTCTTCAGAAATAAGCCCAAATATTTTTATAGTGAATTAACAGAGGAAATGACCCTAAAGCACACACCACAATATCTTCTCAACAACTTGTCATGCCAAGATACATCCTCTGTCAGTCATCAGCTTGGACAAGCACTGAAGTTCTCAGAAAAAGAACAGTCTCAAATATCTGTGCTTTGGAGTCCATCATCAGGGAGTCTAAGAACTTTAAATTGAACATCAGTCCATTCAGTCAGCTACAGCACATCCGAATTATCCTCTTCATCCACAGGGACATCTCTCATCGAAGCAGCATCCCTCCGCTTTTGATGCACAAAGACCTCAACATCTTCTGGTGAGGAGAAAACATAACTATCCAGCAAACTCCAGTTTAAGCTCTGCCGGGTATAAGTCAGCACGTGACAAACCCATTTCATGTAAATTCTGCTTGAATTATGCAAACACGCGGTGCTGCTTAGTGGGAAAGGGGAAAAGGTGGGAAAAAACCACAGATTTTTCTTTAAGAATTCATCCTATTTTTTCATTGAGAACACAATATTTTAAAATTTCAGACAATAGGGAAAGCCAATTGTATGTTAGACTGGAAGACGTTCTTTGTGCTCCATAAAACCTGTCAGTTCTGTGGAAGTCAGCTAACAAAAAGAAACACCCTTTTCTGTTTTCCTTGGCTTTCCTGCTCTCCAGCTACTGTACACTTGATTGTCTGCAGTCTGTATCTTGGAATTTAAGTGTTTCCATACATCCAAGATGAAAATCTTTGAAGTATTACAAAGTCTTTTCAAAACAGCTGAAGTAAGACTGGTGTATCTCCTTCACCTTGAGAGTGCCTCATCGTTTCTGTAATTGAAATCTGCAGCAATAATGATTTAAACAGACTTTTCCAGATTCTTTGTGGCCATTACCAATGGGAGTCATTGGCACACATGTATGTCTGTGATACAGTTTATGCCAGTCTGCTATTTCCTCTTGTGTGTAGGTTTCTTTAAAAACAAACAACCTTTCCCCCCAAAAAACCAGCACCCCCTCTTCCCCAAGTAAAAGCTGCCTGGACTTTGCAGGCTTTTGGCACAGCATGATTGATACCTCTCTCCAGTTCAGCAGACTTGGCAACACTTAGCTCCAAGCTTTTGGATCCTAATGAAGAAAACTGCTGAAATACTCCCAAAGCAAATGACTTTGGGGAAGCAGGTGTATGTGCGACTCAGAACTTCTTACGATCCAGGGTGTAATTAGAAGGAAATTGGAAGGGAACAGCCCCAGGACTTGAAAAAATAGGTTATTTCCTGAGGGTTGATTTTTGTCCCAGGTGTTATGGATTACAGCCTTTTAGTGGATTTCTGTGTATGTGAGAATTAAAGACTCCACTTCCCTGAATGGCCTCATGACTGCAATGTGCGTGAGACGAAATGAAGCAGCTTGGGGAGAGCACAGCATTGCTCAGAAGACCACACACATTTATGTCTTTTTAGTACTTTCAGTAAACACGTATAATTACTATGCTTTTTCTCTTTACTGGAGATGGATCACAGATACCCTTGAATTTAGAAATTCATTCTTATCTCTCATTTACTCCCTTGTTTGGAATGGTAACTTTCTGTAGGTAGAGAGACTTACCTATGAACTCAGTCTTGCAGGAAACAAAACATACTAGCAACTGAAAAAGTGTGAATTCCTCCATCTGGAATTTTGCATAGGAATCTTTCTACAATGTAGTAAGGGTTATTTAAATAATATTATTAAATAGATTTGTAAGGAAGCAAGCTGTTATGCTGAAGATGCTTGTTAAAAATATTCGGTGCTTATTATTGCAGGAGTGTTTTGTAGCAAAATGATACCATGTTAGATTTTTCATTCCCATCCACATGTAATGATGGTGGGGGAGATTTTGGCATTAACATTTCTATTTTTCACAATTCTTTAAAATAAACCTAGTAGTTATTTTTCATCTCTGTCATCATGCTGAGTTGTTTGCTAGCTCTCTTTCCCCGCAGTCATTTTGGGAGTTTTTTAGGGAGTTGCACAACCTAAAGTGGAAGTAGTAGTCAGCATTGTTCCCCTAAATGCTTCACCCTGTTCAGTGGCACTTTTGTTGTGGGGTTTTAGGGTGGGTTTTAGAAGAAATTTTAAAGAGGATACAATTTCTGCACAGTAGAGGTGGCTGGAAAATTTTGATGATCAAAGTGCGTTATTTGGAAACCAACACAGGAATCCACTTGTTTGCTGTCCTGCTTTTTGAAGTTGTACTTCAGAAATTTTCAGCAGAGTTTGGTGGTGCTGGGTAGAAGAAAATGGGCTACTTGTCAGGAATCTTCATTTTGTTCTAAGTTAAGGTGTGCCAGTACCTTTTGCCTGGAAAATGGAACATCTTTCCTGAGATGCTTCAAAAATGGAAGCAAAAACCTGAGTTTATATTACAGTGTCAGTTTGGGTAAAAACTGCATCAGGTTATTTACTTGGCATGATACATTTTATTTTGTTTTGACAACACTTCACTTGTTTTTCTTCTGCTTAATCAGTGTGTGTTTGCTTTTTAGCAATAAAAAGCTCTTTAATGTTTCACAAGGTGCAGAATTTTTGCAGTTTTCTTGTCACTGAAATGGATGTACAGTATGCACAAGAGAGTCCCTCAAAAAGAGACACCAATTATTAGTCTTAAGATGTAATTGCTCCTGAGAAATGAGAGGTAGAAATGGAGACTAATTGTGTATCTGATCACCTGAGAATTTAATTTTAAAAATAGGCTACGGGCTATTATCTCCTAATTTTGCAATTCTTTGGAGATGTACAAGCGGTGATTAAAATGACTGTTAGAAAGCAATGTTACAGCATTTGTTAATAGAAAAGTTGGGAAAGATCTAACTCCTGAGCTGCTGAATCTTTTCACCAAGATTCTAAACTAGCCTCTAAGGTGACAGGCATTCAGGGTGCTGCGTATCTTCAGCACATCTTTGATTTAAACTTTGGTTTAGTGCTCCCCTCACTCATATTTCGTTTAATCTAGTGTGGTTTTGGATGAGGAGTGCACTAATTTAGATGGGAATGTGATACCTGATGCCTAAAGAAGAATGCAAAATTTAGAACCCTGGTTTTGTTTCTCTGATGCGCCTGTAGCTACTGTCTAATAGTTTCATGTGGTTGGAGTGTGCCTGTATAGTTTTGATTTCATGTTAAAAGAAAGTTAAAAAACCTAAACCACATAACTTTAGTGCTGAAAACAATTAGTTATCTATTGATTATTGTAGTGTATATATCTGAACATACTTCAAATATAATGTGTATTTATTTCAAGGTAACTTGGGAATGTGGATTGCTACAGACATTTTAGGTAACAGTCATTGTGTGGACTCACCAAATTTACACAATTGTAGCTACTGACATTTTTATAAAATTGCAAAGCTTAGTTTAGAATTTGCAGGAATCATCTGCTATTTATGGTGGTTGTCCATCTGGGTTTATTTTATTTTGCTTTATTTTATTTTTTTTAAGTATATGTAAGAAAGATGCAGTTTGAAGTCTCATCCAATTTAAGTTATCTTTATAGCTGAAAAGTGAGTATCTTTTATTATTATCCCCCAAATTAATTTATCTGAAAGACAGTGATAGAAAAGTGTCTACAGTCTTCCATATTAATTGCTTCCTTCTTTATTTTTAAACACTGTGTATGGAATCAGTTTTGTTTCTTATTACTGTAGGGATCTTGTAAAACTATATGTGCCAGGAGCATGAAAGAACATCAGAGGCTAAAGAGAGAGAAGCAAGGCAGGTCTCAATTTTGCAACTTGGTGCTGCCAAAAGACCAATCATGGAATCATAGAATGTTTTGGGTTGGGAGAGACCTTAAAGTTCATCTCATTCCAACCCCCTGCCATTAGCAGGGACACCTTCACTATCCCAGGTCGCTCAGAGCTCCATCCAGCTTGGCCTTGGACACTTCCAGGGATGGGGCACCCACAGCCTCTGGACAGCCAGTTCAAGTGCCTTATAGTAAATAATTTCTTCCTAATATCCAACCTAAACCTGCCCTCCCTGGTCTTAATAAAAAATAGAGTATTACAGTGCAAGTAATGTGAGACTTGGTGAGGGAGGAGGAAGTCTGGTAGAAAACCAGTCGAATGAGAGTAGTTTTAACTAAAGAATTGATTAATTACCTGCTATAAACACTTCATTGCAAGCCCATGAACTTTTATCTGGCAGTACCTCAGTGTAACACATTTTCCTATAGTGACTCTAATTCTCTAAATGACTTTTCTCACCGGAATATTATTTTACAGTTTTTGAAAGATGGAACTGTGGTGCCTCAAAATACAGAGGCGTATTAATGTCTCTTGCTGAGAGAGATGGAAAACTTGAAATCTAATTTCTAGCTCTGGGGAAAACCCCCAAACCATTAGTACTGCAAAAGACTCAGAGGTATTAAGTCTCTCTGTATTTCATAATTATCAGATCTATGTTTTTCACTAATGATGATTAAGCAATTATAGGTAGCAACCTGTAGATACTTATGAAGATAGGCTAAATTAAAATTTTAATGCATTTTAATTTCTACCTTTGGTTATATTAGTAAAGTTATGAAACTCTTAAAAGTCTGAAACATTTTTCTTCATAGTAGAAGTTAACATTTTTCCAAGAATTCAGAGTGTGCTTTCCATCTCTTCCATGTTCTCCTCCTGAAACATTTTTCTTTATACTGCTCATTTTCTCAGACTGTAAAAGTTTAAAGTTGGTGATGTTCAATGTAACAAAATTACTTCACTATTAAAGAATATATTCATGTGGAGATATTAAAGGAAAAAAGGAGGAGAGGGACTAACCTGTTAAAATTGCAGACATATGTTAGACAATATTAAGGGAAAAGAAAGAGCAATAACAGACCTATTACCCAGGACTGAAAATACACTATATATCAAATGATACAGTGAAAATATAGGTAATTTAACCTCCATATGGAATTAATTTCTTAGTATATCTTACAAACATGTCTAATTTCTTGATGTACTTCTTGAAGCACTGCCATCAGATTGTGACCTGATGCTTTTGGCAGATACTTTGTGGACCTTGACAATTAAGTATTCCTGATTTGTTTTTAGCTGGATGCATGTTTGAGCCACAGCAGTGCCATTTCACGGAAGGTGTTTGTGTTTCTGTGTGCACTAGGGTACTGTGGAGCTGACATAAAAGCACTTTGCACTGAGGCTGCCTTGATTGCCCTGAGACGCCGCTACCCCCAGATCTACATGAGCAGTCAGAAGCTGCAGCTGGATGTTTCCTCGGTAGTTCTGAGCGCGCAGGATTTCTACCATGCAATGCAGAACATCGTGCCTGCCTCCCAGCGTGCCGTGACCTCTTCGGGACACGCGCTGTCCCCCGTCATCCGGCCGCTCCTGGAGCGCACCTTCACTAAGCTCCTCGAGGTCTTACACAAAGTGTTCCCTCATGCTGAGTTCAGCCAGGGTGACAAAAGTGAAGGTATGTGGTTTGGGGATTTGTGCAAATGCTGTTTCAGTTTGCTAGTATTTCGGCTTCTCCACCTAGCCTTAGGTCTGATGTATTTCCTTCAGTGTTGTTAGGATGTCAATACTGTTTGCTTGGATGTTGCATGATTATTTTTGTTGATTCCAAGTTTTGTAGAATCTAATGACCTGACCTGTACAGAGCAAGATCCCATAGCTATGAGGGCCATTCATAAAAAGAGCTCACAAGTAATTTACAATTTAAATGCAAAAAATGATAGGGCATAATCAAAAGTCAGAACAAGGAAAAAAAAAAATGAGATAATGTTGCTGAGTGTTAACATGATATGAAGTTGGTGCTCCTGTCCTCAACAATGATTAGGTGTCGCAAGTCCTTTGCTTGCTGGTAGTGCAGAAGCTTTGGGAGACTCACAGCTCAGCAGGTGTTCATCTGAGGTACCTGATCCTGTGTAATGGTCATGTGCTGATTTATAAGAAAGTCCTGAGGCTTCTGTCTCCTTGAACTGGCCTGGTCCACTCCTGATCCTCCAAGCTGATTCTGGCAGCTTAGCAAGTGGAGAACATTTTGCTGTTTTGTCAAGTTAGCTTTTTTTTTGCCAAATTACTGGGTAAAATCAACTCAGTAATGGATCAGTGAATGCCAGAAACCTGCTGCAATGGGAGCACTGTGGATGTATCAAGGAAGTGGGGAATAAGAAGGACTGTGACTGACTGTTTTGACTGGCAATGAGTCCGTAGGTTCTGGGTTTTTTCTGCCCAGCTCTTCTCTCAGACATACTTTAATAGTTACACTGGTCATTTCTTGAAAGTTGTATGTTGAACAAGATGCCTTGGGTTTGAGATCTATTTATTTTGATGTAGTCTGCTGTTCTTATCTGGGATCATTCTCACACCCCAACTCTGTAAACAGTACTTGGGGTTGTGTGTGATGAACTTGAAAACAACCCAGTCATAAAGCAAATCTGTGACAGCCATGGGTTTCCTCTCATTCCTGTTCCAGAGCATGCTTTCAGCCTGCAGCCCAGGCAGCTTAAGCTGATCCTTGTGCTGGCTGCTGCACTTCTCCAGCCCAGCTGTGCATTTTTGCTCCATCCTTTCCACTTGTTTGAGTACCTCAGGTCCTTTGTTAAATCGTTTTAGCCAGAAAACTCATCCAAAAATGATGTATTTATGTGTTTTCTGCTGACTGTGGGGTAGCTGGAGGTTTTAACAAGTGTTGGAGTTGGCCAGAGATGGGCCCTGGGAGCACGTGGTGGTGGGTAGGGGGAAATGAGCTGGCTTGCAGCTGCAGTTAGATCCTATTGGGTTCCTTCAACTCGAAAGTTATTTATTATGCTTAAGTCTCTGTGTACTGCTAACCTGTTAGTAGCACCCAAGAATTGGTTTAAGTTCAGAATATTTTCTTTGGTTGTATATTTTACATTCCTATTTATTTTGCTCATTAGTGCTAACAAATAGAGTTTGGAAACTTAAGTTGATTTAAATAGTAGTTTTACTAGATAATTTGCTGCTATGGGTACTTTTAAGTGTTTGTAGATAATTGATTTTGAAGATGCATGAGCTGAGGTTTTTTTTTTACATTTCCTTCAGTTTTTTTCTTACCCTCTTAAATCCAAGAAAATATTGAATAACCAGCTTTAATCTTTGTTAAAACCAGAAAAATCCACTTTCAGGTACAATGATTATACATAAATGTAAATTATACAATATGGCTTCAAATTTTCTTGCATTCAAAGTCAAGTATGTAGACCATGCTTACAGGTATGCTTACAATCTGCTCATCAGGTTTTCTGCATTTCACTAAAAATTCCTCTTTCTTGTAATTCAGTGCATCAGATGCTTGAGCAGAGAATGTCATAGAGACTTGATGCTTGGGATTAAAAGATGGGCTGCCTTTTAAAGTAATTGTATACTTTGGGGAGAGAAAGCTGTGTCCAGTGCATGAGCATAGGACTTACCTGTGCCTACATTTGGTACACTGGCAATTCTGTCTGCTTTAGGGATTGTCTTTTTTAGTGAGCCCAAGAGATAGAAGGCTTATGTCCAGTTGATTTGGAGATCTCCATCCTTAGCTTTAGCTAAATATCTAGCAGCTTCTGTGCCATGTTTTCTTGCTCTGGTTTAGCTTTTGGTCACCTCTTGGGTCTGCAAGCGTTTTTCATCTTTGCTCCCCAGGAATGATTGTCAGGTGTGTGACTGCATCACAACAGCAGAATATCATTCCTGCCCAACCTATTCTGAATCTGGTTTCTTACATCACACAGCCAGCTAAGGGAACCTTTGTTGTCTCTTAATAATTTTCCTGGAACCCTGGGGCAGTTTTTGCAGTGACTTAAATGGCACCTCCATCTGACACTTAACACTGCCTTGATGGTGGTTCCTTTGTCCCATGGTGGTTTTCTGGTCAGTGTGGCAGCACCTCTGCCATGGCCTCATGTATATCCAACAAGTCATGCAGTGGATTGGGTATTTAAGAATAAGACTTGAATCTCTCTGTATTTCATACTTTCATTTCACAGCAATCCCTTTTCTTAAGTGGCTGTGGCCAACTTGAGCTGCTGTTGGGATGTCTGATGGTTGTCCTGAGGAGCAATGTGCTGCAGTGACTCTGGGCTGCTCTCAGGAATGTTGCCCATCCATTGCAGAACATTTTATTGCTCAGCAGAGCTGGTCTCTGCAGTGCTCCTGCTGTACAGCTGGGTGGCTGTGGCCATTTTCATCCCATCACTGCAGACTTCCTTCCCTATAGAAATGAGGAGTGGCCTTGCACAAGGCAAAAGCAACTCAGCTCCTGTCCTGGGGCAAATAAAGATTTGCAGCAGTTCTTTCTTATTTTCAAATCACATCAGGTAACTTTTAATCCCTTTGCAGCTCTGGGAGCTAATTTACCTGGTTTTCAGCTGTTACCTGGTTGCTCTATTTTAGTGCCATATTAGTATATTTGTGGTTTTTTGTCTCTGCAGTGTGTCTTGTGAATATAATCAGTCTTTGAGCTTTTTGTTTTTCAAAGCCTGTATAGAAAGTGTTTCAGTTCATTGTGCTACTATATTAGCAAAGGAATTAAAATAGGTAAAGGTATAGTATGTGAATATGGAATGCACTGAATTGGTTTTGATAAAAAGTAATTTGATATTCTTCAGCAGATTATCAGAGGGTGGAGAACAATTCTTCATAAACATACATTGTCTAGGTAGTCATGCTGAGAATAATTTTGGAAGAAGTGTACCTGTGAGATTTTGGACAATTGGAACAAGTAAATAATTACAAAATTCTACATAGTCCAAGAAATTACAAATTTTATAGCTTCAAACTTGAAAAAACCTCTAGCTGTGAAATAAACCCAAAGGAGGTATTTCATAACAAGTTCAACTTTCTTGTGTTTGAGAAGTTGTTTAGCTTGATTGTTTAAAAAATAAATTGTAATTATGATTAGACTTCTACAGTATTTTAGTTTTTGAAGTAATGAGTACTTATTATTCTGAAGGCTGATACTTAGTTTTAACTATCTTGTTCTACATTTGAAGATTTACTATAATTGACACAAAGAAAATTGTAATATCTTGTCTTGTTTGTTGTACTTGTACTTAGAAGTGATAAAGTTCTAATTAATACATCTCTTGGAACAGATGTACCAAGTCTAATATTAGATGATAGTGAAGATGAGAATGCTTCATCAATTTTTGAGACGAGCTGTCACTCAGGATCACCAAAGAAACAGTCATCAGCTGCTATACATAAACCCTACCTTCATTTTAAAATGTGAGTGTTTCTCTAAATGCATATAATTAGATAAATCCAGGAGATTCTTACATCAGGGGAGCTACAAAAATTGTTCTTTTTCTTTGGGGTGGCAGTGGTGTTCTGTAATGGAAACATGTGAGTGTACAGACAGGAGTTTTAATGTGGGGGTGTTCTTGGGAAAGGCCACATCCTACACACTGGCATCAGAAATGTTTTTCAATATGTGGATTACGAATAAAGATGCTAACAGCAATTCTCAATTTTAACAAATTTAAAAGATTAAGAGCTAAGAAGAGATGTATGTAGGAATATTTTGGAGGGGTTGTGTGCTTCTTCTTGGTCCAAGAAGTATGGCTGAGCTTTGGTGTATGCAGCTGTTTGGAAGCATCATGTATAATGATTGTATTCAGAATTTCTAATGTGCTTTTTCATTGTTTTTCATTGAAAGTTTCAGGAAAACAGGAGTTTACAAAACATGTGTGAAATTTGGATGAGTATTTCCTGTATAAATTGGACTGGTTATAATTACAGTAATTAACATTTTTTGGTTTTGTGTTAAGAATAGTTTTAGACTACTTTGTGGTAGTTTCTGCAGGGAGTTTGCTGAATAAAGAAAATGAAGTTAGGAAAACTGTTCATTAGTGGCACTGTTTAGTAGAGCCATCTTGTGGAAAACTGCTAAAATGTTTGTGCTAAATAACAATGCCAGAACAGAGTTTATGGATATCTAAGCTTAAAAATAAGGATTAAAGTTCAAAGAGTTGGAGGGACATAGTTAAGTATTCTAAAGCCAAATTTAAGCTTTTGTTGTGAGATTGGGAAGGGGGAAGCCAAACCCAAAACAACTGTATATATTTGTAAGGATGTGTGTCTTTAAATAAAAGAATCTCAAGACTCTGTGTATTATTGCAAAGTATGTAAGCCTCTCTGTCTGTTTTCTAAACATTTTTGATTGTTATCTGTGTGTAACCACCACCACCAGAACTGAAGGCCAAAGGGTCAGCAGTGTTCGTTGCTGACCCAAAATATTTAACATGAAGTAATACCAGCAAGTCTTGTTCCACTGCCTGAGTTCACTGATGGGCAGATAGAAATGCCTTAATGAGAGAAAATGCAAATTAATTAAAAACTTTCTTGTTTTATAATCAGTTTCCTATAAATGGAAAAGAATTTTAATGGAAAAACTTAATGTGTTTTTCTTTGTGTATCATTTGTCCATAAAATTGGACAGAAAACACCCAAGAGAAAGAAACAAACACAAAATCTCAAAACCACTTCTACAGACTGCTTAGAGTTACTTCTCAACAACAGCAAAACAAAAAATAAGTTTACCTTTGTAGTTTTTCTCTGAAGTCTTCCTTCTGTCCAGAAGTCTACTGATTAGAAGTGTACAAATAAGCTAAAATACATGATGCCTAGTAATGTTATTCAACCCTACTTCAGGTCCTTTATCTTAAATAAGTAAACTATTGGAATGTTCATTGGTTCTTGAAAATCTTGGGCTGCACTTAAGGGATGAAAGGATTGACCTGGGATTCCTGAGGCTACTGAAGAGATGTATCAGTAGTTAGGACTGAACTAGAATGATTAAATTGCAGTCTTTACTGGATGTTCAATAAGTCTCTTTCTATGATCAAGGAATTAGTTTTAAATAAACTGGTTATAATAAGATTGTCATGAATTTAATATATGCATAGCTTCAAACAGATGAGTTTGAATTAAACAGTTGTGAAACCAAAGATAAGAGAAGTCTGGAGTTATTGGCACCTGAAGTAGTATTGAGGGATAGTGGAGTTAGTTGATCTTATGGATTCTAAAATATCTCCTATATATCCATGCATTGATAACATTGGTGTGTTAATTGACTGCTGTAACTGTTCTGTTGCAGGTCAGCTTATCACCAGCCAACCTCTTACAGACCGAGATTACTGCTCTCTGGGGAAAGAGGTTCAGGTCAGACTTCGCACCTTGCTCCAGCACTATTGCACACCCTGGAAAAATTCTCCGTACACAGGCTTGACCTGCCAGCTCTTTATTCAGTCAGTGCCAAAACGCCTGAAGAGTCATGTGCACAGGTGATATTTCAGATTCCCTTGTAATGAGTCAATTATGCAATTTGGTGGCATCAATATAAAGGCAGCCAGCTGGAATGTAGCTGAAAGTCCAGGTTTTTGTCAGCTCCTTCTATTTCCTGTTTAAAATAAAGAAGTCCCTAGAGGGTGATGGAAATCTTGGTAGTGACTACTGAATGTAATTACAGTTTTAACCTGACCCCTCGTCACATACCTAGTTCTAAGTAAGATTAATCTGAGTGTTCAGTGCCTGATGTTCATTTTATTCGTGTTTCTTAAGGATTGGTGTGCTGTGCTACTGGGTTCGTTTGCTTAGTTTTAAGTGTTTTACATTTCCAAATAGCTTTGATGAATATTTCATGAATTGCAAAACAGTTTAATTTTCATCTTGATTGTTCAGTCATAGCAAGTTTTTAAAACATACATATTTTTAAAACAAAGTAGTTGCTTTGCAGTCTTCCTGGCACATTGACATAAAATAATTGAATGCTGTAGTTAAGAGTCACAAACACTTGTTTAGAAAGTTTTTAGATAATTCTGTTCTGCTGGAACATTTGTCTGTAAAATACCACAAACATGAATCATTCTTTAATGTGCAAGAACTTTGTTACTCACAACTGATGGTAACAATTAGTTCCTTAGTTGAAATATGACTGTTTCTTTTAATTAGATCTTTCGTGAAGCTCGAAGAACAGTACCAAGTATAGTTTACATGCCTCATATTGGTGATTGGTGGGAAGCTGTCAGTGAAACTGTGAGAGCTACTTTCCTAACTTTGCTGCAAGATATACCATCTTTCTCACCTATATTTCTACTGTCTACCTCTGAGTCCATGTTTAGTGATTTGCCTGAAGAGGTAAGTTTATTGTGAAAAGAGGCATTGTTAGGGGCTTCTGTGCTCTTCTGAATGTTTTAATCATTTGAAATAATTTTGTTTTGTAGTAGCTTTCTAACTTAATTTAAAATATGTCAAACAGAAAATGTAATAATTATTGAATGTTAGTAATTTTCCCTAACGAGGGATGTATGTCTGATTTTCAAAAGCTCCCTGCTACTCTGCTGAGAAGACAAAGTTGTTCATTTTGTCAATTGTTCTTTTTGACAAATGACTCCATTGTAATTAAATTCAGATTTAGTTTCAAGACCTGACCCTGAGCTTTACATTTTCTGAGGCTCTGGATAGGGAGAGGGTTCCTGGCTTTTCTCGTTAACATTTTCTGTAATTTCTCTTTTTATCTGCTGCCCTTTTACTCTCCTTTTACTGCAGGGTTGGCCATTGTTAGGATCATGGAATGCTGCAAGTTTCTTTACTATAGAAAGTTCAGTGAGAATTATAAGTGTTTATTTTCCCTTTGCTGTGAACACAGCTTTAGGTAGAGCTTACTGTCTCCTGTCCTGTGGCTGATTTTGAAAAGTTGTGATTAGTAGTACAATATGGTTATTGTTCATCTCTTTTTCAGTGAGGGCTCATTTTTCTTATGGCTTTTCTTTCTTTCTTTTCTTTTTTTAGCTGAAATGTATTTTCAGAATCCAGTATGAAGAGGTTTTTTATATTCAAAGACCAAGTGAAGAAGACAGATTGCGATTTTTCAAAGGCTTAATTCTTGATGAGGCAGCAATGCCCCCACCAAGAAGGAAACAGGCTGGTAAACTAAGTTACAGTAAAACCAATAATAATGTGATCCTAATGCTTTATTTTGTGTTACTTTCCTTTTTAAAAAGGTGTGGGTAATTAACAGTCAATCTAATTACCATGTGACAGCATTAATTAGTGCCCAGAACAACTTTCATAGTTGCAGTTAACAGTTGTTGAAGATGGAGAACTGTGGGGTCAAGGATGCAGTGATAGTTAGATCCATGATGCATATTAAATACCCACAATGAAATTTGGAGTGGCATAATCCACTGTCGAGAGTGGAGCCACTGTGCTGTGAAGGTTTCCATTGTCTGATTTCTTGTTCTTTTCCCTAGCTCTTCGTGCCCTGGAAGTTCTTCCTCTTGCACTGCCGTGTCCTGCCCGGGAGCTGTCGGAGGCGGAGAAGCAGCGGATGGAGGACCAGGAGGAGAACACCCTGCGGGAGCTGCGCCTGTTTCTCAGGGATGTCACCAAGAGGCTGGCCACAGACAAACGCTTTAACATCTTCAGCAAACCGGTGGATATTGAAGAGGTCTTGTTTCAGTAATGTGCAAACAATGAAGTTGAAAATATTAGAAAAAGAATGCAAATTTAAAAAGGAAGTTGTTAAATTAATTAGAAAAACAGATGTTTGATCCATGATCTGTCCAATCTAAGATACTGATTTTTAACTGGTGCTATAGTTGCAGCCTCATCATCCATGATGAAAGAATTTGGAACATGTTCTATTGCCAGGGACCCTTGGAAAAACCTTGTGCATTCCTGTCCATTTTATAAACGAAATGAACATTTAAAAATGCCAACACTCCTATCCTTGCCAGTGCTTCTGAAATACTTGAAACCATAAATATAAGTCTTTAATAAAAGCTTTTACAGCATTATAATCATAAACATGGTAATATTGGGAAGGTGATCTGTGTTCTGTAATGCATTGACCATTAATAGTATTGTTGCATAATTTCAGCAGTAATGCTTGTACATGCCATTAATCACAGATGGTAGCACATTATAAGGCATTAACTGGTTGATTATGGACTGTACACACCTAACTGATGAGACAGTTCGATCTGCAAAGCTGTTTTCAGGTGCTGCTGTATGAATAGGATTGTGTTTGGTCTGACTTTTAGATCAGGTGCTGGCCCCCTGCAAACTTTGCAGCCTTACTAACTGAAAAAAAAAAATTCCTAATTGCTTCTGAAGAGAAAAGCATCTCTTTTGGAAGAAATTAAAAGATGAATATGGGGCATCAGAATACCAGCATTCCAAAAAGCAGATTTGGAGTGTAAATTCCTTACAGGATGGAACACACATCTTTTATGGGCTGATGCAGTCCTCTCTTAATTTGAGCTTTCCATAGTGTTCCATAGCTGACTGTTTTTGAAAGCCTGCTGAGCTGTTTAATGTGGCATCCCACAGTGTGAGCATGGTCTGAGCAGTAACTTGGTTTGATTTTTCTTGTGAAACTGGGAGGTCCATTATTGTAGAAACTCTTCACACTTGTAGTGAAGGTAGTTCCTTTCTGTCAAGAATGTGTGGTCTAAACTTACACGAATAAGGGCATGTAGAGAAAGAACAAGTAACTGTCCATGTTTTGTAGATGAAGAGAATAAAAATGTGAATTTGTTATTTGAAGACTTGCCAGAACCCTGCCAATATATCACAGCACCAGAAATCAAATGTAATCCTTTTCGTCCCACCCGCTGCATTTAAGCACAGGACTAGCCTTTCTTTTTCTACAACAGCTTGTCTGCTTGACTTCCTTCGAAAATGTGTTAGGTTTGTTTCACTCCTACTTGCAGTGCAGAGAATGCTGCTGTGTGATAAGTCAAGGATTTTCTTGACTAAATCAGCAGCAATATTTACAGCTTCCAGTGAAGATTTTCTGATGCTGTGCTAACAAGAAAAGGAAGCCTGTGGCTTAGCTTTCCAATCCCTGAACCAGATATTATCATGTTTCCATAAAGGGAGACAAAAAGAGAATTTTTGCCATTCTAATTTGTCAATATAAACCTCGGTGTCTGTATTTAAGGAATTAGGTGAAACAGTGCTGTCCACTGAAATAATGCATTACTGTTAGCTTATGTTGTAATATATGTCTGCAGGCGCTGTATTAAAAAAAAAAATTCTTATAGAGCCATTTTGACTTGTTCTGAATATGTGTTTAACTCTTATGTGCTTTGGCAGTGACCATCATATATGGATGATTTCAAAAGAAAAAAATGCAGTACTCTTTTAGATGCTGCCAGTGTTGTTTAATGAAGTCTGATCTAAATCACACTGAAACATTCAAATGTATATTTTTTGTGAAGTAAATAACAAATTCAGAGGTTTTTTTGGGTGAACTTTGTTACAGCAGCTATGCTGATGCATTTGTCTATTAGGGCTGAGACACTTATGGTATCATGAGTTATGTAAAACACTTTTTAGTGTGCCCCACTGGTTGCTGAGTCTCCAGTTACGATCTAAGCTCTTAGTAAACTGTGACACAAGGCTTTAAATTGTCCTTCTGTGCAGCCAATCTAACATCTGCAGTCAATAAAACTTGAATTTTCTTTATTTAACAAGTGATTGAAGAAACTGTTTAATAGAAAGGTATTTAAAAGCTGATAATTTGGCTGTTAAGTTTAATGAGAACTTTACCTACAAGGTAAAAAAATAGAGCTTCCCTAATTTTTCCTAGGGCTTCAAGTTAGGCTGATGGGTTTTGCATTTTCAGTCCATGACAGAGTTATAGCACCATAAAAATCTATAACTAAATCAGTCTAAAATGAAAAATGCATTTATATTAAAGTGTATTGCTTAAAAAAACTGTTTAATTAATTTTGAAAGATAAATTGGTGAGGAAGGAAAAGCAGATTTGGAAGTTCTGTGTTTTTAGCCTGATAAAACTTCCATTTTTAACATAAATTTTCTTAAAAATCAAAATGTTTAGTTACTGTGTTAGAGCTAAGCATGTGGAATGAATCTGAGTGTAAAGATGTGATTGTCAGTATTCAGTAAGAATGCATATGGTCCTGTGTCATTTCTGTGTGCTGTTTGTTTATAGGTTTCAGATTACCTTGAGGTTATCAAAGAACCAATGGACCTATCAACAGTAATAACCAAAATTGATAAACACAACTACTTAACAGCCAAGGATTTTCTAACAGACATTGACCTGATCTGCAGCAATGCATTGGAGTACAATCCAGACAAAGATCCTGGAGGTAAGAAACTACTTCTTTTTGGCCTACCTAGACCTGACAGCCTGGCACTTAATCCCATATTCTGTTGCTATTCAGGCATTTAGATAAGTTGCATTCTTTGTGATAATTAGGATAAGCAAGTCCTAAGGGTCTGTGCTTTTAGTATTCTAAGGCATGGAGCACACTGGGGGACATTAGAAGAGCAGGAAAACTGCAGCATTCAGAGCTGTTTTCTAATGAATTTTGTTTCGTAGTTCCCTTTCAAATTTGATAGCTCCTTTTCGGTATCTAGACTTTGTATATGCAACAGAACCCCACCGTCATTTGGAGAGCTCTGTAGAGAATCCTCACACAATCTGGCAGTGGTCTGCTGTATTTCCATTAGCTTAGAGCATGAAATTCATACACAGAAGTTAAAAATCTATGTATTTGGGGATAGAAATAAAAGAGGATAAATCACCAGGCAAGGAAGTCAGTTGCAGCTGATTAGGAAAGATTAGACAGTATTGTCTTGACAAAGTGTGATGGGATGCTTTCAATTAAAAAGGAATTTGTAGACTGAAATGCATGTAAAAACTGTTCACGCTCCAAACTAAGGAAAGAACATCTTGTGTGCTTTTTGCTGGGGCTGTCTTACAGTGCACATTGCCAAAAGAAAACCCTTCAGCTGGCAGCTTCAGGAGTCATCAGTAAAGCATCAAGACAAAGCACCCTTTTAATGTAGAGTTCTATTTAATATATGTGGTACTTGGGGATCAGCGTCCATGTACAAATGCAGTCTAGTGTGTTAAAAAGTTTTTTGTGAGATCTTGTGAAATTGCTTTGGCAGGTTAAAGCTTGATTCTTCTTTATTTTTCTTCTCAAATTTTTGGTTTTCTGAGGCATTTTGCAGGTGTCTCGTGTGGACTAGATGCAGTATAGTCTGGTCAGACTTGTTTCACATTGCCTTTTGAACCTGGTTCGTATTTGTAGAGGATTAACTATTTCTTCAGTTTATGACGTGCTATTTTCTTTCAACTGAAATAGTTCATTTATTTTGTGCTCTTGATAGCACACTTTTGAGGACTTCTAACGTGCAGTTGATGTGAACTAATTAAAGGTCTTGATGGGCACTGGCATTCAGTGTATCTGAAGAACACCTGTTTAGGGATATTTTGATTTTCCTTACTGTCAGAACTGAGCTGGGAGAAATTGATCTGGCTCTTTCTGGGCTCTGTTTTGGATAGGAGGTAATGAAAAATTGTTCTGTCCTCTGCTGTTCATCACAGAGTGTGTATTGCTCTTCTGGCCTGCAGGATTTCTTGGACTGTTGTGTGAACACACCTGAAACAGCACATTCTGGCAGTTCAAAGGAAGCATTCCATGCATTCAGATGCAATCATTAAATGACTATTAACCTGTAAATGTTTACATTCTTTAAAGTTGGACATATATGCTGGCCTCTGCTTCGTGCTTGAATTTGCAGAGGACTCACACTATACCTGCTTTTATCCTGTTGTTAAGTTGGAAAAGCAAGGCGAGGACCAGACTTATTGATTTTATCTGGAGTCTGGATATCAAGAACTGACTGCTTGGAAATTTTTTTTCCTGGTACTTTGCTATAGAATTTCAGACAGGTTCATACAGGTTGGGGCTTTCTTGCTCCATTGTTTGACTGAGAAATATTCTTGAAGGCACGAGAACATAACGATTGTATGTTGGACATGAGTGTTTGCCTCACTGAAACACTGTCTGGGGGAAAGTCTTGCCCAGCACAGAATTAGAGGGAAGGTAGTGATTCAGTCAAACCCCAGTTTGATTCCTTTTTATTTCTCTCCCCTCCCTTCCTCCTTTGCAAGGGCTTCTTAAACTTCATTATCTGACCAAAACTTTGAAGTTTAATATCTCAAAATTATATCTGGAACGAATGCAGTGTGAGGGGTTTTGTCATTATAAAACATAATGCATCACAAATATGTGGGCAAAACCTTTAAACTTTCAGTAGATTTAATGGAGAGTAGTTTTCCCCAGAAAATGTTGGACTTTTTTGAGCTGGATACTGGATTTAACTTAAACTCAACTTTAACTTTTTAACTCGGCAGTTTTTCCAACTGTGAAACCTGCTGTTTCTAGAATTACAAATATTGCAAAATAAATATTTAGCGATACTCTTAATTGTTGTCTTTAAAGATTATTAAAACGTTAAATCTGCTGGTTGTAGAATATGTTCTAGACATTAATGTTGATGGTTGCTGTTGAAGTACCTGCAACAACTGGAAAAAGTAATTCAGTATGGTTGGATTGACAAATTAAATATGTTTGTACTGAAGTCAAACAATGAGTGTTGTAGGTTTCATTGAAAAGCTGTGTTCTAGGTGTCAATTTTCTCCACATATGGGCTTAGTTATTAAGTTACGATTACTTTCAACTTTCAGTGGTGGAATAAATTGTTTTGTGTGTTTCAAAGGTAAAGGAACTGATCTGTTTTTTCCTGAGTTGTATTTAGGCTTCCAGCATGGGCAATTTGTTCTTTTCCCCAAACAGGCCTGAAAATGTAGCACACTCGAGGTTTGTTTCTTGCCAGTTTTTTTTTTTAATGAATTAAAAGGGGAAATGGCTATTCAGTGTAAGGAATAAAATAATGTGTTTTAGCATAGTTTTGATCAGTTGTTAAATAATAATTAAGCAATATTTTCAGGTTAAAGAAAAAAACAACAGGGAAGGAACATAAGTGAGCTAGGTCTGCTGTAAAGATGCAGATGATGTCCAGTGTGATTTTGCAGGCAGTATAACTGTAAATATTACTAGACACCAGTGGGTAAATTAATTCCTGGTAAAGTCTCCTGTTACTTTGGGACTCTTTGCACTCCACTCCATTATACTGTGTAGATCTGCCTGTGGAAACCAGCTACACCTTATGGCAAGTTGATTTAGATATGTTCGTCATTCACTGTTTGCATTTGTTTATAGATGCCACCGTGGATTAAAGTAACAATTTATACTTCTGAAAACACCCATATGTCTTCAATAGCTGGGTTGTGATTTTTGAGTGTGCTGAGGTATTGATTCATCTGCATTTTCATACATCTGTAATTTTTTTCCAGTTACTTCAGTTTGTATCAATGTTGTACTATACAATACAAACCAACATAGAAATGCTAAGAAATTTTTGTAATTGTGATAAATTGTGCTGTCCTATTTTCTAGATAAAATAATTAGACATAGAGCATGCACTTTGAAGGACACTGCTCATGCTATCATTGCTGCTGAATTGGATCCAGAATTTAATAAGATGTGTGAAGAAATCAAGGAAGCAAGAAGAAAAAGAGGTATGTTTAACTTCAGTTATCATAACACAACACATACATATATAGAGGCCCTCTATATATAAATAGGAATGGGCTCATGTTCACAAGCCCTGGACTTTGTTGGGGGCTTCAAACACCCCAGTATATATTGAAGGGACAACAGAGAGGGCAGAAGAGATTCAGGTGGTTTTTAGAATGGGCAGAGGACAAATTCTTTCTCCAAGTCATAGAAGAGCCACCAAGAAGAGATGCTGTGCTGGACTTTGTTCTCACCAACAAGGAGGGACTGCTGGGGATTGTGACCCTCCAGAGCAGCTGGGCTGCACTGACCATGAAGTGGAAGGGTTTGAGATCCTATGGGCAGCAAGAAGGATGCACAGCCAAGTTCAGTACCTTGGGCTTCAGGAGAGTAGACTTCAAGGGATCTACTTGGTAGAGTCCCATGGAATAAAGCCCTGAAGGGAAGAGGGGCCCAGGACAGCTGGTTAATACTCAAGGATTGCTTCCTCCAGTCTCAGGAGTGATGTTTCCCAACAAAGAGAAAGTTAGGTGAACACATCAGGAGACCTGTGTGGGTAAACAAGTTGACTGTGGATAAACTTAAACACAAAAGAGAGACCTTTAGAGACTGGGAAAACTACAGAGAAATTGAGCAACCAGGGATCAGGTTAGGAAATCTAAAGCACTGAGAGAATTCAACCTGGCCAGGGACAAAGGCAACAAGAAAAGCTTCTGTATACATATATGGGATAGAATTTACAGGTCTCCATACAAAAAATTGAATTTAGTATGAAATAAAGAATGCATGTCAGATTCAGACAGTGCAGGTTAAAAGTTGACTGAGCTTGAAACCTCTCTACTTTTTCCTATTTTGTGAGCTGACCTGGTAAGACACATGAATCCTTTCCAGAAAAAGGAGGCATTGCCTGCTACTACAGACAGTACCATAGAATCTGGTGAACAGTAAATGTTAGGGTTGCTGTACTAACTTCTCATGTGAATGTGGTGGAACCAGAGCTGTGTTCTGAAAGTGATATGTAATATGTATAACTGTAGTATGGTATAATAAGAATTATGGTAAGGGAGAACAGCCTTTAAATCACTGGATTTTTAGTTGACCCTGGCATGTGTACAAGTGTAGTTTTGGAGATAATGTATTGATTTTTTTTTTTATTAAGAAACAACCCTTCCAAGTCTGTGTACAGCTTCTAAAGTGACCAGGGAAAGTTATCCAAAGTCCAAACATATTCCTAGTGTGGCAACTGTGCTGTGTTTATATAAAAAGAGTCTACCTCCATGGAAAAGTTTAAAAGTTTTGAAAGTTGAGAAAGGTTGAAAATCACTGAACTCTAACATTGGAACAAAATTTCATGCTGATTTAGGGATTAGTGATTTCAATAATTCCAGCTTTACCTTGGCAAGTTGTTTCCTGCTTTGGTATAAAGCTCCATTATTTGATTGCTAGGTTGAATTGGCTGGTCTTACCTTTCAACTACTGATTCTTGAAATAGTTCTGTTGGTAGATTGAAGACCCTTTATTAATAAATTTCTTTGAACTATGCAAGTATCTATAGGCTTTCTCTTCTTCAGGTTAAAACAGATACAATTCTTTGTATTTTCCTATTCAGTCATGCGTATTTTTGTCTAATTTTGTGCAAGCTTCCAATGTATGTCTTGAATTGTGGATAAATGAACCAATTGTGATTCACCGTGGCTGTAAAACAGAGCTAATATAATGCCTTCATTTCTCCTCTGTACTTTTCTATTAGAACTACAAGAATATTCACAATTCTAGCTGAAAGTATCATGCTGTGAGCTGTGCTCAGTTAATTATCCAAGTCCCCATGACTGTTAAAGGTTATTGCTTCCGAGGTTAAAGTGAATGTTTGTAAGGGCTCTTTGTTACAGAGAATGACTCTATGGCTTGTAGTTCTTTCTTGCAAGTTTGCAAGAACTGGAATGCTGCCCTCCTTTTTGTGGCAGTGGCCCAGTAATAGATATTTCTGGGGACAAAGCCTGCAGACTGTGTTGAAAGAAGGGCAGCGTCTTAAGTCGTAATTAAGGCTGATGGTATCATGCAATGGACTTGTTATATCAGAAAAAGCAGGTACCATTGGTGTGAGATGCTGGTAAGAGGGCCTTCAGGTACAGGTACATGATGAGCAGCACCACTTTGTGGGACAGAACAACTCTCAGACAGGAATGGGCAGGATTCAAAGTGGATTCAGTACATTGGCATGGCAGCTGTTACAGTGCCACAGGTACCTGCAGGTGACACTTGAAGATGCTTGTGCTTCTGGACCACACTTGGTGGTTTCAGTGACAACTGAGCTTTGGAGTTGGTCCTGCTGTAGAATGTGCAAGGCTGAGATCACTGACTGGGTTAGCAAGGAATGCTTACCAAAGCACATTCAAAACACTCAGAATGCATGGGAGAAACTGTGTTAGATTAACTGTTTATGGACAGAGGAAATGTATCAAGCTCTTGAGGTCTGAGGAAGCTTCATGCTGCAAGGCAAGCACAAGGGATCAGGAGCTGGGTCAAAGATTGTGATGGTGCAGGACACCTGGATGGTAACACTTCAGGAGTGTATTCTTGGCACTGGTCATTGTAATGGATGGAAGGGATGTGAATGCTGATCAGTTCTGCCATTATTCTCATTTTGCTCTAAGGGACACCCTCAGCAAGACAGCAGATGAGGACAATCACAGTGCATCTGCTTGTCTAGACTTTGACATGTACCCTGTTTCAGAGCAGTTTCAGCAAGGCATGAAAAAAGCTAAAAAGCTCCATATCAATTTTCTTCACAATTTTGTTAGCAAGTTACTTAGCATCTTATGTAGTTGTAAAATGCAAGGTATTTTCTGCATGGCTTTTTTCCCCACAGCTTTCCTGGTGATTTTGGAACTGTGGTTATGGTGGGGCTTTTTTGTTGTTGGTCGGTTTCTGTTTGTTTGTTTTGTAGGTTTTGTTTGTTTTTTATTTATTTTGTTTTTTTTTTTTTTTCCACATATCTTCGAGTTTTACTTAGTACTCTTAACTGGTGACCAGTCTCAAAAGTACTGCACATAAAGTGTACAATAAAATCAGTATGTAGAAAGTCAAACTAGAATTTCTTGTTCCTCTGTTACTGAAATGAGGTGCTGTTGTGGAAAGATGTTAAACCTAAGGACAGCAAGTTTTAAGTTGGTAAATTAAGAACTGTATATCCTAGATTATTGAAATTTGCAACCACTTGTGGACACAAGCAAATAAAAAGGTAGAAGTGATAGTTGTTTTGAATAATGAAATTGATTTGATATGCAGTTTAAATTTTTTTATAATAGTACCTTGAAACCTATGCTGTAATTATTAATTGTGAGATGAGAGATTCTGTGTGAGCCTTTTAATTTCTGCATCCATCAGTTTTGGAGCTTCTTGTCAGCTCTTGATCACTTGGTCCTGGTATAACATGGTATAGCATTTTGAAGACCATTTTAGTGGATGAAATTCTAGGAAATTCTAGTTCACAAACACAAAACTTCAAATAGTCATTTATGTCTTTAAATTGTGCTTAACCAATATGAAAGTTTGCTTTTTTTAGAATTTAATTAAAAAACCAATGAAGCAGTAGAAGCTGTAAGATGAAGTTATGTTACAGGAAGCAAACCACACTTTTTGTTAAAAGCAGAATTGCATTTTCTTAATTTAAGAGCTTATATTGACTCTGAAATTGATCCATTTTACATAACAGAGATCACAGTGACAACACAAGGTTCTTATTCAGATACTCTTGATATGGCATACAATGCCATTATGAATTGCCACTTATTTTAAAACTATCTGTTTAAAATAAGGGAAAGATTGAAATGGTCAGTAAGAATTGACTTGTAGAGGAAATATGAATAGAAGGGTCAATCTTTGGGGACCTAAAGTTTGTGAGAGACAGTCACATTTTTCTAATCCATCAGAGCTGACAGTTTAAGACCACGCAATGGGTAAGTTGTTTTGTCAGCAGAAACCAAATATTATTTATTGAAATCTTTATTTTGAATGTCCAGCTAAATATTAATGGCTGTATTCTGTTGCAGTATGGTGTTGCAAGTTTCTTCTTTGATTCAGTAGATTCCTTCAGCTTGGTTTATTTAAATAGGTATGGTTGTCTTTTGCCTGCAGGCTTATCTGTGCCAGCAGAACAGGTAAACCCTCATGGTTCCACTGTACGGAAAACAGAAGCCAGAGTTGAAGAGGCATTTCGGAGCAAACAAAAGCCCACCATGGCCGTGTGGCCCAACTCCACAAACAAATGTGCTTGTAAGTACCTTGGGTGATAACTGTGCAAAATCAGAGGTCCTTTCAATGGCAGACATTTGAAATGTGTCTGTACGCTGCATCTGATTATTTCCAGAAGTAATTTTAGGCATGAAACACATGGAACTAAGAAATACTCCTTGTAGATGTACATAAAATCTCTGCTCAGGAAGTTGTAAAGAAGCAGGATTTCTGGTTTTGTGATAAAGAATAATTGTTTGTCTAATGCAGTATTGAATATTTTCCATTTTTCATTGTAAAAGACTGTTTTCAGTATAAGACAACTCATATCCAATAAGAACACTTTCCAGTGGTTTGAGTTTTCAGGTTTGTTTACTCTGTGTATTAGCAGGTAAATACCTCTACACTGCTTAATACTCTCTCACCTGCACTACATTGAATTCCTGCCTTCAATACATTCAGCATCGTGCTGAAAGCTAGAAAAGAGATTGCAAGTTTAACTGTATTTTCCTTTATGGCCATGGTTTTCACCAGTCAGTAACCATTACTGGAGGATGTTAAGATACACTTCCTGGAGCCTACTGAATGAATCCAGTTAAGTGATCAAAATCTCTAGGCTTGTGAGGTGTGATTGGGTAATCAGAGGCACTGCTAATTATTTTCAAGACATAAGTTGATTAGAACAGGTAAATACATAGCAGATACTTTCAGTATAAAGAGAATAAAGACTATGAGAGAGAGTGAGTAGAGGGGATATACTGGTAGTTGCACCTGGCTTTTCTGCTGAAGATATTGAGTCCATTATTAATATATTATTAATAGCATTATCAGTTATTGCTGATTGATGGCAAACTGATTGAAGCAGACAAATTTTCATTTTGGTCTTTGTGCTCTCTTTCTTTGTGCTTTTCCTTGGTGAGAAATCTTTTTCTAGGCATGGCGATAACTGCCCAGAGATGAACATTGTTTATATGTGAATGATAGTGTTGATGTCAAATGGTTTAATTAATTAGAGGTGTATGATTTTATTTCCCGAAGCTGTAATTTCTTCCATTAAAGGAATTAAAGTCAATAGTACAGAATTATGGTTAGGATAAATTGTTATATAATAAATTGATGATGTGGATCCAAGCTGTTCTTTATTCATTTGGCAGCTTGTGCAAAACAGAGAGTGTAGGGAAGGGATTCCCAATTAATTTTTTTAAATTTCCTGTGAAGTCCTGGATGGAAATTCTCCCTCTGGCTGCTCTGCAGAGCACTTTGCTGGCTGTGCATGCTGAGCAGCAGACGTTGGGGTTTATAGACCTCCAAGCTGGACATCCCTTGGGAAGGGGAGAGCAGCCCTTGCTGCTGACTCGCATCCAAAGCAGCTCCGGTGCCTCTCTCGCTTCCCCTCTGTTGTGGAGGCAGCAGCAGTTGTTTGAAAACTCAAGCCATCAGCTGCAGGAAATTGCCAGTGTCTCTGTGTAAACAACAAAGTTACTGTTAAGGCACTGATCCTGTTGGTATTTTCATGATCTAGCTTGGAAGGCAAGGAAATTTGAGGCTTAGTGGTGTTTGGGTCTACAATCAAATGAAAATCTGCCTTTTAAGGCTGAGTCTGGGAAAGGTAACTAGTCCAGGAGGGATGCATCTAGTAATCAAGAGAGAAAACCAGGAATTGATGAGCAATCAGAAATCTGCAGAAAAGATTCAAGTAGTACATGAGCATTCTTGAGGATTGATGTGGTCAGTTCAGCAGAGACTAGAAATGAGGAAGAGAAACGCTCTTAAAAGGGTATTTGGAGGATTAACTAGAGAAGGGTGAGAGCAGAATTGAGCCAGATTGTGGGGAGCTCAAATAGCAGAAGATGAAACTGTGGATTGTGATTGTTTAAATGGAAGAAGTAACTTTGGAGAAGGGATTTTGGAAGAGGGATTATTTTAGAGGAAGAGTGGAATTTTTTTATGGTCACTAAATAATATTTTTTTAGACTATAATGTATTGCATAATCAGAGTAACAAGAGAAATTGTTAAAGTATTTTAATTAAACAGGATAAAACCATACTTTTCAATAATTCTGAAAATAATTGCATGTTTTCTGCTGTTTGAAGTTGAATTAATGTTTTCCCTTAGCAGAATCTAAGGAAAGAATCATCAATCATAACATTATTTTTCTGATCGGTTATTACTATTTTTTAGGAATTTTGTTTTACAGTATTTTAGAAAAGAGCTGCAAAAAGGTTAATTCAGATGACAAAGCTGAGAACTCTAAAATTATTGTCAAATATCTTGTCTAAAAACAAAGAGGATAGTGCAGCAGCCTTGCCAAATTTAGGGTCCGGCTCAGGGCTATTACAGTACAGAGTTGGATTTTTATGTGTTGGTTTGTTTTCTGAGGTCATATATTTTGTATAAAACTTTATTTAGTTTTTAGTTACCTATTATTTTGTGATTAATTTAATCTTTCTGATGTATTTTAGATACTTTGTTAATTTGATTAGACCAGATGGGCTGTTGGAAATGTGGTGCATTAGTCATTTTTCTGTTTGAAGGCATGGTGATACACATTCCTGAGTTACATTTCATCTGCAGCTCCCATTTCCCATGCTGAAGGTACAGCTGTGTGGATTGTGACCTACAGTACAGATGAATTTTAAAAGTATTGAATTACTAGAAGTTGCTGAAAATCTATTTGGGGAAGTTCTGCCACAATTTAAAATATTCCCATTATCGACTGTGTATTTTGAGAAAAGTACAAGTATTCTGGTGGGAACTTGGAATGGGACAGATGTCAGAAGTCTGATATAAATAGTTTTATGATTATAGAATTGCAGAATTACAGTGGTTGGAGGGAACCTCTGGAGATGTTCTAGTCTAGCTCCCCTCAGAGCTGGTTGCTCAAGGCTTTGTCAAATTGTGTTTTGAACACCTCCAAGAATGGGGGCTCTGTGTCGTGCCTGGGGAACCTCTTCTAGTGCTTGGATACAAACAATAAATTCTTTTTTCTTTATTTTGAGTGTCCTGTATTTCAGTCTGCCCATTGCCTCTTGCCACTGGGCACTGCTGAGAAGAGCCTTATTTTGCCTTTGTATGGAGCTGTGTGGAAAAGGGAGCTCCCAGCAGTGTGCAGTTTGGTGTGTTTGCTAAATTAAGTGGTTTAAATTCAAGTTATCTCAGAAAGCATTAGCATCTCTGTAATCATTGTGGTCCTGTATAATAAAACTGTATCCAGCTTCTCGGATTTGCCAGTAGATGGGGCATGGTGCATACTATTTTACTGTCTTGCACTTACTTCCTTTAGTGTTACATATAAATAAACTCTATGGGGAAGATTTGGCTTTGCATTCTTATCTTTTTTTTGCAGCATTTAATGATAATATATTGTAGTGATAGACTGCAGATTTTATGTTTTCTTCATAGAGAAGATGTTTTTTATGCTGTATGATAAATAGCATAGCTGTGAAAATGGCATTTGGAGCAAATAAAGAAAATTTAAATCCTTTGTGTTATGCAAACTATTAAAAATATAAGTTTTATATGAAAGTCATTTTATGAAATATGAAGTAAACACACTGCTAACTTTTCCCAGTAATTTAAGTGATTAGTGGTCTCTCTAGAACACACTGTGGGGATACCAAGCTAGGATCTAATAAACTATGGCAGAAAACATTGTTTTTAAATAAGTAATATTTTCTTTGCCTTTTCCTGTTGGTTTTTTTGGTTGGTTGGTCTTTGGTTTGCTCTTTTTCACCCCCAAATGGTGATCTTTGCTGTCCTATGGAACACTTTGTTACTGCTTTATCATGGAAAAGCTTTTGTTTTGTCTGGAGTACTTTTTAAAAAAAAGATTTTTAGAAAGAAAAGGTCTTTCATTCACAGTCTTTCTCAGAAACGGTTTTATTTTCTTTAGTCTTTGTCCGATTTTCATCTGTTTAGTGTCTCTTCTTTGACCTTGCTGTTACAGTGATGTCAGTGATTGCTGTACTTTAGGCTTCTGGGACTGCAGCACACCTTATCAAAGGACATGGCAGACCAGATGCCATATGGTTTTGATCATTTGAACTATTTTCTCCTTTTGATCTGGTTCTGGGTTTGTGTTCAAAAATTGGATATTGGCAAATTGACAGTCATTCAGAGGCTAACATGAAAATCCTAGTAGCTGCTGTTCTTGACACTTACCCTGTATTTGCTACTGTTTAGTTTTTCCTCCTGCTTTCCAGATTTGACTTGGATTAATTCTCACTTGAAATAGAGGCAAGTGTGGTTACTTAATAAGCACCATTAAAAAAGGTTTTCTGGAATGTGATAGATAGATATATATATGTTCTGGAATATCTTTACTCAGAGCTGGGACAACTGTCTCTTTTTGTCATTTTGTTCTGGGTAGTGTAGGAGTTGGCATTCTGGGTGGGGGTGGTTTGATCTCTTGTGCATGATGCTGCCTTCAACCAGATGCTTTAAAAGAAGGTTGCAAACATTTGAGAATTTTTTTTTTTTTTTCATGCTTGATTTTGAAGGAAATACCAAGGTAACTGATGATTCCAGGTTGGTTAACAGTTCTTTTAAACCCCATAGACTTTTAAATTCTTCTAATTTAAAATGCAATTTAGTGAATTTGTGGGAGTTCTAATAAATCTTGACTACCTATTCTTTTTGGGGATTCCATCAAACTTTTGAACTCAGTGATATCTAGTGACAAAGAAATTTTCTTTCATCACTATTAAATCCTTGCCTATTGAATTAATCAAGTGTCTTTTTTCTCTGACAGAGGGTTGAGTGGGTTCTACAATTTACCTGATCAGTGACTTTTTTATATTCTCTTGTTCTCTTTATAACTCAGTAATGCAAGATGGCTCAGCCTCTTAAGGTTTCCTTGAAAGCATTATCATCACCTTTCTTATAAACATGATAAAAAGATCTTCTGAAGTAGTTTGGCTTTTTTTTCTGCTCTAAATGGTATGCACAAGTGATGTAATAAAAACAGTTTCCAGACCAGATAGATCCCTTTCTTCATCCCTTTTGAAAACTGTGGCAATGTTTGCTTTAAATTGTTTTAAGACTTGATGTTTCTGTCTGCAGAAGTAGTGGATTTTCTTGGGATTATTATCCATTTATTAACTTCAGATTTTGCCTCCTTGACAGAGAAACCACTCAGCAGCCATGATTCTTTATTGTGTTTTTCCATGGCTCTCTTGCAGCAGGAAGGTGTTATTCAGTAGTCCTAAAGAGCCAGCTGAGAGTACTAAGGATGTATCTAGCTGCAATAGTTGCTATTGGACAGAACTAATCAGCAGAGGGGAAGTAAGCAGATCTATAGAGGTGGGAAGTCTAAAAATTATCTCCACAGATGATATTAATCTGATTGTCTTTTCTCTTTTGACTTCATTTGCCTCTTTAATTTTCCAGCGTGACTGTCTTGCTATGTATTTTATTAACATAATTACTCTGGTTTCGTGTCAATTATATTTTTATCTTGGTTTCCCAAGAAAATCATACCTGTGCTCTCTGTCCATCTCTGCTCCTCTAATAACTTCTGAATCATTTAGCAGAGTTCAGGCAGATTTGATGGGAGTTGAGAGCTGAAAGATTAGATTCCTGCAGATTTTGTGAAAATTGGTAACTGGACAAATGCACGTCTACTGCACAAAAAGGAGATAGATTGAAAATGGTGATTGAGCAGGTAAAACATGGCATGGCATGCACACCTCAGAGGGAGTCTGTCCTGTGCCTTGTTCAGTTGAGATGGGGAGGAACAGGAGACACTGGGATAGTTCCATGAGAAATACTGGCAAGAGCTTGAGAGGAGAGTATTATTGGGGATGATGGGGGAAAGCAGTTGACTGGGGAAGAAAATACTGGGAATGCTGCAGCCAGGATTGGTTTTGTACCTATTTCAACTCCTCCTTATGAAACTTCACTCCTCCTTGCTGAGTAGAAATGCCCAGGTTCTTCAAGTATTTGTGTACAAAGCTGTTATATGAGGTGATAAACGTCATAAATATGTGAAGTTGTTATGTGCAGTTCTTTTTATATATTTGTCAGTTCTGTGCCTTGAATTCCCTCAGTCTAGGTGAAGAAAATGACATCTTTTAGGGATTATTTCCACAGTCACTTTAGGCTGGTCAAACTGCAGGTCACTACTAAAGAGGCTGTCTTGCCTTGTCCATTGGTGGTGTATTCCCATCATGTTCCCTGTGCCAGCACTGTCATTCATGAGTTGGAAAACTAACCCAGAAAAAAACCCCAACAGCCTAATGTTTCAGATGGATTTAGTTCCCTTATCTGTTTTACTGCAGGAACAGTAGTGCCGGCACAAATGAGGCAGTGGAAATGCTATAGCTGGCTTTGGAGGGAGAAATGGCTTTGTTAGGGGAAGCTGGCACCTCACTTTGCTTTTTAAGCCATTGTGGAACTGTGATCTGTTCTTTCTTGCTGCTTATCTCTGACTGCAGTTTGGAACTTTGTGAGTAGAAACTCCAGAGACTTTCAAGTGGACTATTTAGTGCCTCTTGGTAAGGAATGTGGAGCTACTGGAAGCAGCTAAATTACTGTGGCAGGTACATAGATATCCTGGATGCTGTATAAGAGAGCGTAAGTTGCTGGCTATAAGTGATTTCTCAAGGCTTTGAGTTACTTTTCACATAAGACATCAGAGAGGTGTTGAGGGTTTGATCATGGAAGGAAAACTTAAAACACGTGAATTGCTTTAAGTGGTTCTTGATAGTGCAGACTAAAAATCTAGATCCATGGTGATCTTGGCTTGCCGTGAAAGTCTTCTTTGGGTTTTAATCCCCAGGAATTCTTCATGAAATACAGTAACAACAGAGAATTTACTTTTTGATGGATGTCAGTTTTATCATTTACTGACAGAGGATTCACATAGTCTGATGGGTTTTAAGCAGTGTGGAAGCATGGGAGGGTTTTTCTGCAGCATAAAGTGAACTTGTTAGCCTTGAATACTGTGCTGCACTCACGGTACTGAAGTAGTCAAACTACAGAAATTTCAAGAGAAGGATCTCTGCTGCATCTTATTAGGGTTCTTCCACATTAAGGGAAGCAGACTTGCTTGTTAAGAATTGACAGTCTTTGAATCATTTAATTATGTCTGCTTTCCTTTCTACTGTTAATTTTATTTGTCTGTGGTCTACAGTTCTGTCACTGTACTGCTGGATTTGGGGGACAGGAACAGTGCATACCTCAGCTCCAAAGCTTCTGTACCATTCACCCATTTTTTTTTTGAGATCTCTTTTCCCGAAACACAAAGGTCATGGTTACCTCTAGGTCTTGCAGAAATGCTTTGGGAAAGTGGAAAGAATTTGGTTCATACTGTTTAGGATGTTTCTACGGGTTTTTTTACTATCACTGTTCTTTAATAGCCAAGAACAGTGTTCTGTTCTGGACAGGGTTGGTACTTAGGTCACCAGATGATGTTGTCATTACTTAGTATATCTGACTGGAGAATCTCCAAGCAGCACCTGTCAGTGGGCAAGAATTCAGAACTTCTGAAAGTGTGTTACAGGTTTCATTTTACTTAACTTCGTCTCGATAACTAGTTTTTCTGAAGTCAGGACAGTACAAAATTCCTTTTTAGTCATGCCTAGGCGAAATGCTCTCTGCCTTGTTTATGGGTCTTTCAGATGACTCTGAAAATGCAAATGTAAAGTTATAGTCAGTGATTAATTGCATTGTATTACATAGCACTTTAAGAAAATGCTGTCTGCATAGATTGTGCATCTTGGGGAAAAAAAGAGCAGGGGAAGTTTAGTTTTGATACCAACTTCATGTGAAACTGAGTGATAGGTGTGACTTCTCAGACAGATATTTATTGTTATTAAAAATGCTTATTAGTTATTTGCAAAAAAGCAAACCAGACAGAAGCTAGAATTTAAATTAAGATCTCTTTGGCAAATCTGTAGAGGTTATGTGAAGATTACAGAGTGAATAGTTGGCCAATTTAGAAGGCAAGTGAATGTATTCATGTGTGAATAATTGCTGTTATAATAGTTTGAGTTAGAGAAACTCAGTTTTATAAAGGAGGATTCTTCTGACAATAGTATTTCCACTGCCTCTGGCACAAATCCTGCCAAAAGACTGAGTATCAGTGGGGAGATTTCTGATGAGTAGTTTTAAAAGGAGTAATTGAAAAGGTGTTAAGGCATTGAGTTGCAATTGTATGCACTGTGTTCATTTTTTAAACAAAGTTCACACAAATTTTTTCTTCTGTAAATAACTGTCCCATTCTGTTGCCTACAGGAAGCTGGTAGTGTATCATGACTCATACTGACTAGAAAATAAAAAGTTTGGCATTCTGCTCTTGATAGTTTACAGTCTTCTAAAATACATTAAGGTAGTGAAGATGGGATTCCAGGTTAAATTTATTTTTTAGCAACAATCTGTTAACCCACTAGGTCTCCCCACTGACCCTTTGCATCAGTTTTGCATCAGTTTTACCCTGTGGTAGCTCCTTCATCCTTTTGAAGTCATAATCAACTGTTAAGTAGGATTCAGTTTCCTGCCTGTTTATTTCCAGTAAATATAAAGGGGACCAATACAGGTGATGAAATCTGGTGTCAGTGTCTATAATTTGTCAGATCATTCTCTGACCCATTAAACACTTCTCCTACTTTTACCACTCCCTTAAATTTACTGGGGGAATTAAGCAGGACAGAAAGACTGGTGGTGGGTTTTGTTTTTAAATGTATTCCTTGCCCAACTTTTCACTCATTTATGGGCTTGACTCTGTGTGAAAGAAAAATCTATGTAACAATATTTTGGTTGCTAAGGATCTGGAGCCATTATTTCCTCTCCCATCCCAAAAGACATTGCTGCCTCACTTTTTGTTGTTGCTTTGTCCTAATTAAAAACAGCAGTAAAAAAACAACATGCATAATGTTTTTTCAAAAATACTGCATGAGACACTGAGTTAGCTTGGGTTGCAGACTCTCACTTGGGAAAGACTTGAAATTTAATTGGATGGGTAATATAAGGATTAATTCCATTTTGCTTTAAAGTGATTTCTCTCACACCTAAGAATTTTAGGAATGTGCTTGTGTGTTTGGACAAATTATGGTTTCTCATCACAGGTGGAGCTCACAGTGTGGACAGAAAGGATGTACCAGTAAATATTTGAAGTACGATTCACTGATAAAAAGCATGTCAAATATACTTCACAATGTATCTGATACATGTATCTGAATTACAGCAAAGTCTGCCAAAATATCCAAAAATCAGTGCATCTTTTAAAATTTCTACTTATTTATACATTTAGGATTTACTAGATTTCCTTTGAAAGATTTCTGCTCTCCTTCTGTGTTTTATTTACCCATCTTTGGAGTTGCACTGAGGCTCAATCCATTGCCTAATTAGAAGATTATTTTATTTTTGTCTGTAAATTTACATTTCCCTTTTTAGTTTCAGATTTGTTGCATCAGTGATTAGTGAAAATCTCTTGCACAATCTAGGGAAAAAATTTATGAACTCCTAAAAAGTTATGTGAGTAGGTTGTAGTTCATCATCAATAAGAGTGACACTGACTGTGGAAGTCACTATCAAATCTTGAATATGGCTGAAGGAAGGGGATTTTTTCCCCCCCTGAAATCTTGCAGTTCCTCATAAAGATTATTTGTAACAATAAATACACCTTCCGAGTGAGACTGGTTTTATTGCAATGTGATTGTATCTTTAGATAGCTTTAAAGCTAAAAGGTGAAGATTTACTCCTAATGTAGTTGTTAAACTACCTGCTTACATGCAGCACTCATGGGGAGAAGTTCTGAAGTACAACTGTGCTTCTGAGTGGCTGTGAATTAATTCTCAGCTCTTGTACCTGCATAGCGCTTGCATCTTCAAAGCAAGATCTTTGTAACTCAGTGTGTGGTTGGCAGACACAGGTGTAGGACTTAATACCCCATAAATCAAAGCAACTTAGAAATATAAAGAACATTATGGAGGTGCTCAGCATAAGAGCTCACTTCAAAATGGAAGGAAATTTGTCAGTCTCTGGTTATTATTGGCTGTGATTTTCACTTATAGTGGTTGGCCATAACTTAAGCAATTTTGCACAAATAGTACAGTCTTTATCATTGCTTGGATTTGAACATAGAAGCTTCACTTTTTCCTGTTGTCTTCCTTGGTCTTCTGAGGTGTGTCTAGTTAGTGCTTTTGGAAGGGATGTTGACAATAGCATTAGGTTTGAATGGTCTTCTTCCTGCATTTGCTCATCAAATTACAAATGTGCCTCAAAGCCTTTAGATTGGTGCCTTAGTTGTATCTCACTGCAGATAGGTTAATAAAATAAAATGGCCTTTCTGAAAAATATAAAATGTATAATGAAATGTAAAATGAAAAATGTAATTTTCAAAGGCACAGAAAATACAACTAAGAAATAAGAAAAAGTAAAATTTCATGGAGAAATAATGAAAAAAGAATCACATGCCTGTGTTGCTTCAAGTTGAGTAGCACAATATGGCCCTCACAGCTGACTCTGCTTGAAGCAACAGGTTGGATTAGAGACTTCCTCATGTCCCTTCCAACCTGAATTATTCTATGAATCCATGGATTGCACTTTCATTTGTTTTATTGTATAATCATTTCAAAACACTGATGAGCTAAAAAGGGAAAATGAGATTAACTGTCTTTAGAGTCTGCATTACCCAAATGAGTTACCCAAATTACTACAACATTGCTTAGTTTTAATAGGAATTTCTTGTTTCCATAGTTTAGGAATTGAGCGGATGATTGAGTGTCTACTCCTTATACTTCTAAAATTCCTTGTTGCCTCTAATTTGCTTGCATTCAAATCAGCAGACGCCTTATTTTTCCTTGAAGTACCTGATTGCCTCACACAGCACCATATTTTTATATCCTGGCCTCTTTACTGAGGGGTACCTGGGCATCTAAAAGTGTTTGTGTGTTTGTTTTCAGTTCGAATAAGGAGGAAATCGAGACGGCGCTCACAGTGGGGCAAAGGCATTATTAAGAAGAGGAAAGTCAATAATTTAAAGAAAGATGAAGATGATGCAAAGTTTGCTGATGATGAAAATCATGGTGAGGACAGTAAATTGCTGGAAAATGGAGAGCTAGAGATCAGCACTGACTGCATTGAGGAGAATGGAGAGGAAACAGGAGACCTCTCTATGACAAATGATGAATCCTCTTGTGATATTATGGATATAGATGCAGAGCAGAGGCTTAACAATGGGACATCAGGAAAGGAAAACAATTTTGCATCCACAGAAGAAGAGAGCTCAAATGAATCCCTATTAATAACTGACAGTGTTACCCTAGGTGCTGTAAAGGAATTAAGGAAGGACTCTACGTTGAAAGGGGACTGTGTGAATGGAGAGACATCTGTACACAGCTCCGCAGGTGTACCTGTTCCAGCCTGTCATAATGGTAAAGTAGAATCACTTGATGCTGTTTCACCCTGTGACAACAGTGATTGGTCTAGTAACAAGCAAAAATCTTTATCTGAAGATCAGCCAAAGGAGAAAATGGAAGCTTCCAGTGAAAGTCAAGGAACTGATCTGGTGAAAGCAGAGTTACCACATTGCAGCAATAATGAGAAAACACTACAGAGCACAGACGCTGAAACTAAAGATGCTGAAGCAGATAAAGAAGGTATAGCTTGTTTTCCATGTTTCTGTCTTTATCTCAGTGTCCAAGTTAATGTGTGTATTTTTCACTGTAATATATTATGCTACAATTAGTAATATAGTAATGTTTTATTAATTACTGACTATTTATTTCAAACTCTTAGTATACTTACAGCGTTTAATTCCATATAGAAAAATTAAAAGTTCAATCTTGACTTGTATTTTATCTTAGGCAAGAAAGTGTATCTCCACACTAACACTACTCTGTTCATATTTGTCAGCTTTGTGGGAAATACTGAGGTAACATTAAAACAATAATTAAATACTTTAAATATTATAAATAGCGATAAATGTAATACGTATTTTGGTCTGTATATTCTGTCTGATTTATATTTTTATCTACATTATAGATATTGACTAGCTTTGTTAGAGACTATTATAGGAAATATAGTATCATAGAAAATGGGTAAAAGAGTATAGAAATAAAGAATATATTCCTTTAAAAACTTGCTCATAGCCAAAGTTGAAGCATTTTAATTCATAGCAAAAGGCAGATTGTTGTTTATCTGTTGGAGAAGGTATCTGGCTTTGGAGTCACAGTGAACACAATAACAGTGCAGGAGGAAGATAAGGGAAGGAGAAGGAATCCTGGTGGTGTATAAAAGAAGGGGCCATGTCCTTTGAAGACAAGAGAGATAGTTTCCTCAGGGAACAGAAATAGAAGCCTTATACATGATTGCCTTTTTAATGAGCTTTCAGAATTATCTAAAAGAATGAAATCTTTACTTCAAAAGTTAGCGCTGAAATTTACAAAGTAAATGAGCTTTAATGAGAGATCTGAATTATGAGAAGATTACTGTGTACATGTTGGCTGTGTTTGTACATACATATTTTCTCTAAGGGTGAGGAGAATAATACAAGAAAGGTTCTGGGAATATCACAAGAGCATGATGTGTTAAGAGCCTTTATGTTTCTGAATTTGGTAGGTGAGTTATGTATGCAGGGGTCCTCAGAAGAAAAGGCATTTTAAATAGTTGAGGAGAAAAATAGTGAGTAGATGTAAGGAGTGTATAAGGAGATAGGAAAATATTTTGTTCTTTGCAACAGGATTGGTCAATAGCTTGAATACAAAGGTGGAAGAAAACAAACTTGTAACAGAAGCATGAGGTTTGAAGTAGAGCAGATGCTGAAATACTGTGGTGATGAAGGCATGGGATGCTTTAGAAAGAAAAATGAAGATTTGTTTCACTTAAGCAGAACTTCAGCATTTTCCTAGTGTGTGAATTTATCTTTGAAGCTGTTTAATTTATTGTTGGATATGATAAGAAGATTCTTAGTGGAATTCAGTTTTCATTCAGAGTTGGCACTGCAGAGTTATGTTTTAAAGATTGCCAGTTTTGTGTGTGTCTTCTGAGCTGTGGGTTTGTGCACCTGTAAACATTCAGAATTCGGCAATGCTGATGAATAATGTGTGCTGCTACAATCTTGCTTGATTCAAAACAACCCAACAAACTAAACCAGCCAAATCAAACTGAAGAAATATTGGCTGCATTTTGTGGGACTGACAGTGCTGATAATTGTTTTTCAATTTACAGGTTTGTTCAAAAGTAAGAAAACGCGAAAAACTGCTGTGGAGCAAGCAAAACCCACAAGTTTGGAGCAGGTTCCAGAGGAACCTTCAGATCCCTTACCCTCTGTGGTTGTTGACCATGACAGACTAAAGGTAACAGAATTGAAAAAGTAAATGGAACTATTAACAGACTTCATGAAAAAAGCTTCCTTTCTGTGTTCTGAAGCAACATTTCCTTTAGTTTTGACTGCAGACGAGTGTTATGATGGTAGTGACCTTTGGAAATGATTTGTCGATCAGTGTTTTGTGGATGAAAAGTTAATAAAACTGCTGAATCCTTACTGTCCCATCATTACTACCATTATAATCCAGTAATGACACAGCAGTCCACTCTTAATTGCCGTTTTTGCAGGTACTCATATGTGTTAATTGGCCGTGCCAGGTACCAAGGAGCTGCTGGGTGCCTGGTAATTGGGAGTTAACTTCATCTTTTCCTGTGTAGGTATACTTGGAGAAAACTTAGTGGATTGGAAAGCAAAGGGCAATTTGTGTTGATGTTTTGGCATTATAGACTCCTAGTTAATTTTCTTTCAGTTTTTTTTAAGCAAAGTTACAACAAAATTTGATCTCTTCTGTTGTAAAAAGTAGCTTGACCTACTGTGACCTATGAAATTTAGATCCCATTTTCTGTGGAGTGAAAATGATAATCTCTTTGGAAACCATAGAATTGTTATGACAGGAGAAAAAAAAAGTCTTAAATGTCACTCTTTGCTACTATGTAAAATACTTTCACCTTTTTTATGAAAAATTTTACATGTGTTGTGTCCTCCTTCTAGCCCCTTCTCTTTTTTTGTTCCGTTTATCAACATTTGTGGAAGTACAAATGTTTTCATGTGGTGGTATTTTTTTCCCCTGCCAGTATAAGTTCTTAAAAATGTCTGCTTTAGCCATCAAATCAGTTTTTAGGGTTTGCTTTGTTACAATGACTGACCAAGATGAAATAGGATGAAGTAGCATTCCAAAAGAACAAACAGTGCCCCAGCTTTACTGAGTAAAAGAATCTTAAGACAAGAAGAAAAGTGTGGGTGTAAGCAGGGAAGTGAAAAGAGACATCAAGTCCTTTTTGTATAAACCTTGAAGCAGTGGTCTTGCTGATACCTGGGTGTGGTTCATATCCCTTTGAAGGAGGGCTTCAGAGACATTGCCTTTCTGATTTATCCTTATTTTTTAAAAATTATTCTAGAAATCCTCTTAACTTCACCTTTTGTTGTTCCAACAGAAACTGCTTGATGTGGTAGTTAAGAAAAGTGACAACCTGACTGTTGACCAACTTGAGAGATTGTATTCACTCCTCAGTCAATGCATCTACAGACATCGTAGAGACTATGACAAATCACAGCTTATAGAGGTGATGTTGTACAGCTGCTTTTATTCTTTTTCTGAATATTGTGAGATAGGCTTTTCAGAAACTGTTAATCTGTCAATTTATTGTTCTACTAGCAGGCAAAACCTTTAATAGACTTTGAAGAAGGTATCTGTAAAAAGAAAAAAGCTTAGTGTAGTAACTTAGAAACTGGTGGTTTCTAAGAATGCTTTCTGCAGAACAGGATTAAGAATTTAACCTAAAAGAAGGGAGGAAAAAGAGGAGAGAATACAGCAACATCAAAGGCACATGCTAGCAGAGTAAAATGGAGTAGCAGCAGTTTCCATGTGTGGCAAGACTTAACAGTGGATGTGAAGTGGTGGTTTCACAGGCACCCTGACCCAGTGTTGCTGCAGTTGTATTTTTTTAAACCCCCCTCTGCTCCATGCAGTTTGCAGATTCTGACTTTCATACAAGGCCTTAGAAGTGTGAACACTCTCTCTTGGTCAGTAAGTACAATCTTGGGAAGGTCAGTGCAGCATGGTGGAAGCCAGGTGTCTGCCTTGCCATCATCCTTTGTCACTGAAGTGTTTGCCCTCCAAGGCCTCCTGTACATCAGCAACAGATTGTCATTTCACCATTGGCACAGGCTGATGCCAGCTCTGGGTGTGCATTTCCTCCATCACCACTGTTCTAACTGCAGAGGGGTTTGGATCAGCTTGCTGATTCAACTGATAACCAGCCCTGCTGAGAAAAGGACAACAATTGCTACTTTCCAGTTGGATCACTGAGCACTAAATATTTCTCTCCATGAATAATTTACAGCAAAACCTGGAAAAGCCATAGTGGGAGGTTTTGTAGAGCTCCTGCAGAATACTTTTCAGACAGTTTTCATGCTATTCCCTGCCATCTTCACCTAAAAATGTGTTGAAAGTCTGTGCAAGATGTTAGGTAGATTAAAAAGGCATTTGTCCAGCAGGAGTGTGTAGAGACCAATCTTTACTTTGATTTTCCAAACTGTGCAGACATGTGATTACAGCTGGGTCACCAACAGCATAAGTATGCAGTAAGACTTGAACTCATGCAGTGTGGCACTGCAGTGCTTTCCTAATATATATTGAGCACATTAATTATATAAATGACCCTAATAAGCCTTGATTTTCTCATGGACTGTCATAGTAGAGTGCTTTTCTGCATTAATACTTCTTTAATGAGTTCCCTCTTTTATCGTATTTTGCTAGCAGATAGCAGCTAATAAACAGAAACATCTGTTTCCATACATTTATTTGTTCAGATTAAAAACAGTATCACAGTAAGTACCACTACATAAAGTAACTCTATTTCTGTCTCTCTGTATTTATGAATAGTTAATGGTCTGTGTCTCTTACAGGAGATGGAAAGAACAGTTCATGTGTTTGAAACATTCCTGTGAACTCGTCAAGATGGGTGGGTTTTTCCTCTCAAACTGCTCATGGGAGAGCAGTCCTCTGAGCCATTCAGTTTCCATTTGCACCAAGTATGTGCAGAGCCTTGGTCTTAAGTGCTCTCTCTTTCTGTTTCTGTTGAATTTGGTGCTATTGTCTCAGGTACCTGAAACCAACCAGCCTACAAGAACCAAACGGAACTTCATATAGTTGTATCTGATATAAATAAAGAATACAATGCCACAGCTTGGAGATTTTTGGTGCTACAGAAACTGTTCTCATTCCTGCTCTTGTTCACTCTACATGCATTATCTTTGGGGAAACTTCAGGCAAAGTGAAGACCAACATATACAAGAGGACTGGAAAGAGCAGATCTAAGTTGAATATTTTTAAACAGGCAACCTTTTTTATTTTTTTTCCTCCAATTTTTCTCTTCTCTGGGGTTATGGACAAAAAAAATCTGTCCTAAAGAAGGCAGTGATGCATTGTGGTAGGAATCTTGAGTAACTGGATGTACAGTAATTTGAAGATGAGGCTCTCTAGAACTGCCTTTAATGTGCCTTTTAGTCAATTGAGAAAGATAAGGCTAAGCAATTTGTTTGGATTATAGCAAATGGCAATGTTAGAAAGCTGTCTGCAGAATGAAGATCTCCAAAAGGATGAATTGTATTCTCTTCATTGGATGGCAACCAGTATTATGGTTCTATAATGCCTGTCTTACTCTACAGAACTAAACTAAGACACACTGAAAAAGCCACATACTTTACCAAAATGGTGAAATTCCTTTTTCATTGGTCTATATTTTGTTTTAGAAACAAGTTACACAGTGAAACTCTTCTGTGTTGCTAAAAATGAAGCATTTTCCCACCATGTCCTTGTTTTCCAGTGTGAGCTCTCTAAGGGGAAAGCAAGGTAAATATTGGCAGGTTTTGTTGGGAAGATCTGTGTTTGTAATATAGCTTGGACTGTGCAGTGCAGGCAAGAACACACTATAGTTGGTCAAAGTCCTGGAGCCCAACCTCATTTGAAAATAAAACTTCTCTTAGGTTTCACAAGTTGTTCTGTGCAAAGCATTGTTACTGTGGGGAGGATTGGAAGAGAGCCTTTTGAATCCATCTTTTCTAAGAGTTCTTTGGGTTGGAATTGTGTAGTTCAACACCTTTCCTTTCTGGCAACTGGAGAGAACAGTCTAGGCAGTTTTTCTGTTTTATTAGAAGCTCGGTGTTAGAACATTACCTGGGCTGGTTTATTCACACCCATGTGCAAAGTGTTCTAGAGCAGTTGGCTGCTGTTCCCATCGTGAACCATTCATTGTGACTGTCCCTACGTAGCTGCAGAAGTGTCTGTCCAGAAATATGCAACGCAGTGTGATTAGTTTTTAACCAGAGAAAACAGACTACTGCAGAGATACTGAGCTACCTCAGCTTTTTGTATTTTAGTTACCAACAGTGTTTATGGAGGACTGTAATCACGCTGCTCCCGTGTACAAACCCAGGCTTAGGGACTTGTCTCCACCTCTATGGCTCATGCCAGGGTAATGCTGCAGAGAGAGAAAACGTGGGCCTTGGGCTACTGCAGTAATCCAGTGTGCTTTGTCCATTATGGTTAAACATCAGTCTATCTTAGAGCTTTTTCTCCCCCAGATGCCACTGTTTTTCTTTGTAGGTAATGGCAGAAAAAGGTTTTAAGCATTCATGTACATCTAGTTACACCTAAATGCAACCCATGCAGAAACACTGTATTTTTTAGGTGGGAAAGTGCGATTAAAAACAACAAAAACAAGCAGAAAACACATTTTAAATGAGATTCTTTGATCTCAGATTTGATTATGGGATTTTTTTCCATGTTTCATTTAGTATTTATTAGCATCATACCTGTTTGAGATATTTATGTGTCTGGTACATTAACAGCATTTTGTATTTTGATGGAAATTGTTACAAACTTTAAGATTTGATTAAATGATATGTAGCAGATTTTTTGTAGCAAGTTTCTGATAAAAGGGTTTTTTGCAAGTCTCAGGTTCTTGCTGCAGAATTTTTTAAAAATATTTATTCCAGTTTCACTTACTCAAAGAAGTTTTTGTTCAAGTAACAGCAGCACTTGTGGAAGATAAAACTGCATTCATTTTTAAGAAGATAATAAATTTATATAAAAGAAAACAGTTGGGAATTTTAGTCACCAGTGAGTGTAAAAAGCAAGTTTAAGCTAATGCCTAGCATTAAAAAAGGTTCTAAAAGGTCAGGTTTCTAAAGGAAAATTTTTACTGTCAGTTGTTGATTGGGAAAAATCATTAAGAGGCAACTTTACTAATTGAGGAGCTGCCATGTTGTTTTAGAGAAACGTAGCTAATATCAGATGTTCTAGTGGACAGCTTACCTAAAATGATATACTCGCCTTCTTAGCCCAAATAACCACACTTCAGTTTTTGTTTTCCTTTACAGATGTCTGGTGGTTATAGAGTTAAAACAGCTGTTAATCTATCCATGTGGTCTAAACTTGTTTACTCTTTGTATGTTTTTATTTTTTTTGCCACATAGCACTGGCAAGAGTTTGTACAAATTGACCTCTCTTCCTTGTTTCTTGTTGTGAAAATTGCAAATAAACTCCTGTGTGAGTCCTTGTGCTGGACTCTATGGAATGTGGCCAGCCAGGAGGAGGAGGTTTTTTGGGGGCCTGGGGTGGGGGGGGCTGTTTTGGAGTGATAGTTGCTCTTGGGTGATGGCTCTGGAGTTAATTGTATTTGCAAGCTTGAATCTCACCTGTGATTATTTTGTTTTGTTTTGTTTTGTGTCTTCTGTATTGTTACTTGATTTCCTCATATGCCAATGTATTTATAGGAATACTGGGTTTTGTAATATCTTGTCTTCCTTTTTTTTTTTTTTAATTAAGTTGGTGAGTCAGCGCTGGTTTTACCTTCAGTCTCCTGAATGGCAGGTCCCTGCAGCTGATAGTGTTTTATTTTGTTTTTGTTTTATTTTGTAATCACAACATAAGCTTGAATTTGGGCTTGTACTTGCATCTTTTGTATCTTGTACATTGGGTTATTTAGACATTGGGGCGTCCTGTTTGGTTTCATTAACGTGTGTCTACTTTGTGGATTAAGTAGACTTCCTTCATCAGCTATGGTATATTTTGGATTCTATAGTTTTATTCAGAATTGTGTTTAAATTGATGTTTTGCATTTTGACTTCATTTTACGTTAGTTTGAAGTAAGTTATTTAATTTTTTTTGAACTTCTGGAAATTTTGAACATTTTACTGTAATTTGTAATATAACTGCTGTGAAATACTTGAATAAAGATGACAAGAAAACACAGCTTTAGCTCCTTCAAAAATGTATTTAAAAGAAATGCTGCCTCCTGGCTGAAAACAGTCTTTTCCTTACTAGTCCTTCTTGGTTTTGCAGCTCAGATGTGACACTTTGGGATCTTGCTATTTAGTTATTTTGAGCAGTTTGGTCCTACTTCTGCTTTCAGTGTTTGTTCATTAGAGAAATGGCTTCTAATTAGAGTTTTTTTTTTTTTTTTTTAAGGAAATATTCTTTCCTTTCTGTTTATTCTATTTAGCAAAGTTGTTCTTACAACTTTGGATTTGCTTTTTGTTTTGCTTTTTTATAGAAGAACTCTTGAGGTGTAGGACATAGAACACCCCTGGACATTTCCCTCTTTTCCTTTCTGTGTACCTTAAGCTGCAGGGCTCCTGGGCAGAAGAATAGTTGAGGAAGGGGGTTGTAGTAACTTAACTTTATGTCTGACTCTAATTCCACTTTTATATGCAGCTTTGAAAACACAATTAGATATGAAATTTAATAGCTGTTATATAATAATGAAGCTGATTGCTGGGAGCCTGGGCTCAGCATGGGGGGGTGTGTTTTGACCTGAATGGCCTTGCAGGTACCAGCACCACACTTGGGTTTGCAGCCTGAATAAAGGAAGTAGAGGGTGAGGTCTTGTGTCTCTCTCTGTCTTTCAGGAGTGAGAATGGCCATGATAACAGAAAATAGATCCAGGTCTGATTTCTGGCAGTGGCTGTAAAAATAACCAGTCAAAAGAGACAAAATATTTGGGAACTGACAAAAGGATTCTTGTCAAGATACTTAGTGAATTTTGAGTGGTACTTCAAAAGCATGATTTAGTAAGAAATAGTTAGGGTGGGTGTTCCTAAAGCCTTAGTAGATGCTTGTGCAACATTCATATTTGTCAAGTGTTCACTGCTTAATGCTGCTTCCTTCTGCTGCTGGTTTATGCCTTGAATGTAGTTTTGAAATCCAATTTCCCATATTTCCTTAAATTTGCAGTGCTGCACATTCTCTGTTTCCTCCTTAAGCTCTTCAGGTAATTTATTTAAATAAATTAAAAATTAAATCCTTTTATTCTGTATCTTGGGTAGGATTTGGACTTGTAATATATGGGGTTTTAAGCCAGCGCTGCATGTGAATAAATTCTGCAAACTAAATCAGTAAACTTATGAACTGATTAATGAAGCCAAACACTTCATTTTTTTTTTCCTCCTCCTTTTCTGCTTCACTTGTGGTCATGTAACTATTATGTAAAAATGAGGGATTATAAACTTTAACACTAATTAATTCAACCTCATTCCATTTCTAGGTGAGTCATTTTTTTCCAGTGTGATCATTTGCATAGGAAGTGTATTTTGGTTGAACCCACTGCCAGTAGATGGTTGTGACTACTATGAAATTCCATTTATTTTAGAATTGCATTTGAGTTATGCTATACTGAGCCTTACTTCTATATCAGGAAAACTCCTTTCCCTTTAAAATTATGTTAAGCAGCTAAGATTTGAAATGGATTCATCACTTTTAGTGGAATGTTAGTGTGAACCTGGCCATTTGCATTGAGATTGGCTGGTCTGGAATGCTGATGTGGAAGAATGCTGCTTTCAAGGCTGAGGTGCAAAAGGTGATGTGGTGTTCAAAGGCTCCTCACATCCAGTTACAGGGCTGGGGCAGGCTGGGGGCAGAGGTTGTTTAAGCTCCACATTTGGGGTGTCAGTGATGCAGACCCAGGATGTGCTGACCAACAAAGTGGGATTGGTTCTGTTTTGCTGGACTGCTCTGGTGTGCTGGGTTTGCTTCTGTCCTCCGGCACTCTGGATTTTGGCAGAGTACATGTGAGAAATGCACAAATCCCTTGGATTGGGTGGAGCTCTCACACCATTTTGTCATCCTGGTTTTGTTATGGAAATGAGAAAATCCTTTTGCATTGATTTGTCCCATAACCCAGAGATGCTCAACTGTAAAAGTAGGAGTTTGTGGAAGATGATCTGTCCACTTTGGGACTGCATTGGGAGGAAGGAAAGACTTAAGGTCAAATTTCAAAAGGACTCCCTTTGAAATATTTATTCATCAAAGGCAGTGAAACAGAACATAGAGGATTAATTCATCCTAGGAATTATGTTAAATTTGGACTCAATTAGTTTTCTAAGAAGGAATCTTTCTGCTGTAGAAGGAAAAGAAAATAATGTTTTAGCTAAGAACCTATTTATGATCTCCAAAGCCCCAGCTACAGTTTTGTTGTAAAGATCTGGCATTGTCCTGCTGACTTTGTTGCACCTTGTAGAATCCTTTCTGTGTGGAGGCTGCCTGGAAGAACAGTGATACCTGATTTTGGTGATGGGGAAGGACAAATTGCTAATGCATTTAAGGTTTCTAATGAACATAATTCTGACATAAGTTTTGAAGTGATGCCCACTATTCTCTGTGACATTACAAAAGGTTTAGTGTGATAAAGCAAATGTAACATGGATAGTCACACATTGTATGTGACTACTAACATCAGTTTAGTAATAAATTACTGTTTTCTATAGACATTTGAAGTATCATAAATAAAAGCATGTAAGACTACGTTTTCATTAAGTACTGGAGATTTAACTGGTATAAAATTAATGTTTTACCTTTATACTGGAGTTAGAGTGCTCCAGAGTCTTGCTCTAAAATCTAAAGCGTGTCCAGCAGAAAAAAAAAAAAAGCTTTTTATTAAAAATAAAAATCTTCCTTTTCACAAGATTCAGGACAGCCACAAAAGCACAAGCTGAGCATAAATTTTACACTGTTAATCTTGTCAATGCATGAGAATAAATTTTGGAAATGGAAATGAGCTGACATCTAATGATGATTTTAATGTTCAGCAATTTGTTACAAAAATTTGGGTTTATTCACGGGGAATGATGCCAGCAGAAAACACTGGTTTGTTGAATCGGATGCTGTGGCACGTATGATTTAATCTCCTGCATGCCCAGGGCCTGCTGACATCTGAATGGCTTAACAGTGTTTTTGGGGAAGGCATTTAGTCTGCAGAGTACATCTGCCTGCTCTCTGAACTTTTCATGGAGTAGTTAAAACTCGTGGGTAGAAACACGTGCCTCATTCCTCATTTGTTTTGGTCCAGCTTCAACTTCCAGGCTCTGCTTCTTGTCTAAGGAGCAGATTCGTTTAGACTATTCATACCTGTTTTTTCCCCCCCATGAAGACACTAATGCACTGTGATCAAGTAGCCTCTCCATCTTTTTTTCTGAAGAACAAGCTTTTTATGGCTCTCACTGCATTTTCTCCAGCCTTTAAGTCAATTTTGTGGCTTTATTCTGCAGTAGGTCAATTTTTCAACATCTTCTAAAACATTTGTTCACAGAGGAGAAATTGATGTGATATTCCAGCATAGGTCCCACCAGTGCCATTTACAGAGGCAAAAATCACTGATTCCTATTCCCTGTCCCTCTTTTTGCACATCTAAAGATCAATTTAGGCCTTTTATACCATGAAATTGGGCTGGGAACTCTTGTTGTTTGACTCTTCTCAGACTTGCAGCTTTTCATGATGCAGTTCTCCATCCCAAATGGCAACATTCCCCATTCCCACCTCTCTGAGGTCCTGCTTAGCTTTATGAAGTTTTATGGGTCCCAGTCAGCCACAGGAGCCAGCACCATATCTGACTTGTTCAGGCCTCATTATCTTTCCCTCAGCTAATCTTTTCCACAGGTCTGTGAGTAGTGATTTATGTCAACATTTTCCTTCAAGAACTTTGGGAGAAGAGGATTCCCCCATTAGAAACACTCTGATAGTACCAAATTGAGAATTACTCGAGCAGATTAGATATTCCTCAATTAATCTGCCTTTTCTTAGCCCATTTAATATTTGCTGTCTGAATACTGTACCATGAGGAAGTTGAAGTATTTTGTCACATACTGTTGAAAATCTATTACCTTATCAATCAAATGTGTAATCCTGTCAGAGAATGAGATCAGCTTTGTGTGATACAGCCAATTTTCTGGAAAATCATTGTATTTCTTCTTATCCCTTTGATTCATGATCACTTTAGTTAGATACCATCTTTCCATTTTTACTTGGGCTTGATGTCAGGTGAATGCCCTGTAATTGCCCAGTCATTTCACTTGCCCTTTGATAACTGTCACATTATTGGCACTCTCTGAAATACCCCCATGTTATTAAAAATGAATGTCAGCAGGGCAGAGACTTTGTGGAGATGGCTCAGTGTTAGGTTACCTCTGGAATTAAAAACCCCTTATCCAATTGGGAAAGTCTAATATTCTCTCCAGGTAGTAAGCAGTTGGGATGTATTGCTCTCCATAGGGGGTACCACTTGTGAAGGAGTAAACAGAAATATGAGCCATTCCCGAGCTTACAGTCCCTTGCCACATTTCCAGTCTTAATTTTCCCCGGAAAGGCTGTATGTAGCTTTATGATAGAATCAGAGAATAAGGATTAGGAAGGGACCTTAAAGATCATCTAGTCCCAATCCCCTGCCATGGGCAGGGACACTTCCCACTAGACCAGGCTGCTCAAGGCCTTTTCCAACCTGACTTTGAACACTCCCAGAGTTGGGGCATCCTGTGCCAATGTCTCACCACCCTCGCAGGAAAGAATTTCTTCCCAATTGTAATTTAAATCTCCCTTCTTTCAGTTTGTACCCATTTCCCCTCATCCTATCACTGCAGTTCCTGTTGAAGAGTCCCTCCCTGGGTTCCCTGCAGACCCCTTTCAGTTACTGGAATGTTGCTGTGAGACGTCCTTGTAACCTCCAGGCTCAACAGCCTCAGCTTTCTCTGCCTGAAATGTTCCAATACATAAACTGGGAACTTGCAGAAAAGCTGGGCCTAAATTCAAAGAGGTAAAATTGAAATTGATGTAACAAGTAATGGAGCACTGCATTCACTGGATATTAAAATATCTAACTTACTAAAAGACTATTTCTTTTAATGGAAACAGCTACCAAAGTTCCAGTGGGTTTGGAAGTTTAGGCTTGCTTTGTGACAGCCGATTATTGTTTCTATGGTAGAGAGACTGATTCTGGTGGAGCATCAGGCTCAGGAGCATTTGGTGTGTCTCCTTCCCTGTTTAATTCCTTGATCCTTACTTGGATCCTTGCTGTCCACTAGCACAGGGACATTGCATTAGAAATTTCAGAGTTGCTTAAATTCACAAGGTGTGGAGAGGGATTGGCTCATTTCTACCTGTGAGACCTATTTTTTATTAACATGTATTGTTTTTAATGAGGTGAGATGCTGATGCTTCTGTAGGACTGTCACAGGTGACCTTGGGTAGGTGTCTCCTCTTTAGCCACAAAAATGTAGGAAAAAGTCACTGGTGCTGGACAACAGCAAAGGTTTGATACTGTATTTTGCCTGTATGAATCTTGCTGTGTAAGATCTGTGGTATGTATGAACTCCAGAGAAAGAAAGAACACTGCTCAAAACCAACAGATTATGAAATTAAAAACAGGAAGCCTTTCAAATCTTCATTGTACAGCTCATCGCTAGTGAAAAATTCAGAGGCAAATACGGCTTGATGGCACCACTGGAGCTTCCTTCTCCCAGGTAGTAACTGAGCCAAAACACTTAATTCTGTGCGTAAAGCTGCTGCCGACTGAAGTAGAATTTATTTAGATAAAGAAAATTGGAATTTATTACTCTGTAAGAAATCTGCTAGCTAAACAGGACTTCCTGAAAGTAGTGTGTGTTATCAAAAGAAAAAACACTGGTGACCAGCAAAGGGAGAGTTGTTTTTCATGGTAGTCTGCCACTCTGGTTTTTGTTTCCAGGCTTCCAGAGCTCGGCTGAGGAGCCCACGATGTCAGCTCTTGCTCTCATGAATTCTAACCTCAGTGAGTGTTTAATCATGCCTCAAACAGCTTGGCTTTTTGGAGGAAAAACGGTGTTTCTGTTCCGGTATTGCTGTCCAGCTTAATGTAATGAGTGATGGGAACACCGTGCCCGGGATGCATCCATCTGCTTCCCTCCAGACCATTTTCTTTCTGGCCTTTTCTGCAGTCTGAAGTTATCAGCCCTGAACACTTGCTGATGATGGGAACTTAGTGCTGCCTTCGGTACATGCAGCCATCTCTACCTCAGCTGAAAGCACGCTTCAGCTCCTGTTTTTGAGCTGACTTAAAACGGGAAAGAAGTCATTAAGTGGTGAGCTTAAGGGTCTCATCCAATTTAAAAGGCTTGTATTAGCATGACAAGTTAGAAATGTCCAAGCAGTACAGAGTCAGTGTCTTCTTACAGACCTGGCACAGGTTGCAGCTTGCCAAGTCCTGACTGCATATGCTGTGTGTAGTTTTATTTGATATTACATTACACCAAGTCACCTTTTTTCAGTGGGGATAGTGATGCAGTGTGAAGCTTTGGGATTTGTTCCCTTTTTCTCGGACAAATCCTTCACGAGAAGCTGGGAGGGTGGATAAGTACCTGAAGCCACTTGTGCCTGTTCCATCTCTGCTGATTAAACATGTTTGTGCTGGTGGAGCCGGGCGGGAGCAGCTGCTCTCCTGGCTAATCCCTGCAGCTGCAGAACGCGGGCGCTCCGTTTGTCTGGACTCCTCCAAGGGCAAGCTGGAGTGTACCCAGCGCTCTTAATTAGCTGCTGCAGTTACACTGTGCTAAGCTCAGCCTTAACACCTACCTGCAGTTAATTAAAAGATGGGGTTGCTGAGGTTTTATTAGTACTGTGTGTTTGCTGCTGGATGAAACAAGGGGAGAAAAGGGGGATGGCTTGTGTAAGTTGTCAGGGGTAGGTGATTACCTGAACACAGTGAACAGCCCCATTTGGAGACCACTCTCCTTCCCAGGTGAGCCAGGAGAGAGCCACACCAGCGAGCAAAAGAGTTTTTATTATCAGGCTGCTGCGCCAGCCTGTCCCCCTGAATTTCTTACAGCTTTTAAGAAGAAAAACCTCTGAGCAGGTATGTGCGCATGATTCATTTGGCAAAAGTGCTCAGCCAACTTCCCAGAGTGGAACTAAATAAATTTGCACATACAGGTAAAGTAAATAGTCTGTGTCTTGTTCATCCTACCAAGTATTATTGACTAGTGCTGAGTAAGAGATCCGTGCAGAGCCTTGATGAAACGTTGGCAACTTACCTCACAGCCTGGATTACTGCAGCATGGTTTGGTAATACTGAATTGCAAGGCTTTCAGTAATCTTCACAGGATGTTCAACCTCAGCCACTAAGCCTAAACTAGAATGTTTAAAAACTGCAGTTCACGCTCTTAAATACTCTGTAAGAACCAGAGACAATTTCAATAAATGCTAGGCTCTTCCTGTTAATGTGCAGAACAGAAATTACCTCCTCAGATCCGGCTGAAATGTTCCACTGTGGTGGTATTTGAGACCAGTTATATTTGGCTCATCTTTGTTCCAGATCCAGTTTTACAACTACCAGATGACACCCTAATGAAACATCAAAGAAGCCATGAACGGTTGCATGGAATTGCTCTCTGAACGATGTATCCAGTGAGGTACAGAGCTCCCACACTGGATATGAAGGAATTTTGACCATAGGGCAAATGCAGCTTTCATCTTTTAGACATTGCAGCAGCAGTGCAGCAGAAATTTTTGCTTTCATTTAAAAAAATAAAGTTAAAAACCTGTTTATCAGGGTTTCTTTTCATTTCCTAAACTATCCTGAGCCCTTCTGTTCTTTACTTACTAGTACGTTTGGGAAAAGGAACAATCTTTCTGAATAAAATCTAAAATTACTTTAAAGAGATTTTTTCTGAAATGAGAATGAAAGCAGTTTGGAAGCTTCTGCGTGTTTAAGTATTAGCAATAAATTTTTGAATTTGCAAGAGAAACTAGTTGGATGGAATGAGTACATTTTCATCCCTGGCTTGGTTGAAACATGAAGTCCCCATTTGTGCAGTGGTTTTTCTTGACCAATCATGACAAAATTAATCCAATCTGGATGCTGAATCTAGATCTATAAATATATTTATTATAATATAACAAGAACTTAACAGTAAACATAAACTATATACAATACCATTACAGATAACCCTGTTTTTAATATTATTCACAGAAATAGCCAGTTTTGTTCCAGTGTGAGAAATGAAGAAATAAGCTAAATTGGAAATGTCGAATGTGTTTCAGTCTTGTTGACAGGTAGCACCTCCTTTGGAGGTAGACACACACCAACACTAAAATTAGTCCTGCCCCAGGCAGTTAGAAACTTGTGCTCCAATCTTTAGGTTCACACTTGCACCCTGTTTGACATAAATACTTTAAATGACATACTAGTATATAATTTTGTTGTGCTTATTATTTTTCTTTTCTTTAAAGAATAAATAAAACAACTGCATAACAAAGGCTGGAACCTCACTGTAAAATGAGAGGCTTGAGTCGCCTTATAGCTTGACTCAGCTGACTCGAGCACATTTTCTTTAAATACTGCAAGATACAAATGTCTTTATTTTTTTAAATTTTATTTTATAAATGGTTATTAATAAAATAAGATGATTAGCTAACCATCTGCATTGATTTCCCCAAAGCTGTAGGCAGACCTCCCTCCATATAAAAAGGCTACTGTATTTGGTATGAAATTCAACTAGATATTGAATGCAACATCTCACCCACACCCTGTACAGGACCCTCCTTCTTGAATTACTGGTATGGCATTTGGGATTTGAGTCTGCAAAGGCAAGTATGGCAACTTTTTTCCCTCTACTTGGAAGGAAACCAGACAATCCTTAGCTTGGGGTTACTTCCTACTGGTGAATTTTAAGGTTCTTTCCCCTGCCCCCTCTGTGTTACCCGGTCCATCTCCCATTTTATGTATAAATTTATAAAGAATTTCCACATCACAATGCTCTCTGGATAGACAATATTTTAATATATATAAAAATATAACCCCTGTGCTGTGCATATACTTACAACTCTACATAGTAATAATTTGAAGTCTCTTACACTGGGCTTAAGTCTATGCATTTTTCTACCATGGGCTTTAAACTCATGTGTTTAAAATCTGAAAATAAGAAGTATAAGGCTTCCACACCTAGGAAAAGAACTTGAAAAATAAAGTAAAATAAAAAACTTCTCAGACTTTACATAAAAGATAGTGGCGAGTATCCCGAGGCAAGGAATTTTGGTTGAGAGCCAAAACCGAGTGCGTAGCCAGAGGAGGCATCTTCTGTGTTTGATGAGCATGTGGCAAACCCACGCTACGCTGTGCGCTTTACTGTGATTCTGGCCAGAAGTGAAGAGTGGGTTTACCAGGAGAATGCCTCTGCAATCCAAACAGTTTCCATTTTTCACGGCGGGAATCGAGCACTGCCAAGTGAATCAGCAGAAACCCAGAGGAAAAGGTTCAGAAGCGCCCCCACCCCCTGGCATGGGCACAGCCTCATGTGCCCCCATGAGAATTACCAGGAGCAGAAACTCATCCAGCCCAACAGACCTTTTGTTTTCATCATTTTGCATGGAATTTATTACCATTGGCTATTCTTCTTCTCCCCAATCCCCACCTCACCCTGTTTTTGGGCTCTTCTCTAGAGAACTGAAATATTTGTTTGATCTGATGGAAGACTGACATCAGCGTAAGCCATCTGTCACACAAGATCTCTCTCAGTCATTGGTATTGAAAAGCATGTATTAGAAACAAATGTAGGAATCAAAGTGGTAAGGACACTTTGACCTTTCAAATAGATTGATGCCTAAAGTGTAATAGTAAAACTAATCTGCATGGTTATTTCAAGAATCAAGCTTGAGCTCTAAAGTAAAATGCAGATTATTGTTTTCCTCTCTTCCCCAGCTTAAAAAATATGAGAAATTCTATTGCACCTGGGTTGACCAAAAGCCGATGTCCAGAACAAGTGCCACTATAACATCTAGTGACACCCTTGCATTATTAAGTTACAATATCTTACATAGCACGGAGCTCTCTGCTCCTTGTTCACCAAAAGGTGAGGATGATTTTTCTACATTCAATGTAGACACTATTCAAGACTTTAGAGCAATATGTTCACTGGCTGGCTTTGCTGCTTTTGTTCCTTAAGTAATAATATTCCTCTTGCCTGCTTCCAGCAGGCACAAACAGTCTTCCATCCAACTCCTGGGGAACATCAGCCGCTCTGAATGTACTTCTTGATTGCTACGCAGCCGTGTCGGAAAACGGGGCAGGGCATATTTGGTAGAAGTGTCCACGTATTTGTTTTAGGGTCGTAGGCTTCCATGTTTCCCAGGGCAGGTCCTTCGCTGCTGACAATCCCACCAGTAGCATAGATTTTTCCATCTAGAACCACAGCACTGTGTTTACAAAAAAAAAAAAAATTAGTTTGAGTTAGGTGTCTTACTGAGCAATTTTCTTTTTAGGCTTAAAACAAACCCAGTCTTTTATAGCAATGGGTAAACAATGAATACACTTTTTGTTCTTATCTGTATAAAGCTATGTGAGCATTTCTCTTCTCTCTCCCTTTCTCTCCCCAAAATTAATCCTTTTTGTGTTCCTGCCAGGTAGGTAACTGTTGTCTCTAATGTAAACAACAGATAAAAGTCCAAGTAAGATGTTTCTCCAGCCCACACATGTGGGATCTGCAGCAAAAGCAGTAGGGTGGTGTGTCCCTCTAATGCTTTGCACGTGCAAAGCCAATCTAAGCAATTTGGGGTTTCCACCATCTCAGGTGGAATAAGCTCTTTCTTCGAAAAGGAGAGGGGGGAAATTTCAAAGTATGTTCTGTTGCTTCAGCTGCATCCATGGTTGTGCCCTGGCATGGGGGCCTGGAGTTCCTGCTGACTTTGTCCTTGTGCACCCCAGAGTTGTCCTTGGGAAGGTGGATCTGGGGCACACAGATCTGATGGTCAGGGCTGTGCAGCTGAGGGAATGACAGGGCAGCTCTTTGTTAGCATCTAAAGAAGATGAAAAACCTTACTGCTTTCCTAAAGTGTTTGACTTCAGATACCTTGTGTAAATCAAGAATAATGGGGCTGGGCTGGTGCCATGGTCCACAGGCTCCTGGTAAGAGAGAATTGCATGGGAGTGGAAGGTATTTGAAAGAAAACTTGCCTCTTGGTCTCATCTCTCCCTCTTCCTTCCACTTTATGCCTTGGCCTCTTGACCAGTGGTGCACATGGCAGGACACTGCTTTGGGCTGGTGAAGATGGGGCTGGGGTGCCATGTGTGCGTTTGGAAATGGCAGAGCATGGCAGAGGCATCTGGGTGGGAAAAGCCAATGCAGGACCTGCCATGTGCTCCATGCTGCCTCCCCACTGCATGGGGGGGAACCCAAAATTGGGGTTGTCTGCTTTTCATATGCCAGGAAGCCCAAATTTGCATTCCAAGTTGATTTAAAGGTGTTGTTAATCTGGATGGGGTTGATGATGGCTTTTCTGGTGGCTGGGTCCATTTGGAGAGCAGCTGATGGATGAATGATTGTGTTGGGAAGGAAAAGGGAGAGCTGGAGAGTATGCTCCTGCCAAAGGATAGCAGGGAGAACAGGAGGGATGGAAAGATGAGAAATTAATTGCAACCAAGACGGTGGCCTAGATCTAACAAGGTGAAAAAGTGTAGTAATCCTCTAGGCTTGGTAAAAGCAAAATAATTTTGTCTGGCTAATTTTGAAGTAGTGGGAAGAGGAAAGTTAAAAAGTGATAAAGGCAAATGCCACAGAACGCTGGAAGACACAGGATGAACTGAGACTAAAATGGCACCGACAATGCCACGTGCTTCTGAAGAACACAAGACTCTGATGTCCTTGTGGAGAAGCAGAGCCTGAGGTTAAAAATAAACTCACAATGACAACAGTGAGGACTCAAATAAGCCTAGTCCCTGGGTACTGCCAGGAAATAGGAAATAATGAGAATCTTGTCAAAATAACTGTTAATCTGAAAGGAGGAGGAAGGAGAGAGAGACTTGAAACACTTGATTAGAGCCTATCCACAAATCAGCAGGGCTGGATGATGCATAGCCCAGGCTCCTGAGGGAGTTTGCTAATGAACTTACTGAACCACGAGTAATTATTTTTCAAACGTCAGGGAGAAATGGGGGAGAAGAAGGACTTGAGTAAAGCAAGCGACATCCTGAAAGATGGCTTTGAAAGAGAAGGAGCCACCTCCAAAGGAGCCAGAGCTGGTGGCAGAGGCACTGCCTGGCAGGAACTCCTGCCAAGGCTCAGTCCCTATGCCCAGCAGGAGGTAGCAGGTAGCAGGACCAGCCCACCCAGTAAATCACACAAATGTGCTTATTAAACCACAGTTTTGGACTTAGGATATTTGCTGAGAGGTGGAAAGCCCATTTCTGGACAGGACTATTTAGGCAGGCTGGGAATTACAGCTTGCAAAATCTGGCTTGAGGAGGAGGAAATATTGCCCTACCCCAGGCTCCTGATGTGGTGGAGGGGCTGCTGAAATGAGCAGAATTGAGAGTTGAGAGATGAGGCCTTTGGGAAGTGGCTGCTGTTTTGTTTCACTATTTTTTATTTTTCCCTGGACTGTGAAGTTGAAAACAATGGAAGCTTACTTGTTTGGGATATGGTTTGGGATGTGGAAGAAGACCTAATGTCAGAGATGGACTGTGGTACAAAGCAACTCTGCTGCCTTGGTTCTCTAATGAAATGCTGATTATTTATTAAAACAGTACTTCTACACAATGCTTGATGTAAAAAAAGGAAATAAAAATTAAATGAGTTATCAGTTTTGTTGGGTTAAGTGGGGAAAAATGAAACAAACTCCAAAAGGTGTCCAAAAAAGATCTGTCTGAAGAACTATCAATAATGGGCAATTAAAACAAATATTAGTGTGGAGCACGGAGCCCAAGGCTGGTTCCATCAGTGCTGATGATCAAGGTCTGCTGCCCATGAATGATCTTATTTTTAATTTACTGGTGTGGACATGCTGGTGTAGATTGCAGCACCTCACACCAATACAGATCTCAGTCACCACTGATATACAGGGCTGGTCTACCACTCACTGCTCATTAACTGATGGAATTCCTCTGCATGGAGCTTTTAGTCTTGATGGGAAGAATGGAATGACCAGAGGGAAGACTCTACAGATGACCACAGGAACAGGAGCCAAGCAGCCACCAGCCCTTCCTTGCTGGCTCTGTGCTGCACAGCTGGAATCTGGCCTTAAGTATTCCCTTGTTAGGGAATCTGTCTCAGGTTAGGTCTCTAAACAGGGACATGGGTGCTTTACAAATTCTTGTGTCACATCTTAGCCAGCCACATTCCTCCTAGTGAAATCTTTTTTTTGTGGCACATTTAGCAGGAACTACTCTGAGCCAGAGCTGCTGCCACTGCAGAGCACTGAGCAGCCAAGGAAACCTTCCCAAAACGATCTGGGTCTGGGCTCCTCCCCAGCCCATGCTCTGGATTTGGGGTTACAGCGAGTGGGCAAGTGCTGCCCTTGTTCTCTGGAACCTGGGCTACAGCCCTGGAAATAATTCCTTCCCAGTGCCTGGGACAAGCAGCTCAATCCTGTACCTTCCCATCACGGTGCTGATGCATTGGGGAAGAAATGGATGCTGAATTCCACCCTCTGGAAGACTGCATGAATTTTAAATGGTGATTCTGCTCTCTCCGTCTGCAATTCCTGTAGATAAGACTGGCATAATGCTTAGCTTGTGAGTCATGCCTGAGGTTTAGCAAAGCAGTGAGCTGCTCCTGCCATGAATAAATAGTTCACAGTTCTGAGCACACAGTGGGTCCTCATATGTACAGGGAACTTTGGAGACATTCAGGCATCTCTGGAGCTAAAGTAGCAGGTAGGTGCTTAAGATAATTAGGAATTTAATCCTAAATTGCTGCTACTTTGTAATATTAGGGCAATCACTGCTAATTTCTGGGATCTTAGGGAACAGAAAACTCAAGTGGGTTCTAAAATCTTAAGTGAGTGGAAAGGAGTATGCTCATTGCTCTTTCTTCTTTACTGTGACAATATTTCGTTTCTCCCCTCCCTTCCATCCCATCAGCTGTAAAAACATCGTTACCAAGGCTGACATACAAAGAAAGAAATAATTACAATAATTAGGATGCGAGTTTATTGCTTGGTGCCATTAATCCTGAGAGATAAAATGATTACAGGCTGTCAGAGCCTGGGAAGGAAGGAAAGAAGCTTTGTGCCAGAGAGCCTTGCTGCAGGGACACAGACCCTGGTGGCTTTGGGGCAGTGACTTCCCTGGCTGTGGAGCAGCCAGACCTCCACCTCTCCAGCAGAATGTCTGGGGAGAAGGTAATGGGCATCCAAATGCAGATCACTTCAGCCACTCCTTCAAAAAAATGAGTTTCAGCCAATTATTACCATGCAGGCTAATGAATGACCCAGCTTTCTACTCTGCAGGTAATTACTGCTGCTCACTAGAGAGGCTTCTCCTGCCCTATGACTGATTCTCCTGAGATGCCTGGGCATCCTTCATTCCCCAAGCAATGCTCAGGGTCAGAGGATCACGCTGTGACTGTCCCCTGACACTGCCATGGCACTTCTGATCCATCTGCTGACCTCCATGAAGCTCTGGATCACACTCCCAGGAAAATTCCAATGAGGCTGAGGTGTGCCAAGGGCTGCTGGGAATCTGACTATCCATGACTGGTGTGCTTGTGTAATCTAAACACTCTTTACATCTCTCCCCTGCCTAACCATCTTTCAGTCCTTGCCCAGGCTGAGCAAATGGCAGGGAAGGCCCCTCTCTGACAGCTGCCTGTTAAAGGACTTGATGGGCAAACTGAATCACTGAACCAAAAAATCAAAGAACATCCCAGGCAGGAAGGGACCTTGAAACATCACCTGGTCCAACCTTTTGTGGGAAAGGGACACCAGATGAGATTATCTTGCATCCTGTCGAATCACATCCTGAAAACCTTTGGTGATGGGAATTCCACCACATCCCTGGGGAGGTTGTTCCAGTGAATGGCTGATCTCACAGGGAAAAACTCTTACATCACGATGAAGCCTCTCTTTGTGCAGCTTGTACCTGTTGCCCTATTTTCTTCTCCCATGTCTCCTTCTCAAGAGAGAGCTTCTGTCCTCCTTGTAGCTGCTCTTTGCATGCTGGAATACTCTGTGATGGTCCCCTGAGCTGTATCCTGGAGCTTTTATCCAGGGAGAAAAGACCCAACTCTTTCAGTCTCCTCTCATCAGGCCGGGTCTCTAGCACTTTGGTCATCTCCAAGAGCCTCCTCTGGACCCTCTCCAGTCTATCTGTGTCTCTTTTGAACTGTGGGAACCAGAAGTGCTGCCTGACAAGAGCTGAGTAGAGTGAGAAGATGAAACTCCTGATGGGCAGCAAGATTTGGAAATGGAGGATGTCACAGTTTTTTTTTCTGTATGTGTGAGAGGTGAAAGGCTGGGTGCTCTTGCTCCAGCACTTTTCTCTCCCAATAACATGCTGGACATACCATCAAGCAGTGGGACTACAAGAAATGTTAATTTTATTACTGCTTTAAAAATTCCTAAAGTCCGAAAGATCACATCAGCCTCATCAGGAAATGTTAACACATAAGTTTTCAAAATTCTCTCTTGTAACTCTCAGGGTTGCAAAAGATTTGGATTGGGCTGAATCAGTGTATTGTTTTGACTGTCTGAAGCTTAGTATCTTCTGAGGCCTCAAACAATGTTCTTCTCTGTCCTCATTTCTAGGTATGCATGCAGAAGCAAAAATTTATTTGGAGCAGTTTAATGAACTTTATTGAGTATTATCAGTTAGGCTGACACAGGATTTGCCTAAAGGAAGGGGGGGAAGAAATCCCTGGATTTATTAATGGATGAATTTCCTTCCCACCCTAAGGTTTCTTGAGGGTTTTACTGGAGGTGGAACTGAATGATGCTGGTGGGATTCTTGGGGTTGTCCTGTGCAGGGACAGGAGTTGGACTTGAAGATCCTGACACATCCCTTCCAACTCAGGATATTCTGTAATTCCAGGATGCTCCTCAAGTGGATGGAGCTGGTGCTAGGACCAGGGAAGCCTCCAGGGCCTCAGCCCCTGCAGGGTGTTGCTCTGGGCAGTGCCAGGCAGAGCTCCAAGTGCCCCACAAGCTTTCTTTTAAACCTTTCTGAGACACCTGCAGGTGGTTTGCAGTGCTGGAGCAAAAGGCATTGCTGGGCTGTGTCCGTGGGTGGTGGCAGTCTGGGAGCCAGAGCTCTGTGCCCCGTTTGGTGGCAGTGCTGACAGCCCCTGCCCCCAGCCAGGCTGTTGTGTCACACAAGGCTGGAGCTCGGGTGTTCGTGTCACGCTGCCAGGAGTGTCATCTTTACAATGAGATGGATAAGTGAGGGTCCAGATTAGTCATGGTCAATTAGGAGGATATCATGCCCCTTCCTGGAGCAGGATTATTAGTGTGGGTGTTTTGGCCAAGCTCCAGTTACATTCTCCCCTACTCTGTGAGCACTTTCCCTTGCTAATGATCCCAAACCATCACGTGGCATCATTACTTGTTGCTGAAAACCAGCAGTATTTTACTCCAAAGTCCACAGCACATCAGTAATGGCCTGAGAGCTCTGTCTGTATCAGTTATGCTTTAATGCCCACCACAGTCCTTCATGTCATCAGCTCCTACAGAAATTACTGCCAGTGGTGTGGTGCAGCAGTTCTCACTGCTGTCTGTGGAGCACAGCCCCACACACACACGTTTCCTTCCAGATAGGCTGGAAGGTTTTGGTTTTCCCTTCTGGACTACAAACACCTCCAGCTGCAAATGCTGCCACCTGAACACATCAACCTTTGTGTCTGTAGGTTCAGGAAGCACATGGCCATTAAGGAAACCTGGGAATATCCATCCAAACAAGCTGTGCTCCAATCCCTTCCAGTGCCTGGAGTCACCATGAGCTTTGCAAGGTAGAAAGGAGCCAGCCTGGGGAGGCTGTAGTGGGTGCTGTAGGTCAGCAATGCCTGGCAGGTCAGTACAGGAGGCACCATGCTTTGCTGTGTAAAAACAAGGCTTTCCTTGAAAAGAAAAGGTGGAGAGAGAGTGTGTGTGTAAAATGATCCCCAAACTGACCCTGATTTTGTGCTGTTCAGCCTGAGTCAAGGTTTTATTAAAGATTTCCATTCAGCAGAACCATCTAATAAATCTTACTGGTTAGCAGGCAGAGGAGGAGGAAGAAAATGCTTTTCTGGTGTCTGTTGGGAATTGCTGGTACTAAATTAGCTTCTCTGGAATTATTGCTGGCACCACCATGCTGCTGCTGTTGCCCCGTGGAGGCTCTCTGTAGCACAAGCCTGTCTGCACGCTGCTTGCATCCTAAGCAAGCAGAATATGGAATTTTTAATCATGCACAGGAACGCATTTGGTATTCTTTTCACTTGTGGAAAAATAAACCCTTGAAGGGCACTGCAGGAAGGGAGAACTGCCTGCAAAGGGAGGCCTTGCCACGCTGAAGGGGAGGGATATCTGCAAGTCTTTTTGGAGGGAGGTGTCTGGCAGAGGTGTCATCATCTCATCCTGGCTTTTCATTCCTGTTGGCTGCTGTCCATCATCTCAAGATCCTGCAAATAAACAGGGGCTCCCAAACCGAGACAGGGTGTGTGGCAAAAAGCTCACAGCTGCCTGATGTTTGGGAAATGTCAAATATTTCCCTCACCTGTTGTGTGGAAGGTGTTCAATCTCAGTGATTTTTAAATTGTTTCATGCATATTATATAGCTATTTTCTCATTTAGCACCATCTTTGAAAGGGTTAATTCTACATCAGCTTGAATTTCTTATTGACTTCCATCAGGCTGGGCTTAATCTGAAAATGATCCTCAATTTGCTCTTCTGTTGATTGTGAGCTGGAGACCCGAACCATTTATTTTTCATTTTTCATTAAAAGTAATTTAACTTGATATTAAAACCATTTAAATGGACCTTTAATTTTTCACAGGCAGGGAATGTCACACACATTTCTTTTCCCTCTGCTCCAGGCTATCATGCTCCCTCATCACTAACATGTAGAAACAAAGCAGATAAAAATAAAAGTGATGCAGTCAAGATTTTTCCCAGCAAATTCAGTATTGAGTGATTCCTGGTGAGAGGAGATCAATAGCATGCAGTTAATTTTTAAGTTGTTTATGTTGCTGCTTTTAAACCATGCTTTTTGTGATCCATGCTAATGAGTGGAATGAGGAATTTATAGATTCATGGGCTAAGGTCAGAAGGGACCTTTGTGCTTAGTTAATCTGAGCTTGTGTATGTGCAGGTCATGGACATTTCCCCAGGCAGCATCTCTCCTGGAAATGTATCTAATCTCCTCTTAAAAACAGCGAGTGTTGGTGACTTCACCCCCTCCCTTGCTGCTTCTCTGTTTAATTATCCTTGCTGTTGGAAAAGTGCTTCACTTCAAGGCCAAGATGTGTAACTTGACTTTCCAGGCCTTGTAACCCGCTACGCCTGTGTCTGTGGGACTGAAAGCTTCTCCATTTGCTCCCAGTGATCAACTCACATCTCAGCCTTTCTTTGATAAACTCGTGTCAAAGGTTTGATTTGTAATCTGGGGTCACTTTGGCAGCTTCCCTTTGAACTTCTGCTGACATTCTCACATGCTGATGCAGGACCCAGGACCTGCACTAGCTCTATCCAGCTTCAGCTTGTTTTCATTTTGGTGTTGGGGCTTGTTTTATGTCTCCAATATTGCACTGACCTTTAATCCAGAGCACTGTGATGCGAGCTCATGTTGTGCTGCTCTGAGTGATCTCCTCTATGTCCTCCTCTGAGAGCCTGGCTTTCTTAGGGAGCAGGGCTGCTATGAGTGTGCTTCCTCCATGTCTTACTTTGTATTTAAAATACCACTGCTGGCTTGAGACAGTTCAGCTGAGATATTCAGGGAACTGATAAAATAGTTCCTTCTGTAACATTTTGTACTCAGTAAGTGTTAAGCCCCCTGCAGCCTTTATCAGGAGAGATTTTCTATTACCTGGATTGTTGATAGATGTATTAAATAGCATTGAAGAAGAAGAAGAAATGCTTGCTACCAGTGGCCTTGCTCCATGATATCTTCTCATTAACAACTACATTTTGAGATCTGTCAGTGAAGCAGATTTAATCTCCCTGCCATGTGCCTTGTTAATTCCATATAATGCCAGCCAAATACCTTGGAGAAATTGCAGTATATTACAGCTTCTCAGTTGTCTTTAGCAGCCAGGCGTGTTGTATTACAAACCAAAACAAAGAACCAGGCTTCCCACACCTTTGGTGGACTTGGCAGTGTCAAGTTTATGGCTGGATTCAAGGACCTTAGAGCTTTTTTCAAACCTAAATGATTCTATCACAACAGGGTGGTTTAACAAGCCTCATTTTCCAGAAAAGTGCATTGATTGATCTTCATTATTTTATTAGCATCTAGTTATTTGTTGATGAAATCCCAAATTAACCACTCTGGTATTTTGCAGAGGACCAACACGAGGCTGTGAGACCACTTACCTCGATGCTGGTACTTTGCAAAATTAATTGCTGCATTGAAATTCTCCTTTTCACCTTTTCAAAATATGGAAAACACTTTAGCAGTGCCCTGATCCATTCTCAACTTGAAAAGTTATTAAAAATCAACATTAGTGGTTCAATCAGCTTCTCAACAAAGTCTCTAAAGACACCTGTGTCTAAGACAGCTGGGTTGCTGGATCTGAGAATATACAGAGTTCCCATCTTTCCTTGCTGCCAATAGTGACTGCTTCTGGTTCCTCACAGCAGAACACAGAACCAAACCTCCTCGTACCCTTCCAAATACAGATGAGAAACACACACCCATGTGGTCTGTATTTTACTTTGCTACCTCATCAGTCTCATCAGCAGTGGTCTTATAACTGATTCAAATTACAAATTTGATCCCTCAAGTTTTTATTTACCTTTCTTTTTACTCCCATCAGCCCCCAGCACTCCCTCACCCTCCTGTAGCAGCAGCAGGTTTTTAACCTATTTGTTACTGCTGATTTCCATCTTCCCTATTTCCATACACACAGATTTATTTAGGTTTTGTCACAGCTTTACATGTCTTTAGGCTGACATATTTTTCCTTGACTGTTTCCCAGTGCATTCAAGAATCTTTGAAACGGTGCCTTTCTTGCTCCCAATTTTATGTCTTTTTTTGGTGACCATTCCACTATAAATGTAAGTTTCCTGTCCACTGTTGCTTTAGGCATTAGAAAAAATGCCATCTTAAAGTTTGAAGTTACTTTTTAAGGATGGGTGGCAAATTCTACTTAAACAAAGCCAGTTATTATGGTGCCTGAGCACTAGGGAATATTTAGGTCACCAGTTCACTTTCCTTGGTCGTTCTGTTCTGCAGGGTGCAGAGCAAAGCATCCCTTCATGTTAAAAACCTTGGCAAGTTTTCAGGTGAGGTGCTCAGCCAACAGCTGAAATCTGCCATGCAATTTCTCTTGTATATTTAACAGATTCTTGTTACTTCTTACAAACCTAAGATGTTCAAAAAGCAGCTCATCCCTCTCCATGATGGATGGGAAGATGCAGGAACATATCAAATGTCCAAGTCCCTCAGGTTTAATTTCACAGCTTAGGGCTCTAATCCTGAGAGGTGTTGTACCCATTATTTCTGGTTTTCAGGAGAAAAATATCATTATATGCTGCCTGAGCACTGCAGTCCTCTTTCTGCTTTGCCTCCTGCTGGAGTGGAGGGGCTAGGAGGATGTGTCCTTAGAGCAGGGACCAGGGCATGGAGCTGGCTCAGGACAGAGCTGGTGCTCTTACCCCTCTGCTGGCAGCAATATCTGCTCCAGCAGCCAAGAGAGGATGCCCCTTAAATTAATAAAAGGAAGGGGAAAAAAAGTGAAAATGGGGAAAAAAGTCAGGAAAAAAGAGAAAAACTGAGCATGATTTTTTAAAAGGCATTTTCTCATCTGCATCGAAGTGAAAGGCTAAATCCAAGTTAAAACATGGAGGTGTTGGCCAACAGTGGGATGGGGCCCAGGGACACCCCTGGAGCAAGGTGCAGCTGGCTGAATATTTGGAAGATGTGGGCCTTGCTGCTGCCCCAGCCAGTGTTTGCTGGGACAGTGCCTGACACATCCCCTCCACCCTGGCTTGGCTCAGTGCCTCAGGGTGCTGCTGCTGCATCAGACATGGATAACAAACCCTCACCTGGTGCCTGTGGCAGTGTCTAGAGACCAGCTATGGCTTTTCCAGGGAAACAGCAGCTCAGCCCTACCCCAGCACGGGAATCTGTGCTGTGAAGGGCTGCCTGTGCACAGCCCAAAACAAGCCTGTCTTTCAGCAGCAGCCATATAAAACTATTTAAAAGGCCTTTAAGTGCTGCCAGTACCTGCAATGGCTGCCAAGTTTTATTTTTGTCAGACAATTTGTGAAATGTGTTCAACTTGTGACCACAATCAGGGAAACAAGCCCGAAAAGCAATCAAAAACACCTAATAAATAATAGTAATTAATACTGGTGTGTGGTGCTTACTCAGTATTCTTTTTCTTTCAAGGATCTTTTAGCTGGTTAGCAACAATGTTCCGCATTATGGTGGTCTCTCCTACAGAGGGTATTTATCATCCTCCAGTTGCACATGGCAAACTGAGAACAGCATTCCTGTAATCACTGGAGGAGCCCAGCACACATCCCTTCCCGTGATCCATCGTGCCTGAACGTGAGGAGACACGTGAACCATAACAGACTGCTGAATGTACATTTTGGGAAATGCTGTGTTCCTGAGCATGTGCAGAAAAAGAGATGAGGAAAACCCCCAAATGGTTCACACCTCCCTTCCCCTCTCCCCTTCACTTGTAGTAGCTCATTTATCAACAGAAAATGTTAAGGCACCGGTAATTCCATTTTAATGTTTTTTTCTCACCTGCAGAACTGCCTGGAGTGGTTCATGTTGGGACCTGCTTTAATATTGCCTTTCTCTGGGTCATAGATGGTGGTTGCTCGTGCATAAGCTCCTCCAAGAATAAAGATGAACCCATTGAGAGTGACTGCAGGAGCATATTTGTTATCTGTCAATGGAAAGCAACACTGAGATCAGTTTTAGGCTCAGGTTTGGAGACTGTTTTTTTATTTATACATTCCCCTTATTTATAGATAAGTCACGTTTCTCTAAACCTCCAAGGCTAGGGAAAGAAAAATGAGGAAACCTTTCCTGGTTTTGCTCTCCTCTCTCCAAGTTCTCAAAGGCACTTTTAAAGTTCATCACTTCTTCATCCCCCAGTATGTGCCTCCCTCTAAACTGGTAAAGAACAATTATCTTCTCCTGAAGCCTAATGGAGTCACCATGAAAGTTCCACAGTAACATACAAAATGAAGATGTCAAATTGTTTCAGAATTTTGAATTGCTGAAATTTTTTGCTCAGATGCTTCACATACTTGTGCAGCAGCTAAGTATAGCAGAAACCCACAGCACAGAGACCCCCTTAATAATATCCAATAGTTGATACTCTTTTATATTATGCTTTTGCTTGTGGGAAGGTCACCCATGCATTTCCAGAAGATTTTCTGAGATCTGATTTCTTTCTCACCTTTATCTGTCTCATAAATTCACCTGCATTTTTATTTTCAGATGTGTATGTATCTCCAAGCAGTCCTGTAATTTAGCAACAAACTGTGTGAGGTTGGGAGTTTGAAATTAAGCAAATCTCTCATTCTGAGTCAAGTTCAATCAGATTTTCTGAGGGCACTTTACAATTCTTGTTAGCTGTGGCTTTATTAGAAATATTAGTAAAACTAATCATAAATTATTGAATAAAATAATTCTAATCTAATTAGTTGGCTTGTCCCTTATGCTGCTAGCATGCCATATGCACATTATTAAATATGAGTCAGTTGGGCTGAAATTCCTCATGATGATGTCTGTCTTGATGAGATACAGTTTTTTAATCAACATTTCCGTGAAACCAATCAGCAGTGTCTGGGAACAAAAGATGGGGAAATACGGTGTTTTGAGTTAAAATAAGCCTCACAAGCAGTTCTCTAAGAGGCAGGTGGCTTAGCCCTTTGGGGTCTGAAATGCATGTTTTCTGGGAAGCCATCCTGGGGTCAGGGAACACATATGAATTCTCCATTTGTAGCTATAAGTTAAAGCCTTTCCAAAATCTGCATTTCCATATGCTCAGGAAAGGTTGATCCCCCTGCATGTCCAACAGGGAATCAGACTGGACACAGTCCTGCTGGTTTCAGCTCCTGCAACCTCCTCCCAAGGGGACCTGTGGGCAGAAGCTGGAGGGCAGGTGAGATACCAGCCTTACTGCGCTCTTACATCTCTGATACCAGCCTCTCCATAACACCAAAGGGGTTTATATGTTCCTCCCTAATCTACAACATTATGACTGTGTCCTTTTAGGAACACAGAAAAGGATGGGCTTAAACCAGATCTGGCAGCTTCATTTTGGGATTTGCTTACCTCTTGCATGGTGTGTTGTAACCCTGAGGTTCTTGTAAAACTACCTTATTCCATTAAATATTTAACAGCAATTTAATTTGACAGGAGTTAAGCAAAAGCTGATGAACATCTCCAGAAGAGAGATAACCTCCTTAATTGAGGTTTCAACTGGTAAAACGAGAATGAAAAGAATGTTTTTGTGCTGTCTGCTTCTGTCCCAGCACAGCCATGGCATGGTCTGGCTCAGTTCACCCCACCCCACAGTGGCACGAGCCCAGGGGGACCCACAGGGGTGAAGTACCCAGCAGGCAAACAGACAGAGCCCATGTGATGGGTTAAAGCTGAGCTCCTACTACGCTGAGTATCTACAGGCATATGTCAAAAAACCACGGCTGTATTAGGAAAATGTCACTGATCCTTGGGAACAGATGGGAAGAAACTAATTCATCCAGAAAATAGAACAAGGAGTATTCAGTTTCTTCGCGGTGCCACTAAGCCACTGTAATTCATCAGAAAGGCTTATCTGTCCTAACAACCCGGCTCGCATCCCTTTCCAAATCAGACTTGCATATGTGACATTTTTTCCACTTAAAAGACACTCACCAGAAATTTTCCATATTTAATTATCATATCTTCTTGGTTTTTGTTTTTTTTTTCCTCTGACTAGCACTGTTTTGCAGGAGAATGAAACTCTTACATTAAAAAAAAAACCCTCCCAAATCTCACAGGGAAATTATTTGGGGCTCTCCCACAGCAGAAACAGTGACTTCTCAGGGGACTGAATCACTGACTTCACATTTCTTTTTGTTAGAGAATGAGAGGGAAACCCCTTGGGTATTTTTGTAGTGACTTTTTTTCTCCCCTTTTTGAATAGGCAGACAATCTGATATTCTTTTTTTCCTTTTTTTTCAGAGGCAATCATGTTTGATTCTCAATTTTTCAATACACCTACTATCTGTTGTCTTTTTATTGCTTTTGTCTTTAGCTATAATTTCATAATTTCATAAATTGGTATCATGCAAGACTGAGACATAGAAACAGAAAAATCCTTGCTGCTTCTTTCAGCAAGGGAGTTTTTCACAAAAAGTCTCTTGTTCCCAATGAAGATATGGCAAAAAGACATGAGGGACACCCCTCATGTGTGAAACAGGTAGAGAGGAAGCAGTGTTTTGGTTTATTTTTTTGTTTTATTACCAAGGGGACAGAAATTGTTCATGGATACTGGGATTTTGGAAACCTCAAGTCATCATTCCTGATACTTAGATGTGGATGACCACCTTCAATCTTTAACCTCACTTCACCTCAGGTGCAACCTTCCTGTGCTGGTGTCTTTTTCAGGGCTTGGTATGCTCATGCAAACTCCAGTTTCTGTCACTGTTTGAAGTCCTTAACATGGTCCCAGTGCAAGGCAGCTTGTGAGGAGCCTAGTTTTGCAGAAGCATGTTCTGGATGGGCTTTTTGGTCAATGTGCAGCAAGCTGGAGAGGAGATGGACAAAGCTACTGGGTGTGAACATGAGTTCTGTGTCAGAGGCTTCTGTGGGATATAGTAGGGCCACTGAGTATTTCAAAAGGCTGCCGGAGAAAAGGAAGGGAGGGGAGAGGAAGCATGGAAACAGAGAAGCAGCCTCCTTTCCCCTCCAGAGTCTTAAGTGTTGAGGCTGCTGGATATAATAATCCATTTCAGGTTGGAAAATCTTAAATGGGATTTGTCCAGGTCAGCAAACAGACTTGAGATTAGAAGGCAGAATAAATGTAAATGAAATAATACATAAAGGGTAATATTTCCTCCAAGTGGATAACATGGTAACACCCCTCTCCTTTTCTGTTGCTACAGGAAGATAAGCCAGTAGTTCTATTCTGTGTCAGGCCACTGGAGGAAGGAGTGTGCACTCCATGGCAGTCCCTGAGCCAGAGGTGTCTTTCACGTGGGGTTGATGATTTAACCTGCTGCTGTGCTCCTCACGTAGGGAGGACAGGCTGCACCTGGGATGTGTCCGTGGCTCTCACATCTCTCCCTGCATTACAAGGCCAGGTGGCACAGACCTGTTTTCCCTTCCATGACTGCTCAAAGATCTTACACTGCCTTCCAGCAATGCACTCAGAGACTGAAGGGGCACTGTAATGAATGGCAGCAGCACTTCATACAGAAAAAGGTTATTATAACCAAGCTAAACACTTTTAAGTGTTAAACACTTTTACTGGGAGGAAGAAATGTGGGAGTGCCACCAGACCAGGCAGAACACCAATCAAATTGTCTTCTGGCAGGTGTGGGTGCCTGGTGGGGAGCTTGATGCACTTGATGGAGCAGATTAGAGAACAGAGTGTGGTTAATATGAACTAAGCCTCCTTTTAATAGTAAGTGCCTCTTCCCCTCCTTGAACACTTTTCAGACAAACTGAAGAATGGCATGGCCACAGGATAACCAGGAGACTGTGATCTGATCTTGAACACAGCTCAGGTGAGGCCCAGGTGAAGGTGCTGCATGAACAGTGAGGGCTTGGATGTCACCCTGCAGGCTCAGAGCTCTCCTGGGATCTGATCTCTTCCAGATACACAACTGGCTGCCAGCCCTCTGCCTTCCCCACTGACCCTTGAGCAAACACTCCTTGCTGACCCCAAAGTTGAGTGTCCTCACTTGCAAACACCACATTCTGTGTATGTGTGGTGGGCATGGCCCATGCCAAAAGCAGGAGGCTCCACCTGCCACTGCAGGGCAGCTTTAGCATCAGATTTATGGACATGATGCTGATGAACTGAAGAGTGCTGGAAAAAGCCATGGCCATGAAGGAGAGGTAGGAGTGAAGAGGACACTGGATAAACAGCAACACAAAAATACTGATTTTGCAGGGCAGAGGGCAGAGAATAGGTAGGGAAACACTGAGGAGTGGAAAAAGTCATTCTGAAGGGAGCACATGGCATGTACAGAGGAAAAATGGATGAGATAAAAATTCAAACTTAGTAGAGTGAAAAACTAAGAACTCGCCACGGGAAGAAAAATACACTGAAGAACGAGATGAAACACTCATTGCTGTGGGGCTTTCAGGTGAAAACCAGCCATATTCCCCTACAAGTACCAAACTATTGGCCTTGGGACAGTGCCAAGACGTAGATCTGAGTTTTCTCGTTAAAAATATATAAAAATATTAATTTTAATGAAAATAAGCCACGGGGCAGTGAAGTAAATATGCACAGATGCTTCTAGTGCTTTTATTTTCCAGATTGGCCTTGCATTCTTAGGTCTGTGATTGCCCCACTTTGGTCTGACATACCACTGCAGGAGTTAATGGTAAAGTGAGGAACTAGATACCGGATATCGGATTAGAAACCAGAAATGCTCACAGGACTTAGATCTCTGTTCTCTGGTTCTCACCAGATTTTAAAATTTAATAGTAATGGTAATTAAATAATGGTTTTATTGCAATCCAAAAACATTAATAAAAACTTCTAATTCCACACTGAATGTGTCATGAAGGCACAATGTGAATTAAAAAGCAGTGACCAAGTAATTTGGCGTACTTAAAATCCCTGCCTTCAGCATGTCCATGGCCATCTTATTAAATAAGACAAAGCTCAGGAAGCTGGGCATGGAATGCATTTTTAGCACAGCTATATAGGGACAGCTTGACCAGAGATGGAAAGGCAGGTGCTGCAAATACATAGCACTCGTTTATTTATTCATGTAGGGCTTTCATTTTCACATGAGAAGGGGATGTGCAATGTGGTGTGCTACAAACATGCAGTGTGAAAGCCCTGTGAGGTTCCATTCTCCCAGGGACATCCAGCTGTGGGCTGCACTGCTGCAGGAACATCTGCCCACTCCAAGGTGGGAAGGACTGACAGGGGGCAGAGGATGGGGCATTGAGGAAAGCCTTCTCCTCCCCAGATGTGGATGTGTGTGACCAACACTTGCCCAAAGGCTTCCACAGCATCCACATGCAGCGTCAGTGAGCCTGGTGTCATACCCACTGCTCACAGGCATCCACCTCCCAACACCTCCTGACAGCTGAAGCATAAAGAATAAATGGGAACTGAGAGTGAATTCACTGCATATTCCTAGAAGAATTCCAGGCAGAAGAGCAAGGGCTGAGCTGTGTGACTTGCTATCAGTCCCCAGTCTGTATCTGCTCTGCACAGGCAGGATGTCAGTGTCCAGCCTGCTTCACCTCCACTCAGACTGCACAAAACACGAGCCATGATTGATGCCAGTGTTGCCTTGGGTTAGGCTGGCACGTGATGCTTTGAAAGAGATGGACCTTTAGGGTTCAAACGTGTACCATGCTGCATTCAACTCACTATCATAAAATACCACAATGAACTGAGACAAGTGCTACTGGTCTAAAAATCTCCACAGACCTTGGCTGCTTTCAATACCTGCAGCTACTGTTGCATATCTGAGCCTGCTTGAGGCATTTTTAAATAAACTGTTGTCCTATCTGAGGTCAAACAGGTTTCACTGATCTCGGGGTGACTTTGTAACAACTCACCATCTCAGCTGCATTAGCTCAGAGGAACACCTTAGGAATTCACAAATCAACACAAAAAGGCTCTGAGACTGTCAGAGGCACCCTGGCACTGATGATATCACGATTGATCCCAGCTCCATTTTGTAAAAAGCTTCTTCTACTTCCTCTTTCCTTTAGACTGTACTGCACCTGGCACTGCATCCAGTTCTTGGGGAGATGCTTTAAAAATACCAGTGACACTATGGTTTCTGCAGAGCTGGAGAAATTAAAATTAATTTCCCACATTCCCACTGCCTTGTAGTGAAGATCAGGGATCACACCAGTTCACATTCCCAGACATTCTCCACGGGGGGCCATTTTTCAGACTCTGCGTTATTTTAAGTTATTTGCAAGTAAATTGATGTTATACATTACCCAACAAAGAACTCCTTATTTATTTTATGCCCTCAGCTTAACTAATGAACTTTGCACCAAGAAAACATAAATACCATCTTTTAACTTCATGAGTATCTTTAATGTGTTTTTGTGCTATTAAGAAATAATAGTATAACTCTATTAGGACAATGGGTGATGAACCCAACTCTGGATAGTTGGGATGATTTCCTTTAAGCACACATGGTGTCGATACTTGCTAGACTCTAATGAGCCCAGGGGATGATTCCTTAGCTCCTGTGGCACTTGTACTATTATGGTAAGGAACAGGAATACAACACATTATGCATGATCTGCAGTATGCTGTGAGTCCAGGAAAGCCTCATACTGTCAGGCAGTGGAATAAAGGGGCAGCAACAGCTGTAGGCACGTGATGGAGGAAGGTAGCAGTGGGGCTGTCTGTGCTGCTGTCTTACACACATGTGCCTTGGGCTGGCTCACACCCTCCTTCTGGGCACTCCATGCCCTCCATGCTGTCCAGCTGTATTGGGGGAGCAGCCAGAGCGGCTGTGCTGGATGGGCAGGGGGGCTGAGCCCATGGAGCGCCAGCTCCTCACATCCTCATCCACCAGGAACCCCAGCAAAAGGCTCGCAATCATCCTAACAAGCTGCAACAGAAAAAGCAGCTTATTCTAAGTTGCTGATGGTGCTTAGGCCTTACCTGAACACCTTACAGCTGTCCAATAATTACAGTAATTTCATGACTATAAGGTGCACCTTAAACCCTAAATTTTGATCGAAACCCGGACGTGCGCCTTACAATCCGGTGTGTTATAGTAGTGAAATTACTGTACTTACTTGCTACTTCTATTGCTTTAAGGCTCAGTAGTAAGAAGATGATTTTTTAACAATGAAGTCACAGTTTCAACATGAACAGTGAAACATGAAACAGGTTGCTCAGACAGGCAGTAGATGCTCCATCCCTGGAAACTTCAAGGTCACGCTGGACAGGGCTCTGAGTAAACTGAATTACTGAAAGATGTCCTTGTGTATTGCATGGGTTACGTGACCTTTAAAGGTCCCAAACCCCTGCATGATTCTCTGAACTAGGAGGTGAAGGCAAATCACTCTGAAAGCAGCTTCTCTGCAATGACTGTGTGAGCTGTTTCTTTGGCCACTGGGGTGCAGCCAGAGCGAAGGCTGGCAGAGCCCAGTGCAGAACAGACAACCCAGGTCAGCTGCTGCCTGCAGGAGCATCCTGGCCAGCCTGAGCACTAAACCTCACTTCCAAAGGCAGCCTCAACACTCAGGGTGCAAATTGCAACAGAAAGCAAGGAAGTTGCAAACTTCTGAGTACTGTTCTAATTTTGGAAGGAAGTCACCACCTCTGACATTGGTTGGTACATTGGAAAATCTGGTTTCTCGTCTTGCTCTTTATGTTTGGTGAGCTCAAGGGCTTCATAAACTAATAAACACAGTTTTAATAAACTACATCTTGAAGCTGTCAGCCTCTGAAGCACATATGCCTGTGGATAAATCCCAGTTCAGAATGCCTGTCACTTCCCACAGGACAGGCAGCATTTTAACGAACTCATGAGTGATAATCCACTACTTGAGCAGTGCTCTCAGACCACATGGGACAACACATGATGCCAGCATGAAGTTTCACTTCACTGCACTTGGAGTTTTTTTAGATCTAAAATGGCTAATTGTTCATACTTAGTAACTGATTTGTTTCCTCCCCTGCTTTGAACCCATCACTTCCAGCTGGTAACTAGTCTGTATTAATGAGTGACAATTGCCTTCAGTGGAAATCCAGGTAATTCCTTCTCTAATATCCATGCATTCCTGCCAATATGTTACAGGGGTATCCCCTCCCACCCCACAACCCCTTTGCTTTCTGCAATGGCATTAAGACACCTGCAGCACAGAGACTGGCTCTGACACCCACGTGGCTTACCGATCATCGGGGACTCGATGAAACTCCACGAGTTGGTCTGGGGGACGTAGGACTGCAGCACGCCCGCGGCCCGGCCGGCCTCGTTCACCCCCCCAAAGACGTAGATCTTGCCCCCGCACACGGTGGCCGCGGCCGAGTGCACGGCCTTGGGCAGGGGGGCGATGGTCTCCCACTGGTTGGTGATGGTGTCGTACCTGGGGACGACAGAAGGTGCAGTGAGCTGAGCTGAGCAGCGCCAGGCAGCACTGACAGGCACAGAAAGCAGAAGAAAAGCAGAGGTGGAAATGCTTTTTTTTTTTAAACACCTTGCAAATTCAGCCACTTGGTAAACGGTGTAATGAATGCTTTTCTCTAAGGTTCTAAAGCCCAGAGAAAGCTGATTCTGTTTTCTGTATATGCCTCTCAAATCTCATTATAGTCCAAGGTGCAGAAACTCGGGACATCTTTGTTGAGATGTCTTATACTGATTAATTTCTTTTAATGAGTATACAATGAGATTATTCTTGCTAATCAGTGCAGAGATACCCAATAGTGACTGTGGGCAGGCAACTGTTAATATACTTCAATTGTTCAGCTTGTGGAACACATCTCACCTGCAACATAATGCAACATGATGGCTCCTTTTACTCTAGTTAACCGAGCAGCAACTCCCATTTTGTGCCAGAATAAGTTGCTTCCATTTAATTTTCATTGTGCAAACCAAGCTAACTTGTTTTCAGGATGCTGCAACTGTTAATGCTGGGGTAAGATTTCACCATTGCATTTGCAGTTGACATGAATCAAACAGAAAAGAGTGTGCATGAAAGTGCTAAATTAGTTTTGAGGTCATCAGTATCTGATTTAATTAAGTCATTGACCATAAGGGATGTACGGTTAACAATCCATGGATGAAGATTCATTTTAGACAACATCATAAGTACAGGCATCCCTTTTTTTTTAAAGATAATGTGGCAGGGATCCAAATAACTGCTCTAATGTGAATCTTGGAGACAGTGGAGAATAATGTGATTTTTAGGTTTCTATATTTCCATGTAATGACAGATGCAGTCAAACAGGAGTTTCCTGTGTAGTGATTTTTCAGAGTTGTTGACTGCCAGAACAGAAGCTCTCATCACCCATTCAGGGTTTTTGCTCTTAATGGCAGTGATATGCAATATGCAAACATGGAATGAATTGATGAACACGAACCCATCTGCAAAATATGATCTGGCAACAAGGGAATTCTCCCTCTGTAACATGTCCCTCAAATTTTCACTGCTCGAACTTGGGGAAAATAAAAGGGAGGAATGATAAAAATGGCATAAACAGCAGAAAATTATGTGCTTAATAAAAATGCACTAATGAGTTTCCAAGTAATATAACTGAAAGTAATTAACACACTCATAAAAAAAGAAGCAAAAGCAAACTTTAACTAAAAAAAATTAGGAAAGTCCCTTATAATGAGCATGGAGAACTGCCTTGTATGATGTTCTAAATTAGTTACAGAGAAATTAAATTCATCTACAACAAGTGATCAAAGGGAAGAAATATAACAAGATTAAACAACACTGTGCTGGGAGCATTTACAGTGACACACCTTTACTGGGCTGATTCTTGTACCAAACCTGAGCCTGCAGATGCATTTTGACTGCACAAGCAGCTCCTCCATGTAAGTCACCACATGCTGCATCTTCTGCACTCACCCACAGCACTCAGGGAGCAGCACTCACATCCACCCGAGCAGATATGCAAAAAAATCTCACATAATATAAAGTTTCACACATTGCTTTTGGGACATACTTTGCTAACTCAGCTATTGCAGTAATTGGTAATTTAATTCTTGATGTCTTGTTAAAAAATTGGCTATAATTGGTTATAGAATGGGAAAAACAACAGAGCTGAGAACTGACCTAGTGTTCCTTATCTTGCTCCTCCTCCAGGACCAATTTCACCTGTCAACTGATACATTTTGTCTCACACCATCTACTCTGATTTAGCACCAGGAACATTTGTGGGTAGTCAAAGTGGTCTGAGATTGGGTGGTGAGCAGCCAACTCCCTTCCATGTTGTTGGCAGAAGGAACTAGCACAATTCAGCTTCCAAGAGAAGGACATTCTTGGCAATGACTTTCTGATTGTCCCAGTAAGTTTTTGGGAAGAAGGGGTTTTTTCCTTCACGTATGCTGGGGGCTGGGTGTGGAGAGGACCACATCCATAGGAGTACTGGAGAAAGGTTCAAATTACAATAACAATCATCCATTTTCTGTAACCCACTTTCACTGCTCTCTGTTTATGCTCTGCAATGACAGAGTTGCTCTTTCTTTCTCCTACTATCCTTCATCTGCCACTGAGAAACCAAAATTGACGAGCTTCACTTCATCTGCTGAAAGCCAAAGGCTGAAAATCTATTGGATGCAGGTGCATGTGGTGAAGCTTGAACCCCTACTCTTTTCTTGAAGGTCATTTGGTTTAAGAAATCAGTGAACCATAAAGCAGGTGGAAGGAAGCAAGTCCTTGTCTACCTAACATGTGGGTTTTACACGGGCTGCTCAGTCAATAAACTCACTTGAGTGTCTACCCTAGCCCTGAGGCTGAAGGGGAGAAATGAACGCCTTCAAGGCTTCCTGATGTCCCTCCATCCCTCAGGAATTTATTCCTCCAGTTCACTCCCTCCTTGCAAAATGGGTAGATTTGATTTCTAGTCTGTTTTGCTTTACTTCTCACCCACCAGAAAGTTTGTTTCTTTTTCCCTGTTGGATTATAAAGCTGTCTGCTATCAAATCTCTTTCACATACGGATGTGCAGAAAATAATGAAGTCAACTCTTCACCTTCTATGGGATAAACTAAGTTGTCTGAGCCCCTTAAGTCTCTGCAAGACAGGCTTCCATCATTTTGGTCTATCTCAAGTCAGCTCTTAATGTGTTCACACAAGGATTTGCACCAGATTAACTAAATTGGTTTAAAAATGAATGAAGGTGAACCTTTGTAACCTTCCAGGACAGAAAATACTGACACCTGCTTTACCTCCCTGCCCTAGGGCTTTTCCATCTGTTGTGTCATCTCTGGCACTGCCATCACACCACAGCCACTGGTGCTCGTGGGGCTCCTGGCTGCCTGTCACAACAGCCCTGCTCGAGGGCCAGCAGGGAGGAAACTGATTCAAAGAATAATCACTTTGATCTCTTTTCATTAGTCAAGCTTTGCATTCGAATCCCCTGTTTGAAGCTGTAGATGGAGACATAATGTGAGCTGGCTTCAAGCCAAGCAAAGGTTTTTCTTCCCTCTCCTTCCCTCCCTCCTGGTGTGTCCATGCTTGTCCTTGGCTCTGGGCCTACCCAGCCCATCCAATTTGCTGAACTTGAATCTTCAAGGACATCTCCTTTCACATGACTGAATCCTGCAGTCCTTGCTATGCACTCGTGTGTGGTTTTACACACTTGCCCTCACGCTCCTTCCTCTGCCCAGCAGCCTGCAGGACCTGTCATTCACTGAGCACAGGGATCTCATCTGAGCCTTGTGCACTCACTACCTGCTGATGTATGTATTATTTACACATAACTTACATAATTTTAGATCTCTTATATATGTGTATCTGCACATTATCTGTATATATAATATATATATGTATGTGTATGTATGGTTTATATACCCATGATACAACAAATGATCTGAGCCCAGCAGAAAATACAGATCAGGCTTGAAGAGAGCACATGCAGAAATAAAATTTTGCTGGTTTCCACATCTCTCCACTCTTAGGATTTCATTTGTGGGACTCATCTTCCCCTTGCTTCATTCATTTCATTCAGCTCCTCCTTCCTTGCTCTTTCCCTTCCACCTCAGTATTAGCAGCAGAAAACCCTTCATTTCAAGCTGTGCCACTCGCTTCACTGCCTTCTTGACTTCTGATCTCTTCAGTACCTGAAAATAGTATTTTTTTTCCTCCTCAGTCTCTTAATTTCTGTCCTCCTAGGTTAAACAGCCATATGTGTATCTTCATTTATTCACATTGCAAGATCCTTACATCATGGTCAGCTGCTTACATACTGACCATTTCTGTCAGTCTGCAAGAAATCCTTCAGTTATTTAAGCATTATTTAATTATATTTGCAGGAAAGCTTCTATTTAAACTAAAGCTGTACAGTGTCATATTGAACTGCTCTTCAGATGATTCACATGTTTAAAATCAAGTAATGGATTACTATTTTTTGCCTTTTTTCTTCTGACAGGCTTAAGAAACTATCCTCTGACAGAGCAATATATTTAATTTTCTTTCATCCAGGTAAGATAAGTTCTTTTAAGATCGAGTCCAACCATTAACCCAGTACTGCAAAAGCCCACCACTAAACCATGTCCCTCAGTGCCACATCTACTTCTAAACACCTCCAGGTACTGGTGACTCCAACACTCCCCTGTGCAGCCTGGTCCAGTGCCTGACAATCCTTTTGGTGAAGAAATGTCCACTTTCCTTGGGAGAGAACCCCTAATTCCTACATGATCATATCTCAGTAAAACAGTAGGTTCTGAAGCAGTTTCTAAAAAATATAAAGCTTATTCTTTACACTGATTTTTTTAGACTGTCTTCAAAGTATGCACTGCCAACAAAACTAATCTCCCAATTTTAGACAACCTTATTGCAAAAGTGCTGTCAGGTCAAGGGGATTTATCTTCTTCTGTCCTTCAAACATATAATAACCACAAAGCACCCACATTTCCACACTTCCAGTCCCATACATTGTCTTGTCAGCATATGCAGCCTTCCCTGCTCTCAAATTGCATACATTACAGGGCCCATCCATTATCTAAAGACCTAGTTCGTGGATACACTTCATTTCACCAGCTCCCAACCCAACTCATATCTCAGAAGAAGACAGAAAGTGTAATACCTTCTCGCCTAACACCTAATGACTCTCTTCCTGTCACACAGAACCTTGCCAGAGGGGCTTGATGGAGAACTGCAGCCATGCTGTTATTTCCCTAAACACCCATTGCAAAAACATAACTTTCCCTGAACATATACCCATCCACAGCCACAAAAATGGACTTATAACTCAGCCCCTCTGGCACATGCATATTGTTTTAAGATGAGTAACAAATGACTCCTATTCATCTGTTTGTGACTGATAGTCCTACATTATCCACTGAGACAGAATTTTTACTGCCTCCTTACAGACAAGTGGCAGATAAAGGGTAAAGAATCTCAGCCCTGTTGAATTTGATGGGAAAACACCCACTGTTTTAAGTGGCACCAGAATTTCTGGGAAAAGTTGCACCAATGACACAACTGAAAGCATGGAGAGAGGGACACAGGAGCTGATGCCATAAATCATTATGAGTCCAGTGGTCTCTGCTTGCTTTAATGCTTTGTAATGGTGCAGCAGATGTAGTAACTGCAGGCAGGTGGCATCATGTATAGCTAAGGTGGCCTGACATTTGCTTTTAGAAAGCAAGATGCAGTAAAAACATCTTTGCAAGATTTTAACCATTTAGGATAAAATATTACAAGAATTCCATGAAGAACAGGTGGAGAACAAGAAAGAAGCTGGGAGAAAATGCTACATTATCTGTCTTCAAAGACCCACTGTGGTGAGACACCCTGTAGACATCATCCTCTGGGTCTGCTCACTGGTGAGGTCAGGGTAAGTCACTTTGGAGTGGAGACATGCCCTTTACCATGCCAGCAGACACGTCAGAACCTGGCCAAAGCTGGGCACGGTCACGCTTGGGCTGACTGAGCAAGCAGAAAGCAAAATGTGGTTGGGAAAGATAAGCTGCATGTGCACCAGGGGAGGCGGTAGGTGGTCCAGCAAGGGAGGATGTTCAGTGCCTTGCCCTTCACACTGGTGGCACAGCCCAGGACTGCATTGTGTGTCAGACCTGGATAAACCCCTGCACCTCTATGGGGAGATAATAGTGCTATAATCTGAGAGGCCTCCTAGGAGGTGAAAAACTACCCCAAAACCAGGTATAAATTATGTCTGCAATTCTGCACTGAGGGGAGGAGTGATAACTTCAGACGTAAAAGTAATTTTTGGCATCACTTGACATGAAGCATATGACCATGCCCCATTATTTTAATTTAGTGCTTTTCCATGACCTGCTGGAATGACAGAGGTTTACCCCTTACTGAGAGATTGTATCACGCTGTTCCATCAAAACCAATACAGTATTTGAAAGAGGAATGTGCAACCCACACAGAAATATGGTGGGAGAAAGTTGGTTTCTTGTAGCTCTAGAGGAGGAAGGGGAAGAAAAGCAGAGTCAAGAAGTGGGTATTCACTGCTCCTAACACAGCAGCCAACTCAGCAATTAAAGTTATTTTAGTTTGTATTTTAGTGTGTTTTATTCCAAAGCTGCAATCCAAATCAGAAATCCTCACTGCTTGCAAAAATGGGTACATCAATTTAAATTCCTGAACCCTGCCTTGTCCAAACGGGAAGTGCTTTTGTGTGAAAAGGCCTGACTTTGTTCAGCACTGCCAGGAGAGTCAGCCTTCCCTCACCTGTATTTCTGACAGCAGACCCTGAAACATCCTCTCCAAAACACAGCTTCAGCCATGCTGTACTTCACTTCTGTCACCCCCTACTGTCATTTTAATATGAAGAATAAAAAAGGAAACATCCCCAAACTTCTCTCATTTTCTGGCATGGCCCAAAGGAGGCCATGTTGCACTTTTTCCATGGCTCTGTCTCACAAGCCACTCTAGACAACAGCAGATTAATTATAACCACGGGTTTAGCAAATCCCCATGACAAGACATCCTTATTGTGGCTGAGGCAGCGTGTGCTGAAATGATAGGGAGGAAATCTGCTCCTTTCCCACATCCAGGTCTCTTGGTGGGCTCAGCACAATGCAAAACCAGCACTGCTGCTCTCACTGAGCCAAGCAGGGGATGCTGAGAGCCTGAGGTGACTTTGCAGCTGCAATGTCATCTGTGTGAGGGCTGGGGTGACTGAGATGAGAGGGAACGAGCAGGGGGGACTCTGCTTGATTTAGGGTTCATTCAACTGACCAACATTTTGGATGCTTTGATAAAGAGAGACCATGAGAATCAGAGCAGAGACAAATCAGGCCCAAGGAAAACTGAAAAGAGATAATTTAATCAATGACAACTATCCGGACTCCTCCATAGCATTCTTTCACTGTTCATTTATATTGAGATATGGAACAAAACAGCATCTCTTTCCTGGGCTCTCTCCTTCCTGTGCTCACAAAAATAGTTCTGCTAGTTAAAAATTTACTGACTTAAGTTATGGGATGAATACCTTCAGATACCAGAAACAAATCTGCTGAAAAGGGTGAGATTTGCTTCAAAGCAAATCCTATGGGCCCACCTTAGGTTCTGGGTGAAGGAGGGGAGCAGTGTTCACATGTTGCACTCACTGCTATGATTTATCATTCATTCTTTGCTGTCTGCATTTCCCTGATTTGCTGAGAGCATCCTCACCAACACCAGTTCTTGACCTTTTGAAAAATGTGCTGTTTTTTTCCCTCCTCCAAAAATCCTTCCTAATGACCTATCCATATTTGTCTTGCCTGTTAAGACAACTTTTAATGGAAAATGCCTGCTTCAAAATGCTATTGAAGAAGTATTCAAATTCAGTATTTAAAACTGACAAAAATATTTTTGGTTGCCACATTCACTTAGGAAAAATGTTTCCCAAATATGTTTCCCAATTAAGTGTTTGGGGAAGGCTAAGACTCTATTGACATTTTTGGAATAGAATATTCTCATAAACTGCATTTCAAAGTGAATTCTATTTTTCAACAAAAACATTTATATAGATATAAAATCTATGGCTTTATTGAATGCTATGGGTGACAAGGACTTAGTAGGTTTTGGAATTTTACTTGGTGAAATGTTTTTGTTTCACTTTTGTTCCTTCCTGTTTTTTTAAGTTCCATGTGAAGAAAATTACATCTGGAGTCTACTTGAAAAGAGACATTTCCATTCTCTCCCATCTTTGTTCAGCCAGAAATTCATAACTGTTTCCATTTATTGGTTGTTTTACTCTGAACTTGGCAGGTCCCAGCCCCAAGCCAAGACCACCAAAGGGAGGATCTTCCAGCCAGGTCAAGGCTGAGGTGCTACACCAGCAAAACATACACAAGACACTTATCCTTGCTGTTGCTTTTTTTGGACTAAAAAAAAAAAAAAGTGCTAGTGTGGTCTGTAAAAACTTCCATCAATACTAAATTCAAAGGGAGTTTATTAGTTCATTTTATAACCAGGAAAAATGTCCAAAGAACTTAATTCCTCTCTTCGCTCCCCTGAGCAAAGCAAGAAGCTGGCAAAGTTCCTCTTTGGTTTTGAAACAATGCTTTCCATTGAAGCATTTAAATGAAATCTAATCCTGCCCACTTTCCTACTTTCTTAGCTGTTATAAAAGCTTATTTTAATACATACAGTCCATTTGATGTGTCCTTTAAAAGGCAAACAGTCCTTTAGTACAGCATGAAGGAAAAGCTCCAGCAAACAGCACGTGTTATTTGGGTTTTTTTTTCAGTTTTGAGGTTTTTTTTACCTTTCCACATGGTCAACGTTGCCTGCCACACCGACCCCTCCAATGGTATAAATTTTGCCATCGTACACCAGACTGTTATGTCGACACCTCGGGACTGTCATGCGGGACACGAGGTTCCAGTTATCGAGCAAGGACATGTAACACCAGACATCAGCCAGCGTGACACCCGACTCCATGCCGCCTGGGGAGAGAAAAGGGGAGAGTTACGTGAGATCCTGCAACGGCAGCAGCTCTGCACGCAGCAATCAAAGCCAGTTACAAAGTAAAAACTCTTCAAATGACATTTGACTAATTAAAATAAATCACCCTCAATACTGAGCATCTGTTCCGATGATGCATATCTGTGTCATTTATTCATGTGCCCCAAAGGCTGGGCTTTTTTTTAATAAGATGACATGAAGAAATCAAGATGTCAGACTACGAGGGACACATACATAAGGGGATAGACCCTTCTCAGTGTTCATAAATAACTTCCAGTCTATTAAATTACTGCAACGCTTGCAGGAAGGTGCCTGAGTCTGTCTTGGCTTGCGAGACACAGGCCAGCCTGAAACCTAAAATGTTTAATACAGTGATGGATTGAAGCAGCACATATATGGGCACAATAAAATCAGTTCTTGCACTGTAGGCTTAATTTCTAATTTTCAGGGACAAATTTCTTATTTATTTTCATCTGCAGATAAAAGACAGAACCAGCTGTACCACTCCTGTAAAACAGTTCAAAATGATCTTGTGACAATATTTATTTTGGTCACTTTTAGACTTCTGCTTGAAGCTTCCAAGGTAGCCACTTAGTGGCTGTCTTACTATCCTGTTTTGAAGCACAAAGAGATGAAATTATTTATTCAGGACCACACTAGGAGTCAGTGGTCAGTCCAGGAAAATGAACTAGACACAGTTCCATGGTTTAATGAGCAAACCAGACTTCCTCCTTGGTGTTTTGCTCTCCAAACCTATGCTATGCAGTGCAAGGTCCAATACTTGGAGCTTGCAGCAAACCATTCTCACTTCTGTTGCTTCCCCTTCCTTTATTCCTGTGTTTTCTATATCTGAGCAAAGCAAAATATCAATTGACTCTTAGCTACATTTCCATCTCTCTTATTTCAGCCACCAAGTACCATCCAGTCACTCCTCCAGATTCAAGGGAAAGAGCTGAAATGAGCTTTGAAATTAGGATTCTCAGCTTTTGTTACCAGGTATGGCACAGCCTAAAATGGCTGTACATATTGGAAAGCACCTCAGTGAAGAATAACTAAAAGCCAACATCTGACAAAAGCCTCCCCAGAAGAGTTTTGATCCAGCTGCTCTCAAGCATGGGCAAACAAGCATGGGGAAAAAAACATCAAGAAATAATTTCCAATCAATTCTTAGGGTCTCTATGCAGTATTAATGGAATTTAACACCACAGGCAGCAATTTACTGCAGAAAATGCACTGAGAGAGCTCGGCAAGGGAAAGGCAACAGCTGTAACCCCTTTCTGGTACAGATGCCAGGTGCATCTGCGCTCCCAAAGACATCCTCGGATCACACACATCCGCACCTCCCTGCCCAGCCTCCTCTTTTAATCATCCAGCCCCCACTCAGCTGCTATCAGAGCATCCTTGCATTGTCTGGTGGGAATTGCTTTTCCCCCCTTTAGCCAAGCAGAGGTACCAATAGACTGCAAAAATCCAGATACTGTGATGCTCAGGGCATGGTGTCGTCAGATACTTTGGGAGTTAAAGCCTTTTAAGGAGTGTGGTCTCAGTTTCACCAAAACTAAGAAGATTATAGGGCTAGTGAATACTGTCAGAAGAGAGGCTTCAACAAGTACAAAACATGAATGCTCCTGTAAGCAAATACTTTAAGTGTAGGTCACATATTCAGCAGTTCAGTCTGTCTGTCTCAAATTCCATAACCTACCATTTAGATTCAACTACAGAGAGTATTTTAAATTGTGTTTCTATGGCAGTGAAACCTCTTTGCATGCTTGATGGTTGTCAGACCTATTTTCTTCACGTTGAAACTGCAAAATTTTGTTGTTGACTGCTCTGAAAGTATGTTAACACCGCAGAGACATGGAAAATGATAAAAGCAGGGAAATCCCTCTCTCCCAACATCCTTCCATTCTTCCCACTTCTCTTTTTAATTTTTTTTTCTCCTCATGAGCAGCTGGGTGAAACTCCAGCAGGTCCTGCTTTGTCTGGGCTGCCTGTATTGTAACTTTTCTCCCAATCCAGTAAATCTGGGGATTCTCAATGGATTGTGAACAACCCTCTAGAGGAGTACTAAGGGATATTGGTGGACAAAAAATAGGAAATGACCCAGCACTGTGCACTTACAGCCCAAAAAGTCAGCTGTATCCTGGGCTGTATCAAAAGCAGCATGACCAACTGGTGGAGGAGGGGATTCTCCCCATCTACTTTGCACTTGTGAGATCCCACCTTGAATACAGTGCTCAGCTCTGGGGTCCCCAGCACAAGGAGACATGGACCTGCTGAATTGAGTCCAGGGATGGGGTGTGAAAATGGTCAGAGGGCTGGAGCACCTCTCCTATGCAGACAGGCTGAGAGAGTTGGGGTTGTTCATCCTGGAGAAGACAAAGGGGGCTGGGCTTATAAGAAAGATGGAAAGAGGCTCCTTATCAAGGCCTGTAGTGACAGGATCAGATATAAGAGTTTTAAACTGAAAGAAGGTAGATTTAGATTGGACATAAGAAAGAAATTTCTTACACTGAGGGTAGAGAGGTCCTCACACAGGTTGCCCAGAGAAGCTGTGGCTGCCCCATCCCTGGAAGTGTTCAAGGTGAGGTTGGATGGGGTTTGGAGCAACCTGATCTAATGGGAGGTGTTCCTGCCCACGGAAGTGGGGGTTGGATTAGGTGACCTTTGAAGGTCCTTTCAAATCAAAACCCTTCTGTGGTTCTGTTTCTATGGAATCTGCTGCTTACCTGAGAGATAGATGTTGTCTCCAGCGCTGACCACGCTGAAAAACTCTCGATCATAGAAGGGCAGGCTGGCCAGTGGGTACCACTTGTTGTTTTGAGGATTTAAGCAAGTGACTGCTGTTAAAGCACGTTGGTTCATGCCAATCATCTGGCGACCCCCAACTAAGACTATTACCTCGGCTACTCCTAGGAAGTAAGAAAAATAGTATTATAAAAAAGTGGCATCTCTCAACCAGCAGGAACCCATCCAAAAATACTCAACAGTCAGGGAAATTTTAATGTATCATATATAAATCTGTTTTAGAGTCTGCAATCAAACCAAGAAGGGTGAGAAAAAACAGGAATGTGTGTAGGGGGAGCAGTGGGTGAGGAATGACACTATGAACACTCTTGGGAGAACTAGGGAGGGAGAATGCCATCTGGGCAAAACTTGGGGGGAAAGAAATAAAAAGGCAGTTCCAGGTAAAGATGTCCATTCATTTCAACAGTCTTTGAGTGAGACTTGCAGGTAGCAAATTTCTCTTCCATTGAAGAAAATGGGCATTTTGTCAAGGATTGTGATGGCTTTGGAACCTGGTCACTATCCAGGAAAAGCATGTTTAGGCTTTAACCTAAAGACAGTCTTCTCCCATTGAAAGCCAATGCCTGGAGAAAGTGAAGCTATGGTTATGGATCTTCATCCTGATATTCTTTTTGCATGCATTCTATTAATACACAATTTTCTGGTGTGGTGCTCCTTTTTTTTTTTTTTTTTCCAGAGAAAGCAGATTTCCCAGACCAAGATAATATGTGCAAGTTGTGGATCATGATCTTGGTCTACAGGTGCTGGGAAACACGATGGAGATGGCCTCTGCCTTAATATAGTTATTAACTGAGCTTTATCTGTGCTTGAACAGCTCCCCCAAGCCCGTAACATGCAAGGTATCCAGCAAGCCAAACTGTCTGTTCATGCAAACTTTCAAGTCCATATCTCTGAGCTTTTAGTCCTACTTCACAACCACAGCTGAGTCCTGTCTGATCTCTGTGTTACTCCAAACTCCCCTCCAGACTCATTCCTACAGAGATGGGTCACAGTGTAACCCTGGGATGTTTCCTGCCTCTATCCAAGAGTCAGGTGCTGGGGATGGTTTGGACTTGGCATTTAGCTCAAGTGTTAAAAACCCTTTTGCAGCAAATGGAAGCCTCTGTGCATGTGGTGCCAGGAGAGGTAGGGTCAGAAGGATCAGGAGGCCACAAGCTGGAAAAAATCAAGAGTTTCAGTAGCTGTCTCCTGACTGGAGCCATTGCTGTGATGTGTTACAGCTCCCAGCCCACAGACAAGTGTGCACAGGTGCGGGGCAGGAGTGAGACTGCCAGCAAGAGGGATTAGGAGCAGCAGCCGAGAGAAATGCGTCTGCAGAGTAATGGATTATCGTCATACTTCATTAGCATTTTCAAAAAATATATTTGTGTCATTCAAGCAAGGTTACTCTCTTAAAAGTTATTAAGATAAAGTGCTGTACAGTTTAAAATAAATATTTCTCAGTAACAAGAGATCATTATTTTTGTGCCATACCAGAAAATCTAATCACCTGTGCAAGACATAACTTGATTATAATCAATGACCTCGACAGGGCATGTGACATGCAGCAATGAGTCCACAAAGGGTGTTTAGAGATCCTTTGTGCCTCCATGAATGCTGTTGATATGCAAAGTAACATGATTCTATATAATTAGACTCTGACCTAAAAAACTATAATCACCCTCCTTTACGCTGAGAGAATCACTTTTCCCTCATCAACAAGCTTCTGGAAATGGATCACATTACACCTACAATTTTATACACATAAAATAAGCACTTTTCAAAAATCCCTTCAAACACCACACCATTAGTCGTCTTCAATGAAAGACTTTTTAGGGTAGATTGTTATTGAAAGTCCTCTACACCTCGTCCTTGTGAAAGGTGCCTTGATGAGGCAGTCTCCTGAAGCTGCAAATGCCGTGGTTTGATATGCCATCTCCGTGCCACATTAGCATCAGTGGCAGTGACAGAAAGTTTTGTCTGTTTTCTGTTGTACTTATGGGAGGCAGAAGTACAGGCAGCATGTTAAAACAATTCACCTTCTTCATCAGACTCCTTCCTGGATGTAGCTTTCCTACATGGTATCTGCACACTCTGTTCAGCAAATATTTAGGGTATTTCTCACATCACCATGATATGGGCTCAGCTGGCAAGGTGAGCACTTAGGGTTTTTCCATGCATTTTTCCAAAAAGGAAAAAAGGGTGTGAAACTTTTCAAGAAAACTCAGTTCTTCACAGATGCTGAGTTTTTAAAAGGGAGTATGTTATGTATGATCCATTTGTTCTGGAGGCATTAAACAGCCTGATATGGTACTCATCAGTATAAAAATAATATATTTACACCAGCCTCACCATATAAAAATAATATACTTACAAAGAGCTGTGAAAGTGAAGGTGTTTGATGAATATTAGACAGATCCTCCCCACAAGAGGCTCCATGGCAAAAAACCAAATTATTCACCTATTTCTGCAACTAGAGAAACTGAGGCAAAGAGGGCAAGGGGCTCACTTTCAGAACAACATTACAGTCTCTGACTCTAAAGATAATAATTCCTCAAATTTAGGCTCCTTTTAAATCCCCATTCAGGAGTATATATCTGAACACCAATGTCCACCCATTGGGAGAGGCTCCTAAATTCTGAAGAAAAGCAACAATGGAAAATTGAGATTGAAATATCACCAGGTTCTGGGAAGGAGCCAAGACAAGGAGCTGGGGTCAGTCCCAGGGCATGCCCAGGAAATGTGGAACCAGGGGCTGGTGCTGTTGCAGGGCATTTTGCTTTACCTGCAGAGAGCCTGGGCCGGGTCCTCGGTGTCTGCATCTCCTGGCGGGCGTGCGGCAGCATGTGATAACGTTTGGCTTCGTTCACCAGATCCCGGCAAGCCTCCGAAGACTTTATCAACTCCTCATTGTCAACAACATTCAGCAGATAGCTGGGATGGATGAAGGGGAGCCGCACCACCGCCAGCAGCTCCGCAGCATACTGTGAGGGGGAGAAATGATAACACACGCAGCCTTCGTGTCAGAGTTCAGCCACTTGGCATCTCCACTTCCTTGCCTGTAAACCACCCCCTGTCATCCAGCCTGGAAAGACACTTGTCATGGATGCTGCATATAAGCCCTGCCTAGTGAATGGATGGACAGAGCACCCCTCAGAGCTCCCTGGCCAAGGCTGGGTTTGGTCCCAGAGACCAAAAATAATCTTCAGAAGGTGGCAACTTCTGTTATACAGCACTGTATGGAGGAATCTTCTGGAAATAAAAGCTCATTCTGAATTCAGGTTGAATGGAATACCTTGTGCAGTGGAGACATGGAGTGAACATGTGAGTTATCTGAATTAACCTTGAAATGTGAGTGTGGTTGTTGCACTGTAATAAAATCCCCAAGCAAGTATTTTCTGGTACTATAAATGTGAAATAGAAGCCATTAAATAGGGTAGATTTCAATAACTGTGGTAGAGCCTGAATGATGTCAACCAATTGCTAAAATTTTTTCAATTAGTGGAGTTTATTTGTTGGTGAAACAAATTATGTAGCTCTAGCTTTGAGGGAAGTCTGACTCCAGAGGGTGCTATAGAAATACTCACAGTATGTTTCATCTTCTAAACAAATACATTAAACCTCAGAGGGTAAAGGACACCTGAGCAAATGAAGCTGTCTGTCACCAAACACAGCTTAAAGGAGAACAAAATCCCAAGAGACAAAACTGCAATCGAAAAAGCAGGAGTCCATCCCCAGATTATTCTTTTTATATTTAGCTAGGTATATCACAACACTGCATGAGAATGCAGTGAAAAGCAGAGCAATGGGAAAAAATGGAACTCTAAATCAAGGCACACAAACAGGATGTAAACTAAGGGTGAGCAGCAAGAAAAGATAATCATCTGTTGCAATAAATATTCATACAGTGGCAGCATCCAAAGATCCCAACTGGGACTGAGGCCAGGATGCAAATAAATATTCCTGAGGTCCATGCTGGTCCCAGGAAACTCTGGGGGCCAGCAGCATCTGCTGGCCTGCAGATGCCTCTAGTCTTCCAGAAGCCACTTGGCTCTTACTTTCTTTTTCAGCAGCATGCCTGTCCCTGCAGGGTGTGAGAGCCAAGTCACAGCAGGAACAGGAGCAGGACCAGGGGCAGGAGCAGGAATGGGAATGGAGCAGGGGCATAGTGATATGGCCTGAACTGGGTAATGGGCTGGCCAAGCAGGTGGGGGATGCAGTGACACCTGCGAGTGCTTCCAGGGCTTCCCCTTTCCCCACCCAAACTGAAGAAGCAAGCTTAATTTAGAAGGAACACAAAGGATGTCTCCGCCAAATTCACAGTGCTCTCCTACTGGAGAGCCACATCAGCATGGTGCAAGCTCTGCCAAAGCAAAAATGCAACAACATGCTATGAGCTGAGCCCCACATGTGCCTGCAGATCTGTGGCCCCAAGAAGATGAAGGGTCTCAGGCTGACTCCCAGTCCCCAGCTTATCAGCTCTCTTCAACACTAGAGAAGAGCCTAAAGACTTGAAGCCTGGCCACTCTGAAATTGTTTGGGAATAAAAAAGATGTTTAGTGATGCAAAAGGGATGGAAAAGTGACAGTGTTTATCTTCTGGGGAAAAACCACCCCCATGAGCAGTACATTCCTGACTGCTCGCTATTACCTCTAGTGTGGCACAGAGCCGAGTAGGGCTTGAGATCACCTCATCAACCTCAAAACATAAAAGAACACACTCGTCCCTTGCTGAAATCCATTTCTGAGTGCTTTCTAGGAGGTACAACGGCTGCTCCTTCCCTGGAGCCACAAATGTCAGGCACTTGGCTGCAGATATCTTAATGTCATTACCTCGTAAGAGAGGAAGCAGTGGACATATGGCAGTGGGTGGCAAAGCTCTGACTTCAGGAAGTGCTTTTTTTAAGAAGGTTGGAGGCGTTTAACCTTACACGAGAGCCAAGACGAAACGTGGCATCGGGACAGGGGAATAATGCAGAGAGAGGGTACACTGCGGATGAGTGAGACAATCCCACAGGGGAGGTTAATTCCCACTACAGGCTGCTCAGGGAGCAGTACAAGATGCTAAAGGGCAGTTTAAATAAAGTTGTAGAACACATGGAGTGTACACAGGAGCCAGCACCTTCCCCTGGAGCAGTGGGACACGCCAGATCTGACAGTGCTGAGGCTGGTCTGCACTGGAAGCAGCCACAACACAAACACCATGTCCAAAAGCTGACTGCCAATTAGCACTGGGAGAACAGCTCCCTTCTGTCAGGAATGGGACAATTCCCATGGGCCCAGTGGAGTTACTGCCTCCATTTCCCACCTTTCCCTGAATAAATGGGACAGCACTGCTCCCTGAGCACAGCCAGCTCTCCCTCTCGCTCACCCACCTCGCTTTAATTAGATAAGTGAGAAAATGTGATTCTGTTTCTCTCCTGGATTCCTCCCCTCCTTTCTCTCCTCTTTTGTCTGAGCTCGTGGCTTATTTTGAAGGGGAATAATAATTAGAACATGTTGCTTCCTTTCATCAGCTTGAAAGCTGATGTCACATATCAAAACCGATGTCACTTTTCACTCTTATTCTTCCCTTTGCTCAAGCAGCTACAGAAAGCTCTGTGTGTGTGTGTGTGCCCGACCACACGCAGCCACGACTCGGGCTTGGTGCTGAGAGCATTAAGGATACATAGAATTGCAGTGTTTTTCACCAAGGGATTTAAGGAGTATGAACCATGGCAGCGTCTCCACAAGACAGAATAAGCTTTTATAAAGCAACCTCTTTTCACACCAGCTCTTTTAAGCACTATAGTCAAGGGTGAATTTCATTTAGCCTCACTGATTTAAGAATATTCAAGTGATTTAGGCAATCAGCAGCCTTTTTCTTTTGGATTCTCCCTTATGAAGACTTCCCAGCTCTGTTAGCTATGATTGTACTAAATATCCTGTTACTATTATCCTTTTCATTTAAGACTGGAATAAGCACCATAAAGCATTTCAACCTCCTTAGCATCTGTTATTTGCTCTCCATTCTCTCTTGTCTTTCCATTGTGCCTTATACAGCTATGAAACATCTACTGCCCCTACTGATGTTACCAGTTATCACTAAAGCAGCAGAATACATGCACAGGGCACATTGCCAGATTCATCCACCTCGGGTTCCTGGAGTTGTGGTTTGTGCCTGTAACCCTGGGGATGTTTTCTTCTCCCTGCTTGGCTGCAGGTGCTGGCTGGACAAGTAGAAATATTTCTCAGGTCTTTGTTGGGAACCACTTATGACTACTCTATAGTCAGGGTGAAGGAGAGAATATTAATACCCCTTCAGGGTCTAAAATTAGAAGTTACCAACTCATAAACAGGTAGGACCACACCTCAGGCTCCTTGAGAATGGACACCATTATGCAAAAATCTAAATATTTATTGTTTAAAATGATAGGAAAGTTATTGAACACCATCATGACTTTTTTTTTTTTTCCCCAGGTGATGTGAACTGTTGGGTGAAGGGATCTGCTCAGGTTTTGCACCAGCAGATCTCATTCAGAAAGTCCTTGCTGAGCAATGCTGCCAGATACTGTGAATGGCCAGAGTAATTCTGCAGGAGCCAGGGCACTGCTGCCACACAAGCAAAGTCTTTGTGGACATTCACTGGGGACACAGGAGAGCAAAGGCTTCTAAGAGATGCTATCTGTCCTGCTTCAAAGCACATATTTTTTCACTGATTTTTTCACTGATTTCAGTGGCTGAACAGAAAGCAGGATCTTCCACCAGTCTGCAATCACAAGTGTGTTTCATATGAAACAGGGAGAGAAAAATCTCAAGAGATCTTTTCTTTCCCTAATTAACTAAACATTTTCAGGGAGAGATTAAGCTCTAGATTCAGACACATAAATGGGTTAATACAAGCCAAGTATTTACTTGTCAGACATGTGTAAACTAATGTTATAATTAAGAGAGATTTAGTCAATGCACTTAACAGTCCCCAGAGCAGTTTGAGCTGAGAGGATGCACTGAGCACCAGGGGAAGCAGTGAATATATGTCCCCTTCTGGGCCACAACTGTGAGCCATCAGCTCCTGGGAAATGGATTGTGTTCCTCAGACCATGCCTCAGACCATGGCACACTAAGATGTCTACAACCATATGTCATTCCAAATTGGAGGGCAATTAATTCCACCCTCTGGCAGGAATTTTTGTGTCCGTTTGTCCTAGGTGTGCTCAGAAGGTTGTGATCAGGCTATGAGGAAGCCTAAGTGTTACCACTGGGCCAGTGTTGACTCCAAGGAATATGTGATCAACATGACCAGCTATACCTTGAAGCTGACCCTTTCAAGCCTTTGCTCAATAACCTGTTCACACACAAGTTAGTTCCATCTCATTAGCCAGGCCAGTGCTTTAGCAAATGAGACTACAAAAGCCTCTAATGCTTTTTTTTAAATATACTTTTATTCCCGACTGGTAGTTTGAGTGAGAACATTTACTTTGCTACACTTTTTATGACATTTCTTCTCCTACTGATTACATCAGTATTATGAATGCTGGCTTGCAAGTGGGCTTTGTTCTGGCATCTTCACAGTCTCAGTTACAAAACCCACTTCACTATCACATTTAAAATAATCTTTTTATTCTCAAATCTCTAATCCAGTAAAATCCTCACAAGTATTCTCCAAAAGGACTCTCATTGTACTCCTGCACAGACTTGGGGCACAACAGTATACAGTTAGGTTTTAAAGGAACCATGTCTACTGTTACAGAGTCATATTTCCTGCTCCTTAAATGCTCCACTGGAAAGCTCTCAAGATTTTTAACATTTTTGCAGCAATGCCCAAAGAGGTCAAAATAATGTTTCCCTTATGCCTTATAATTCATCTGTCTCTCTAGTTTACTGTTCACCCTACAAAGGCCCCTTTGTACTTTCTGCCTGAAGAAACAGGCTTCAGCTAGAAATACAAATACAGAAGGCAGATTACCCCCATCACAGTAGGGTTTTACTCCAATAAACTGCTGTTTCAGCCCTTTACGCATAATTGCAATAGTTTCAAAACATTATGAAGTAGGAATATATTTGATTTGCATTGAAGGAGATTTATGTTGTCTTATAGGAGCCCTGGGTTCAGACTTGCCTCACATCATGCACTGTCCCAGTGTGAAAGCAAGAACCTCCTTGGATGGAGGAAGCCATTGGGGGAAGATCTGAAGCAGAACCAAGTCCCCACTGCATTAGACTCCTTCAAATGAGACATGCTAATTAAAAACCACCTGGCTGTGGCCAGGTAACAAACTGCCCAGTGATCCGTGCTGATGTGACAGCTGGGGATGTGGCACAGTGGCCTTTCAAGCTGGCATGCTGGAAAGGTGACATGAGTGGTCCCTCCCTACCACCATCTCCAGCCCAAACCAGGCTTACCCCACAGCTAACCCAACCTGATATTCAAAATATTGTCATCTCTGAGTTTCCAAATGCAAGTCCGATAGGGAACTGGCTGGTTTGGGGAAGCCAAAGCTGTTGGTGCACTGCTTTGCCATTCTCAGAAACAAACCTTTTTTTGGCTAGATTTTTCCAGTGCTTCCCTGCTACTTGGTAATGAAGGGACTTGTACTGATATATCTAATATGCTGTGTTTCCAGTAAACTCCTGCACATTCCTACACCCAAGGTCGTATCCAAGCCCAACTAAGCTTTCTGCTGCGCTCGGAGTACTTACTAATCACCCACATTGACTTCTTGGAATTGCAATCCTGCCTTGAGATTAAACCCAAAGGCTTGGTAGCATGTCAGCCAACAGCCTCCTAATATCATGAGATAAACATGCAGCAGAAAATCTGGTTTGCAGGCACTGGGTTCAGCTGGTGGCTCGGTGGCAGGATGCCACGTGCATAAATCTCATGCCCAGCAAGAAGGAAAGAGCAGCCCCTCTGTCTTCCTGCAATCAGGTTTCAACGTGACATCTTTATGGCAGCACAGCTGACTAAACACTGTAATGTCACCAGCGAGCGGCTGTCCTGCTCTCCGAGCTGTTTGCAAAGCAGCTCTCCGCTCCCTGTTTCCAGCAGTAATATGATGAGAGGCTTTTAAATGCACAGGAAGATAAATCATTGATCCATCACACTTGGAATCTGCCCGATACTAAGGATTAAAAACAACCTCACTCTTGCCATACATTCTCTACCTTGCTGACTAAACTTTATGAAATAGGCCCTCGAAGTTCCCCCAAAGGGTACCAGGGTTAAGTGGTGTTTCTTTGGCTTGTGGGGAGTCACCTATTCAAACACAGCAAACAATGCATCTCAAGAGCATGTTGCCAAAAACAAGACAGCTGCAGTTTCTCAGGTGCTTCATAGAACCAAGTAAACTCCTGATGCCTCCATCCCTGCAACACACTGGCATGTGAATCCATGAGCCATACCTCTCTAAAATGCTTGACTATAATATAAAATGATTTTGTTTCTGGAGGTTGGTGCTGAATGCTGGGGCCACATGCAGCACCAGGCAAGGGAGCACTTGTGAGGAGCTGCTTGTGGATGTAGGTCTTTGTAAGGCCGTTGCTTCAGCAACAGCACAGAAAGATTTTGTGAAGAAAAAAAAAGAAAATGTGTTGGAAGAGCCACAAATGGACTGATCAGACTGAGAGACAAGGGAGTTCCTCAAACCAATTAAAACTTCAGAGAAATAATTCTGAAGATTTTCTGTCAAGGGTATCCCTTTAAAAAAACTTAAAAGTTTAGTAGAGAGGGAACTTCAGGAACTGCTAATGTCACCTGCATTCTCTTTTTTATTTAATGCAGTTTCTTCCTCCAATGTATAGCTAAGGGCATGTTCCTGCACTGATTCCATTTGTGCTGCTGCCTTTTCTTCTCCCTCTGTAAGCCCATATGGGAGCTGAGTGTCTGCAAAAGCTTCATTCAAATTGGAGCTCTTTGAGCAGCCCATCCCTGGGAAATCACAGGGGTTACTGCTCATCCCTTGCGTTCTTCACTTTCAGAGAAATTGAAGCTTCTTGTACTTTCATTATGGCATCTTTCTGCATTTGTTTGCTCTTCCCACAAATGGATTTCAAAGTACCAGGGTAGTGTGAGCTTTTCAAAGAAGTCTAATTGAAGTGTTACAGAGTGTTAGTGCCTAATTCACTTAGGCTCCCTTGGAAGCATTCTTTTTCACATTTATTCCAACAGTCTTTGCTGAAACTTTATACCCTTGAGTATATTGATTGATCAATTAATTTCTTACTATGATGAATTAAGTAATTTGTGCATGCTGGTATTGGATACCAGCTTCTATCATCACCTCCTTGTCAACACAGAGAAGAGTTGGAATTGTCATTGTTACCTGTCAGATTCTCCATTTTCCTGAAGCAAACTGCTCTTCTGCATGGAGACTCTTTAAAATGTGCCTGAGAAATGAGGGATCTTCCATGTGCTCTCTCACAGTCACCAACTCTTTTTCCTCTGCAGCGTCTTGCCTTCAAACTGCCACTCTATGTCACTGCCAAAATAGCTCCTGAGGATTTGTAGCTTTTTTTGACATAAATCCTCTTCTCCTCTCTCCATCACTTTTCCTTACCCTTAGTGACAGATACAGGGCTTACAGGTGGGCCTTGTGTTTTCTTAGTGTTAGACTAATTTGCTTAGTGTTAGACTAATTTGCCAAGTCTCAAATTCAACCCAGTGGTCCTTACATGCAGCCTTCCAGGCAACCCCCCTCCTTGGGGCTTCAAACACTTGTAGACATTTATCCCTCTTTAGCTGTCATTAGGCCAAGTCATGCATATTCACATCTTTTAATCTTCTTTTTTTCTCACATCAGTTCCTTCAGTCTTTTAATCATTTGTGTTGCTCTTCTCTAAATTACCTCAAATTTGTCTACGCATCTCTGGTTCTCAGACACCATGAAGATGCTGTTTAGATAAATCTGCCTCTGAGGACTCAAGTTCATAAAAAGCTTGTTAATGCCTTTATGGTGGAGACATTTTGTATTGCTGCTGGACACCGTGATTTTGGGAAAAGGGCACATGATGATATCCTTGCAGAGTGCAATGAAAGGTGGCTGTCACTCAGCTGAGCCTCTTGTCCTTCATTCATCACTGCAGTATCTGCCTCTTTTCTAGCACTTCTCTGGGTAACCTGTTGAAATGTTTGCCCTCTCCTCATGTCTTGTCCCTCCTCAGGGTGAGGGGGAAGCTTAATGCAATGGGGACTCTTGTCTGTAATTAATAAACCTGGTAGTATGCTTTTTTATTTCAGTGAAAACATACAACTTTGGATTTGGAAGAGAAAGTGGGAGTATTTCCAGTGAGCTTTGGGATGTCTGTGGTTTGAACAGGCAACAAACTGCTACACATCCAGCCACTTCCCATCTTTCCCATCCCATGTGGATGCTGGGCATGGCTGCAGCTCTGAGCAGCTTTGGCAGTCGGCAGTAGTCATGGACAGTGTGGATCATTATCCACTGAATCCTCCCAACAGCCCTCATGGGAGGCATCACTTCCCTCCAGCTTACAGGGTAAGAAATGGGGGCAAAAAGGTGAAACAACCTGCCCAAGGCCATGCAGAGAGCTGGGGGATGTGCTCAGGTGAAGACTGTGTGGGGCCAGGCAGAAATCCTTCCTTGTTCAGGCAGCTCAGACCGTGCTGGTTTCAGATAGCATTATGCAATGTATTTTTTGCATGAGTTCACTGGAGTTGTAATAAGCTTATCAAGGGGATAACTGTTAAGATAAACCCTACAATCTCGTCCATCAGTCAGGAAGAGAAATAAATAGGAAAAAAAAGAGTAGATTCAGCTTTCCCTGATGTGTCAGTCAGATGCAGGCTCTGCACTCAGTGACAGCAATCAGGACTCCTGCAACCAGTGCTCTGTGTCCATTGGCACAGGAAATTACCTGCTAGTCCTGACCTCACCCCACAGGCTGCTTTTTCTGGCCAGACCACTTCTAAACTGCACCACCATCAGCACCAAACCAGCTACTTAAATGTTACCATATGAGCTGGGGCACTGCTCCAACACACTAGGGGGATACAATTATTTACCAAATCCTGGTTTAACATGTCACTCCCTGAACTACCTCTTTGTCTTATGCAGGTGATCAGCAACCCTTAAAGCACTGCTGTTCTCTCTTTGTAACAAGGCTCAGACGCTGTCTTTTGTAATGCCACAGAGCACTTTTATGAGCACTGTTCATATGAGCACAATGTGCACAATTAAACATCAGCCAGAGCACAGCTTTTCAACTTGCCTTCCAAGAAAATCCTGCTTCCTTCCCTGTCACTGCCCTCCAGCCTGATGGGAAAGAATTAACAAAAGCAGAAACAGTCAGACATCTGAAGAAGAGCTTTTAGAATGGCAGAGAAGAGCAGGTAGACAGCAAACAACGCCCTTCCAGGAGAACAGGAGGCTCTGCTGGAAATCTCTTTCCCAGAGGCTTTCAGCAGGGATCGGGCAGGAGGGGAGGCAGTGATGGATAAGTTGTTGTAAGAGCACGGCGTGAGGCTGCGGTGGGGGAACACTAGTGGTGAGATTTACTGTCCCCAGGCACTGCAGAGTGACACAAAGCCATTACAGCACAAGGAGCTCTGGAGGGCTGCAGCTGCCCGGGGGCAGAGGGTGCTGATTCAGAGAGAAGCTCCTCTGCAGGGATGTCTCTGCTGAGAGAGCCCCTGCCAGGCCTGCCAGGGAAGATGGACATGCAGGTGAGATGAAGAGCACAGCCCTTTCCCTGTTTGTGCCAGACCTCCACCTTCGGGAGAATCACCAATGCAGGACTTGGAAGAAGCTGCCAAAGAGGCATTTTAGTTACCTGCCACTGGAGCTATTGAAAATAAAAACGTGACAATAGAGCCTGAACTGTCAAGGTAAAGGGAGATGGGGAGACTGTGAAGAAAGGGGCTCTGGAAATCCATGCCCTCAAGGATTTAAATGCCAGCACTACTTCTGGGAGAGAGAAATAAAACCAGACCGGGTCACCTGAGGAGTGCAGTAGAGCTGGGACTGCTGCAATTCATGGCATCCATCAACCCTCCCAAGACACCACAACAGTCCTGGTGTCCTCCACCCCAAAGTGTCCAAAGGCAGCTCACAGAATCTATCTCCAAACTGCGAATAAAATAAAAATATCCATGCACAGCTCCTGCAGGAAGGCTCCTCCTGTGTTCAGCATTGCCGCAGTTGCCCAGTTCTCCAAAGCTCTGAGCAGCCTGTGCATCTCACAGGAGCTTGGCAGCTCTTGGCATGGCGGGCCATGCTGCACAGCATGCACAAATTTTTGTTCATTATAATCTTCATTAGAAATAAGATTATTTAGGTCTATCCTCCCTCCTATTCACCATGGAAGCTATTTGTTCCCAGGCTCTGAAAAGGCAGAAGTCGTTACTGTAAAGATGGTACTTTTCATGGTAAGTGTGAACTCCTGCTTTTAAAAAATAAGCACCTATTTAACTAAGAGCTTTATAATAGATCAAGCAGTGCACAGAGTACTAAGAAAAGTGAGAGCTACTATTGTAATAAACTAGCTTAGTGGTAGGATTGGGCAGGAAAATAGTTTCATCTTGGTATCTTTAACAGTAATTTATTCAAAACCCTTATCTCTGGATAAATACAAATTAAAAATTAAAAGCTCCTGTAATGCATGAAACCAAAGCACCACAGAGAAATTTGGAGAAGCAAATAAAACTGCCATCATAAACTACAAAAGCACTGCAGAACCAGTACAGAGTGGAAGGAAACTTGGGAATAAAAAAACCCCAGAAAAGCAACTGCAACACGAAAGGAAGAGAGGAGGGGATGGCGGTGGTGGCAGCAAGAAAAGCTTCCACTTAAAAAAACAAATTCCCAGCATTGCCTCAGCAGGATGCAGAAGGAAACATTTAAAACTGCAGTTTTGAGAACATAACCCAGACTGTCTGCTGAGTGACACCTTCTGTTGGCACCAGGCAAACAGGCTCCTGCTGCAGGGTTCCTGAACTCCAGCCCCTGGGAATAGTCCCTGAGGCCGTGTTCAGTTCAGAGTGGCACACAGCCATCAAACTTCAAGCACTCAGGGAAACACTCTGTAAAACTCTGTTTTTCAAGGCCAGCAAGAGACAAAAAGGTGTGCATTTCAGTAAAGCCATGATACTGTGTGAATGTTTCAGGCAGTAACAACGTTGGGCAATGCTAAATGGCACTGCTGGCACATGGAGGAGGTGGTCGGAGCATGGGGTGGGTCGCCAGCACAGGACTGTCCTGCTGAGCCACAGCTCCTGGGCACACAGGACAGGCTCTGGCAGGGTCCAGGAGCTCAGTTGCTGAAGCAGCACAGGCTTGGCCTGGCATGCAGTACCCCACTGTCCTTAATGCCCTTATCCAGCAGCCTGGGGAGAGCAAGAGTTCCTATTTCTCCCACTTCAGAGATCTCTGAGGTGTGGATGTGCAGCTGCTCTGGATCCCATTCAATGACACATTTAACATCCAACTGCATGTTTAGGTGCTTGAATTCACATTTCAGTCAAGAAGGCACAGGCTGCCATGATGTGTGACAGCATCAGCAACATGGCCAAGCACCTCCCTTGGTCCATGAGCAAGTGTCCACCTTAAAACAGCCAAAACTGTCATTGGGGGTGAACAGAAACAACTCTGGCCTCCAAAGAAGGGGAAAACAATCTTCCCCTTATGGGGTCTGAGCACAGAACTGGCCTCCAAATGGAGAGGTGTGGGGTTCAGACCACAGAGTGGACTCAAGGCAAGTAGCAGGTTTTTAGGCATCATCAGGGATGACTTGTGGTCCCAAGGACAATCACCAGCCTCCAGTCACTGCTTCTAGCATTATCTGGAGACAGCATCAGGCAAAGTTACAGACTCAGTTTCTTTAGACAAGAGCAGACTGCATAACTCATATGGCTGAGGAAAGGCAAACTATAAATATATAAACCCCAAGGGATTATCTAAGCAGCTAATAAAGATACAGAATCTTTATTTTATGAACTGGAGTTATACTCATTCAGTATGTGGCATCAAAAGAAATACAGATTTTCTGACAGATTTTTTATTTCCTGCTGTTACTAAAATGCATCCTCTTAAAGCAGCATCTCACAAAACTGTAATTCTTCTCAATTTATCTCTAACTGTGCCTACAGTCAACAACTGGAGGTCCCATCTTTGTACCATGCATGACACAAATGAGATTTTCATTCTAAATGATCAGGTGTAGGGATCAGATTTTGAAATTACATACATTTTGTGTATAGCCTGCATTCCCTTTGTCTTTTTTTTTTTTAATCTGAACTGCCCAGCCCATCTCCCACACATCTGTATGCTTAAAATTGCATGGAGATGGTTTCTATTCTAAAAGAGGCATTCAGGGGAATGGAGCAGAGTGAGGCTCCTGAGATTATTTTTACCTGAGCTCTGATTGCAGCGTCCTTCTTAATCCACTTTATCACTGTTTCATACACCAGCTCCTCTGCTTTGGTGTTCAGGCTGTCATTGGACATGTAGGAAATGAAGTCGTCTTTTGAGATATTAAGGATCTCTTCTTGGTTTGCCACCTCTGGGAAAATTTGCAGGGCATAAGCTTTGGCCATGTTGTATAGTTCAGTGCACTGCATGGCTTCAGCCATGGCTAATATTCCTAAGCAGTTGCTAGCAGTCAGCTGTTTTTCTAAAAAAGGCAAAAAAAACAAACAAAAAAGGCAATTGAGAATTATTAAAAGCAAAATTCACATTTGTTCCAAGATCATGAGAAAAATAAGTGTCATAGACAAACCTCCAACCCTAATTAATTTCAGGGAGTTAACTAGAAGCAGCACTCTGGGTTAATGTGGAATTGGAGTTTAAAGTACAAAAATCTGCCTAACAAGTGAGATGGAGATGGGGAGAGAAATACACTTTCTGAGTTTGCTTTTTGTGTAAGCCTCCACAAAGCACTGGGGAAACCTACTGACATAACAGTATCTGGTGCTTCCCAAGGGATGGGAACCCAGCCAAGAGACTGCTGCTGTTCCTACCGCCTACAATGTTGCTTTAAGGAACAGCAAAGATGTAAACGCCAATGCAGACACTTAAGAATAAATGCAAACAGCACTAAGGACATTTCTGAGAATGCTGCAGTCACTTTATGATAATTTTTGCCCTGTTCAGCTACTAAGCTACTTCAAATAAAAAAAAAAAATCCTCCCCCCATTTTTTTTTTATTTTCAAAGGAACTTTGTTGCTGCTGAATGTGATGACATCCCTTATGCAAAACACAGATTATACTAACGCCTTCTGTTAAACGTTGTGTAGTGGGTTTCAAAGAAAATCATGCACAGAGGAGACAGCATTATCTCCTTCCCAGCAAACAGAAGCAGCAGCACAGTGTGTAGCTTTGTGTTAGAAGTGTGCTACACCATACATTTGACTGTACTTTTTTTTCCCCTTTCCAGCTATTTTGAAGAAAAAACCCACCAATTTTAGACATTTATAAGAGGAACTCTCAGATTCTTCGCAGCTTTTGTTAACCAAGCCACTACTAATAAGAAGAATATATTCTTTTAAGATACAGGACTGAAAAAGAAAAAAGTAGTAAGAGCAAGACTGCAACAGATCACAAAGGCATCGGTACCAGTGGCAGGCTCCTGTGCTGTCAGAGAAGTCTATCACATTTGGCAGTGTCATATCCTAGTGCACTATGACAGAGCACTGGACAGGAATGTGCAATAGCCCCATATCTCTTCAAACAAAACTCTCATCAGATTGCTTCTGCTGGAAATGCTCAGGGATTCTTCCCTACACCCAGCTTCTGCCTTCATCAGATTGAAAACCTGAACGCTATCTATAGGCGGCTTTTAATAAAATGGGATTATGAACCTCCTTTTTTCTATTTTTTTAAACCTGACATGAGATTAGGAGTTTTGTGGGTTTGTTTTACTTTATTCCCCTCCCAACTCCTCTTATTTTCTTTTACAGATCCAGCAGTCTCAAAACTAGGTTATCTCATTTTGCATCAGTTGATTGTACTGACTCCAAGGAGCCCATTTCCTCAAGCTGACTGCAGTAGCAGCACTGTTTGCTGTCAGTAGATTTTGTCACTCAAAGACTGCCCAGAGACAGGTTGTAAACTGATAGCTATGAAGCCCAAAGCTACCATTTTTTTTTCTTAAAAAAAAAAAAAAAAGGAGAAAAAAATAATAAAAACCAACAAAAATCTCTCAAAACCAAACCAAGATCCCAAACAAACAAAAAACCCGAAAGACCAAAAAACATCTTCCAGGTTCCTTGCTTCTGTCTGCTGGCACAGCTTCATGGTGTACATATGGCTTGGGGTAAAGTAATCATCTAACAGAGCCCAAAACTCTTATAATTTCTTGGCAAACTCTCAAGTCAAAGGCCAATCTGCCACTGTTCCATCTTACTCTCACAGGGTTAATAATTAAGGGAATAATCTATTTTGACTCATTAAGCAGCACATGATGGTAAAGACTTTCAAGAGTCTTTCTCTTCAGAGGACTGGGTTTGCCTCTATCAGGAGAGATCCCCATACCATTTCTAGCTGAGCCTGTGGTGTGGGACAGAAAAAACACTGCTCACAACTGAATTCTTCTGATCCGGGCAGGTTTCTCTACTCTAGCAACACTAGGTGACTGATGCAGCCTGGTACACTGATCCAAGCAGGTCCATGCTGGCCCTTGGAGCTTTACTCCCTCCTCTTTCCTGAGAAACCCCTCAGTGGCAGGTGCCAATGATGTCCCTGTCTGGTTCAGGAACTATTGTGAGGCCCTGTGGAGAGGGGTCCCAGGGAGATGTGGGATTAGGGGATGTGCAGGAGGCTGGTGACAACACTCCTCTGCACTTCACTCCAATTGATGAGCACAACATCACCATCTGTTTAGGATGAGGACTGGCATATGAACTAGAGAGATTCACTGCTGGTGAGCAAGACAGACCTTGGGACAGCAGCTGTAGGAGATATGGAAAATCTCTATCCTATGAATGTGAAGACATCACCTCATCCCCCCATTTTTCAGCTCTGGCTCAAAATTTGGCAGCAAGACGGGTTGTCTTTCCACTTCAGCTGTCTGTGGTGCAACTCTGCATTCACATTAATATCCTTGCACACCCATAAACAAGCAATTCCAAGTAGCAATCTGGTAATATTCTGGATTAATCTGGTAATATTTGGGATGATGAGCAGAACCCTGCCTTTCCAATGCCTGTAACTCTTCACTGACTATAAAGGGAGCCGACATGACCACTTAGACATAGATTTCTACTATATAATATAGCTCATCCCAAATGACTGCAATCCAGGGGTACTTGACAAAGCTGGCATGACAAAGACAGCTAAGGACCAGTTCTGCTCTGTCTACTCCTGAGTTGTATTCCTTTGGACACTGGCATTTTACAATAATTGTTGTTTTGCCACAGTGACACTGGGCTTGTAACAACACATTTTTGTGAAGTTTCACCTTGTCTCCATTCAGAACACAAGAGCTGACTGCTAAATTATTCCCAGTCCTCAGGGACAGTTTATAACAGACTCATGAATGGATTTTAGGGATATCAGATGTAATCAAGTAGGTTCTCACTGGTTTGAGACAGTGTTGGATAGCATATTTGTTGCTACGTGTGTCACAACAGTGCAGATCAGCAGCTGGTGTTTTCCACTGTGTTAGATGTGACTTTGGAGCAGGGTCCTGTGCAGCATCATCAGGAGACAATCAGCCAGGCACACTGCTCCAGCTGCACTTCTGGGAGTGGGGAGACTTGAGATAACACCAGAGAGAAACAGTATTCAGGAAGGATTACTCCGTGAGATAGTGGTAACAGCACGATGGAAGCTCAGTGATGGTTCTAACCCCCCTCTTGTGTGCATTAAGCACTGTGTTTTCACTTAGAGATGCTTTCTAGATGATGATTTGGATATCACTAAAAATAGCACCAAATATGTATTCCTTGTGATACTCTGTGTACCTTCTGATGGGAAACTTACTCAGGTATTCCTACTAGTGTCAAAAAGAATGTGAAGATGGGAGATAAGTGGAAGACTTTTTGATGCATTCACTGTCTAATGAATTGTCCAAAAGATTTCCCTTCCCTGTGAGAGTCTTCTTTCTTTCTCCTATCTCCAGATATAGTTGAAGTTTATACACAGTTCATATGAAGTGCATGTATTATAGTTTCTCCAAGGCTGGGCAGTACAGTTCTCTGGCTAGATCAAAATTTTCCACCTTGGATGAACAAAAAATTGCCCATAATACTTTCTCTTAAATTCATAAGGATCATAAAGGCCTCTTCTTTCCTCAGGTGCCTGAGGAATGCAGGTCTCATCACTGGTCCATCATTCAGTTTTCTCATTGCTCCTTCTAACTCTTTCCAAACACTGATTTTGTGTTGTCTGCCCAGGAGACTAAGAAAATTCAGAGCTCCTGCTCTTTCCTATTCTGGTCCATGAAACTACCAGGTTCCACCAACTTCTTCAGGCTTAAGGATGAATACTTTTAATTTATCAGCAGCAGGTTGAAGTACAAGCTCAGAATGTGTTCCCTCCTGTGACGGGTGTCCATGCATCACAGACTGAGACTGTGATAATGGTGAATCACCCAATGAAACCCAATTCATTACTGTGATGATAGTGTAAAACAAACAAACAAAACAAAACAAAAAAAAAAAAAAGAAAAGAAAGAAAAAAAAAAAGGCTCAAGTCTTCATCCTTATGGGTGTAGGAAATACCTATGATATCCTGAACAATTTTCAAACATTTGCCCAGTTATCATACGGTGCCTGCATGAACCTGTCACCATTGTTGCATCAGTCAGCACAAAACTGTTCTCATTTCTCCTGGTCTAGACAAAAGCTGAGGAGACAGCATGTGGGGAAGAGAGAGAACATGGCTATAATTATCCCAGGGAAGCCAGTTAAGAAATCTCCCATTGAAATGAAACTATTTTCCTGAAACATTTTGCCACATCTTTTCACCAAAAAGTGCAATAAAATGTGGGGTGCCTCTGCCCAAGGCTGTTGAGAGGCCCAGGATACAGACACAAAAGCTGCTTGGACATCACCAAGCCAGGATCCTTCTGGATCTTCATGTCTGAAACAGGATGACCTGAACTTCCTCTGAGATTGTGCTGTGTTATGCTGAACAGACAATAATTTTGGGCTTTTACATCTTTGAACTTCCCTTCTCTCCCTATTTAGTCATGGTCACTGGTGGGAATGATTCACTGTTTATACTGGTCAACCCTCCAGAAACACTGCAGGAAAAAACTCCCTGATTTTTACCATAGTTTTGCTTTGTATAGAGCAGAGGTGGCTGAGGTGAAAAAAAAAACCAGCCACAGAGAAGACAAAATGCTTTTCCCTAAACTTTTCAGATGGCAAATGCTCTGCTGTCTCTGTAGTGCAATCGAGTCACAGCTATAAATAAAAATAAGCAATTACACCCAGTGAATTCTCCAAATGAGAATACAAAGTTCCAGTGACTCTCCATATATCACTGAACTTATAACCAACTCTACTATTTCACACCATAACATGGTTCACTGAATTAAAATATTAACTATCAGAAAAGAGAACTCTCACAGTGATTCAGTGAAATAAATGTATTTTGGTTCTGCGGTTGAATCTTCAGTGATATCACAACTCTAACATATCCTGCATTTCTGGAAAGGCTGTAAGATCTAATCACTATAAAAAGCTGGTGAAGGGAAGCTGGAAGCAAGCCATGCCAGAACCAGAGCCTCATTCAAATTGCACAGTCTACAAGGTGGGATTGCAAAGCATAAATTTCACATCAACAGCACCCCCCTCACTTGAGAACAGACTTTGAAATAAAAAGTTGGAAAGAAGAATACAATGCCAGAGGTTCTTTACTGATGCCTGCATTGTACCAGCCTAGTCACACCACTCATCTGGCCAGCAGGTTGGCTTGTAGCAGTGAAAATTAACACAGCAGTAAACTGGACTCATTTGAGGGTTTTTTTTGTTGTTCTTGTTTTTTGAGTGCAACATTTTCTAAAGTCTCATCTTCCATGTTATGCAATAGTAGATGTCAATTTTAAACGAGAACTGCCCAGGGAAAATCTACAATTTATTTGGGCTTCAGACAGAATGATGCCTCCTTCACTGAGATGGGAGTTGAGGAAGCCCAAGCAGAAATCAGATACCAAAAAAAGGTTATCTGGTACCTATACCTGGGAAGTACATCATATAACATGAAGATTTTGGTATTAATAAATTAGTATTAATTTTTAAATTATTACTGTCTTCTAAACTGGTATTACAGCTGTGACAGTGAAGGAGTGGCTTGTGGTACAGGCAGGAATTTGAACCACTGTGTTTCAGTTGAGCTGTAGCTATGGCTCCTCTTCTGCCATGCCAGGTCTGTCTGGTTCCTGTTCAGGCCAGAAAAGCTTAGCTGAGGTGGAAATCTTGGACTGCTTTGAAATAGTCTCTGCTGGAAAGCAGAGAGACAGTGAAAGGAGCAGGATGGCATGGTGTTTTGGCAAGAAGAATGGGTTTCTCATGGCCATGGGAGGATGGACTGAGGCACTGGCCAAGATGTTGCTCTGTAGACCCTCACTGAGACAAATGCTCCCTGTGCACACAGGGCACACCAGCTGCCAGGGGTGGGCACAGCAACCTTCCCTTCTACCCACCTTTGTGATGACATCAGGCCATAGCTCTGTATGCAGCAACAAACCCCAGGAACATTCAATCTGGAACACTGGACATGTAAAGGACTTTCTCACAAATGCAAGAAAAATGCAGATATTGCAATGCAGTCCTTAATTTTTATGCAGATTTGCAGTTCTTCCTTCATTGGAGCCCGCTTCCAAACTCTTTTGGTGTTTGACCAAGCTGGTCCAGTGCAGAACCCAAAATATGCTGTCACAGTTATAAGCAATCTGTGTGCTGCACTCTGGTATCTATGCAGAGATCATCCTCTGGGAAACAAAATGTTATCAAGATTCCAAGTATGGAACCAGATTCAACAAAATAGGTTATACAAGATGCGAAAGCTGCTGCCACTCAAGCAACAAGCTACACTTTTCGAGACCATTTTCCACTGGCCATCATGCCAGCATTGGAAATTCAAATCACAAACCAAATTAATGATGCTTTACTTTATTTTACTCTATTTCATCTTGGGTTTCTTCGTTATCTTTCAAGAGTTGTTCAAAGACAGGTTTATAAACCTTAACACAAGATCTTAAAACCTGACTAGATGCAATGATTCTTACCTAGAAATGAAACGCAGACTTTACAGAAAGTATGAAACTGGAACTTGCTGGCAGCTTCCAGTAGTGTTTTTGCATTGGCTGAATCTATGATCAAAGAACCTGTATAAACAAACTCCAGGAGTAACTCCAGAACATCCGCAGTGAGGTTGGACATGGCCAGTTCCAGCTTCTCCCCGCTTCTGCTGCTGTCTCGTGGTGACCTGGTAACAGCAGACAATTAAATTATGGACATTTCACCATCCCCATTTTACTGGCATTTATTGATTAGTGAGGGCTAGAAAATCGCTTTGCACCTCATTATATTTCTCCATTATTTTTGTTTACAGAACTGAAGAATATGAATTTTAAAATAACTGAACTTAAAAACTTTAACTGGATCTGAAAGAGAAGAGTCTTAAAGCAAGTCTTACAAAAAATCTGTTTATTACTACTTTGCATTTTCATGCAAAAACAGTTGCAAAAGAAAAGGAAAGGAAAACAAAGGAAAAAAAAGAAAAAGGAAAATGAATGATCCAACATTAATGAAAATGAGGAACAGGATTAGCTTTCAAAGGGAAACAATACATTTTAACATCTTGGTTAACATCTCATCTTCTGTGTATAATATAACTGCTGAGGAAAAAACACTCTCCAATTTCAAGAGAAAAGGTCATCTACTTTTTCAAGAATCCAGCACTAGAATAATTTTAGATGTTATGTGCACTTAAGGATATATTTAAAGACCTTTTCATAAAAAATAGTAACAAAAATTAGTAATTTCTGTTTAACTTGAACTTCTCAGTATGCTATATTAAATGATAAATATGATCAATATGATATCTATGGTATAGAGACGGCCATATAAAATAGATGTTTATTCTAAAAAATCTATTGTTCCCTTTTAGGCACTAAAAAAAGGAAGCCCCTCATGGCAATTGCTTTGAAAACTGAATACAAGACAAGCTAGACAGACAAAATGGTTAGAGCAAAGAAGGGAGAGGGGGGAAAACAACAACCAGCTCTGCCACAGGAAGCCAGCAGCCATCCTCTAGGAGTTTCATGACTGTGGCCTATGGTTTTTCCTGCATGAAGTGCTGAACAATTTGGGGATCAAAGTATCTCCTGCATTTGAAGTGTGCATTAGTGCTTGTGAAATTATTGGACAAAAAGAAAGTCATACTGAATTAAAGTAAGGGCCCAGTTCTTAATGCATGGCTGATGTGTCTGCAACACTAAAGACAGGTTACACCTGAAAGACAAAAGTGATGATAAATTTGGTAACATCAAGGAGGGGAGGGGAAATCTGTTGGAGTAAGAAAATAAACTCTTTTAATGGTTAGGACCATCCAGCACCTTCTCAAAGAAACATGAGCTTTTTGTTTGTCACTGGACAGTCAACGTCTGCTCGCTCCAGTTCTGCTCGAGTACTTGCAAAAGCCATCGCACGAGTGACACAAAACCGGCACACGATGCAGCGCGACAGATACGGACTGGCCACAGCATCACTATTCACAGGCAACGCCAGCTTGAAGCGTGAGCAAAAGCTATCACAAGCACTACCAACCTCTTGGGTGCACACAGCTGCCTAGAAAGGCGATGGTCAGACCTCCACTACCATCACGGAGGAAAAACAAACAACATACGAGGTTCAGTTCTTTTCCCGCATGACAGCCCAACCATCCATCCCAACAACACACCTAAATCATTTGGAGAAATGCTTAAAATTTGCAGTGGATTCTTTGTCACTAGTCCTTCATTGACCAGGCCTGGTCAAGTCAAGGGCACAGCTTTAATTCATATGAAATAAATTCAGTATGATCTCTGCAGGATCAAAGCTTTACAAGGCTTCATTTTCAACAGAGGAGCAGCTAGCAGTCCCTAATTTCACAGTGTTCTCTAAGGCAGTGAGCAACAGTAACTCCCATTGACAGGAGGAAACAGAGGCACAAGGAGACAAAATCACTTGCCTATGATCACAGAGTCAGGAGCAAACCAAGGAATTAAACCCAATTTTTAAAATTCTAAGTACTGAACTGTCCCTTTAAATGGCAACACAGGTGGGTTAGACCCTATTCCACAAGCAGATGCTAAGAATACATACTGATCATGACACCTGTTGTACCTCTACAACCACTGAGGTCAATGCCACCCTAAATTTTTATGCTTTGTGACACCACAGTATTCCTTCTGAACTCTTGCATACGGATTCAATTCTGCATCTGAGGCAGAAATCGTCTGGTGGCAAAACAGAAGAGTTGCCATTGCCTAGATCCTCAAGAGGATGTCACAAAATGTTGGGTTTTTTTCCTTTCTCACACTCACACCCCAATAATATGCCCCATATCTGATTTATGTGCAGTTGAACATACCTCTGGTGCTGAACTCTGGGCTGTCAAAACACCTCTTGGTACCAATGTAATTCTTGCTGAACTGCTCCCAGAAGTGGTTTGTACCTGACAGTGAACTCGTTTTCATGTGAGCTGGTTAATAAACACACCACCTAAAATTTCAGGGAGGTTTTGAGGTACCCAGCAAGTGACAGAGCTGGGCTCTTTGCACTGTGGGAAGCCCTACCATAAGCAATTATTTATTTAATGCCACTAATTGCACTGTGCTGGCGATGGCTGCGGGAAGGACTGCGAGTGATCTGCTGGGAATTGCAAAATCACACCCAGTGTGGAGACCAGGAGGCACAAAGGAAAGGATGATGTGACACCAATGTCAGTGCAGACACATACCCATGCTAGCAACAACTGCAAGCTGCTATTTTTCACAATAATTAAGTAATAATCTCTTTTACTTTGTAATACACCGAGCAATAAACTGCTGCTGCAATTGATTAAATGCCAAAGAAAAGCTAAGGTGTTTAATCAATCACTAGAGCCACTTATAGCAAGTATAATACAAAGCTACAGAGATTATTGATATTACACAATGAGCCAGAAATGGGAAAGAAAATTATCCCTATTCCTGTCTCTGCAATGCCTTGAATGTGTTGTGCTGTTTTCCTTGTGCTTTCTAAGCAGTGAGCCTTTTGGCTCCATGTTTGGCTGGATCAAATACTGAGTACAGGCAGGATTCAGCCTGCACAGGGAAATCACAGTTACCCCTGGCTTCCATGTCAGGGATCTGGCTTGGTATAGGCTGGAGAATGGTCAGGGAATCGGCTGAAGCAGGTTCTACTGGAGCAAACAAATGTCTGAAGGATGAGAAGAACATGTTGGGAAAAAGACTGATGTAACTGAAAAGGGAAATTCTTCAAGAAATTATTTCAGTGAATCAGGTTGCAGCATCCCCCTCAAAGACTGACTAAAGATTTCTGTGTTCCTTGTTTTCACACATATTAGAATATCATATGCCCTACGCAGTTATAATTCATCTAATTGGGACAGTCTTCTCTTGGCTCCTCTAGGGGAACTGCAATGAAGTGGCTAAAGCTGTATTACAAGAATAGAATTTAGTCCTGTAAATGCAAATGCAGTCGATTTGGGAAAATCTGTAGCAATATATAGAGCTGATCCCCAAATAGCTCATCCTGTGTCACAGCAGGAGGGGTTTTATCAGTTACCAGAAAAGCCCCAAATTCCTGCCTTAAGAGCTGGGAAAAGTCATAGTTCTACCTGGTACATACACTCCTCTTCCCCAACTCCTGGCATAAACATGAGGTGTTTTGGGGATTGAGAGCCTGCCTCCTTCATGTTTCAGTCTCACTTGAAGCCAGTCAACACACCCTTATCGTCCATGGACATCATTAAACGTGGCACATTCTGCTATTTGCCCGGCGAACTCTAAAGTTTAAACAGAATGATGTCATTTTATTGGCCTTGTAATCATTGCTCATATTATAAAGGTCACACATTTCACATTGTGGCAGAAAATCAATAGCTCTCCCAACAGCCTCTGGGGGAAAAAGTTTTGCTTCTGAAGAATAATATATAATAAACAATTTTAGTCTTTACTTTATCATGGCTATAATCTAGGAGAAAAGCTACAGTAAAAATCTGGCAAAGGCTGATATATAAACTCATTAAAATTGGGAAGTGATTTAGAACAGGACTTTTAAAAAGATTTATCTTGAGCTAAACAGCAAAGAGATTTGTTTAGGTCTACATTTAAACAAGCTCCAAGAGCTCTTTAACAGCTTAATTTTATGGTAGCTGTTGGGGAATTCTTTCAGATTTACAAAACATGTATTTCTCCAGCAAGGTGATAGACCTGAGCAATGTGCAAGCAGAACTGAACCTGCAGATAAGCAGGAAGCACAGATATATTCTGAATGGGTAAGGGGGGAGTTACTGAAAAATATTCTGCATTGTCTGGAATAATTAAGTCCAGCAAAATCAAGCAAACGCCTTTGAACACAGTCTGGCTACTTATCCTTCAACTTAATTGCTCCAACTAGAGAAGACAAAGGCACAGGGAGCCCTTTAAAGCAAAAGATGGCTCGATTACACTCTCAAATAACAAATCAGAATCAATGTCCCTTTCTGTTAACTAATATATAGGAAAGCGCAAAAATGTTTGAATACTTGATAGCAAGAAAAATAACCCTAATATCTCATCTGCAGGATCTAGTAGTGGAACTGAAAAAATAAAAAATAGATAAATTTACATTTTTTTGGTATTTATTTGTCTTTCAAAATAATTTTCAAACATGTAATACACACAGACAAGAATTGGCCATAGTGCTTTCATGTTTAATAGTGATGCAGCTGAAGTTTTCTGCATCTTGAGTTATAAATAGCTGGGTATCTATGAATTTTTCCTGCATTATTTGTATCAACACGTTCCCATAACAGAACGCCTGTGTGATTCTGTTCAAAACATTTAATAGTGAGATGCCTTGATTTGCAAAGCCACATTTAGAGTCTGGCTAAAGCAGCCGTGTAAGTGAAACACCGGGAGCGCATCAATTTGTCAATTTATGGACAACGCTACTGCCTCTCATTCAGCCTTCCCTCATGGTTTGGATATGCTGCCTTTAACTGGCTTGCAACATTATTTTGACTGACTAATGGTTTGGCTACAGCTTCACTCAATTTTAGATCAAATACGAAAAGCTACCTATACCCGGTGCAGATGCCAGCCAACGCTCTGTTTACAAGCTACAGTCACAAAGTCAAAACAAATTCTGGATGTTCAAAATGGAGCCATCTGCACGGAATAAACATGAAAAATGTGAAACATTTTATGTAAATGTACATTAGTGCCTAGGAACAGTTGGTTCAGCTTCCGCCCAGGCTGCCTGGCTGAGAACAGGAGGACTGACAGAGTTTGTGACACCTATTTACATTTGATGCCATATGACTCACCATGCCGTAGACTCAGAGGTATGACGTATATTTAAGCTTTGTGCTCCAAAAGGGCACTGTAATAAATTATTATCTTTTAAAATAAAGACACATTTAGAATTGTTGCTTGTGATCTTTCCCCATACAAGTGGGACTTGATGTGTAACTTCTTCCTTTTGCCTCTCCAAGGTCCATCTGTGAACCTACCACCACTACCTGCAGGTGACAGCAAAAAAGAGCTGGCTCCATAATATAACCTCAACTTTGTTCATATTTCACTAAGAATCTCTCTTTGAGAAATAGGAAAACACACTTGTTCTGGCAGTGTAAGAAAAAGAATTGTTGCCTGTGACTGTCTATGGCTCAGGGTCTCATACAACTCAGGGATCTGAATCTCATCTGCTAAAAGAACATGTTTGAGCTGACAGGAGGCTGAAGGCTTGCTGGCAGCAGGGAGGAGCTCCAGCTCCACCCAGGTCTGAGAAAACTGAAGCCCATATTTTGGGGCTGGTCCCTCCCTGCATGGACCAAAGCAATGGCCTGTCCCATCACCAAGCTGCCTTTTGGCCTCTCCACTGCAACGTCCTCCCAGGATTTGACCTATCAGCTCAACATGCTGATCTTGCTGGCTTGTTTTCATAATTAGGAATATAAATGTTTACCCTAAAGTAATTGTGTTCCCATTATAAGTGAGCTACATATTTTCTACCAAGATAGACATGACAATTAAAAAAAATCAAATTAAATTGCTTTGTTCCCTGGACAGTATTTAGAACTCCAGAAAACAGGAAATCCAAGATTTTCATGTAAGATGAAGCACTTAAGCGAAGAAAAGCTACTTCTTTTTACCTCTGTCAAATTATTTTGATTACCAAAGAAAGGACTCCAGACTGGGGTAGACAGCTTCTCATGAGGCTTAAGAGTCTGTTAGTTGTGTGCTCATTAGAAACTGCTGTTCAAGTCAACACAATTTAGACTGAACATCTTGTTTATTACGGAACTTTAACTTTTTACTTTAATCCTTAAAGCACTGAAACTTCAGGCAAAGAAGAGAGTGCAATGATGCTGCATTTTAACTGCCCACTATTTGATTTTTTTATTGTCTTCAGAGTCATTAATGGTTCAAAACCAATATGTATCTTGGGAGAAGCAGAAAAGAAACTTTGTTAAATTACAGCCAACCCTTAGCTATGTACATATCAGACTCAGCACTCTACATGGAAAGTCATATTTTGTACTGAATATCTTGATTTATCAGTTACAGGTTCATGAGGTATAAAAGCATAGATGCCCAAACATACAACACATATTTCCATGACATGCACCAAGAAACATGTGCATACTGAGGTAATAGGTTATTTACCGAGTAATACAAGTTTATGCAGCTGCAAGGTAATCAATCATGTAAATGATGACAGGAAGGGACATTTATAGAGCAACATCATTGCAATACGTATGTCATAAGGCACTGAGCATTTTATTAAACAGGATTTAAAAAAAAAATAAATTACACCCCAGCATCGCTTCTCCTTTGGAATTGTTTTATCAGCTCAAAATGTATTAACTTGCAAATCTCTACCTTCGTTATTCTATCTTGTAGATAAACATTATCTTTGAGCCTCAGTCACTATCCATCTGTCTCATGAGAGAAGAAAACATGTACTGTAATGGTTCTATTGTATGATTACAATAAAGAACTAGTAAAATCACAAGATTAAATAAATTACATTGTTTAAACACAGGCTTGCAAATTCATCAGGAAAATTTACCTGACCAACAAATGCATTTGCTCAGTTTTTATCAGGATGTTGATACAAATAATGTTCCTTGTTCCAGGCAAACAAAATCTGGCAAGACTAGTGTAACTTATTAGGGTCAAATGCTGCCAGTTTGCACCTGCTCTATCAGAAGAAAATCAGGAAAATTAATGGCTGTGCGCTCGGGCACGCACCAGCAGCTCCTGCTAATTCACCATCACAGAAATGATCATTACAAACCAAGACGAGCAATGGGATTAAGAGCAAACGCTTTTGTTCACGGACAACATGGCCAGAATAAAATAAAGCAAACAAAAGAGCCACGTTTCCTATATACCCTTAATGCCATTCACAGATGGAACACAATCTAAATGCTCGGCCAGGACCATTTCTAAAGGCAGGATCAGCGGCAGCCTGTAACGCTACAGTGCCGGAGATCACAGTCAGAGGCACAAATCTGGCTCCCTGCTGAGATTTAAGAAAGAAGATGACGAGTTTGAAGATGCTGGCTTAAATGACTGGCAAGTGAATGAAGAAGTGAATAGCAAGTGCCCTTGGAAGAACAGTGTTTCATGACCTAGACTTTTCCTAGGGACTGAGAATAAACTGCATCTCGCAAGGTACTAGCGGAGAAGCAAAAAAACTGGGCCAGCTTATTAATAGTGTGGGATCTAACTTGTTTGCAAGTATCTCTGGCAGCCTAATTCAGTGGCAATACAACCTGGGTGAGAGTTACTATTTGTTAAAGGTAAATAAAAGATGCAAGCAGGTTCTAGGGGATTATATAGGAAGGAAGATTAAAAGTAAGTTGACAGAATAAAAAATTTATTCTCATCAAACTTAAAGCTCAAACCCTTACCCAACTCCTATCTGATTTCTTTTAATGATATTTATTACACCATCAAAAACCAGCTTAGAACAGAGTGGGCATGCAGCTAATAAATCTGTTTCTTAGGAATGTGGTGAAATTTATACAAGTAATTATCTAGGTAGTCTATCCAAGAATCTTTCTCATCATTGCAATGTCTAGAGGGAAAACAATAATAAAATAATGATAACCACCATTATTATTTATTACTACTACGATGATTATGGCAGTGCCCAAAGATCCCAATCAGTATTACAGTAATTAGAATTAATTCTGTCAGGCACTGGTTCTTTCTCCTTCAGCTACAGGGTGTTACTAGTGCTTTTCTACAGTATTTATAGATCCAGAGACAACAATGAAAGGCATGACAGCACTTCACCTATGGCCACAGTATAGGCAGGAAAGGGCACATGGCTCTCCTCACTCCATCAGTCCCTGCCCATCCACCCTGCAGAACTGCTCAGAGTATTTCAGATGCTGAAGATCAATACTATGCAAGCAAAAAGATGGCACCGCAATCAGATATGATCATAACCTGGCCATATTAACTCAAATTCATTATTCCAATCCAGTAGTGGTTAATCCTTGATGATATAAATGAAAGGAGTGAACTACTGATCCCTGGAGCTACCTAATAATAAGTTGGAGTTTGAGATTTGATTACCCTCGTTTAAGGGCAAGACTGGCTTTTGGAATTGCCCCAAAAATGGCAGTTTTCAAGAATATGGCTTCTGTTTCTATGCCATGAAAAATTTTTTCTCTGTTGTCTTTTGATTCATGTATCTTGAACTGTACCTTGTTAGATAACTGTTGCCTTTCACCCCTGAATTTTGACAGAGTTAAGCCCAGGCAAGGTTATGAGATGTAAGTAAATACAGGTAGGTCACTTGCACTGGCATCTTGAGAGATGGTGCATGACAGCTGCGTGGCTTGTGGATGGGTACAGCTGGAGCAAGAGAGGTGATTAGTCTGTCATTCCTTGGGTAAGATTTGCAGAATCTGTGGTTGAAGCTAGAAATTATGGGAGCAAGAAGTCCCAGCTACAGTAAACAGAGATGCTGTCAACAAGGGAGAGGAGAGAGAGATTCAGGGATCTGCTTGGTGCCTCTGCGAACTGCTGCCATTACAGGACAGAATTTTACAGGCAGAAGCTTAATTTCTGTGCTGCACCTCAAGGCTTGAAAAGGAAGCCTTTCTGTCCTCCTTGCCAGGGTTTCTCTTCAGAGTAGTGCACATTGCTCTGCCCCTCCCTGCAGAGCAGCATCCAGCCCAAGCCACTCACCCTCCGAATCCACAGCCACGCGTGCAGGGCTGGGAACAGCAAGGCTGTGACACCTGCGTTGGGTTTTGTGGCAGCGTAGAACACCACTGAATATTTGTAAGCTGCCATTCATTTATGTAGAAGACCATACATTTTTGCCTGATGAAAACACGTTTTCCAAGGTCTGGCAGCTGAGAAATTTTAAGCCCAGCAGGGAGCTCTGAGGGGCAGGCAGAGCGAGCACAGCGCTCACAGAAACAGCCACTGAGAGCAGGGACTGTGTCCCATGCCAAGATCCTGTGCCCAACACACAGCAATTATCACTGCCTCGTTTAAGAGAAAAACCTTGTGCACAGCACAATTTACAGGTGCCCCTTGGCAGTAAAGGGTGAAGGATATTTTACACTCCAATGTGACCTCCCTTTCTCATGGTTTAAATGGTTTAACACAAACCCCTGGCACTCCTTCTCTAGGCCCAATGTACCACTCCTGGCACCTGAAACAAACATCCTATCTTTAACTTTCTCTGTTTTCAACTACATGCTATAGTTTGTTTCCACATTCATTCAGCTCTACAATGGAGCTGAAGTATGCAGATGTGGAAATACTGCTTGCTCCCTTCCCAGAGTTAAAAGCAAGATTCTTAATAAGCAGGAAAACATGAAGGGGTCACTAAGAGTAGATTTTTCTTTCATCCTGCTGTTTCTCATTTTGGGCTTTTTAGAACATAAACACAAACCAGACAGTCTGTTTTCCAGACACCTAAACGCTTTTGCAGTTTTGTCAGGCTGTTTCAGATGGATAGTGGCAGGTTTCTCTGTTGTGCATCCAAATGCTCCCTTTCCACACAATGGTGTAAAATGCAGAATGACATCTTCGTCTTCTGCGTAGGTGTAAAGCAAGAGGAATTTGGTCTTCTCACCCTAAATGCTTTACTTCTCTTGTCCTGCCTTCAAGCCCTCAGAGAGTACTTTAGAAAAAAAAATCAAAAATCTGAAAACTTGACAAAAAGGCAGGGTATTGTGGAAAAGCAATTTGGCCATGAAGCCACTTGGGTCTGCTTTGTAGGAAATTAAGGATGAACACAGCAGGGCCAGATTACAATGCATCCAAAATACTGCTTCTTGTGACAGAATCTCTTTGTACATAAGACTTAGCACTCTATGCCAGTGGAATCAGGCACCCAAGATGACTTAAAGATTAGAAAGCATCATTAAAATCTAATCTTGAAAAGATAAAGCTTGTAGGACAGGATCTGTGCATCCTTAACAACTGACCAGAGAGAAATCTACTTGTGGAAGCTTGCTTATAAAAGCAAGCATTTTGGCTCAGAAGAGATTTTTATGTCAAGTGTTTCCTTTTAATAATGTCATATTTGGTAGAGATTCCAGTACTCTGGGTTAAGAAGAAGAAAGCAGCAAATTAAAATGTTCCGGTGAAACATTTCTTTGTTACGGAAATATTAGAAATTCCATTTATTCAGCAGCTGCATTTGTCTATCCCAAACACAGCTGGAAATAAAAAAGATGGCTCTTCATGGGATTTTCCATTTGTTCCTTCCTCCCGGAACACACACACACACACTCCCACACCCACCTTCCACCATTTCTTCTAGGACAGATATAAAAACAGAGCTCATTTTTTCCCTCCCCCAAACCAAGAATGTTTCAAATAAGAAAATCTGTGCTCTGCACGAGGCACATTTTGGAGATGCATTTTTTGATGGATCTGGTTCTGTCTCTCTTTTTTTTCTGCGTACGCATACAAGCATAAATATGTCCCATTAAGAGAAACACTAGTTTCCATAAGTAATCATTCATGTCCTTTTACCCAACTATGATTCAGGCTGGGTGACTGGTCTTTCTCTCTGGGTCATGAAAAATAAGCACTTCCAGAAGGCAAATCATGCTATTTATTGTGAGATGGGATGTATCATCCTACAGACATTCCCATCTTTTCTCCCAACTGCAGTGAAGTCTAGACAGCCAACTTAAGCTGGATCCCTGAGGGAAACAATGGAACACCCATCCTAAGTTCACTGTCTATGCAAATCACCTTCTCTTTTATGGTAAAAGGGGATGGTCTCCTCTTTCACCTCATCTCTTAGACATGTATTTTGTGGGGAGAGGACTTGCCTCTTGGGCAGGTCTGTCTCCCTCTCTGCAGACTGCAGTAAAGGTCAAGAAGGTGAGGTTAGACTCAACCTGCCTTAGATGCCAACCTTAGACCTAATGTTGGTTAGCTAACGAGACATAAGCACCTCTCATTGGTCCAGGGGCGCTGCCTGCACACAGGAACCTGAATTAGGAGAAAAAGACACTTCAGGAAGCCTTCAAAGTTCTTCTTCTCATTGTCTGTATCACAAATTAAGCCCTTGTTTTGAGATGGCTGATTTGATGAGTAACAAATTCAAGCAGGTTGGAGCCAATATGGCTGGCTGGCAGTGCACCCAAAATATGAAAGATGGCCTTTAGGGGACAGTGTTCCAATCCAGCTGCTGTTTATTATCATCCATGTTCTCCTGAAGCCCTATACTGCAGTACTCCTGTATGGATACTCACCCTTCCCCTGAATCTCATCTTTCTCCCTTCATGGGCACAGTGATGTGGAACAGGTATCAGGAGTATTTCACACCTGCTGTTCCTAACACACCTGATCCTTTTCAGATGATTCTGCACTGAGAAGGGATGAGATTGTTTTCCATGGTCAGTTGCTGGTAGGAGGGAGATGAACACCACGTCCTGGCTTAGGCTTGAGTGCTGTGCAGCTTCTGATGGGGATGACCAGAACAGGTGCCTGGTATGGTGCTGAGCTCAGGTTCAGGACTGGACTAAACCAAGTTCAAAAGGGCTCTTATATTTCAAAGAAAAATCACATGGAATAGAGAATTTTCTGGATGCTCAGCACAGGATTACCCATATTCTGAGAAACTAAAAGGGCTTCAAAATGCACTCTCATTATCAAATTTGTTTCGTAAATAACTTTAGAGTTGTTTTGGACAATCAAACCTGGTTGTCATCTTTTTATCATTGCAATAAAAACAACATATTTTCTTCCCTGCTATGACTAATTCTCATCAAATTGCCTTCCTCAAGATGAGCAATAACTCTAGTTCTATTATATTTTTTATCTGTGTTTGGTTTTATTTTGAGAAGGAAATAATTGATCTTATTTGATTTTGAACATTTCTCTTTTATTCTTTTGAGACACTACTTGCTATTCTACCATCAGATACCAACTTGAACACACAGTGGAATCAATGGAAGAATATGAGGTTAATAATAACCAGCCTGTGGCAAATAATAAGCCGAAGTAAATACTCTGAAAGATTCTATTTCTGCATGTTTCTATAGATGTACACAGCACCTTCATGAATAGATCATATTCTCATTGATGTTTCTGGTGACACATCGGTGCCTTTGGTTGGAATGACACTAAGGTTTAACCCTGGCTTGCACTGATTGAAATGGCCTTTCTATTATATTTAATATAAAGAGATCTCTTCTATTCTTTAAGAAAAACAGCCATTTCTTGTTTTGATTTCTATAATAACACAAGGAGTGCAATATAAATCACATAAAGCTTTAAGTGCTGTCTCGAAGGAGCTGCTAACAAATATCATAGAGGATTTTAGATGTATTGTATTTGTAAACATTCTAACCCCATGAACTATAATGATTCTGCATTATTAAGGGCATGATCCCCCAAAAAATTGAGTGCCTCTTGCAATTTGAGCCCTTGACTTCCATGGAGTTTCAGAAAGGACAAGGCTTTACACTGCAAATATCCTACAAAAAGCAAGTCTTTAGAAATTCCACCCCACATCCCTGAGTTTATTGTCCTGCAAAGACACATTTGCTCAGTTTACAGGTGAATATTTATTTTTCTCACCTGACAGTTTTGCAAACTCAACTTGACATCAAGCTGAATTTTTTCTTATTCAAGCATCATCATCAGTAATAAAGGTATTTTTGCCTTGGATACACCTGTGCAACTCTATTAGCCTCCATCAGGGTTACATGTGTGCAACTGAGGTTATAAATGGAAGGCAAGTGGGATAGAGAGACCTGATGGTGGACACAAATTGACCTCTGGAATATTTATTGCTGGTGATGATGTAAAAGAAGGCAAAAAGTGGTGAGTTTAGGAAACAAGCTAAACCTTCCACTATTTTTTTCTTGTAATGCATGCAAGCCTTATGTAGGCAGCTGAAAGACAATGCATGATGAAATCTAGGTTTTGCTTTCACAAAATCTAGGATTTTTATTTTTTATATTGTTTTAACTAAGTTCATAACATATCTCCATTTAATAACTAAATAATACAGCAGCAAGACTCGTCAGTGTGCTTCTAGAAACAGATGCTGCCTGGTGACTTCTGCACACAAGCAGAAAATCCAAATGACAGTTTTTGGACAGTCAGTGAGTTGGTTTCTCTAAGTTGGTTCTATGATTTTTCTTTTCCTGTAGACTGTACTCTTTATCACCCTGAAAAGCATATACTGTAGCCTTAACAATTAAATAATAATGAGCAGACAGAAGAGAAAGGACAGGAGAGATCTGGCATAGCTACTGCTAGCAATCATTAGATTTACAGAGGGGAAAAGACATGCTTCCTAGGCCAACATATTTTTTATGAATAATTGATAAGGCAGTCAGTACAGTTATATCATAGAAATGTAATATATATCCATAATTATAGAACCAGCTTTGTGCAAAAGGACACAATACACTGAAAGGAGATACCAGCCAATATGCCATCCTGAAATAAAATACAGTCACTATTGTGTTAGTTGGCAAAATTTAAATACAGGATTTGAAGCAAGCAAAATGTTCTTTAATCCCATTTTTTTTAGCACAGTCCAGGCTCAATCTGCTCAGGAAAATACTGCAAGGCAAAATCAGCAGCTGCATTAATTTGCTGATGATTGAGAGAAAAATGAAAGTTATCCTCGTGGTTTTTTTCTCCCTACTTGCTACTCTAACTTACTAATAATACGAGAGTACTAATTTATTCCTAGGCAAGTATATGAAGGATACAAATTGAAAAATCAATGTAATGGAAAAAAAAAGATTATCATGCCCTGTTTAGAATCAATCAGCTAGAAACAGAGGGGGGAAAATGTGAAGGTGGAGACATGATGTTTAGAAAATGTACATACTGTGCCTACCCTAAGCTGAAGTGTTTGCATGAAAAAGCTACTGTTAGTCCATGCAGACCGAGCTACATTTTGACCAGAAAAATGATCTTATTTCCAATTTTTCCTAGAGACATTAATCAGTTGTCTTTTCTTTTTTTTTAAAGGTCCCCAAATAATAAAAATACCAATCCCTTTGCCCATAAAAGCCACACAAAAGCATGTAACAAAGATTTCAGGGTGAAGGGATTACAGCACTCTAAATGCTTTATTTGCACGATGTCTCAGCACCGTTCACCTGAACGCTGATGGCTTTTTGCAGCCTGAAGCACAGACTTTGGTCGTGTGTGGCAGAGTCCCTTGCAAACATTGACAGCAGTAGTTTTTAGTTGTGGACTGAATCACCATTAGCAGTGGAGTTTAAATCTTAGATCTCTCAGTGGTGAAACACTTTCTTCGGCCAAAACCAGCCTCTACTCATCAGAAATAATTACAGTGTACGAGTCAGATGTGTAACAAATGGATCTGAGTCTCAGTTTGGAAATACATTCAGAGGAGGTGGAAAGAATGGCTACTGGCTCTGTGACAGGAGATTCAATCTTCATAAACCTGCAAGAGAGGGGAGGAAAAAAAAGCGACACAAATGCGCCCTACAAAAGAACAGAGCAGATCACAGCTGGAAGGAAGGCAAACCTTTTAATCAGGTCCTTGAAATACAAGCTGCAGGAAGCTAGAACATTTTGGTGGACTTCAAACTCTTTGCCTTCAACAATAATTTTCAGGTCTGTAAACTCTTTCGCTCTGCGTTGCTGGTTCAACTCCTTCAACATTTCTGCAGAACAGAGAAGACAGACAGTGCCAGGGTTCCCATTAAGAGTTTTTTATTTTTCACTTTTTACTTTTCATTTTTTTGTAATGAAGTAAGTAGAGAAACAGGAAACAATTGATATTTTTGTTGGTAAGATTGGCTCAACACAGACAGTCAGAAGTTACGAACAAAACATATTAAAAAAAAGAAAAAGAAAAAAGCAGGAACCAGTAGGTCTAAACAACTGAAATATATATACACAGAAAAAAAAAAAGCAAAACCAATTCCTAAATTTGGAAGGGTTAAAAATGAAAATAAAATATTTCAGCATTAGCAAATCAGAAACACAGAGAATGCATTATCACAGAAAAGTTAAAATAATTTGTTATAATCAAAATCAAGAGCTAATGAATATATATCGAAATGGAAATAAGTTTTGAATATACTAGAATAATATTAGTAAAAATGGTATTATGATGCAATATGAACTGGATATGGGTCAAAATAATAAAACCACAAGACCTGCAAAATAACTTATTCTTAATATAGTAAAAATGTGTTAAGCCTCTCAGTTAACATAAAAAATAGCAGTTCCAAATAATATACAAATTACAGTGCATAAAAAATTAACTAAAATATCAATGCACCTTGCAATATACCTCAGCTATATAGACTACAATTGTATATGTTTCAGAATTAGCTTAAAAGCATCCTTATGATAAAAAAAAACCTCATGCAGAGAATAAATTACTGCCTTTTATAGCAATTCCTATTTTTTGCACTCCAAGGATTTTTACCATCACAGCACTTTTATTTTTTAGCCTTCAATGGCTTCATTTACAGCAACAATCAACTTTCACACATCATGAAAGAATCATAATGATTAAAATAACCTATGAAAGTGTTTCCATCCTGCAATAAAGCACCTACCTTGCGTGATGCCACCTTTTATGGAGCCTATTGGTGCTAGCAGAATGGAATGATAGCATGCCACGTCTCCATGTGGGGATGTGAACTACTAAGCAACCTACATGTTTTATATGCTGCCTGAACTTTTAAGGCTAAGACTTCCCTCCAACTTTGCAGGCTATCAAGATGAATAATACACTTTTCACCTGGGCAATAGTCTGGTGGTTCAGCAGCCAGTGATCAAGATGACAGAAGAGCTGATTTTAAATACTAAAGAACTTTGGGTTTATTTTATGTTTGCAATAGGTCAAGGTTCTCATTTCCTCAGTGTAACACCTGAACACATTCCTCTTCAGACAGATCTGTAAATCAACAACAGTTCCTTACATGGAGTCCTTACATGAAGTAAAAAGGACCTCAGGGGTGTGTAACTGTGCTCAAAGCTACTGACAGGCTTGAGCAAGAGCTGCCAAAGCATTGCCAAAGGGTCTCTTGGTGAAATCCAGACTCAAATAATCCCTGTGCTCTCCTGGTTCCCCAGGGAAACTCAACAGGAATCATTTCAGCCAAGCACTAGTGTTTAACCAACACAAAAGCATGCAAATATACAACCGTTTCATGAAAAGAAATTGAATCCCTCCCAAGCCCCAACATCTGTGGTGCATATTTTTCAGGCCTAAGTAAATAAATGTCACCTTGCACATTTATGTCTATTTAATGGAAACACAGTAGTGTCTGAAAGGCTAATTATTCTATGCTGAAATGGGTCAGTGCTCTCCAGAGAGCAAGCAGATCATTAGAGAGGGCACAGAAATAACAGCAGGCTTTTGTCAGATCTATAATAGGGGAAAATAAACCACTCTGTCCTGTGGGTGCTGTAGCAGGGACTATTTTTAACAAATTCAGGTGAGGTAAAGCACAATGATACATTTGGAGCAAAACCTAAAACGGGACCTGAATGCTCACTCAGGTGCAGGAGAGTCTCAGGCTTTTGCTGGAGGTGTGATGCCTGAAGTCACAGCACAATGAACACTTTGGGCCTCAGTTAAAGACCAAGGATGCTCTGGGCTCCAGGGGTGTTACACTTGATTGAGGGACAAAGTGACTGAGGTCTCTGGTTTCACAGGAACAGCACCAGGTGCTTTATCAGTTGCATATATTTATGGAGGAAGCATTTCTCTGTCCCTTTTCACATATGAACAGGTTTTTTTCCCCTTTCTTTGTCGTAGTCCATTTTCCCACTTTCATTTACAGCAACGACATTTTCCTCAAACCAATTTTCTGTCATTTCATGTCTTAAAGACTGTTACTTTTCCCTCTAAACTTTCTGATACTCTCTCCCGTTTTCAAATTCACCCAACCACTGTCCTTGACCCCGATTTGCACTTTTCCTAAGTTCCTATTCAAGTTCCATTTCTCTTGTATCTGTGACTTTAAAACCTTCCTTGCAGAGGCCTTTCAGGACAAGGGCTCCATCCATGACTAAGTCATACAAGTCTAAGATTACGCTTACACAAAGGGTCAATCTCCACCTCACCTCATTCCATCTCCCTCTTTTAAAGCTTGTGATCAATTATTACAGTGTTCAAAGGGCACAACTGTATGAATGAATAGCAACTGCACAGATGGATCCTGTGGAGAGGAGAGGAGAGGAGAGGAGAGGAGAGGAGAGGAGAGGAGAGGAGAGGAGACAGACTTTAGTTTTACTCTTGAATGGGCTGGGGGTTTTAGGAAGTGAGATCAGGGTAAGCAGCACAGTACAGACCATCCTTGGACTCCTGACTGTGGCCAAGATTACTGAAAAACAAGACACAAAGCTCAGCCACTGTTCCTAATGATGCTGTGCTCTCAGTGCTGCTTCCAGTATTGTGAGAACTGGTTTGAGCATCTAAGTCCCTAAACAGCTCCCACAGGTAATGGGCTCATTATTTGGACTTGCTGAGCACCCTTTAATTACACTCAGTCCTGGGCACAGCTTCTATTTATGCTCTTTACACACTTGAATGTGCTTTATACTGCATGTATTCGTTAAGGGATGCAAAACCAGTCTGGAGCAGTAATGCAATTTGGCTCATAAAAACCCAGAAATCAGAACAAGTTCTAATCAGAAACCAAAGCTCCTCTTTTTTCTACAGACATTTGGAGGCTCCGATTCCCTCCTTGTTCCCCTAAATAGTCATAGTGCTGTCCACAGAGAGATGGCTATGAACTGTCCTGAATTTTTGCAGCTTAGTATCTGAACTAGAAAGAGCAGAGGCAGGTGGAGAGGAGAAGGAAGTCGGGAGACTGCATTGATTCATCGATCTTCCTCGCTCAGGCTCCTTTGTATTACCAAATAACTAGCAGGCATTAGTATTGGACACAAGGTTATATCAGAATGGGCCCTCATTCTCAGAGTATTTGTAATGCTCACACTGTGCTTAGCCAGGCATTAATGATTTATGAGGACTCAGGATGAGTTGCAAAACAAATTTTTTCACCAGGTAATAATGCCTGCCGATGAGTTGTAAAAGAAGAGACAACACAGTGCAGTCCTGGCAGTGAAAAATGTCCTCAGCTCTCTCCTGCTACTCCCTCTTCCAGGCTCCTCCTAATTTTCAGCATTTCCTCAAACAAATGGAATTTCCTGAAACCTTCAAAAAGGGAAGTGCTGGGAATTTCCTACTGGTTATTTATTCCTCTCATTTCTTCATTCTAATGGACTTTATTTTCTTTGTTTGGCTTACCCTTCCTCATTTGAACATTTGTTTTATCAAGAGATCCAGGTAAAAATGAAGTGCGAGGACAGTTAAGGTGCAAGGTTTCAGCAGGGTGAGCACTGATGTTTCTCCTCAGTGAATCACAGCCACTGCTCTACCCTAGTGCAAGGGATTCTCCCTTCCTGCCACAGGTGCACACACACATTGAACGAGATTTCAAAACCAAGTCAGCCCTTTCTGTCCCCTTCTTCACTACTGATGCTAAATCATTCTCAGTGAAAGACTGGTTGAATATTTTCTTCACAAAGAACAAGAGATCCCCCAAAATTACATGAGCTATGTAGTGGCTGAACCTAAAGGGGACTTGACCTGAAACCTGCAACTGAACATCTCTGAGGAGCTTGTGAATGGCAGCATTTTCTGTCTTGCCATTATCATTGCTTGGGGGCATTTAATGTAATTATATTGGGACTCCCAGAGACAATATAGGTCAGAAGGTGTAAGTGACTTTCCTCAGGTCAGGAACAGAGCCAGGAAGAACTCAGAAGCTTTGATTCTTGGTCCCCAGCTCCAGCCATCACACCACATTTTCTCCCTCTTAATTAATGGATAAATTACAAATTAAACTAAAGAGCCCACAAGCTTTGGATCAAATACAGGACCAAGCACAACTGTGTAATAGTGTAGATCAAGTAAAGGGAAGAGAAATTACATAGTGAATATTTAAAAAAATTACTTATAATCAGAAATACAAAAGAAGAAGGAACCTATTCCCAAAGTTTATTTATTCTGTATTTTAAGCACAGTGAAGACAGGATACTTAAAGACCCTCTCTAATGCACATTCCCATGGCACAATGGAAGCTCTCAGGTTTCTTTCCATTTTTAATATAGTACTCTTTACTTAAATTCTAGTAGATAAAGCTTTAAAAGGGAGAACTAAGAGCTAAAATATAATGAGCCATAAAATATGGAAGAACCATTTTTATAAACAGCTCTTAAAATAGTTTACTTGGGAAAACTAACATCTTATAAAACTGCAAAGGGTAATTGATGAAACATCACTAATTATTCTTGTGAGGAACATGCAAGAGACCAGTGCTTAGTTACACAGGCTCATGCTTTCATGATTGGGACAGAAAATAGGAGAAAGCCAAGAAAAGTTACCAGGAGGAAAAATCTAATTACCTTCTTCCCTTAATAAGTATGGAGATTAATTCCTAAGGTTATACTCTAGTTATGCAAAACAATAATTTTAACCATTAAACACCAGCACTGCCCACACATCCTTATTTTTATAGTGGTAGTGTATGGGTAGATACAAGAAACTAAATCATGAAGATCTAGAAGTCAAACACAAGCTGTGAGTTACAGGAAGGAGTGTGCCATGGTCAACTCTTCCCACGTGAACCACTCAAGAACTCAGAACATTTTGATTTTTGACAAGTTTCTCCTTCTCCTCACCACACCCACAGACACACAGAGTGCCCCAAAGCCTGCAGAGTACCCCAATAACCTGCTGAATGTACCCTGGTGCTGCTGATACATGGCTTGAAGCAGCTGCAGAGAGGTAACAACTCAACGCCCAGCTGCATCACGAGGCCAGGCTGATGAAGTTAAGCAGACACACTTGGCACTGCAGTGGCTGATGCTGTTCTCCACTCCTCCAGACACCCTGACCTGGCAGACCAGGATGAAAATAATCCATCCCTTAAGGTCTCCCATGGTGTTTAGGATGGGGGTTAGTTATTTCTCAGCTGGTAAATATAAAAATCACCTACAGCATATTCCCTGTGATGTGAAGACAAGCACACACCTCTGGAGAACAGCTTTTTATTTGGGACTGAGGGTAAGAAATAGGTCCTTTAATTTCTTTTGGCGTGAAAGGAAAAGGGAAATTAATGAAGTCTGGTGAAAATCATTAACAGATGAGGATGTTTCAGATCATCGAATAGCATGAGATGGAAGGGACCCACAAAGACCATTGAGTCCAATTCCCAGCCCTGCACAGGACAGCTCCAAGTATCATATCACACCATGTGCCTGAGAGCATTGTCTGAACACTTCCTGAGCTCTGTCAGGCTGATGCTGTGACCACTGCCCTGGGAAGTTTGTTCCAGTGCCCAATCACCCTCTGGGGAAAGAACCCCTGTGATCTTAAGTTTCCTTCCTGGACCCTGAAGGTTATCCATCAGTTATCTAGACTGTCTCTGCAGTTGAATAGAGACAGAGCCCATCTCAGGCACAACCCAACCGGTTCTGTGTGCTTGGACAGGTAGGATATACTGTCACTCCCCAGGGATTACCAAAGGAGATTAAATAGTTGTGACCAGACAGTAATTTTTTTTTTTTTTTTTGCAAAAGGTGAAAACTAATCTGTTGCAGATAAATACTTCCACTTTTTTTTTTTTTTCCTTATTGGAACTCAATTTCAGTTGAACTTCTTTACCAAGAGCAGAAGGAGAAGGGGGCGTAAGAAAGCTGGGACTGCCAGTGCAAAGATCCTTTCTTGGAGAGGTGGGGGAGGCAGACAAATGGTGAAGCACTCTCAGTCTGTACTGTACTGCAAAGAGCCAAGGCTGCTAAAGGTTTGGGATGTGCAAACACTGTCTGCATGATACTGGTGTGCCCAGTCCTCTCTCAGTCTCTATTCATTATGGAGTTTCCACAGGACACAATTCTGCACCCAAGGCATGTGAAAATGCTCAACTGGTTATGGTTATCTCCTGCATATTTTGCTTTCCTAAGCCCTTAAGCCAGATAAAATGAGCTGAGAAAAGCTCAGTACTGAATATGAACACGGCAAGGCCACGCCCTGACAAGCCTGTGCTACCCAGCTACACACCCTGGTGAAGATGGAGCATATGCTGATGGAGAGGTATCACTGCTGGCACAGCTACACCAGCCCCTGAACAAAGGCAACGAGAGTCATCTTCTGCTGGGTTTTGCCAGCACAGCAATGTGAAATGCAAGGTGTGAAGCTGTCATACTCCAAGCTGATACAGCCATGGCAGTAGGACTTTGTAGTGCAGACCAACCTGTCTAGATCTTCATTGTGTTGACACTGTTAAGACACCTGTGCTGCTAAAGAAAACAGTAACAGATGCTGGAGAGTTGGAAAATATTTTTAAATCCTGCTGAACAACACATATGTGGCTGTGTATGATAATTCTACTCAAAGGACTGTTGGCAATGACATGTCCTGTTGTGCTAAATATTTTTTTTTTGTTCACACAGGCAAATTCTTCTCACCTTATGATGAGAAAGGGTCAACAAAGTCAGCTGTGGTGATTACTCACTTGAGGGAGACAACTGCAACTGTGTGTGTAAATGGAACCTTTCTAAATATACTAAAAACTCAGGGAAGTCACCACATCATGTTTTGAAACTAATTCTCAGGCTATTATCATCACTGGAACTGACATTAGGAGGTACCTCAACGCTGCCTTCACACATTAGAGTCGGTATTTCCCTCTATTAGGCCATAGAACTATTTCAACATATTTTCTGATTATATTCAGAGATGAACTACACCCCTAATCTCTAGGGAAAAAAAAAAAAAAAAGCTTTAGATGAAACTTTAGAGAGATTCTGGTACCACAGTTATGCATTAAAATAATAAAAAAGGGAGTCTGGGGGCTAGGATGACTTTGCTGCTTTGATTTATGAGGTAAAGTCTTCTATGGTATCCATGCCTGCTAATTTATAATCAAACAGGGTTACAAATGCACAGTGAGCAATGTGACCAGATTTGAAAATGAACTGCATTTATATCACATATATGAATGCAAAGAATAAGAAAAGAATTCTGTGACAATTTGATCTCTTTTATTTTCCAATGCTCACTGTCCTCCATCTAAGGAAAGGCAGCAAGACCAAAGGACCCAGCATAAAAATACCCACTGAGATGTTGAGATAAAGATGTAGCTTCCTATATCATGATCTGCTGGGTTTTTTTCAGAATTCACCCCTGATTAAATACAAAGTTGGCTGCAGCCTGTTCTATATTGGCCAAGGCAAACAAAGCCCAGGAGATCCCAGCAAACTGCCAGTCTGGTCCCCTCTCCACATATAACATGCCACTGTGTCAGTTAGCACTGTAACTTGATTTCCAGGCAGACAATAATTTTCTCTGGAGACAAAATGAGAGAGACAGGCAGAAAGAGAAGGGAAAAAAAAATCTATGAGCACTGTAAATGCAGAATAGCTGAGATGCAAAGGGAAATTTAGTTCTGATTGTTTTATTTACCAGCAGGCAGACCTGAATATCAATCCACACTTAAGGGAAAGCTAAAATATTTATTACTACATGGTCTGGGATAGATTCAGTATTATCCTAATTGCTTGTAGCAGAAAACTAAGAGATAGCTTTTGGACCTTTTTGATCTCTTTATGCAGTGCAAGGCATTAGCTAAACATTTCCCAGTTCTGAAGGCTCTGAACAAGCAGCACCCATCTGTGAAACGGATGGTGTGATCATCAACAGGCTCTTGACACGGCAACATCAGTGAAACACTGACCAGTTTTGGTGCCAGTTGTGTGTTAACAGCAGCCACAGGCACATCTGCACCACCAGCCAGCAAACAAAACACTTGTGTTCCAAAAGAAAAAAAAAAAAAAAGGTTTCTGAAAACAAATCAGTGATGTATCCAGAGCAAACTGCATCTATTAGAGCAAAAAAACCCCAAACCCCAAAATACGACAACTCTAAGATATAATACCTGACAATCAAAGACTTCAAAGCACTTAACATGCATTAATTAGCAAGGATGAGGCTGCTCCTCTGCCCACTGTAAACAAAGCAGTGCTGTCCAGCTTCAACAGGGGCAGGGCTTAGGCTTTTCATAAAATGTACGTAACTGTAATCAACATAAGTCTTTGAAATGCATTTTTACTAGACAGTGGTAATGCACATATTTTCTAACATGCACATACTGCTGTACAAGATGCCTAATGAAAGCAAATAAAAGCATTCAAATCTTAGGCACTGAAATCTCACCCTTTCAGAAGATATTATACATCACCTATAAATAACGAAGTATTAAATCTCAGTATTTAGGCTGGTTTAGTACCAGGCATGTGTTATGTATGGGATTAAATGCATGTGACAATATTTCTTGGTCCAGTGGACATCTCATATTACAGAGAACTCTTTTTTGTTTTTTTGGTGTGTCCCCACAATAAGACTTAGCAATTCATTACACTATCAGAACAGATAAGTGTAATCAAATATTGAAAAAAGAATTAGAAAAAAAAACAAAAAAGAGAAAATGCTCTCTGTCAAATCTAGACCCTCCCTGGGGTATTCTGCAATCCAACAACTCCCCTTCAGCAACCAGTTCCCTGCTGTGTAGTTTCAGCAGGTGTAGGGGACTGCAATCATGACTATTCACGACTACAGAAGTTATTGTAGTAGTTAAATACAGGGCTGTTAACTTACCTAAGAGTCATAAATGACTACAGGTTTGAAAAAAAAAAGATAAATAAGGTAGTTTTTGGGCCCCCTGAGCTTTAAGAACACGGTATTTTATGTAAAAAAAGCCATAATTTGTGTCAAGATTTCTTCTGAACATCATCCTACTTAAAATAATTTCAACTCTCTAGATTCTGTCTGTCCTGAAGATGTGAAAGACTTTATAATTGTTTTTTTTTCTCCTACATTTTAAATCACTGTAAAGTTTTCAAAGTCTAACATTATTGTAGCTGTTTAGGAAACAGTTTGTAAAATGTCCTTCTCATTCCTGCCTAACTAATGTTTTCCTGTAATAGTGTAAAACCTTGGTTTTTAAACCTTTGTTTTTAAGCAAACTTCTTGGAAGGTATTTCTGTTATTATTAAGTATTTTTGTATAAATCCTAGTAAAGTCACTTCCTAGTCTCCATGTTGCCTGAGCAGGGGGTTTGTACAGTATGGCAAGAGAAAATGAGGCGTAACTAGCTGATAATGTAAGAAACCATTTAACTGCAAATGTTGTTTCTATTCAGAAAGAATTAAGTTATCAGGATGTGCTTAAGTAGCTGCTTTGCCAAACTCAGAATTAAAAAAAAAAAGAAAAGAAAAAAAAATAGAAAAAGAAATACAAGAGAGGCAGTTTTAAAAAAATCTGTTGAGATTAAAGGACAGAGATTTATTTAATGAGTATTAAAATTTATGGGCTCTCTAAGAACTAAGCAAGCTTATAAAGACTATTTTGAGAGCTGAATGGCTTTCACATAATGAAGATGGTTGATAAGACTTGGTTAAAACATTTCAGAAACAAATGAAAACAAAGGAACACCTCAGAAAACATGGTGATTAAGTCAAAATTTCAACTGCGAAGGCAATATACAAATTTCACAATCATTTCATAATCCGAAAATGCTACTACAGCCAACCCGCAAAGGTGCTGAACCTATGAAAGGATAACAACAGGCAATTTTGAATCTAGACAAGCATGAAAGAAGCATGTTTTTCTCCTTCTGTGTAGTTATGGCAACAGAGAGATATAAAACCCCTCCTAACTGAACAAGGGCTTTTTTCCTCTCTCTGCTCCCATCCGCAACTTTACAGCTGTCACCACAAGTCATCCTGCTCGCTCCGGCACGCCAGCAGGCAGCGAGCCGGCATCTGAGGCGAGCAGAGAACAAAAGAGACTGCAACACAGCTCCAGTTCAAATGACAGCCTCACCAGGGCTCCAGCCCGCACTGGGAAGACAAAGTTGTAAAGTTTCACAAAAGAATTGAAGTGAATTTCTTCTCTGGATGTCCTAGTGGGAAATCAAAGATCTATTTTAATTTAAGGTACTCGCAGCTTTTCTTGCTAATGACCGAAATACCTAGAACAGGAGCTGCCCAACAGTAGCTTTGCAGGTTTACAGGGGTCCATAAAGCCACTTGCACTGATCTGAAAAGCCACATACGCAGGAAAGCATTTACTGTTTCCACTTTTGAATGTGGGCATTAAAGATAGTGAAATGTAAGAAAAGTGCAGGGCTGGGAGGTATCTTTGGAAACTATTGTTGAAACCATGAGGATTCTGGAGAGGGGATATGTTACAGCTTTAGACAAGTAGAAAATAAGAGGATTTAATTTAGATAGAAGATTCTTGATGGGAATTGATAGATGTTCATCCATAGGTTACTTCACTGATCTGTGACACACAAAACCAGGACTTAGAACCAAGTTAGAGGAGGGCTCCTCACAATGGGCAGCCTTAAAGTCGGTGATGAAAGCTCCAAAAAGGAACATACAGGATTGGAAATGAAACAACCACCATTTATTGTCAGTGGCCTTTTGAATTTTTATTTTGCTTTCCTCAGGAACAAAACAGTTTGTCTTACTTTGTCTCCAATGATATTTTGGCCCTATGACACAGTAGAACCTGGTGTCTCTAATCAGCATGTGCTGTGTGTCTGAACCAGTTTCAGGGGAGATAATTATTACAATTTCATTCATTTTATCTCATGTCTCCAAACCATAAATTTACACACACACACACACAGATATATATATAATGAAAATGGTGGTACTTTTACTTAAGTATGTGGGAACCGTAGTTTATGTGTACAAATTAACAACCCTGGGAACAACCTCATTAAAAATCTACGGCTAAACTTCAAGGACTTTGTGATTCCACCTCTCGTGTACTTGCCCTCCCTGCTCCGACAGCAGAAGGCCAACATGTATTGAAGAAGAACAAACATCTACCTGTGCAAAAGCTGCCCTTTATGTTTCACATGAAATGTCAATATTTCAAAAGTTGGTTTTGTCTTTCCAAGTACCTGTGACCCTTTCCCTTTCAGTGGACTTAAGATTTCATGGACAGAGTTTTAAAAATGAAAATAGTTAATAATTTCTTTTTTCCCCTTTGTATGTACATTTTTACTTTGCTGTAGAAAATGTCATTAATAGTGACAATATGGCACAACTGTCATGTCTCTCAGCACTGACGTCTTTAGGTTAGTTTGGAAATGTTTTTTCTAGGTCATTATTTTTAATTAATACAATGAATTAGTATATTTTTATTCAAAATGTCAAACTGTTTTAATCATAACACAAATATGAAACACTGACCTAGAAAATAGGACGTTTTTATAGTACTAAATAGCAACAACATAATTAAAAGCATGACATTCTAAAATGAAAATAGTGTATTTGACCATTTTACATCTTAATGAACTATCATATCAACCTGCTATTTAAATTTCATTAAACTGGATAACAAATATAAAATACATTTTGAAACAACATCATTTCTCATAACAAATTCTGGAAATATGTACCTTGTTAATGATGGTTAAATGACTTTTCTAATTAGTGTGGTTTGGGAAAAAACTGATTGAAATACCATTTTACAGAAAAAATAGTTTCAAGGACAATTTATTTTACTGAAGACACTGTCAATACTCCATCAAGCAGTACCTACTTAGCCATAATCAGAGCTTGCTTCAGCTGTGTGGCTGTGCAGTGTCTCATGCAGTTAACTGACACAAAGCCTTTCTAAGTGACACTGAGTATTTCCCAGTTCTAAACCAACACACCAGTTCAAGTGAGAGCAGATTTTGGTCCCCATGGCTGTACTGAAGAGTAATTACAGTTATAGAGACACACACTTGCAATACCACCAAAGAAACACTCTTTCTTAAAGTTAATTTTCTAGTGAGCTTAACTTATGTCTTGGCTTTTCTTTAGGCTTCCTTTTTTTCTTTAACTGTCACACTTTTATTCTTCAGCTCCTTCTTATACACTTGTGATTTTCTCCTAGCGATAATTTTTAAAGGTAGTAATATATCATTGAGAATGTGATTAAGATAATTCAATGCATTCCTAAGGACACCAAATTGCTCAACTGAAGCGTAATTTGGGGAGGCTGCAACTTATTTTTAAAGATTCATAATGCTGTAAATGTAAAATAAAAGTGAAGGTGAAGCTGAAGCTCCTGGGGTCCTTGTCTGTAAGAACTCTAAGAAATGAAAAAAACCTAACAAAACCGTAGAAAATGTAGATTAAATTTTTCAAAATGCCTAAATAACTTCTGAGCCTGAGACTTAACAGCTCTTGAAAATTTAACCTATCTGTAATTTGTCATAAAGACAAACAATGATTTCTCTTGAAATAATAGGATCAAACTGCTTTTGACTAACCAAAGTAATGTCAAAGGTTAAAAAGATAGAGCAGGAAGGCAAGAACCTACTCTGTGAAACAGCCATTCATCAGAGTTTCAAATCTCTGCTTGCTCTCCAGGGAATAGTCTGCAATGACAACTTTACATAAAAGCAAGACATCCCCCTTTGTAGAGGACCATACAATTCTTGTCTTAATCACACAAATTTTACATCATTTTCACACCAATCTTTAATACCGATTTAAGTAAAAGAAGTCAAAGTTCAGAACTCAGGAAGTTTGGAATTGCAAACTCCAGTTATTCTTATGGTTTTCACCCTTTGTAGTTGATGGACCCAGAAAATAGTCCAAATAATTATTCTGTGGTCCTTAGTATATTCATGGCATAAATGAAAAAAATTAGTGTAACTCCTTAGAAACAACTCTACAGTATTGAATAGAGCTTCTGGAGGGAAAAAAAAAAAAGACATTCAGTAAAGGACTCAATTTGAATCTACTTGAGGAACAATCTTTTCAAGTTCTTTTTCAAAGCAAAATGATAATATGGTTGCTGTGGGCCCACTGATTTGGTGGTTTACCAAAAGAAATGCCTTCCCTATGCCTAAAAATTAGGAAGCAACAAAGATTTCCAGCATGACAAACTTTAAAAAAAGTATTTTTTAAAAAATAACTAGCAAGCCAGCTGCAGTAGATTGTTAAGAATCTACTGACAAACAACGTTGCTGATTATATTTTTGGGTTATTTTCTTTTTTTTTCCTTAGGAAAAGGAGGCCAAGCAGACTTAGAGGCAAAATTCAGATGAACAAAGCTAGGAGAAAACCCAGTGAAAAGACATCTTGGAGCAGAATGACCATAAATAAGTAAAACTGTAAAGCAAGGAAAAAAAAAAAAAAAAAAAGAAAAAGAAAAAGAAAGGACATGGAGTTTTGAAGGCTTGTGCCAAAGCATTGAAAATGGAAGGCATGTTTTTTAGCACCAAAGGTAGAGGTCAACACTATAAGGAAAATCTGACGCTATTAACTGTGCAAAGCATAGCTCTTTCAGGACTGTGCCAGTGGCAGAAATCAGACTGCAAATGATCAAAGAGGCTGTTTTATGCTGTAGAAAACATATACTAGCTCACATACACATAGTAAAAATGATCCAGGAACATTAACAGCAGTTATTATGGAGTTAAATCCTTGCAGACCAGGCTAACTCTAAAATAATGCAAGTGTAAGAGATCTTTAAAAGTTACAGAACTTGCTAAGTGACAGGTATGACGAGAGAAACCCTCTGCTACTTTGGACCTTCCTCAAAGAGATGCTTTTCCTCCTATGAAAACAGTTATAACTATGCAGATGTGGCAGATGTTCGTATATGAATATTTATAAATCCAGAGGATATTCTGGTGTACTTCACCAGGCATGTTAATATTTGAATAGATTAATCAAAGCACTGAGTTCACAAAACGAACTGCCCCCTCACCTCCTCCGAGAGGGAAGTGGTTTGTACTGTGAACAATGTGATGCTCGAGGAACTCAGCCCCAGAGTTTGTGCCTGGATCACCTCAGGGGTACTTCCACACCTTGGAAAGGAGTGCAGGGCAGCAACACTGGGTTTCCAAAGGAGCCAGGGCATGACAGAACCACAGCCCAACGCAGTGTGGTGGTGTGTGGGCATCACTAGCTCAGGCAGCTCATCCCTCTGGGAATGACCCAGCATTCCCAACAGACCACAGGGATAACTAGCCTGCACTAGGACCTGTAACAACAAAGGATCATGGCACAGTAAAGCACAGTTTGACTATCTTCACTCTCCTGGAACTCAACTGCACTAAGTCTCCTGGCACCTAAAGCCAAGCACCACACATGGCCCCAAGCATTGGTCATCATGGGTTGGGTGGAAACCACCAATATACCTGAAATGCATTTTTTTCCATGGAACTACAAAAAATTAGTGTTTGTATTAATAGTAGCAACACAACAAAACATTTTTAACCAGAACTGAACTAAGTTTCTTTCATAGAAAGGTTATGTATGTGTCTACACACACACACACACACACGGAAGGCACTGACATTACTGTGGCAGGAATCAAACTGGCATTAAAGCAAGACAACATCTCAAATTGCTTTTCGTGCCTTAAAAGCCAGCAAAGGAGAACAATGATCTGTACATGCCTATTTATTTCTACTAGACTAGGAAGTAACAGGCCTTTTGCCCTTTTATCAATTTCACATGTATTTTGTACACCCATTTTCAAGTTTATAATTTCACATATACACTATACATGTACTGACAATATACCGTGTTAACTCTGTCTTACTTTCCGGTATTAATGGCACCCCATTGCAGATCAATGTTTTTAACAGTGGTCCTTGAGTGATGGAAAAATAATGGCATAATCTTTATTAAAGTATTTTTCTTCTTTTTTCTTAAATGAGAAGGGGGCTATTCTTGAAAAATCTGAGAAAAACAAGGAAAACATCTGAGTAGGTTGTCTTTTCTCATGGCTGTGAAGAGCTAGAAAGATCTTTGATGTGTCAGCTTTGGCAGTTGTTTCAGTCCACCTCTGTTAGCACTGCAGCAGACGGCTGAGGATGCGACTGCTTTCCTCACCAATCCCTCAGGTAGAGGACGGGAGAGCAATCCTCAAAACACTGCTTATTAAAATTAAATTGTGATAAACACACTTGCATATTTTTACAGAGGGTACATATTTTGGGCTGAAATTTATCAAATCACATTCAGCTGTGTAAAAGGAATTTGGCCTTAATTTTGGTCTCTAGGCTCCTTCTGCAGACAGAAACAGGCTGCTCCAGTGGGGCAGTCTTCTCACTTCCTGGGACATCTGTTCCATCACATCTGGATCTCCCTCAGGATTGTCCATCTATCCCTACTAAGTACAAAAGAAGGGGAGCTGATGAGCGTTGATTACCTGTCCACATTTTTCAATTCCTTTGATCCAGCTGGGTTGATGCTCATCTCCCAAAAGGCAGAGATTGCTGAGCACTGCCCCCACTGCTCCCAGTGGCCAGGGAGCACCCAGGACAGGAGCTACTGGCATGAAGGACACCATGCCCAAAGGACAAAAAGAGGTCTCCTGGTCTGGGGAAAATCAGCAGGTGACTTTTCACTATTTGGGAAATCACTGTGAGAAACTGAAGAGGCTTCTGAAGCCATAAGCGCTCTGAAAGATCGGAAAGAAAAAGAATGTGAACTGAATGCAGAGAGGGAAATGGGATTCAAATAAAAAGAGGAGGAAATTCAGGGTTTATTTTAGACAACCAAGCTGTTGTACTGGGCACAACTGAGGTGGAAAACTGTTATCACCCAAAGGCTGGATGACTGCTTTTGAATGGTGGTTACATAAAAGCAAACCTTAATGGGTACTGTTTGGTTCCCGGCCTATTCTACTGTAACTTTCATTACAAAATTGCCATTCAGTACCTAGGAATATTTGTCATCCAAGATCACATTGGAGAAATAGACTAATAATTCATATATCCATAGAGACTGAGGAACTGCAGTAGCATTTCAAGGAGAGGTGAGAGCTAGGTATGCATAGACAGCCATTTATTTCTTTAAAAGCATTCAGGAATGGTTGTCTTTAATCTGAGCTACTTCTGCCAAAAAATAGTAATCTGAATGAGCACCGAATGAAAGGCAGCTTAAGACTGATCTCCTTACATGTTTGTGCCACCCCAATTCTTGATGGCTTTCCCATCCCCTGACACATGATACTGGCTGATTTTCTTAGGAGCTGCCGTTCATCCCTGTCACAGTTGGGCTGTTATCCTCAGTGTGCTGCTATCCCAGAGCTGCAGACTGTGCTGGCACCACAGCCCTTCCTGTGACATTTAGGACAAGTAGAATTACTTTAAGATGAAAGAAGGTAGATTTAGATTGGGTATTCAGAAGAAATTATTTACTGTGAAGGTTGGTGAGGTTGGTAAAATTGTTTACTGACACAAGTTGCCCAGGGAGGTTGTAGATACCCCATCCCTGGAAGTGTTCAAGGTCAGGCTGGATGGGGCTTTGAACAACCTGGTCTAGTGGAATGTTCCCTGCCAATGGCAGGGGGTTGGAAGGAGATGCTTTTTAATATCCCTTCCAACCCAAAACATTCTATGATTTTGTGATTTCCAGAACAGGCACAAGGAAACTTCTGCCATCTCATTTGATGGTGAAGTTGACAAATTACCTGTTTGCTCTGGCTCTGAAAGTCCAAATGTGCTCTCCATGTTTTTGATCAGCAAGGCAAGGCGTCTCTATTTGCTTCAGAAACCACCATACATCATTTGGAGCACTAAGAGCCCCAGCCAGCACAGGGCTTAGCACTGCAGCTTTACCCTGCAACCCGAATCTCCCAGCTGACAATGAAATGCTTTGCTGCTGCTCTGCCAGGACATAATCTTCCCCTCCACCCAGCAACAGGCATGAAGGCATTTGAAATCCCACTGTAACCCTGACAGGTGCCCGAAGCCTTTCAAGGCCAGCAGAAAGAAAAGACGGAGAGGGATTGAAAGAAAGACAGAAAGAGTATGCAAGGATGGGGAAACTACACTGAATTAGAGTTAATTAAACTCAAGCTTTGACAATGTTTAAATAACAGGATTCTACACCTAGCCCTGGAACGCCTCTATGAGCTGTCATTTAATTTAAAAGAGCACAATAGCTAAATGTCAGTCTCCAGGCAGATCTTTTGCATCTTTCTGATACTGTATTAAAAAGTTATTATAAAGCAGAAGTTCAGGATCTTTTTTTTATAGAGTTTGATAATAGCCTTCTCAAACTTCCCATGGCAAACACTCAATACAGCATTGTTCCTGTGAAACCAGAAGGAGAGTTATCCTGGATAGCTCTAGGAAACCAAAAACCAAAATCTCAAAATCTCCTCAGCAAAGTCTCAGTCTAATCTGAAAGTAATAAGAGGAGAGTATTTTCCTAGCAAGACAAATCATCTAATAGTAACACGCTCCTATAATAAAATCAGTTTATATAAAAGATCTGAATCATCCTCCATTTGTAAAACATTTGATCAAAACTTAATGAATATTGTATTGCATGTTTTTAAAGAATAGTGCTAATACTCATTCAGGCTTTCATTTTTGACCTGCTTTAAGAAGGATGGCATTAATTTTCCCATATCCTATTCAGTGATGGTTCCGGATCTCTTTTTAACCGCTAATTTTCAAAACTGTTTTCTCAGCTCAAATTTATTTGAATTAGCATTTCTAATCGAAATTGAAACAAACAGAAATTAAGTACCATATTTTAATATAAATATCGATAAAGAAATATTTCCTATTTTAAGCTTCTTTCTTGAAAATTGTGTATCTTCAACGAAATTGTGCTATTATTTCTTCAGCTATTAAACATCTGAAATTACTCTATATTCATATTTGGTTTTAATTTATCTCATATAACTCACAAGAACCCAAAAGCAGAAACATGTAAAATTATCAGCTTCTCAAATCAGTGCGCACAGGTGCTATATGGAAGAAAAATATTTATTAATGATCTTAGCGTATTAAGAACAGCACTATGTGGTCCTCATGACAAACTTGACACAGCTATTTGAATATGTTTTTGATGCGATAATTAAAATAAAGTCACAGAGGCAATCCGTGGCAAAGGTAGCAGTTTAGAAGAGATGGTAATTTAGAAGCTCCTGACTCTCAAAAAACAGAAAAGAACCTTATTTTGCACTAGTCAGCTGGAAATAGCACATTGGTGGGTGCCCTCCAGATATGAAATAGAGAATGGCAGCTGAGCTTCAAGTGCTCTTGGTACAGATAAAAGAAACAGGATACCTGAGTTCAGCCAGGACAAGCAGAAATGTCATTGCCAAGGAGAACATTGCCTGAGGACTCAGGTGGACACAAGTTCTAGTGTAACACAGAAAGTGTGTGCATCAGCACTACCTGAGAATGGAGCACCCAAAAACTCACTGGGAATTTTGCTTTTGAGGCTGCAGCTCCCTGACACCAACCCTTCTACTCTCAGTCCCAAGTCCCTGCCCAAACCAAAACAGTATGGTGTGGTCCTGTCCCAGGGCCAGAGGAGCAAAGTCAGGGGAAACCTTCTCTAGACACAATGAATGATTGATTTCTGGCTGAATACTGGAGCCTGCAGGACAGGCTGAAAGTAGAACTTCTGAAAGGATTTTTGAAATTATTAAAATATTAGCAGAAATTAGGCAAATGAGGTGGATCTGCAGATTGTCTAACAGTAATAGAGGCTAAATTTCACCCTTCCAGGATGCATTTAAGTGCATTGATAACCCTCCCTTCCTTATGGAGGCTGTCAAATGTTAAATAAATGATGGGCTGAAATAGAGAGTGCTCTTTGTGGGAGAGTGCAACATCGCACGCTTAGCAGTTCTCCCTCTCCTGCATACCTGAAAGAATTTCAGTGTTGTACTATAATATGATGGGGTCACTGACACACAACATTATTCCCACTGTGAACCACGGAGCTGAGCAAAAGGTGCCAGGAAATCAAATACTGTGATACAGGACAAATGACATTTCTAAAGACAACAAATAACTCTTTCTTTCAATCTGGTGGGAGCAGAAGCAGAAAGGGACAACACACTGGGAAAAATACAGGAAATGAGAAAAGCCTGGGCTATTAATAGTTTCAGTACAAATTAAAACAGCACAGAGAGAAATATTTTTTCCCTCTGTTGGGCTCTACTGCCCTACTAAAAATCTTATCCCTTTAAGCAGTAACCTTCACAGATCCTAACATGCATCTAGATTTGCTTATGTGCCTCTCTCTTGCTGAGAAATCTGTCCTTCCTAATTACTTCTAGAGCACTGACAAAAACCTTGTTGATCCGACCAGACAAATTCTGGCAAGTAAAACATTCAGAAGTGCAACTATGAACATGCCGACTGCTGAGAGACGGAGCTGATAATAGCACTGTTGATAACAATAAAAGGGAAATAGGGAAGGATGAAAACTTAATTTTTGGTCATGTTCCATTTAAAGCAACTACAAAAGACATCGAAAAGACATGTCAGAGGCAGAGACTCTGACAAGACATCTAAGAGGAGATGTCAAAGAGGTAAGGGGCTGCTTACAGAGATTTCAGTACCCAGCTGAAGCAATACAATCTTCCTTCTGGACTGTCTCCCCAGAGATTGAATATAGGTATAACGGTAAGAAGGTTTTTATATTTTAATTGAGGAGGCAGGACAGCTCAAAAGTATCTTGACATAATATATGTTAGGAAGTATGTTGCCATCGTTCCCTTTTCTTGAGAGAAAATATGTAGCGGTTCTGTGGTTTATTTTGGGCAGGCACACTACTGGAAATGCTTCTGTGCTTTACTATTTATGCTTTAAAAAAAAGATAAATTTACATCTCTTTACATCTTTTAATGCTGGATCAGTTGTGCTTGGTCTGTTCTCTGCAGTCTGTTATAGCATTTTAAGATACATGCTCAAATACAGGTCGTTAGAATCACAGTCTGGATCTCCTTCCTCCCTGCTTCTTCCCCATCCAGAGTCATTGTGGCTGTTGTAACTTGAATACGGTCAGCATTTCAGATGACTCTTCATTTTAATTTATTGATATCACACCTCTTCTTTTTGAAAACAAATGCATGAATTACCACCACCCTCTTTGGCTCTTCCAGGTCACGAAATTTTTAAAATTTTGCCCCTGCTCTCTGAAAGTCTTAACCCATCTGGGATAATTCTAGAAGACTAATATTCATTGATGAGGAGAGTGAGACTAGGGCATGGACATGAAGAAAGAGCATTGAAGAGGCTGTTTGAACCTCACTGTAGTGCAAGAAGCCTTCATCAGGAAGAGACTCAGGCAAGGCTTGACTGTAACAGAGACTGAGCCCCAGGACTATCACTGATTTTGGTGTTGGCTTCTCAGAGTTAGATAATTTGTAGTTACTGGTGCCTTTCCACATATCTGAATAATACCTTTTGGGAAGATTTAGAATATTTCTTCCTTTTATTTGTTCTGGAGTGTAGACTAGTCTGTTCCCAGGATAAGGCCAATACCTTCAAAAAGTGCAGGTTAAGCCCTTCCTGCACAGGAGGTGTTGATATAAACTCATGCCAGTGCCTGGGGTGCAGACCAAACTGATAAGGATCAGTATCAGGAACAGTGCCAGTGACAAGAAAAGTGAATGAACATCCCAAAAGATGAGAAGTTAGTGATACAGAGCTACCTCTCACACAAGACTATGTTCTGGGGAGCCTCCCTTGCAGTACAGAGACTCTGTGTCTTTCATATACCTCAGGAAGGAACAGCTTCTTTTCCTATCTCTTGAAGAGTCTTTACATATACTTTTAGTTTCTGTATGTCCTATCATTCTTCTATTGTCTTAGTTCTCCCAAACAAAATGTTGATGCCTTCTGGACTCTTCTGCAATGACAGTTTAAACAGGAAGAACAAATTTCGTAGAAAATCCAAGGAAAGTACTGCTACTCTCTATTCTCCACTTGCTACAGTGAGGAAACCCTGTGATGCCCACTCAGCTGCTCTAACAGAGTTTTCCATATAGTATGAATGCACAATGTACAGCACATAATTTTTTACAAGAAAATGGTCTTTATTTTCAAATACCATTTTAAAATTAAAAATATGCACCCATTTAGCAGAGATTCTGTCAGTAACCATAGGAATATGCAACACATTGAGGAGCACCACATCACAAAGAACCCTTTCTGTGGTTTTTTTTTCAGTAATTCTCCAGTTGCAACATAGAATTCAGTATTTCAGAAAATGCAAATGCTGCTGAATTAGTGGTTCTGTGGCACTGAAACACCCCCTAAGCAGTATAACAGAGGCAGCCCCACACACAGACATTTTCAGTAACTATGTTCTACTGTAAAGGAGTTATAAAAGATGCACTGCTTGGATTCTACTCTTTGCTAATAATATCCAATATATATGAAGAGAATGAAACGTTTAAACTCAGGGATGGGGGATTAAAGGATATCCATGATGAATGAGCTGTAGAGCTGAAGAGAATTTGTTGTACATCCTGACCAATATAGCAGTGAAAGTAATCAATCCATTACCTCTCTACTGAGAGAAATGGAGGAGAGATAAGAGGATAATGAATGCCAGGCACAATACTGATAAGAAAGACACTTAAAATGACCAGCCAGAATATATTCCATAGTTAATAGTGCTGACAAAAACAGTGACAAAGTAATAATTTATTCATGGAATAAGAGCCATTCCTGTGAAAATCAAGGTAGCATTTTAAATTAAGGCAACTATTGAAATCAGAGTAGCCTTATTAACCAGTAGCCATAAATGAAGTATTGTAGAAAAGAATACTTTTTAAGGGCTTATTTTGCCATTAACACATGGGCTAAATTGCAAAATCCTGTTACTTACAAATGGCAGATTTCTTTTTTTCTCTGCCAAACCCTTCTGGCTTTTTCCTTAACCCTTTTCTTTAATGTAATAAAAATTCATATGAAGCTCTGCATATTCACATGCAGCTTGAATGGCTAATGCTTTTGCCCATGCTGACATGCCCTCATCCCAGAATCTTCTGAGAGGCTGACCTAGATTTTGAGTCCTAATAATAACATTGAGTATTTCCAGGACTAAATTTAAATATACTTGATGATTTAAAATGCAACGCTTAATTAAGGAGCCACACCTATCAAAAAACTATTAGTTTTTCTCTCTCTGTGCCTGAAGATTTTGCAGTAGGAACATACTGTGCAACATGAAGTGTGGGAGATATATAAGGAACAGCAGTGACTGTGTTGAATGACATAAAATCTGTGTCTGCTTCAAATGGCTGAGGTTATGACTAAGAACCAGGCTGTTCCATCCTGAATTTCTTTTCAGATTTCATTATACCATTTCCTAAATGTCTATATTATTCCTAAAAATACTTGTGGTAATTATCTACTTGGAAACTGAATCTGTGGCCAAGTACCCTGGTTTTTCTGGTTCACAAACCAGGTTTGTGTATGGTACACAAATCACATAGCCTTCTGACCTAAAAGGCTGTTTATAAAACTTGAAAATTTCATTTTCAACAAAAAGATCTTTGAATTATTTCAAGAACCACTTCCTTATATTTCAGTTGTGGTGCCAGACAGAGATAGGTTTAGAGGGTTTATCACTTCCCACAGATAGTAATTTTCTCCCTCTATGTCCATAAAAGATACACAGCTGTACTGTCTGATTTTTTGTCTCATCTTAGATAAAACTAAAACATAACTTTGAGGGACTTAACAACATTTTTACAATTCTATTTTTATATAAAAGCAATTTTATGTATCCATTATAGATACGAAATAATCTATGCTAATAAATGTGCCCATCACAAATCCCGTCCAGGCAATTACATTTTCCTGCTTCTTTCTAATAACACTGGTGGAAAGATATTGTAAGCCTAAAGTATTACTTAATCAGGTCCTCGACTGGAAAAGTGTTTCAGAGAGAAAATAGTCACTAAATTAGGTAAAGGCTTCTTTGGTGGGCAGCACTGAAATGCTTAGAGGACAGGGAAAATAGTCTTTAATGTACATACACAGTATCTCCTGTTGCAGTGGAGCTCACAGAGCAGGCGGCTGCAAGAAGGAGCAAACAGGCTTTAGATCCCCCAGCTGACTGTATTAACCCCCAGCCACTGAAAGCAAAAAGAGGGCTCACTCACTACTCCGAGCACAAAACAGACTTTTATTCAATTCCATCTGAGCTCACGCAGAGATAGTGACAGTGTTCTTAAAAGGGAACACAACTCGCCTTCTCAGCTCCTCAGTGTCGGTAACGAGCCGCTCTAATCGCCTTAGAGTGGCTCAAAATAACTGGGCAAAGGAAATGCTGCTAAAAAACCTGCTGAAGCAACCCCTGCTTTATGCTGAAACTGTGCTACTTTGTCATGCTCTGTTCAAGGCTTTCCACATAGAATTCTGCCATGTTCCTATAGATAGATGGGGAATTTTGAGAGACCTGGTAATTCTCTTAGGCTCCCAATACCCTGACTGACCACTGGCCCCTATGGATACAGAGCCCTCAAAAACCTGAATATTTAATCCATTTGTACCCTCAGCTGGGGATTCAGGAAGCAACTGATAGACCCATCCCACCTTCCTTCCCACACCCCTCTTCTCTCCCTCCTACCAGCCTTGTTTCCTGCCTTTCCCTATTTTTTCAAAGAATCTCGCATAACTTTTGCAGCTCTTATCCTTTCCTGTAATGGCTGAAGTTGGAAATAGGAGATTTTGTGGAATACCATCAGTTTTTCCTGTGTTGAAGGAATACTCCCCACATTTCCTAAAGAAGATGCAACCCTTCACCACAATGACTGCTGTAAGGGAATTCTGTCAGGAGCACATGGCAACCATCCTCCCAATATAGAGACTTGGAATAAATCATCTCTATGAGGATTATTTCAATTTATGAGGAATGAAATCACATCCCAGAATGAATGTGGCCTTTTCTGGTCTATTTTGAATGCAAGTTTTGATATGATTGGGAAGAATGTTTAAAATACTCAGTGCTCATCAACAGCAATTCACTGACAATGGTTTCCAGCTTACAATGAAAGACATGGAATATGAGGAAGAAATTAAATGAATAAAATTATAATGTCAGCAGAGAAAGTAACGAATCTCCATCAAGTCTCTTATGTAATCCAGATCATTTTGCTGCTGTTATTATTCAAAACCCTTAGGGAACCAAGGATCTAGGTCATCTACAGGATAAAGAATGTACTATCCAGGAATCAATATTCACAGTAGTAAATTAAATTATAGTCCTCTCCATGCAAAGAGTTTTATTATTACAAGGAGTGTTGACAATTTAAACTCAACAGGAAAAAAAAAAATATAAGTCATCAGACAACTTTTTCACTATGGCATCTCCCTATATACCATGCTGTCACTTAAACTGTCAATAATTTTTAACTTTCTGTGAAATAGGATACTGCACTTTCCCAGTGAGCATATGGCTACTATAATGATAGGCTGAGATAAGCCACTGCATCTGTTAATACTGAAAAGTTATATTGCCATTAGCACTAAAGCAACATCAGCACCATGGATGGGGCATCTGAGACATCCTACAACATGCAATTGCCATGTGCAATAGGAATTTTAACCACAGTGGTGTGATTACAGAACTTCCAATGTCTAAAATATGATCGAGAAGTTGATTTACAGGAATGCAGGGACACCTGGCCTTGCAGCTTTAGGAGCTGTCATTAGCTGCAAAGTCTCGGTGTACTCTCCTACTGTTTCTTCCATGTTTCGGTGGTCACATTGTATTTACTTATGACCAACACACCAATTTCAGACACTGCCCAGACGCAAAAGTCAAATCTTATAATAGTTTTCAACCTAATTGAAGTTGATAGCATATGATTTGGAACTGAAGGCAATTGTATAATGTCTATCTAAGCAGTCACATTTCTGTTTTTAAACCTCCATAGAAAAGCTTCTCATTTCATGGTACATTATGAAACTCATTCATTGCATTAACTGATGAGGAAGGCAGAGTGGTTTGATTGATTGCTTAAACTGGCAGAGCTCAACTCATCTTAACTGCACACTCCAGGGCATTCATGTGCTGCTCTGCACTGCACCCGGGGCTGGCACAAGCCCTGCAGCCTCCTTTGGGCCAAACCAAAGCACAAGATACAGAGCTTCCACCTTCCCTCCCTAACAATATGCTGTTTCCTTGTCTAGCAATGGCCACAACTTTTTTTTTCCACTCAATTTCTCTTTGTAATCTGGCGAGAAAAAATGAAACACGTAGATAAAGGAGAAATATTGCCAAAGAAATGCAGTACTATTCATTTGTAAGAATCTGCTGATTCCCTTTCTCAAATGTATATAATCCCACACAAAAGCCTCTATTAAGCCACACAACAAAGCTACTTTGGGGAAACTTCAGAAACCTGAAATTCAGAAAACTGTGAAAATACAGTGCTAAGATCAGACTTAAGGAAGGACAGAAAGAATCGCTTCATTTTTAGCTCAGCAGTCATGCAAGGTTCCAATACATCCAAGTGCCAAAGTCACAGTTTGCTGGTTGATTACTGAACACCCGAGGCTCAGCTTGCACTGAAAATTAGGAAGGTTTTCCCTAATTGTTTCCCGAGTGTACAGATGACAACACATAACTACAATTAATATATTCTTCTGCTTAACTTGGGAGGTGGAAGACATTACTATGAACCACTGCTTCTCTTGCCAAATGAACCAGCAGATGCAGCAGGCCCAAGAGATGCTGAACCTTCTGATCCCAAAGACAGCCAAGTTGTCATGATGCTTCAGCAGCATCAGATGCCTTTGAGGAACACGAAAGCACCAGGCACTGCGTATCAACATGTGAAACAGGCTTTCACGTGCCACTCCAGCCAAAAGCATTTGGGAAATAAACACGTCTGTCCTTCCAAGTCTGTGTTGTCATCTCACTCTTGGTTTCTGTAGTGCTCCTCCACCATTCCCTGAAACCACAGGACACTCCACACCTGTCAGAACAAAGAGCTTCTATCAAGTGCCTCTGCTGATCATAATTAAAGTGGCACAAAAGAAATATTTAGAAAAATGGAGAAAGGGGGAAGCAGATGGATGGAAGTAGGAGCTGGCGGTTCACTTCTGGCTGCTTCTCCTCAGCAGTCAGATTGCAGCCGTAACGATGGCCTTTCTTTCCAGATCTGATCCTAGCCAGGTGATTAAATACCCCTTTTGGCCACTGCAATCTCCTGGTGACTGAGATCTCCCCTGGTTATAGATGAGCTATTCCTTAATCATAGTGGAAAAAATCCCCAAAGCTGCTGCATTGTGTAGCACTCTGCATTCACCAATTTGCTGAGAGCAATGCAAAAAAGAATAGTAAAAATAAAAAGTTCTTGCACATTAACCTATCTGGCCCATGAAACACATGTTTAAAAGACCATCATAAAGGACCACTATTATGTTTAAGCAAGCAGCACAATGTATTGCCAGAAGACAACTGATGGAAAACTCTGAAGAGCAGCCAGAGCTGTCCAGAATCCAAATCCTACTCCTGTTTTATCCTCTCTTTATCAAACCCAAATCACACTCCCTCCAGCTCTCTCCCTCCCCGTCTCTACACACATTGAGTTAACAAAAAATTTCTTGTATCTGTTAATGAAAGCTTATAGTTTGCAATATACTGTTGAGCTGCCCTGATTCTATCTAATACACATTTTATTATTTCAGGATTAATAACATGAACAACCGACAACACTACAATATACTTACACGGAACCTTAATTTGAAGATTGCAAAGGATATTACAAAAGACTGAATAAGTATTAATATGTCTTTGTCCCTGGCCAGCAGAGAACACTGATACACACACAAACAAAATTCATTTGGGATCTGAACAAAGACTCCACAGCTCTGAGTGAGCAGGGTGTCCATAAGCCTACTTGCATGTGTAACTTTAATTATGTATTAAATACACCTCTGCCCCATGGCTGAGGTCAGCGTGCCAGGCAGGAGCTGAGCAGGGTAAATTCAGTCTGGGCTGGCTTGTGGGTTGTGCCCCACAGCAGCAATCCCATGCTCCTGGGCACTGTCAGCTACTGCCAGGCTCACCTTTACTGCAGCACCCTGATTTACCTGTTTCTTTAACATTTTATGGATTATACATTGAAACCAAGGTTAGACTATGGCTTTACAGTTAAGAGTTAAATGTATGGCATTCATTTATTCTTCTGTGCTTTAGGTTTTATCAGAAAGGTCTGATTACTTATCACTGCTGATGCCATGTGAATTACATCAAGATGAAGAATTTACATGAAAATAAGTCATCAGCACTTTGTGCTGAGTTCCATATGACTTCACAGAAAATTATAACCTTTCTATATAATTTAAAATTTTGCATTTAAAATCTCTTTACAGTACTCTATAGGACAGATGAAAACGTTTCCTTTCCTCTTCTCACTCTCCCACCACAAAAAACACAGAAAAGGATGTTATTCTCTATTAAGCTAGGTAACCAGGTAAGTTTACAAAAACACATATACTTTTAAAAGAAGCTTATAATCCTTATAATCCAATTGGACTGCAATAATATGTCATTTTATAGGCCTTATATATATGATCTTCTACATTAGTTTAAATTTGCAAATACTTGCAAGCTAAAATGACCATTTTGAGCATACAAATTGCGATATATTAGTATAAACTTAGATCATAATATAGCCGAACTGCAGTTTCCTTTTTTTATGTTTAAAATAGAAATGTAACTTATGTTCAGAATTTGAGTGAAATGATCCAATACTGAATTGTACATGTGCATGCAAATATACAGTTTTATTATTTTTACACTGAATTTCTTCATCTTTAACAGCATTTATATGAGATTTAAACTCAGGTAATTTCTGAATATTTGGATACAGTTTCCCAGGATGATGAGACTCAAACATGTGTTTAATTGTGCGCTTTGCAGCCCATTTTAAGTGAGCATTTCAAGTGTTTGTCATCAGCAGATCTCCCATTTCCAAAGGAAGGCAGTCCCATAAAGCACAGATTCCATGCCCACTGGCTGGTCTATGGACACATTAAATATCTGCATAAATCATTGCAGGATTAAGGTCCAACTCAGTTTGGAGTTCAATGACTGACTGAAAGCTTTCCTTTCTGCAATAAACTAACGCTCATCTCATTGAAAATGAACCCCAAACCAGACAAACAACATTTGGAAAAGAATTCAGCTGGTCTAAACCTGTTGTACCACAGCACAATAACTCTAAAATGGCCATAGGGAACACAGCACATTTGAAAATGCATCACCATAAAGAAAGCAAGCACCCACTCTACAGGCCAAAGCCCTGAAGGGAGGTAGTTTTTTCCTAAGCAATTATAAATAACTTAAGAAAAAAATGGATTTTGTATGAAAATGCCTCCTACACAACCATCCCCACAGCACTGCTAATGTGCTGCTGTAATGCTTTCTGTGTATGGTTATAATTTCATCTTGGCATACCCGCCGAATTTAGCAATTTACTTCAATTAATTTAAATGTGGCTACAAATAAACGTTTGAAAAATATAGGTAAAATGTTACTTCATTTTATTTTTCAGTTTTATACTTTAATTTTGACTTTATGCATGTCTTCCTGTTCTTCCCCCAGAGAGACATATCTTCCTCTCCTCAATTTTCTGTGAGACTTGTCACTCTATTACTCTTAGTCTGGACTTGGGAGATAATAGGAAAAATTTGACAAAACCTGTGCAGGAAATGAACACTCATTCATTTATTAGTGAGTCTCACTGGGCACTATTAAACTTGTAATAAAAAAGTTATCATAAAGAAGAGAACAAACCTACTGAATTAGAAATACAGATGCTGGTGATGTCTTAAGCTTTTTCACTAATTCTCCACAGGTTGTTAATGTACAGCATTGCTCTGAGCCACAGGGAATCAAGGAGTTAACACTTAAGGCTGACAGGGAGAAATTATGATCCCACTGTACAACATTACTTGCTCAGTATTGCTGCCAAGGGGCAGCAAAGGTTGGGGACCAGTGCACCAGTCTTACTGCACAATTATAATATTACTTTTCAACCCATTTCTGGGAAATCCTGAGGCTCCACACACGGTGTAGGTGACTGTAGCAATCTGGAGATAAGCACCCCTGACTTTGGGAGTCTCATTTCCCTAGCCTGGGAGTGATTACACAGTGTAATTGGAGATGGTTAGTGGAGGTGTGTGGATCTCTGGTAAATTCCTGGTATAGTACTTTGCATCCTGCATTTTCAATTTACAGGATGAGTATGTGAAGTACTGAGACTGGGTATCTTGGGAGATTTTATCAATATAAATAAACAAAATATAGTTTGGAAAGCAAGTTTGAAAATAGTTTTCATATTCAATAATAAATTACTTTTTAAATATTCATGCATTTTATGATTAATGCTATTAGCTGTTAATTAGCTAAATAAATATGATTAACTGTGTGAATTTCTCAACCTTCCTATCAGTTGCTTAGATAAACAGTTACATAGTGAATGCTTTATTACGTACATAAAAACGTCTCATGTTATAATGCATAAGTACATATTGATGCTACATTTCTTTGCTGTGATATATGCATTAAGTCCCAGCCACTTTGAAAAGAAACTACAGATCTTAATAATTTATGTTCCAAGTTTTAGCCAGGATTATCAATGGTAGATTTTGAGCTTTTTCTTTTAGTAACATAATATATCATAGTAAAAATGCACAGACAAGCGATGTGTCAGTTTGATTTTTTCCACCTGATTCAGCAACCCAAAATTCAGACACAGCAGTTTAAGCGGAGTTGCACACTGAAGAATTTAAGTCTAAGCATTTAATCTGTTCTTTCCATAAATTTCTGCTGCTTGTGCTATTATAATGATGTTACCAGAGGAAGTTTATTTATATCACAGATTTTCAGCATCAGCACATTCAGAATACAACAGCAATCATTCATTCAATAGCTAACAGCAATGTAATAATATCATCACTAACACTCTAAATATCAAAAGAACATTTAGAGAAAAGACAACGGAAAATAAAGTCACTTTGAACAATCAGTAACATGGGATTCACTAAACCCAAAATGTATGTTTTAAATACATGTACAGAGAAGCCAGCCCAGAAATAAATAGCAATTATGTGCAGCTATTTTGGAGCAACAGGTTGCATATAATTAAACAATAATAAATAAGGGGATCTTTATGGGCCCATTAACAGGAACACACACTTTAGAAAGCAGCATTTAAAGATCTTAAGCCTTGTGCATCCCAAAACACCTAAAGAGATTTTGTTCATGAACAAACTATAGCCAGCACGACTGTAAAGCAGCAGGGGCAAACCTGACACCGATCTGTCTAGACTGTGCACAACAGGATCACCCTATGCAAACATGAAATGCTGAGCCCAATGGTGACAGGTATGAACCATCCCCTCTTTTTTCTTTTTTTTTTTTTTTTTTTTTGAGACTATGCACCATAGCTTCTTTTTTTAACAGCCTCAGATCTATCATGAAAGCTCTTCTCCCTGCTGTTCCTAATGTATATTGTAAAGAGCTACTGAGAACAGCACTTTAAGAAGTCACTTGTCATTCTCTCTTCCCTCCCCTGCCTGCTTCCCCAAGTATTTAGATAATAATGGACCTGGTTAAAATCATAAAGTCCAAGAACATACTGCTGAGGGTTCAGAAGGGTAGACCTGTAAAAGCACAGATAAAGACTTCTATTGAAAATGATGTTAACAAAGCGATACTCTCAAGAGGTGAAAAAGTGGTCAATCCTGCATGTTGCTGTGTTTTAAAAGAAAAAGTAAATTATTTCTCCTTTTTTTTTTTCTTTTTCTTCTTCTGCATGTGTGGTGTGAGTGCATGGTGGGGGGAAATACTGCTTCAGAAATGAATGGGTGAGCACTGAGAAGGGCAATGCAAGTCAGAATAGTTTGGTCAAGCAAAGGGAAACATGAACACCAACCTTGTAATGCAGTCCTACAGAGCTTCAATTAAAATTGAAGCATAGGTAAAGACCCCTACATATGGCTGAAAGGGTGCCTGGCTCAAGGGGAGAAATGCCTATGGTGGACCTTCCCAAGGGAACAGGCAGCCCAAAGGATGTGTGTGTTAGACACGAACCTAGAGCTGCCTGTGAGCCTCTGCTCACATGAAGGAGGAGAGTTTTCCAGGTGAACTGGCAGGACAGCTAGGTGGTGCTCTTTGGGGTGTTTAGTTTCCTGGTGAAAGAAGAAGCATGGGAAAAGACAGTGCTGGGTTAGAAGAAAAAGAGATAGTTCCTCATGTATGATGTCTGAGCACAGTAGTTTCTTCATTGACCAAAAATTAGTAGATAGGAAAGACACAGACTTCTAAGGACCTTTATTGTGAATGCAGGAGTAGAATGAAGTGAGGGAAATAAAAGATTCATCAAATTGGGCAACCTGATGACAAGTCTACAGTCTTTACAATTGGCCTCATGAAAGTTCTATAAGGAACAAGACTGGCAATGTTCAAGTCAAAGAATACGAAACTTTAGCGGCTGAGATATGAGATGAAGAGAGACAGGAGAAGAGCTCAGGCTGTAAGAATGACCTAAAAGCCTGTATCATGGAAGGGCAGAAAAAGCAGCAAGACTGTGATTCAACAAGACTGCAAAGAAGAAGGAATACATACTGGACATGATACCTGGAAAGGGCAGGTGAGATCATATTGTTGCTCACAGCAACGAAGTCAAACAGATAGTAAATCACTGTTTTTGAGTAAAAGCTCTTGAACTGATGGTAAGACAAGGCCAAGATTTTAGGACATACAGACTGTGACCCATCTAACTTGGTGTAGATGTCTCAAGCTGGGCTCTCAACAGACAGAGGAGATGTAGTCAACAGAGACAAAGGAGCCATGCAGAGCTCACATTTAGTGGGTCAGAACTAATTGCCACAAACTCCCTTAAAGCTCTTGTCTAGATCTACACTGATGGGAAAAAGAGCCCTGATAAAATACCTCAAATATTAACATTCACCCTGTAGACTGCCTGAAGTGAGGTGTGATGAATCTTACCCCAGGAAACATGTCAGGAGCCAGGGGAGACCCAAAATCACTAGACTAGATAAACCTCTTAACAGTTTTTCAATCTTGCTGCAATGCCTTCTTGGGAAATCTGGGGATCAGGTGGATAGTTACATGTGGATCCATTATTGTAGATGGCAAGGATACGATAGTATATCATGATAGAACATGAGAGTCAATATATTATGTGTTATGCCTACTTAAATAATATGAATAAATCAACCTGGCCTAGCCTAGGTACTTAAAACTATAGAACAAAATAAATACAATTGTGTCCAGAGAAAGCAAACTGCCTGGAAGGTGCAAGCACAGTCACATTGAAAAATGTCACCTCATAAAGGCCGTAATCTCTCTCAGACAGATCTTCATTATAGCTAATCACTATTTTGCCGAAGGCACTTATGGCAACATATTTCTAGGGGAAGAAACAGGAAGGCAGCAGGGAAAAGGAAGAAATTTCTCAAGCCCCTGCCCTCTCACCCCAAAATTGAAGCCCAATGAGAAAGTCAAATTTTTCAGTACAGCTGGAAAATTCTAAGAAAGAGTTCAAATGGAATATTTTAGCAGGTGAAATTGAAAATGGGGCAGATAAGTGGTTGCAAGGCATATACTCCCCTCTGGCAATTTTTAATCAGGAATACAGGACTCTTAGGTGGAGGCAATATCATATACTTACACAGGGTTATATGGTCCAAGTAATAACCTTGCATTGGTAATAAATTAATTTTTTTCCTATAAAAGTTGGTTTCATTTTAACACAGATATCTCCGCTGAGGGGCATGGGTGGATGTTTCCACATCAGCACACATGCTTAATGCAAAATGAACAACTGTGCTCTCCCACTCCCTCCTGATGAAGCACAGATAGTCCAAGACAAAGCCTGGTTAATAAACCAGTTGTAAACAATCAGGGGAGACAGGCAGTGCACTGAGCTGTGAACTGCCTTCATACAAACTAGGGGATTGCAAGGTAGATACGGTGTGAGAGCCATCTTAGAACCAAGATAAAAGAGACAATAAAAGAGAAAAAGATACAAGACAGCAGACAGACAGAAAGCAGCAGGAATATAATTTCCTTTAAAAATAATTGCACTCAATTTATGCTCTTACCTTACATTGCCAGTACTAAGTAATCTAATCAGATGCATATGGTTTTATTCTACGAGGTACACATGAAGCATGCAATAAAATCCCCATAAAACATGACCTGTGGTGACTCACTGCAGACTTTAGCGGATGTATCTAATTTTTTCTCCTCTTAACTAAGATCTTTGGCAGCCTTGCATTCTCCTTCCACACCGTATCTCCCATGTAAATCTCTTCCCTTGGTTTTAAATATAGTTTTGCTTATTTGCTCTTTTAGTTTTTGTTTAGAGGCACTGGAGTTGAATCTATTTTCTTTAGGCTAGAAGGTCTAGCTGAAGGACCTTTGCCCAAGGCTGTGAAGTAGCCATCCTTTCTGAATCTTAATTTTGCACAGCTTCCTAAGACCAGCTTTCTACAACACTGACAATTCCCTTTGATTCTCCCCTAATTCAGTCTTAATGTGGGAGTGCACACAGGCTTTCATAGGGGTCTAGCACCTGTAAAATTTTCTTTCCCTTTGCTTTGCCAGTATGAGCAGGACAGTTTCTTCACAAACAACAGCAAAATCTGAAGTGAATGCTTTCCTGTAGGAAAGCTGGACAGGTATTTCATGCATTTTTAGAAACAGAGCTTAGGAGTAGCCAGGGCAAGATTGAAATAAAGGAAAGTGTGAGATAAAGGCAATGATATTGAGAATTTACAAATTTATTTTTCTCACTTGTGTATTATATATTAACAGATTTTAAACTGTAATAAGTTTAAAGTACAAGAAGTCTTTAGCAGAAAATATGCAGATCAGGCTGTATTTCCCAAATTGATTTATAGTTGTTCTCAGATTGCCTGCAGTTGTTCAACAAGCTTTGTACCAGACCTGTATTAGGAGGTAGGACCTGAAAGCAGCCCAAGTACAACCCCATCACACAGAGCTGTGACATTTTGATCTCATTTCCAGCCAATTTCTGCTCCAGAAGGCAATGCTTGAGGCAACCTCCAGTGTGCCAGTTTTCTGTCTCAGAAATCTTCACCAGAGGTGCTTTCCCTAATTTCAGCTGTGATGCCCAAACATAAAAGAAGGGTCTCCTTTAGATCTGTAGACCACAAATCACGTAGGGCATCACAGATCAATATGAATGATTTAACTCACCCCTACAACCAAACATTTTTCAGGAAATTCACAAAATCTGATTGTTCCAACTGTGCTTGCCGAAAGCTGCAGCCCCCTCCTTGTGCTGCTTAGCAGTTCTCTTTATGAGTAGCCCCATGTGTTTGTTTTATTTATTACTTTGGGTTATCTATTAACTTATACAAGACACCAGACACCCTAACACTATTAAATATATACACGTATCTCACGTTACATTAATTATACAATATATATAATTAAAATAAATCTTGGCAGCCTTAAAATTGTCAGTTTGACAGGATCTCAGACAGTCACCTAGGAGCCTGTTTCATCTTCAAGGAATGATAGCCTTAGCCTTTCCATCAAATCTTTCTTGCACAGATATTGAGAATATCACCAAGAAGTTCAGATAAAAGAGCAGGAGAGTTGCACCCAGACCATCCTGCCAGCCTGATTTCTGACAGGGGAACTTAACTGGGCACACATCCAGCACACAGCACAGCATACCCCGAGGGGGTGGATCATTAGTGAGGGTGAAAAAGGGAAATGGCACCACAGCCACAGCCATTAATGGGAGCCAGCAGGATGGGGATGCCTAGATCTACCCTTTAGCATGGATGGCCAGTGGGAAGTGCCCCTGGCTGAAGGGCTTGCTGCTTCCCCATAACCATACACTGTCCCACATCCCCGTATTCCCTGCCTTGTCCCACTGCTCCAGGAGACTCTTTCTGATTTGCACTTAAACTCAGGCCTGTGCTTTTCTCCTTTGCTGTCAGCTGTGCAGCTTTCCTGGTTGCTTCTGCCACGAGGGAGGTCCTAAGGGTGCAGCTTCCTTGTAGCATCTGTTTTCTACAAATCAAGTCCAACAGCTCCAAAGAAGGCTCACAGATCCTTTGGTGAGCCACAATGGATTTTCCTACTTGATCTTCTAGCTCTTTGCCACACACAACAATCTAATATCCACAGAGTTTCCACCCTGAGACTGCCAAGGCTGGCTGCTCCCCTCAGAGGTGGGAGATATGCCTCAAACACAGAGGAAGGTACTGAGTCTGGATTTCCTGTTTTTCAGGCAAAGTGCCTACCCAAGAGACTGCTCTTCCTTTCCACCTCCCCTCTACTTGTTCATTCATGAATTCCAGATCTAAACATGAAACTTGAGGGTGTGGATCCAAGCTTCCTAAAGGAATCCAGGTCTTCAGAAGAGGTGAGATTTTAGATGTACCAATTCTTTTGTTCTTTCCTGTTACCTGTCCCACTCTGACGCCCTGCTGTTCCAGCTGCCCCTTGTGATCTCCGTCCTTAAAGCCCAGCTCAGAGCTCCTAAGTGCAGCCCAGAGCCTGGCTCTGGTGCATTTGGTGTGCTAATGCCTAAGCCTCTCTGGGGACAGGGGGACAGAGAATGGTCAGGGTAACAGAAAATGAACACAAGCAGAGAGAATTGCTGTGCCAGGGCTGGAGGGCAGCAATGAGACACACTGAGTCTGGGAGGAAGCCGCAGCAGCTCAAAGGGATTGCAGAAGTGTCACAGTGAAAAGAGGAGGCAAGGCTCTGTAGGGATTCAGGGAACAAAGGAATGCTCTATAGGGAGTCAGGGAACAAAGGAATGGGCAGAAGGGTCTGCTTCAATATCTAGACCATGCAGAAGTACTATAATCTTTTTTTTTTTTTTTTTTCTGCTGCATACTCAGTGGCTCTCTCAAGTTGTATATTTTCTTTCTAAGCTGCCTGATACAGCCCATTTCTGAGGTAAACATTTTTTTTTCTCTTTAAGTAAAAATTCACTTTATAGAAAACAACCCCCTTCACACACGCTTGCAAGGATTTTGATCCCTTTTTGGCATGCCCTTGTAACAATTTTGAACCCTTTTTGAAATGAGAAAATGTGACAGAAATGTAGTGCAGTACCATTCTTATTTTGAATTCAATAATCCCTTTTTAAAAAAAAATATGCAGGATTTCCAGGTTTTTCTCTTCTGTGCCATTTTACCCTCACACATGATTAAATCCACTGCACTCTTGGTAACAGCAGAAAGTTAGAGGAACAAGAATAAAGAGCTGGCATAGTGAAAGCACGGACATGGACACAACTTTACAGATTTGTGAGTGTGACTATTATAATACCCAACTGCTGAAAAATACAGAATGGCACATGTTTCATTTCTAGCTCCACTCTGGGATGTAAGAGACAGCAATCACTGAATACCTTAAAGAGACCTCTCTGCAAAGCAGACTGTTGTAATGGGTCTGGAATTCCTGAGCAGTTCATAATTCAGTTCCTACGTTAAACAAAAGGAGACAGCAAGACATAATGAAAGGGAAAGCCCCTGGGAGAGCTGACATGCCATGGACATGACTGGCCACGTTTTACCCCTGCCGCCCTCCAGTAAGAGAAGGCTGAACGCATTGTTTAAAATTTATGAGTAAATATTGGTATTTGTAGAGGTTAAACAAGATGCTGTACTAGAACCTGCCAAGCTTTTATTTATACCTAGCCAGGGGACAGTATGAACATATACTGACAACCTCTTTTAATCCAATCACGAGAGACCACCACAGGAATGGAAAGTAATTTAGCAGGCAGACTTGTCTGACTTGTCCTTATTCTCTACATTGAAGATTTTTTGTTTTTTGTCGTTTTAGAATAAGAATATAAGCACACAGTAACAACAGAACACACTAGCATCACAGACCAGCAGAAACTGTGGTATCAAACCTCAGAGAAAACATTTCCAGAGACAGAATAATGAGCACTCATTCCACATTCAGGATTACTCAGACTAATGCAGCAGGATCCTGATGGGTAGTTTGCAAAGGCGTCTTGAATCATGTGGTCAGTAAAATCATAAAGTGCCACCTACTTCTAGTCCCTAATCCCCCACAAACATACATTCCCTGCAGAACTCTGAGGTGCCAAGCTGAATGCCTGCAGTGCTGTTAGGGGGTGATGTAGGACTGTGATGGTACTTACTCTGTCCTAAATGGGGGAATAAATGGAGCATGTATGGTAATACTGTGAGAAGTTGAAACCCTGTTGGTAAATCAAGGTTAAGGACTGCGATCTAAATGAGTGTGTGAGTGTGTGCTACTCTCATTTCAGAAAAAAGGACAAGATTGCCATGACCAAGTGCTCTGATTCAAAGCTGTGTGACAGATCTGCTCTCCTAGCAAACCACCACAACTTTGGGCCTTGGCCTTCTTGTCTAAGAGTGGAGGATTGAGTGGGAAGGGACATGTTCCAGCCATGCAGCAGCCCCAGTGTCAGCCCTGTCAAACTGTTTGCCGCCTAAAAATCTGATGGCCCATACAATGGTAAAATATTTCCTCTGCAGATACTTAACTTCAAGAAGCTGCACTGCTTTCCTTAAATAAGATTTCTTGGAACCCTTGCAATTAATTGTATTTGATGCTTACTAGTCAACAAGCCAAATGCTCCTCTCAGTATATCAGTGTAATGCAGTGGGGAGCAACATTTGACCACTAGACATTCAGCCAAGAAAAACATACCGGTCTGGGAGCATGCAAGGATGGCTTTCTAGGGACAGACTCTCGTGGTTGCAGTTTCCAGTTATCAAGAAGACTAATAGAAGTGAGGCTTTCCTAATGCTCCTGAGATCTTCCACATTTCCTCAGTGGAACATACGAGGCGGTATAGAATCCTCTCTTCTCTATTCATCAGGTATTTAATAATATTGGGAGGAAAATTACAGTCTCTTAGAATAGGAACTCTTTGCAAACTATGGCTTATATGGGCTAATCAAATTTTAAAACAGTGGAACAATAGTGAGACCCACTGAGTGTATAAGTTTCAGCCTTTATAGAAGTCTTAGAAATCTCTTTCAGTTGTCTATACAAAATGAACTGATTTTGGATGAAAGTGAACATACTGAAATGACAATAACATAGCAAACCTTTAAAAAAAAAAAATCAATCAAATCCTCCCTACTCCCAGAGAAACCTTACTTACTTTTCCAGCTACCTTGCATAAAAAGTAAACAAAGAGAAAATCCTGCTATTCTCATCCTTCTGCCATAAGGATTTCATTCTACTCTGAAATTATGAAATATTAATAGAAGGAGATTTCAAATGAAAGCAATAAGCTATATAAGCCTAGGAAAGGTCCTACCAGTCTCCTGCAGATTTTCTTCTACTTTTTTTTCTAAAAATCAGATCTAACTAATGTACAAGACATGATGGCAAGGCAGACAGATCAGAGCACTGTTTCCATTTAGCTGTTTTTACTCTCCTTTAACTTTTTTATGTCTAACACAGATTGACGAAATAGAATGTTTGTTTAAAGAGATGAGAGAATCACAGAATCACAGAACAGTAAAACCCTACAGTTGCCTCTAAGGATTTCAGTTCCACAGGGGTGGCAGTTAATATGGTTGTATCATAGTGTGAAAACTGGGTCCAAGGAATCAGTAATTTTGTATATGCAAGCTACCCCTTAGGTCTTTAGTCTTCTGCCACATGCATTACTATCAAGTTTACATATGTAACTCCTGTAAATTGTGTGCACATTTTTGCACACATCTGCTTCTGAGACTTATACCCATATGTCTTGTTTTCTTCAGATAAATGAAAATAAAATCTTTATATCTGTATCTTTCTTTCCACCTTTCATAATCATAGATGAGATCACCTGCACAATTAGGTAAGACTGTAATAGCTTTATGCCTTGTAATGTAATTTTTTCCAGTAAAATGCTCCCTTAGTTTCAATAACCATAAATAATTTGGCAGCAAGACAGTGTATTTATTCACTCAGCTGAATTTCCAGGGCTATATGCTGAATTCCTATCACTTCTTTGTGATCTGCTTATATCCCAGTGGCATTCCTGAGCCTCTGGTATCCCGACAGACTGGGGCCTTCCAGAATTCTGCCCCCATTAGTCTATTTCTGGAGACTTTTATTGCAACCTTTGATGAACAACGACATGGAAACTGTAATCTGAGAGCTATGTCTTCCAAATCTGTTGGTAGCTAGTGTCATGATGGGTTCTAACAAAGTAAGAATGATGGTAGGGAAGAAAGAGGAGGAGGACAAGAAGGACAAGGAGAATGAGGATTCCACAGCCAAAACTCTTCAAATTAAGTCAGGAAATATTCTAGCACCCCTCCTCTGCTTCAGGAATGCTTGTCAGGTTGCCTACAGGTCCTACAACAGGCATTCAGGACTGGTAACATCACACAGATCTGCCTGTACAGCTTTTAATCCAAAGTAATGGCAAATTAAAGCAGCAGCAGCAGCAGAAACGTCTCTCCATGACAGTGTACTTGGATTTCTAGGAAGTGGATGGGCTAAACCAGATGGCAGATGTGCCACATTTCACCATTTACCTGCACCTTTCCCATCACTGCATTCCAACAATAAACACTCATACTGGTGCTGATACCGGTTCATTTCTCTCCAGTCTTTTGCATGTTTGCCCTCAGGAGAAAAGCTCTTTGCTTTTTAAATGCTTTCATGTTTGCCTTCTCATACTGGAGCATCCTCAGATAGCCCAGCCTTCTCTGAAGTTCTTTGTAATTTTCCCAGTTGGAAATGGCTGTTTATTTTAGACTAATGGCTGTCTTGAAAGCTTAGTAGATGGAGAGAGAAAGCTATTTGGGCACATGCACAGATTACAATTAGTTTTTCACAGAGTATATTTTAATTGCAGACCATTTTATATTTATCCTCATTAAAAAAGAAGCTTTGTTTATATTTTCCAATGTACCCATAGACCAATCTGTGGAAAACGCAGTGATTTTTCTAATAACAGCTAATTGCTATAGAAGTACCAATGGATTTACTTTTAAAACCACAGTCTTAATTCACAGATACAGAATGTTTTTAATTTTAACAAGGAAAAATTGTTCTTATTAAACCTTTCATTTGTCTGATATGAGGTGGAGGACTGTCACATTGACACTAAAGAAAACTGAAGATGTTCTTCAACAAAATTTTTAGAACCAAGATAAAGCAATGATAAGAATTTTTTTTTCGGTTCAACTGAAAAGTCAAGTTAACCCTAGGAAGGAAAATAGCAGGAGCTGTCAGAAATTGTTCACATTCTGAAGTTTAGGGATAATCTTCTAATGACCTTTGTAAGTACAAAGGTAATAAAAGAAAAAACTTTAATAGAAAACAAAAATGAGAGTTAACCCAGAGATTCAAAGGCATAGTCACTAAAGGGGTTCTGAATATATACTGAGAAATTCCAAGATATGTTGGCTCTTGCTTTCAGATGTTGAAAGATCTAAAGGTCTTTAAGGCTGTATGATAAAACCTCTTTGTGAAGATGAAAGAAGTGTACTTTATATTACATTTTGGTTTGCACATGCATCATCACGGGCCATGCTGTGAAGCTGAGAGCCCTCAGAAACCCCACCACACTTTCAAATGACTGCTTCAAGTTTTAATGAACTGGGTGGACTTTAAAAATTTGTTTATTATCCATTTCCCTCAAATAACTTGGGACTAACAAATCACAACCGAAGCTTGCAGACTTTTTATCTATCACTAGCACTAGCCCAGGGGAAGCAAGAGAATGTCTTTGAACAAGGATTGATAAGATGTCTATTGACTGAGGATAAAGCTGAGCCACGCTGAGAAAGCAAAGCAGTTCATGGTGATTTTGTACAGCTAATGTCTGATTGGTGAAAAGGCACTTCTGAAACACTCTAAAATTAAATCTGTCTCAGTGGCATAGATGGATGCAAAGTACCACTAAACACAAGATCCAGGCAAAGCAATGTACCCCCACAATGGCTTCTATAAAAGAAATCACAGAGTAAATACACAAATGCTTTGTCTTAGGTCAAAATTATTCTGCCTCCAAGACCTGGATTTTGATGATAAGTAACATAATGAGATTGGGCTGGGACCATCAAATTGTTTTCACTCAATGTTTTCTGCTCTTGAGTACTCATGTACTCTACTGCTACAAAGCTCTGGCAACTTGAGTATTTGCTTTATTGAATAAACAAATTTCCAAGCACATAGTGTTGCCATCTACATATTTAAATTTTATTTTCACTGGTGATGGCAAACAGAAAGAGGCCAAGTGTTATTTTTACTTTTAGTATATGACAGGCAGTAGGAGACAAAAGATAAATTGAAAAAAGAGGCATTCAGAACATGCTCTGCAGCTAGAATGCATATAACTTCCTGTCTTCAGGCTGTCAGTAACCCATTAACTAAGAGAAAACTGAGTTTGACACAGACGTGAGACAGACTTAACTTGAGGGACTTTCACATTTAAAACTGTAACTTATTTAATTTCTGGGAACAAAGAAAGCCCAAAGGAACAAAGCCCTCAGAGTGGTCAGCAGTGTACTCATGCTGAAAACAGGTGTTGAGGACTAAACAAGGTATTTTAACATATTTTCAAAGATGTTATAACGCATTAAAGAGTTTTTAGGTCTGATAAACTACGCTAGAAAAATCAAATGAGATGTTAAGACACATGTATTTTCTTGGGGAAGAACCCCCTCAATCTATTTTCTCTAATGACTTAGTCCCACATCCTCAGGGTCGGTGCCACAGCACAATATTGTCAGCAGCTCCAAAGCTGGGGAAGGACAGGACTAAGCACAGACTGTGCCTCTTTTTTCCCTAACGTGGGCACTGAAAAACATGCTGCACTGGACACAGACACCTGGAACTCCAGGTCCCTCAATGCCAGAGGCAAATCTGGCTGTGCAGTTGATACCAACTTCAGTGACCAGCTTGGGTTTAACTCAAGGAATGGTGAGAAGGCTGATGAAAAACAGCTTCAGCCACTTGCCAGTTTCAAAAACAACAAAAAAAAAGAAAAACCCAGCAGGAGTAAGTGAGCCAAGTCAGTCCTCATTCTGGCCATTTATTGCAAGTTTTATTGCCGTGGTGGCTCAGGAAACACTTTTGAAAGTGGTGTACTTTAACGTATAGCAAAATAAAAATGCTAATCGATAGTGTCTCTATAGGAGCAACTACCTTATGCCAATTAAAGTGCCTCAGAGTAAAAGAGACTTCTAAAAACCAATTTTATATCTTACAGTGGGGTTTGAGGCTGGGAGAGGGGCTGAAATCCAATTTCCCCTAAGGGAAGATTAGCCAAACACGATTTAACAGCAAGGTCTGCATGTAAAAGGATGCAGCTAATATGCCTGTCTAGCTGCCATGTTGTAAGCCAGGCTAACGGCATTATAGCATCTATTAGGGTGCTGCACACAAATGTTACAGTTTGATCAATTCCCACTGCTGGCAGAGGTTTTCCAGTCTTGAAAGCAGGAAAAAAACATCCCCTACATGAAATAACATGCCATTGCAATGTTTGACTGCCTGTTTCTGCTGTGCTTAAAGCTGTAAAGGAGGAATGGTTGGAGAATTCTGGCTGAAACGAACCCCAAAATTCACTACTTCATACCATACTCAACTGCAATATATTCTGCAAACAGAGTGACTGTTTACTAGATGCCCCATAAAAACAAAGCCATGAGACAGCGTCCGTGATGAACAGCTCATAACCAATGACCCACTAAGGATCCAACAAGTGAGGCTTGTATAAAAACTGGCTTTATTTTATGGAAAAGGACTACAAAAACTGGATGCTAAAGTATAAAAAATTTGGTACAGTACAAAGTCTGTAAAAATAAAATAAGCTAAGTCCCTCCTGCCTCCCTCTAGCAGTTGATTCACAGAAAACATGGTGGTCAGTCTACAGTTGATTATTTAATTTGGGCAAAGAGCCAGGACTGGAAGTTAAAGGTTCAGCTTCTCTACTGGCAGATGGTATTACAGAGGATGTTGTCCATCTGATGCTGTCCGTATGTGGGCTGAAGGAACAGCATGCTGTCACTCCTAGTCCTAATGAATTAGGAAGATTTGATGGAAAGCATCACAGAGACCTTATGAAATAAGGGCCCAGAATGTGCAACAGAACAAAAAACAAACCATTTTAAGAATATGGGAGAAAAACAAAAAAAATCCACAAATGGATGAAACAACCCACAAAAGCATCCAGAGAGAAGAGGGAGAACTGTGCCTTTACTTGGAACTCATGAATAGGCGTTTGTAAGCTTGGGCTCCCTGAAGATACATCTGTATTAGTAATTTCAACTTTGCCAGGGAACACTCTTCTGCACTAGAACTCAGTTGTCTCTGCCACTCATGTGGCTTTGATCTGGGCCAAATAACATTCTCCTGAAAGGACAGGGATCATTCCCAAGAGACCATTTACACTCAGGCACCCTCTCTCGATGAGTACATGATTTTAAGAAGAAGGATGAAACCTGTTCAGTGCCAGCTGGATGTCTGTACCAGGGACCCATCACATACATCATTAATAGTGTAGATGTGGTCTGAGTGGCTTAATTAACCCAAAAGATCCAGGCAGTACTAACTTCAGCATCAAACACACCAGCTCCCTACAGGAACATAGAGGAATTCTAGTGGGCTTTCACACAAGAAGGCAGTGTCTATTAGATTTGTGTCCTGGGCAGCAGCCCACACCCTCCACCCCGCCCCTCCCCTGCCAAATATTCCCATAATTTTTTTCATCTCTAAGAACCTTATTTGCCAAGAGAGAGCAAATGGGTCCTGGAGGGCAAACTGCACAGTTCAGACAGCAGCCAAAGGGAAACTTTCAAAGAGATTTAAACTAGCTCTGTGACTAGTTGAAAGTCATGCTTTTCCCCACCTAATTTTATTTTTAAGCAATTCTTCAAAAATTTAGGCTCATAAAATTGAAGAATAATTTAGTTTTGAAGGGACCTCTGAACTGTTCAAATAATTTCTAATAGAAATACAGAAGCCCAACTCTTGCATTTCAAAAGAAGAACTTGAAATCTAAAATAACCATAAAGCACCTCTTCCCTTTAACTATGGATAAGGTGAGGAAACTGAGATCTGCAAGGCAGTCTGAAAGAAGTACCAGGCTTGTAGCTTAGCATCCCAAATGACACACCTCTATCTCAGGCCAGGTGCTAAAATTTGCAGTCCAATCAACAGAGAAGATGGCCAGTCCTGTAGCAATGCTTTTGTCCACTGATGATAGATGGAGACCAGTTGTTGAGCCACTCAAGAGCTAATCCTGTATCTGGAAAAGCTAGGGCCAGCACTTAGAAACAGATTCAAGGACCTAATCATAATTTTCCCTGCTGTAGCTGAAGTAGTTGAAGTCTTGTGTAACAGTGTGGGTCCTGGCTCTGCAAATGCTTTTGATCAGGTACTGCAATTTAGGAAGGATATAGTCCACCAACTTTAGTGAAAAGCACTATTTTTGGCTGCAGGACCAGAGAGGCGCTCATAATTCATGTACTGCTAGGTGCAGCCACCTTTTACTTTCTGTGTTATAAATGCTATTTGTAAATTATTTGTATGTAAGCAAAAATAATGCAACAACAGTATAAAAGAGCAGACATACAAAATAAACAAGGTAACTTGCAGAAAAGGTGCAAAAGTAGGCAGAGGTTGCAATTCTGATGTCCCTGCTCGGAATTATTACGTAGAAATTTGTCTGAGTGGCTTTACATAAAAGCTCCTAAAATACCATGGTTTACTGAAGTCCTCCTTGCTTTCCTTATACCTGGCTCAACATATAAAGTTCACAGAATCACAGAATATGCTGTGTTGGAAGGGACCCAGAAAGATCATTGAGTCCAACTCCCTGTTTTGCACAGGATCATCCACAAGTTACACCATGAACCATAAAATTGTAATACAACTGGTTTTTTTCCATTGTTCATAGGATCTCTGAGATTGTTGTGCTGTAAACAGTGAAAAAAAACCCTCAAATATCAGAGTTGGAAGCCAACTCTTTAACCATTTCAGCATCCAAGGTAGACTAAAGACTAAAAACTACACATTCATAAAAAGTCTTCCCTAAGACAAATTTAGGAGAAAGACAGTAAAAAAGCCATTCTGAGGAAGCATTTTACACATTCTGAAAATCAAGCTGATGAATCAAGCTTGCAAAAGCAAACAAACCTCAACTGGGTTTATTTAAGCTTCCAAGCAGACAGACACATGCAGGTGCATCTGCCTTTGGAGGAACAACAAACCAGAGATTACTACTATTTGCATATGGCAGTGCCTTGAGGTTCAGTGAAGGATCAGATGCCCACTGTGGGAACTGCTGTCTGGACATGCAGCAGGAGGTGGTCCATTCCTCCCAACATTTGTGATTTATTGGCCCAAACTTGCAGCAGATGCTGAGGCTGTGAATGGTGAACACGATGCTTGCTCAGCACTGCTCATTCCTGGGCCTGGGTTATGCTCCACAGCAAGGTCAAGTCAGGGAATGAGGTAAAGTGAGATGGTTGCTGTATATTAAGATGAGGAATCTTTATGTCCATCTAAATTTTGCCCTTGAGATGGAAAGGAATACTTATTTTGAGCTCTGGAGGGCTGAATGGCCAAGATGCAGTTAGTGAAACTCTGTATGGAGACAAGGGATCTATGCAGGCTTGCTGACCTCCTGTCACCTCAGACTGTGTTAAACTGAACCCTAAGAGACCTTTAGGAACCACACCCACTACTCCCTCTCCTTGCACAGTGTTACACACCTGGTCCATTTTTCACTCTTTCTCAGCTTCCTTTTTTTGTCTCCTGTCTAACTAATTCCAAGCATGACCAGCTTTGGAATTAATTTAGCTGCATGATATCATCACCACGACAGGCTCAGCCAGCTTGAGCTGCTGCAGCCCAGTGTGAAGGAGAAGGGGCGGGAGGAGAAGAGTGTGTGCTGGCCAGATATCCTCCTGGAACACAGAGGGACACCAGGGCCAGGGGCTGTGGATACTTGTGTGTCCTGAGTGTCTCTCTTTCATACACGTGCAGCAGGCGAATAAAGCAAAACAGGAATGTTTCTCCCTGTTCTTCTTACCTTCTTTTGTTTTGTTTATCTGAAGAATAGGGATAATCTTCCAATCTGCAGCTAAGCCTCCTCGACTTCACACTGTTGTCTTTCTCTGTGAGGATATCTGGCACCACCTTGAAGGTTGACTAAGCAAAGAGGTTCGCTTTTCTACTTTTTTTTAACAATCCTTCAGCTAAAGCAAAAGGAACACTCAGACTCTTCAATAAGGGGCCATGTAAATGCCTCGGTGAAATTAAAGTACTGCAGATTATCACAATGAAAAATATTATCTTTCAGGTTGTCCTTCCTTATGCTTTACTTGCTGATCTCAGTTGAAGATTAGAGAAGGTTGAATGTCCTTTTCAAACTCCATCTGCGCTAAATCTGTATAGCTTCACATTTAAGCTTTTCACAGCATTTTTGCTATTAGAAGTACTACAAAGAATGAAGTCAAATTAAGGACAACATATCTCAGCAACTCTATGTGACTTGCAGCGAGAGACAGGGCTCTCACATGCTCCTCCAAAACATTTCAGAAATGACATTCATTAATACAGTCAGTGCCAAACTATGTTGGGCATTATCTGAGGCTGATGTAGTGTGTGAGTACAGGTGCAGTCACAGACACGACAGAAAACAGAGAGTGCCTCCAATTCCTGATCACTGCAGGGCCCTCCTCACCAATAATAATTTTCAGTGCTGCTAGACTCCTGTCTCACACTTTTCCTTTCCAATTGGGTGTGGTATTCTTCATTTCCTATATTTAACCACTGCTGCCCAGCAGCTGCTGCCTTTTCCCCAGGAGCTGGTCAGCTGCATGGATTCTAAGAAAAGTGTTTAGTGTCCAACAGGTGCTGGATCTGGACTTGCATCCTTCAGTGCCAAATGGATGTGGGCTGCTACCCAATTCTCTAGGACAGGCACTTGCAGAGCCACTTTGATTTACAACTCTGTGGTTTGGGTGGGCAACCCAACAAAACTGAACAAGTTCCCAAACAGAAAACTCTGAAGGATCTAAGCTGCTGGTGATGATCTGGAATTTTGTCCCTGTCTTTGGCACAGTACAGCTGTGGGTTTCCCTCTTTCACTACAGGTGGCAGATTTCAGAGAGGAAGGACACTGTGGCCCCTGGTATGCCCTGGAATATAAAGGAAGTGATCCTTGGACTCTCCTAAGAGATGTTTCGCACAAGGTTACCCATGACTGCAGATGGGACACAACAACCCAGGAGGCCCCTTCTAGCCTTGCATTTATAAAATCCACTGCAATCCAAAATAAGTAAGAATAATAACTCCTCAGCTTTGCAGCTTCCTCCAAAACAAACAATACCTAGGTTTGTACCCTTCTCTCATATTCTTCCTGGTTTGACTGGATTCTTCTTTATACAGTCTTATATTTTAACATATATACAGTCTTTTAATGAGGACTCTGTCCTTCAGCCTATTCCTGGCATCTGCATGATGCTTCCCACAGTGCCACCAGCTGCTTCCCCAGCTGCTTAAAAGCTTGGGGCCACTAGAGCTATGGTCCTCCCAACCATTCCAGGATCCACTACAGGAAGGCAGAGGCTTTGAGTACCTACCTGCTGGTTTTTGAGATGCTACCTAAGGACGAAAAGAAACCATGTTTGTATATAAGGGTCATTTGTATGAAGGTAAGTGAATGAGCACATGTTGCTCAGAAGAAACTGAGGCCAGATAGTGGCAATTTCAATAGAGATTCCTGGAAGACAAACTAAGGAAAAGGAATTCCAAGTAAGAGGAACTATTTTTTCATTATTAAGCAAGTTAACAATAAAGCATAGCCATAGGAAGGCATATGTTTGAACAATTTGGAGCACACAAGATTCTCAGCACAAATCAGTGAAGGTTCATTGCTTTCATTACATCGCTGACGGTTTACACCAACTGAAGAGCTGCCCACTGTGCATAATTTCTCTGGACCAGGATGGAAAAACCATTAGGTTACATGCTCTTTTAATTGCTAATGAAACTGCAATCAAGACTACTTCCAAACAGATTTCAAAATTATCTATCTCCTTTTTCAACACAGCAAGGAATTGGACTCTTCTACCACCACCAAGGAATGTTGTAATAGCACTAGGAGGGAGCTTGCAACAGATACTACACTGCCAAACACAGCAAAGATTTAACATAGGAGAAATGTTAATAGGTCTATAATTCTTTGAAGTAAAAGTCTACCATCATTTAATAAGGAGGTTATGCTATTGTACATACTGACTGCAGCTCCTTCTGCATTGCTATAGATAGCTACTGTACTTAAAGTGGACATTAATGCAAATTCACAATGAAACGCTGGCTGAATTACATATCACATCCCCATGAGACTATAATGAACTCCCCATAATTAATATTATTAATCACGGGCCTAGCACAGAGGGCACATATCATGCATTTCATGTCAAAGGTTCTTATTAATAAACATTCCCATTTTCCCAGATGGCTAGCAGCCTGCCAGAACTCCTTCTATCATTCAAACCTCTCCCAGCTTTATAACCCATAATAGAGCTCGACTCTGTGCAGGTATCTCTTCCTTCAGACTTGGGGTGGTCAGCACTTTGTGGGAGTCACCAGGCAACCTGCATGATGCTTCAAAGCTCTGTTTTCACTGAAACAATTCCACAATAAATCTGCATGGGGTCAAAGGGGCCCGAGAAGTGACCTCTACAACCCCACGTGGCGAGACATGAAACGCTGAAGATCTGACTCAAATGCTGCAGAAAAAGGAAGTTCAAAACAGTGGTTCCACTTTGATTTTAACTCTCGCTGATACGCAGGGGTCTGTGCAGTAAGTCAGCAGCCCAAAGCTACCATGTCATCATACCCATACTAATTTCTGATGCAGTTTTGCTGCAGCAGATAACTTTTATACTGCTCCTATCAAAATTTTTCAATGCCAAGAACTGAAAAAGCTCCAGATTCTTTTCTCCTAGCTGCCTATAGTTTCCATCAGAGGTGAACAATATTTTTCATGTAAAGCTTTTTGTACTTTATCTTTCTTCTGGCTTCCTCTTTACTTTTCAACAGTGATGTGATGTCAAATAATAAAAATGTCACTGAATTCCATGTTCTCTTATGAAAAATCATAGTAACTTCTGCTAAAGATAGCTCTGCACTCTGAATCATTGACAAGATAATGGTTTCATTAATGTGTACTTTGGGACCCTATACTTATGTATCTGTCTGTATGCATCTCTGAAGTTACTATGGCCTATGTCAATGCCTCCTTGAGGAGCTTGGCATCTGTGGAATCCAGGACAGCTCTGTGCATCAAGACTTACTTATACAAATATTTATTTTACTAGATATTTTTTAACCCCCAAGTTATTATTCCAGTGTGGTCATACTATCATTCTCAATTCTTCTTCTTTATTCCTATGACAGTGTGCTTCCCCCCTCCCCGCAGCCTGACCTTTATTTCCTGTAATTCTTTCCAAGTGAAAACTACCAGTGGGGTCATCATGGATGTGTCTGGTCATGGTGGCTGTATCCAGCTCAAAGTGGACACAGATAACCACACAACAGCCAAGGGCTAATCTGAGCAGTGCACCCACCTAACCAGAGCGTTGAACTCAAGGAAAATTTGGGAGAAGTTAACATGTGTGGTTGGTATGCAAATATGACTGAGTCAATTATCATGCTCCATAAATAGTGGAAAGCCCAGGGCCTGCTGAGCTCCCCTGCCTGGCAGCAGGCTGCATACCAGGATCTCCCCTTAAGTAGGGACACCTCTCAAGGTTACTCCTCAAAACTGAAAGATTTCTTGCCACAAGAGGTTCTTGGTAAGTGATTAATAGCATGCTAAACTTTGAAATCTTAGCTACATGACACAAAGGATTGGTTGCACACAGATAATTCTGTAAGACATAAACTGTTGGGACTAGGGCTGGATCCGGGAGCACCTTGCCTCCTCTCTGAAAATGAGTTTAGAATGCAAGTGGTCCTTTCTGATCTCATGACTGAAGGACAGGGTCTCCCTGACAATTTTGTCTGACCCTGTTGTCTCTACAGTAAGTAATCAAGTGTATCTTGCCATCAGATTTTGTTAAACTACTGCCGTGCTTAGTGTTAAACTTACTAAAAACACTGTTTCATATCAACAAAGATATTGGCGCTTCACTCTGATAAGCGAAGTTTGTCACTCATCCACAAGAAGTCACTCTAAGTATCTTTGTAACAGCACAATTGTATCAATGCTGAGGAGCTGTGCTCTTCTCACTACACAAATGCAATTAATCCAAAACTTCTAGAAGACAGGTCCTAACAGCCCTTCTCAGTACTTGAAAACCAGCGATGGAAGAAGTATTATTTTTCCAGCACAGTCAAGGAAAGATCAGCCTGGCTCTTACCTAAGCTGCAATAAACAAACGAACAATTTCATTTCCAAGCCTGTTTCATGTCTGCTATCTATCCATCTTTAAGATGCTGTTTTTTCAAAAGCTGAGAAAGGAAGGCTGGCTCTGCTTCCCAATCCTGGTTTTAAATGAAGAGGGGCCTGCTGCCGAGAAACAGGAGAGCTCTGATCTCACCCCAGCTCTATCTGAGGAATCTGTGATGGTTGTTAACTGCTGGGACTCCTGCATCAGTGCTGAAAATGATCTGGCAGGATAAAAAAGCAGTTGGGACCAAGGAAGTACAGTCAGCCAGGCTCAGACTTCATCTCAGGCATGCATTTGCTCACGGTGTTAAAAATGGCAGCAACCCAACACGTGGCGAGCTAAACTGCCTCCATAAGGACCACTGCTGACAGCTGCTGTCACCCTCCTCAAGCACAAACCTTCTGGCCAGCACCTGCCTGCCTGTTCCTGCTGACCAATGCAGTTTGCTTCAGAGTTTTTGGGGTTATTTTGCAGAGTTTCAAGAGTTCAAACTGACCATTTGCTCTACTCTCTGACATCCTTCCAAGAAGCCAACTGGGAGGATAACCTAAAATCTGCCAGAATATACAGAGTCTTCTAATCTGTCCTACATCTCCCAAAATGCCTCTCTGAAATGAAAACATGTTTTTAGGGAAAAAAAATTAAAATCCAATGTTGGCAAAGGGAAGTGTGAGAAAAGGGAGGGAGAGAGGGAAGTGGATGAAGACAAGCTGTCTTTTAGAAAGTACAACTGTTATTCCCTTTTGCTGCCTTCCTTTATCCTGTCCTGTGGGCATGTGGGCTAATTACCATGACTTGTACATGCCTGCTGCTGTATTACATGGGATTTATTACACACAAGTCTTTGTTGGGAATTCTGCCTGTGTGGGAAGCAGTTGGATAAAAAACCACAAACAAACAATATCCAGAACTTTCAAACTCTTAACTTTTCCTGCTTTACTAGCATTTAGCCCCAGCTGCACAAGTCAATGAAAATTAACCTTCCCCCCTACCCCTTGGATATCCAGTAAACTCAGATTTGATCCGGATGTTCTGATTTCCACGCAGCTAAAATGCAATCAAATGCTTGATTTTGGGGGATAGATTTGCTTAAATTGTATTAATTCACAAGGATAAACACAATTAGTAGAGCTCATTAGCTTGCAAAATGTAATTTATTTTCTTGAATATACCCATTTCCTTGGATGAAGAGCTCCATTAGGTTTATTATATTTGCAAAGCTTATATAAAAATCCAAACCATGGCAACAAAGAGAAAATTGTTACTACACAGTCACAGCAGTCACTTTTCCATGTTAAATAAGTTTGGCATTTATTTATATTTAAATGAGAATATCTACCAATATCAGGACCAGGATATGGGGCAAGTACTTATACAGAATATAATTAAAAATAATTCAAGCAACAAATGTGGCCTGAAATTAAAATAGCCCCCAACTTCTTTAACTGAAAAAATGATTCAATGTTCTCCCTCAAAACCCCTGTTTGCAATTGCTTAATTATCATAACCAGCAATAGTAAAGGGACGCTGGCCATTTACAGGCTCATCAGATGGGTCTGCATTGAGGCACGTCTGGTCTGCTTAGTGCTGTGCTTTAATTTCGTTGTAATATAAAGGCTAGAGAGTGGAGAAAATGAATACATGGCAAAGTACCTGTCATTACTTGTATCATATTACTGAGGTATTCTACGTGCACAGTACGAAGGCGGCCGGTCCAATTTTCACACTGTTATCATTTTTGATATTATACTGTCTAAAAGCACTGACACACAAAAGAAATGCTTTTATCATTCTCAATGCAGGGATGATACTAATTACATCATCTGTCATCATTATACAGCTAAACAAAACTTTTCTTTCATAGGAAACTGCCATTTAGCAAATTAACGGGTAATGACCCATAATATACAGAAGATTGAAATTTGGGAATTACACTCACATTATTTTGTTTTCTGCTTTCCCCTCAATTTTACTCCCTGATACATCATGAAAAGGAAGAGAGATGGAGAATTTCTTCAACTATTTAATTTGCCAATAGCCCTACCATCCTTTTGGAAACTGATGCAGGATCATCTCCATCCACATCAGTGCATAGTTTCATTCTACTTAATGATACAGACAGTCTGCCAAGCCAGTAAAAGCCAGATGTTAGTACAGTGATGCACAGAAACCTGCTGCTGGGGCCAGATTTTCAAAATCTGACATGAAACAATGAGCCTACATTTGCTGCCAGATAATGGATGGATGCTTGGAAACCAGGAGCTGGGATGTGAGTTGCCTCCTGAAGCTTGACCAGAACATGTAAGATGATGGCACGGAGGAGGTAGCTGAGGTGCCCCAGCAAGGAGCCCCACAATAAGGCCAGGTGGGGTGAACATCCCTCCAGGAGCCCTCCTGCTGCCTGGACTCAGCTTTGAGCCTGGTGTAACATGGCAGGGAGCTGTGTTTGGGAAATGTTCAAGTGCCACTACTGAAACAGAGATCTGTAGGGATTACAAGAGGCACAAACCACTGTGCGTGAGTCCTCAGAGCAAACTTCCATGCTTTTGGGAAATAAGAAGAATGAAGAGACTTCATTCTGATCAGATCATGTCTGATCATGCTACACTCTTTAACATATAAGCAAAAATAAACATAAGGGTAGCAAGGTGGATAACAATACAGATTTTAGGTGTCAGGTACTTACTACCAAGACAATGTAGCAAATCCATCTAAACCCAGAGAAGTGCGTTTTAGACAGATCTTTGCTCAATCTGAAATTCTGTGGCCCAGATCAGTTATTTTCTTTTATCATGTACCATCTGCAATGTGGGGAAAATATAAAGGGAAATTTCACAGTGAATTAAAAATAAAATAATGGCAAAGAGTAGTGAATTTTATATGAACCAGCCATGTCAGTGGAAGCCTCAGTCATCAGTAGGTGCTTCAGGTACAGTAAGAGCAATTAAGCATTTGGCCTTTCATTCCCATCGTCCACATTAGGGTGTTTAGGACTTTTCTCTTGCCCATAAAATGATTTCCTGACTTAAGTGAAATTCTGAACTGAATGTATCTGTAAAGTAAGAGGAGTTCTCAGTTCCAATTTATCATTGTTAAAGTGGATTAAAGGATTTTTTATTAGTAACACTTAGAGCTCACTTGTTCATGCACTTGGAGACTTCTACCAGAGGAAAGCTTCCCCAGCAGACAGCCAGGCCAAATCAAAAGCTGAAAATGAGCGTGTGATGAGCACATTACACAGGCTGATGAGGACTGTGATGAGCTGGGAATTAGTGAGGAAGCCTTGGAGAAAAGACAGAGCGCTGGTGGAAACCGTGAACACGGCACTTGTCCTTTTCTGAGTCACTGCTGAACGAAAAGCTTAAGCCCCCTGCGGGACACTGCACTACTGCAAGTGATGTCTCCTCAGTGAGGTACATAAGCCTCTCTCTCAGCATTAACCCTCTTAGCAGGCCTTAATATTTTAAACAGTGTAAGACAGCACTGGAAATTGTGCGAGATAACAGTGTAAGTAGAAGTTCAACAAACCCTGAATCAAAACTGTTGACAATATATGCCCAAATTGGCTTTAGTGGTGCTAATGAAATGATGCCTGGTAAATGACTCGATGTATCACATTCAGAAGTAGCTCTCCACAGGCAGAATAGGAAAGCCATCTTGATCACAAAAAGGGGTTTGATATATTTGTTTACTCCACCCAATATGCAAATACTGCATTACTTTTAGATGATTTGAACCAACATTATCAAAATGCTCTCTTAATACAATGGCAGTAAAATCAATTTAAAAATTGTACTTTGTTACATTGCCAACTCCTCTGACAGAGGAGCTATGTCCATGCTGAGCTGCCCATCTGCTGAGACTCTTGACCCTATTCATGAAATTTGATGTGGGATTGATGAATTAAAGTTGTTTCAGTGTACAGGTGCCTACATCACATCTATAGACAGCTAGTAGTGCAGTAAAGAACCAGGAGTGACACAACTGGGCAACCAGAGGAGCCCAGTGCAGCTGTCACCACACTGGGCCATGGTGACCTCTGACATGTTCTGGGACAACCAATCCCCCTAGACAGCCAGAACCTATGGGAAAGCTCTGTTCTCAGCAACCACATCAGATGTAGTAACACATCTAGGATCTACATGACCCTAGCTGCCTGTGCTTAAATGACTGAATGACTTTCTAAATTTAAGTAAGAGAAGGAATCTTAACTGACCTGATTGCTGGTTAGGGCTCTTATAACTAAGACTTTAGTTTTCAATATAGATGATTTACCTTTCTCATTTACTAACCATGTAATAACAATCCAAGATGCTATCACTATCTTCCTTATTGCAGTGTCTTTTTTTTTACATATTCTGTTTTCTATTTACAATTTTAAGTACAAGTCTCTTCATCTGTTTTTGGGACATAAATTCAAAATTCAAGGGAAGTTCCCTGAACTCTCCCAGTCCTCATTTCAGGGTTGATAGACAACTACCAACCCAGTCAAACACTTTCTTCCCTCCAAACCTGAAATATTAATTTCAGTGTCTTTGCATAGGTCTGGACTATGTAATTTTAAGCTAGACTCAGTCTGGACAATTATAAATTATAACCCTAAAACCATCTATCTTATGTCACCTGCAGGAAATATGGGTATCCCTTTTTTGGGGGTACCTAGGTGGTCCCATTCCACTCCAGGGCTGGCTGCCTCTTAACCCAGTGAGAAATTACATTGAACCCCCAACATTCTCAGTGCATTTGAACAACCAGAAATCAGACAATGTTACCAACTCAATACATGCAAAAGGACTTCACATTTTTAAACAGGTCCCCTCTCTTATTAAAACATATTTTGATATTTAGAATTTTTCTTCTAAATATGTTAACACATTATTTCTAGACAGTTATATAGATCTTCAGTACATAAGCAGCTCTTCTCTACTTTCTTTACAACACTAGAAGAAGGCTCAAGTCTCAGGAAATATTGAGTCTTACTGAAATACTGAATCTACCACCTCAACATCCACAAATTTGGACAAAAATACATGAGAAAATAATTTCCTGGCTTCAGTAAAAATTTTGATTGAGTTTACCCTTAGGGCCAAGAGGTGCTCTCAGCACCACTTTATCTCCCTGGAAGTGAATTAAGGCAGCCCTGACTGACAACATCGAGACTCACAGCACAAGGTTTGCCCATATGGCAGTTTTGAGAGAAAGAAAAAAATATCAAAGAATGAAGTAATGATGGTTTATCCAAAGGCATGAGGGCACTTCCAGCAAAGGGCTGTCGAACTCATTTAAGTCCTCAAAGAAGAAATTCTTATTGGTGTGGGCTTTTCACAGATAGGCTCTTCCTGAAATGTACTGAATTTCTGCTTGTGAGCAGATTTGACTGTCCTTGAACAGCTGATCCTCGGACAACATGTCAAATTTGTTTGTAACTGTTGCAGCAACTAAAATACAACGAAAGTTTGTTATTCTGGAGGTGAAGGAATATGACCCCGTTCTTGATACATTTCTACAAATGAAAGAGAGATTCATGTATTTCTTTGGCGTGTGATGGCTCTTTACATACTGATGATTAAATATCTGCATCTGTTTAAACCTGAAATCACCTGAGTGATCCCTGATGGAGGTACCTGCTATCCATCTGGCAAAAGTTCTTTTAAAATGCTCCTAAAAAGTGTTTCTCTCATTGGATGTTCAACATGGGTTCCAAATCAGAGCTCTAACCATCCTACAGAAGAACACACAAAACCCTCAAAGAAAATGATTGTTCTTAAAATGGCACAGTATGGCCATGATAGGAGAATATCTAGCAGAAAAATGTCTTAACACAGCAAATTCAGCCATCTAGAACATCCACATCTGTAGCAAAGTTTGCTAGCAGTATTTCCTAGGTTACAGACAGTGGGAATCTACTACCACTGCTCCTCCTTCTGTCTTCCACAGGATGGTAGCATTTTGTGCAAAATGATCTTTGGTTGAAAGGATCCATAGCTTGGGGATGTATGGAATATTTCCCTCTTCCTTCACAAGGAACAGGCCACACAGCAGAGTTGGCTTTTATATTGGATTTGGATACTCTATAAATTAGTCTGACTGAATAGGAATGTCAGCCCACATTGTTCTTAAGACTTCTTCTATTTTAGCTGAATTAATCTTTTTTCATACAATCTTCCTCATCCTCACCCAAATACTTCCATGTGCAGATGGATGAGCAAAACACATTTTGTCTCTCTCTGAAACAGAGAGATCATGGGTAAAAAACAGAATGTTCTCTTTAATCCTACATTGTTGTCTTTTCAGTTATTTTGAGTAATGTCAATGAGCAAAACCGTGCAAAATATAATGTACAAAGTCTTGAGGAAAACCCTCCATTCTGTTGTAAGTATTGCATAGTCATACGGTGCAAACTTGACTATGCATCCTGGCACCTCCTCTAGGCAAATGCTTCTGACTTAAATAGTTCTGGTCAAGTACTTCTCTTGAACCTATTGATTCTTTTGCAGTCCAGAGATTTTTCCAGTACAGCAGTAAGTACATAAAAACTTAATGATGTAATTTTCTGAATTTAATAGGTCAAAACTTCAGGCTATTGTATTTGCACATCTAGATGGTGGAAGATGGAATGATATGAGTAATCATTTCTGCAAGCTTACCTACCCCCTTCCTCGTGATGATTTCATGCCCTGATGATACTTTCCAGAATATCTAGCCTGAGAACCTGATGTAGTGACTTGTAAATATTAAAGTGGAAATATACACAAACACCTTTTAACTGTCACTTGTTACAACTAGAAACATGTATATATGTACCACTGACCAGACTGAGTAGAAGAAGCTTAAACAATCCTCCTGTGCAGAATGAACTTAATCACATAAGTTTTATGTCCTCAGAAGCACTTTGAAGACTTGAGGTGTTATGCAATTCCATATTATTATTATTATTATTTTGTTGTTATTATTGACCATGGCTCAAAGCCCACCTCACAGTGAGACAGTGGAGCTTATCATTAGCAATCTGAAGGCACAGCAGGGTAAGAAAAGTCACTATTTGGAAATGTTTGCATTTCATAAATCTGTTTAGTTTTTTTTTTTTTTAATTTAACATGGGACAGAATAATTCTCATTCTGAATGCAATGAGACAGAAATTCTTCTTCTTCATTCAGAATTTAGACACTGCTCCATGAAGGACTTCTGATGAGAAAAAAACGCATTTCCCCTTTCTTGTAAGGAAAGCAAAACCCATTTGCAATTCAATAAATCTGCTTCTCTGGAGATCTCCAGAGGTCACAGAATAGCCCATTTTGGGAACATTTATGTATATACATAAATGCACAGTCTGGCTCTGGATGGACCTAGATGCTGAGTCTGGACTGAGCCTGAAGTTGCCATACTCTGATGACACTGTACCAGCTCTAACTTGACCGTCCATGTTGTAAATCATGATATCAGAAGAAGTGGAATTATGCTGCTGTGAAGAAGAAGAAATCTTAGTGGGAAATTTTGGGAAAAACCAAACGTATGGAGCAGACTGAATGCTCAGGAAAGGTAGCTTAACAGTGGCTCCAGACACAGAACAGAGTGAAAGGGAACTGGCATGTTTTCTATTGCACCCAAAGGGATGGATGCAGACAAGGGGTGCACCTTAATGTGTGTCAAGAATTGAACAGAACAGAGGACCAAGGGAAGACAATGTCAGAGAAACCAGATGTTAAACATGAGTTCTGAAAGGAGAATGGCAACTCTGCAAATGTTTTGGACAATTAATAACTTTAAAACATCCAAATGCAGCTCCAGCTAACTGCAAGGGATTGTTGGAACAGTATTTGCGAGGAAGGGAGGAAGGGAGGAGGGGAGGAAGGGAGGAAGGGAGGAAGGGAGGAAGGGAGGAAGGAAGGAAGGAAGGAAGGAAGGAAGGGAGGAAGGGAGGAAGGGAGGAAGGGAGGAAGGGAGGAAGGAAGGAAGGAAGGAAGGAAGGAAGGAAGGAAGGAAGGAAGGAAGGAAGGAAGGAAGGAAGGAAGGAAGGAAGGAAGGAAGGAAGGAAGGAAGGAAGGAAGGAAGGAAGGAAGGAAGGAAGGAAGGAAGGAAGGAAGGAAGGAAGGAAGGAAGGAAGGACATATGAATGGATAGGTAGCCTGCCTGAAATTTGGTCTGTATTTGTAAAAAGTTGCCACTTCTATATTCTGTGCCAAAAGAGATCCTAGATTTTGGTTATCATCCAGCCCCTAAGAAATTTTGCACTTTGTGAATATAGCATTGTGTGGACGGGAGAGAAAATAGTAATTCAACAGAAGTCTGCCGCCTCTCAGACTTATGTTGAATGCATTTGATGGTCACTGTCATGGACAAAACTATATTTGGTAAGAAACCACATTCTAAGAAAACTGTATATCAAGACTACAGAGTGGGAAGGAATTCAAGACAACTTCAAATGTATCACTGTCTAATTAACTAAATGGATCTGCAAATGATGACATAGTATCATGCAACAGTAAAATCAAAGTTCTTCAGCTCTGTATTTTCAATAGATAAACTATAGTTGCAAATCTGACATTTATTTTAAAAACAGAGGTACAAAAAATAGCAGCAGGGACCAGATGACTTTTAAAAGTAGTTTCAGGGAGTTTTGACTCACTTCAGAAATGCCACATATTTCTTTTTTTTTAATGATAACCCACTTAAAATATTGTGATGCTGAGAAGATCCTCCTCCAGCTGAAACGTGGAAACCTCAAGTCAATGACATACTGAAATATGCCAATCAAAACATCATTCAGTCACCTTTTTTATGCTGTATGTTTAGCAAGGCAATGTTCTAGGAAAATTACAAGTCCTCTTTGACTCTTCAGTGCCGTAAATCTCTGTCTGCCATGACCTGACCGACAATGACATTAAAAGGACAGGAATTATGGAAAAAATACCCTGCTTGCACCACAGAAAGGTGAAATTTATTCCATTCTCACTCAAGTGATGGCTTAGATACCCTCATCAACTTCTCCGTCCTGTCAGGATTATTTTAATGAAAGAAGATGGTAACTAATCTTGAGAAAAATTTGATTTTAGAGGACCTGTTTGCTTTGAGTTCATTACTGTGCATGAGCAAGCTACAACACGAGCCAGCAGCGTGCTCTTGCAGCTAAGGCCAGTGGTATTTTGGGCTGCATTAGGTCAAGTGTTGCCTAATGACCACAGGAGGTGGCCCTCCCCCTCTACTCAGCACTGGGGAGGTGTCACTTCAAGTGCAATGCCCAGTTCTGGGCTCCTCAATACAAGAGACACATACAGGAGAGTCCAGCAAAGGACCATGAAGGTGATGAAGGGACTGAAGAACATCTCCTAGAAGTAGAGGTTGAGACAGCTGGGGTTCAGCCTGGAAAAGAGAAGGAGGCTCAATGGGATCTCATCAATGTATCTAAATTGAAATTACGTAAATGTACATAAATTGCACCTGAAGGGAGGGTGCAAAGAGGCTTTTTTGGTGGTGCTCACTGTCAGAACCAGAGGCACTGGGCACAAACTGGAACACAGAAAGCTCCCTCTGAACATGAGGAAACATGTTTCTACTGTGGGAGTCACTGACACTTGCTCAGGGGGCTTGTACAGTCTCCATCCCGGCAGATATTCAGAAGTCATCTGGATATTGTCCTGAGCAAACAGCTCTAAATGGCCGTGCTTGGCAGGGGGGCTGGACCAAACAACCTCCAGAGGTCCTTTCCAACCTCAACCATCCTGTGATTCTGCAAACTTTTATGCATCATCACCAAGTTGAGCTTAGAAATGACCACTACTCATCTGTACCTTGGTACCTTTAGGCTGTCCCAGGAAATCACCACTGTTCTAAGGAAAACAGAGCAAGAGGCATGCACAATGCTAACACTTCCATGGTAACCTAACTCTCCTACAAACAACTGGAGAGAATGCAGTTATTTCTGTGGTAGATTTCCTTCCCTACAACTGTGTGCATACATCTACAATCTACATCTACATCTGCATACACATATACATATACATATACATATACATATACATATACATATACATATACATATGTATATGCATGTACACAGACACACCATACAATTTTACATATCAATTTATATCTATAATTTGAATAATATAATTATCTTGCTATCTTTCTAGACAAAAGGGAGATTTTCCTAAGCTTACACAAGCCACGTATTCTGGTGCAAGGCAGAGGACTGAAAAGAAGCTTTCTAGATCCCTCATCGCACAATATCCTTTACCTAATCTTACTAGAATTACAAATGTTAGGTTACATGAATTTGAACACTCAACACCCTGCAGCATTCATGTCTGGAACTAGGTGCACTCACAGAAATGCAGGTCAAGCTGAAATCCCTTTGAAAATTCAGCCTTTTCTGAAGAAAAAGTTGATAGTTATTGACAAAATGCTGTACTCTGCCTTGTTACTATTCATGATTAAGGAAAGTAAATATTGTCTAAGGCCTAATGAGAATTCCAATGCAATAAAGTCAAGTGTGAAAGGTGCAATCAATAAGTGATGATGCAACAGTATTTGTTTGTAGTTTTGTTATTGTTTAGTTCATGCTATTTGCTGATGCTTGAAAATGAAGTGTTAAGAAATTAGTGCTACAAGGATTAACATTCAGATTTTATTTCTGATATTGTTATGTTTCTACAGTCATTACACTCTGAAGACTAATTAGCATCTGCTTTCTTTTCCCACTAGTTAAGGACTGCAAACCAAAGAATTACAGAACACAAATACTATGGAAACGAACATCAGTATTTTCTGTGAACATCCACAAATTAAACCCCATGATGTCCATGGTTAATTTTACACTGCAGGAGTAAGTACTGCAATGAAGTACTGTATTTTCCTCATTTTTGTGGTAGAAAGTGCTTCAAAGTGTATCAAATTTATGAAGGGAGTTTATTTCCAAATGTGTAACAGATCTCAGAGTCCAAGCTGAAATGTTTATGTTCTAAATGATATGTTTGAGGTATTCACCAAGGACACAAGATATTCAAGAATTGTAAATCCAAGTCTGGGATTTACAAGTCTTGAATATCAGGAAGCATACTGCTCCAGGAAACAGTCAAGGACTAAATTTCAGTTACTCAGTTTCTGCAAAGAAACCAATCCCTTCCAGTCCTTCCTCAGATTGATTAATTCCTCTCTGTTTGGCTCAGCTGGATTGGCAGGCACAAAGACAGTGTGCCATGGCATGGACACTGTTACCCTGTGTCACAAAATTGAAGGGATTATTTTCTCTCTTCCCTGCAGGCACATTGTACAAGTGACAATTTGTGCTGGCCACATCTTGTAGCCTGAAGATCCTGAAAATATGTTTGAATATTCTTTGCAACTCTGTATTTTCTGAAGAAGCCATGTAAAAATTTGGCTATGAGAACTTCAGTGGATTTAAATTTACAATTAACATCTTTATGTTTCTGAATATTCTGCTTTATTAATTGCTCTGGCACTTTAGCTTGTATAGCAAGACATGGATCAAAAACAAGGGCTGGTTCTGTCCTAAAATATTTGGTTACACGTCTATGTTAAGGTGTTATGGCTTTTGAAGTCAGCTAGGAGCATTTGGCATATATCCTGTCAAAGGGAAACTGCAGGTCACAGCAGATACCTCCCAAAACTCTTGTTCATTGTGTATGGTAAAAGACCCCATGCATTTCACAAGGCAGCTCTACAGTTCTCCATACATTGGTAAAACCAGTAATTCCTTTGAAAGTTTAAGTCTCTCCTCTCTGGTAATGTAACAACTTTACAAATTCACTGAGTAAATAGACAGTGTAGCTAAAGTTAACTTGTATTTAAAGAATATAACCCATCCTGACCAAGAAGATTCTCTAATCCATGCACAACTTTTCTTACAAGTAGTTTCAGTGAAATTAGGTAAAAATTAGCTGTAACACTGGAGAATGGCATATCTGTTGTATATCGTGGTTGTTTTATCAAAATGCATTTTTTGCAGAGCCATGGAAGCGACTCTTTCAGTCATGTGAGATCTCTTGACCTATTGCAAAGAAGACAGCACCTTGCAGTGCCTTTAACTTTTGGCAGCTTGTTTGTTTATGTGTATTTAGAAACATCTGAGTAAGAACCTAGTTCTGCATGAACACAGTATAAAATGGCCCAAACACGTACACAGCCAAAGGAAAGATAATTATGGGAAATAAAACATGTTTCAAATCAGCTCCCTAAGAAAATCTAAAAATATAAGAAACCCTATCATATTAACCAGCAAGAACTGTTCTTTCACTTAAGGGACAGCTGGGCAATTATTCAAACCTGGACAAGACTGGATTGTCAAGTGAAATAATAATTGAGAGTTCCACAGGATAATGAGATAGATCTCAAGACCATTAGCAGCGGCCCTTATTATAATACTGGCCAAGGTTCCCGAAGAAAGAGAGAGAATATTTAAATGAAACTTGTAGGGAACTAGTTTGAACTTGTATATTTGAACAGCTTAGCACTGTCTCCTAGCTTCCATTCATTATTGGAGAGAAAGGTATGTATCATGTAAGACTCTGAAATCAGTCAGGCTTTCGAGACTGAAATCCCTGAGGGCAGAAACTAAAACATAAAATAATTAGAAAATCAAGCCACATTGAAACTCATGGAGTTTGTATTAAGAATCTTATTCTAGTGAGATTTTAAGGTCTAGTTCAGCATGCACTTGTCTCCCCTTTCCAAATTGTTTCTCTCTCATTCAAAACAAGCAAATTCAACATATAACTTTTCTGACTTCAGGTGTGTCATGAAGTATTACAGCTTTAGATGTAAGGGCTTTTTAGATTGGAAACAGAGGAAGGGATTACTTTATCTCTATAAAATAGGTCCTTCTTATGAGACATTTGTATATGCATGCTTCATTCTCTTTTGTTTGTTTGCTTTAAACCACTATGGGAATAACTCAATAGCTGGTGGTCACAGAGAAGCTCCCTAATCCGTGGAAAAACAGTTGTCTAGCCTGCAGTTTATGAGGTACAAGTACAGCTAATGTGTCAGCAGTTGCCATGGATTAGAAATACTGCTTGTTTTCATATTCTCCTTATGATCCTTCTCCTAGGTACAGGCATTTCCAAATACAGGAGCAGATCTAGGTCTGGCATCCTCCAGTGAGGAACTCTGCTCTGCACCTTAATGAACACCTCCTGGGCTGACTGGTCTCTAGGGTGCTCGGACTATTAGGCTAGTCCGGGGTTTACAGCAGGTTAAGCAAGAAGGCTGACTAAGAATTTGTAAATCAAATATTAAAGACTGATTAAATATTTTACGATCTTTTTACTTAGGCTTTGATTTGAAGTTTACTTCATCTGCTAGCCAGAGATCTGCTGAAGGTTAATTGATGGAGGAAGAGTAAATAACAGCTCATGCTGGTGGCCCTAAGTATGTGAGGCATTTAGGAGTATTCCTAACCTCAAGTGTGCAGTCACTGACGTGCTCATTTGTCTCACTAGGTTAGTGTCACTAGGGCTCAGATATGTGATCAAATTACTGCCGTGAAAGTGGTTTAAACTTATGTGTTTTCCCTTGTATTGTATATTTGCACATGTCTCCAGTGACACCAAGTAATCCTTTAAATTGCGTTAATTTGATCATGCATCTGAGTACCCAGTGCAGCAAATTGGGATAGGTGGCTATGGAAAGGGGAGATGATGTCTCTTAGAAGACAAATAGCTCCTATGGAGGAGAGAGACATCTAGCAGAACTCAGTCTACCAGGATTAGAGAATAAATCTCTCCCCTTTCTCCTTCCACAAAATCAATAGTTTGTAACTTATAAACGTGATCTGGCAAATTGCTTTTGTGTACTTTGGGCTTTTTTCTTCTTTTTAAAGGGAAAGAATTAACAATACTCTTAAAATTTGTTAATTTTTGGCTACCCAACTGGGTCAGTGTCTTTAAAGCCCATCTAGGGAGAGCTCCAAGAAAAATTCAGAAGCTCATCATCCAGCAAGAGCCCTCATCATATTTGGGTTTGGAGTCGAAAACTTAAAAGCAATCAAAATATACAGTTTTACAAAAGTACTGCTGAGATTGTATCTGAGCTCCTTTTCAAGGAAACTTTGGTAATGGTTTACACATACCAAAGTACAATTTATGTAAAGAGCAGGAAGAGTTATTGAACTAATCATTTTTAATAGAGATTCCTTGTCTTTCATACAGAGCTACACAATAGAACTTAATAGCTTGTGGCAAATAAATAATTTACACATGGATTGTGTCTGAATACAAATGCATACATAAAATATCACAGACTTAATGAAGGTGCTGGTTTTTTACAAAATCAATTTAATTGATTTTGCCAATAGGTCTGCATTAATATTTTTGTAAGCTCCATTTTGCTTTACCTGTACATGTGGCTGAGTCGTGATTTGTAAGGGAGGAAGGGAAAACTGCAAATGCAATTAGAAACTCGGCACATAGCGTGTTGTTAAGTTTTGAAGTGTCTGGGGTAAGACACTCGGAAATAACACTCCACTGTGACCTGGTGGAGGGGCTCATTTACAAAGTACTCCTCAGAAAAGGTCAACCTCTCAGAACGCTCATGACTATTCAGTCATGAGTTTTGCAGCATTTGAGCCCAATGAAGCTGGTAATGAAGAGTTTTCCCCTTAATGCTGAACGTGTTGGGCTGTTCAGCTGCAGTCTTGTTTGTTGGGCTGTTCAGCTACTTTGATATGTGTTTGGCCTGAGCTCCTACCAGAGCAGGGGAAGACAAGGGCTGAAGAAGGTGGGCATTGTTGTGGTCACTGTTGTGGCGGATGCACAACAGCCAGGAGAACAGTGGTCAGATGGGAACATGGGGCGTATTTCACAGGGACAGGCATGGGATGACGGCTGCTTTACCTTGGGAACACCGGCTTATCTGCTGGGCCGGCTTTTCACTACTTTTCGCCCACAGCTTGTCGTACCTCCTGTTAACACGCTGCTTTTTGTCCTCAGTGACTCCCAAAAGCTCTGCACTTTAGGAAAGCGTGTAGGCAGCCGCCGTAGCTGGCGGGCCCACCGAGAGCGGCGGGGACGCCGAGGGTCAGCCGCCCCCCGCCCCCGCTGCGCGCCCGACGGGGCCGAGCTGGCCCGCCTTACCTTTGGGGTGCCAGGGGTCCGTGAACTCGTACTTCCCCACGCCGATCGTCCGCAGCATCTGCACCCCGTTGGTGTTGTCTGGGCCGCCCACCGCGGCCGCGTTGGGGGGCAGCGGGGCAGCCGCCTGCCCGTTGGTGGCGGGCGCGCTGCTGGGCAGGGCGGCCGAGGGCAGGGCCGGCGGCGGCGGCGGCAGCAAGGGGCAGGCCAGGTGGCCATTGCCCACCGCCGCAGGGCCTGGGTGGGCCACCGGGCCCACGCCGCTCATGGAGGACATGCTGAGGGGTTGGCTGTTGGTGTACAAGGGCTGGCTCTGGAGGTTGACCACCATGCTGCTGAGGGGCTGGGAGGGCTGCGGCTGGAGCTGGTAGTGGCCTGGCATCAGCGGGAGCTGGGGGGTGACGTGCGGCGGGAGCGAGGGCGTGACGCCGATGACAGGGGCCTGGACGTTGGCGGCCGGGCTGAAGGTGGGCGGCTGTGTCATCCCGTAGGAGTGCGTGATGAGGGCGGGCTGGCTGCCCGCTGCCACCGTGGTGACCCAGGGCGCTGCACCTGCGGCATGAAGGAAGGCCGGCAATGGCGGTGGGCTCGGCATGGGGGAGAACGGACATCAACACCCTCATCCTTCCCCTCCCGCACCCGTGGAGGGCACTGACACACCCCGCTGCACAACACCGAAAGCAGTTCGGGATCTGGGGCCGTTCCCAAGCAGTAAGTGCATAAAATTGCTACAGCGATGTGAGCACAATTGTTAAAATACTCGTCAGGTGACATGCGGCATGTTTGCGGTTTTATGTATTTTGCACTTTATGCAGCTTAAGCGCACACTTCCAAGAAAATTAACCTCTTTCCCCGCTGTGCTTTCACGGCTCCCTGACAAACACTCTGTGTGTATAATAATGGTGCTCCAGCCACTACAAAGACATTGTAATTAGGCGTCTGGCATAGTAGCACAATGTATGATATGTGTCTGGAAGCTGGAAATCATTTCAGGTAGTTCTGGACATAAAAGAAATCTTAAAGTATTACAGAGTGCCTTTCCCTCTAGTGAAGGCAGAGAAGGATAAAAAAAAATCCCACTCTAATGAACTTGCAGCATCTTAATACATTTGTATCAGCCCCGGCATAGAAGAAACTTGAGGGGTCTTTACAATGAGGGAAAACCCCTGCTAAAGAATAAAGAAAGGGCTCACAATGAAGTCTAATTTACAGAGGTAAATGGAGATAGTGCATTGAATTTGCTCTGAACGATTTTCCCTGGTAGAATTACAAATAAGATTAGAGACATACCTGGGTTTTCATTCTCCCTCATCTGTTTAGATGGAGGCTCATCAGTGTCCCAGGGCGTGGACTGATTGATGGGTGTCTGTCCCCACCTGACGCTTGTTGCAAGTCCTTGAGGCTGATTTTCAGTCTTGGAAATGCAAGGTGTCTACAAGAGAGAAAGAAAAATACAGAACAAAAATGTTTTGACTACTGGGATTAATTATGGTTCCTCATAACTAGTAGCTTGCTCGTTTGTTACAGTCCAAGAGGACATCCTGAGATTGTTAAATACCATTCACTTGGGGTTGGACTACATGATCTTCAGGGCCCCTCCCAACCCTAACAGTTCTGTAATTCTAAGATTGTCCTCCAGGCTTGCATGAGATGTCCATGTGGAAATACAATATATTTGAAAAAAAAGAAATCCACAACAAACTAGTGTTTTCAGAAATATATCACTTCATTTGCCATAAAAACAAAACAAAAAAAACCCCAACAAACAACAACCCAGATACCGTAATATGTACTCAGTGGCAGCTACATAAAATGGAACAATCTTCTGTTTGCTCAATTTCTTCCAAAAATAGTGAGTTTTGTTTAGCAGAAGGCAGAACAAGAGAGACTTATTTACAACTGTAGGACAAATTACTGTAGAACAGTAAAGAGAAGTCTTCGTATTTACTGTCTGTCAACTCTTGAAATTGAATGCCAATAAAAAAAAAGCAGCATAACATCACTGGCTGCTAAAGTGGGTATGTTGGCAGGTCTTCAGAGAGGTTAAAATAGCTGTAAAGCAGGGGAAGGATCTGGGCTGAATAATCATCAAAGCAGACATGATCTGAAAGAGATCTCTTGATGAAGAAACCATCACATGGATTTAAATGCTACACCAGACCCCTGCTGCAATTTTAGGGGACCTTCCCGAACAATCACGCCTTTGCTGAGAAAAGGCTTGTAGAAAACAAGGGTGCTCCAACAGGTCTCATTTATTTAAGTCTGTTGTGTATTTCATTGCTGGAAGATTAAAAGTTTTTTTTGTTTTGCCTTGTTTTTACCGGTGTCAGAACCTCTAAACCAAGCAAACGGAACCAGCTGCCTATTGCTGAATGAGTACTGAAGAGTAAAGCCATAAAGAACAGGAGACCAGTCTGAGTGATTGCTTGTTTGCCTCACATCTGGGAAGTAATTTAGCTCAGAGATGGGGGTACAGCAACTCCATAAATGCCCTGGGTCACACTGTACCAATGAAATCTCTGTCAACACCAGCAGCCTGTTCACCCATCACCAGTACCTCAATCAGCCCATGAAAGGAAGTCATTAGCAAACCCATTTACGCCCTCTTCAAATTCATGCACACCTTCCCCAAGCCAATCAGTCATTCCTCCTGTCTTTAAATCTACCCGAGGCACCTGCTTCCTCCTGCCTGCCCTTCTTTCCCACCGGCGTCCCCACAAGCACCTGCCCTGCTCCAGTGTTCCCCCCTTCACCCAAGAGTCTGACAGCTGACACCCACTTCCTTTTCTACCTCAGCTTTATCCTTGGTGGGCTCCTGGAGTCAGTATTTGTATGTGCAGACCTTGATAGAGGACACAGATTTTGCTGTGCTGCTCTCTTTGCTCCCAGAGGCCACAATGAGGGATTTCCCCCACTAGAAATGCTATACTTTGTTCAATGCAGATGTTCACAGGCAAATGTGATTCTTAATATCTTACTATTTTTCAAAACTCATCAATTTTATTATTTTCTATAGTTTGGGGGTTGTATTTTTTTTTAAATGTAATTTCTCTGGATTTTTTACTCTATTTTATTTGCACCAGGGACAATGATATTCTGGCTTTAGATTCACATTTACTTCTGTCCCCACCATTTCAACTATCTCTGTAACTTTTGCAATTGAAATAAAAATGAGTCAGAAAAGACATAAAGGGAGGACATGCAGACAGTCAAGAGCTTTAAGAGCTCTGCTCTATTCATGGCGAAGAAAGGGCAAGAGGGGAAGAAATAAGTCTCAGTTTTGAAATGCTTTCTATTTATAAATTGTCCTGAGAAAATGATTAATCTGAATACCTTTTGCTTTTACATTGTACAAGGTCTTTGACACACAAGGATATACCACTGCAGGTGGTTTACCAGCTCATGTTAGCAGTATCCCTTTGGATCTAGCTAAACTGTTTAACAGCAGCCAAAACACTCTAAAGTAGAAAAATAAATAAACGAATAAATAAGTAAAAGACCCACCAGCATTCTCTGCCTATATATCAGCTAAAATACTTCTCCCAGAAATACCAATATTTATTCTAAAGTAAAGCTTTAAAAAAAATGTAAATGCAATATAGAGAAATGGGCATTTTTAAGAAACAAAAGGAGGATTCATGACTCAAATCATGCCACGTGTGTTCCACATGTGGCATCTGTGTGTTCCATTTCTTTGTTGTATGAACTGGGTCATATCAGTGGGATTGAAATACACACCAGTCATTATTGTGGGGCATTGTCAGAAGCACCTTGTTTTACTTTGTTATAGTCCCAAGCTGCTTTGAAACAGTGTTGACCTAAAATAAGGAAAAAAAAATCCTCTACCTTAAATAATACAGAATGACATACATGCTACAATTTTAAAAGAACCTGTATGTTTTGTCCAGAATGGGTAAAGAAGGCAGTATGTGATACAGCTCTCCTAAATCCTACAAAAATCCAGTTGCTTATTTTGGAACTTATTTTCCAAAAAAACTAGAGCACCATCCCAAACACATGTGATAGAGTCTGCAGCCAAATCCAGACCTAAATTCCATACTTTGAGCATTAAAAAAGAGGAAGGAGGCTATCAGGTTCGCTGTCAATAAATGCTCCTCCTTCACCTTCACTAAATGCCAGATTGTGTTTCACTAAACATTCTCACAAACCCTGCTTCTTAGAGGCTCGGTGGATTTAAACACACAAATCCAGTAGGTTGCTTCCAAACTGTACTCTTGAACTTGTGTTTGTTCAATCAGAAAGTGCCAGAGATCAGCTGGTATGAAATCACAACAATGTCCATGAAACACAGACAGTAATGGTGGTGGAAACAGAGAAACAGCTTACTGAACTTCCTTTTAAAACCTATACATACTTCTGGTCTCTGATCTAATTTCTGCTTTATTTTTCTTAATACATGAAGGGTTACATTACAAGTGCTACATGTCTCTGATCTGATTGCAGCAATTACCCATTTGCGTCTCTGGAAAGTGAAATTATTTCCAGCGTTATCAAACAAAGGAACTTTCTGTCCATTCGCTCAGGCCCACGACAGCGCTCCATTTGATGTTTTTAATGTACAACACAAATGACCAAAAAATGGCCTGTATTATGCTGGTTGTGCAGGGGGAAGAGCTGTGTTCCATTAGTGATCCACAGACTTCACAGAAACTAATTGTACTATGTTACACTTTTATCTTTAGCTTTCATGTCAGATGCTTGTTTGAATTAAACATGGAACACATGAAAAAAGGAAATGCATTACAAAATCTACTGGGTATACATCTCTGCCAAAAGCCTATTTACATGAAAAGACCAAAAAGGTTTCTAAAAGTTCTGTTAAAGCCTGGCTAGTCAACAGCAGCATTGGCTAAGTTAATTTTCTGAAATTCCTGGCAGACTACAAAGACTCCTTAAGGAATCATCAGCATCCTTCTAGCACCCATAAAATGTTTAATTTGTGCTCTTTGTCATGGATAGAGTACCCCAAAATCAAAACTCAGGATGTTTTTCCCTCTTTAATTTGAAGCCATCATTAACAACCAGTAAAAATGTTCAGCTAAACTCTGCATTTCACCACCTGCCACTTTGAACTCCAGAAGGGAGCAGTCTCCCAGTTTTAAAGAAATTAACTGCAATCCAGATGTACAGGCAGAAGGGATCAAGACAGAACAATTCTGGAATTACAAGAGACTAACACAGACAAGTTGCCAGACTGTCATATTTTTTTTGTAGCTCAAGCAGTCATAAACCATGGCCCATAGGCAACAGTAATTGTTGTACAGCTGGTCCACTGAACCTTATTATATTAAAACATTAAAACCTTCAGATTCATGGGGGTTTTCAGAATATCCACAAGAAAGTTCATGAGTTCACAGCCATCAGCTGGTGCTAAAGATTGGGAATTACTGATTTGGTATATACAGCACCATGGCTGTATATGGCTACTCTCAGGTGTTAAAAGAGGCAAAGCTACAACTAAGTCTGACTTTACGTCCTAAGCTTTACAAATCTGTAATGAAATAAGATCTAAACTTTTAGTAAGACCATCCATTGAAACATAAAACCTAGGGTACTACTAACAGCATCAAAGACTATGTTAGTGGACTTAAAAAACCCAACATAAAACCCACAAAAATCTAACAACAAAAATTCCAATACAACCTTCCCCAGGCTTAACACCAGCAAGCACCTCCTGGAAGGTCCTTATAAACACATTTGAGCAACTTTCCCAAAGCTTGTGGAACGACTGACATACATCCTGCTACGGCTCAGAGTGCTAAGACCTATTCTAACAGTTTCATGAGCAAAAAAGAACTAATCTGTCAAGAGGGATACTATTTGTGATTCACAGCAATAAAAATTGTTTTACTGAGGCCTTCATTTAAAGTGATGGATGAGAAGTAGCGAATCTCTGTTCCAATTTTCCAAAAGAGATTGGGAATGGCAGCTTAATACCAAGATAATGTATCCAATATGCAACCCAGTCTATTTTCTCTTCCCATTGAAAATAAAAAGGTTAAGATGCATGCAGACATAGAGGAAAACATTCCCTCCCACAGATTCAGGTTTTATGGCCTGTCATGGGTAAAAGCAACTTCAGTTTAATGAGGGAATTCCTTTTAACGCTGTTCTCTATGCCTCTAAGTGGTAGTGACTGGTGGCTCTGGTTGGGTTTGAAGTCTGGATGTGTCTGATGCGCTAAAAAGTTTAGTGGTCTCTGCACCAAAGAGTTTATGGCCTAATTTGTAGTTCACACTGTTAAATATTGCATGAAACAGGTATTATTTGTAGGCATGCATGTAAAATCTGAACCATTCAGGGATAAATCTTCATCTGGAGTAAATTCCTACACAGTGCTGGACAGGACCCAAGTATATTTCTGAGTTTAGTGCATGGCCAAAGTAGCTCTTAAGTGTGGAAGCAGAGCTTTTAAAGATGCAGTGATGACAGCAGTATCTCCCTAGCACTGGCTGTGCGATGGCTGGGCTGCAGAAATTAAACTCTTGTTTTAAGAGACAGATGTACTGTAACATATTAAAAACCTAACAGATATTGACAGGCCAGCACGCAAGAGGAACAGAAAGAACAGTCCTGCAGTAAAACCTCATTCAAGGACTTGCTCATGGGTGAGACAAGAACTCATCTACCTCACATTTCCCATCACCAGGCAATTCTGCGATGACACAACATTGTTTTTCTCTTCCCAAAACTAATGTGGGAGCCGCAAGAAAGAAAGTAATACAGTTAACTCAGAGGAAAAATGTTACTGTCCCGCATAAAACACAAAGGAATTCTAAGTTCCCTCTTGAGCAGACAGAATAATTCAATACTTAAACTCCTCAAACACCATCCAGTGAGGACCCACCAGTCAGTGCGAGCGCTGGAGCACTATGGCAGCCTTCAGAGACACATGGCTCAGCAGTGGGGTAAAGTTTGCACCTGTTCTTGCTTTGCAGAGGATTTAAAAACACTCCCCACCTCGAGGTTTATGACACAGGCTTGGAGAAACCCATGAGTGCAGAGGGCCCACATCCCTGTGATGGAGGCACTCCACCCCTTAACCAAACTGTGGTAGTTTGGTACAGGCTGCAAAGGAAGTAAAGGTCTGATCCGTGTCCAGGCCAAGAACTTCTCTAGTTTCAACTTGTTCTCTGAAAAACCATGAAGGAAACAGTGACAGAGTGAGCATCAATGCACATGAGCTTGGAACACTGATCATGCGATTTACACATGAATAGCTGGTGGCTTTTGCAAGACTCAATCAAAGAGAAAATAAATTTGTGGATACAAGGAGATTCATGCATACCTTTTCCATCACATGCAATTGGACTATAACCCAACCACTTTATTCCATAAATATGACAGCCTAAGTGAGCCTTCTTGAGGTCTTCTGGCCAGGCAGCCTGGTTGCATGGTGGTGATCCTTACTTGAGCTGCTACAACTCTCAAGAAGGCTTCTTGAGACAGTGAGACCTTTAACCAATGGCAAATCTGTCAGGAACCTAAATTAATACTAATGAAACATTACTAATTCATGTAGCTACTCAATATTAATTATTATCAACTTATTACAGATAATTCCATTAGATATAACCCCTAGTCCAAGTCTGAAACTAAGATTGGACCTAACTGCACCAAGGCTCCATAAGGAGTTTAGAAAGAAAGCAGGTCCACTCTGAACCTTGTGACTCAACAGAGGGCTCTTCCTCACTCTATATATTTCTTTCATTAGATATAAACCTTTGTCTGAGGCTCAGACTGGACTTGCCTGAACCTAAGTTCCACCACTCTGTACCTCATGACTGATTGGGAGAGTCTTCCTTATCATTTTGCATTTCTAGTCTCTGTGCAAGACATTCTAGCTTGATTCCAACTTGGTTTGCATTTGTGCACTTCTTCCGTGCAGTAATTAATAAGGTGAACCTCATCATTAAACTTACTTAACCTTTGTAAACCGCTGTTAAACTTCCTTAAATTCCACTGAACTTATTGAACTAATGAAACATATTGCAGCTTCTCTCTTGAGTGAGGTGCATTCCCCCATCCACAGGAGTTCCAGACCAGCACAGCATCAGTACCTTTACCCAGCCCTGATCCTGGCTCCACGCAGAGCAGAGCTTCTCACCTCTCAGTTTGTGAGCTGATAAGAAGGCACGTGTATGACCATGACCATGTCAGCCTCTTCCCACCACCAAAATCAACCCCAACCTTCCTGTCTGAGCCTTAGCTACTCTCATAAATAAGACAGCCCAAATTCTCAAGCTTTGACAATGCAATGGAAGATAAATCCATACTGGGAAAGGGTCAACTGCTTCTGTCTCGTTAACCTTTTCTAAGGCTCACCATCCATATTAGCAGCAGGTTTGCAAAGGAAAGAGAAGGAATGAGATTATGGAAAAGAAGACAGAAGATGGGAGAGAAAAGGGCTGTGAATTGACCACAGGTGGTATCTATTTCTGGTGGCTGACTGCCCAGTACAACCACTGCTCTCACGTCAGTGCTCCAATCATGAGCTAGGAATGAATGCAGGACCATGAAATGACAAGAAGTGCTTCATAAATGCTACTTTGTATTCTGTCTTGGCAAATTGCACCAGCAGAGGCTCAGGTACTCACCCAGCTGCCTTCGTTTCTCAGCGAGAACATCAGGGAACGGAGCTGAGGTATCGAACCAAGGTCCCGGCTGCGACACTTGCTGCTCCAGGACACCAGGGACATCAGCGCACGACACTGGGTTCGAGCACAGAAGCCCCACTTTAGCCTGAGCAGAACCTCCTCTGCTAACACGGTCTGCATGCAGATCAACCCCAAATCAGAGCAAAGCTACGAATGCAAAACCATCTCACGACGGAGGAGAAAACGCGCGGCACCGGGAACAACGTGGCAGCTACAGAGAACATGCACTGCGCAACGCGAGAGGGCTCTCAGAGATCCTGCAGGCATCCCATGGCAGGGGCAGATAAATCCACTTCATCATAAGTGCTTTTTGTCAGAGGGCTTAAGGAAATATGGGCAATAATGGAGTAAGTGCTTGTCAGACCAGAATCCCAAGGGTACACAAAGGATGTTGCCCTTATGTACTGGCACAGCTACTGAAGAACAACCTAAAGGCCGACTTGTTGAAAACTAAACATTTATCTTGAATGCAAATGCTGGCCATTGCTAGGTTCAGAAGTCACTCCAAATGGCATTTTCATGCCAAATTTCCCAAGGAATTCTTTTAATTATCCAAACAGGACCCCAAATTTCATTCTGGATGAAGGCCTGAAGCATTAGAAAGAAAGAGAGGAATACTTAGGAAATAAAAGGCTCTAATCCCAGTATTAAGTTACTGCTATAAAAGTTCCTTTTTGTTGTATTGGATGCCAACATTTTACATTCAAGCCCTCTGAACTCAGTATTTCAATTGTAGTACACAGTCCGTGGCAGGAAAGTGCATGTTCTCTGCCTACACAGCAGGCACATAAAAAGAAAGGGGAAAAAAAAAAAGAAAACCAATATAAGCCTGTGAGTGTTGAACAGTGCTGCGTGATATTAGTGATTTATTAACTTGGCTTGATCAATAAGGCTATCATCAAGGGCACATTTAGTTTGCACATATATTTCACTTTCTAACAAGCACTTTTGTGTGCTCACTTTAGTTTCCATAATCTGATCCAGGTCTCGGGAAGCTTTCTTTAAGGGAGAACAGAGAATTCTTTTTCTAAAAAAAGGATCAAAGTATACTCGGTCAACTCTCAAACAAAAGGACAGACAGTACTGTAGAAACAGCATGCTTACCTTTCACAGCAAAAAGAAAAATAAGCCTACAGGTCTGGATTTATCACTGCCTTAAGTTCATCAACACCAACTGAGCTATTAAATTGTGGCTGAATTTGGATCACAGCAATTAAAAAATTTCAACTTTCTTTGAATGTCTTCCATCAGTAACATGCTAATTTAATGCATAATTTAAACTCTGCTGTCCTTTAATTCAGCATTTGTAAATAATTAAAAAATAACTAAAAATCCTTTTGCATTTATAAATCTGACCCCCTCCCCCTTTTTCCACTGCAAAACAAAAAAGACTTTTTAATCAAGAATTTATTTATTTTTTATATATGAAAGTAAAAGCTGTAAAAAGATGAGAAACTGATTTACAAGATAAAACAATTAGCTCTGGGATATGTACATTAATACTAATAAATTTCACAGCATATTTTAAGAAGTGGAGGAGGAATCCCAGATATATTAGACTATTCAAATTATATTGAAATGTTCAATTAAGAGCATCTTATGAAGGTAGGTTATGCAGTCACTAAAATTAAGATGTGAAAAACAGCAACAGAATTAGCTATTTCTCTCAGAGACTATACACTTAAATAATCCATCCCTTTTTCTACATCCAAGATAACATCTAAAATCTGCATATTCCTGTAGTTGCTCTAGTCTTGTTAAAATTATTGGTTGTGTAGGAGAAATGTGAATGTATTACACAGTGAAAAATACCAAAATAATATACTGCAGTCCCTTTCAACCCAAAATCTTGGATCTCAATGATTCTTATTAAAACCTTTTCTCCTCTGCTATTAAAACCTTTTCCTCTGCGCAGACAGACAAAAATGCCTTTTAAAATTCAAACAAGTTTGTTCTAAACCAGCTCAAACCCATCAATCTCCCAGCTGGTTCCTAAAAGAAGGTAAACATTCCCAAAGCTGCTCTGACCAGACGTGACTGGCAGATGCTTTTTGGGAATGAGGTCTCAAGATACAACCCTGTCTCCATTCAGATTCAGAGCTTTAATAACACAAGAAGTTCAGTGCAGGATCAGGCAGTGAGGCAGTCATTTAATTTGATTTACAACAGAGTGCTAATATATGGTTTTGCTGGAAATGTAGTCACTGTTTTCTCCCATTTTTCTGCTCTGTAGGTTTTACATCAAAGCATTCCTGCTTGTTTTGTTTCTGTATCTCCATGCTACCAGTAGGAAGCTGCCCAGTTCTCCTGTTTTCTTTCAGCAGAATGGATTCGTGGAGTAGCATGACTGCCTCAGGTGCCTCAACCACCATCCTTCTAAAAGATTTATGGCAAACACATTGCATCCCAAGATATAAATCTACAAAATGGCTATTAGACATACTTTGCTGTCCACAGCCACATGATTTAAAGCAAAACTGATAATGGTATAGCTCGGTCTAGTGTTACTGGTACACATGTCAGAATTGTGCTACATCGCTCACATTTTTTCCAGACACCCCATTCTCATTTTGGGTGTGAATGGGATGATCCTTTAGTATTACTCTGTTCCCAGCAACTTGTGATGCTAAACAGTCCTTTGTCATCCAAGGATAAGTGGGTACCATCAAGATTAAGCTCTACTTCCTTCATTGATTTACATTCCTTCACTTTTTATTAAGACTAAATTCTTCTAGGCATCCACCTCGAGCCATTGGACTAATTAAGAAGAGGAAATCCAGCAAGGATGCGAGTTTGGCCAGACTTTTCTGTTTTTGAAAATCCCGTTATGTATCTTTTAAAGAAAATTCATGTTACAAAAAGCAACTCAAGAAATGTCAAGGTAATGGTGGGGGAGAGAGAGGGGTTATAGTGAGCACTAAATAACACAAGTTGATTCTGTAAGCCATGAAGGGAAGGACAAGCTAAAATTAAATGACCTTTGGTAGGGACACCTCACCTACAACAGCAAGTCGTTATCTGATCTTCCTAATTCTCCTCCTCCACTGCTGCAGGTCATGGTCCATCAGAAGCTGCTATTCCTGCTAGGAGGGGTGCAGGGCAGACAGAGCCCTTGTATTCCCCCCAGATCAACTGCCAGGAAGGGCAGCCTGGGGTCATTGCAGGTAATACCCCTTAAGAGGTGGTGTGTCCCCTGCTGAACTTGTGGCTTTCAGAAGAGCAAGGGGAGTTGTAGCTGTTCTTGTACAACCATTGCCTCCAGAACACAAGCTGAGCCTTGGTCTGTTGTAATAAAGCCTCAGTAAGAACACAAATCTATAAATAACTAACAGTGCAGATCAAAATGGCCAACTTTGGTCACAGTTATTCATCTTGCGAGAAGAAGCAAAATGGGACCACAGACCTATTCTGAAAAAAAACCTGAGGCATGCTTTCCACACAACAGCTGAAAACCAAAATAATCTTTGTTGTGAATCCAAAATCCCCATTCCACCCATAGCACAGTTTTTGGAATGACTGTCAGCTTCAGACAAGCCCTGACCATACCAGACTCTCCAGATGTTATTAGAATAAAGCACAGAGCCATATCTTGTTTTTATGTGTAGTGGTAATTCTGTGCCAAATTCAAATCTCATGTTGACTTTCTTAAAATCACTGAGTTAGCAAGAAAGCTGAGCCATTAACCAAGATCTTCCACCAAACACTCCTGTCTCAGAAAGTGTCACAGAATTTGAGACATTGAGATGATTTGAGAGGAGATATAAAGTTGGACTGAATGGTAACTGTAGGTCCCTTCCCACTGAAATAATTCTATTCTATTCTATTCTATTCTATTCTATTCTATTCTATTCTATTCTATTCTATTCTATTCTATTCTTGAAATAAACAAATGTATAAAGAGGTATCTGCATCTCTTTCCCATTCTACTACTGAGCTGTGGATATTATAAAAAGGTTCATCTTCTTTTTCTAAAAGTAGTCCAAGCTTCATATACTGGGGAAGAAAAACAAGAGGTAAAAGCTAACAGACTCACTGAGGGCTTGCTTTTCTAATGTTGCATCTGATTAATTATATGATTTATTTTCAATGACTGGTTCAATCAATCCTGATCAAATTAACAAAGACAATGATCAGAAATACCAGACTAAAACACAATACAAATTATTTGGTTCCAAGGGATCCAATCAAAGGAAACAGGATTAAATTAACCAGTGATCAGATTAAGGAGAAGTTGCTGTATAAAGTCAGAAATGTATTAGTACTTCAGGCCATTTGCTGTGTCTGCAGGTTGTCATTTCCCTCTCTTCCTAGAGTTGTCAATACACTTTAAACAAAATTGAGTTTTCTAGGTATTACAAAGGTAATGTGGAAGAAATAACAACAATAATAATAACAACAACAATAATTATAATAGTATTAGAAAGAATATTGCTATTACTATTATTTCACAATACCACAGTAGGCACCCTCTAAAGAAAAAATACACCCCCATACACCCTCCTTCCCCAGGAGTCTCTACCTCAAGGAATTTCCAGTCTATGTGCACTACACAGAGATCAAAAGGTGACAGAATATCAGGATACAATCAAAAAGAGAGAAAAACCCATTTAATTTTACAATGTTAGTAAAGCACAAAGATGAAAAAGCTACTGTTCAACAAGGAGTGTTAATGAAAGCTGCCAGGGATACAGCTGAAAATGTAGTTTTTACCTAAAAATGAAAGTAAATACAAGTATCATAGGAGAAGTACTTCTATTTGCTGTGTACTAAGCCAAACCTAGAGCAGCTGACAAGGTCCTACAGCACTGAACAGAGATTTACCATCAAATGCCTTGGGCTCACACTGGTTCAACTGGACCCCTCAGTGACCAGCTGCAAAGGGACTTTGTGTCCCATGTGAGGCAAAAGAAAGGCTGGGGAGGGACATCAGGAACCGGTTCATTTGGAAGTAAATCGGAAAATAGAAATGCTGAGTTAGACTGAAACCGAACTCAATTCCTGCCCTTGTTTTCTGCTAAGAGACTAATTTAAAAGATAAATGAGGGATATGGAGAGCTATTCCCTAAGGACTGTTAATAAAGCTACTTTAGAATGTTGGCACACTGCGCTGCTTGTGAATCCTGGTCCCACATGCTGCATGGGATGAGGAAGGACACTGGACTGGATGTGCTGCTCACATGGCAGCAGTACTCAGCAGCACAGAGACAGAAGAAACCTACCCTGCCACTGATCCCACTGTGCACATTAGGGACCAAAGCAGAGGGTTTACCAGCTTTCAAAAATGGAAAGAAAAGAAACTGCTGTAGTCTGAACAAAAGGCAAAGGTGAGCAGGTTGGATCCAAATCAGCAAATCCAAATCTTGGTCTCTTCTGAAAGTATTTAGGAGCTGTATGGGAAGATTCCTTCACTATCATTTGGTACAGTGCCACTTCCATCTCTAAGTATGTTCTCTCGGTAACTGCCAGCAGACACCATGCCCATCCTGTCACTGACAGGACTCTGGCACTGGTGATGGCCCCAGGACTTTCCCTGCATGCAGGGAACAGATCAAGCTAAGTGTTGTGGTAGTGTGAGATGGTCTTCTTCCCAAATGAAACCACAGGAGATATAAGACAACAGCTGCAGGTCAGCAAGGTGGACATTCACCCATGGGATTTGGTTTGTCTGGCCATGGCCATGTGTCCCTCCCTTGCAGCTGACTGTTGCACCAGGTACTTGTGCTGAAGGTCTGCCCTTGCAACACTGAATATCAGATGAGCTGCTTTACTTACTGAGCTCGAGAAAGCATTTAGAGAAACATCCATTTCTCCCTTCCCACAACTTAGACACTTAATATTTTGTCTTTGTTTTCAACTATAACAGTGAGTAAATTTTAAAGCATCAGCTCTTCTCTGCCAAAAGACATTTGACACTATGATTAAGAATGTATTATATTGTCTCTTCTGTCCCCTTAAAGAGTAACTTATTTGTATGTACAGGTTTTTTCTCATGCTGTGCATTGCTACATTCTTTTTTCAATCTCATTGCAATTTTTTTCAAGAGTATTCTCAGTTACATTTTCTTACTTTATTTTCCTCATGTCTCTATCTCTCTCTTCACCCTTTCTATCACGCTCTCTCCTAAGTGAAATGAGTATCCAATTATACTCCTGTTAGAACTGAACTTTCAAATCCATCATGTGCTAGTGGGCTCAAAATTAGGCAAATAAATTCCCTCAACCCTACAAATTAAATCAAGTCTTTGCATATGTTCTTTTAAGAGCACAAAGATGTCAAGTATTCACCCAGCTGTCACAGAAAATGATGAGCAGGCTCTTTGAATTCATATAGATTTTCTAAATCGTTTGTCAGATTTAACAGAAATGCTAATGGATCCAAAAGTAAATTCTAATCTATCCTAAATATCTGGTTATTATTTGCATTACAGTAGGACTTGGAATTATCAGTTGATGATCAGGGCACAATCTCTATGCATTTCACACACAAAGATCATTTGGATGATGTGCAGGTATTATTTTGCACTTTCTCCAATTTCATCTCATTATTTTAACCTACAGCCTCCTCTCAGCTATACTCAATTTCATTTAAGAACAAAAGTACCAGGAGTTTGTTAGTATCACTACCTAATATGCTGGCTGTTGAAAGTCGGGTCTTACATTTGGTAAAGCCAGCAACTGTCTCCCAAATGCAGAGTTGGAAGGAAAAAAAAGCTGTCATGCAGGTCAGGCTTTGCTCATGTTTCATTCTGGTCAAAGCTCATGATGGAAAGGGAGCAGAGCCAGGTGAGCCTCAGTGTAAGGATGGGCACCTGCACAGAGCTGCTGCTGCCAGTGGGCTGGACACTCACAGTGCACCTGTACCTGCTCTGTGCGAGGTCAGCACTTCCCAAACAGGCAGGACTTGCTGTCCTGGCACTGAACACCTGGACAAGACTTCTCCAGGGGCCAAGCCAACACACTCATGGAACCTGTGATGGGCTGAATGTGTCCTGGGAGTTGTTCTCTATGTATGCCCTGGTTGCTTGTCCAAAAACCTATTAGGGCACTGTTTTAAGCAGGAGGGCAGCAGATCCTGGCTGTCAGTGATGATCCACTGCCAAAATCAATATGGTTGGCAAGCTTGCTTCACAGATATTTATGATCAAAGAGCACGTTTCCCAAGAATGTGTTGTCAGTCCCACTGTCCTGGCCCAGTTTCAACTCCAGTAATTACATTTCTGCTTGCCTAATATTCCCCTCTTGCTTTGAGGAGATGCAGGAGCCCTCTCATCCAGTCCCACACTGTTTCACTGCATCATGGCCACACTGAGCACCAAGCTGGACATGTAGAAACAGCTTTCCCTGTTCTCATTTTATACAGCACTTGCTGCCTAAAAAGCTTTGTGATTCTTAAAGAGGTGAAAAGTGTAAGATACTCTTGTTGTTGTTATTTAAAAATTATTTATTTGCCTCTGGAATTAGTCATCTAGAGACTAATTTCCTTCTCTTTCATGAGTAAATTTGTATGTTGAAATTATTTACCAAAGGTTGAACTAGGTAGATCTCAGATTTGTTTATTTTTTTTGTTGGTTATTTTTATTTTTAAAATTTTTAAAAATTTCTCAAATAAAATTAAAAGAGCTATAAAAAAGCTACAGCTTTTCAATACCAAGCTTGAGGGAGTTTGAGCCCTTTCAGAACTAGCCAGGAGAGTTAACTCCTGGGCAAATGAAAAACCTGCCTTTCTCAGTGGAATAAAATTTCTGTTTACAGCTGTATAGGGCATAAAACGGGAGGTTTTAAACTTGTGACATTTCCATGTCTGGAAAAGCTGTCACACACCCAGCACAGCATCTTACCTCGAGCTGTAAGCCCAGGGACATCAGTAGCATTATCTGAACTGGAAGAGTACCAGAGGGAAAGAATGGTGTATCTAAAAACCTCCCCAAATCTTTCCTATATTCAGAAAACAGGCATTTCCCTGATGGGAAGAAAGCTCTATTTCCAGCTGTGTGTGCTTGCTTCTCAAAAACATCTTGGTAGTGCTCGACTGATCAACTCCTGCCCACTGGAATTTTTCTTGTGGAAGATCTCTGAATACACAAAGTGAGAGAGGGTTTAACTTTAAAAAAAAATATTTTAAAGACTAAGCAACTGCTGGAAGCTGCTCTGAGCCAGATACTGGTCAGATCAATGCTGTAAACACAGTTTTGTGGGCAAAGGCAGGTGTGCTACATACAAGTCATCATCAGTCGCCTTCGTCTGCATTCCCTGCACTCCTCTGCCTTCCCAAAGGGACCATTTGGAGTGTTTAAACAACTGCAGTTTTAAATAGACACCTTTAAGCATATTTTGCATTACAATGTAAAAAGAATGCCAAACAAAACAAGCCCAGCAAAATATAAAAACCAGAAAGTATGCATCTGAGAAAGACTAATAAAGTACGAATGCATGAATGTATTCCTGAGCATTTGCATGTGTCAGAGGGAGTGGAAAACGGGGAGTAGATGATGAGAAAACAAGAGATGAAACACAAAGTGACAGATAAAAAGCACCAGTTCAGGAAAAAAAGAAGCAAGGAGGGAAAAGATTGTCTTGTAGATAGGCAAAGCCTCTGTGTACAACATGGGGGGAGTTTTTTAGCACTGAACTTTCATCCAGCAACATCAATAGGGTTATTATAACTAACTTGGTAAGATCTAGGGGCAGCAGCTAAACAGTGTAATACAGGTACCTAATTTTAGTGTCATACCTACTTCTCTCCATCAGCTCTGTTAGAAGTTGGACTCTGGCAGCCCTGGATAACAAATGGTCTAAATTACTCATCACTCTCTGGATGGTAGGAGCCATTGTAAACTCTCTGCCTATGCCCCCGTGTGCACTGCAGCAGAACCAAAGGGAAAAAGGGGAAAAAAATGACAAAGAACATCATCCAGCTATATTACAAGCAGAAGAAAGAAATTCAGGAACTCTATGAAGAGAATGATGACCTAAACTAAAGAAGATAGGATATTGGAAGTTAAATTATCTGTGCAGAAAAATTGAATGTAAAAAGATTCAAAGGAAAATACGGTCTGTGTAGCTGCAGCCTAGTGCATCTACAGGGAAAAAAACCCCAACTTCCTCCCCGTGCAAAAAACCCTAGACTAAACTAAAGGGAGTACATAGGAAGGAGGGATATTTTTTGTTTTGAAATATCTAGTTCCTAATTTAATCTTAATCCATTCTGACATTTATCCTCATGGATAATTCAGTATACAAATTTAAGGCAGAAAAAGAATCTATAAAAATAATAAAATAAGAGCTGCTTGCAAGGGCAGTATCAGCAAAAAATTGCCCTTGGGTAAAAATAGTTCCTACTGCTTTGTGCCCCTTTCAGCTTCAGGCAATGTACCAAGATCCCAGGAACTACTTTTTTTCCCCCTGTGCAATCATTTGTGGCTCTCATCCAGCCTCTGATTATGCTAATTGTATTTGATGGAATTTGTATGTACTCTCCTTCGCTCTCGTCTCAGCTGAACATACACAAGATGCATTTTTAATTTTTAACTCTTCAAAAATAAATATATAACGCAACTTTCTCCCCAAGGTTGTGTAAAAGTCAACCTTATTACTACTTCTAAACAGCAAATATACAGCCTTTATTACTAGCAAAACAAATAAACCTTTCTATATTAATATGTTGCAACAAAGCTTTTAGTTAGTGTGAGAGGAATGTCATAATGTAAGAGTTTGCATAACACAGTCTGATCATGTCACCTAGACACAATCCTGTTTGCATTAAATTGAATCCACAATCATAAGAAGGGCAACTTAAAGATACAGGCAAGTTGGCTAGATCAAGAGCCTACATCATTTTGAGAGACACTCAAAACTAGAGAGACGGTGAGCTGTTGTAAAAACATTCCCAAGGGTTAGCAATAAAGCCCAGGACTGAAATTCCTGAATAAATTACTCTTATTTTTTCCCTTTAAAAAGCATCCTTTACCAAGTTGCTAAACATCAAAACCCACTGCATCTTGCTGAGACAAAAGCAGTTGACCTTAATGGCCTTAGTCATAGCTCCTTGAGTCTCTTCAAGGTGCCCAAATGCAGCAGTCATGGGGTTATTTCATACTTCTTGGAGATCCTCTGAACCTCTAAATTATTCTTTCATTTTACTAACTGGAAGCTGAAGAAAAATGTAATTGCAAGACTAAAGGACTTCCATCCTCCTCTGAATCAAAACAGGACTGGCTTTCCATCCTTTATTTCAGTAAATTTTAGTGTAAAATGCCCAGTGGGCCACCCTGTGCACCACAGCTCCACAGCTAAAGCCTCCCAGTGCCTGAGTCCCCCCTTGGGGACAGGACACTCACCTCCCAGAGCAGCTCAGAGTGGGGCCATGCAGGCTGGGCACCACAGCTGGCCATGCCTCCTGGGGCCACAGCTCAGGGTAGTCAGGTGTCTTCAATAACACAGCCAGGCACTGCAGGAATTTCCATAGTTGCCAAGGCACAGAGGGCTCTTGATTTCTGCTCAACTCCAGGGAGATGGAATTAAGGAGGCCAAACCCAAAGCTTGAAAAACCAGAGGCACCTGAAGGCCTTTGAAAGCCAGACTTGGAGAACTTGTCACCTCCAGAATTGGACATGGGGTGCACTGGAATGTCAGCAGAAATGAGGCAGGGGATGCAAGATGGACAGAGGGTTTTTGGGCACATTCCCTTTTGCCTCCCAGCCCCAATATCTGTGTATGCCCACTAGATTGGGTGTTGGTGTCTGAAGGAAGCAGTGGTCAGCCATCACCCTACTCATACTAGAGCTTTGACCAAGTCTTTTTGTTATTGTCCAGGTATCTGATGTATTACTGGTGTAAATACTAGTTCTGGAGGCTGGGTCCCCACCCACCCTCAGTTATGGACCCTCAAAGGAGCAGTCAGCCCTTCTGAGATGGGCTCCTTGAGCTGTTTGATAGGAGTGAGAGCTCTCTGCATGTCAGAATCTGCCATGTGAATGTATCTGTGGTAGAATTGGCTCTTTTCCTCAGTCTGTTTCTTCATTCTCCATCCTTGTACAATGAACTGACTGCCAAGCACTTCTCTTGCAAGGGTGGCTGCACTTCACTGGTAAAATGTATATCATTAATTCAGAGATCAGTCTAAAAGTAACTCTATCAAACAAAAAAAAGAGATTCTTCAGAACCCTTGCCATCCCTTGACATACTCTTCAAACACAATACCACAGCAGCTAAAAAATATAAATCACCCAAAATAACAGAAACACTTCTTTCCACCTCATGTCTGCTACTACCTTAAGTCTTTGTGATTCTTCAGGCACAGTTGTTATATACATGCAAATTTTAATTAAGGGAAAACTTGGCTTAATACTAGATAAAATTATTTGTTGTATCGTATATTTGAAAAGCAATGCATCATTCTAATAGATTATTCAATGGATATTTGCAAACTTCTATAGAAGTGTTTAGCTAATGCAAAAAAGAAAGATTAATTGAATAATTTATTTGATGGACAACAGCATTATTCATTAAACACATTATTCAACCAGTAGTATTCAACCAGTACTGATTAATTAAAATGAGAGAGACAATTGCTTTCAAGTACAACTCATTCAGATCCCAGTTTTGGCTCCATTAAAAAAAGGGCTTTGCAGAGCAATGTCTCAGTGAGAGTGTAGATGGTGTAGATATTCTTTGTGCTAAAGGAGCCATGTCCTGAATCGCAGTGTCCTTGACCAAATACATCTGCATGACTGTGGTAGGATTTGCACCTCTTAATCAATTGCCTGCCTATACTGGGGTTGGATTTGAGTATTCTCAGCTGAGGAGATATTTTAGCACATGGAACAGATTAAATGAGACTATTTAATGTGCAACCTGCAGAGCAGGTCCAACTTGCTAACTGATCCTGCTATGCTCTTCTTGGGAGCTTTCAGTACTTGGTTTCCCAAGTGTTTTCAAACACTCTTCCATCCCATGACTAAGACCTGTAATTACCTGATAAAAGCCCAGCAGTGTCCTTACCCAGCCTGGGACATGCCATGCCTACATCCCATCGTGCTGCAGAGGCACAGAGCATTTCAAGCATCCTGTACCCAAACTGCTGTGTCACCAGGCATGTCCCCAGCACAGCCCATGCTTTGCCCTGCCGACAGGGCACCACTGGGACAAGCCAGCGGAACCACCTGTGCTTCAGACACATCAGCTTCTTCTGCTACATCACCACAAGCATTTTAGCAATTTTTATTCAGTGAGGAACAATGAAGAACATCAGGCAAAAAGAGCAAAAAGGCTGTAAACAGATGAGTCCAGCACATCGAGGAAAAGGCAAACACCGTATCTGAAGTCCCAAGTAATTACCTCCTAGCAGCACACCAAAGTGGAGAAATTCTCATTCCCCACAGATGGCAAAACCACCATCTGAATAAAACCAGCCTCATGATCGTGACAGAAGGCACATTTAACATAGCCTGCACATGACAAGGAATATACATCGTGCTAGGACTTTATAGACATAATAAACCCTAGTTAAGTGCCCACCAAATATACCCTGGAGAAGGCAGCCATAAAAAATGGCAAATAAAGACCCTCTTAAAGTTTAGCAAGCATCTAAAAATATTTTATTATTTAACCAAGTATCTCCCCTATTGCAAGGGGGTTCTAGGATAATTTTCAGGGAACAAGGCTCAAAACAGTACAAGAAGAGCTTGGATCACACTGGCTAAATATTAACTGAAACAAGCTTGCTAGCTTAATTTACCCTACTATTTTAAGTAGAGTTTCTTTTAATGATTCAAGACACATTCCCACTCTAATCCCTACTCCCGTTTGGAAGGAAACAGATGAATGTGATGAAATGCAATGAAGATGATAAATTCATGCCACTTGAAAAGTGGCAAATGACATTTACTGGTCTCTCAGTTCCCATTTCATGATTGATATGGAACTATAAACAAGAAAATAAGTACTGTTAAAAATCTTTCTATACAGTGGCAAGTAGGGTTTTAATGGTGGCTTGCCTGTGCTTATTAACAAGCCATGGCAGTTGCTGCACACTGATCAGTAACTGCGTGAGAGCTCAGCCTACTGTGGAAGTCCTGAGTCTATGTACTTTCAATTTTAGAGCATAACCATCATACGCTCCACAAGCCAATGAAATTTCTAATAATACAAACCAATGATGTGTTAAATTGAGACACTTCTAGCTTGAATGCCAAAAACTTCACTATGATTTAAAGGATCTGCGCTTACCTTTCTCTATCAATTTACTGTTAATTTGCTACCGTTGGAGCAATTTATAAAAAGGAAAAAAAAAGGTAATATTTTATTTAATTTCTAATACCAATCCTGGTCATTTCCAATACACACTCAAATGCCATTTATTGTACAAAATGCAATATAGTTATTCAAGAGGAATAAGAGATGCAATGAGAAGTGTTGGGGGGGAGCAGGCAAAAAGAAATCATTCTGCAAAATGTCTGCATTTAGAAATAGGTGGCAATCCTCACTGTTCCCCTTATAAGAGGCAGAGGCATTTACAAAAGTTTAGGTCATAAATGTTTGGTTGTTTCAATTATAACAAGCATTCTGTATTTGGTTCATTATTTACTACACACTATTACTGCTGTGCTGGTTATCATCAAATTGTAACTTCAGAGATAATCTCTATCAAACGATGTACCAATGGCCTATGAATATGTGGGGTTTTCTAAATGTGCCTCCCACCTTATTTAACCCCAACTTTCAAGACAGAACCTAACCATTTATTTATGATTCAGTTTGTACTTTATACCAAAATCAGACATACAACAGGTTTTTATTTCCCCCTAGGATCTGGTTCCCACTTTCTACTTGGACACTAAGATATATTGTAATGACCATGCATGAATCACATTGACGTCATGCAGACCAGTCCGTGGAATAATTATGAAAATACTGTTCAATTTCTGTCTCCAGAGGCTCTCTAACAGTCCCTTAAAATCTTTGCCACATCTTTACACAGGCAGATAGTGGTAAGACGAGCAGGAATGGCTTTAAACTAAAAGCAGAGAGATTTAGATGAGATATTAGGAAGAAATTTTTCCCTGTGAGGATGGTGAGACATTGCAACAGGCTGCCCAAAGAAGCTGTGGCTGCCCCATCTCTGGAAGTGTTCAAGGCCAGGCTGGATGGGGCTTTGAGCAACCTGATCTAGTAGGAGGTGTCCCTGTCCACAGCAGGGGGGTTGGAACTAGATATTCTTTAAGGTCCCTTCTTCCCCAACCCATTCTAAGATTCTATGAGCTTTCCCCTCTCCAATTGGCTTTTGGAGTAAACAAAAGGTCACTGCTTCAAAAAGAATGGAAACTGGTCGGGGTGAATCCAGGCACCCGTAATACAGAACATTTAAAATCGGCTTTGCCAGTAAACTATTGTTTGGCCAGGTCAAATGTGGCCTTCAGCAAAGCAGGACACTGAAACCACTGTAATCCTCTGTGCAGCAGTTGCACTGCAGAGCAATTCCAGAAATTTCAAGCTTTGCTGCTAGACAACAGCAGAGCATAGCTCAGGTCAAACCAATCCCTAGTAGAAACCTAGTGAATGCAGCAGCTCTAGCAAGTATAGATCTGACCCTCGAGGTTCAGGTACAAGGTTAGAAATTGATAAGGTAATTGTCCAACATCAGAGCCTGCAGTAAAAGCAGTTGCAACAATTAAATGTTAACTTTTTATACTGAAGGACAGCAGGAAAGATGCCTCACCCACCAGCACCTCCTCCTGCCCTCCAGCTGGCTCAGTATCATCACACTCAGACTACCTTGTTATGTGCCAAATTCAGTGCACAGTGGAGAGAAAGGGCAACCAAAGATCCCAGACCTCATTTGTGAGCAGAAGGCTCTAATGCTGCTCCATGTGTCCTTGGTTCAACACCCATCCCCTGCACTGCTGGGAAGTCCATTAGAGCAGCACAATTTACTGCAAGAAGGTATCTGCAGGCACTGTGGCCCTGGACACAAAAGAGCAGAAGAGACTTTAAAATAGATCCTGCTCTGCCCCAAAGTCAGTGTTAAGTGTTCTCAATGGAAATGAGGAGCTGGGCTTCTGCAAGTGTCCTTAAATATATTTTTTGTCCTGTGATTTATAAAATCATAGCACAATTTAAGATGGAAGGGTCAGTTTAAGGCTGTTCGGTCCAACCTCCTGCTCAAAGCAGGGCCAACCTCAAAGACAGCTCAAGTTCCTCAGGGTTTTGCACAGTGGAGTCTGGAACATCTCCAAGGATGGAGAAACTACACCTTCTTTAGGCAGCCTGCTCCAGTGTTTGACCACCTAATTTTGTTTTAAGTGTCTAATTGAAATTTCCCTTGCTTTATCTTGCGACTGTTGCCTCCTCTCCTGCTGTGCTCCTCTGAGAAGAGTCTGCCTCTGCCAGAGCCCTGAGGAACTCCCAGGAACCAGTCACCAACTTCATGCCATGATCACAACCATTCAAGTCTTGTACTCCAGTTAATTTTTCACCCACCTCACAATATACCTTCTCTGGAAATAACAGCCCCAATTTGCATACAAGGGTACTATGTGAGACTTACCAAAAGCTTTGCTCGGGTCACAGTGACTGTCACTGCTCTCTCCTTGTCTGGTTCAGTGTTCTACCATGGATAGTAATTTAATTCTCCAACCTCTGGCATTAGGAATGGAACCAGGGAGACCTGAGAGCAGACCTTCCTCAGGTAGTGTCAGGTGCTTTATTACTCATGCATTGAGAGTAAGTCCTTGTGTGAGAGTTTCTTAGGCAAAATCCGAGATTAGTCTGGGCTTGATGAGCTCCCTGATTTCTGAGAACCCAACACAATACAGAGACGAAACTACTGGTGTTTTTACCTAAGGAAAGGTACTATTTACTTGCTGCCTGCTGAACAGAAGTAAGCACTATGGGACAAAAATCTTTGAGCAAACCAGTTGAGTATGAGGTAATTTGGTGAATTTGTACCACTTGGTCACATCTATGCCATGGGAAATATGGGCACTAAGGCATGAACATCCCTTATGTTTTTTATCCCCACTGGCCATTCCTTTGGTACTGCTAAGGTGGGACTCTGTGGGACTCTTGGGGAAAGCAGGGCCAGGACAGAGTGGGGGAAATCAGAACAGGCAAAAAATGCATAACAGGCTCTTTAAAACAAGGTAATTTATGTCTGTGAATGACAGGGATGAGTTTAGGTGACCTTACCTGATCTTTCATGGGTTTTGGATGCTCCACAGTCTAACTGAAGGCTCCCCTCCTTTCAAGAGGAGACACCTTTTGGTTTCCAGTGCTGTTTGCCACTGTGCTTCTGCACACACTTCTGTATTTATACACACAAATGTACCCTGATAAGCTTTCCTACAGCAGATACTCTGTTTTTGTCACTTACAAACTTGCAACTATTTAAGCATTAATTTCTGATCAATTTCTCAGTATTCAGACTTTTTTTTTCATTATTGAACACCAACAAATGACTTCTTACAGGCAGGGAGGTGATGCTGATTGCCTACTGTAAATTTTGATTCAACAAGTTTAAGTGCATGCTCTGCCTCCAGCTAAATGGTGAGATTTTTTTCACAAGCTTCAGCATTCCAAATGTCAATGTTTGTGTTTTGACACACAGTCTGACAGATGAAAGTTTAGTCACAGAAGAATATACTTCTAAATGGCTTTAGTTAGGTCATAAGCCACAAGATTTGCTACTAAGAAGTTTCTCCACTATAAAAATAGTACCAATAAAAATGGTGAGAAGTAAACTGTTGGTTGCAATGCAATTCAACATTTCTTTCAATATTTTTTTTTCACTTGAAAGTTCTTTTCATTTGGAATGAAATTTTCATCCATCATATATCCCCCTAAAGCCATCCAATCATTAAGGCTGGAAAAGATGCAAGATGGAGTCCAACAGTTAACCAGCTGTGTTTACCTCTAAACCACATCCAAGCACTTATTACATTCCCAGGGATGGTGATTTTACCACTTCCACAGACAGCCTACCCCAATCCTTGACCATGTTTTTTCCTAATACCCAGTCTTAACCTTCTCTAGTGCCACTTGAGGCCATTTCCTCTCATCCTGTCACTTCTCACCTGAGAGAAGAGACTGATCCACACATGGCTATGATCTCCTTTTAGGGATCTGGAGATAAGGTCCCCCCTGAGCCTTCTTTTCTCCAGAATTTCAAAGTAACTTTGAAATAAGATCATTCACACATATCAATAGAAAAATAAAATCTTAACATTTTTTTAAAAGAGGAAAGTCCTTATTTCCAATGTCTTTTTGTGTGTTATCTTTTTTTTTACCCCCTCTAAAGAAAGCTATGGAGGAACATGGGTGTCTTGCTCAGCAGTGATGACTGTGGTGCAGAAAGAGAAAATATCCAGCAGTTCAGCAGAAATACCCTGGGATATTTCTTTGAATGCCTTTCATACCTCTTCCATCAAATACTTTTCATCCCATTTAAAACAGTAAGTTGCCTTATAGCAGGTCCTGCTCCCTGTAGACAACCAACCAGCTGCCCTGCCATCCCTCCACTCTTCCAGAAAACAACCTGGAGCTAAAAATTCTCTTGTTTTCTCATGGAGTTGAGAAAACTTCAGACACATGACAAGTTCATAAATACCTTTAAGCTAGCTTTGAAGTAACCAGTCCTTACTAAACTTGTCTGTTCTAAAAGGTAAAAGCAAAAGCCAACACCAGTTCTGTACCTATTGAACTACATAAATTCCATTAACCTTAATGACTGTAAATACAAACTATACACTGCCATCCCACATCCTCTCCATCACCACTTACACCTCTCTGGATGCTGTTCTTACCTTGATATACATCTCCTGAGCTCTTTTCTCCTTTTTTGTCTTTAGTATCACTGTCCATTGACTGTGCCATCTGGCCAATACATTTATGAAAAATTTCAGAACATTAGATGCAATGCTATTGTTTGGACACTTTGCTTGAGTACTTTCTTGCCACTCACTGCCTCTTGTTTTTCTTGGTGCATAAATCACATTTTCAGTTGAGTCAAGGCAAAACTGCACCAGCAATCACTGAGACAACTGAGCATTACTGGATGCCATGGACCCAGGTTGTGTCTGTTCACCGGCACTGCTTAATGGCAAACATGCCACCTGCTCTTACTAAAGAAATACATTTACAGTAATTTCACGATTATAAGCCGCACCATTTTGACTAAAATTTTGGTCCGAACCCAAAGTGCGGCTTATAATCAGGTGCGGCTTATATACAGACAAAGAACCAAAAGTTGCTGTTTTAGTCTGGAGGACAGGTGTCTGCTGAGAAAGGCTGGAGCTTCTCTTTGAAATGGAGAATGTAACCCCCTCCCTCCAAATTATTATCATTTTGAAATCAAGGGGCTTTCAGGCAAAACTATGGGAATTAAAAATAACAGTTCTTTACTAGGGAAATGAAAATAGAAATACAGTACAACAACGAAACAAACTCCAAACCCTGACAGAGTACAACCTGACACCCCGTCAGGCAGGGTGTTGGCAGCAGTCCCATTCCATGGTGGCTGCATCCTCCTGCAGTGACAGATGTGGCTCAGTTGGAGCAGTGCTCCTGTACAAGGTGCAGTTTCCCTCCAGAGCTCCAGTGGTGATGTGGAGAAATCCGGTTTTCCTCTGGAGTGCAGTGGAGAAAGGGGCTCCCTTAGTGTCCCAAAACCTCTGTTTTTATCCTGGTAAGAAATGCTGGGCTCTTCCCCCTGGCGGGAGCAACTTCCAATGGGATGCAGTAATTTTATCAGTCCCACAGTGGGACTCAATGGCCATGAGCAGAAAATGACTGGCTGGAGGAAGGATGGGTTGTGAAAAGATAAAGAACAATGCCCTGCCTGGTTTCAATGGATGGCCCATTAGCAGAATATCTGCCACAGAGATAAGGATCACTGCCCCCACCCTGAGCAGCTGGTGATAGAACAGATACCTTTTATCTCACTCTGTATTGTAACGTGCAGCTTATAATCAGGTGCGGCTTATGTATGGACAAAAAATGAAAAGTTGCTGGCACCTGGAAGTGCGGCTTATACTCAGCGTGGCTTATAATTGTGAAATTACTGTACAAGCTTTACTCTCTACCCACAGTTTTTGCCATGAGACTGTTTTTTTTTCTACCACAGATAGTCAATTGCAGCTTCATTGTCATTTTCCAATCTCAAAATGTTAGCTGCTGTTAAATCCTAGAAATGGTCTAAACAATAGCTGTGTTTGTAGAAGTTTTGTCTTCATTTATGGATTCTGAAAAAGGATGTGTAGGCTTACAGTTGTCTGAAGTGACAAAAAACAAAACCCTGAAACAAACAGATCTGTGAATTCTCATTAGAGCCCTAAGAAGTGAAAAGACTGAGCTGTTGGCACATTTGAGGTCAGGGGAGGCACAAGGAGAAGATCCCATGGACACAAGGATTGTTCAGGCTCTGCAGAAGAACTCCAGTGCTGAAGAAGCTGAAAGAGTTTTAATACAAGCAGCTAAAGACTTCCTGCACTGAGCCTGGCTATGTCTTCCTAAGCTGGAAAGACAGAAGGGCAGGCAGTTTATGCAGTGTGTACCCAAAGACTAATTCAGTGTCCCAAATTCTTCCCCACAGCCATTTCAATGACTCCAGGGGAGCTATTTTGCCAGAAGTATTATGAGAGTATTTTTATTCCGATAAAATGGCTACCCTGCCAGAATTAATTCCAACAGATGTTTCAGCAATTATAAAATCACTTAACTAATTATCTCAAATACCTTTTTGGCCATCTCCACTATGATAAACACCTCAAACTAAATTATACTGAATAAACTGCAGTGGGATTGTACAAAACCTTGGCTTTGGGAGAGACAGGATGAAGCTAGTGCTTGGCACTTAATGTCATCAGCATTATAACAATTCAGCTAAAGCATATATAATTTTGTTGCTGACCTTACATTATTACATAATTAAGGTAATTTAAGTAATTACTTGCTAAAAAGACTAATTTTGTTCATCAACGTAAAGACTCTCAAAGCACAGCAATATGAGGGAATTAGATTCCAATACAGCAATTTGGGAAGAATTAGAACCTCCAGTGAATAAAGTGAAATGGGAGCAAGCAGTAAAAGGGAAGAAAGGACAATAAAAGTTCAGGAAACTTGGTTACTACTCTGTGTTTTGACACAGACATCCCCTGAAACTCCCAAGTACTCTAAACATAGTAAAAATTTTCTTGTCACATATAAAATATCCACTGTGAGACTTGAAACTGTAAACTTAAATTTAATAAGGTGCTAAAATTCTCCCAAGCCAGACAAGCAAAAATCTTTCCTTAGGGATGTCTATAATCAGAGTGATTCTGTGACTCTACTGAAGACAATTTTGTCTCTCCCCTCCAAAATATGATTATCCTAGAAGATGCCAACAAATTAACTCTTTAATTGAGTACACTGAGAATGCAGCAACCTCAGTTATTTCAAGCCATAAGCTCATCCGTAAAAATATCCCACCTAATTCCTGCACAACAATGTAATTGTAAACCACAGTTATTCCTCTGAAGAAATGTCTTATAATAAATGATGTTATAAATGAAACACTGGTGTCTACTGCAAACTTGCCAAGAGTTAAGAGGATGTCAAAAGAATGCTACATTTGAGACACTTCAAGTGAAGTTTTTGGATTACTGTCGATTTATTTAGAAGTGATGACCTCCTTGTATTCAGATTCTGCTTTAACTTTTTTTCTGTCTCTAACCTTTGTAAACAAAAAGAAACACCAAACTCTGTAACAGAAAGTAATTTATGCAGCTTTAAACTTTGCTTGTGGTTTAACCTTGGTGCTGTTTTGAACCGGATGATGACAGGTACCTGTTTCTATGACTGGAGGAAGATTCTGTTGCAAGTAATCAATATTTTGTTTGTTTAATAACAAAGGGATTGCTTGAGTATATAACTGAGAAGTTAAATATTTGGCAGGGCTATGAAACATGTTAATTAAAAATTTAAGTTACACGAATCCTACAGAAGGATTTAATAGATGAAGCTACACTTGAAGAGACTATTTTAGTGCTTCAAGCAAGTGTGCCATTCTAATAATATAAAGTTTTAAAGTACTTTATCTATAAAGCCAGGAGACTTTGATATATACAATCTATATTTTTAATGCAAGTGAGAGAACTTTCATGCACTCTTAAGAATGTCAAGCTTAAGAATTTATGGGACTGCAATGATATTGCAAAGGATACAGTTTTTCAAAACAAAATTTCAAAGGCATTACAGAACCTGGTGAGTAAGGAATGGAAACTACTGCCCAATTCAAATACATCACTGCAACCAGAGAAACTCAACTCTGATCATATATTTAAGATAGAAAGGACAAAAGGAGGATCCCAAACAGACCCCAAAGCATCCAGTTTTGAAAACAAGCTGCCACCTGGACTTAGACCTGAAGAAATAACAGCACTTATAGAGTTTTACCTGTAATTGATACTGGTTTTAGCATTAAAATATTGTTGTAACTTGATTTTTCTTAAAGGCTTCTTGCATTAACCCTGAAGCAGACAGACAATGTGAGCCAACAAGGGTAAGACAGAGTCTGTGTGGGACCTAACTTGAATTTAAGATGCTTAATTTTCATTAAACTTTCTGTCTTAAGTAATTCTTTTAACAAACTGGAGGTTAAATGATATCAAGGTTTTAAGTCAAAACTTTCAGAGCTGTTTTATCAAGTAATAGAATTAAATCTTTCCTCTCATTACAAAGCTTCCTGGGATTTACTCTGTTCTCTCATAAACATTTTTAGTTTTGCTAGGTCAGAAAAGAGACCTTTTCAAATAGACTTGTCATTAGAACTAGCTAGATTATTTACAATCATTATCTGTGTTCCATTTTAGGATTTAATACCACTTTCCTCCACAATAAACGTAGGTATGATTTGCGTGGGTGATGCAGTTTGCATCTTTCCTGGGGAATAGCAGAGCAAATGAGGAGTTTTATTGCTTTTTTTTTGACACCTTTTTATATGAAGAAAGAAAAAAAACCCCAGATTTGTGATTAATAACTTTGTTTGCTTACTTCTGTCAGGTTTTCCTCCAGGGCATAGTAAGAATCTTTACAGTATGACACTAAAAGGACTGTCATGTCCCGAAATTGCATCGCATAAACAATTACATGTAATTCAGCTCATGGCTTCCTCAGAGGCTTCCTCAAAGGCTACATTATTTGGTCTCTGACTCTAAAATATCTTCTCTGTCATATCCTCCAACACCAAAAATGATAAGAGGAGACTTTATCAAAGCATAGTGCTACCTTGCAATGGGAAAACCCTTTTAATTCTTTAACACAGGGGACAGACTAAAGGGATCCACTTGTTGGGAGCTGTAGAAGGACACATTCAGAGAAGAAATAAGATGAAGGTTTTGACATTAGCTAACCACTGGAACATCTGTCAAGGAATGAGAAGGATTGTCCATCATGAATTGGACTAAGAATGAAGGATATTTTCAGGCCATGTTCTTCCATCATTAAGTATGGGATCTGTTCCAGGATCACTGGATCAAACTCTACTGCCTTTCAGAAGGTAATCACAGGCATCATCTGTAGCCCCAAATTCTACAAATATATGGAGGAACTAAATCTCTTGTATTTTGGCTGAATTGGTTATGAGGAAATAAAATGTGTCACAGGCTACAGAGACAGTCAATGGTAAAAGGAAAACAACACACTACCAACAAACACCATTGGCTGGCATGGAAAGGGATAATTTCCAAGTGCTTTCTTTGTAAAAAACGGTGGATGAGTTTGGCTTTGGGCTAATAAAATACAGTAGAAAGTTGTGATAGGTCTGAGGTGTAAAAAGTCTGAAGAGCTGTCCTAAGCAAAGGAATACTGAGGAATGAACTTCTCATGTGGAAATAGTAGGTTTTCCTTTGACCTCCAAATAATTTTTAGCAATTTTAACATTTATGTGAAACAGAATTTAGGTAATTTGTTTTTACTGTCTTCTTGTGAAGTAGAGTTGCTCACATACTTCCTTATGTATCAGTGCCATCACCTAAAGAACATGCAAAGATCCTTTCTGAAAGGTTCATTCCTTTCATGCATGACTGAAGAATTGGTCTGAGAAGTACAGCCAGGTCTTATGGCTCTGAGTTCCATGCCAGCCATCTACAAATACTTGTGTCCAAGTAAATGATAGGCAGCATTAAAGAGAAAATGAAAAAAAAATTGCGTAAAACTCCCGCAGTCCAGGTTTTCAATGTAAGCATTAATGTGCCCATCATTCTTCAGAATTGAGCCACTTCTCAAGAAAGTTCAAAAATAAAATATAGTAAGCAAAATGAAATATTTTCAGTCAGGAAATATTTCCACTGCATCTTACAACCAGGGAATCCACTGGATGAAAAATGTATTTCCAGGAGTAAAATAAAATAATATGACAATGTGAGAAAATGATTGTTGTAAAGTGTTTACTCCTATCCCTGAGCATGTAGGCTCCTGCTGTCCTTGGTAGGGATAAATTTGACAACCACTCTTACAAGTAATGTGAACAAAAGGTGTATCATATCCACTAGTGTGAAGAAGCTGTCTTCACTATACACAGGTAAAATGTCTGCTGATGTTGATTTTTTTAGCTAATTCTGTGTTCTCCAATTGACACACAACTTCTATATTTCTGGAAATATTAGCATCCTCTCTACAGCTTCAAGGCTATTTCCTGAAATTGTCCTTTTTGTAATATTAGTCTAGGAAGACTGGCATGAAATAAAACCCTGACAAGAAATCAAAGAGTAAGTTATTTTCTAAAGGAGTTTCCCTGGAGATTCAGGTCAAAAGCCTACTTCCAGCCTTGAACACTTGGAAGACATGAAAGCAAGCTTTGTTTTAGAAGCTCAGATGTCTACACACAAAGATGATAATTGTTTTCTCTTTTTTTCTGTTTATTGCTTTTGAAGAAATTCAGTTCGAGACCTGGGATGCATCAAAGGAAAATGTGTATTTGGATGGGCTTTGTTTGATGGCAGGAGCTTTCCTTGTTAAGTCATCAAAACAGCCTGGAGTGAGAAGGTAGCAGAAGCTCTTCTGGAATAAGAGTGCCAAGCATCACTGAGGACAATCACTGGCACAGAAACTCGACAGCTTTTACGTTCTCTCCTTTTATGTGCACACAGTTAGGGAGCTGGATGTCACATGTGTGAGGAGCCAAGGTATCTGATCCAAAACTCATCAAGTCAATATAAACATGCCCTTTGACTTCAGATGATCTTGGGACAGGCCCTCAAGGATTTTAAGAGTCAGAGCTTTTCTGACATCATTTGGATAATCTTCCAGGTGGGGGTGGTGTCAAAAGCAGACCTGAGCTTTGTGTATGGGTTGTGACTTTGATCAGTGAGGGACGGTTTTTCTTGCATTCTTTATTGCAGTGCAAGATCCTTTATGGGAATCCCAGCATGTACTCTACTTACAAAATTCTTATTGCAACAATCTAGAACACTGATAATGTGTTTCTAGACTCTTATGGCTTTTGTTCCATTACAACCTATGGATATTGCCTGTGGAGTAAACACAGACATGCTGCCTACGACTTCACTGCCAATATACAGAAGGATTGGGCTATTCTTCTGATTCTCTGTAGTCTTATGTGCCTTGTGCATTAAAACAAACAAACAATCAAACCAACCCTCCAACAGAATAACCCAAACCACTAACTCACAGTTGCACCAGGACATTTCTTTCTGTTACATTCAAACCTAAGCCAGCTCAGCTTGTACCAGTCCATTTTAGAGACAAGTAAGGAAAAGCTGGCAGCCCGTGGCTTGGACAGGAGCACTCTTTGCTGGGTTAGGAACTGGTTGGATGGCCAGGCCCAGAGAGTGGTGGTGGATAGTGCTGCATCCAGCTTGTGATCAGTCACCAGTGGTGTCCCTCAGGGGTCTGTGCTGGGGCCAGTCCTGTTCAATATTTTTATTGATGACATGGATGAGGGTATTCAGTCTTTCATCAGTAAATTTGCAGATGACACTGAGCTGGGAGCTTGTGTCGATCTGTTGGAATGCAGGAGGGCTCTGCAGAGAGACCTGGAATGTTTGGATGGATGGGCAGAGTCCCATGGGATGAAGTTCAGTAAGTCCAAATGCCAAGTCCTGCATTTTGGCCACAATAACCCCCTGCAGTGCTATAGGCTGGGGATGGTGAGGCTGGACAGTGCCCAGGCAGAAAGGGACCTGGGGGTGTAGGATGGACATGAGCCAGCAGTGTGCCCAGGTGGCCAAGAAGGCCAATGGCCCCTGGCCTGGATCAGGAATGGTGTGGCCAGCAGGAGCAGGGAGGTCATTCCTTCCCTCTGCTCAGCACTGGGGAGGCCACACCTTGAGTTCTGTGTCCAGTTCTGGCCCCTCAGTTTGGGAAGGACCTTGAGACACTTGTGCGCATCCAGAGGAGGCAACGAGGCTGGGGAGGGGCTGGGAACACAAACCCTGTGAGGAATGGCTGAGGGATCTGGGGCTGTTCAGCCTGGAGAGAAGGAGACTCAGAGATGACTTTACCACTCTCTACACTCCCTGAAAGGTGTTTGTAGCCTGGTGGGGTTGGTCTCTTTCTCCAGGCAGCACTGACAGAATCAGAGGACACAGTCTCAAGCTGCACCAAGGGAAAATTAGGTTGGATACTAGGAAAAAGTTTTTTACTGAAAGAGTGATAAAGTACTGGAATGGTCTGCCCAGGGAGGTGGTGGAATCACCATCCCTGGATGTGATAAAGACTGGATGTGGCACTCAATGCCATGGTTTAGTTGAGGTGTTAGGGCATGGGTTGGACTCGATGATCTTGAAGGTCTCTTCCAACCTGGTGATTCTGTGATTCTGTGACAATGCAATGGTGTCCTGTGAGGCTGTGCAGGCACAAGGCCCAGGCTGGAGGGTGCCTTCCCCCTGAAGCCTTCATAGGCATGGTGTCACAGAGCTTGGTTTTTCACTCAATATTCTTATTTTTACTTTCTGATTTTGTTTTTGCTTTTGAGAGATAATCTCCATTATCACATTAATTCCTGCTCAATGCTTTTTAATGCATGTATTATTTATCTTTGGAAGATTCTTTATGCTCTTGTGTGAATTCCAATTGTTATGGCTCATTTTAATTTCCTTTAAGGCCCTTGGCCACTTTTTCTCTTGGAGTATGGATGGTTCCACTTAATAGAAGCTTTGTTATGCAGATACATGAGCTTCTGTGCCCCACCTTTGAACTTCTGAATAAACAGCACCAATCCATCTGATGTATTTTATACTGTCAAACACAAAAGAGATGACAGAGCCTAAAGCATGGACAAAGTCATACTTAACTCCAGCATGTACAAAAAACAAAATAATTTAATTTGGGATAGGTGTCAAGCAATTTAATTTTCAATTTACTTTCCTTTTGTCTGTTTTGGATGTTGATCTGTACTGGTGGTGACGTATATAAATTTATCACTTGGCTATGTATTTGGCCCAGATAAAAACCTTCATCAGAGGCACATTATAAATAACAAAATTTTATAGCAAAGGAGGATTCTTCTCAAGTCAGTCTCAGAGGATTTGATCTCAAGACTGCTTCTGACGAATACTGATGTCTGAACATTAGATACTCAAGCAAATGGCAGTGTTTGACAATACCAGTACTAATTCCAAGTATTTTCTCTTGTGTAATTTCTTTTTTCACAGTTTATCATATCAAAACAGTTTGAAGAGAGAAAATAGCCATGACTTTTCCATTTAACCAAACCCTTGTCTTCCCTCATTTATTTGTTGCCTCTAATCATGACACAATAAAGTCAAGTATTTGGGTAAAGGCCCTTCCTTTCGTTGTGTGTAACATCATTAAGGGACTGTGTGATTTGGATTTCCATGTCTGAATAAAAATAATTAGAAAGTATGATTGCCACTTTTTTTTTTTGGTCTGTGAAAGCTTTTGGGATAAATTCTCCCTTGCTCAGAGGCAGTCTAGAAAGCTGTATCCTAACTTCCATTTAGCTCAAATCCCCCTGCTGAGGGCAGGGACACTTTCCACTAGACCAGGTTGCTCCAAGTTCCATCCAACCTGTCCCCAAATGCTCCCAGGGGCATCCCAGGGATGGGGCATTCACAACTTCTCTGGACACTGCCCTAAGGACAGTGGTGCACCAGACTAAGCAGGGTTGTATTTACTCGGGTTTTAAAAGTTACATGATTTGAAACACACATTTTTTACAGCCATGAGGAACCAGTCAGAAGGCAGATGTAATGCTGTGAAACATCTACTCCTTATCTAAACGTGCACAAGTTTGGAGCCTAGATTTATTCTCTCCAAATTGACATCTAAAATATTTTCACAGGTGCCCCAAACCAGAAAACTGAATATACACACTCTGTTCCCCAGCAGAGGCCAAATTTAATTCAGTGTGATCTTTGACCACCACAGTCACCTTGCACCAGAGCAGAACACAAAAAAATATATCATGCCTCAAATCCCTGAGATTTCATCAGAAGGAAAAAGATCACAGCACTACTGAGAGCAACTACTGAGAGCAACTTAAGTGTCAAAGTCAGATAGAAAAGCTCGCTCTTTGGGAGCCTTCAAAGCAACTGTTTCTCCCCAGTGGCTTTATAAGGAATTTATGCACTTACTTTGCAGGGACATCTTCACCAGAACATAAAATTTAGGTGCAAATTAGGCATCTACATTCCTTCATGTGATGTGTCGTTACTGGCTTGGCATAGAGATTTGCAAGAGATTGAATAAAACAGCCTGAAGGATGCACAAAATACATGCATATAAAAATACACAGATAATGAATGTTACAGCTATATGCACAGACTCCTAAGACAAAACTGACTGCAGCACAAATGCTCACAGCAGCCAGAATTAGAACACTCAGATCTGGAGTCAGGCTGGACATATCTCTGCATCCTGCTCATGGGGGTGGGGGACACCAAAGCCCCTCACAACACTATCTGATATTTGTTAAATCCAGATAAAAGAAAGGGTTTGAAGTTTGGGATTCTGCCCTTCTCCCTCATGCTCAACCCCAGTGCTGCTGATTTTATAAGATATTCAAAGACAGATACTGGAGAACGAAGGGAGGAACTTGCCTCAAGGCTACTGAAACATTCTTGGTAATAGGTTAAAAATGTGAAGCATTTAAAGTGTCTGATGTTCCTTTTGATATTCTGCAGGCAATTTCCTAAATCAGCTTCAAATTTTAGTCATTTTCGGCTTTAAAACAAGCATCGACACAAATGATTAAAAGAAACAACAACAAAAAATTAACACACACCCAGATGGTAACTATTATCTGAGCCAGAAAATAGAGACAAATACATCCACTTAGGGCAAACTAACATATTGTATTATATCACTATGATGTACTGTAATGGGATATGATTTACATTAAAACTTGTGAATTAGAGATTTAACTTATGGCCTTTCTCCACAAATTACAACAACAAACAAGAGCAGGAAAATCAGCTCTAATAACAGCATGCATCCCATCACAATTTGATGGATTATTTCTAGACCAAAGCCATGGATGAAATATTCAAAAGTGCAATTTTGTAACAGTATTCCAGAAATGTGATTTAAGTGAAAATCCTGATTCCCTGCAGTCAATAAAGGTTTTATGGCAATCTTCCCAAGAATTGGGGTGTTTTATGTGAGAATTCAACTACAAAACACTCCAGAAGAGTTAGGCAGATGGTGTGACCATGGTTTATTATGTTAAATGTAAAGGTCTCAGCCGTGCTCCCTCCATCTGTTTGCTCATCCACCTCTTGTCTTCTATCATAACCTCACAAGATACTGATTTTAGGGACCATCTTTTAGCTCAGTGTGCTGAAACTCCCAGCACAAAAGGAGACAGTGCTTTGGGCTTCTCTTTGTTAATGCAAGTGAGCTAAACAGATAAACAACTTGACAGGGATGAGTTTGCCAGATTTATTCTCTGTAGCAAATTGTACTTCTAATTGCATAAGGTTCTCTTCCCTGCGTGCTGTCATCTGGTTTGTGATGTGGTGCACCTCTTAAGCACTGCAAAATCCCTCTCTGAGACAGCTGCATTTTGTGGTGGATACTACAGAAACATACACATAAGCACAACATGTTTCACCTCCCTAATTTATATAACTGCTTCCTACAGAGATCCTAGGACTGAAAGTTACTCTGAGAGGGAGAATGACATGGTAAGTGGATTCCAATGATTTGAGGTTTTTTCTCCCTAAGTGACTGCTAGAGCCAAGCTCATCTGTATGCACCAATATTCTCTAAATAATAAAAAAAGGGGATAATGTTTCCTCTCCTGATGGATGTGCACTCAACTTTATCCACACTGTGCTTCAGCAGCTCTGCAAGAATGTAAAACAGCCATCTAATATCCTGCTTAAATTTGCCAGAAACAGCCACTGAGACCATGGAAGGCAACTTCTCCCTGCTGAATGTGTGCCTCCTGGAAGCTTGAGACTGGGAGGGGAATTATGAGCACCCACCTCAGTTAGAACAGCTCTACTCCTTCCTGACCTGTTGCAAAGATGGGGGAAAAAACCCAAAGATATCTGGGTGATAACTGGGAAATAATTACAACTGCAGAGCCTCCAGCAGTACTTGAACCAATATTATTCCAGGCCCTTGGGTACCAGCATGATGCTGGATCCTCAGCCACATGGTGAGCCACAGATGACATTTATCCTGCTGCACCTCCCCTGTTTTTGTTACAAGCTGCTGTGAGTAAGGCTTGGATGCTGTCCTGACTTGTACCACAACCACAGCTCTGCTTACAGCACAGACTGACCTTTGCTTACTGACTGCAGAAACATGAATGATGTATCTCTAAATGTTAGCCCCACAAAATAAGAAAAATAAATAAAAAAAGAAAATACAAAGGAAAAAGGAAAAAAAGAAATTACATAGCTGCTTATTGGGAGAGATTTTCCCATCAGTAAGCCACTCCTGAAATGAAGATGGTAAGAAGAAAGAGGTGTGCAGAAAAGGGTGAACAAAATCCTATTTGGGATGGGTGTATCAGATAGCCAGGCTGATGGGACTGCTCTGCTGGGGGAAACAGCTGAGATAGCTTTCATTTCATTGAAATTTTTGCTCACTGCCAAAGAAAAATAAGGGGAACAACAATGAAAGAGAGATAACAGTATTATGAGAACTATGCCAGCAATGAAATGACAGAGGAAAAAGTAACTGGAAGCAGAACACGTCAAGGAGAGGTGGCAGATCATGTCATTGTGGTTTATTCTGTGGCAAAAGAGAGATCAAGTTTTGCAATGCTCAGGGTCAGGCAATAATGAGGTAGGAAGCAAAGCCACAGAAGTGACTCACAAGCAGGAGGTTACACTCCTGTGAAAACTGGAACTTCTCACAAATTTTGTAGTGCCGAATACATTTTTTGCAATTACCCTGCAGACTAATTTTTCCCTCACTTGCAACTGCCTAATATGCTTTTAGTAACTGTAGCTATCCACAAGTTAAAATAGAGAAGGCAGAGATTTTCCTTGCTACCATTTTTAGAGTTTTGTCCTTTTTGGATGGAATGAATCACAATGTTTACTACGGTCTTTCATTTTAGTCCCCTGTCTTATACTCCAGCTGGAAGTGGGCAGGATAACCAGCACTCTTGCCCAGTTAGCTCACAGTTGGTGTTAAGAGAGGACACAACACCTGAAATAAGATGGAAAACATATGTAGGAAGGCAGAGAGACATGCCATGGGGATTGCTCCTTTGCTGTTATGCTCAGAGGGACACACTGCTGCTCAGCAGGGTGATGGAGAGCCAGCAGCCCCAGTCTGAGTGTGGACACTGCCAACCTCCCCATGGCATCATCCTTACTCCAGCTGCATGAAGTTAAAAGGACAAAGCTCATGCCACATTTGGCTCTCACCCAGTTTCAATGGCAAGCTTGTGCCTTCCCCCCACAAACCAAGCAAGATGTATCAGGAGAGCAAGGAGTGTGTATTGTGACAGAGCTTTGTCACAGAGCTGAACTGCCAGCTACACATGCAGAAGAAGCATGAGTGCCAAAGAGCTAAAGAAAAGCAAACAGAAAGCAAAAAGATATGAAAGAGTAATGCTAACAAGATTTAAAAATATCTCATGTAACTGAGAGGAGCGAGCAGGATTTAATGCATGCTACCCTTGTTGGTGCTGTATAAATGTCTTGTTCTGTTCCATTCTGGTGCTATTCCAGGGTCAAGTATATTCAGTGTCCTTTATAATCAAGCTGTCAATATACAGTCTTGATGCTATACATTGATTTTGTGCCACAAGAAAGAGGAAGTTATCCCTTTGTGCTCAGCACTGTCACAGAGACTTAATATTTCTTAGCCTACAGTATTCAATATCAGCACCAAGACCAGGGTGTCTGCCTGGCCCCACACATTTTACCTGCATTTCCTATGCATGTATGTTCTTCACAAACGTGTTGATGACGTGATGTGGCAATTTATTTAGAAGTAACAGGAAATTCGTGAGGTTCCAGTTTGTACCAATAAACTAGTTATACAAACTTCTATGAACTATTGGGGAAGGGGAAAGAAAATGCCCCTGCAATCCTCTTAAGGAAGATACAAAAATGTAGAATTTAAATTAAAAAAAAAATGTGCACAGAATAAATGAGAGCAACAATAATATTTAGCACTTACATGGTTCTGTCTCTTTTAATTACTCCAAAACTTCCCAGAAGAGATCAGACTGAGCCTCAGAGAGGCTGCATAAAGTGAAGAGTTGTGTGACTTGCCAAACCCAGCTTTAAAATACAGCTAAGAAAATTTGCACTTTCAGTCCCATTTCTTAATATTAAGCAGGTTGTTTTCTTGCCAATTTCCCCAAGTCTTTTTAGCAATGAGCAGGGATGATACAAAAGCTCTTCCATCCAGCTCCCTAAACTGCAAATGAAAGCCTGTAATGCTTTTTCTATTTAAATGTTAGAAAAAGCAGATGCTGCCAAAGCGATTCTACAAGCACAAAAATTCTATCACAATTGTCAGGTGTATTTCTCTAATGTCCAGCCAGTTTTTGTCAAGAAATAGGTTACAAGTTAAGGAAGATGAATTCAGCAGGAGTGGAGGTGCAGGCTGAGCTTGCCCAGTGCCAATGCTCTCCATTACAGATTGATATTGATACGAGCCCAGCCTGCAAGGTGTTACCTGAAAATGGAACAAGCAAAGCTGGAAGGAGCTCAATGGACACCTCAAAAGTGGTACCCACAAACACAGCCTGACCCTGGTGTACACACCTCATTATTCCAGAATCATGCAATGGTTTGGGTTGGAAAGAACTTAGAGATCATCTGGTCCAACACTCCTGCCATGGGCAAGGACACCTTCCACTAGACCAGGTTGCTCAAAGCCTCATCCAGCCTGGCCTTAAACATCTGGAGGGATGGCAAGTCCAAACCTCCCTGGGAAGCCTGTGCCATTCCCTCACCACCCTTAAAGTGTTTCTCAATCTAATCTAAACCTGCCTTCCTACAGCTGAAAGCTGCTTGTCAATGTCCTGTCACCACAAGTTTTTAAAGATCTCCTGAGAAGACAATTCAAGACTTTGCCAAGGAGCCCAGTTCCGTGCTTAGCTGTATTTGTCACCAGACTTTCCTACCAGCTGACTTAAAGCTCCAGTTTCAGGCACTGCTTCCCAGACAGCAAACACCCCCTTTACATTTGTGTATTTTGATGGTTCTTTTTTTTCCTTCCCACTTCCACATGTACGTACAGAATTGCCTTGCACTGATAAACCAAACAAACAGAAGTCACTTCAGCATTCTCCAAGCCTTCCTCTCCTCCCCATGAGGTGAGCATCCACACATGAATGCCCATGAGACAAGCAGGGGACAGTCCTGGCACGGGGCCAGCCTTGGGACTGTCTTGGGCTGCCCTCTCAGCTCAACCACTCTTCCTTGGTTTACCTGAGAAGATGTTACATGTGACAGTATCACAGACCTTATTCAAATCCCAACAAACCACCTTTACCATTTCCTTCTCACCCTTCAGAGGGTGCCCAACACCCTGCTACATGCAAGCAGAATTAGTTGGTCTTTTACTTCGTCAATAAGCCCCAATGAAACATCTTTAAGTTACTCACAGTGAAAGGTTTCTAGGTTTCTTACCAAACAATCTATTTGCTTCTCCCTCTCTCTTTTTTTTTTTTTTTTATCCTTAGGTTGACTCACAGTCTTCTTCCAAGAGGATCCTGTAGGTCTCTGGATATTTGTCATAGGTGGTTCCCATTCCCAAAATAGACAGGGAAACTCTTTGAACAACATCCACAGAAGAGTAAGATCCATCTGCCTGAATAAAGTCCAGCTGAATTATTTACGGTGATTACAAGATATTTCAGAAATATTTAGTGGCCAGTCTCACTTGGCTTGCAGATAAACTTTGAAGCAGGAATAGTTTGGATGACAGATTTTTAGCATTTTCATGAATTATGAGAACTACCATAAAAAATAAACGTTGGGAATACATGTGTATATGTTTAATAAAATCGGACCACACACTGGTAGCCTGGGACGTGTGACTTCTTGAACTACCAACTACTGACATGCAAGATGAGCTGCTTCTCACTGGGGCTGTTCTATTCAGAGCAGGAAGATGCTGGACCCCAGGTGCCAAGTTCCCCATCCCATCCTCCCTCAGCACATTTCCCCTGCACCTTTTTGGCCCAAGCTGAAGTTTTCATCACCTTTAGATTAGACATCACTGACTGCAAGAGATGCATGCTGAGTGGCACATTAAAACTACTTTTTAATGTCTCACTATTAAACTTGCTTTCAATATCAAACAAAACATTAAAGATCCATTATTTCTCCATACCAGCTAAAGACTTTTTAATGAGATTAATTACAAGAGAAGAAGAACGTATTTTTCAGAAGATCAGTTTAACAACACATCTAATGTTTAGTACCTTTAAATATCATCTATTAGATCTGATGTTATTTGAAAAATGCCTGTGAATATTTATAGTATTTCAAGGGTGTGAGACTAAACACACCCTAAACCTGCCTGAAATAAACCTGCCTATTTTTTTTGTTTTTTGTTTTACATGCCTAATAGAGCTCTACAGCTTTCATGAGTCTTTAAGAGTGGGAAATTATTTGATTTTGCAGAAACACATAAATAAAATGTCTACCATGATCTATACATAAAATCTGAGATACAGGAGAAGTCATCAGCATTAACTGCTCTCAGAAAAAAGACTGGTTTAAAATGGCTTTGTAGGACAATGCCTCTGTCACAATGGTGACAGGCTTCCTGCATAAATGACTAAATAGCAGCTGAGGGGCTGTGAAGAAAGAAACTTATGTGAAGAGTAAAATTTAGAAACACTATATGCAGGCAGCAAATAAAAAGTATTTATAAGTTTGTTTTTTAGTCTCATTTTAGGCAGGGAGAAAAGAGACCAAGGAGACCAAGCACAAGGGAAATGATGCTTCAGTTGCTCACTGGAACTCCTTGAGGCTTGTCTGAGAAAGAACAGCAGAGATCACCTATTTGGATTTCTAACCTCCCCTCATCTTTCTTTCTTGCTAAAGGTTAATGACTAAGTAAAAAGGAAAATTGACATACTTCTATAAAAGCCTAAGATCAAACATAAAGGGCAGTCTCAAGTGAACAGAATCACAGAAAGGTTTGGGCTGGAAGGGAGAGACCTTCAAGACCATCTTGTTCCAATCTCTCTGCCATGAGCATGTCCCACTATGCCAGGTTGCTCAAAGTCACATCCAGTCTGGTCTTGGACACTTCCAGGGATGGGGTAGCCACAGCTTCTCTGGGTAACCTGTTCAAGAGTCTCATCACCCTTAAAGGGAAGAATTTCTTTCCAATACCCAATCTAAACCTATTTAGTTTAAGGCCATTCCCCCTTGCTCTACCAATACATCCCTGTAAAAAGTCCCTCTCCAGCTTTCCTTTAGGTACCCTCTGGTCCTGGAAGCCTTTTCCTTGGAGCCTTTTCCTCTCCAGGCTGAACAAACCTCTCTCTCTCAGCCTGTCTCTACAGCACAGGTGCTCCAGCCCTTGGATCATCTTTGTGACCTCCTCTGGACTCACTCCAACATGTTTCACACCCATTCTCCCCTCAGCCTAAATCTCTGCTTAGCTGACTTCCCTGATGTATGTGCAAGATATTTTTCCAGCCAGAAAAAGCTGTTGCAGAAGAGCAAAAGCACCAAGACTTATTTTTACTGCTATTTTTATTATTAGAACAATCTGTATCTGCATGAAGAATTCTAACTTTGCCAGAGATGATAAATGAGAGAAAAGGAAATTATTAATGCTTAAGGACTAGGATAAATCAAACATCTGAGCACAGGGAACTTTATGTAAAGCAGCAGAGGACTCTGCTACAGTTCCTGGGAAAAAAGATCTAAGGAAAGTAGCCTACTTCTTGCCTGCCCAACTAATGGAAAATGTGGCTAACCTGTTCTCATGAAGATACAGAGCTGAAATATAAGTTGTACGAGAAAGACGAATGGCAATGGTTAAATGAAGCAAGAAGATGGAGAGCTCCAGTTTGGATTTATCTATACAATCAACTGGGCACCTGCCCTTGAACATGAAAGAACAGCACAGCTCTTTGTGGGGGCTTGGCTTCAGATCTTGTGACACAGACAGATGTGATGAGTCCACTGAGCTCCCTGGTACCAAACCTGAGGTATGGAAATGTATTTCTTTGCACATGCAACTGCCTTTCCTACTTATTTCAGGAAAAAACCACAAAACCTCACATTCAGGACACTTTGAACAGATCTTTGACATTAGCCAGTGGGGAAAAAAACCCCACCAACCAAACATGTTTCCTTACAGTTTCACAGTTTCCCAGCTGAGGTTTTCAAGCAAAATTAAAAAGAACCATGAAAACTGTCATTCTTTGTTCCCCTTTCCAAATCACATAGTACTGAAAAACTTGCAATCAAATAACAAGAACTGGCAAACTTGAAGATATTTACAACACTATGAATTATGCTGTGCCTCAGAGACTTGAATATCTGGGAGAGACATGTATTCCACATCCTAAGGATGTGGAGGTGACCTGACCTTACTTTCAGAGAAAGGACACTGCCACAGTTGATCGGTGCCTAAATTAAAATCTAGTCCAGAAAATATATTTTTCTAATGTCCATCTGATTCTGAAAAAAATCTATCAGTCTGCCAAAGCAAGGGCTTCAGGATTATTAAAGTGCCAACTACAATTTATGCCCAAGATGCTTTGCTGGCCTTCTCTCATGTCACATACTGCCAAAGCTCTCTGTCACCCGTCCTTTGGGGCTCCCAGGTTATTCTGACTGAGGTCAGGTCTTCTCACACCAAGGACTCTGATGGCATGTCCCCAGTCCCTGACCATGCCTCCCAGCTTCTTGCTGCTTTCTTCTCCAAAAATTCAGCATAACATCAAGCCAGGTGGGCTATTCCAGGCTATTTTAATTTTCTTTCTTCCTTAATGCCCGACTGCTCTGTTCTGGGGAGTTGCAAGAACATCTGCTACAAGAGCAGACTTGTATTAATTTCTACTTACTGCTGTATGATGCCACGTATAGGTACAGCATGTTTTATGCGTTTGGTGCACAGTAGAGCTGATATGAAATGGGACAGATTAAAGGAAAACAACTTCAAGATGCTCCTCTTGAGAAGAGGGAAACAGGCTCAAGCCTTGCTGCACCCCAGCTCTGAGGCAGATACAAATCGAGACCTCCACTTCCCAGGAAAATGTCCAAACATCCACATGGCTGCAATTCACTTTGTGGGGTCTGTTGGATAAAATATCTGCACTTTTCATCCAGAGAGAGTCTGTGAAGGTGTGAGCAATGTCATGATGGGCCTGTCCCCCTTGCTGAGTGCCCAGAGCTGGGGCAGGGGCAGGAGGAGCAGAGAGGGTGTGCAAGGCTGGCTGCCTTGGGGCATGGATCCAGGCAGGAAAGGGATGGCAGCCCTGGTCAGTGCCACCCTGGTGCAGAACTGAACTGCTGAGTTCAGGTCAAAGGGCAGCTATGCACTTCTCCTGCTCTGTGAAGTCTGTCTTTCTCTCCCCCACTTTTCTTCAAAGGACTAAGCCTTTTCTTGAGTGCATTGGACTCCTTTGTTTGACAATAAAACCTCACTCTTCTTGAACTTTCTTTTTCCTCTTCATTTTGCAGCTCTTGCACTGATCAGAAGAAATAGACCCAGTGCTTTTTAGTCATCTAGGAGCATTTAACTGGTGCTGGTGATGATATTTTTCAATTTGGCAGTCTACCAGATGGATCAATTATTTGCCAAGCTCTAATTTTAAAGCCATCCACTGTACAAACTGCAGGTCAGGACAGTAAGGGTTTGTTTTTCAATCAGCTTCTAGGCAAGAGCAGGATTCCTCAATATTACAATACTCTGGTGGCTCTTGAGCAGAGAAGCAGCTGTGATGTGCAGACACAGTCATGAGCACAAACAAACCCAAAACTCTCAGGTGGTTGTGTTGGTTGGTCACCTCACAGATTAGTTGCTGTTATAAGTAGGCAATGTCCCTTGGAGACAGCAATTTTTCATGTACTTAAATATCCTGCTTGTTCAAGAACAGCAGGGACAACAGGCAGAAAAGCAGGATGGTGAAATAGGCCTGTGGGCACCTCTAGCAACACAGTGCTGCTACTGTAAATTTACAACATCCCTTCTTTCAAGCCCCCTCAGAGCCCTGTTTGCTTCCACACACAGCTGCCCTGAAAATGCCAAGACTTGTATCAAAACCAGCAGACTCATGGACAGGGCAGGGCTGTCTGGTTCCACTGCAGCTCATGCTCTTCTGGTACTGCCTTGATGATTTCCACAATATTGCTCATTTAATTGCAACAGCTACCTAAAATATCTCATTTTGCTTTATTTTATTCTCCCATCGGGCAAAAAAAGCCCAGGATGCTTCATGCAACTCAGCCAGTGGAAAAGAAACAGCAGGGATCCAGGAGGGAGGGGAGGAGGAAGCAGACAGGAGGAGAGCAGAGTTCCACCTCGCTGCTCAGTGCCCTGATCCTGCTGGGGTTTGGATGTGTCAGAGGTGAGCATGGCAAGAAGGCTGGGGGGGAAGCATGGTGCTCACTCTTTTTAGCCCTGCCTGGCCCAGCTCTGTGTCAGAAAACAAGTCCTTTCCTTTCTTGTGGGAATGGTGCAAGATCCCCCCATCCCTGGTGGTCTCAGCTCACGTGAAGTGCATCAGCTCTCTTTCTGCTCCTCACTTCACCCTCCAGCTCACCCAGTCTCCAGGCTTAGAAAAACTGGCATTAGAGACCACAGTGTCTTCTTCATCAGAAGAAATTCCAGCCTTTCCACGAAGATTCTCCACAGGGAATCTGTAGTTGATTTTTAGCCTGATTTTGTGCAAGGTGAGGTCTCACACACTGAAGAATGCAATTGCAAAAGCTTAATGGAAGCACAGCAAAAACATAATTTAAAATGCAGGGAAGAAAGCAAGGAGAGACAGTCCTCAATTGTGGAAAGTTTGGGGTTATTTTGCAATTTTACTATAGGATGCAGCAGACAAATCTGGCGCTATTATTTATTGAGAAGTGTCCCATGTGCACAGTAGGGCTTTGCAAACAAATGAGACAGTGTCTGCTCCAAGCCGAGACACAAACAGTTTGACATCTGAATACACCAGAGACAAGCTCTCTGTGAAGTGCTGTGGATATTTTCAGAGATCATTGCTGGAAGCCTTAAGGGAAATGGGGTGTTTGCAGGCAGAAGATGTTTTGTAGAGAGAGGCATTTCTTACTGAATACATAATGCAAAGGAGTTTAAACAGTAAACAGGATACTAAATGGGCAGGTGGTAGACAGATTTGGGGGAAAAATGAAAAAATATTAGCATGAAATTGTTAACAGAAGGAAGTTAGGAAAGAAACTACTTAAAGGACACATGAACAGAGACATTGGAGAAGTCAGCGTGACATGAGTGAAGCGGTGGCTGACACTGACCATGGAGCTCAATTCAGGTCTGATGTCACCCATGAGCCAAGTGTGCCGTGGGTGACACCACCCCAAGACCTGCATGGAGATGGGCTGGCAGGCTTTCCTACTTGTGAGGCTGTGAGGCTATGGACAGGGTACCACACAGGAACATGGGGGGTGCCTGTCCAGCTCAGAAACCCCATGGAGACCAGGACTGCAACTACATCACCAGTATTTAGAAAAGGTGCATGTGGAGGATCACTTGTGAGCCATTCATCACCTCCTGGCCCACAGATATGCCCAATCATGAAGCAGTTTGCCAGTGGTCACTTAGGGGTTAAAACCTCTACAGTGCAACAGCCTCTCTCTTGAGTCTGAGTTTGGCTTTTGCAAATTCCAGCTGAGGAAGGTGAGCACAAAAGGCATCCATGGCAATGTTACAGAGAGATTGAGACGTGAGTCCTGATCCATGCAAAGATCTGATTGCTCATGGAGTCTCCATTTTGGAGCTACCAGAAATGCTATGTGAAGTCAGGCTGTTGCTCAAGGATGCAGAGGATGAGCTGAACACTGCCAGAAATTGCTTATCAACTCCTTGGTGCTCAAGTCAGACCACCCACTTTGTTCTGAAAGAAGCTATTTGTACAATTACTTCTTTCTAGCCAACTCTTTGCCAACCCACTGAAAAGTAAATCCCAGAGCCAGCTGGATTTTCCAGGCCCTGGTGTGGGGAAGTGGAGACAGCCCCCTGCCATCTACCCTGCGGGCAGAGCACCCACGATTCACAGGGTGCACTATCAACAACCTGACCTCTTCACCCAAAACTGGAAACTAAAGCACAGGAAAAGGGCATGGAAATTTTTCTCTCCACAATGAGCTCCCTTGGAAATGGGTATTTTAGCTCCCATTTGAATTTGTACAGTGTATTTATTAGCCATAATGCATACAAATGCATTTTACTGGAGAAATGCAGCACAATTGGCTCATGAGGCTTTAGTGGAAGGGGTGATACTGTTGCTCAATCTGCTCTGCCTGAGAGGTGTGCTTGGGCTCTCCCAGCTTGCCCCATCATCTCCAGGGCTCTGAAGGTTGCAGCCATGGGTATGGAGCCCCAACTTGAAGAGCTGCTTCCTTGATATTTTTAAGCAGTCCATTAAACTAAGGGTGGAAACACAAAATTACCTCCAGCCATCAGCCCAGCTCAGTGAATTGTGTACTGCAGGCTTTGTAAAAAACTGCTCTTTAGGTTTAAAAAATCACTTTCAATATTTCAGCAGCAAAGACTGTACATCTCAGAAAGATTTTTTGTTTATTTGGTTGGGCTCCTCCATTTTTGGGAGAGAAAAATCTTTGATTGATACAGGCAATTGTTAAATACCAGTATATACTTTCAAATGCATGGTCCACTTATGTGCCACTTCAGGGAATTGACAGGACATCTGGTATTAATGAATATTGATGTGTGAACATGTGCACACACACAGAGTGATGGTGCAAACCTGATGGCATGAAGCTTTGAATAAATGTGCCATGAAAAATAATAAATCAATATTTAACATGGTAATAAATTATTACATGTCTTCTATCTTGCTACATCAGGAAGACCTAAAAGGCATTACAGCTCAAGAGTGACTTTTCTCCTCCACTCCTAAATGAACCACAGGGGCTAAGCTCCCCCAAACCTAGAGTAAAATACAGTTTAAATAAACATAATGAAATGCAAACTAGACCAGTTATGTACAAAAGTGCTGAAGCTGTCCATAGGAATGATGAACCAGAAGCCATGTGGGTGCTCAGCTCCAACCATCCTGATTGAAGTCAATGCCAAAGCTTCCTGATTTCAGCTGGGCAAATCCTGCCCTTAGTTTTTATTGAAGCAGCAAGATTTCTGTACCTGCTGGGGTCAGAAAGAAACAAACCAGATAAGAGGAGCTCTCCTGATATCTGCACAGCACTGCTCATCCCTCTTTTAATGGCTGCACAACTGGAAGCAGAGAAAGTTCTTCTGAGACCCAGTAGAAGTCTTTCATTCCCTCTCATTTAGGAGCTTATTTTTGGGCTGTGGAAAACATGGCCAAGGATCTTGGCTGAACTAAAAACCTTCAAGCATTTTCTGAAGCTGCCCTGGCAGTACCTTTGCAGACCTCAAAATCCCTCTGTGTATGATTTATAAATAACCCTGTCCATTACAAAAGGCGGGCGCATCACCCCGGCTGCACTGGGAGCACACTGACCAGCTCCTGGCCTTCCCTGTTGACCTGCCAGTTAACTTGGAGCTGCTGCCTGCCTGGAGCATCCCCTCCATGCTCTGTTTCATGCTGACAGTAGAGAAAGCCGAGAGCTTTCAGTTTTTCATTTCTACTGGGTGGGAAAAAGGATGATTTGGAAAGGCATTCACAAGCCAGGCTGCAAGCAAGGTATTCCCATAACGCTGCAGGAGCATATGCAAGTGCAAATGAGATGGTGAGGGATGTGACAAAGCATTTTTACCCAGAGTAGCTCCTTCTGAGTACACAGAAATCATATAAAAGTGTGGTTTGGAAAGGACGTAAAAAACCACCTAATTCCAACCCCCTGCTGTAGGCAGGGATATGTCACACTGACCAGGCTGCTCCAACCCCCATCCAACCCAGCCTTGAACACTTCCAGGGATGAGGCATCCACACCTTCCTTCATGTGCCTGCTGCATGGTTTTGCTTCTGCTTCTTTGAGCGAGCCATCCCACAGCTGTGCTCACTGGTGTGCCCCTGTATTTACAGGGCAAACCCAGCAGGGTGTTAAAAGCCAGTGCTGGAATAAACAGAGGAGAGGACATGCTGCCTGGCTCTCAGCCTGCTCTTGGGTAATTTTAGTCCTTTCCTTGAGCACCTAGGCGTCGTGACAACCTCAGACTGTGGCCACCACTGTTAGCACAAAGAATCAAGTACATAAACTACATTAGCTATAATAGTGTTATAATGTACGTAACCTCTTACTAGGGAATTGGAAATTTAAGCTGATGTTTTCTTTTACAGCAGAGGTAGAAAGCCAAGGCAGCACGTTAGGTGGTGAAAGTTAGAAGGGAAAAAGAACAGTTTTTTTTTTTTTCAGCCGCTTACTGAAGAGTGCCTGCAATATTGTACAATAATAAGCTGAAAATACAGACTTTATTTCCCTTTGGAATTCAAACGCTTGTACATCAACAGGGCATCTCTAATATCTAAGTAATAAGCATAGCTGCTCCGTAAGGACAGTATTGAAACCCAAATTCCCTCAATACAATTTCAGATTGAGAGTGTGAGCTCAGGGAAAGAGAACTTTATTACATTTCATAAGGTTCTCTTAAGCATTTTCTGAATTTAAAGCTAAAACCACAACCTCCAGTGGGAGAAAGTACTGCATTCTCCTCCTCTAAATCTGCATTCCTTTATCTGATACTCTGGACAAAGTAAAAATGCTTTTATTATATCTGCAGACCTTGAACATTACATTGAAGATTTCTGAGGACAAAGACTGAGCAATATATATGTATAATGCTACTATTAAGATGTTCAGATCTTTTTTGCTTTGCTTTGGTACATATAATGCACCAGCAAAGCTGATGAAAACTTGTATATTTTCTCTTTCTTCATGATAGTTGATTACACCAGGCATGTCTGGGCAGAAAACATTTCCTAAAATGTTTGAAAAACCCAGGTACAAACATTTTGTGGGCCATTAAGTTCTGAGATTTGTTAGTGAGCTGCACCAGTGAAATGAATGTGCACACAGCAGTAATTGAGGAGTTAATGTTTTTCAGTTGTCCCCAGATGAGTGCAATATTTCTGTATCTTCTCAAAGTTTAAGATTAAACAGGTTAGTTCAAAGTAAACAAACTGCCTAATCAAACAGCAGATGCCACTTATTCTCTAAATAAATAAATACTATACCATTTCATACCACTACCTCCAGTAGCACTGAAACTCTTTTATTTGTTTATGGTATCCCTGGTTCAAATGGCAGAACCTCCAGATCCCATTTAAAATGCTGAAGAGGTCACTTAGAATTGTTGACTGAACACGGATCAAACCATAAAAGCGACTTTGTAATGAAATAAATATTTACTAATCAGATTATCTACCCAGAGCAACAATCTTTGTTGGTAGGCTGCCATTTATTACGCTTTCAATCAACCCTGTGGCTTCTAATAAGCTGTGTTTTCATGTTTCCCTTAATACAGCCCTGCTTGTCATTCAGAGCTGGACAAGGCTCTGCTGTGCTCCGGGAGAGCCGCGGTGCCCGGGGCCAGCAGAGGCCAACAGAGCTGCTCACTCCTCCTTCTCCCAGACTTTTCCTTCCAGCAGCTCCACAACAGGCTTTGGCAGGACCTCCAGTGTGTCCCAGCAGAGCTCAGGGAGCGTACAAAAAGCTGTCCCCAAAATAACGTTAGGCTGTTTTAGAGACACAAAGGGGAGAGAAGAACGGCTGCTGTGGAGAGCATCCTGTCACCTGAGCAAGGATGAAAGTGTTATTATCCACGGATGAAAGTGTTATTATCCACACGAGGCAGGGACGGGCTGCTAATTAGCAAAATGAGTTAGAAAAAGGCTTCATGAGGTGCATGGGTAACGATCCAGGTGCTCCTAAGTATAAAATATGCTGAGAAAAATGAGCCCTCACAGAGTTTGAGGAGATGGAGCATCAAAACCACCCAGTTGCACTGACAAAACATACACATCTGCTTTGCCAGTACAATTAAGATTTCTGCACTCATGAAACAGGCAGTGTTATAAATAATTGCACATCTTTATGATGACTGCTGTAAGAAAATACCTAACACTTAGTATTGGTTCTACTTCCACAGTAAATATATCTGTCCATGGCTGCTGGCTCGAGCTGGAACACACAAATCAGGCCACCTGAGTATTTCTGAAGTCACAGACCTGCTAGAAAAATACTCCCTACCAAAATAAAGCACTTCCTACCCAGAGAACTTAACTATTTTATACATCCACAATTAGCAGCTTCACGGAAATCTCCTGCATTTCTAAATCCTCAATCTGTGGATTTGACTCCAGCCTCATAAGCCAGCCACAGACAGATCCAGCAAGGCTACAGGAGCAAGGCTACAGCCATGTTCTCAACTCACACCACGTGTGTCACAATCCTACAAGCTCATCAGTGGTTAATCCATCCTATCGAAAGTGCCACGGTACACTGACAAAATTAGAAATACAAGTTTGTTATTTTAATGAGTCACTGACATCTGCTGCTTATTCTTAGTTTTCAGCCGCACTCCCCTGCTCTGACATCACGGCACATGTGATTTTATTCGGATACCGCTCTCAGCACTGGCTCAGTCCTTTAGATTACTTTGACAGCACTTCTCCTCATTCATTATTTAACAATAACTTTTGCCTACCAAGCACATTCCAACACAACTAACTAAACTAAAAGCATGTCCTAATCCTTAATGAAGCCCAAATGCTTCTCCTGGGAGGCAGGTAAGTATCATCATCATTTTCTGGATGGGAAAGCAGATATTAAGTAATTTGCCAAGGTCATGAAGCCTGTCTGTGGCACAGGCTGGGAATTAAGTGTTCTCAAGAGCTGTGACTATCTGTCCCCAGGTGTAAGCAAAAACCTTAACCAGCTCAGGCTGCTTCAGACCCAGAGCAAGTGCACAAAGGAAGAAGTTCTACAGCAGGGTCACCTCATCACCAGAAGGCTGCGAGCCTCTGCAGTCGGCCAGTGACAACTTTCATTATCAGATCATTCTGAAACAAAGCAGTCAGTGCCCTACTCAGGAGCCCGAAGGTCTTGAGATATTAACAGTGTTTTTGTTATTTTTTTAAAAAATTCCTTCATTTCTCAGTCTCCATGTTTTTAACAATGATCTTATTTAACACATGCCAGTATGAATAAGTTTATTCTTTATTCTGAGCTGCTCCTATAAAAGGAGCTTGTGTTACATGGACTGCCTATAATTCATTAAGCCAAATTCCCTTCCATCTGGAGGCTTATACAGTTGTTGAAAAGCTGTCACTATAACCTATTGTCACTGCAACTTTTTATGAACCAACCTACATTTTTATGTCAAAATTTATCTCAACAACTTTGCTGTACTTACTTTCAATTATTTCTATATCATCAGCCTCTAGGTAATGCTGCATTCAAGATGCTGGGATTAACTGCTCTCTCTGGCTGTGTTCCTACTGAAAATAAATGCAGTTTTGGATTTCAACAAAAGCTACACAGAAGCAGAGAGAGCTTCATGTGCACATCCCAGTGGATGCACAAACTGATGACACTTTCTGATTTCACCCAGTCCCCAATGAAACAATCACAAATAAATGCAAACATCTACATCAGAAAGAAAGAATTTCTATAAAAATGTAATTTTTCTTAATGAGAAGAAAAATAAATTTGGTTGTCCTCATTTCATTTTACAAGGAAAACAATCACATAACCATGAAAATTCCATGTATTGATTTCTTGAAGAGCTGTCTCTGTATGTTTGTTCTTTAGTACATTTTTAAGATGATTGGTGAAGATACATTCAGACAAATGAGGGATTACAGGAAATCCTATGTGATGGACAGCTCTAGGTTGTGGCTGCCCCATCCCTGGAAGTGTTCATGGCCAGGTTGGATGGGGCTCTGAGTGACCTGGTCCAGTGGAAGGTATCCCGTGGAACTGTGATCCCTTAACGACCCTTCCAACTCAAACCATTCCATGATTCTGCAGTTATGTGATATTCTAGAGGGCAGATACACAGAACAATGCACAGAGCCCAAAGACCAACAGCAGCTGCTTCATTTATTTCAAGCTACAGTTTATAGAAAGACCTGCTTTCCTCCTGTCATCACACGCTCTGCCAGACCCACCTGAGACCTAAGGGGAGAATAAAAATTCAGCATGCAAGGAACTGAAACATCCTCAAGTTCTGGCCAACCTGGGAAAGAGCTCCACTGACTGAAATTCCAGCAGCTAGGAAATGGCCCTAGTCCTAAAACTCTGTAGTAAAGTCCTTCACACCACTTTTTCCTGAATTTTCATAATGGCTTTAAAACAGACTATGGCACTGCCCATACTAGAGGCTTGTACTGGCATAAGCTGTACTGATATGACCAGGACTAATTCTGTAGCAAAGACAAAGCCAGAATGTTCACATAAAAATTAGAAACAACACAGAAACAAGAGCTGATGGGTAGCAAAACAGGTTTTGGCACGCCTCTCCATCACTAGATCAGCCAAGGGTGTATCTGTGTTTGTAATATGGCTTCATCCCAATATCACTTTGTTTACTAATAAAATAAAATCACAACCTGAACTGGAATGTAAGTCTTGACTAAGCCCTTAAATTAAAATACAGTATCAAAATGGGGTGAGGCATCAGCCTTTTTCAAAAGCTCAGTGTTGTCCAACTAAAATAGTTTAACAGGCAGGACTGGAAAAGGAAGTGTCAGTTTTGGAAATGACAAAGATCAACACGTCTCCAATATGGTATATCTGGCAAACTGCTGTGCAGTAAAATTAAGCATGACACATAACTGCTGAAGCAGTCTCGGGCCAAAACTCACGATTCTTACTCATCTCTCACTAAAACAAAACTCTGTAATTGAAATGACGGCAAGAAGCTGAGCTGCCTGGGAACAGTAGGGCTTGGCTCATGCAGTATATATATGTGTATGTTCTGTTGGTAGCTCAGCTGCAGACCACACAAGTAATTTAAGGTTTTATTTCTTTGGTAGAAGCATGCATGTTTGGGTGGAGAACAGAAACAGATGGAACCAAAGCGATCGCTGTCAGGTCGTATGTTCCTAAGAGTATCTGTCTGGATACAACACAGACACCCTCCCCACGTACTGCACTTTCTTCTGGTAGCACCTACGACCCTGTGAGCTCAGGATCAAGGCAGTATTACATGAAATCCTGCACCAGCCAACAGCAGCAGGATGGCCTTGTGTCCCTCAAAGGGAAGAGTGGGACTGTTCAAATTCTCCTGAGCAGCCTTGGGAAGTCTACAAGGAACAAGCAAAAACCCAGTAGCTCAAATCCTATTCAACTAGGTTACATTAAAACTGTGGGGACTCATTTTACCAGAAATGGAAACAGAAATTCCTTAAATCTATGGATCAGGGATATCAGCCTCTCATGCTTGACATGGTATTGGTTATGTGTTCAAAGGGCTTTCACCTTGTGCTGACTTGGGCTTAATTGCTGTGGTTTTGGATCCACTTTAAACACTGAACATACAGTGGTCATTTCAAGGACTGACTGAGCTACAGAATAAACAAGTGGGACTGTAATTGTACCCATGGGGGTACCAGGAGTGTGCACACACACTGGCTTTGACCTCACAATACTTCCTCCACTGGGCAAGCTCCCCTGGCTGTATTCTGGATTTTGGCAGCAGACGTGCTATGAGTCTGCTTGGTTGTTGCACTGAAAGGAGAAGGAATTGGGAAGAGAAAAATACCTCAACGATCTCAAAAGTGCTTCTCCTTGTTTCTGTTTTTGGGACAGCACTGCTCTCAGTTACAGTTCTAAGGGAGTTACACTTTGCCTTTTGGCTGTGTAGTAATCTAACATGTTCAAAGTGATACAAGTGAATTTTTCTCCCTCTGTCTTCATACAGAGAAATCTCTATGCAGGACACCCTGAGCAATTTTCTTACCTTCTTAACATGCTGTAGCTCACATGCTGTGGGCTCCTTTCAGGTCCATTTTTCATAACTCTGACTAACAACAAAACTGACAGGATGTCAACAGGAGGAAGAGAAACAAACAGATTAGATAATCTATTTAATATCCTCCTGGTGAGCTCACCAGGTCTAAATAGCAGCGTTTTTTAGCAGGTACAACCTCAATCTAAAAGCTACAAACTGTTTTCCATTGGAGATATGCTCATGGTCCAGTCTGGCACCATGTAAGTTGGATCCTGCAGGAAGCCCATGGCAAGGAAGCTGACAGGAGAGATAACAGTGTGAGATTGTGTAATTGCTCTCTGCTAATAGGGGGTTAAACAAAAAATGAGGCTTTCTTTATAGAGAGAGGTCATGACATGCCATTGAACACACCAGCAGAAAAGGGGAGCTCTGAAAGGGCTTCCTTAGACAGTGATGGAGACTGAAACTCCTGGTCACAGTTCTTCCAATAACATGATTCCATGCAATGTCAAGGGTGGAGATTCAAGGAGCAAAGATCCCTTTCAGACCATCTTACTGGGGAGAGGGGAAATCCTGTCTTTCAGAACACTTTAGACCAGCTTCCATGTAAACAAATGGCAGTCCAAGGCTATGGGAGCAACTCCCTTTAGATGGTTCAATACTCCTAAATGTCAGAGGCAGTCCAGTTTGGATGCAATGTGGCTGCAGGCTGGCACAATAGGCGTATTTAGGGTTATTTCTCGTGCTTTTTCCAGCTAGCTCATCACACAGAATTTTTGCATTGTTTAAAAAAAAAAGGCATTATAAAAATCTTCTTTTAATTAGGGTAACTGATGTTCTGTGACCACAAAACCCACAGGTTTCAAAAGAATATGCAGACCTTTTTGGAAGTATGAGAGAAAAAAAGTCCAGCATGTGCTCTCTAGGGAAGGTCCTTTCTGGCAATTTAACTTCAAAAAACCAAGATCAAGACCTTAAAGGAGCACAGGGAAGCCATCACCCACAGCCTTCTCAATGGAACAGCCTTATCTACAAAAAGATAAGATTATTCTGCAGTATCTGAAGGGGATATTCAAAGGAAATAGAACAGAAAGATCTGAAAAATTATTTTCTTTTGCTTTAACAATGAAAAGATCAGAAACAATGAGGCTCTCTGAGGTGACCCTTGAAGACCAGGAGCTGTAGTAGGAGCTTCTGCTGCTACCATGAGAGAATCCTGCTCATCTGACAGTTCAGACAATCTGCAGGAAATGGAAGGTCCATTCTGAAATGGATGCTTGCCTTTGGCACTGAGTGGCTCCTCTATGTGTCCTCTACAATTCCCAAACAGAGCTGCACTCTTTACAGGGGTGCTGGATCTTGGGAGGAGAAACAGCTGGTGAACAAAGGAGATGGTTTAAAGCAACACTGGTTTCTTGTAATATGTGAGGGCCACACATCACCTGCTGAGTGTTCTAAGGAAATGACAATCAGAGATTTTTTTATCTCTTGTATCCTGTCCTCAGTGGCTGCTGAAGGGTGAAGAAATCCAGGGTCCCTCTGGGGGTCAGATCTTTGACCTTTGGTGAGACCCAGGTCTCTAGGAAGGTGCAGTTCAGTCTCTGCTCCAACAACCAAAATCCAACCTTGTCTTTTGGCTAAGATTGTGGGACAGGATGCAATGAAACTCTTTTGTCCCCACCAGCATCCCCTGTCCTTTGTTGCCCTGAGTTTACACTTTTATTCCCACTGTGATCAGGCAGCTGCCATCACCCAAACACACCAAGAGGCACTGACTGTGGAAGAGCCCAGAAAGCAAAACCTTTTGCTTGAAACTCTCTCATAATGAGGCAAAGCCCCACTGCTTTCACATGCAAGGGAAAATGCTTGAGACTGAATTAGGAGACAAGATGAAGTGAATACAGGAGCTGGCTTTGTGTTCCACACAGCTCAGTGAGATGGTTCCCTGTGATGTGCCTCCACTGCAGGAAGGCTGAGCAGGGGAGCTCCTGCTCTCCTGTAAACACTCACAGAGCCCAGAATGAATGAGCTTGAAGAATGGAACAATACTTCTCCAACTGGTTCCAAGAGGAAAAGCTGCCTAGCAGAAATGGAAGCATATCCCACATTTTCAGAGGACAGTGTTTGATAAACATTAATGATTAACACTAACTTTTACTACTAATGAGGAGTTTATAAAAATAGATGCCTTTCACAGAGGCTTAGGAGCTAACTACTCTCCTTCTCCTGATGGAAACAGCTCAGACCTTTCCATCTTCAGGGCATACCCCAAATCCCATCAATTTGTCAGGTGGTTTCTAGAGGCATCTGAAGCGTGGAGAAACTTGGTTAATTATCGTTGCTGAACAGCTCTCCTCCCTTCTCCTCTTTGGATGGAATTTGTCATTATTTTTGCTATATTGTTGTTTTCTGTGCTACAGATTTTGCTTGTGATGCCTGCTGGCGTGATTCAAACACTGAAGACATTTTTTAAAATGCTGAAAAGAAACTAATAATCATAAATAAATAATTCTTTAATTTCTCTGAGGAGTTGTCCAGCAAAAGGAGAGAAATTGCTGAAGTAGTTCAAATGTACGAAATAAGACAGGAAGAAGAAAAATGCATTCCAGAATGTCCCTCCAGGCTTTCTTTCAATGACCCATTGCAATAAAACCAGAGAAAATAAAAGAGGAAAAATCTGATTTTTCATTTATACTGTGAAGGTGATCTGCCCAAGTTCAAATTTAGGCTTGTTGTATATGATAGAAAGCAAACAGAACCCCAAGATCCCTTTTGGCTTATGCCTTTACAGACTGTTTGCAGCCAAGGCACCAAGAGGACAAAGCTACTGTGGATTTGAGGGGAAAATAAAGCAACTCAAATACAGAGATGCTGCTTTGAAAGCCCTCTGCTGCAAAGGTGATAAGGAACATGTATTATTTTTACTTCACTTGATATAGTTAGTCAATACACGTTTCTTGTTTCCTACATTCTGCAACTATCACTTTAAACTTAGCAAAAAAAAAAAAAAATTAAGCAGAAGTCAGAAGTAAAAACAGTCCTTTGCTAGGAGACTTCTATGACTCCCATCATTCAGAGGGACATCTGTTTACCTCCGTGCTTCAGGATGAGCAGGGATGGGACATGGGTTAAGCTGAGGACATTAAGGAGTCAGCAACAAGAAACAAAAACATACTTGTCTGACAGCTGGAAGCTGTTATAATATTTTTTTTTTTTAAATTGTGCATTAAGATTTTGGTTACCAGATCTTAAATTCTATGCAATGTAGATTTTATGACACTCAATGTTCAGTAACAAGGATTTTTTTTTTTTTAGCTGTAAAACAATTTGTGTTATCCTTGATCTAGATTAACCAATATGTCTCATTCCAGTTTAATTCCACCATGTCAATCCCCTGGGTTTTTACCTGACATCACAGACATACATGTGAAGTTGAAAGGATAAGACCTGAGGACTGACACAATATAAGCAAATCAGCACCATAACGGATCTACAAAGGCTGAAGTAAAATGAGAATTTAATGGAATTTTTTGGAAAGACAATAAATTCTTCTACACAGGACTAAGGTTATACACAGCTGACCACAAGAAATTGAGTTACTGTAAAACAACAAGCAACAAGCAATGTGCAGTAATATATCCCTGTTTTCTCTTTGTGTGCCCCTCTGGAGAAGCAAAAGGAGCTTGAGCCACATGTGTACGTTTGAAACTTAAGCTAACTTGTTTGCCTTTAGAAGTGAGGCAGGTTAAAAAGTGGCTTTAAATTCCCAAGGCAGCTGAACCAGCCTCAACAGAAAGTCAGTGAAGCACTGAATTAGAAGGCTCTGCTACTGCCTCATTATTTAAAAACCCCTTTATTTAAAAAGGTTTGCTTACCTGCAGTCTTTATATGTGCGAGCTCTTAGAGGGCTCTTCATTTTTTATTTATACATGTGCCCACGGCTTGAAAAACTCTGAATTACTGCAGTAACAAAGGATCTTCTTGTCACCTGAAGGGAATGGACTATTGTCTTTCCCTCTGGAAAATGATGGCTTACAAAAATCAGCCCAAAGTGAACAAAGCAAATAAGCCAAATAATTATTATATGCCTTCCCTAATTCAGGAGCTTTCTCATTTTGCTTAAGTTCTCCTAGCCCCACATCGTTCTGATGACTTTTTCCATCTACTCAGGGTCCAGATCTCACTACTGAATTTCAAAAAGGGTAGTAAAACCACTTTGCAGAGCACATTTAATTCTGCATGTCTCTCACTGAGATGGCTGTTTATGGTTTGTGTTGAACAATTTTTCATTCCTTTACTGGACAACATACACTGAAGAAATTTAAAACCAGTAAGAGGACCAGGGTCATCACAAAACAAATTTTATACCCTGCTTAAGAAACCTAAAGTAGTTTCTCAAAAAAATCCTGAAGACACTCAATCTCTTGTCCTAAGTGTGCACTCTTTAAAATACATACAGCGCTCTCTTTCCTTATTGGCATGAACAACTCCTATAAAAATGTAAATTAATATTTCAAGCTTCCAGAAGGTTTGTCAAAATAAACAATGAAGTTGTTTACTATAAATTTGCAGGAGTTATCTGCAGCTTACATTATGTTCATTCAATGTTTATAAAAATCATACTATTTAAAAATTATTGCACTTAATTGCTACATCTTATAACCACTGTAATCAAATTAACTCCAGATTTATTCTTCAAGTGCCATCGAGCTATTTTAAGTATTCTAAGTAGGTGCAATAAAACAAACCATGTATGAGGACACTGATCAAGCAGTAGGATTATCTGGGTAAGAACAAAAACAATCAAGAAAGAAAATAAGACAGGTAAAGTAGACAATAGCAGCCAACTTACTTTTTGCATTGCCTGAAAAGGGAATCATCCAAATCTGAGGGTTTAAAAAAGAACATTTCTATCATTGTTTGAATTCTGAAGCTTATAAAATTAATGTAAAAGAATTCTTTGTACCCTGAAGTAGGAAGGAAAACGTTCCCATTCAAAGAATTAAGTGATTTGCTGAATTACAGGGTTTTGCCCAGCATAATCTCAGTTTTCATTCACTACAGCGCATGATAGTGTTGCTACTGTGAAAAATATTCTTCAGGAGCCCTTCTAAAGATCATGCAACCCTTCCATAAATGCACCTCTATTAAAACCATGAACAAAAGGTGTAGTCAAGGTAGAGTAATTTTTCCTACCCTGCCACAGCAACTCAGAATTTCAGGGGTCTCTCTGTGCTTACCCAAACAGATGGGATGAAATTCTGACTTGTACCAAGTCGCTGAGTCCAGCTGGGTTGGGACTGCACTTCTGCAGCTAAGGGAAGGGTTCTGTCTTAGCCTGAACCACATGAAAACAACAATGTACATATAAATCCCTATAGAGTCTTCAACCCATCCTAAACCATCCCAAAAGCTCACCAGTCTTACACACCCCACAGCTCCCAGCAGAGCATTCAGCAGTGGCTCCTACTTGCCACAGGCAGCTGGCACAGCTCAAGTAAAAGATGTGTGTGCACTGTACATCTTTGTTTACTCTGAGTGTGGGAGCTGGTTTGGGGAGTTTATTTGGTTTGCTACATTTTTTCCTGTGCTCTAAGATTGCCTGTGATTACACTTGTTGCTATGTTTGTTTACACTAGAAAATGCAAGCAGAAGAAATGCACCTTGCACTGCTCAGGACACAAATGACCTGATGTGTATTGGGTATCACCTGCCAGCTCTGCCAGCAAACCCAGCCTTACTGATGAAATAGAAGTCAAATCCTTCAGAGATACCTCCAGCTTTTAGCTCTACACACCTAGAGGTCTGGAGGTTCTGAAAACACTCCCAGGTGGACAAAGACTACAAATGTGTATCCCAGCCTCACTCCTGCAGCACTGAACCCACACAGGATGACCTTTAACTTTTTGGGTAGTGCTGAAGTGAAGGTGCAGTATTGCTAAATAAATATGCAAAGCAAAAGTTCTCTGTGCTTTTGCAGTAAACACCCCCTGCCCAATGCTGCTCCTGCAAACACAGGATATCTTCTCCATCTCCTTGTTTGCTTTGCATTATACACTGGGAAGCCAAACAAGCACATACCCTTCCCAGAGGTTCACTAGATCCTATCTTACCTATGCAAGTGCTTTTGCAAAAGGGACAGGCAAATTCCAGCAGAGCCACGCTTATCAGTGAGAGTCTGGCAGAAACCTAAAGCTTGAGGGGCATTTTTTTTTCCCCAAACATTTATGTGCACACTTCATTTTTCCAACACAAAATACGGTGGAGGGTGTAAGGACAGAAAAGTGTTTGTTTACGAGCTGCTCCTTCTGCAAGCAAAACCATAAATATTCACAGAAAAAGGAAAAAATCTGGAGTGAACTTGTATCAGACTTCTCCATCCTGCAGCTGATGGAAATGTGTGAGCAAATGTATTTTTAAATACAACTATTTTGAATCATTCTTATTTGCTAGGGAACTAGCACTGCATTATCACCTCCTCATGCAGTACTGGGGTCACCCAGACTGGGTTTGTGGAGTCATATAAAATCTTTTTAAGCTGTGGAGATCTCTTTCCACCAACCTCAGACAGAACACAAGTGCCAAAGACCACATGTTCTCGTTATAAATAATGCCAGGTTTCATACTACAGTATGAGATCACAGAGGATCCCAAATGCAATTTTGGAATGAACAGTTTGTAGTATGTGTTTTTTCACACCTGACCTTAAAATACTTGTTTGTCTCTTGGTTACCATGGTGCTTTCTGTAGACTACTTCCTACGAGGCATCCTTAATTACAAATCACACTGTGCAGCAGGTGGGGAATCCAGAAATCATGTTGACAATAAGCAAATAAACCAACAAGGGCATCTTATCAGAAAAGAACCACACAGTCCTCATCTACAACATACTGGTTTTGTGGAGATTATCTTAAGGACTTTTTTAGGATGGGTGTACCTTTGGAAAGCACCTGGTGATGAGGAAGAACTTTAGGATCCAGTTAACACTGAATTATTGAGATACACCAGACTTACCATTAGAATTATAAACCATCTTTTCTTTCAGCAAGGAGAAATAAGCCTCCAATTTAAACCTCTAAAAAAACCTCCAAATCCAAGAAAAAAGCCCAAGAAACAAAGACCAAACCTCTCCTAAAATATCCATATATAAGCCCTTTGTGTTTCTACAACAATTAGAAAAACATGAATAGGTGTAAAACTGTGCTTCTCAGGGGGTATCAACCACCAGTGTTTGCAGTGCTAAGGATTATGCAAGTTCTTCCTCAGATGTGGATTTGCAAACACTTTTATTTGGATAGAGACTTTCCATATTATAACTGCTTGATTACATTTACACAAATGCTGAGATGTTTTATGCATGTTTTTATTTGATGCTATAAACAATTTCTAATATGAGGCACCATCTGAGCATAAAACATTGTGTTAACCGGCAAACTAAGACAAGAGACTAAGAAGAGAAGAAACTAAGACTGCAAGAAGCCATAAGGAAAGAGGATATTAAAATCCTGAGTAAATAGTTGAGTTGAAATTCGGAAAATTTAGACATCTTACTTTCAGAGATGCATGCTTAACTCTTGGGAACAGGATTGGGGTTTGATTTGAGTTACCCCTGACAGAACCACAAGGATAACTCTGAAAATGTCCTGATTTTAAAAAAAGGTGGAAAGTTTTCCACTGAAGGAACAAAAGCAATCCCAAACCTGCTGAGGACTCTACCCTCTCAAACCATCTCCAGGAGTGGAAGAAGCTCATTAACCACACCTGAGGAAGAGGAAGGGCATGGGTGGGTCTGAACTCAACCAACACCCTGACAGGTGACTCTGCAGCAGAAGTTCTCTCTGAACTGAGCCAGGGAACAGCAGCTGTCCCATCAAAGCTTTCCTTGCTTGGCTCCTTCCAAGCAAATCCTCTGCAGCAAGGAACTGTCAGAACAGAAGACCCAGTGGTGCTACCAGGAATCAGCACTTCTGCATCTCCTTAAGGACACTCAGGCTTCAGCATCACTGGTGAGAAGGCACTTAACAAAGAACTTCTGCTTAGTTTGGGTTTTCTTTGCTTCCTCTCCCCCCTGCCCTTTTAACAGCTTTTAAAGCTCCAATAAACCACCTACTTTTAATTTCTTTTTCACTGCTTTTATAATGGCATACTGAAATATCTTTGCAATTTAACAGAGAAGCAGCTTTTGTTATTTTCTGTCAAATCCCAGGTTGCACAGACTATTACTTCTCAGAGAGGGAGGAAGAGCAGGCCCTATAGAAAAAATAAGATTACTAGTATTAGCATACTGACTATCTCAAAGGCTTCTTTGAGTGCTTCCCTCAAAATGTTCCTTCAGTCTCTGTAAGTTAGCTTACCTCTACATGTTTATAAACTGATTAAAAAAGAGAAGCTCTGCAATGAAATTTAATCTGGATTAAACTAAAGTTGATTAAGAAAATATTGACCCAAAGGAAAAAACAAAGTGAAATTCCATTGTCATTCTTAACTAAATTAATAACAGTGAGTTATTCTGAGATGGCATTAACTGCTGAATTTGGAAATAAGATACTTCAATCTAATATAAGTTAATTTGGTCTCTGCTTAAGGTATAATCTCTACTGGAGAATTTTTTAATAAAGAGATGTGAAATGTCTCCAACAAAGAAATAGGAATGCAACAAACTTCTGATCTTCCAACTGAAAATCCTTTTCCTTCATTTTATGATAATAAAAAGCCATACTTCAACCTGTGATGAGTTTGCTATGCTCTACCCAGTGACTCACCAGAAGGAAAAACAGAAATGTGGGTGATAAATAGTATGAATTACATCTTTTAATTATTATCAGTAGGGATAATTATTGACATTTAGTCAACCACATCTCCTGCCTCTGGACCATGAATGTCCAGAGCAGAGTTCTGGGGGCTCAGTCATGGACAGCTCAGCAGCAGAGAAGCTCCTGTTGTCTCACACCACCTTCCCTGCAGAGGGGACACGAACTGGAACCCCAGATGAACACTGAAAAGCTTCCCAGAGAGAATTCAGTTTAGACATTGGTTCTTCCATGCTCACTCATGATGAGAATAACTCATTGCCTTGAGCACTCCTGATTTTCAGAGTGACAAATTCCACTGATTCAGATGCAAGGTGGCTGTAAGGGCTACCCCTGGGTGCAAACAGTGGAGTTGATACATCCTGCTAAAATGCGTATTTTCAGAGATGCAGGGCCCTGTGCTGTGTCCTGGGGTGGTGGAGACATGGAAGGACTGAATATGATACCAAAAGGCAGCAATGTTTATGTTAAGGGATGTAGAGTCTGCTGGCAAGCTGAATCAATAGAAAAGTGGAGGCTATCAAGATTATTAATATTCAGGCTATGGAAACGTTTTTGTAATCCAACCCCCTGACACACCTGCAAGGGCAGCTTTGATCTGATGGAAGTGGGTGGTTAAAGGGGAGAACAAGCAGATGACCTGGAATAAATGTGAAATGGACTCTCCTGGAGTATGACCAAAGCTCTAAATGATTGTTTTAATTGGCACGGATGAGCAGTAGTAAACCTTCATAAGTTTAAAAACAATACTTTATTAATAACACCAACAAAAATGTAAAAGTTCAGTTGCTAGCAGCTATTCAGAATTACATGAGCAGCACCAAAATAATTAAAACTACTTGTGTTTCAAAAATAATAAATACATGTCATGACCCTAAGCAGCAAAACAACATGAAAATCCATTTGGTATGTAAATTCACTCAAATGATAACAAGACATATACCTCAAAAAAAGAAAAGAAAAAAAGAAAAAGAAAGAAAAAATTATTTACTACATAAATTACAAAAGGAAAATCAAAGAATGTAAAAAACTCAGTTGTGTCTCTACTCATTATTTTGCTTTAATTTCATCGAACTTTGTGAAAAGCCCCATGGGCTAGGGACATTAATTTCTTGCTTTTGCTGTTTTACTAATTCCTAATGGAGAATTACAAAAGTATTTCAATCATGGGAAGAATTGGAATCATGGGAGGGAAAATTGAAGAAAACTGCAGGATATTCAGAAAGCTAAAAATAAATTAGTATATTCTAAATGCCTTTCAAAAAAAAAAAAAAAAAGAAAAAAGATGAAAAAGGCCCGTGACACATCCACAATCTGAGCTGATTTCAGCACCAGTGAGACAGAAAGAAAATAATCTAGAGGAATTTAAAAGCAACAAATCTCTAGGACCAGATGGAAGTTATCCCTGGGTATTAGAGAAGATCAAGGAAGGAACTTTTGGGCTACTGGCAGACATCATGGAAAGGCTGATAAGTTCCAGATGGAATACAAAAATCAGTAAATATGGCACCAGATTACGAAGTGATATGGAATAACGTTTTAGTGTGAAATTAGCAATAAATACGGTTTGTAACACGGCAGCATATCACAATTTTGACATAATTTGACAAGTCGCAACATAAGACACAGTGTCAGAAGCTATCAAAGCAAAACAAAACACATCTCCCAGGTGGTTTGCTGGGAGAAAAGCAGTTATTTCACTCCAAGTTTTCACACAGAGCTTCCCAATTTCCTCCTGCCTAGGCTGGCAGTGTATTAAAGTATTACTGCTTTCAGCATGGCTCGGGGTCCAAATGTGATCCCAGCTGTGCTGGGCACTGGCACAGCACTGCAGGAGGCCACCCAACTCCAGTGACCTCGTGTCCTAAATGGGTGAGATGGACAACTCCCAGGAGGAGGTGTCAATGCCACAAGTCAGGCAAATCTTTCAAGGTTACAGAGTGGGTTTGAGGAAAAGAACTCCTATTTTCTCAGTCTGGATGACTGTACCCAAGTGTCACTGCCTATGCGAGCACTCAGTGACAGCCCTTCACTTCCTCCTTTCTAGAACTGTAATCCTATCTCATTCCTGGCACTCTTTCCACCTTAGCAACTTCTGAATCAGAACACTCAGAAGAAAGATGGAATATGGAATAATATTCCCGTCTTTTTAGTTTTTTCCTTGCAACATCACTCCCAGAAATCTGCCTTCTTTTTCCCCTGCTGGCTTCCCCATCTCTCCCTCTGCTCAACACCTGCCATGGTACCTGGTAGCATGACAATGTCACTGCTTCCACTCCTCCTCCCATCCAGGACAAACTTTTAAAAAACACAGAGTGTCCACCATTCTCAAGGGGACATTTGTTTAATTCACTGAAGTCTGTAACAGAATTTATGTGATATTAAGGTGAGGGACATTTATGTAAAAGGACTGCAAGCACATGGGTAAATAAATGATTGAGAAACACAGCAATTTCATCTACTCCACTGAAAGTGGGAAACTTTGAGTTGGATTTAATTCCCTAGCATGTGAATGAAGTCTCCCAGACATGTTGTTCCCAAAGTTCCCTCTCTGGTCAGTGATGAGATGGGTCAGACCTTTGCTCCTCTGATTATGTGGGGATCATCCTAAATTGGGCACCTCGTTTAAGTGTCTAATTAAATGGGATGCACCCAAGTCTCTGGAAGCATACTGTGAAATTCACACCACAATACATGAATCACACAGAAAAGCATACAAAAAAGGACTTGAAGCAATTATTTATCACCATGATAACCATGGGGTGTAGATGTTTCATCCTAACCCTCTACCCTAGGCTGTGATCGATGCCATGTCTATAAAAAAAAAAGTAAAAAAATTAAGGACTTCAGTGCTTGGCAGCAGAAAGAGAGACAATGAAGAAGAATCATAAAGTTTTTATGAAACAAAGTTTGACAGAAATATAAAGCAATGCACTGCGGTCTCTGAAGTAGGAAACACATGTCAAAAACAAATGGAATTGAACTTGACCACAAGGACTTTGAAAGTGCCCTGGAGTAATAGCAGAATTCACTCCTGCAAACACCATGGCAGTGTTAGGAAGAGTCAAACAGCAGAGCAACTGGGAGGCAGAGGGCTGAGGCACCAATGTCACACACAAAATAAAAGCCAAAAAAGCCAGTCCATCATAAAAAAGCATACTCAGAATAATGTTATGGACTGCATTTAAAATGCAAGAAGGAATCCAGAGTTAAGGCTTATAGTCCTGCTCTCAAACCAGCTGGATGACACATTTTTCAAGTTACTAATTTTGGGATAGAAGAAGGTAAGATATGAGCCCTAATGAAGTGAATTCATTGTAACACTGATGGACACCTTATCTCTATAACCTCACAGGTTCCCTCTGTCTCTTCTAATGGGAGAAGCTGTATCATAAAACTCCACACTATCAAGACAAGATCTGATCAATCATCATCCTCTCCTGGGTCTGTCAAGTCCTAGCCTTGTTTTCAGTCTGAAACCTTCCTCTTCCCCCTCCCAAAAATGTTTTAATTGATGTTAAGTTACAAGAGAGAACAAAGCTGCTTTCAGGATTAAAGAACAGAATCTATGAAAATCACTCAAAGAAGCTTAATTCATGTAGCTGAGGAAATAAATGAAAGATACAATAAATCTACTTAATTAAAAAAATCTTAAGTCCCAATCTGGAACCATTTGAAGACACCAGAAAACATATAAGGAATATATAGGGATCAATCAAACCTGATGATAAGCAGAACTGTGATCTGCATAAAAATATCTTTTTCAGTGATGACATAGTAAAGAAATAGCGATTGACTGAAAGGAAAATGCAGAGGGTAGGTTGTACCAACCCCTTCTCTCTTTCCACAGGAAATGTAGGGAACTTGTTCTTGTTCAACTGCAACAAGACATATTTGATGGAAAGGAAAAAATAAACAACAAACCCTCCACAATTGTCAGGGGGTTGTGAAAAAGTGAAATGTCCATGTGGAAAGAACAGTTACAGCCTCAAGATCTACCACAGCCACTATCAAGGCTTTTTAGCTGCATTGGTAAAAATAAAATCACAAGCAGCCATTCCTAATATGTTTTAAGTTTGTGACTCCATTAGAAATGCTGAAGTACTGCATCAGGACTAATGTATTACATACTGGCAGAGTGTTCTGTGCCTCATGTCAGTGCATCATAAATTTTACTTAGTTACAGGAGTCATTCTGAGCTTGGTTATGCTATTCAATATAAACTTTGCCAATTCGCAATGCAATGTTAGTTCTCGGGGTATACAGACATATTTTCCATGCATTAAGCTTTAAGATACTCTTCACACTTCTCAATTAATGCATTTTATTAATTGCAGCTTTCTTGGGAGCCTGTAGATCTGGCAGCTGAGCACACTTATTTATTTTCCTTCAATGACCTCTGTGTAAGACTTGCTTAGTTTCCTCTCTGTCAAGCACCTTGGGATCCATATTTCAAACTGGATACTTTTTTCTTCTTATCTCTAGTTATTATTATTTGTTTGTTTGTGTTACAGCAGCATCTTACAATCCCAGCTGGGGCTAGACACACCAGGAATACATAAGAAAGAGTACCTGCCTCAGGAGGGAGTCTCTAGCTCAAAAAAATTACATTAAAATGAAGAGATGGGGAGAAGATGGCACAGAAGTGGATGCACAGAGGTGCCCCGACTCATCCCATGTAACACACACATCAGAGCTGCACGGGCTCACCCCATCCCATACCCACTGCGTGATGAACCTTCAACAGCATTAATAACAATAATTCATTTTAGACTTTTTCTGAACTACATGTGAGGATGAAACTCAGCTTGGCTGTTCTATAGCAGTAAGTCCTGCAAAATCAACAAAAGAGGTATTATTAACCTGTACTCATGCATGAGAGAAATAATCACAGTGTCTTTATTTAAACGGTGGTAACAGTCCTTAATATTGCCTATCCCTGTTACTATGTATTTTGTATCTAAGAAAAATTTCTCAGAACATGAGCCTTAGCCCACATTTCTCTCAGATCTGAAGTGGGGTTTCTGCACTGTCTTCTTCAGCATCCGCAAAACTGTCTCTAAAAAATATGTGCTTAAGGCAGCAGAAGAACAAAAGGACAGTGAAAACAAAGAATAAAATAAAGAAATAATAAAAATAATGTCGCACTGCCTAACCTTTCAGGTGACTACAGATACTAAAAAGAATAATTAAGAGATGCTGGGGCTGCACCATATATCCTGTTCTGCTCAATGCAGCAATTTTCTGGAGGTGCCACAGCTTTCCAGTGCAGAGTGACAGTAAAACCACAGGGAGTTCTGCTCTCCATGCTCCCCTCACCTTCAGGCCACAGGGCAGGCAGGACCAGTCACTACACACTGAGTGACCTGCAGCAGCAGCAGTCTCTCCCTGCTGGGAGCAGGGGCTCAGAGCCCTGGGGATGCTGCACTGCAGGGCTGGCTGCAGCTCAGGTCGGTGTGCACACCTCCAACCAAGCACCACAGGGATGGTCCAGCACATCCTCTCTGTGACTCCTATTTCTCCTTCCCAGCAAACAGGACTTTGAATACCAGGTCTTTGGCTCTGTCTGAGCTGTTCCAGAGCCTTGTTCCTGAAAACTTGAAAGACTGAGCCCAGTTGTTGAATGAGGATGGCAGTCAACTGCTCAGCTCTTCAGGTGAAGGCAATGGCCAGGAAGATGCAAAAGGGAATCCTGCCCCTCTCCAGGGCAGTAAAAAGCATCACTAGCAAGTTCCTGGTGGAGGGTAAATTTCTTTGACCTTGTCATCACCAACAGAGACGACACCAAAGTAAACCAAACAAAGTAAACAAACAAACAAACTCCACAGCTCTGCAGAGTACATGCTCCCCAACACTGCAGTGTCAGCTCTACAGGAGATAGAAGAGCAACTCACAGGTGAACTAAGTGACAAAGGACTTTGGATCTCTATTTTAAAGCTATGTCCTCAAAGACATCAACAGTGAGATGGGTTATAAATACATATTTAGCCTACCAGAAACAAACTTCATTTGCTTAACCTCACAAAATACAGTGTGTCTCAGTCTCCAGCACAGCTGCAATTTCTTAATAGTGTTTTGAACATTCAGTTAGATTCCTTCAAATATGCTTTTTCAATTCATTTAGCATCAGGCAAGAGGAGAATTGTATATTATATAAACTGTGATTTTTTAATGGTATGTTTTTTCATAGAGAAGGCCAGAAGGGACCTTTTGAAATTACCCAACTTGACCTCTTGCATAATAGAAGCCACAGAACTTCCCTGAATGGATTGTTGTTTGATCTATAGTATATCTTGTAAAGAAGCATCTAATCTTCATATAAAAATCAACAGTGATGGAGATTTAGTGCGAAAATCTCTTTATATGTTGACCTCTTGGTCAATTTTCCTCACTGTTGAAAATTGAGACTTAATTTCTGAATTTATCTACATTTGTCGAGGTTCAGTCTCTCAACACTTTGTTTGGCAGACATATTACTTTTATTTCACAAGGATAACATGTGCATTGTTTATAACAGACAAGGAAGGCAGGAAAATGCATCTTCTCTCCAACAGCTATGATTAATATGAATAAATTCCCAAGAGCTGACTCATTCCCACACTTCAGTCAGGGCTGGTGCTAACAACTGCCTCCCTGGTATTTCATGTCAAATGATCTGCTGTACAGAATGAAGATGTGGTTCCACAGTGCTTGTAGTGCCTCCAAATCTGCTAACTTGGCTCTGGCTGCAGAGCCCTTACCCACCAGGCTGATGGAGAAGGGAGGGAGGGATGTGCTGTCTCTGACCAAACGTGGAGTCTGTGCCCTGTGTGGTTGTGGAGCACAGCACACAGGAATAACCCAGGATGCTTTCTGCAGCCCAGGACCCTGCAGCAGTCACACCCACAAAGAGAGCAAACCTCTCTCCTTGCTCTTGGCACCTTCTGACTTCCCACTCCAGCTGCAGAAACACAAGGTCCTTCAGTCATGGGGTGCAAGACCATGGAGATTTCCATAGGTGTGAACACATCAATACAGAGTGGAACTGGTCTGGCAAAGCTTGTAGGGAATACTTCCATCACCTTTGGAAAGATTCTTAATAGTCATCAAATTCATACCTAAGTAGCAATATCTAGTACAACAATTAACAAGCTACAGCTAAGAAAAGACCTTTGATCTTGGCCAACTAATGCTTTTGCTCACTGTTCTAAGAAGATTCAAAATTAAGCCTGCCTTTACCCACTGCTTATCTTCAAGTGATAACTACTCTCCTCTGCTGAGTTCAGATTAATCTTCCCTCTATTGCTTTTATGCAACACTTTTTTGCTGTTTCTTTCTTTCTTTTTTTTTTTTTTTTTCTCCTTTCTTGGAAATCTATTTTATTTTCCAGGATTAAAAGATGAACCAGAAGGCTCTCATGCCTGACCTGACTAGAGTTCCAGTTTATTTCCTCAGAACCTACTGCTGAATCACTAACACAAACAACAAAGCCCGACCTGGATCCTCCCTGCAGCCTTGGGCATCGGTGATTCATCAAGCCCTGCACAAGATGCAGCATCACTTTCAAGTCAGGACTTTACAAACACAGAAAACACTGTTTATATATTTTCCTTTAAAACACACTTGTGAAGTTCAAGGCTACACAAACACGCTGCTAACAATCTGAAGTGTTAAAGCATTATTAAAAAAAAAAAAAAGTTATTTTTTGAAGTGATTTCACTACATTGCTAAGGTGCTGGCTCGCTAGTTTCAGTGAGGCTTTTTCCCTTAGTGGATGTGCTGGTTTATAAATCACTCACTCATCGTGAATCCTGATGGATACCAGAGGAATCCTATTTAAGCTTCTGGTAAGCAATTTGTTTGGTTTACTAAATTTTCCAGTCACGCATCTACGCAAAAGGTGCTTTCACTTCCCACTGGAATCCTCCTCTCTGCCCGCTGCTTTGCCACACCTGTGTTTGCTGCGTGGCACAGGTGATGCCATGCCCAGGTGATGCCTGACCACCCCGGCAGATCTCTCAAGGCTGACCTGCCCATCAGGCTGGCAAATTTTTTCATTCATTCCTTTCAGGCCATGTGAGCCAAATGCCCCAGCAGAGAAGCCCATGGGAGGAAGGCAGTGCCTCACTGCAGCTTCTCCTCTCCGTGGGCAGCTGTGGCTGGCTCTGGCTGTGGCGTGTCCTGGAGCGCACCAAGTGAAGCCTTGGAAGTGCACCACGGCCAAACTTTCAGCTCACTACTTAAGTTTTCTCCTCATGCCGTGTGCTCCAGTGTTGACAGTTAACTCGCATTTAAAACAACCCTGTGCAACAGAGCTGTCAGCTGGAAATGTATCTGAGCCACACAGACCCTTTAAAATTCTTCCCTGGCTGAAGGGACATCAGTCAGCCAGGAGAGACCCTTACCTCTGGGTTAGGAGTCTGAGGCAGACACACAGCATAACCTTTTTTCTTTTCTTTTTTTTCCTTTTTTTTGTTTTTTGCAGTGGACTTTTTTATTCCAGTGTGACTATACAGAAAAGCTTGAAAGCACAGAAAATCAGACAGATGGAAGGGAGAGCACTGACTGTTTTCCTGGGAGAAGGCTCTGCTCTGAGCCCACCACCTTCACCCAAATGCTGGTGACCAGCTCCAAGCCTGCTGATGGGGTTTGAGGCAGCTGGGCCTTCTTCACAGTCATTATTTTACTGAATTGGGACATTTTCAACCCTCTTAACACAGTCTGTTCCTGCAGTCAGCCTTCAGCCAGGGTTCACACACATAACCCCGAAGTAAGAGACTTGCAAAGGGCATTTTCTTTGAGAAAGCAGCCCAGAAACAGAAAAAGTATTCAAGCAAGCTAAGTAGGAGACACATCGACAACATCTATTACGAAAGAGACTGGTCACATCAATAATTAAATATAGGTTTTTCCCCCTCTAATTTTACCTAGCTGAAAACAGTTTATAAAGCTCTTTCTAAATAATCGACAGCAACAACATTAACCCTGCAAGCTATAAATAAAATAAGTGAAGACTATTGAGATTTCTGTGACACACACATGCACGCATGCACGCACACAAGCCACTGGGGACTAAGACAAAACCACAATGTAGGTATTTCTCTGTCAGAACATAACTGCATTTAAAAAAAAAAAGAAAAAAGAAAGAGAGAATGTAATACAGGGAAACAACAGGAACACCTCCAGCTATCTTTCACGTCAGATCTTGTCTTGTCCAGATACAACAGGTGGCCTCACACTTATCATCGAGCGCCCTGTAAGCTTCCCTGACGTCCCATCCCAGCCCGTCAGGCAGCACTTTAACACAAACCAGCCCTGACAGACACTGCAGGCACTGCTGAACGCACTGAGGCTCTCTGGAGCGTCTCATCTACTCAGATCAGGGCTCTGTGCTCTGATTGTTACCTCTCGTCGCTTCATCTACACTGTCTCAAGATTAAGGAAGAGAACCAAACACCCCTGAACCCCCAGGAAAACAAACTCTTGTTAAGCTAATAAAACAGAAAACTCCCACAGCAAATAGTTGATGGTGCTTTTGAACATTCTTTTCTTCATCAAAACACATGGTGAGATAATAACTGGGCCTGATGTTTAACATTTCCAACTATTTGGTTTATTTTAGATGTGTGTTTGATAGGTCAATGTAAAGTTGACCTATTCCCATATCAAACCCCACTTGATGCCCTATGAATCTGACCTGACCGAAATCGATTCCCCACGGTTTTCCTGTCAAGGTTACGTTAATTTACCAAGCTTGTCTCTAAGAATCACAGAAAATTTCCAAATGTGAAGCACTCTTTCATTCCCCGTTCACCAATTATATTTCAGAGCACTGCAGCACCACACAGCATGGACTGTGCAGCACAACAGGAGCTCTGCCAGTAAACTAAAATATTCATGAGACGTAGGGTTGTGCAGGACTATTAACATGACTTGCCTCTCATTTAGCACACCACTGGGCTGTACTGATGGCAATGTCACCACTTCCAGATGACTCTTCCAGGAGCCAGCAAACAAGGCAAGGAGGGAAGAAACCCTCCATGTGCAAGCACAGGGCTCAGGGAGCAGAGTGAATGGAGATGGGTGTGTGGGAATATTTAATGGATGTCTCCTCCTCTTGGTACATGCAGGCCTGCAGACATGGATCACCTTAAACCCAGAAGAACAATCAATTCCCTACCTAAAACCCAACAAAGACCATTAGAGGTGCTGAACACACAGCAGTGAGATGGTATCAGCATTTTGAAGACTGCAGTGGCACAAACAAATGCATCAGCAGGAAACATTGGGGGAAAAGCAAATGTCTATAAAAGTCACATTCTGCTGCAGATGTAATGGAGGAAAAATAAAACAACTGAACTGCTGGTTTCCCAGTTGGCAGGTATTTTAGAATCTAAATGGCCCTGAAAACTTACTAGAGTATAAAATTGCTGTAATTTAAAAGACTTCTAATTAAAAAGCTATAACATTAACTTTTGGTCCTCTCCCAACCCCCTACTTCTTTTATTTAAATATTTGCCTCACCAGTACAATAAAAATGAAATAAAAAAATGTATGTCAGGAACTACATCTGTCTGAAGACTCAGAAAGAGAAAACTGAAACATGCCAGAAAACACGCACAGGTTTAGATTTACTCAAGACTGCTGAAATGTACAGCAACCCAAAGCTTTAATTTTCCATGAAACCCACGAGGTAATTTCTCCTTTGCTCATTCCAGCTAGAAAGCCATTAACTGACCCAGTTCCCACTGATAGTGAAGGATTGTCTCCTAATATGGGTTCTTCAGCAATAACCCACCCAATTATGCAGTCATGAGTAATAGGGCTCCCTCACATCGCAGTGAAGCTCTCTATTAACAACCTTCCCCCTGGTTTGGACTGAAACTGCCCCCTTTCCCATTTTTCTGTAAGTCCTCTGTAAGTTCCCCAGCCCCCCCAGGGGAATCTCTGCTGCCCCTTGGTGCAGGACAGTGATGACCAGGTCGATGGCTGGTGCAGGGGACACGAGGGTTCCTCACTGCCTGTGGCTCACCCATCCCCACAGCCTGCTGACTGCCTGCATTTCTGCTGCCTTTGCAAAAGGCTTCACAATTTACTACTAAATAAATTACCAGTGGTGGAGGTTCAGCTGCCTATACTTCAGTGTCTAATGCTGATTTAAGTGCCCGAGGTAACTCGCACATCTGCAGCAGTCTGGATGACACAGCACAGGTCCTGCTGGAGATCTATACCCTTGTGAAGCTGAAGACGTGGTGGGTTTGCCTGCTGCATCTCTAATATCTGCAGAAACTTGCTTTTAAGGAAACTGAGTCTCATGCTTTCTATCTGAGGCAAAAGAAAAGTTTATTTTCAGTGGAAACCACAACAGATTATCTGTTGGTCCATGCTAGACTAACCCTGACCTCAGAGGCACATGATCATACAGCCACATCTGAGATGAGCTTTTACAGGCTGGAGAGTCATCACAGCTGCACACTGCATCCCTTCTCATGATTCATGGGGTTATTCCTCCATTCACACTTATCCAACTCGTGTTGCATTGCCCTTTCTGACCTGTCCAGGCACACTGCCATTTATTAACACAACTGCATTACCAGCTCTTCAGTCTCACCTTCTAAATGCCATATCAGTCCTGCTGCTTGGGAAAATATGGGACTGGCTGCTGTATAAACAGTGCAGCAATATGCCCATTTACAGTCCTTACTGCTCTGTCCATCTCAGTCCTGCACCAAACTTCTTGCTAATCCCTTTTTCTGTATAAGACACCACTGGATTTACCAGTATTACCAGGATTATGTACAAACTGCCTAATGTTTTCATTTAGTGTTCCATTTTGATGGAAGACTCTGAAGGTTAGATACTAAAGTCTGGATCCATAATAACCAGATGCCATATTCAGGCACCTAAATAAATAGTATTCACACCATCTCAACCTCATAACATCAAAGGTATCTAGAGTGGGATGCAACAAATTGTGCATTTCTACAAGGCATACACCTCAGCAGATGGGCTTCCTCTGAGCTTCCCCCAAGCCCTGTCTACTCAGTACATTTACTTTAGTAGCTTTCATCTGTATTAAAATCTTTTGGTGAACCCCAGAGAGTAGGACCTGCTTGAAGAATTTTCCATTTAACAAATATTGACCATGTCCCTCCACCAGTTCAGCTGCCATATGTACCCTGGACAGGTACATTAAGATGTTTCTATTAATTGATTCTGATAAAAGTTTGTTTCTTTCCCTCCTGCACCAGAATTTTGTTACCTGACAGTGTGCTGTACATGGACCCCTGCCATCACAGAATGACAGAATTGTTTGGTTGGAAGTGACCTTAAAGATCACTGAGTTTCAATCCCCCTGTCATGGACAGGGACACCCTGCACTAGACCAGGTTGCTCTGCCAATTGCCTCCATTGACAGAGATGGAACTATGAAGAATTGTAAGGACAAAATAAAAAACCCCAACAGTCAAGACTCCACTTTTACACTGTTCTTTAAAACACAGATAGAAAGTCAATGAGAAATTACAGCTCAGGTAATTTCTTACAATCAGAAAGTAAAAAACTGACACAAATTAATCTGTTCACATTGTGGAAGTGGTGTCAGCAACAGGTTACAGGGCTGAATAATTCAGCTTAGTTTGAAGGTAACTTTCAAAACACCACATTGTGGAGTTTGTAGTAAGACTCAAAGACTTAGTTCCCATGGCCAGAATATGGACCAAGAAACAAATCTTCTTAACATCCAATTAAAAACATTCTCAAAAACCCCTCCAAGAAAGATGTGAATGGAAACAATGCAAAAAAATGAGGCAAAAAATCAAAGCTCACAGCTCTTCATCCCAAGCAACAGAAATACAGAAATAAAAGTATTCTTAACCTTTACCTTCACAGTAGCACCATTAATCCTTATACATTCTCCCCTCCTGCACCCAGGGACTCGTGCTCCCGTGTTCCAGCACCATGTCCTGCGACCCCATCCTGTGTGCACCTGCATCTCTGTCAGCAGGGTTGAACTGGGAACCACAGACCACCCTAGAAATGTTCTGATGCTTGTTTCCAGTCCCTTCTAGGCATTACTGACACTGCTGCAGATTTTAACCAGAACTGCTCTGAAACCAGAGCTTTAGAATTTTACTACTGAAGATGTGCAGGACTAGGAATTGGAGATTATTTCTGTTGCTTCATCTTACATGGAAAGACAAAGGATTTTTGGACCATGTTTGGTTTATCCATGTTTTCCTGATCCAAGAAGAGCCCAGAACTCCATGTCAGGCATTTGAGCTTCATGTACCAGCTGTATATATATTTATATGTGCATATATATATGTCTTCAAAAACCAGCATATAGAGACGAAAACTCCCAAAAGGCAAGAACCTCATTAAGTATCTGCAGCCCAGCAGGAGAGCTGGGGGAAGGAGTGAGTCTCAAATCCTCCTGCACTTCATTTAGGGTTCTGTGGCTCTGCAGCCCCACTGTGGGATGGGAGCTCAGAGGCCCAGGTTTGTATCCTTGCTCTAGGAATATTGAATGTTGCTCAGAAACATTGCTGTGTTATAAAACAGCCCAGGAGAATTAGAAGTTTTAGTCTGAATCTCCTCAAACTGAGGAGGCAACTGAAGTAGGTCTTCTATTTCATAAGCTAGTGGTCTGATACTGTGGTTATTTTATAAAATTAAAGGATTTTTTCTTGTACTGCTTCAGTACTTGTAACAATCTGGGGCTTGACTGGTGCACTGAGAACTTCTCTGCCTCTAACAAGAGCAGCCTGGCTGCTATCTACAGGGAAATGCTTCTCTCCAGGGCCCAGCAACTTGTGATGCCAGCTCTCTTACAAACCCTGGTTATTCAGATCGAGATAAACCCACCTCCCAGGCTTGCAGGTTCCCCGACGCATGCTGCTGTAATTGGATTTTTCACCTCCAAAGGACACATGCATCCTGGATTTGCAAGCTTCCGTCTGACTTTTAATAACTGAGACTGACTCTCACTGACTTGAGAGTGAAAACATCACAGGGATATTCTTGCAAGGCCAAAAGTGTTATTCCATTATTTGCGAAGTCAAACTCATATTTATATTAAAAAAAATCAATATAACCCCTTAAAATTAAATGTATAATTAAAGCAAAATCCTTTCTTAATGTTATATTACAAAGTAAATTGACTGAGGAACAGCTCAATACTTTTAGCTTTATTTCACTGTCCACAGGATCTGAACCCCAAAATTTCCCTGCAGGTCTGAAGCCTTAATCCCAGACTATGTGTTTTGGCAGACTACCTTTTTCCTTCTCCTGTTTTAATTAAAGATAATTTGCTATTGTTTTTGTTATTGCTTGGTTGGTTTTGTTTTGATTTTTATGTTTGTCTAACTTTTTGTTTGTTTTTGTTTTGTTTTGTTTTGCTTTTTAAACAGCAGGATGAGGCTTGTAGCTGGGCTTGCTTCCCTTTTGTCAAATGCAGGACATATCCCTTCATTCTTCTTCAGACCCTGGCTTTTTCCTTTCCCTCTTACAAAGCAGCAGAGCATCCCCTGCCAGGTCTTGGAGGAAAAAGCTTCTCCAGAGAGCACACATCCGACCTCAGAGCAGAGATGATGAACCTGCCACTTGGAATCTCTATCCAAAATCCTCACTCCCCACCATGTCTGACAGTTTTAAGAATTCCTGGTGCTACAAGAATTCTTGGTGCTACTACTGGAGAAAAAAAAAAAAAAAGACAGCTCTGCTGCTTTTCTGCTGTATACAATGCCACTTTGTTGATTTTTGGTAAAGGACCCATTTGGTTTCCATATCCCAGACAAGTTTAACTGGATCATAGGGGCAGGTCTTGCACATACAGATTTCTAGCTGAAGATGTCAGGAGTATTCCAAATTTCCAAAAAGTAAGGCATCTCAGAGCTTGTAGTTATCCCATGGGTTAGGCAGCAGGAAGTTTTAGAGTTAAAACTTTGGATTTTGTTCTCTGAACTTTACTTCCCTCCCCCCTCCTCTTGGGAGCACCTTCTTTTATGGCTGAGTAGAAGTGACATGGCTACAAATGATTCCCAAAGGCCACCTCTGTTCTCACTCAAACAAAGATAAACGTTTTCCAAGCTTGATTGCTACAAGGAATAACATGAAATGCAACCTGACCATATTCCAAAGTCTCAGAAGCCATAAAGGAAACAAAAGCAACTCTACATTTATTATGTTGTAAAAATCTTAGACTTTGAGGACTTTGTCACGACACTGGAACATCTGGAGCTGGCAACACTAGAAATCACGAATGTTAACAGGAAAAATGTGATAAAATAGATAAGCAACATGTATCTCAACAGGGCAGACACTTGTAACTGTGTTGTTATGAGAATAGATGAGATTTGTCATGACTCTAAGGTCCATATTTCTTAGTACAGTCACAATACACCTACCTATAAAGCTCTCAGAAGTTTGAACCTGAGAAATGTCAGGCCAAATACAGAGTTAACAGGGCAAAATCCAGAAGCTAAATGAACCATTCTGAGCCCCAAACTCCACTACCTGGTATGGACCTTACACCCTGCTCATGAGCTCAGCAATGTCACCAAACACCAGTCAGTGCCACCTTCAGTGATGTGACAGTGCCTGGCACGTGCCATCCAGTGTGTCCCTTTGTACCCAGGTCTTACAGACAGACCCAATGGGTTAACATATTGTCAGACACAAGGAATGCTCTCCCTGGTGCCCTGTTGTGAATGATCCTCTAACACTCAGTGCAATCTGAGTAACTGTGCTTTATGTTAACTGTTTACTGAGAGTAGTCTTAGTTATGTTACTGACAGTTGGATAAAAGGAGTGCTATGATTAAAAGAAATATTTAAGAACTGTGGAAGAAAAAATGGGAAGAAAATAGTATTATACAAATAAAAATTGTGGAAAAAAACGAAAAAAAATCAAATGTAGACATTTAGCAACTGAGGACTTTGACATTTGCAGTAGACCTGGTAAAAAAATTGTGGTAAAGTGCTAAGTAGGATTAACACAGCAAGCATCTTTCTCTAAGCATAATTTTAGATCCCAAACAGTGCTGCAGCTACAGGAGTTTAATTTTCAGCCATTTTCCCTGGAAAGGCTTTCACCCACTGACATTGGCTCATTTGCTCAGAGCATGGTGCTAACAATCCCAAGGTCATGGGATTGATGCCTGTATGGGCCATTCACTCAAGAGTGGGACTTGGTGATCCTTGTGGGTTCCTTCCAACTCAGAATATTCTGTGATTCTGTGAGGTCACGTCATTCAATAATCTAACATTACAAGAACACAGCACTAATGCATGCAATGAAATCTCCAGAAGGAATAGCAAGAGGTTTAAAATAAAGAGTTTTCATAGGAAAAAAAATTTAAAAAATTTAAAAAACAAATAAGTTGCTTCCCCCTCATTTTTGCAACTGACTGTATTCCAAATGAATCAGCTAAATATTTATTACTACTGCAAAATAAATCTTCCAAGTGAAGACCTACTCAAATGAAAACCTTTCAAGAGGATATCAGAAGACACCACAGTACCTAGGTGGAACACTGTAGTCCTTTAGTCATTTAAAAGTGCAGTTTTTATCAAGTGTTCTAGTTCTTCTAGATTTACCAGTTAGGGCTGGAAGAACTTGTAGAATAATTTGGGACTTCTTGATTTCCCAATATCATCTCATTGCTCCTTAGAGTCACTCAGCATTGTTTGCAAGGTTTAGATATTCTTCACTTCAGCTATTTTTCCATTTGTCAGCTCCTAAACAATCATCCTCCAACCTCCCTGAAGAAACTGAATAGACTGAAACACATTTTATGGCTTATTCTCTAGGCCTGGATAGTTTTTATGGTCCTCCTTAAGAACTGCTTTAATATTTTTCCATCTTCTTCAGTCATGAATGTCAAGAATTGGGGAGAGTATTTAAGCATCAGCCTTACTAATAGGATAGACTTTAATCAAAGAACTTTCCCTACTTTTACTTGATATTTCTCCTTTTATACAACCAAGGTCTTTGCTGGCCTCGTTAATTATACTATTACACTGACAGCTAATTTGGAGGTGATTATCTGGGAAACTCTGATGCCCTTTCCTGAGGGCTGTAAGAGTGAAGTCCTAGTGGTTTGAGCCATGAGGTCCTGGGCACTGCTGGCTCCAAAGTCCATCTCATGGGTAAGCAAACAGAGGGTGCAGCTTCACCTGCAGAGCTGAGCAGACAGGTTCCATGCAGAAATTTGGATTTCTACTCACAAACCAAACCCCAGCATGGGCAGCCAAATTGGAGTTACACATCCACCCCCTGCAGTCCCTGCTCCAAGGGAATCCATAGTAAACACTCAGAGAACTGAGGTAGTTCTGTTTAAAAATGGTGCCATTGTGCCTCTCAGAGTTTAGAAACTCTTCCCAAAGTCTCAAAACCTATGTTCTTGCAAACAGAACCACTCAAAAGGCACAGTGTCTTGGTTTCTTGCTGTTTCATTTTGTGTTCTCCTGCACCATGTGCTAGTCCAGATTACATCCTTTTATTTTCCCAACTCCCTTCAGTGAGCTGTAATTTTTTTCTATAATGGTGATATATATCAATTAATAACATCTGGTAGAATTTAAATTAATTTACCTTCATGCTGCTTCGTACGATTTGGTTTCGCACTGTTAAAAAATTTGAAAACATTGGGCCCATGTCCTGTCTGACTGTGCATGGTACAAGTATGGATGAAGCCTTGGAGTCCCTTGTCACCTTTAACGCACAGATCCTCACAAGCCTTCATGTGGCTGCATTCCCCACTCTCATGGTCACCAGAACAAAACACTGAAGTCCAGCTCCACAGCTGTCCACAACTAAATTTTAGTGAATCAGGAGGCAATAGCTTTTCACACATCCTGGATGATTTGCCCAAGACTGAGACCTCTGTGAACAACCTATTCAAGAGATAAACACAAAGCCCTCAGATCTCCCACTGGTTCCACCACGACCACAGCAGTCACGATCCCTCACTACCAGGTAACAGAGATGGAAAATGTTTACCTGCCTCTACAGAGGTTAGACATCTAAAACAAAGAGCTGCACCCCCTGCAAGTGTTATTCAGCATGGTGGGCTGTCAGACAACACACTGGAAAGAAGCACAAGCTGTGATTGTTGCAGTTGAGTTCCCTCCTTAGTGCTTCAAAGCCAACCCAATGGTCTGGCTTATTTTTGTCCCTTCGCAGTTTGAAATCAGTGTCCCATCTCTTCAATAGCCACAAAACACCACTGTGCATTTTTATTCATTTTCCAGCTCCCCATGGCCTCTACAGATTCTCCTATTCCTTTAATATATTCCTTTATAGTCTTCCCACAAAACTGAAAATGAGCAATTTGATCAGAAATGGTGAACTGCTTTATTTGTGTAGTTTTACCTCAAAATCTAGAGTTTGAGTGCTGTATCTGCAGAGAAAATAGTTTTCTAACAACAAACTCCAATGTGATAATGTCACCAACAACACAGAATGAAATTTCCTGACACTTTTCTGTTCATAAGAAAGAGCAAATACCTTGTTTATGACCAAGCCATGTGTAATGGGCCAAGTGCTTCCTACTAGCATCACAAATGAGAAAAATTTGCATTAATGAAGAACAGCAAAAGGAAAAGCATAACAAACAGGGGAAATAAATGTATGCAGTGAAACACTGGGCAAAGCTTCTGGCACTCAAATGATTCAGTATAGGCAGGATGTGATCTTCTGTTTCCCTCAGCAGGTGGATAATAATATGATATTAATACTTACAGTATCAATAACCATTTGCAGAACGTGCATTCATTTCACATTTAGATCTTTAAGCACTTATCCAGCTTTTGCTGCCACAGATTGGTAAAATGATGAAGAATGTGAAGACGAGTTTCATTTCAATATCAGATTTCCCAAAGTGATCTACAGGGACCCTCTGTATCCAATGGGAACAGAAAAGATACCAAAGGAGACCTTCAAACCACCTACTGCAGGGTGAGAAAAATCATCTTTTGGAGAGTGCTAGTCCTCTCTGCTGAATAAAAATAGGGGCTACAAGCCAAATGTAAATAGATGCCTAACATTGGGATGGATGAAGATACATGAGCTTTACAGAAGCTGTAAAGTGAAACAGGATCAGGCTCTGTGTTTCCCTAAACTTCTTATGCCTCATCTGTTAGACCTACCCTGTTCCCAGGAATGCAACACAAAGCTTTCAGGCACCCCACACTGTTGGAGGTAAAAATGAATGGAAATGGATTGAGAAATAAATGGAAAGGCAGGGAAATAGATGAGAAGCAAAAAAAAAGTGCATTACATATGACAAATCTGTGTAGTAGGCACAAAAAATAAAGTCTTCCAACAGCAGGGAAGAAACAACAGATGAGCCAGTTCATTTATGTCTTACCTATTTCATTTTTAGTGCTTAAGTAATAAAACAAAACAAAAAAGATCAATGAAACAATTTGAGATTTTCTGATCTCATACAAGAAATTTCATTAAAAAGAAAGAGCTTATTCTATTTTTTTTTTCATTAGGAAGAGAGCAAATGCAGCTGAAAGACTTGGTGAGTCAGGAGCAAGCTCGGCAGAGCGCGGGGACGTTTTGTCAGGGTCGGGGAGCAGCTGTGCCCAAGGAGCAGCAGAGACATTGCTGACTGCAGGAACACTGCTTTTCCAGTGAAACACTGCCCAGGCTGCTCGCTCCCACCCACCACACACAGCCCACGAGCTCAGTCCTCCAGCTGACAGACACGGCCTTCAGGACTCGGTCTTGATGGCATTGTCAGCTTCTCAGCCGGCTTCTCAACTTGCCAAGGACTGACAAGCTCAGCTTGGGCAGCAGAGCAGGGCACGGGGCACTGCTGCTCTGCTGCTGACCTGACATCGTTGTATTTCCCCATCTGAAGACAAATGTACAGTAATTTCACGACTATAAGGCGCACCGGATTATAAGGCGCACTTCCAGGTGTCGGCAGATTTCCGAACTTTGTCCATATATAAGGCACACTGGACTATAAGGCGCATTTTTTTTGCAGCGAGGATCCATGTGCAACAAAATAACCGATCAGTAACAGCTCGGCTCACGGCTCGGCTCTCTGGCTCACGGCTCGCACTTCCGGGTTGGCAAATTTCTGAACTTTGTCCATATATAACGCGCACTGGATTATAAGGCGCACTTCCGGGTTTCAATCAAAATTTTAGTCAAAAGGGTGCGCCTTATAGTCGTGAAATTACTGTACTTGCCACAGACTTGTACTTTCACAGACACTTCTCTCAAAGTATCTCCATTTAGTGCCAGAGAAACCTTCTCCAAATCAAGGCTGCAAAGTCTAGAACAGTACCCAAATGCACAGAGAGATCAGCATCCAAAATTATGTGACTGTGGCCTTGCCCTATGTCAAGTAGAATTTTGCTTCTTCAAGTCAATTTTTCAAAATGCTCATGCTTGTGCCAACCCACTTTTCAGGCTCTTCAAAAGACCTTCCAAGATGGAAACACCCTGAAATGGTCTGAATATCAGCAAGAACTGGATCTCTGGCTATGCATGAATTTCAAAGGTGTCCCTATTCAAACAGCTCATAAGAGCTGCTCAAGAAATCCAACAGAGCCAGAATAAATAAAAGTAAATAATATTAGTCCTGTATCTGCAGGAGGTGGAAGCTAAAAAATATAATTAGTGGGAGTCCTCAAGGACAGTCACTAGCTACTTTCCCTGAATCCTGCTGCTCCAATATTGTGTTGTGTTGCAAATGTCATCGATTTTCATTTTCTTTCTCTGAAACCCCAAACCTGTAATATTAAATAAGACTGAGGGAATTTCATTTTGTATCCAGAATACACTAAGCAGACAGCAACCCACTACTGTCCTAGCCCATTAACTTTATTAAAAAATTCAACAGAGCTGATTTCTGAAAAAGCAATTTATCAGTCTGCAGTACAAATATGATACCAGTTGAAAGTTATTTTGTTTGGATTTAGGTGTTCCTTGGCCAGGAGCTACCATCAGACTTTCTAAGCTTGTCAAGATTGATAAAAAAACAGGTCACAAGTGTATGATAGGTATAATTGCCTTACTCTTCCTTAACCCCACTTTAGCCAAAATGCATAAGCTTGTATTGCATTTCTTCACAGAAGAAGATAATTATTGCTGTCACTGTCACATTCACTTCTCGGTCTTGATAACAAATGAATTAAACCTGGCACATGACCAAAGGTCCTTCAGTTACCCTGTCAGTGCTAATTCAGGATACCATACATTTTGCATAGACTGCAGAAGGAAAGAAAGGATGGATCTAGACATTATAAACTTCAGAATTTGTTTAACATGGAAGACTTTGGTCCCCAGTTACACTCTGTGCTCTAACACAGAAGGTGAGTCTCCAGACAGAGGGGGAAAGAATTCAGATGACAAGATCCTCTGGACACTAGTTAGTGGGTATCCCACCACTGAATCCTGAAACTCAGCTGATATACACTACCATCACACTGACCTCTCTAAACCTCCAAGTCCAGTGGGTAGGTTTTAGATTCACAAAAGGAGCCAGACTGCAAGAGCAGCTTGATCTGGTTTATGACTTACTGTGGTTACAACAGCTAAAATAGACTAGAGACAAAAATAATCACAGCTCATGCTTGAGAGTACACATTAAATTGACAAGGAAATCTCCCTTTACTCAGTTTGCTGCAAATTTATTGAAAACACAGCAAGTTTTTTCCCAAAAACTTGCAGCTTTACATACAAACTACTTAGACGAGATATCACATAGAGTCTATCAATATTCTGTCCAATACACAGCAAGTTCTAGTTTTCTGAACACATATTTATCTAAGCTTTTGGCAGTGGCAAACTTTTTAAGTAGCTGCAAGCTTTACTGACAATGTAGAACCAAATAAAGGTTTGCCTAAGAACTCCAATTCATAACTCGATGCCAAATTAGCATAAGTGAAATATGAGTATTTAATATAATAAAACATGAGCCACAAGCACCGAGCCCATCCCAGGAAAAATGTGAAACCAGAAGGTATTTTAATGAAAATCTGGAAGCAAATATCACAGTCTAATATTTAAAAGCCATAAGAGTTAATTTTAGTTTGAAAGGAAATCATTTTTCAAAGTTCTGTATTCTGTTTAAAAACAGATTGAGCACGTTTATTAAATTAGCAGACCACTGCATTTATGAAATCCATAAGTCAGATCAATGGTGCACAGTCAGCTCTACAACGTAATTGCTGGCTTCTCTCAAAATGGACAATCCAAAAACTTCCAAGGACTAGTTTTTCCCTTCATTATTTATAACGAGCAAAACCATGGTGCAATAGATTGTAATTCATAATGCTTTTTTAATGTTTTTATAGCACAACACTTGGACTCATTTCTAATATTTTTGAATGACAGGTTGCCATTATTGAATTTCCATTAATATGAATTATGAGTACAATATATTTTACCCAATATTTTCTACCCCAGCACTAACGTGATTCTACAATAAGAAAAATCCCATAGTCAGCAATTTTTTTTTCAGAAATAGAAATCACAGCCATCAGAGATTAGTCTTTCTGCATCACTATGTAGCTGACCTCAATCTTGCATCCATTTGACTGCACAGAATCATCAGACATAATTTACATGCACATTTATGGTCACTGAATCACAGAATACCTGGAGTTGGAAGGGACCCACAAAGATGACCGAGTCCAACTCTTAGCCCTGCACAGGACACTCCAAGAATTCCATCTTGTGCCTGAGAGCATTGTCCAAACACTTACTGAACTCTGTCAGGCTTGGTGCTGTGACCACTGCCCTGGAGAGCTGTTCCAGTGCCCAAACACCTTCTGGGTGAAGAAAGTTTTCTAATGTCCAACCTCCTCCTCTGTTGACACAGCTTGGTTGTTAAAATACCAGAATTTAGGAAAGAGTCCAGCTATGGTTTCCAAGCAGCAAGTCAAGGCTTGCTCAGCAGGCTCTCCCTCCTCTGCCCAGGAAATTGCTTGGTAATTGGGCCCAGGGAGAACCTGATGGACAGGACCAAGTCCTGTCCTTGTGCATGCCTCCAGGCACTGATGCGAGCCTGAGGAACTCCTTCTCCCTTATGAAAACGGATTTTAAGGATCAGGCAGATACAAGCACACTTCAGATCTTATTGTTTTGCCCACAGCAGCCACCTGCCACGAGTATCTCTCCCTAAGAAACAGCAATCCATCTAAATGGCTAAACCCATACTAGACAGTAGGGATGAGGACAGCCATCCTGAGTTCAACAGGGCTATCTGTCTGCTTGCAGGTAAGCCTATGCTTTGTGTTTTATCACGTGGCAGAAAGACAAAGATACGTGTGGAAAAGGAAATCCCCAAGGTGCAGCTGTGGGCAGTACACTCTGGGGAAGGATGCATCCAGTGTACCTGCAATATCAATCCCACTGGAGGCAGAGTATTGAGCAGTATGAATGCACAGTGTCACCCATCATGACTGCTCTTACCTTTTATGAACGGATTCAGCATTAGCAGCGTATATGTTTTAATATTACCACAACATCAGTGAAATATGGCTGCTTCTTTGGAAAAAACCTTTTATTTTAATTGTCACCAGTGAACTTCGCACAGACCTTGTGGTACCAGGGCAGAAAGGCAACAAAGCATTTTTCTTTGATTTTCAGAAGAAATGTATCAATGAAAACCTATTAAATGAAACAAAAAAATTCCCAAATGCCAGGAATGGTCTGGTCCCTGCCCTGCAGAATTCACATCCAAAAATGACAAGAGAATGATGTGATGAAATAACACAAGCGAGCAAATAGATGAAAGGTAACAATGTTGAGTAGTACCACATTTGTTTCTGCACACGCACTCCCAAACAAGTATTTGGCAAAGTCTGCTCCTAAATACAGATGCATTCAGAAATACTCACAATCCAGCCATAATCAGAGGATTAGTCTTTGCCAGCATCATGGTGGTAAATAGTTCTTTAGGAGAAATCCTCGTACAAAAAGGGCGAGGGGCTTGCAAACAATCTCTAGCAGCACATGCCAGGCATAGAGGATAAACACAGCATTTATCAGAAAAACAAACAAAAAGGTAATCAAAACCGCAGTCCTTGGGAAAACAGATGGCAGGACTGGGGACACAAAAAGATACATGGGTGGAAGCTGAGTAGGGGGTTGCTTGAATGCTTCTGACATTTCTTTAAATGTCAGCTCGTAATTGTGACATCTTCACTACCACCTTGTAGGTAAAACAGCCCCTTCTAGCCGAGGCCTCTTTTTGTGGAGAGTTGCACTTCAGCATTTCGAGCTTCCGTCATGTTCCTGTCTTTTATTCTGGTGAGAATGAACAAACAGCAAACTCCCACTGAACACCTACTACTTCTGCTTTCATCCCAAGGTTTCCTCATTGTTCAGTTAAATCTCTGGGTTTATTATACAGATTTAGAGTTACACACTGAGAAGCACTGGTAGGTAAGTGAGAGAAAGGGCAATATTTAAAGAAGTTTGAAGCACACAGCCTACTCTATAAACACTCCACCGAGAAGGGGAAATGAGTGGGGTATAATCTTTTGCCTAAGTTTACATGTGTAAAAGCTATGTTAATAAAAATCAATCCTCATTCACTATTTCAACACAAATCCCATTAATAATTCCATTAAGTTATCGCTTCAGCTCATTATTTTACCCATTTGCAGTTTCACTGTCAGCATCTGCTGCTTTCCCTGAGAAAGAGGGGGGACAAGGCCATACAATTGCCTTCCTGTTGCCTTCTTCACTCAGAGAAAGGGCATTTCCACCCTGTCCTAGCCAGAAACACAGTACATGGCCTTCCAACACAACCTGCCTCCATCCTACAACTCACCAGCCAACATCCATGCCCAAATTCAGACTGCCCAAGTATCAGAGCTGCTCAGCATGCTTGCTCTATACTTTACTAAGCAGATACTTTAGAAAGGAAAAGGGAGAGAAGAAAAAGAGGACAGACATACAGACAGTAATACATAACAAACAACATAATCTTATATTCTGCAAGTAAAAGCTTGGAGGGAACAGGGGACACAGGACAGACCTAGGCAAAACGAAAAACGTCCCTCAAAACCAAGCCCCACAACACAATATTTTGAGCATGTTAAACATTCAGGGAGGGAAAGATAACATAATCACAATGCACAGCAGGGTCCTCAGTGAAAAATGCCTACACCACTCTTGAAAGGTTATTACAGCAAATTCAAGCAAACCAATTGCACAAAGACCAGAGAGCAGCCAAACAGAGGTTTTCAGGTCTCGTGTTCTGATCACTGAGGCTCATTCCAACTGGCTCAATTTGATCTAACAATCAAAAAGTCAAATGATATGAAGAAAGATATTTCCTCCAGTAAATTGAAAAAGGTGGAGTGGGAGCTTATTTAGATTTGCTTCTTGCAACTGCATTTCTTCCTTTCTTTTTCTCTCCAAGCAGTGCAGCTCTTGTTAAAAGGTTTCAGCAGTGGAATGCACATTTGCACATCATGCATCTCTGTACTTTCATTCTGTCCAGGAACAATCACCTCCAAAGGAAAAGCAAACAGCCAGGGCACTGAACACAATGAAGCAGAAACACAAAGGGAAAAGAACTGAGAAAAAGCAGCTCATTTCCAACAGTACTGAACAACTACCCCAGGCTAATATTGTTACATTTGACTGAACCTGACTGGCAAAACACCCCACTATTAACCCCTAAGCTCTTCATCAAACAGACTCATGAACTGCTCTTCTACAAAGGTATGATAGATTTGGCAGATTTTATGGTTGATTGGATGAAGAAAGTGAGTCCCCCAGAGGTCTTCCAAATCTAACACCAAAGGTGAGGTGAGCCAAGCTTTGTTTCTATAGCCTCTTCTGAGGGGAACTATCTCAAATATAACACATGGCCATGTGGATTTCTATCCAGATGACATCATAAATGGACCAGTAGACATTTCCTACAAGAAATGCTTCAGATAAAATACCTGGCACTGAAAAGTCTCCCAATTTGTCAGCACTGGTGGAAAATCAAGGCCAAATCCACCCCACATAAAGACACACATACTAACAGTGATGCTTTAATTTTGTTTGCCCACACTGTGGCTGTGCTAGAAGTAGTGTGTGGTCTGAAAGAGCCACATGTGGGAACGCTAATTTTGGTTCATATGATGACTAAAATGCTGAAGCTGAACCAAAACCTCAGGTCTCTCTTGCTGCAGTGCTAGTAAGATGTGCCAGGAAGGTGGTCTGGAGCTCTCTGCTCACAGAATCAGGCAACTTCCATTAATAAAAGGCTTTCATAATTCACCTTAAAAAAAAAATCAAGATGCATACATAACTGTACCTCAAGTAGCTGGAAATGGAAGCATGAGGATGAAAACAGGGCAGGACAAAAGGATATAACCACACTTCTGGAATTTCCCCAGTCCTGGTAGCTAGCATAGGTTTATTGGGCTTTCACTGGTAGAAAACAGTTTTATTTTCTATTCACTGCTGTGGTGACAAAAGAAGAAAAGAGGCTACTAAATGAAAAATCAACTTTGCAGAGGCAACACTTAATGGCTGTCATGATCTTTCATACCAGATGTATGCTAACATCTGTCCAATACCTAACACAATCTCTTATTTCCAGATACAACTGAAAATATAAAAATCATTTCCTGGCACAAGGCAGATCTACAGAACATATTCATTCTGGTACAGAAACTCAGTTTGCCAGAAACTAGGCCCCAGGTATAAACTCTGTAGAAGATGCATTTCTAGACTCCCTTAGACTATTCATTTAAATTTTTAATGGAAAAGTGAGTTCACAAACTATTCAAGTTGCTGTTACAATTTTCAGTAGGGTCAGACCACACCATCTTAGTGCACAGGTATACTGGACTAAAGCAGAGACAAAGTGGGGATGTGCTTGTGCTCCTTATTGTTCAGACACAACTCAGTCAAGTATGAAACTGTGGAGTCAAGTAAAACCAATTACACTTGCCTCAAACACAAAATTGTCCCAATAACTAGAAACAAAACACAGCCAGGACCTGTTATACAGCTCTAAGGCCAAATTATATGGCCTGGCCACGTTCACAGGATTATACACTTTTACCCTCCAAAACAAGGTGGCTGTATCCAAACTGCCAGTTGGGAATGGCTGCTGGCTCTTGCTAATCCCTCGGCCATGCCTGGGAATTGTTTATGACAGCACTAGCTGGTCCAGGCTGAGCAAAAGGCAGAGCCTGTGCTAACAATTTAATGGTATAGATGGTCAAGTTCCAGCTCTTGGGCTTGTGCCCTGGCACTGCTCGATGTGTTCGGGGAGACCTCGCCAAACACAGTTGTTCTGTGAGCCGAGTTGGCTGGAACACAAACGAAAAAAGAGCATCCAACCAAATTTAAATCTTTAAGCATTGCCATGATTCCCTTCCTTATTCTTCAGGTTCTGTTTTTTTCCCCCATTGTTTTCCAGACAGCCTTATTTCCACTGAGGTGCTCCACTTGCCAAAACAACAGAAGGTCAAAATAGTTGTGTTAAGTGCCCAGAGTGTTTAATTTCTTACCATGACTCAGTGGCATTTGCCAACAAGTGATGGTGCTTCCAGTACAGTTGAGAATGCTGTGGGAAGTGTCAGAAGAGTTTAAATCAAGTGTCTGATGCAAAACAGGACAGGAGGAGAAAGATGTTGAGACTGAAGTAGAAAGGTAAAAAGATAAATGAATGAAATTAATTGGTCCACAAACTTTCAGCATTGCCTCAGCTTTGCTTTGTGTCCTAGTTCAAAGAGTTGGATGCAAAAAGCACACTGCTCAGCAACTGCTGTGACTGCCTTACCTCTCTCTGGTTTTGAACCACTTTCTTTGATCCATACCAAAACAATGATACAAAAGGCCTTTGCTGCAGAGCAAATTCACTCCCTTACCAACAGCTCAGAAGGTGAGGTAAGCAAGATTGTCTTTGCAGACTTAGAGCCAAGGTCAAGGTGACTTCTGTAACCACCTCTGTGTGGCAGGTGCCACCTCTGTTCTCTGAAGGAAACCCTTAAGGAGAGGTTAGACTGACTTTTCTCCAAGACACTTCTCCACAGCTCTTTGCAGGCTTTCACTACCAGAAAATAACCAGCCTGGTTTCATGGGAAGGGGCTCTGGAAAGCCACCAGGCACAATCCCTCCTCAGAGCAGGCAAAGACAACACTGGATTGCTTGGGGCTATTTTTTTTTTTGGCACTTGAATTTTGGGTAGCTCCAGGGTGTGCAGCAAAATCTCTGTGCACCTCTGCCAGTATCAGCTATCCTCAGTGTGAGCCATTTTTTTCTGTCTTTGTAACCAAAAATTCCTTTGCTGCCTTTTGTGCGCATTGTCTTTTCTCTTTCAATTTCCACTCCTGAGAAGACTCCACTGCACTATTTTACAGGACAAGCACCTAGCACAGCCTGAAGAATTAACATAAATCCACAGGGACCTGAAGAGGAACACAAAGTGAAGTGGTCAGTTGGGGTCTGTCTGGGTGAATTTAGAGGTGTCTTGCTCTACTCTTTGAGTTCTGGTTATTTTAGAAGGGTCCTCTATCACCCCATTTGGTGCACAGCATCCAAGAGCATCCCCCAGTCTCTAAAGAGCACTGACACCAGACTTGGAAATTAAAGGTCCCTTCCCACCCAACCCATTCTATGACTCTGTGAAAATGGATTTATCATAAAATTTGTAACAGCAGTACAAATCACAGCTGAGATGACATGTAAGAAAACTTGAAAGAGCATTATCATGCACTGCTCCTGAGCTAAACTTTATGGTACAGCAGTTCTTAGCTCTAAGTAGCCTGAGAAAACAAGGTGAATGGCAGCTTTGTAGGTTGCAAACAAAGCATGTGTGATCCATATCTTCAAAACCCGTACACATCTGTGTGTCTTAATCAAAGCAGTGCATCTGAGATAATTATTCATGTGCATGATGACCCTAAAAGTCATCAATTCTACACATCAGACACTTTGGTCACAGGAAAACTATCAGTAGGATTATTGTGAGCAATATAAAAAATGTTTATGAAACGAAGTTTAAAACTTCATAAGCAAGAATGGAATTAATGCACTCAAATTTTCCTCTATAATCCAGCTTGAAGAACCTTGCAAAGATAAATGCTAGACCTTTAAAAGCAAGGATGATAAAGATAATTAATGGAAGCTTAGAAAGATAATAATGTCTCAAATCCATGTGGGGTATAACTATTGCTCAGCTTTTGAGGAAAAGGAAGATAAATTATTCAGTCTTACTCCATCCCAGCATGAGGCAAAAACTCTAAAGGAAACAAGCTGTTCAAAAGCAAAACTGTGATGACTATGCCAAGATAGGAGCTAGGCTCAGAAGACCTAAAATAAATCCAAAGTTCTGGTATTTACTGGCTGATGAGGATTCTGGGTATTATGTTAAAGCAAACCAGCAAAACCTCTGCCTTGGGAAATACACTGAATTCTTGATTCAGTTCTAGGATTTTGTCAGGATATTATAGAATGTCTTTGGTTGGAATGGACCTCTGCAGATCATTTGGCTCTCTCCTGCTCAAAACAAAGCACATTTTGATGTTAAGTCAGAGTATTCCTGCTCATATGCAGAGTCTGCAGTTTTTCCTATGGAGATTCTGCAGCTGTATTGGGACTTTGCTCAGTTTTGGACCCTGCACCTACACTAATTTGTGCAACAAATAGGAGGAGTTTGCAGTTGGCAGCAAGGTGGGCATCAGTCTCTTCTCCCACGTAACAAGCAATAGGACAAGTGTAAAGTTGCACCACGGGAGTTTTAGACTGGATATTGTGAAACATTTCTTCACTGGAAAGATGATGAAGCATTGAGAACAGGCTGCCCAGGGAAGTGGTTGAGTCACCACCCCTAAAGGTGTTAAAGGATGTGTACATGTGGCATTTGGGGACATGGTTTGGTGGTGGCTGTGCAGTGCTGGGCTCATGGCTGGATTTAATGATCTTAAAGATCTTTCCCAACCTAAATGTTCCTGTGGTTTTATAACCAGCAAGAAGCACTGTTTTACTGAGAGGATGGCAGCACTGGCACAGGTGGCACACAGAGGACTGCAGTCTCCTTCCTTGGAGATACCCAAGGTCCTCTGAACACAGTCCTGGGCAGCTGGGTCACGGTGAACCTGCTTGAGCAAGGGGGCTGGACCAGACAGTCTGCAGAGGTCCCTCCCAACCTCAATGATGCCTGTGTTTCATTTGCCAAATGTTTCACTTGCCAAATGTTTCACTTCATGCTTTACTTCTGTGGTTTTGAAAGCATGGCCTTTGTATAACACTTTGGAATTAAAGGATAACTTTGATTATATATAATATCATAATATAAGCAGTATATCATCCTAAACATTCAAATTACACAGCCAAGAAACCTGCTTCTTGTGGACATGTTTGTGCAACAACTTAGTAGCAGTAAATGTTATTCACATACTTCTCAGTGCTTTGTTACAGGATTACCATAAAAGACCTGGGATCACAAACAGTAAGAAATAATGCTGTGATATGAAGAATTTATTACTAGTTAGTATTTATACAGTGGGTGCATATCGTTTTACATGCAAACACCAGTTCACAGACAGCATTTATTTCTCTGCAGAACTTCTACAAGCTTTGTTTTCTGAAGTGAACCAGTTTGGTCATGCTAAATTGCAGTGGGTAACAACCACATATGTTTCAGCTCGACAGGAGCAGAGAACAACCAAAACCAACAGAGGCAGACCAGCTTTTGGGAGAGTTTGGAATAGCTGGCTCCTCCAAACCAAAGTAAACGTGCATTTTGTTTCCTGAAAAGTGCCCACTTCATCCAAGAACAAATTCCAAGAGAAACCCTAACAAAATAACTTGGTTATCCTTTTACACACGCTTCTGTTAAAAGAAATATGAGATTATAAATCTTCAGAGCTGCTTCTACAGAGTGAGACTAGAGTCAGGAAAAAGTGTGAGGCATTCCTTCCATGGTCAATGAAGCTCTGTTCTGCCCTCTCCCAGGGAAGTGAGCCTGGCTCCCTTTCTGCAGGAGATGTCTGCACCTTGTGGGGACAGGAGGGAGCACTGCTGCTGTGACAGGACCTGGCTCTGCTCCCTCCCTGGCACAGCCCAGCCTGCCCACACGCCACGGAGTCACAAGATCCTCACGCTCCTCTTCAAGGGCTGGGCGTGTTTTCAAGAGGATTTTCAGGATTGTAGACAGGGCAGTGGTGATGCTCACAGCCAGTCTGGAGTGCCAGCCTGGCTGATCAGTGTCCTGCTATGCCTGGAGCACATCAGCCCCTGTGCAGTGTCCCAAGGTGCAGCACTCCCCGTTCAAAGAGCACTCTGCAGAGTTTAATGTCCTGTCTGTCACTCCCAGGGACAAATTTATTTTTGTGTCTATCAGCTTCACAGACAAGTGTTGTACCAACAAGGAACCCAAGGCCCATGGAAATCATAGGGAGAAGTGAAGCTTTTCTCCCTTCTGCTTTTTTCTTTCTTTTCATTCATTTGGTCCATTTGTTTTTCAAGCTGAGGAAACCAATGCCATCAAGAAAATATTACATTTGTCATATAACACAATTTCCTTCTGCTATGCATTAAAACTGTGTTTTTAAAAAATTACATTGTGTTCCCGTTATAATAAAAATTACAGTATGCAGACATTCCAGTCAAACAGCATTCTAACAAACTGTTTGCATCAGGCTCAATCAATCAATTAATCAAACCTCAATCAAGCCATCCCCTCCCCCACTGATTTCTCTGACATTACTCTCTTCATGCAACACCAAAATCAAAAATTACCTTGCTGAGAAAGTATCAGCTTTCTTGAAAATAATTTCCAGGCCCTACCTATTAAGCATTGACAGCAAAATAATAGGAAACCACCAAGTGATTCCTTGTAAAATTCTTTTTCTGGCTGTTTTTGATGGTGACAATAGCATTACACTCCTAAATGACAGCAACCAACCCCAGGATTATATGCACCTATTACTCAGAGAACCTGCCCTCCTTTAGAAGTGCTGCTCTTTGGAAATAAACCCTCTAGTAACCCACATCAAATCACAGGCAGGCAGCTCCCAGGCTTTTTTAGCCTGACAGGAGGCTGGGACAAATTTTATAATGAAACACCATGACTCCTGAATGACAGAAGTATGTATTTTGCTTTATTTTGAATGGATGATCTGCAACTCACACATGTGAAAATGATGTAATGCTGAAAAAGCAGTAAGAAAATTAAAATAACTCTAAATTAAATTTTAAAGAATCAAGTACTTAAATCCTGGCCAACACAAATTTTATTTAGGTTTTATGACTGATATTTATTCCTTTTGGAAGTCAAGAGCTTTTTTTCTTCAAAGTGCCAAAGCCCAGAAATACTCCTTTTTCTTTATCCAAAGCTGTCATGTTTGTGACCTTGTAAGTATTTGGCGATGTCAATTAATGCTTCAATAATGCTGCCTTTCATCTTCAAATGGAACTGGGCCTAAAAACTGGCCAGACCTCTTAGCTCTTTCAACAGATGATAAACACACTGCAAGTAAAAAAATCCAAGCAGCTTTTTATGACTTTACAGATTAATGAGCGTGCCAGGGCTTTCCAACCGATTTTGGTCCAATAAAGTATCTGCAAAAGTTGACAAATTAAACCCAATTTTTCATGTTCCAATTTCTACACTATTAAAAATATGTACAGATGCATCTGAGAAAAAATACTGAAATGAGATGGTGAGAGGAAGTGGCAGATCCTCAGCACAGTCTAAGCCCTCCCTAGGGCCACAGATCATTAGGAACAGCGTTTCAGAGAGGAGTCTGGAAAACACCTACGACACCTGCACTTCCTTCAAAGGGAAGAATTGGCTCCTCTGCTTCAATGCCTTCACCACATCAGTTTTGGAACCCAACACCAATCTCCCTTTGCTCTCTTCTGCCCTGGTGGTACGAATATTTCCCTGGAGTTGTAACATTTTTGTAGTAGTGCAATGCGATTACTTCTGCAGAAGCCATTGCTCAGTTCAATTCACAACATTTTTTATCCATTTGTATTTAGAGGAAAGAAAAATGTGTCCTGGGAGTCAATGACCAAATCTATGTGTTTCCTCCTCTCATTCCTTGTACAAGCTGTTGATTCCTCAAATGCAACTCTTAAAGTAACTCTCTGGATGATTTGAGGACACAAATATGATACTATAATGGTATTTTTTTGGTGCACCCTGCTTGTTTCAGCCTAGCTGGTGTGATGGTTTATCATGGCCAACATAACTCACTCTGTCTCTCTCTCCTTGCTTGCAGACAACTCACAAAAGGATCAATCTGGAAGCTGCAATCCAGTTAAACTGTGTGTCAGCCCAAGATGTAAATTTTGCAAAGCTTAGTGAATTTTCAAGCTTAAAGAACCAGGAGGATGCATTTGGGTGCCAGGGAAAACCTGTCCTTTTGTTCTGTTACAAACCATCAATGTTATGTACTCTGGGCATTGCTCTGATTTCCTAAGCATTCCTGTCATAGCCTGCCATAATCAGAGCTCCATGTGCATCAGAAGTCTCTGCTTAGGTGGGAACAGGCTTGCATCTCATTTACCAATGAAACTAGACATGACTCTATTTTAAAAATGTATCCAGAGATAAAAATGTGTTTCTGGAAAATAAAAAATCACTGTTACAATTTGACATCCAGTAACTGAAGCCTTGTCTACCATCACAGTAATCTGCCAAAAGAATCTGAGGATCTTTAACACAGCTTTTGCCACTGGACTGCACTTGGGCTGGACAGCTATGTCATGTCCAGATCGAAGAATCACCAGGCTACTGTCTGAAATGGTGACAAAAATATGCCAGCTCTCAGTACAAACCCATGGGGAGTGGAAGAACAGCTTCCACAGAGAAGCTGGAAGAGCAAATCCCATATATTACATCACCACATATTTTGACTGTTTTCTAGCAACTGTTGTATTCCAATATTTATAATCTCTCTCTTTATGCAAGCATCTTATGTTTTATAATAAAAAGAGTACATAAATTTCAGTTACCGTAGCAGAGCAAATTGTTGTATGTAATTAGTCATGTACAACATAAGGCATAACTTGAAAAACAATTCATGTTTATTCTTCCTCTGCTTAATCAATATTTTAAATATTTGTGGAAGCTGTACACAAACTTTGCAAATCACCACCTCATAAGTGAGAGAAAGAGAAGAGACAACACAAATCCTGCAACCCACAGCAAATCATCAGCATCTGACAGGCTGCTGTTCAGGGAGCTACATTTTTTTGGCCCGTGAAGGAAAGAAGAATATAACATTTTACTTCTGTGCTGTTTCCCTTTATTCCTTTTTTACAGTGTATTCCTCAGCCAGATTGACTTGTTTTTCCTTTGTCATGAGAATTTTCTTCTCTCCCCACTTGTTTTTTAATGCTATTTAGCTGTACTGATGCACAAAGTCAGCGGTGGCTACTTCTCCTGCAATCCCTGCCCGACTTTCCAGAGAGGTTAACAAATGTTTGATCATCACTGTCTTCCCTCCCACATCATAACCGGGGCTAACCACAGTGGGATCAACTCTGGTAGCAAAAACACACAAGTCTTAAATGCTAAAGGAGTACTGTGAGAACAGGAGGCCACAATCACGCCTCAGTTACACTATTTAAAGACTTAAAACTACACAGCTATCCCTGAGCTCAACTAGAGAAAATTTTATCAAAACTGAAGACTGGTGTTTTTGTAAAATTTGTCATAGGTTCAACCTTGAGAATAACAAATCATTAAGTGTTGGGGGGCTGAAGAATCAATTTATGTTCCAAGCAAAGGGTTTTTAAAATTAAGGTTGGGAAAAAAAATTAGATCTCGCCTGGTGGTGCACAGATTCTGTTGATGTATCAATCTTTTCAGGCATTTAAAAATAATATAGAGATGATAAAAGTAAATGTTCTATAACCAAAAAATCTCTCGGTAATAAAATTTCAAATTACAGCCCATGACAACACTTCTAAATTGAAGCTGTGATACAGGAGCTTTGATGGAGAAAATTGTACAAGTAACTCGCAAAGTAATTCAGAAAAGCAACAAAGAATGAAGGTGCTGCTGAGATGAACAGAAAACATAGTTGGAATGGTGTGCAGCATCCTTAAATGAATTTCAGACTGTTTTGTTGCCAATACCTTAAGCAGTGCTGTAGTCTTACAAGGATTTCTTGGATAGTTTCCTTTGACCAATAAATAACCTCACTACAGAAAAAACCCCCAAACCCCACCATGTACAGAGCCAACCCTGAGCTCAATCATCACACATGGCTGAGCCCAGAGTCTGACAAATTGATCCAAACACAGTTTATTGGCAAGATTCCACTTTCTTATGGAATACTGGTGGAGGGGTTGAGGAAGTATCTCCAGTGGAGGACTCATCCCTCCAAACTGTGCTGCCTCTGGTGCCAGACTGGGGCCCAACTCTTCGGGTACAGAATCAGGGCAGAAAAACCAAATTGGGTAAAAGAGTTGAAACTTTGCTCATAGTGGCACAGAATGAGCAGAAAACCCAAAATTCACTACCTCTGAGTGCCTCACTTTCCCTGTCAATATACTGGGTGTACAGCATCAAACTGTTTCTTAGAGGTTGATGAGGTTTAAATAGGTTTTCTGATATTTTCTGGTAGCCTCCAATGAAATGGGTTATAGCAGTGCAAAGTCTCACTGTCATTTTGTTCAGCAAAAAAATAAAGCTTGGGAAAAGACAGCTTTTTTTCTGTTTAAATAACTCAGACCAAACATCCATAACCACTTAAAGGTGGCAGATCCACTAAGTGTGATTTGTACCAAAGCATCTGTGGTATAGAAGGTTACAGGTACGCTTTGAGAATAAATTTCAAAGGTCTGCAAAGCATAATTAGTTCTGAAGTTCTCCTACACATTAATAATTAGTAATAAAAACCTTCTAAAGTCCTCCACAGAAAGTAGTAAAAAGCTCTTCCAGAAGGATGAAAATCACAGACCAAACCCAACCCCCTCACAGCTAGTCTTACATCTCCTAAGCTTCCCCCTGAAGATAGTTTCATTTTTTTCTCTCCTTTCCAATGTTTTTTCTATTCATACCACGTAAGTCATGGCAAAGTCTTAAATCTTACATACATTTACACAATTTTAAAGACCATGTTTCAGCCAGATTAGGTAGACTAGTGGTCCTTAAAACAATTTATGAATTCCCTGAACAATTCCATCACGCAGCAAGTCATACAGCCCAGTTACATGTCAGAGAAAGTTTTTCCTCCATTTTGAATTTGTCACTTTAGGATTCAGTTAACCTTGAGATGAAGGATGGGAATGTGACCTGTATCTGCCAACACAGGTACCCAGAAGACAGATCCTGTCAAACAGACTTCACTTCAGTCTTTGACAATACTATGGCTGTTTGGAAACCCATAATTGAGGATGATGCCATGTATATGAATTTTTAATAACTACCAATTTAGCACTTTGGCAAAAAAAGTCTGGAGCAATTACTAGCTATACAGACATTTAAATACAGGGAGGGAGCAGTTTTATCCCCATGCAAGGCAATGGTGAGTCTGATGCTGAAAGGATGCATATGGTTGGGTATCTAAGTTTTAGCACTCATATTTTCAAAGGCAAATGAAGAATGGAGGGGATGCAAAAGATGCAGAGTTATTTGGAGGCTACTGAAACTGGTCAGTAGCAGGAAACTAGAGGAACCAAGGACCAAAGCACTGAGGACAGATTAGGTGACTTACAGAAAACAAAGCAAGGTTTTAACTGAGATAATAACTAGTAAGTAGGAACCCAGTCTGAAGGGCTACAGATGGTAGCTCTCTATGGTTTGAGATTGCCAAACCAGCTCTGGAAAACATGCTAAAGTCAAAACTGGTAACTGGAAGGGAGGAAGAGTCCCTTCTGACCTCAGCCTGGGGCAGCACTGATGGCTGCACTTATCTCCTGGGACAGTAAGACAAGGAGAACCAGGTTATCAATATTCTTGCTTCGTGACACCTTATCCATTGTGTCACCTATTGTGTGAGACACACCCTCACCACTGAGGTTAATGACCTACCATAATGCTGGGGGAGGTTCAGCCTGCACAAGGACAGCTCAGCAATCAAATATCTCACTCCCAAAACAGAACTAACAAATCCAGCTGTCAGATGTCACCTATCCCCCACTAGCTGGTATCCTACAAACATGCTGACAAAAGGGTTGCAAAAGGTAGGCAGGCTGTGATTCCTCCACAGCTCAAGTCAACTTAGCACATGCTTGGTTTATCTTTAAAGTGTTTTAAGATTTTTAATTTTTATGGTTTTATTTTTAAAAGAAACCAAGTAACTACATTGTTTTTACATCGTTTTGCAATCTCTTCAATATATGGATGCAATTTTTTATGCCTAGCCATTAGCTGGATTCTACCAAGGAAAAGCCTTGGTTGGTTGCACTGCTGACCACAAGTGTAAGTCTGCTGTGTGTGAAGGAGAGACAGAGTCAGGCAGGGTGAACAGGAGTGTGCAGGAGCACCTGATGTTTTTTGTGACACCATCTCCCATTTTCAGTTGGAAACCTGGTAAGCACCATACTCTTACATCTCTGCTTACCCTACCTATCTACCTCTCTCACCTCTTCACAGTTTTTTCCTCTTTAATACATGCAAGTTTAAAATTTCAGTTAGAGCTGCTTTGTTGACTCACAGCAGAAGAAGCTGGGGCAAAAACTCTTATGCATTTTTACAAATTTATTTTATGGGAGATTACACAGCTGATTAACAGTCCTCAGAATAAAAAGTGTCTCCTGTTACCTCCATTCTTGTCTATTTATTGCTTTTGATCTATTCATGCCAAAACATTCTTACTAATGAAAGTCATCAGAAAATTGTCTAATAAGGTAATTTAGAAGACAGTTCACATCTAGCATATGATCAAAAGGCACTTAACTTGTTGTTCCTGCCTCCTCTCCCCAATAAACACATGGTTTACTGGCACTGATAAGCTTCAAAATGGTTTTGAACATCTGGGAAAAGGGCTGATCAGCTCCAGACAATTGTTGGACTCTAAGCAGACCCAGGAACAAAGGTCATGATAAATGAAACCACTGCTTTGGCTTCAAAATTGCTTCAATCATCTCCAGACAAAGCATGATTGAAATGCATCTATCAGTGGATAGCATCTGGAGAACACTAAAAATGTTTTGATCAGAATCTGAGTAGCTTCTTCCAAATGAAAATAATTTTAAGATGCCATGGCAAATTTTTACAACCACATTTTGGGCTAATGTTTCCTTCTGTAGCATTGACCTTGTTTCTCTACAGTGTGAAAAAAATCAATATAATAATGGTACTGCAGCAAAATTTCAGCTTGCTCTTGGCTTACTTTAAATAACTTCATTGTCTCCTTTCCCTCTGTCTACATCTGCTGTATTTGGCACTTTCAGTTATTAAAATGAAACCAAGTTGAAAGAAAATGTTAAATATCATAAAAAGAAACCCAGCAGTGCTTCCGTCTCACTTTGCCAGCACTCTGGTCACCTTTACCATTTGCCAGGTTTTTCTGTTCCCAGCTGTTCTACCTGAATCTGCATGCAAAAAGAAATCCCAACTTTCTCCAAGAATATCAAATGCACTTTGCAGTTCTACAAGGGCTATTTTTTCTTTAAAAGGAAAACTCACCCTCTTCCCTCCGATAATATATTGGAACAAAAAAAGTCCAACAGTTTACTAGTGACTTCCATTCTTTAGTGCTTAACATTGTCTCACTCAGTGTGCATTTCTGCACAAGTGAGCAGCCTGGTTGTAGCAGTTCCACAGTTTCACTCCAAGCTGCACTAAGAACGAGGCTTTGAGAAGTTTATAGGAAGCTATCAACTAAAGAGGAAGAAAAACCCCATTCAGCCAAAATTATGACCTTTAGTCACCTTTCACTCCCTCTGGAGGAGAACTATATCCACTTGCTGTCAACCACAGCTCTGCCTTGGTCAACAGATGAGAAGAGCATTCCCAAAAGAAAAGTGGGAAGAGTGAGTTACAGGGAAAGCCACAGAAAGCCCAAATGTAGTGAAAGGAAGGAAACATTTGCTCTGCCTGGGCCTCTCAGAAGCATGGGGACACTCAGTCTTGGAGGAAGAAAGACCTACTCTGGTAGAAAGAACTGAAAGGTCACAGACTGCCCATATGAATTCCTTTTCCTACTCCTGGCTATCCCGTGAACGCAAGCCTTACAAAGGGATGGATGACGCTCCATGTCTAATATCCCTCCAACATAACAACCCCGCTTAAAAAAAATAAATAAAATTTAAAAAAAAATTAAAAAAGTAAACAAAAGAGGTGAATTCTTACTTTGGTACTGGAAGCTGGGGAGGAGTTGGCCACCAGGCTGGTGATGACATCGCTGTTGCCCGTGGTGCAGGCGGCGGTGGCCGGGGCAGGGAGGCGCGCGGGGACGATGGGCAGGGGCAGCAGCCCGGGCCGGGAGCTGCTGGTGGTGCTGGCACTGCTGCAGCTGGTGCTGCCCACGGGGGTCCCGTTGGAGCTCCAGTCCCGGCGCTCCCAGCCCGCACGGTAATCTCGTTCGAAGCGGCTGTGGTGCCGTGACATCGCGCCGGAGGGCAGCGGCGGCTCAGGGGGAACTCGGGAGCCTGCCTGGAAGATCGATGACAAAGAGGAGTTAGGGACGAGGGCCCAGCACAGTGACCTACTCTGTAACCTGCCATGCCTTCTGTGCCTTAGGAGAGCACTGCTTCTCTCTTTTCCCAGCTGAACATCAAGAGAGCAGTGCCGTAGTGAATATTAATCTAGAACACAAATGAGAGTTTAGACAAGTACAAGGACACAGTGGAGAGCCCAGTCCCACAGACCTGAAGAAACACCATCTGCCCAAACTCTTTCAGCAAAATAACAAGCAAAAGCACACAAATTGTGAAAAGCCAAGTTAGAAGAAAGTCATAATTCAATGTTCTGACAATAGGAAACCATTTCCAACAGCTCCATCTTGCAGTTTTCTCAGTAGCCTTCAGATCCTTTCTGTATAGCCCCTTTCCTGTACCTGACACATGACCAAATATTGATGGTAAAGATCAAAGACAAAAACAATCTACCTGGCTAAATCTACCCACTATTTTTCTATTTTCAGCGCCACATCCTGCTTCACACAGCCCCCTTTTTGCTAGACCTCCTCACTGGAAGCTCCTTTGGGAATATTTCACTCTGTGACCTCTCCCCACACTGGGGATGCTGTCCAGGGTAGGCCAGCATGTTCTGTCTCCTCCTGTGCTTCTGGCTACACTTTAAACACTTAATACCCATAGGTGATCTATGACCAAGTTGTTCTGTGTGATCACCCTGTCCTTATCATCCTTCAGTCTTTGTTATCCACAGATTGTATCTGCCAGGTGAGGGATGTCTTAACACAATGTTGGGAGTCAAGACTCCCAACATCTAATCTCAGTTCTGATAATTATACATTACACAGCCTAGAGCAGCTACTGAAGTCTTCCTGGCAAGGTCTCCTAATGTGCAGAATGGTGGCAATAATGCTATTTTCCCAGCATGGTTCTGAGTAAGTGAATGTTTACAGCTTCTGCAATAGAAGAAACAGTATGAATAAATTCTAAATGTATTTATTTCCATAAATAAATAATGAGTATCTAGGTCACTGCAGCACCTGATTTATTTTATTTGCATCACACGATCCACTAAGTTCTTTTGTTATAATGACATCAGGTCAGTGGAAGCAATGTGGTTTCACAAATTCTTAGATACAAAAATGGATGGTAAGAACATCTGTTCATAAGGATTGTGGAGGAAGCCAGAACTAAACTCACTCAGAAACGTGAAGATAAGAAACTTGTTAAGAGAGATAAAAAACTTAAAAGTGTTATAAAACAGTATGCCTATCAACAATGTTAGTTATTCACCTAGTAGAAATTAAAAAAGTGAACAAACCCAATCATTATACCTGAAGGATGAAAGGCCCACTAAAAAGCTACTAGCTGAGACAAAGAGTACTCTTCCTCAGTTAAAAATTCAATCATATAAATGGGTATTACAAAACCCTGCCAAAATCCCTCCCACAATCATTATGTTCAGCAAAAGGCCAAACCAAACCTCCCAAGAAGCTGCATTTTTGATGGTTACATTGTCCCTCTCCAGGAATGAGCACCTCTACTAAGAATCCACACTGGAGACCACACCATAGTGTTGTTAACGCAACACATAATTAACATTCCTCTTAACCCAACTACTTTTTTCTCTAGTAGAATGTGATGCAATGTTTGATTTGATGATTTGTGGGCTGATGGTTCTGGTATTTACTTAGATTCCTCTGTCTACTATTTTTGTGACCATTTGATACTTTCATTCAGAAAGATAATTCTGAATTTTCCAGAGGACCGCATGAGCTCAGCTGTACAGTGACCACAGGAAATCCCAGAGACACCAGTGCTGTGAAAGCTGCTGTACTGAAAACAGAAACTTTTCTTTTAGTAGAGGTGAAGAAAGCAAACTTTTTCTCTAGTGAAAACTATCTCAGAATAAATTCAGTACTTAAACAGAATGTTTTCAAAGGTTAGAAATTCCACAGGTATAACCCCGCTTTCATTTGTTTTATCACCATTTTGCTAAGTCAGGCAAAAAAGGAGCCTGCAAACTGCAAGCTGCAATTTCAAAATATCCTTTATTATTCCTTGCCTTTGAAAAAGTTTCTTTTTAATCCCAACAGCTTCCATTGCCGTATGAAGCTATCTTTTGTGACTGTTTGAATGGTGGCTGTCAACCGAATGCCCTTCTCCTCTCGAGCTGGAGGATCTCCATCAGCTGTGTTAGTGCACTCCTTGACAAGGCAAGCAGGGAGAACCAAATCACATCTCCCCCACCCACCCACACTCCCGAGCACATCTGACATTTCATTCAGCGCAGAGCAGAGGCACACATGCACACAAGTCAATAGCGAGCGGTTTTTGCCACAGATCCCAGCACCCTGCCCCCAGCAATTCTACTATCAGATGAGACTGACAGGCAACCACGTCAATAACAAGCAGGAAAAAAAGCCTGTGACTAAGCCACACATTCAGAAGTTTACTTAAAACCCAACTCCCTCTTCATGAGCACATTCACTTCTCAGTCCTGCTACTGTATTTCATGGTGTTTCCAATGGAAAAAAATAGCTGGGGCTAAACATCAGTCTTCTTTTTTAATTTTTTTCTTTTTTATTTCCAATACATTGCATTAAATATACACTACTTGTTTCAACATGTCATTTTTGGCTGGGTACAAAGATACTTGACAGCAACAAGATGTGCAGAAAAACCGGAGGGGATAACCATCTAATAAATGAGTATTCAACTGCTAGTGCTTGCTATTTAAAATTAGAAAGAATAGAAAATGTTTTCATAAATAGCTGCTGGGTGAGGTAAGAAATGGGTTGTGAGCAGACTAGCTAATTTTTAAATATATTTTTAGATCCAGAGTTTATGCTTTGTCTAGACTATTGTTGTTGAGGATCACAATCAAAATAATAATGCTTTAAACATATTCTGTACTCATAAGAAAAGCTTCTCCAACAGCGTGTTCCGAGTCGAGTGCAATCATCACATTCCTCTGCACAGAACTTGACACAGGGCAGCATAAACCATCTTGAGAAACAACAGAGACAGAGGCCAGTGGAAACCTCACTGGGGCAGCAGGGAGGGCAGCAGTCACTGCAGTCAGAGACCACAGAATCCTTAAGGTTGAAAAAGATCTCCAGGATCATCGAGTCCAGCTACCACCCTAACCCTGCCACTACCAGTTCCACAAACAAAACCAAAACAAACCCTTTCTGTCGGGGAGACAGAGAGAAGGAGAAACATCAATCAATGCCTAATACTTACAAACAGCAATATCAATAGTTACAACTAATCCATGTGTTTTTACCTTTTTAAAGGAAGTTTTCCTCAACATTCATGAGCAGGCATTTTCTCTTACCTAGTTTTAGATCCCTCTAAACAGCACTGGGGAAGAGCAAGAACATTTTTACCCTGTTTTTTAGATATCACCCCAGCTAAGCCTTGGCTAACTACAGATGCACCAACCTCAGCTGTGGGGTTGATTTCTCAGCTAGCACAATGCTCCACACTGCCACATTAGGAGGCAGTACTGGAGCAAACAAGCTTTGAGCTATGTCAGATACATCTACCCTACATCAGAGCCATAAACCCAGGGTGTGCACACAGCCAGCAAGAGGAAGAATGCATGATTTGTGCATCTCAGACTTGCAGTCCATGAGGAGGCATACTGCACACTGTTACTGCTGAAAATCCCTCTGTACAGCCAATCCAGCTGGCACACTATCTGGAGAAGGTGGGGAAGGCAGTGAGACAGATCTTCCCTCACCCTCTACTCAAGATGTAATCACTGGAGTAGCCGGGTGTCTTTAATCTCTATAGAAAGGAAATGCGCTCCCGTTTTGTCACATAGAGTCAAAGGATTTTATTGTGCAGCCAAAAGGAACAGAAACTCTCTTAGAGGGGAAAAAATCCCACATCCTACTAAAGAGAGAGAGAAAAGAAGAAAGAGAGCCCATAGCAGTTACTGGATGAACTGATGAATTCAAACCAAAAAAGGAGATCAAACTGGTATTAAGGGAGGGCTGTGGAGAGGGCTATAAAGTAAAGAAGAGAGATCGAGCAACCAGACGTAAATACAAATCCCATGATAAATCTAAAATGAGATTTAGTGATATGGCAAGGCAGAAAGTCCCCAAGACTGCATCACTGGGCATTGTGCTGCAGAAAGAATGCCAGAACAGAGCCCGCTTTCTTTCAGACAAGGGCAATGCAGGAGCCAGGCACAAGGATTATACACCTGACCCTTCCCCATCATTTACCTTCAGAGAAAAATGAGTTTGGGAGGGCAGACCAGGAGAGGGTAACAGCCTGGTGAAACAATACCAAACACCTTCTAAGGAATGGAACAGGATCTCTCCAAACTGTACAAGGCCAAAACATGCAATGCAGCAGGTGAGAGGGACCATAAAAAGAAGTTACTTTAAATCTATCCTTCTCAAGGCAAAGTAAAATGTGAGTGTACCCCTGCTAGAGAACATAACTATTTCTACAATCAGCAATTTTAGACATATCTTATACTAACAGCTTGCTCAACAATAATATCTGAGAAAGTTTTTCGGCAAAATGCGAGTGTTTTCGGGACTGAAATGTAGGGCACTCACACGGATGACAACATCCAGCCTCCAAATTTGCCCTGAACACTTTGGCCATTTGGAAATCTTCCTGCCTTCTTAGCACAAAACCACCTTGCTCCTGGTACTCATTTTTCACCACATCTCTTATGCAAGCTCATTTGTTCCTTGTTTCCACGGCTTCCACACACACACACAGAGGAAAGGAAAGGAAAAGGCCAGCGGCGTGTGAGATAGCAGCGTGCTGTCCTCAGGGCTCTTACCAGGTTCAAACAGATCATTGCTGAAGATTTATTAAACTCAAGTGGTTAACATTTCATTTTATGCTCGATACATTTAAACACAGCCCTTCTTCCCCCAAGCCCAAAACACTCACTGTTCTGCAGAAAAAACGCTTCCTATTCATGTTTCTCTAAATGACAGTCCGGGCTCGAGCCTTGGAGCAGTTTTTTCCCTGCTTTCCACGCTTATCTAGTCAAGGTCTCCTTAAAGTGCCTGTCCCCACAGATATAAATATAAGGAAAAACAGGCTTTCAGCCAGTCTGAAGCTAGAGAATCAGATTTCTTAGACTATTAGTCAACTTCATTAAGTGACTTCAAAAATAAAGGTCAAGCTTTTAATTTAAATTTTTCCCGGGTAAGCATTTGTTTCTAAATTTACCATTTAAATAATAACATTACAGAAACATGATAGGCGAGAGACGCTGGGAGACAGTGACGGAAGGAGATACACGGTCATTATGGAAATGGCAGAAAAGGAGAAAGAAAGAACCAGAAACTTTAAAATACACAGCTAAATAATCTTCAGACAGGATAAAAGAAGTGCAGGTAAAACAGCCCATCAGAGAGCTTCAAAAGCAGTTAAGTGCATGTAATGCCTAAGTATTTTATGATACCCAAACACAAAAAAAAAAAAAAAAAAAAAAAAGAAAAAGAAAAAATAAAGAGAAGATTTGCCAGCATCATATCTAGCATGAAGAACTGTAACTGATAAAAAGGAATATGTCTAAGTACCTAAGCTTGAATGATTTCACATATATGCTGCAGGGGAAATGTTACGGCACACGGTTTTATCAGAGCCTACCAACACAACAACCTCTCCCCAGGCACAGGTCTGAAGATGTAATTTATGCACATGACACCAAAATCACATCGAAATATATCAGTATTTCCATAAATTCTGGATATAACTCAATCGTCAGGTCATACATGTCTTGAAGAAAATCAAAATAAAACAAGGTACTAGCAGTCCTGGCAGCTTCAGGAGCAACTCTTCAGCAATGTGCCAAGCCAAATGTTTTATTTGAGCTCAACATTTTTTATAACCTACAAAGACTCTCTTTATAAACACATATAGAATCACTGTTACAAGCCTACATGGATCTGACTCATCCATTTTCACAATTTTTACTTAACTACTTTTTTTTTTTGTTTGGGTGACTTCAGTGAAAGAACTCTCTGTGAGACAAATGCAGAAGGAATGCAATCAAGAGATTTTGTAAAGCTGAACTACAAGCAGCTGTGTAGAAAGATAAGATCCAGAAATATTTGAGAGGCAAGGAAACAACTTTATTATCAAGCAAGGTCTACTTTTGTAAACCTCTGATTTAGACTTGTAAACAGTTGTAAAGCTCTTGTAAAATCCAACACAAGGCAGAGAGACTTGAGCTGCTTTGCTACAATCAGATCTTAAAGAAAAAAAAAGAAAAAAGGAAAAAAACCCCACAAAATCCTAACCCTGTAAGTGATAAAGGAACAGTAGATTAAAGAGATTTGATAGGATTTTATTTTCCAAATATATGCTGGAGGAGGTGATGCTTTGGGACACATAAAAATAAAATGTGAGCATGAACACAACGGTGTCTTCTGAGCAGAAAGCTCATTGTGCAAGAAGCAAAAATGAGAATTTTGCTTTGCTATCTCAAAATATTGTAGAAAAGTTTGTGCACTTTTTATTTCTGAGTATTTCAGATGCATATGGAAATCTTCCCTCTAGGTAAGTAAAAAGATAAACTAGGCTATCCAAATAAGAGAGAAAAACCCAGTCACAATGAGAGTGAAACCACACCTTACAAAACTCCTTCACAGTTGACAGAATATAACGTTCCTAAATGAGGGTTTGCTTGCTAAAAAAATCTCTAAATGTATGTTTTATTACTAGGCTTCTAGGAAATTTACCTTCTCTGTGATAATTTCCTGTATAGAGTAATTTGCTTTTCAGACACTGATTTTTTTTACAATCTGAGCAGAGTGGGTAACACATCCTTCAATTCATGGATCATGAGCACGGGCATGGTGAAAAAAGTTCACAAAGATTTGGAGTGGTCCCAATGCTCACACTGCTGGAACAGAAGGTGAAGACAAGTCCCATCCTGAATCCTGTTGCTTGCCAGACCTGGACACAAAGTCATGAAGTTTACATCAGTTTCAGGGGCTTCCTTCTGCAGATGCTCCTGACCATACAAGTTTCTTGGACTATTCCAAAGGGCCTCCATCCACATCCTCAGATACACTTATCACCAATTATAAACTGACAGAAAATATGACAAAATATACTGGTTTGGGATATAAAATTCCTAACTCCAGAAGAAAACTACTAAATCTATTTCTCACTCTTCAACCTTCTATTGGAAAGATTTCCCAGTTGATCTTGTTCTCCCCCAGTGGCATTATCGGAAACCATTCCCACAACCCTACAAAAAAACCTCAGCACAAAATTCAACCCTCACCACGCTTCAGCCCCAAAAATCAACTTTAGGTGCTACCTGCTGACATTTCTTGGTCTTTCCAAGGACCTTCTAAAGCAACAAGACTGGAATTTTATGCAGCAGTTTTGTACGAGAAAATCCACCAGAACTTTACACAAAGGCATAATAACTTCCTCAGATATCTCTGCAGGGTCCAGGGTAGCTGGCAGTGTCTGGAACCCAGCCTTGTTAAAAATGGAGAGAGAGAAAAACATAACGTCCCTGTGTAACACTCCTGCTTGCAAAACACTGCCCAAAACATTGACTTCCCTAATTAAATTATCTCATTAGCATGAAAAGCAAACGAAAGAAACCCAAATGCCAAGAGCTGCCGTGTTAAAGGTCAGTTTGTGGAGGGTTTGTGTAGGAAGACTTGCATGGCAGTGGCCAACACCTCGGCACAGGGTTGGCAGGATGACAGCTGGTGGCCAGGGTCCAGGGGTGCTGCAGGGGACAGGTGGGGAGGGGACACAGGGACACGGTTGGATTTCTCCTGGGGAAATGGGCCATCTTCTCAAAATGTGTTAGGTGCCTGCCAGGACCTGACATACCTAATCTTGCCTAAGACTTCATAGTTAATAAAGCAGAAATGTAGGATAAGCTACTGTCAGTGTTGCCAAATGTCAGAAAATAAATCTCACAAAATTTAATTAGCAGGATTTTGGCTCCTTTGGGGATGGTTTCTTAGGTGGGTGAGGAAGGGTGGGAGGAGAAGGGGACTAGGTCTTCAAATTACATTTTGGACAAGGTGGAAAAATTTCCTTTTATTTACTGCTATTCTCAATTTTCCAGGCCCTGAGGAAGATTGATCAATCAGTCAAAACTATTACAGGAGAAAGCTTTCTGCCAAGGTAAGGGTTAAATGCAGCAGAGTTTACAGCATCAGCTCTCTGGATCACTTTTAGTGCTGCAAAACGCTGTAATAAAGAAAACATGCTACAAATTTTTGGGTCATCCCATCTCATCACTGTTCACATTTTAAAAGCTTCAGCCAGCATCAGGTGAAGTCATAAATTTTCTTTTCTGGGACTGATGTCCTCTGACCACACAGAATTTCCTGACACACATTTTGTTAAAAGAAGACATGTATCACTCTTCCAAATCAAGAGTAAATGTACACTTACAGCACAAAATAGTCCCTAACCATCTGGTTTATAAAAAGAACTTATTCCATGCAAATTGCATCAGGGAAAAAAAAAGTAAAGAAACATTAAATCTTAGAGTCATTTAGGTTGTAAAAGACCTTAAAGATCACCAAGTCCAAACATTAACCAGTGCCAAGTCCACTAAACCCTAAGTGCCACAACTACAACAGGTTTTTTAAATTTATTGAACATGAGACTAGCACAGTCTATAACAACAGGCATCCAAAGACCTTCAAGGCTTTAACATGATTTGTGGCACACTGAGGTATGAAGGTGCAGTTATCCCAATCATCCAGTAAGCAAGTGAATTCCCAGAGAATACACAACATCTCTGACCCACGGGGAATAACTATAGTTTTTGCAATTTCTGCTGCCCTAAATGTGTGACTGCCACTAGCCTCCACTCACAAAGCCTCACAAGCTCTCTCTTCACCTGTATTCTTGCTGTACTTTTAGAGATCATGGAGAGTCTGGAGAGGAGTTTCTCTGCCTATTTCCATATTTCCATCATTGTGCCATTAGTACCAGTCCATCAGCACCAGGCACTACTTTATCTGGCTGGAAATCCTGGGCTGCTCACCCGCAGACACCTGGGGCTTTGGGATCAAAACATTCCCTTCTCAGTGCGTGTCACTGGACTTGGCCAGAGTCCACATTATCTGTCCATCTGCAGTCACAGCTCATCACCTCTCATGGCCTAACCATGTTTCATAAAATGGATTGACTTTATTTTCAGCTGGTTCAATAGAGTAAGGATCATTTACATCCACTTGCTATTTTTGTTTTGTTTTGAAAGGCGATGCGTCAAGCGCCAGAGGGACAGTGCCACCATCCTAATGAATTAATATCACAGCCAGTATCAAAGTATTCCAGCATCTCTGCTTGCTCTTCTGCCTCTTAAAAACTATTCCTGTTACAATTTCTTCCACCAGCCTTTCTTGCTTCTCACTTAAAACTGGCCCAAGTGACTCATGTTTTATCTTTTCAGCTGCTGGAAGAAGGCTGTTTGCTGAATGAAGGAAATCAGCAGCCCACCTTTTCTAGGCCAGAGGTCTGCAGCTTTTAATTAGCTGCTTTAGAAGTAACAGGATCAAATAATAAACAGATCATGAACCACTCACCATATCCCTCTCAAGATATGTTAGGTGATGTAGCACCTTTCAATACTGCAGAAAAATCAAATCATGTTTGCCAAGCATCTACTTAAATGTGCATTTACGAATACCAAGAATCTAGTTAAAATATAAGTTGAAAACTACTAGATTTGCAAGCACTGGCCAAAATGTTTTGCATTTTATTCTGAATAGCAATAATTCATTTTCATTCCACCAAAGCTGTCAAAAACTCTATATGCAGTCTTGTAGTGAGGCTGTTATATACATGCCAAATGCCTGTATAGCAAACATCTGGACTTGCTTCTGTTCCAGGATTTGCCAAAGCATAAGTCTATCTATTGTTTTTTTCTTGTGATTTTTATTTTTTTTTCTCTCCCTGCTGTGCCTCAGGTCGTTTTTCTTAAAATGAAATCATTAAAACAGGCAGAAAGAGCGGAGGAAGGAGGAGTAAGAAGAGCTCTAGCATCTGAGTAATCTTCCAGTGGGACTAATTTTACTAAGTATTTGTGCTACTGCTACCAGTCAATCACTACAAGTATTATTGAGAAGCTAAAAAAAAATAAAAATTAAACCACATTTAGGAAAGTATATTGGCATAGAGAAAAGGAAAAACACATATGCTGTTCTATAAACTAGAAGCTCAGTTTACTGAAATGTCCTCAATATCAACATAAAATGTATTAACATAAAAACCCAACTTGCTGTTCCCTGATTTTGCATTCATTTTACATCCATACTTCTCTGAGGCAACAGATCAGAATGGTGCATTGCCTTCCCCTCAGGCCAAGTGTAATAAACAGGCAGGTGTAATATAAGGCTGCAGTGTCTCAGCTCTCCTCCCCAACAATTGATCTTCCAGCCCAACGGTGTAATTCTGTCTTGGTAGCTCCCTTCACATGCCTCATTCCTGATCGGTCAATTATTTCAAATCAAGCAGAATTAAAGTGTTATTTTTGTGAGGGAGGACGATATTCACCAGTGACCAACGTGAAACTAATAAACTAATTTCCCTTTACTGCCTTGGGCAAAACAGAAAAACCCAGGTCTATGTGAGAAAGACAGCAGCTGTTTCATCTGTCTGTTGCCCAAATGTGTTTGCCATTTACTATTTTTAAATTGAATATTTGCTCACAGGACAATTTTGGGAACAGAAGACAACAAAAAAAAAAACCAACAAAAAAGGCAGTGGTGAGGATGTGTGACTGTTCAAGACAGAGCTGTGCAATGCAAGCTTCCTGAGAGAAGGGGACAGCGCTCTCCTGTTCTCTATAGCAGAGCATATTCCTCCTGTCAGTAGCAAATTTATCCAGTAGATGTCAACACCAGCAAAAAATATGGGTAAAGCCAACCTTAACAGCAACAGTACTCACTTCAATTTACAGCGGCGCATCAGGGGACAGTTTAATATTTGGAAGCACTGCATATTTATTTGCTGCCATCCCATCCTTGTATCTTCCTGAATGGATCTGGCCTGGTTCATCTGTCCATAAACACATGTAGAGCAAAATAATTTGTTTTTTGCTTTTAGAATAATTTTGTCTGGTCTGCTGAAAAATTGCTGATGACTACGTGATGACTTTTGGATTGGATCAGATGAAATTTTTCTGAGGAGGCACAGGGAGGAGGGCAGGGGGAAATACTGTGTGGTGCAAAGCGACTACTAGAAGCAAAATCTTCATAGTTACTAAATATAATCTGAAGAGGTCTGCTCCCTTCTGACCTTCCACTTGTGTGGTTAAGCAATGCAATGATTTCATGGATTTTGCTCCTTCCTCAAGAAGCTTCTCAGCCTACAACAGTGACCTGCGATTCCCATGCTGACCCCAGGTCAACAGATACTTGTTGTTCCTGTGAGGTTTTTTTGTTTTGTAGTACACCAAGGACAATCTGTTGTAAGCCTTTTAGTGTTATTATCACTCAAAAGACTGCATTTGCTGACAAGTTTTAACCATGCAAAAACACAAGGCCATTGCTGTTGACACTTTTAAATCTACTATTAAGATCTCACTGTTTGAACAGCTTGTGTGTAGAATCTGAAGTACAGATTTCAGTTTCCTTTTTGTTTATTTTTAGATAAACCTTGTGTTTCTACTCTGCAATGTTTGCATTTGGCTGCTGAGCATGCAGTAACTGCACACATTATATGCATTGCTTAGAGACACTGCCTCGCAGTCCATCAGGTTTTTGGAATAGATGAAAAGAGAAGGGAAACAACAGATCATTTTCCTGATTGATTAATCTTTCTTCACATTGCCATTTCCCCATAAACATGAGAAGGATAACCAAAAGTATGTTGTGACATCTAATAGTGAGCCGTTGAAGCAAATCATTTTACTACCGCTACAAAACTTACTACGGAGTTTGTTTTCAGAGATCTAAAACATAACAAGGAGACATAAATGAAAATATTACAGAGACATCACTAAGAGTATTTATTCCTCACGTGCAAAACCTTACAGCTTTTACAAGAAGCATCCATCCAATGATGCTGCTGCTGCTTAACTAATCAGTCTGGCTTAAAATTCAGGCTCTCTGTGAAGGCACAAACAGTGGTCAAAGGCTGAGACTGAGAATTACCATCACCGAAGCAATTCTTAGGCACCAAGAGAAGCAGGCACAGGAAGATCAGGCACAGGTACTGCGCTCCCAGTGAATAATCCCAACAGATGATGGCACTTGGGAGAACAAAGTCAGAGCTCTGAAAACCAGGGGAAAGCATCCAATGCCAAACCCAGCCCCATGCACGAGGCGCCAGCAGCACACCCCGTTTTGGGAAGCCACGTCCTGCTCCACAGCTCGGGGTGCCGGCACGTCCTACCCAAGACAGAGCCATAAATAGTTTGCAGATAAGACGCATATCTTATGAGGCACGCCGCGGTTTCACAGCCAGGGATGAGCAATTCCTTTAATTGCCGTCAGCATTTTCTCCGAATCCCCGTCTCAAAGAAGAGATGGAAACTTTTGATTTGCTGTGACACCTTGATTGCCGCACGGATGAGTCACCACACCACTCCTGCTAGTCTCACGGATTTATAGATTTTTAGGCCAAAAAGCGCAGGAGGCTGTTACAATGGCTCTGCTCTGGCTCTGAACAGCACAGCTCTCCTGGCTCATCCAGCAGCCTGCCTGCTGGGCACAAACAGGGACCAGGAACGTCCTACATAAAACTATAATACACACCTAAGCTTGCCCGTAAGCACAACAGTTCCCTCTCAAAAAGAAAGGAAAAAACACGAAATTATTGATCACTGAACTCATGTACCTGTCAACAGCTTTCTTCCTTGCAGTTCCTGTGACCTGGGGAGGCTGCAGGGTGGTGCCCAAGGGGGAGGCAGGAGTGGCCCTGTGCTGCCTGCAGCCAGTTCCATGTCCCCACTGCAGGGAACCACAGAGCCCTGCAGCCAGACTGGTGGGACCCCTGTGAAACAGTCCTAGGAAAGGGAAGAACACTGCACAGGCAGTGAGGAGTAAGGAAAAAAAGTGTAAGATACCAGGGTCAAAAAGGGAGGAGGGGGAGAAGGTGCTCCCAGTACTGGAGCAGGGGTGACCCTGCTGCCCATGGACCATGATGGAAGCTGATCACAGAATCAGCATGGAATGGTTTAGGTTCGAAGTGACCTCAAATATCCTCCATTTCAACACCTCTTGCCATGGGCAGGGACACCTTCCACTAGACCAGGTTGCTCCAAGCCCCATCCAACCTGGCCATGAACACGTCCACGGATGGAGCATCCACAGCTTCTCTGCGAAACCTGTGCCAGTGCCTTGCCACCTTCACAGGAAAGAATCTTGTCCTAATATCCAATATAAACCTACTCTTTTTAGTTTAAAGTCATTACTCCTTGTCCAATTGCTATTCCCTTGTAAGAAGTCTGTCCCCAGCACTGGCATTTTCCCCCCCAGATATCCACACTGCAGCCCATTGGAACACCTCTCCTGATGGAGAGGAACCTATTCTGAAGCAGGATTCAGGCAGGAGCTGCAGCCTGTGGAGGAGGATCCATCCTGGAACAGGTTTATCTGAAGGAGCTGCAGCCCTGCTAATTTTAAATTTTTTTTTCAGAATCTCCCAAGGCAGTTCATGCATTCATCCTTTTAGTAGTAGAGAGGAGGGACAGAAAGGACTGAGTGTTTCTGTATCTGCAATACATTAGTGTATTTATGAAAGACACCACAGAGAAGACCTTCTAGATAATTTCAAAGGCTGGGTTTTGCTTAATTTCATGCTTTGAAGACATGTGAATTCCCAGTTTCCTTCATTTTTTTCCCATGCATTCTATTATTATCTTTTTGCCTATCCACTTGTAAACAATTTCTAAGCTGACGCAAGTGAACGAGCTGCTTGGAATGATCTTCACAGATGGAGTGCTCTGCCAATTGCTTTCCTGAATAAAGTACATATCTATACCATTTCCTTGATCTTCTAGGTAAGTAATCACATCCACTGAGGATGGATTAGACACACACTTTGAAATAATGCCTGTCTATAACTAGATGTCTTCTTTCCCAGCATTCACATAATGGCCCCATTACATGCTTGATTACTGTGGCCAGGCTAAATGGAGCCATTTGTTTAGAACTTTCCTTTCTTTTCTTCCTTATTAGCAGAAAAGTCCAACTTTGTTTACTGAATCCTATGATATTCTGAAGATATTTTCAATGTTCCTGAAGACTGCCTCTGCCAATTCTTTAGAGACAGATTCTCCAGGGCATTTTGTTCAAAATTCTTAATAGTCAATTTTGCAAGATGTCCTTTCTTCTCCTGCTTTGGTCTTCATTCAATAAGTTACAATTTCTAGCAAATTTTTCCCACACAAGGTTATGCAGTTCCTTGTATTTTAAGACGAAGATGAGCATTTATGTGGCACTCTTTGTCTTCAAAGTATTTTACAAATATTAAATATTTAATGCTCATGGCATCCCTCTTACTCTCAACCCCATTTTACAGGTAGAGAAAGAGACTCACAGGTTAAGTGATTTTGTTTCAAGTCACATCACAAGTTAGTGACAGATGTGAGACCAGAATATATGAGCTCTGATTCTCAGTTCCATACTCAAAACTAGACTAGCCTTGTTCTTTCACCTAAAGTAATATAAATAATAATGAAAATCCTTGCTCTTGTTAGAGAGAACTTATCTTTCTAGAGGTTCTAAATACAACAACAACAACAAAAACTCTACAGGAAAAGCACCCCAAAATGACCCAGGAGAACAGCTACCAGCTTTGTAGCACATATCCTCCCATGCCAGTGCCTTAGAGAGAAACCCACAATTGGGTATTATCAGGAAAGGGGCCAGGTTGTTTCCAGGCATTAATATATAGCCAAACACACACACACACACAGGCACACACACACATATTCTTAACCACTGCCTACACCAAGAACAGAGACCTTCCAGCCAGAGAAGAATTTGCAATTTAAAAACCAAAGTACATTTCAAAATGGCATCACTAAAGAGCTTCAGTATTTGATAAGAAGATTACAGTACATTCAATTGCATACAGCAAAAGCCTTTTAAAATAAAGTACAGGAATAGAGAAGCCAGGCATTTGCAACTAGATAACACGGAGCTAATCGGGCAGTGCAAAAGGTGTGCCCTGCTGCAGGGAGCGTGCAGGAGCCAGGTAGCTTTTGGAACTCAAATAATGAGGGGGTTTTTTTAGCTTTAACATTTTTCATAATCTAAGCAGGAGGTCTAAACACAGGCTGTATGCAACACTAACTGTATTTCCCTTTAACAGGCTCCTCTGGGAACAAATGTTCAGTGTCAGGCTGGTACTATATGTCCATTTAATTGAGCTGAGAGAACTCTACTGCCCTCGAAGAAAGCTCATCTCTTCTCTCCGTGGATGTGACTATAGAGCTAGCAGATAATATCTCACTCATTATTTATACAACCACGTAATTATCTCCCAGAGACTCCCCATTTTGTAGAAGTTTCTTTTTTGGAAACATCATCTGTGGGCTGAATGGAAAGCCAAACCCAGCCTTGGATACTGTGACAGTGAGTGCCGGAGCATCCTTTGCTTCCACACGTGGGAAACAGCACGGGAGTCTGCAGTACCACTCACATGGGGAACGTGCTCCTGGCATTGCATTGGGCCTGTTTAATTCTCTTGCAAATTGCAGGCATGTGTGCAAGATCAACAATACACAAAACACACTCAGAATTTTACAGAAACATGGTAATGGTAGGAGACAAACATAAACAAAGAATAAATCTGCACAATTGCCTTGCCATTGGGTTCTGTCTTGCTGTTTACATTGCTACAGTGCCACCAGATCCAAAACACCCTTGATACCTGTTTAACCACGACAAAATATTCTGAGGTCAAGAATGTTATTATCTTTCCTCTTCAGCTGAGGAAGGAAAAAATATGGACCAAACTAGAAGGTGCCCTCAGGTAGGGAGAGCAGAGGTCAGACATTATATCCAATTTAAACATGTGCAAAACCCCTCTAGGCTTATGCACCTCAGAGTCTGCAGGAAGCCACATTATTGCTAATAAAGCTATTTAGGTACCCAATGTCCTGCTGTTGAATAAACCAAAGGGAACATCATTTGGCCAGTTATCACTGCAGGAATGCTGGAAATTCCCAAATGAGGTACCACTGCCCAAATCCTGCGGTGTCATGTCACGAGCCCCTCCAAAACACAGGGATGCTTTGAGCTGAGCACCAAGGGGAGGCAATACAGTGTGACTCATCCTGCTGAGGGATCTGGTTTCCAGCCTTGGCTCCCTGTATAACTGAAGCACAAGGCACTACAGAAATCTGCTGGGCTCAGAGTTTCCCTGCCAGAAACTGGATGCTGATGAGCCCAGAACAGCGACACTCAGCACTCGGGCTAAAGCTCTCTCTCAGGTGCTGCTGCTGGTTTTTAACTCCAGCTTTAGACCCAAGACAAGCAGTGGGTATAATCCTCTGCTCTTTCAGATGTCCTATGTGACTCCAGGTTCAGCTCAGTAGAGCACTGGAGTTCACTGGAGAGAGATAAGAAGAACAACCAAGGATGTGCCAAATGAACACCACGTCCCCACCACTGTTCTAACAGAGCTTTTGGGCAGACTCAGCCAACACCCACATCTCAGCCAAAGCTCATGAGAGAGGGACCTGGTGTTCCTGCAACTCAGCAAGCCTGCCACTACCCTCCTCAGGCAACCCCATGCTCACCTACTGCGTGAGGTACAGGCTTCTGCCTTCCTGCTCTGATGGAGGCTGGTTTGGTTTGTTTTTTTTCTTTTTCCCATTTAATTTTGAAGATTATAGGATTTACACTTATTCTGGTAAAATATTTTCTAGCACTGCCATGAAAGAGCAGAGTGGAGGCAGCACACATATTATGAAAGCTCTGGCATTATAATACGTAGCTTTTCTGTTATAAATTACATTGACCAGCTAAAGTACAGGTTACAGTAAAGTCTGCACAAAGTAATATTGTGGCAGTAATGCACATATGGAAGAAAAAAGAAACAACAATTTTCTCGTGCATTTTAATAAACTTAGCAAAATTGCCAATACTGAATTCCTTGTGAAGGGAAAGCCAAACCTTATTCATGAAGTCATTGTGGGTTTTTTGTGGTTTTTTGTGGGGTTTTTTTTTTTTTAATGAGAAAAACAACTACGCAGTCATCACAACTAGGGAAATACCACATACCACTGGATTAAAGTCCTTTTCAGGAATGTACAAAACACAGTTTGCCTTACTGCCTTTTTTTAATCTTGAACCACTGTCCATCTGAAGCAGCCAAGAAAACTTGACTATCATACTCGCTGGTCCTACAAGCCCTCTGAAATGTGCTGTGCCCCTCCCTCCACCCCTCCAATGCCATCACCTGGGGCAGCTCAGGGCTCTCCAGCCTGGCAGCAGTGGGTCCCCAGAGTGACAGGAAAGGCTTGAGAAAGTTCAGTGAAGGAGCTGGAGGAGGATTGGGAGGCAACAACACCCCACCTTCAGATGCAGCTTCAACCCAGGACTCTGCAGCCCCCCGATGCCTTTCCCAGTTTTCTCCCCCAGTGCTAATCTTTCATCAACTTTTCCCCTTCCTTCTCACCACATCTCCCATGTCTACTCACCACCCTTCCTTCTACAACATCCAGGTTCCTTTCACTCCCTGCTTCATGTCCAAGGAAGAATTCCTCCAACACCCTGTCCACTCCTCAAACAAGACTAATTCAAGTAGGTGGTTTGCAAAACTTTCTTTACTTGTGTACTCATACCTTTTTGACCTTGTTTTATCCAACTTAAAATCCCTAAGCGAAATCATTAGGTGAGCAAGAATGACCCGATGTACCAAGAATTTGGCAAGCTGACAATACTAAAAAGAAACAAAGGACTCATATCCTTTTCTCAGATGTGGAGAGGAGGAAACTGAGGTGAAGAAGCAGGTGGGAATGTAGTGGTGATGAAATGGAAGTGACAAGCTTATAATTTATTAAGTTTCTAAGCGTAGTTTCAACCAAAAACCAGGGGCAAAATAAGTTCCCTCCTAAAATAAGGGATTGAGCAGAAACCTTTAGGAGAACCAGCAATCCCATTCTGTTCCAATTCAGCTGTCTACAGCTAACCCCTCACAGGGGACTTTAGTTTTGGACAATTAATTTTATTAGCTTAGAAGGGAAAATGCAAGCAACCAGCAGGAAAACCTGCCAATCGACCAACCATTTCTATTTGTGATGGAATTCATGGAGTTAATCCCACAGTGCAGCTTGTTCCAGAAGCATCCCTGCCACATCTCAGTGCTTGGGTGCAAAAGAAGGGCCAAAACAGGAGATTATGATTCTGTAAGTAAAAACAAAGCACTGGCTCTCAATAGAATCGTTTCAAGGATGGCATACATTAATTTATTCTCTTCTGCACTGCCTCTGCATACCCGCTGCTGGCAATGTGACAACATATAAGCACCGAATGTTGTGCTTAGTAGCTTAAGAGCTCCAAGACAGATTGTCATTTTGCTCATTCTTCCTGGGCCAAAATGTGTTTTCCCAGGAAAAAAAATAAATAAATCCCCTCTTCCCAAAACAAATACACCCCCCTTCCTCCCCCGCAGTCATCTTCAAATTTCGAGAAGAATTGGAGTGGCACCACCCTTGGAGGAGGCAAAGTAGGGAACGCATCCTCAGGAGGTTTTTATTCCAGACAGAGAGCCTCTCCCCAAGACAGCGCTTTGCCAACACATGGAGAGTTTTGAAAATGAAGGCAAAAGCCTTCCATTTGAGTGAATTCAATGGGCAGGCAGCACGGTGCACAGAGCACCGGGGCAATTTGCTCTTGGCAGCCTCTCTCGCTAAGTAGGTGGGCTGCGCTCAGCGCCAATTAGGGGCTGACGCTTTTCCGCAGGTACAATGCGCTGCGACGCGGCGCGGACTGTTCCTCCCTCCCTGCATCTGTGTTTGCTGTGCCTGCTCCTTCTCCCCGTTGGCAAGGGGCATGTTTAATAAAGCAGGCCATTCCCCAGCTACAAAGGCGCTGTATCATCCTTGGGTGTAAGTACACATATGGTATGAAATTGAATGCAGCTAAAAGTCAAAGCAACTCCTGCCAGAAATTTTTGATGGCAGCATTGTAAAAGCAATGCTGGGGCACGATGCAGTTCTCTGTTTTCTGATACTGGGTGGAAAGGGGAGAGACAGAATGGTGGGTTAGCTCCCAAGTTAAAAGTGGATCATAAGAGCGAAGAAAAAGAAGAAACATTCAGATTGCTAAATTCCCCCTTTCCAGTTCAAGGTCTAAGTTTTGTTTTGGCTTGTGCTGCTCTACAAATGGAGCCAAAGAGGTTCTCGATCCAGCTTTTGATTTCCTGCTGTGTTAAGCCACAGGAATGTTCACATCTAGGCTCTGCTTTGGTCCTGTCTCTAATTAAGGCAGCTTATTTTTTCAAACATGCTACCTGAGACCTGCTGATGTTGCTTCAGGTCATGCAGCCATGCTTCAAACTGCTTTCTAATATACCTAATAGTGCCACAGTGATATGCTCAGCTTATTACTGTAACTGAAGCAGTTGGGTCATGGTATTCTCTGCAAAATACTTCTGTAATGGAGTGGATTAATTTAATGAATGCCATTTACTGCAGCAGAAGTGACAATGATTTGATGTTTTGTTACAATTAAGACTCATTAGCCAGTGACTTTTTTCTTAGTTGTCTGACAACCATAATAGATGTAGCACATTTCAGATACAAAAGTTCTGAACTTGTTTCTAGTCATTTTTAATAAATATGAAGGAAGTGAGAATGAGAGTCTTGGCACTGGGTTGCTTGAAGTGACCTGTTTGAATGATGCCACATACACCTCCCTGCCTGAACTACTGAGAGGAAACTGCACCAGCTTCCAAGAAATCACTGGATCGTACCTGGCACTGAAACTTTCAACCAAACAGCTGAAAGTTTAATCCAAAACATCCCACCACCTGGCTAAGACACAAAAAGGCTTCTGAGAATGCAGACGGAGCCAGGTTTTGATGCTTTTAACAAGATCCCAGGAATCCCTGCACTGGAGAACCTGCTTTGGAGGGCCCAGTGTGCTCTGCCACGGGACTGATGGAAAACTCAAACTCAATTTGAGTAACAACCTCTCCTTTCTCAGCATCTGAATGCTGAGGAATGACCCCCACACTCTTCTACCAATTAAAAATCTTCCGTTCCTTGGGAACACAACTCCTTTGCTTCTGCAAATCCTGAACAGTAGTATGCAGAACACCAAGAAACAGAAAAAAATCCCCTGAAAAAGAAAAAAATGCATTGCCAAGGAAAAACAATATTGGTCAAACCAATGTCACTAGACGCTAGGTTAAGTTTTCAGGTTACAAGAAACCAAAAACCAAAACAGTATTTTTGCAGATGCAGCATTCTCCAGCATTGCTGTGGACAGAAGATCACGCTCAGCTGTACAATCTGCAAACATATTTTACTCAGCACAGAAGGGAAGCTGCTAAATTAATTTAATTGTGTAAGTCAACAGCATATAAAATCTGGATAGCACAAATGGTATACATATTTATAAAAAACCCTCAGTACTTTACAAATATCCCCCAAATCCTCAGAAAGGCCCACAAACGTAAAAGGTTTCATTTTAAAAAGAAAATTAGTTATCAATTGAAGAAAAAAATGCCTAAAATTACAAATTATTCCTTTAATATTCAGCAACAATATTTTCTGAATGTTTTCTGAGTCACTTACAGTGATACATTTTCTTTAATCAAGAAAAGGAAACCTAAAAATTTTAGCTTTTAGTTCAATCAAAGCAATTATTTGGTTTCATAGATGCTGTATAGAAGATCACTTCAGAGTACAAGGTTGTGAGTGAATAATCCAGCAACAGTAAAATGCACACACCTCAAAAACAAGCACAAAATAATGAAAAGTGACTTATTTGCCTTTGAAACCTAGAATAAGAAGCATGAAAAAAATATAAAAGATGGGAAATCAAGGAAAGAATCAATACCATGTCTTACTGTTCTTGTGCAAATTCAGTAACATTTCCCTCCCATTCTACCTGGGATGAACACATACACACACATAAAAATACACTGTGATGCCAAAATCCCCAGCTGATGCTGCTGACTCCTCAGGACCGAGAGATCAAGCCCTGGCAGTGTTTAGATGTAAGAGGATAGCAACAAGTAGGAGAGAGGGATGAGGTGACTCAGCAGGCAGGACTGGAAGCCTGAAACCCAGATGTTTGACAGCAAAAAGCATCATGTAGGGAGTGTTTTAAAGCTTCTCCCACCCCCAGGCTTCTCCAGCTCTTCTGAGCACAACTTTGGCAGGAAAGAGTCTCCCTAAAATTACCTGCAGAACCCAGCATTTAGACAATGCTGACTGCAATACAAAAACGAGGCATTCATGCAAATTCCCAACTCACTCCCACCTACCTGCAACCTCTGTTAAATCTCCCTTGCAGAAGCAAACCTGAGCAGTAATGAGCAGTAATGTGCTAATGAACAGAATACAAAATCTGGTTTCCCCTTCTATTGTAGAGTGAGGATAAAAATCACACTCCTTCTCCCTCATCCCATGCCAGAAGAGTTATAACCCCATGAAAATCACTTGAGTTAAAGATAAGCTGGGAGCTTCAACTTTATATTCATTTTTATCAAATCTTTGAAACTGCTTCATGGGGTTTATTTTAATAGGTATTTCTACTAACAATAATAACCCCCCTTATCTGTACTAAGGAAGAGAAAAAAGCAGATTGCATCATAAATCTTAGTCATGCCAGCTAATAATCTTCAAAATCATCCTTTTAACATGGATGGCACCTATTAAGTCAAAGCACTTTTATCCTGCCGGTTTAGGAATACAGTCTCATCCCAGCTCCTGTTATGAAAATGAAAGATTTTCAACAAACTACACTGGCAGCTGCAGAATCATAAAATCCTTCAAGGGCCTGTGAAGCTGAGCTGTAAGCATGGCACCCCTTATCTGTAATTAGGGAAAGGAGAATAAAATCTCTAGAACGCTCTGTATAACCCCCCAGCCCCTCACTGCAGGGCTTTGTACCTGGGTTTTTCTAATAGAAGAGTTTTAAGTATCAGCTGCAATGTAATCTTGTTTATTTAAAAGCAGAAGACTGATGGCAATGACTGTGTCAAACCTGAACTACAAAAAGGAACATGTATTTGCAGTCTCTTTACATAAGGCACACTGATAAACATCACTTATTTCACAACTGCCTATGATATGCCATACAATGTACATTTATATATGTTTAAAGCAATTTTATTCCAAGAAATGTGTATCTGATTTCAGTGGAGGGTATGTTTTCCAAGATGCATTAAGGTCTAACTAAATTTATTTTTTAAAAGAAGAAGTGCAACTTATTACAACAGTGCAAACTATTATTGTCATAACAATGTAAAGTACCCATAGATTTAATACTACAAGGCTCTATTCATCACAATCTCATTTGGCAATAGTGTCATTTCACAGTATTTTATTATCCAAACATTCCTCCAAGAGTGATGCCATCTCACAGCAGAGGTGCAAAAACCAGAGTACGTTCACTCCAAAGTATCTGAATTGTAGCTCTTTATCAAACTCTTTGAAAATAAATACAGTCACTCCACTAGCATTTCATTCTTCTTCCAAATATAGTAAGGATGCAAAGTTTTCAGCTCTAGAGTACAGAATATATCATAAAAGCAGGGTAGATTACGATCTTGCAGGATGGAGAAATTGAGGCAGGGAGTGAGTGAGTGACCTACTCAAGTCCCAAACTATGTCATGAACTGAGTGCCACAAGAGGTTTGAGATTCAAGTCCAGCCACTGGGCCACGCTGCTTCTTCAGCTCTCAGATGCTACCAGCTGTATTTCCATTAACCATTTCTAATTAATGCATCGGCACAATGGACTAACATCGAAATCTTTGCGGTAACAGAGTGATTTGTTAGGTCATAATAGCATGTAATAGGGTGATTTATGAAGGTTAACAGGTGATATGTGACACTACTATCAAAACTTTCATCATTTCACTGGTTCTTTCTTCTATGCCACAGTACAAGATATTCAGTATCTCTACGAGGAGCACAGGGTAGGGACTGCACTCACAGCCGTGTACAACCTTGGGAATTACCACCAATGCTCAGTGCCTGCTACACCCAAACAAGTCCCGTCAACCAATAAAGGACCCTAAAAACAAGGGAGCAGTCTGGGAGCCATTCTTCAGAGTAATAAGGTGAGCAGTATCTTTCAATCACTTATGTAACTGCCCAAGTTAACACAGATGTCCAGGTCCAAACAAGATCTTAAATCATTCAAAAGGAATTTCCACCATGAGGGAGAAAAATTGGATCAAGACATATCAATAGAAATGTGAATGCCAATATCTGAGTGTGAAAGTATGAACTCTCAGATATCCTTTAAATGTCCCTTTTGAAAGTCCTGGGGGTTTTCATAGTTTAGGCACTATGACCTGTAGTGCTGAAATTATTAAACTGGATGTTCTCACCACCTTTCCTCCAGCATTAAACCCCCCAGGATACATGCCAGGCATCCCAGAGCTCAGACCATGGAGGGTGCAGCTCCCCAGTCCCACCTTCAGGGACCCACACCCTTCACCCCCATCCAGGTCTCCCCCTCTTTCCCTGCTCGCTGGTTGCTGCCAGATTTGCTCCTCTCCTGCAGCGCCCTTCCCACGTTTCCCCCTCTCAGATCTCGCTGCGATCATGGAGCCTAGCAACGTTAATCTGCCACTCATTTATCATATTTCAAGCTCAGATATACAAATCCGCTTTCCTTTGTCCGTTCGGATCATTGTGATTCCGCTTTATGGTCTCGATTCCTCTTTTCTAGTCCTTTGCTTATGGGCTGTTGTTTATTATTATTTTCCTATCTGGAAGTTAATCTCTCTGAAGCCAGAGTCCTTGCCGCTGCCTTGCTCCGTTCGGCATGAAGCGGGTGCTCTGTCAGGGCTTGATAAACCATTTGTCATTCAGGCGGCGGATAATGCAGCTGCACACATGCCCATTTTAAGCAGCATATACTAAAAGCACTGAGAATAAAAGTGTTAAAATACCACTGAAAGATTTATAAATATATGTGGATTTTTTTTTTTTCTCCAGGAGAGAATGAAGGCAGGATATGCTTTGCTGGGCCAGGCTTGAAGAGTTATTTAAAACTCGCAGTTCCTTGTTGTTCCAACAAGGGCTTCAGTGACCCTGGACTTCTGTACAAATTCCCCTTTTGACTCCTTCAGCTGGACAACAATAATTAGAAAGACACATTGGAAGCCAGGAACTTAAATTCTTTCTCAGCTCCAGTCTCCAGACTGTAGAGTTAATACTTCTCTTTGTTGTCCACCCATGATTGGAGGTGCAGTTAGTAAATGGTTGGGAGGAGACAAGCATTAAGGACCAGCCTTAACCACAACCATTCCTCCCTCCACATCCTGGCAGCAGCAGGGGTGGCACTGGTAGCTCCCTGCAGCTTAAACAGAAACTTCCCTTTGAAACAAATAATTTGATTGCTCTCTGTATTCTTTGGACATCACCCAGTGTGTGTCATGTCACTGTCTGAGGAATTATTTTTACTTTCGCACTGTATATCTGCCATCTGAAGTGGTCAGTACTTACATGTTCAATATCTCACAACCCAAGGGAGACGTAAGAGACACGAAGAGCCCATTGCTCTCAAACAAAACCACCTAACCCAAAGCAGAGGCAGCTAAAGCAAATGATGTGTTTTAAACCAGAGTTTTAACTTGAGTTTCCTGATCGCTTTGTCACAGGCATGTCGGGATGGCTTTGGGCAAACACAGCCAGAAACTAGGATACTGAAGTACAAAACTTCATTTTGAGAGATTTCAGGAGATCTGTGGTAAGCAAAGGCTGCTCAAGACCCTCAGGGAGGAAAAAAAATTAGAAAATCAAAACAACTGTGTTCAGGTGTTATGAAGTTTTCCTCGATATTATCACCAAGAGGCAGAAACCTTCCAAAAGCAGAGGCTGTGAGGAAAGTGCCCATGGGGTCTGAAAAACACAGCGACCAGGGCAAGTGTAGAGTTACCAGGCATTTTATAACACCCATTTTAATTTCACCAGAAAAAAGTCTGGGACTTCATCAAAGCAAGATATGCAATACATTCAAGCCTTTTTTTGTTGGTTTTTTTTTTCTTTTTTCTTTTTTTTTTTTTTTTTAATTTTTAATGAAGTCTAGCCTTTGCTTCTCCTTTTTTTCACTTGTGACAATCTGAGAAAAAATGACAAGGAGGTCCGAGGGTTTTTCTCTATGCTTCTAACATTTTACCTAAGGGAGTAAAAACTGCAAGTGCTTGAAACAGGTTTTTCAGTTAATACACTAAAACCAGTATTTAAAAAAAAATTGAAAATAAACAACCTCCCACCCTTATTACTGCCATAGAAATGTATGTGGACTGTGAGATTCCAAAACCATATTTCCTGCATTTTTTATTTTTTGTTTAAAAAGTAGAATTTTACTATCTTCAGTACAGGCTGTATTTATTCTGAAATTAGGGCCATCCATACACAAACTTGCACAACTATAATTAAACTCATTTTTTGAAGTCCAGTTTAATTACCTTGGTGACAATACTTACGTATCAGCTTTTAGTTTTATAACTAATTAAAAATGAAAAATTTACCTTTTAAAAAGCTCTTTCCTTGAAGTAATTTGCATTTACAACAGTCATCCATTTAGAGTTTCTACTATGGGTTAGCTATCTGCTTCTGCCATGGAGAGACACTAAAAATATCTGCTTTAAATGAAAACTAAACCTTCCCTCAAAATACTCCTACATGCCTTTTCATAGGCATTTTACTTTATATCTGAAACATTCTCATATATTACAAGATACATCAGGGGCGTCCAGAGGTTTGGATAGCCACTCTGGATGACATTTATATGAGACTGAAAGCTAAACAATAAAGCCAGTGAGGAAGTAAAATTCAATGTATATCCCACTTCATCCTCTTTGCAGGTTTTACCAGACAACTAGACTATAAAACTCAATCTGTTTAATTTTCTTTGAAATCTGAAGACAAATTCTAGTAAATTTTGGCAGTGTTTACAGTAGTTTGTTTTTTTTTCCTAGTAAAAGCTGTGTGAGCTTGTGGAAGAATAGGGTCAGATTTGGTTTGTGAAACCTGGATGCAGCTTTGGCTTTAACAAGTCTACTCTCTCTGTATCACACCAGTGTATCTCAAGGTTCCTTCCCTAAGTGCATTAAAAATGAGGCTCATGCTACCACTACGCTGTGTCAGTTATGTGTATTTTGTCCAAATGCTGGGAAAGTGATACTGCTATTTCTGATCTGCTGAAGTGGTTTTTAGTTCCTTCTCTTCAATGTAATCCTACACTGATTTCTCAGTCAGTACTTGTGAAACCCAAGGTAGGGGAGAAAGGCTGGGGAGCAGGTCTAATGTATGCACATCAATTTTTAAACAGTTTTTTTATGTTCCCCGGGATGAAAGCGCATGCGGCTTGGCTCATTTATGAAAGTCACAACATCCCCCAAAGTCTCCTTCCCCCAGCCCCAGCTGTGTCACTGGGGCTGTCTCACTGGAAATCTCAAGCCTTATCAAGGTCAAGGGCTGCAAGGCAGCAGCCTGGTGATCTCTTCATACGCCGGCTGCAGGGATTATTTTCCCAGCCTGTTTGCCCGCCCCATTCTCCACCGTATCAGCGTGTGCATCTCGGCTCTCCGTGCCCTCTCTGTCATCCCCCCGTGCCCCTGGCGTGCTGACTCCCACCTTTGATCAGCCCTGTCAGCCTCACCACAGCTCTCCAATGCCACTCATCTGCAGCCCTGCAACACTCCTGCAACGCTCACAGAACAGCTTCTTCCAGGGCACCACAAAACAAAACCTCTCCCTTCTTCCAAAATACACAGTGCCATGCTCAGAAGATGTGACCATTTGACACAGGGTGTGCTCTAGCTCCTGCTTATCCCTTAATAATTGTTTTGCTGTGCTTTAGCTCACATGCCATCCTTGGCCATGCCCAGCTCATCTTTCCTGCATCACACTTTGCACACAGGATACCTGGAGGGAGCTTGAATGCTGCTTTTACTCCACAAGCACACACTATCTAATATAAGGAACCCATGACCTTGGCTTGGGGGATTTTCTATGGGATTAGGTAAAGAAAATACATAATCAACTATATTTACTACTAATAGAAACCATATTTAACAAGAGCAGGTGACACCTTCCTCCGACCCTTCTGCACAACGTTGTAACCTTCTTCTCTGGACACAGCATCCAATTTGGGAGTTTTGGCTGCTCCAACTCCATCAGCAGCTGACTGACTACAGTGATCTCTGCTGCTCAACTAAATGTTACTTTGTGCTGCTCCCCAGCATTTAGCACCTTTTATCATAGAATATGCTGAATTGGAAGGGACCACAAAGACCATCAAGTCCAACTCCTGGCCCTGCACAGGACACCCCAAGAGTCACACCATGTGCCTGAGAGCATTTTTCAAAAGCTTCTCAAACTCTGTCAGGCTGCTGCTGTGACCCCTGCCCTGGGGAGCTGTTCCAGCACCCAACCACCCTCTGGGTGAAAAGCTTTTTCCTGATAGCCAACCTAACCCTGATTCAGTGTCATGGCATTTCCTTGAGTCCTGTCTTGCCCTACCTCAGGAGTCACTGTGTGGCTGTTGTGAGACTCATCTACACAGTTTCCAGACTGTACTGGGATCTCCTGCCAAAAACTGGAAATCAAGAGGAGCTGGAGAGCTTGGGGGCCACAGTGGCTCCCCAGTATCTAAGTGTTGTATGCCTCACACCTAAGTAGCCTTTAGACTGTTTGTGTCTTCAAAGTAAAGTAAAAAAAAAAATTTTAAGTGGAGCAGAAATTCATGAGTGAATGGAAGCTTGTCTGTCTCAGTACTACACTGTGGCATCCAAAACAAACTCAGATTTACTAAATAAATATAATATTGAGTTCTTATCTTTAAAATACTCTGGGGTGTGTACACGTATTAAGTATGATTCTAGGGTAAGTACTGATTAGATGTTCCATTTCTGCATTTCACTCTGCTTGGAAAGTACACTGCTCTGCTCCAGTTCTATTCATAAGTGGTTTTAGTTTCTGTCTTTCATCCAATGGCACAGCTCTACAGTCATTATTTTTTTAAATATTTAATGTAGCTGAAGTGCTATAATATGGAAGAGGTTTCCATACTGAAACAACAATTGTAAATATTTTCCTAAAGGAAACTGGAGAAGAGCTCTTGCTCGATCAGAGAAGGCATTTCTTTAGCATGTGGAAAAACTTCTAAGTCCAAACAAAATATCTTCCATTGGTTCAATTTTTCCATTTTGCTAAAAATTTGTTTTTAAACTGTGTGTGGGAAGAGGGACTTTCAGTGATTAAAATCAAACTTGCAGGCCAAAATACTGAACATGGCTGTTTCAATACTCCAGCACAGACTTTATTTGTCTGCCTCCCCTGCTAAAGGAAGGAAGGTTCTGTTGGATTAGGCACTGCTATGGAGTGAGAAAGGTGGAGTTTCTCCATCCACAGCTTAAAACTATTTGTGAAAAGGAGGTGGATCACTGCAACTCCTGATGCATTCAGCAGACACTGTGAGAGAATTACACCAAAGATCACAGGATCTTTTGCAGGAACTGAACTCCTTAAGTCTGGACATAGAAAAGCTTGAACTGCTGCCACATCACTGGAACGACCTTTGACACACGGCAGTAGCTGTTAAATTCTAAATCCTTTATTTGACTAAACCTTGAGAGTGACAGAGTCACGTACAACACAGAACTGCAGAGGCTGGAAGGCACCTCTGGAGATAGTTCAGCCCTCCTGTGCCATGCAGAGCCAGGTCATGTACAGCAGGTGTCCAAGGGCCATGTCCAGCCAGGCTCTGACCATCTCCAAGGACAGGGACTCCAGAACCACACTGGGTAATCTGCTCCAGCATTTGACTCTCCTCATAGCAAAAGGTTTCTTCTAGGTTCAAATGGAATTTCTCAAACTTGTCAGTAACCTGGACCTGAAATTCGAAGATTTCCTTTATGCTGAGAATATAGGATCAGCTCAGATCAGCTGCACAGCTCTCCAACAGGAAGGCCTGATGCCACTGCCTAAACACAGGCATTTAGCACCATTTGTGACCCTCCAGGGTATACAAGACATCTTCACAGAGCCAGCAAGGCAAATATGACAACAGACCTACAGGAAACCCATACCCATATGGCATGGCAAGCTGGAGGCACCACAGGAGACCCCAAGGCATCTTAAATGGCACTGGATGCCTATGTTGGCCCAACTGAATTGGGACACAAGCATTCAGATTCAGAAACTACTCATTTATTTATTTCAAATGCTCTTATGCTTATACTATTTACAGTGTGACATTTTCAAGTTCCACTCCATGGCCATATGGCTACAAACCAAAATTCCCAGCCTTCACCAATGCATTTTTAGCATGAAGTCACAGGAATTCAGAAGAGTGAACAACAGCAACAAATACACAAAATATTGAGACTCAGTTTAAGCATCCTGGGTTGGGTCCTCCAACACATTCTGCCTGAGCACAGTTATCACCACTGTATTTCCCTTTAATCAACTTTCTGCAGTTTGCCTTTTGAGCAAGCACCAAGGGCTACCAGCAGGCCCTGCAGTCCACACGGCCAGTATCTGTGCCCTGTGACTTTCTCACTCATTCCCTTCAGGACCAAACATCATGGAAACCTGTAACAAGAGAGCTACATGCTAGGTAAGTATAAGATTCATGACCTTGCCTTGAAGTTCATACACATCTCTACATTTTAGATACCACAGGTCCATCTGTCTTGTTTTTTTCCTGCATTTTAAATAAAATGAATCTCTCTGATAAAGTGGATAATAAGATTGTGTAAAAAAGCAGAGGTTGACCAGGAGGGGTGAGAGGGAAGGTGGACAGTCTGCAAACTGCAACACAGGAGCTGCAGGAACCTCTGAACCTGCCCTTGAGGAAATGCAATGCAGAATTACACATTAAGTAACACTGCAGAGCTTTGAGACATCTGAGTTTGATTCATGATACTGGTTTCTTATGGAAGGGCTATGCCTTCCTCTGCAAAACACACACTCAATGTATTGCTCCCAAATTATAATATTTACTTCTCAGTTAGAGGAAGAGGCTTTTTTTTACTATGCTGCTGCCTGGAGATATTTTTCTCTACCCCACCCTGTGCTTTCTTTTTAATGTAAATATTACTTGAAATTATTGCAGTACAGATGAACAACTATTAATTAAAAGTGAGGAAGATTTATTGCATTAGACAGTGCTGCTGTAGCAGATCAAACAGCAGAAGGATATGAGGCACAATGCTCTGCAATCAGAGGCTTAATGCCTTTTAGATCAAACCCCCTGTGTTCCGTGGGTGCCAGGGTGGGCTCGCACCCCACCATGTCTGGGTTCCTCGCCTGCTTGCAGATAAACCTATAACATAAAACCACAGCTTGTGAAGAAGGGTCAGATAAAAACACAGTCTTACAGGACAGCTGCAAGAAAAAAATACCCAAGCTGATTGTGGAGCAATTTCCTGTCCTTGTGCTCACTCTTACACTGGGTGTTAGGAGGCTTTAGCAGACGATGGTCTCATTACCGGGGGGTTCTCAGCTCTGTGATCCACCCTGTGCTGTGGAGAGCTAAGGAAGATTTGCTTTGAGCTCCAGTGACAGATGCTCCTAGACCAAAAGCACAGGGCTTCAGAGCTGTAGCCCCCACGCTGCTGCTGTGCATTTGCAAATAGCTCTGGGCTCGTGTAATGAGAACCTGGTTGGCACTCCTTTGCGAGGCTTTTTGCTGTGTTGTTTCTGCAAAACCGCTGCAAGATCTATCAAGAGGTTTTAAGCAGCTCTAATGCCTGCAAACATGCAGAGTGCTGGCACTTAAGACCAGGCATCTCTTGGCAAAATGCAGAGGTGCCTCACTATGAGGAGTACTGTACCACCTCAGTGAGAGCTGGGCATGAAACCTCAGCAACCATCAGCCTCCACCTACAGCTACATCACAGAGGAGAAAACAAAAATCCCCAGATTCAGCATTTATTAATCAAACAGGAGTTCAGATGATGCAAGATTCCTGATTACGTATCATTTACAGAAGCAGTAAGCCACATGGAAAAAAATCAATTCCTGAGATTAATAAAATGAACAATCCTGGTCATTAGCAGCTGTTAGGTCTCTAAAACAGATACTGAACTGAGACCAAACACATTACCCAAATGGTTACCTATAAACCACAAAATGGGAACAACCTATTGTGGATTCAGCTCAGATCTGGGGCTAATGATTTGGGGGTTAAAGAGCCATCAATCTCACATTGAGTTAATTGAGCCATTCTCTGACAGTCATGTGGGGGGGGGGAAACACTAGTTCTGTTCCTAACAAAAAGTGGAAGATGTTTAAGATGTTTTCTGCAGCTGATTTGTTATCTGCCCTTTTTCCCTGACTAACACCAAGTGCTGAGAAGCCAAGACCTGTTTCCAACTTGTGTGCTCACATACTTACTGCAGTGACAACTCTCAGCCTCCTCTTCTGAGTGTAAGAAAATGACTGCACATATGTGAGGTAAGGAGTTATTAATTCTTCACAGCTTCAGCTTCACTATTTTAAAGCTCACACCAGCTTCAAGCTTGGGCATGCTGATGGCAAATGAGAGTTACATTTCTAATTATCTGCTTCCTTACCAAAATAAATAAAATTTACAGATTCAGGGCTATGTATGCACAAAAAAGATACTGCTATTAGAGACAGGAAGGCTGTGCTAGAACACCCCTAGGCAATCAAAACAATTCCTTTCTCAGCCCTCTCTCCTCCTTCCAAAGACCTTCCCATTTATAGCCTGTCACTTACAGACACACTTCCAGCATTTAAAAATACTCCTGGTGTTTGTGGAACCATTTTCCAGAACAAAACGTTATCATTCATCAGGAGCAGAGCTGTTTGCAGTGTGAACAATTCGCTTTCGTTAAGTACCATATGGCTGCCCGTAGGAAAATGCCAACATGTTTCAACCCTACAGCTGGGCCACGGTTCCTTTATTCATCGTGCAGATGGTTGTAATTGACACCACTACTAAAACAGGTCTCGAGCACTTCTGTAGGATCATTAGAGTAATTAGCTATTAAATACAGTTACCATTTTTAGAAGGAAGGTTTTAAGACTTGGCATGTAAAATGCAATATTTTGTTATAATGAAAGAGACAGGCTAAATGTTACAGGGAGGGGTAAAGCTTATGTGATCCTTTTTAGTATTTTATTCGAGAGGCTATGGAAATTGCTAGAGCAAAGTGAAGCACACAAAATTATTTGCTAAGGAAATCAGCAGCAACCAGGAGTATTCTTAAATAACCTTGCGCCACTGCATACTAAACTTCTGCAGAAAACAAACCCAAAATTCCAGAGGGGTAAAATGAAACACCAAATTTCACCACCGAACCCAACCTTTAATGAGGGATGTTAAGTACAGAAAAGATTACTATTGATTTGATATTCTTGATATTCTGATGCACATATTTTCAGGATTAAAATGAAATTTTTTAATGGAGTTGCAGGGTCAAATGAATACGTATTATTAAATATAATAGGTCTGCAGTGTAGCAAGACAAGATTGGTTAAAGCTCCTTTCACTTGTAGACCAGCAAAAATTCCTTGTAATAGAAAACTGTTTGTTTTCGAATAAGATGTTTGGGTAAAGCCTCACAATAAATCTCAGTGGGAAACGCTATCATCGGAGTCACAAAGTCACATCTCAAAACTCAAAACTTCAGCAAGGAAACATGCAGCCTTAAAGAGCAGAATTATACATGGCTTCTGAGTGCTGCTGGTCTTGAGAGAGGAGTCAGAACAAGCAGGCTAGGATAGCAAAACTGTTACTGGTAATTGCAGTAGCTTCTACTCCAACAACAACTCAAGTTTTTCATTACAAACTGAGTACTGTGTGTTCCACACACTATTTTAAACATTCATTGCAGACATAAATCTGGTAAGGACTCTCAGACATAACCCAGTATTTTCTTTCATGGGTGATGAAAATAATCTAGAATTGAGGGCCTCAACAATACTCTACAAAAGATACTGAAAAAACAACATTGAGGGATCATGTTATAAACCTCTAAATAGAATTAGGTTAGAAACCAGAAACCTTCTAACCACAAGACAGGAGAAGAGGGGAATAGCTTCCAAAAGCGGTTTTAAACTGAAGAGTTTCAGAAGGGAGCACAGTAAGTTCATGACATGGATCTTTCTCTTAGCCAGGACTTGGAGGCTCAGGAGCTCTCCTTGGGCTGCCTGTTTCCATGCATTCCACTTTTCACATTAGATTGAGCTAAAGCACATTACATACAACTTTCATAATGAATATCAGAAGACCTTTATATAGCACAGCTGACAGTAAAGCAATTTGCTAAGGAAAAATAAATGCTGTTAAAGTGACGTTATTTATCACAGGTGGCTTCTGTTGAGTGCTTGATGCTGGATTGGGTTTTGCAACTCTTCTTGTGAACCCCACAGTGAGGCTGCTGGTAATTAATTGTTCTGGGAGCACTCACCCCAGCTATCCTGGCCAAATTTGTCTTCTGATGATCACCACCTGCCCACCTGGATTCCTCACAGAGGTTCAGCGCCAGGTGGGGTTCCTGCAGGGCAGCTGGGTGCTGCTCCAGGGAATGCTGTGCTGCTCCTCCTGCTGTGGGAGCCCAGTGTCTGCCATGCCATGCTCCTGAGCCAAATGATGCCACCTATACAATTCACACCATTGGTGCACATTTTTCTTTAAGTTATACATTTGCTTATTAAAAATTGCTAATTTTTTTTTTTTGTGTGTGTCTTTGCATAAAAAGGACTTTAAAATGTAGATTTTCAGCTTTGCATATTAAACTTTTTTTTAGTAAGTCTCAATTCCCCAAGCAGAAAATTATGGCAGGATTTTTAGCATAAACACGTATTTCTCGCATGCAGGAGCTGAATTGCCTGATGTCAGAAGTATCAGTTTTGGGTATTCTACTATTTACTTGGAAGCTATTATGTGTTTTTCAAAGTTTCTAGCAACTTTCTATCAAGTAGATCTCAAGAGTTTATATGGTTATGATAATCAATATTAAACAGAGCTATCATGGTAGGAGAATTCTAATATTCAAGCCACCCCTTCTTCCTTTAGAAGAGGCTGGGGAAATCAATACTCCATTGCTAAGAAGGGGTTATCATAAATTACCAACTGAGCGTTAGATTTCTATGCAATGTCGCAGCTATGCAGTTGAATAAATCCTTCAGTATACAGGAAAAATATAAAGAATAAGTAAAGCCTGTAAAGTGAAGTACTGCTGTCTCTACTATAAAACAGAGAAATTAAATCAAAAAGTATTCACTAAATAAAATCTGAAAATGCAGAGAAAACTTGTCTTATAAAGTACAGGCTCAAGAAACACAATGTTATCAAGGAGGTTAACAAGACTGTTGATCAGCATCCCTAAACACAGGTGTTTAATCCATTGGAAGATTCAATGGGAAGACAAAACCAAAATTAAAGCCAAGACACAAATAGTTAATACATATTAAATACCAGTTGGTTTCATGTAGTAATTAATCACTGCGAAAAAAACCATGAGGATGGTGTGGACTTTCAATTGCTCAGAATTTGTAAACCAGACAAGTTAATGTCCTAAAAAATCTGCTATAGCTCAGACAGAAATTAAGGGTTTGAGGCAGAGATTACAAGGAAAGTACATTAGACTTTCTAATCATTAGGATGTTGATTAGGTTTGTGCTTTGGGATTTGGATAAGGCCCTCAAAAATAGATTGAGAGGCATTTTGTTTTTATTAGGGTTTTGGGGTTGTTTTTTCCTTTCAGTCTTTATTATTCCTATTGGGAAGTTAATGTAGAAACTTGGTAAAATGCTGCTTTCAAATCTGATTTCCCATTTCCAGTTTGAATTTTATTCAGGATATGTTTATACACATTTGTGCACTGATAACATTCACAAGGTGCAAAAATAGCTGAGATAAAGACATAAAACATGCCAGGGTGGAAGCTGAAATTTCAACAATTTATTCCAGTATGGAGAACCACCAGTAGTGCCTGGAGTGAACTGAGAGCCCTTCCAAGCCAGCATTCCCAAGCCTTACAGCCTGAAAACTTCATGGAGAACTTCCAAAACCTCTCTGCTTTATTAAAATTATGTCTAATCTGAGACATAAAGCAGTGAGGTATATTCACCTCTGCATCTTCAGGTTGTTGAGGTATAACTGATAATTTCACTACCTGCAGAATGGTTCTCAGGCCATGGAGAGGGAAATTAGAAGAGGAAGGAAAAAAAATTGAGTCTCATCTGAGCAAGTTAGTATAGCAAATAACAGGAAAGGGTTAGGAAAGTCCAGTTTAGACACTTGTTACCTGAACATTCAAGGCTTACTGTTCTGACATTAATTCCAAATTTGAGGTCTAATTGACTCCAAAACAATGCAACTTTTAAATTTATTATAGAGTGAACACAGCTTGAAATCAGCATGGAACCAGAAGTGTTAACACACACACAAAAAAAAAGCCAACTTAAAAAAAAAAAATAAATAGTACCATTATGGCCCCTTTATAATGTCAGAAGGAAGTTGTTAAGCTGTCATTCCACAGATGTTCATCCACACATATACAAGAACACAAACAATTCTCATGGGATCCCTAACTTCATGTGTGGCATACATAAACGTTTAAATTCTTCCATCATCACACATTTCCCCTTCCTCCTGCTGCGATAACAACGTGGGGAATAAAAGCACACCACTTCCAAAAAAAGGATTAATCGAGCTCCAAATACATGGACTAGCCTGTGAAAGAGCTAATGACAAAGCACGGCCAACCTGGAAATGCACACGAAAAACTACACTGAAATTACAGAGGAAAAAAACACTGGCTTATATGGGTACAGCAATTATTCTAAACTATTACAGGTCTGCATATTCACATCTGTTCTGATGGATGTTTCTTTGTCTTTAAAAAAAGAGAATAGCAACAATTTTACTATATAATTATCTTCTTTCCCTTCAATAAACGTTGATTTTTTTTTTTAATTGCAGGTAAAATGACAAAACTCAGCCATTTAGGCAAAACAGCTTAGAATTAATTTCCTGGTTTAAAACACTAGCAAACACTAAGAGGCTCCTCTACAAAGCCTTCTGAACATCAACATCTCTTTGTCCTTGTTGATGACACCACAAAGATCATCAGGGAAACAGAACGCTTCTCATTGTACTCAGGACACAAGTGGTAGAATTTAGGAGAATTTCTCATCAGGAGAAGTTTGCAAGCAGCCTTTTTTTTTTTTTTTTTTTTACTTTTTTATGTAGAAAATTAATGAGGAAAGTTGGAAATTTTATCTTCAAATTTGACCATTTCATCAAGTTGTGTGGTTGCTCAATGAGAGCAGACTGCAAGGCTAAGTCCTCAAATGACTTCAGCTACCCTGTCATAAAAATCACTATTTCCAGATAACAAAAGATGCTCTCATCAGTGAAAGAGAAAAGCTGTAGCTGGAAAAAATTCCCCATAGGAAGATCTGAAGAAAAGACTGTAACAACAGTTGACCAGAAAACAAGACGTATTTTGCTTAAAAAAATTCCCCATTGCCTGGGATCAAAAAGCAGCTGAACCCCAAACCTGATGGCTTCTTTGGTTTACATATTCCCAGTGTTCTGCTGCATGTCATTTTGATCCAGTACAAATTTTGCACTGCCTTTCCTTAGGAGTTTATTAACTTCATATCCTGTAGCAGTTGGGACTGTATGAATAACAGGGTTTAGAGACAAAATTGGTGGCTAACCAAAATAAGACATAAAGCATAAAACAAAAGAATGCTTTCTTTTTTTGTAAGAAAATGTTTGGTTTGGCTCAGTTTTAGTAAAAACAGAGATGCTCCTGCAAAACTCCCCCCTTTCCTGGGTGGGTCCTTCCCAGATTTCTGCTTTGGCAGCATCTCTGCTCTGTGTAAAGGTGGGGGGACACAGCAACAACACCAGAGGCCCTAATCCCGAGGCTGAGAAGTCTCTCATTTGCTCCAGAAACACCGAATGGAAACCAGAACAGCTCTACTGGCAGAGATTGACAGAGGCTGCCTGGTGCTCACAGTGCTTGTGAGAGGTGTGAGATCTCCTGTCACGGACCCACAGAGAGTAGCCACCTCCATCTGGCTCTTTGGGGCTTTTTATGAATGGCACTAAACTGTCCTTTTGTCAGGGATTTTAGCCAGCCTTGTGCTGTCAGTGGTATCAGCACTGACTTCTAGAGGTGTGACCAGCAGCCTGGTGAACCCCAGCAGGCAACTCAGCCCCACACAGCCCCTCCAGGGTGGGGGAGAGATCAGAAGGGTAGAAGTGAGAAAACCCAGGGGTTGAGATAAAAACAGTTTAACAGGGAAAGCAAAACCCCAGCACACCAGCAAAGCAAAACAAGGAATTAATTCAGCCCTTCCCAGGGGATGCAGGTGTTCAGCCATCCCCAGGAGAGCAGGGCCCCTTCACCTGTAACAGCGACTTGGCAAGACAAATGTCATCACTGAACATCCCCTCTTCCTCCTCCTTCTCCTCAGCTGTACCTGCTGAGCATCCCCCTGGAGCTCTGGGATATCCCTGGGGTCAGGTGGGCTCAGCTGTGTCCCACCCCAGCCCCCTGCCCACCCCCAGCCTCCTCGCTGTGCGGGGAGGCACAGAAATGGCTCTGGCTCTGTGGAGCCCTGCCCAGCAATAATGAAAACATCCCTGTGCTATCAGCACTGTTTTCAGCACAAATCCCAAACAGCCCCATACCAGCTATTCTGAAGAATATTAACTCTATCCCAGCCCAAACCAGCCAGGTAAGGAGTATTGCCCTGCTCTGCAGCATCAATGTCAAATTTATAGCCAACCTCCTCTCAGCAAGAGCACAGAGCTGTGAGCTCAGCACACCCTCACAGCAGGTGGGAAAGCTGAACATCCAACCAGCCCAAAATCTCTAACAACAGCTAATAAGGCCTTGAGAAACTCTGATGTGAGGATGGTGATATTGTCCAAGCATTTATCAAAGGGCAAGTAATAGTCTTGTTGACTGAGATGCTCACGACACAGAGGGAGCAGGTGAATTTTACTTGGTGAGACTACAGAGGAGCAAAATCTTTCCTAGTGGCTGAGCTACGCTTGAGCAAAAACAGTGGGTTTTTTAATGCCCTGTGATAAAATAAAAAACATGCTGGTCCATGTTAAACTTGCAAAAGTAGGGAAAACTAAAAAAAAAAACACATTGAAAAAGGAGATCAGAAATTGCAGTCCTGCTGTAATATTGCCTAAAGCTATTTGGAGGTTACAATTGTAACTAATCAATGAAAGCAAACAACTTTCTCCTTAATAAGAATTACGAGCTCAGGAGAGCTAAAAATAATGTTCAGATATTTTAAATCTCAGTTTTCACTTTAAAATGCCATTACAGAAAGTCAGCACCATACAGACCACAGAAAAATTTTCACACAGCCCAACAACTTGATGAGCCTTTTAACAAATGACCAAGTCTACCGTTCACTAGATATTAAATCTTCCTTTTAATGTTTGGCTTTTCTTGAAGCAATAGAGATGAGACTGAAAATAACTGGGGGGGTGGGGGGCAGGAAGCAAAGCAAGATAGTATCTGGGAAAGATGAGCATGAGAAAAACTACTGGATAGTCCCTGCTTTTAATTCACAGTTAAGTATTTATGGATGGCAAGGGTCACTGGTAGTCTTACTAGTAAACAATAGCAGGTGGTTGAAACTGTACATCTAGAATTTCATTCATTTTTACTGCTGACAAATAAATTCAGTGAATCAATGCCAATGTAATATAGTGGCTGCACAGAAGTACAAAAAGAAAGTTTAAAAAAAAAAATTACTCAGGAATTACAAAGGGAAAATGCCATTATGACCATATCTGAGCTCATCTATACCACCTGGATTTAACTCCCTCTATATCTGAAGTCTTTCTGGTAGTGTTTTTTGCCTTGCAGCTGGTTTGGGTTTTTTTCTGTCTGGTTGTTTTTTGGTTTTTTTTTTAAGCAGTAACGAAAATATACACATTTCTGCCTCTATTTTTTTTTGTGTGTGTGTAAGAATTAAACCCCCAGCATTGCTGACTGTTCCCTCCCTGCTTACTCACTGGTATCTCCTCATGACCTCACCGTCTCCGAATTAGCAGCACCACGTTATCTGATAGGGAATCTCATGTTTCACTGTTTAATAGGTTTGTGCTCGTTATCCACTACAGCCACTTGCAGCAAAGCCCCAGCCACAGTGCTAGTCCCTTCTGGAAGCACCCAGCCTCTCAACAATGAATAAAAACCCTGCACATCTGAAGCACAAATATGTGGGTAAGCAAGTAGTGTGACTGGTGGCTGCCATGACAGCCATCATAGCTAAAGCACGTGAAGATGGTGGTTTAGCAAATATAGGACTCCTTATTCTGCAAATATAGGATGATGATGCTCTGGAGGTTTCTAAAAATGATCTGAAGCTTAAAGCACTTGTTTTGAGCTGCAGGAGGAAAATAACCATTGAAGAGCCCCACTCCAGTGCAATTTTCTTGGTAGAGTTGGGTTTTTTTAATATGTATGTCTGTGTGTATGATACAAGTAAAACTGGAAGTAAATAAAGGTAGCTATCACAGAGCCTGAATTGGCTAGTAAAAAGCAAGGCTCCTTCATGTGGCTGTATTACCACATCTGTGAGAAACAGACTGGAGCAGGTCCGACCACTGCTCAGATCCTTCTTCAGCTCAGGGAAATCTGATCCAGAAATCAGGCAACATTATGGATCTCTCCTGTCCATCACAGAAGATTTTTCTCTGGAAGCAGCACTTCAGGGCAGAACACCATCTATCTGTAAGATGCTGAACAAATGGATAGTTCTCTTCCTCATGAAAGAAAAAGGTGCTTCAGTGTATGTGAATAAACAGTATGAAAGTAAAGGTCAGGCTTGGTTCTTTAAGCTGAGAAGTATTACAGAGCACTGAAAAGGTTTCCTGAGACACCCAGAACAAACCATCTCATGCCCATCCCGCTGGTTGCCAGCTGAGGTTAACCACAGGTGTGGTTTGGCAGAAGGCAGAGCACAAACAGAAATCCTGGCACCAGGAAAACCTCACAGGGAAGTGGCACAGCAGAACAGTGCTACACATCCCCAGAGCTCTGGCCCCTCTGCACTGCTGCCCACCAGTGAGAGGGGCAACGATGCCCTGCCTTACTTCTATACATTCCAGCTTCTGGAAGAGTCTGGCATCATCCTCTCATGGAAGTCACCACTGGAATGTGGCTTTTTTTTTTTCCCCTTGTTTTTATCCTGTCCTTCCCAGAGCTAATACCTAGAGACAGGAAAGCAAAGTTTGCCTGCCCACAAACCTGGCACTGCTCAGCCCAAAAAGTGGGCACAGATACACTGGCTTTACACAGCTGGGGCAGTGCAGGGGCTACACCTGTTGGCTCTGCACAGTTCAGGCTATGCATGCCTTTAACTTGTCTCTTGTGTAAATCTGGCAGTGAGAGCAGGCAGAGAAAAACACCAGCTCTGCTGGGCTCCCTGTGGCTGCAGCACAGCAATCCTGCCTTGCACACAAGGCGCAGTGACAGTGGGAACAGCAGCGGGCTGTCCCCTCATTCCTGTGCAGAAGAGCCCTGTAAAGCAGGCTGTAAAAGCAGGCTCTGGGCACAGGCAAGCAGCAGGGAGGCTCAAGGCTGCACAGCTGTGCTGCAGCCATATGGCCACGGGCTCCCAGCGCGGAGCAGGCGGCAGGACCTGCCGGCACAGGGACAAGCAGCGTCTGCCCGCAGATTAGTCCCCAGCTCCCGGGATTTCAGGCCACTGGAACACGCTGTGTCTGGTGTTACTGAGCTGCTTCTCAGCTGGCCCCAGGTCAGAGAGCACACCAGCTTCTTGGCTTGCAGCAACCAGCACAGACCAAGCACTTCACCATACCCAGAGCAGTGACTTCCCAAAGCATCACTTATACTAAGAAACCAAGGAAAAAAAACAAACCAAAAAATGTGGATCACCAGGCACGAATACTGAAACAGAGCCAGTGCTGAGAAATCATTACCTGGTCCAAGTATTGCACCAGCTACTTTTGAAAGCATAAATTAAAGAAATGAATAGGATTCTCAGTTCTTTCTTTCTCCCTTTTCCCTGTTCAAAAAGAAGCCCTGGGGTCAGTGACCAGCACTGGCCACACAGCAGCTCTAAATGCAGGGCATCAGGCTGCTCACAGAAAATGTACAGACACATTTTTAAGAGAACAGTACCATTTTTTCATCAAACAGACCTGCTGAAGACCCAGATTTAGTGCACACTTTCCACTAGATCAGGATGCTCAAAGCTCCAGCCAGCCTGTCCATGAACACTTTCCTCATAGCAATGGTACTGCCCTGGATCTGACACAGCCCCATGAGTCAGACACACTCAAGAGATGGGACAGCAAATACTAGCAACACAATCTCTGATGAGCATTAATCAAATGTAAAAAAGTCTGAATTGCAAGACCTTTCCTATCTTTACTCAAAGAAGCAAAATTCCACTGCACATCCCCATTTTTGTGCTATTCACACACATCATTGGTTGCACCCATGAGCTACAGCTGCCTCTGGGCTGTGGGGAAATACCTGGTGTCACCATGGGTCCCCAGGGGGCTCCCACCATCAGGATCCTCGCTCTTTTGCATGGAAAACATGGCACATGAGGGATGGTGAACATAGTGTCAAGCCACTTCCATGACAGGCACAGTATGCAAGAGCTAGGAAATGCTACTAAATCCAACCACATAGTGCTCAGGACAGCTCACTGTCCATTTAAGTCATGTGTCTGTTGGCAGCAAACTGGGGACTGTCAGTCAGACCAAGCCTGAATCCACAGCTTCTGCTGAAAAGCAATGTCCTGTCACTTGAACAACACCTCCATTTGGGGAAAAATTCAGGCATTTTCTATTTTATTCAAAATTCTGCCATATGCACATTACTTATTTATTAGTTTGTTTATTTAGAAAGTACAGTGTGTAGCTGGAAGCTCTCTGACCTGTGCTCCCCTCCCAGAGAAACACCTATCACAGTCTCCCTTGTGCTGTTCCTGGCTAAGCTGAAAGGCTGTAATTCATCCCTACTTTTGTTGACCTTTCTGCCACTTGCCTGGCTCGGCTATTTTCCTCTCCCTTGTCTCGCTTCCCTTTCCAGGGTTGCTTTTTCAGCATCTTCTCAAAGAGAGAAGATAAACAGGGGAGTCTCTTCAGAGCCAGAATCCAGGGCAACTAGAGGGGACCAAGAGCAGATCACAGGCAGCCACCAGGGCTCGTGGGCTCAGTGTTTCCAAATGATTAGAGAGGGGATGTCTGCAGCCACAGCAGTGGGGTATGGGATGGCTCATGCATATGCAGCTCCCAGTCTGCCTGCACAGGAGCCAGGTGTGTGCTTCAAATCACACTAAGAAGGACTTCAGCTCAAGGACTCTCATTTTTTATTTCCCACTGTGCCTAACCCCAGCGGGGCGAGTGCTGACTTCTCATGTTTACAAGGAAAAAGAGACAACAGAAATACAAATGGCCACTTGTGGGATGCTTCAAAGCTACCAGACTCTGCTTTTATATGGAAAACACAAAAAAAGGAAGACAGGTTGTAAGAGGACAGTAAGTGGAAGGCAGCAAAATCAGGAAAATGGAAAGAAAAGGTAAAAAAACAAAGTCAGGAAAATGTGGTAGAGAGCAAAACATGAACTACAGCTGGGTGGAATATACTACGAATCTGTCAGACCAAGAATTTTAGAGAAGTTACTGGAAATCACTGGAAGTGCAGGACTGCATGTGATGAGAAAGTTTTAAAAGTGGCTACCAAGAAAGTGAAAAGCAGGAAACCAGCAGGGGACCTGCAGTTTGTGCCTCATGGCTTTACAGCAACAGGGTATTAGGGGAGGAAAAACAGGAAAATCCCACTAAAGAATGGCTGTTAAGGGAAATTATAATAAGCAAAAAGGAGAAAAAGAGCCTTGGATGGTTAAAGTCACAGAATATGCAGGAAGGAAACCTACATCAAGGAGATCAGAAAAGAAAGTGTGCTAAAGCACCAAGGTGCAAGAAGATGCCAGTTTCAAAGAAGAGAAAATTCATTACAGTTTGAAGGTCAGGTCAAGGTCAAAGCATAAAACCAGAAAAAAACCAGGAAAGAAATGGCATACAAAAATCAGCAGAAGCCATGAGGGAAAATGGTGCCAATGGACAAAGAAAATGAGAGGGAAGAGGAACCAAGCATAGTGCTGAGGAGAAGGAGAAATGGGATGCCAAAGCAAGCTGAGCTGCTGAACAGAGCAAGAGCAGAGACACATGCTCACCAGCATCTGCAGGCAGCACAAACCTCAGCTTATGCTGGAGAAACATTTCACTGTTCCAGAAGAGAGAATTTCTTCTGGTACCTGATATAATTTCTTCCCTTTCTGAATACAGAATAGGTGCACTTTTAAATAGGATTTAAACCTAGCAGCAGCAAGTGTTAATATTTATATAACTAAGTGGCCTTAAGCCAATGGAAAAACTATACACCGAAAAATGTGTGATAATCTGATATTTGATAAAGGTATTAGAGGTTACCAAGTTTTTAAAACGACTTTATGTCATTAAGTAATGATTCTTTTAAATGCAATGAGGAGCAGGTACTGAGGGCAGTAATTAGAATGGCCTTCTTTGAAGTGTAAAAAATCCCATGGTCCACCTTGCAGGACTGGCCCTGGGTACTCACAGACCAACCAGCTCTGGGGGCAACTGGCAAGTGCCCAGCAAAACCCAGCCAGGTTCCTTGGAAGCTGGACAAACAGCAAACCTGCTGTCAGTCCTCCTACAACACTGCACTGCCCCAAATGCCTGTGCTGTCCAAGAACCTTGGGGATCTGGATCTCGAGCAAATTGCTACCACAGCAATATGGGCTTGCAAGTCTGTGGGAACAACAGGAAAAGTATCAGCCTTCCTTAGCTTCTAGGAAAACAAAAAAGCTAAATCCAGCAAAGGAAAAGGAAGAATGAGGATGTAGATAGAGTAAAAAGAAAAATCTGTTTTCTGTTGCACTAGTAAGATTTTTTATTATTATTTCTTAATATTATTATTTCTTAATATTAGAGATGATTTAGATGAGAAAGCTCTCAACTTGCCTTTGGATATCCCTCTTCATCTTCTGCGTAAACTTAAGCCCATCCATGCACAGGCTCACCAAGATGTTTTGCAGGAGGAGATGTGTGAAGAGCTTTGCCTGGAGGGACCAGGTCTTCAGCTCCAAGGCAGATCCCCTGGCTCTGGCGTTGTGTTTCCCTGTCACAGCGCTCTGCTCTGCTAGCAGCTGAGTATAATGCACTAAAATCCTAATCTCTAAAGCACTGTGTGCCAGGCCTTCAGAGATCAGCATTTCAGTCAGTTTTACTTTGCTGCTGCCATTGCACACAAGAGAGTGGCACAGCAGGGGAAAAGCAACACAATGTGCAGCGATGGAGAGGCTTGCTCGGCTGGGAGGGGCGGGGGGCAAGAGCATAGTAAAGGCACAGGAAAAATAAAAGAAAGAAATGGGGGAAAATAGCACTATTGTGCATGAATAGGAACCTTGGGCTCTCTCCTTCTCAGCAGCCCTAACAGCAGGATGTCTCCAGCCTCAGTAAATCCACTGCTTTCTGAGCAAAGCCTTGCATGACCTGAAGGGTTTTTTTCTATCTCTTTCCTTGAAAATGGAAAGATTAAGAAATCTCTGCTACAACCCTTCTGTGCATATGAGTATCTGTGAATATTTTAAGGTTACTCCCTTCTGCCTCTACCATGTGCTATAAAATTAAAACCAAAACGATACTGCAGAAGCTGGAAGAGCTGAAATCTGACCCAGGTACTATCGGAGTGCAGGCTATTCTGTCACCTAGACTCAGTCTGGAACAGTGCACACAGGGACACAAATACTCAACTGACCAAGCAGAACACTTCAAGGCACAGTGGTCACAGCTAAGGGAAAAAAGCAACACTTCAAAGTAATAAAACAAATTCTATAACCAAACACTAAAATAAGTCAGGAGAATCAAAAACAACTGGGCAGTAATTTCAATATCACAGAGTTCATGGCACGTTAACTATTGAAACCCGCTTAGGGCAAAGCCTTGTTGCCATCAATCAGAAGAGCGGAGTAATTTAAGAAAGTCTTTCAGGCTATCAACTTTGACAGCATCTTAATGTCTTTGCTAAACAAGCATGGCCAATCCATGCCACCAAAATCCACTTCACGGTACCTATGTCAGGCTAGAGTACTGTTACATGGGATTAGTGCAACACACTGATAATGCTCTTTGGAATAAAAGCTGATTGAACTTTGTCCCTTAAGAGTGTTTAGACAGTCTAGTGGTCTGCTAACCCACATGGGCTTGTCCATGGTTCCTCCACTACAAACGCAGAGCATCTCTGAGCCTCTTCTGCCAACCCCTCCTCATCCTCACTTATCTGTCACGCAGGTAAGAAAATGCTCATCATCCTTCCCACAGAACCTGCTTCAGTCTCTGATTTGGAAGTTGCTGTGTAAATTCTGCATCAGTTGATGTCCCTTTTGTAATCCTGCAGAAGGATGTTACCTTTGATATCAAAGTGTTCTGACAGATAAGCTCTTGCAGATTTAGTGTCTGTGGTTTAAAACATTATTGCTCTGGCCTTCTGCAAAGGTTACTGTTCTCAGATCAACAACAGCCAAACGGGATGTGCATCTCTCCCCCAGCACCCACAGCAACTGCTGGTAAATGTGGATTTAAAATAACCTATCAACTGCAGAGCCACAGCACTGAGATACCAAAAGACCAGCTGCTACAAGAGCAGGAATTGTCATAGAGAGGCGTGGTGAGAACATCTGAAAACTTTTACAGCAAGGTGCATCAAAACCCAGCTGCCAAGTGAGAGGTCAAAATTCCTGAGGGAAAGCTGTTTTATGGAGTTCCTACATCTCCCCAGCTCTCTACTGTCTTGTTCCTATCCTTGTTACACAACTGTGTCATCCCTTGGTTTGAGCTGCAGCAACTACCTGTGGATCATCCTGCAAAGTGGTGAGCTGATGCAAGCAGAAAAAAAAAAAAAACAGCACTCCTCCCCTCCTCCCTATGCTGAAGGATTATTTTTAGCCCAGACCAGTTGATAATCTGGTTCATGGAACGTCTCAAACTACAGCATCAGCACCACCAAACAGGCAGCTCGAAAAGACTGCAGGGAGGATAAATACACAGAAAAAGGGTGAAGACTTTAAACCACTGCTGCTCCTGAGGCTTTCCAACTGCAAAACCAGGGTACTCAACTGGTACCTCTAAACTGCCGAATAATCCATTATCCAGTAATAATCTAAGCAATCCAATCCAGAATTCCCAAATTTCCTCAGCTCACGGTGCTCTTCATTCCATGTAAATGTTTTTGAGATCAAGACTACAACCAGTGGTGGAGACAGTAAGACCAGACTGGGATGACTTTATAGGGAAAGAATTAGCAGCAGTCTAACACTGCCGGAGATGGATTTACATGTGAAGGCGTCTCACACGTGGTATAAATGTCACTCCTTCCTTGCTGCCCCCGTTCCTCCCAAAATCACTGGAAAACAAAAAACCCACAAAAAATTTGGAGAGAGGAAGCTAGAAGTGGAACCAAACCAAACCAAAAGTAAATAAAAATGTTTTACCTGGCTCCCCTGGGCACGCAACAGCAGGCCTGGCAATAATGAGAGTGAGGAATGAAATTTTAAAATGAATGCAAGAGAGAGAAACTGCAGAGAAAATTGAGACAGAGTTTCAGTGTTATTTATCCCAGACAAAGCATACATGCTCAGCTCTGAGCAATCCATGGCACGGGAACAGCTCCAGGATGGAACTCCGACACAACTAATCTTCCTTTTCTATTCCCTTCTGTGCTTTTGAGAAGGAAAGGGGAGAGAAAGCAATTTAGTGTAGTGATGCAACTTGTTTACTTCTCTGTACCTGCTCAGCTGTGTTGGCTGAAATATACTCTGGGAGGTGCAAAGAGAAGGAGAGAGAAAGGGAAGGAAGGAGAGAGGGAATTACAGGAGTAGAAAGAAGACCAAATTGTAGGACAGGCCTCCAATTTTGCCACTGCCCAGTGGTCCATGCAAGCAGCATCCATATGGCCACCAGCATGGCAGCAGAATTACAGAGGTTAGCTATCCAAGCCTTGCTGTGCTTGAACCATTTAAGCTCTGGCTCATTTGAACACGATGGAAATGCCCCAGTGAGCAGCTCAGATGGCAGATCTGATGGGGCACCGTGTGCCTGGTCTGACCCAGCACCCCCTCCACCATGGGGGCTCCTCCTGCTAAGGCAGGACATGCTCCATGTGGGAATCCAGCTCAGGGCATGGCTGTGCACAGGGGCATCCTCAGCCTTTGCACAGAGGAGGTGATGGGTCACCCTCTGCTCCCCATCCAGGTCCCAGTGACTGCAGAGGCACGAAGGATATGCAGAAGATAGAAAAGGGGGAAGTTTATTAGCAAATGCTCTGTCATTTCTCTGGTCATTCTCTAAGGCTTTGAGCTTGTCCCTGATAAAAATTCAATGTTATTACAAAGGCAGAGATGGTCTCTTAAGTGAGGAAAAAAATAAAACCTACCAAATCACCAACTTCTGATTGCTTTGTAAGCTCTTCATTAGACCGGATACACCAACATTTACATGACAGAACCCTTTTTATTAGAAGCAAAACATTCTTAAAATATATTAACAGCCTACATACCCACTGTCTCTTTGTAGCTTGCCCAACACTTCAGAATGTCTTAAAATCACACATACAAGTTATAGTAGCCTAACATTCAGGAAATAAGAGTCTTTAAAGGTTTAATTCAACCACTAATGGATTTTTCCCAAGTTAGAAAACATTTATATATTGCTGATTTACGGCAGGTGTGGTAACTGAATTTGGCTTTACACATACCAGCTGCAAGCAAATCAAGGAAAAGGCTTCATAAATCAGTTTAAGGCACTGTAGGCTTCATGGTGCTTGGACTGGGACAGAATTTCACCACACAAGCACACAAAACAAATGGGAGTTTATAATTTTCTCTGTCATAGCTCATAACTTTTAAAGGTTAGAAATCAAAGCACCACACAGTAGAATTTTATACATCTGAATAGGATGGACATAAGGGATCCCAGAAGATGATTTATCTCATCCCCTCTTCACACAACAAAAGAATGAAAAATGCAATGGTGACAAAGGCATTGCCTAATCGTGTTACTTGGTAAATACCTTCTCTTGAAATTTCTCTGGACAGATGAAGATTTTTAACTTTCTCTTTGTTTCAGAGACTGTTCTCCAGCAACTACTCCATCTTTATAAATGCATCTTCCACCACACACTGTATTTTGCAGGGCTCTTTCTTTTTCAAGAAGTTGCACTGGCTCAGAGTCAGACATTGTAAGACAAAAAGCCACAGTGACTTTATCCAAGAAATATGAGGTGGCAGAGATCCAGTACGCCCAGCACTCAAGGTGAAAGAACAGCGTGGAAAAAGATTCCCAAATTAATTGTCAATTACGGAAGACTGCCGGAGTGAACACTAGATGCAAGAATGGGATAATTTAGTCAGGCACCTGCACAACAGAGCTGTGGATAGTGCTGAAGCAATTACTCTGTTTTTTAAAAGAATGAGATATCATCATCAGCAAAGGACATAAAGGAAAAGGAGCAAGTGTAATTTTTTCCCGAACACATAAAATCCGTGCAATTAAGCACCGAGGGCCCGAGTGGAGGATGGTCCTCTGGAAGAAGGGGAGGGCAAAGTACCTGACTGAAGGAAGCTGCCTTTAAGGAAGTGAAATTCATTGCTCATACAGTTTTTCCACAGCATGCAGGCAAACCAGAAGATATTGTTGTACCCACAGCTCCAATATGGGCATCCTGTGGCAACAGGTGGAAAGCACTAAAATCTCATTTCCCATACTGTGTCACAGAGAAGTCACCAGGTGGTGAGAGCTTCCACCTCCTCTGCCACAGGTGGCTCTGACAAAGAGCCTGGGTGTGCTCCACAGCCGTGTCATTCCTGGACAAATCCTGCACAAATCCTCTGGATCCTTCATGAACAAACATCAGTGAACCATTTCTTGGCCTCAAGGATGACACAGCAGACTCACTCCTGGATCTGTGCTCTCCACACAGCTCCTTGGTCCTAGCTCCCACTGGCATAGCACAGGAGTGGGGGAAGAACTACAGATTAGAGGCAGGATAGCAGCTGCTCCTCCTGGCTCTTTTGATCACAGGGAAAACAGCTTTTGCCCAATGCATGGGGAGTGGCATCATCAAGTTAGCAAGCCAAGAACAGAAGGACTACATCAAAAAGGAAACAGGAACAAGAGCTTCCCCTTACAAAGCAAAACAGTCTAGCTTTTTCAGAGCAAAATCTTTTCCTAAAAAGCTCTCACAAAATACCTCATGGGAGGTTTAGACCATTTTCAAGGGCGGGAAGAAAAACAGTCCTGGGGTTAGAGTGGTAACCTGGATCTGGGGAGACCCACTTCAGTTCTTTGCTCTGCCAAGCGTTCTTGCATGACCCTAGGCAAAAACACTGAAGCTGTAGTTAGGGGATACCTTGGCTTCAAAGGCAAAGTCAGCCTAAGAAGTTCTTGCCTTCCCCCGCCTGCCACTTGCTGCCTCCACACTTGCACTGCCCCAAGAGCCCACAGGCACTATCCTGTAAACCAATTACTGAGAGGGATGATGTTAAAAGCAAGTTTTGGTTGTCTTTTACAAGCAGAAGAGTAATTCTGCATTGGACTGATTAAAGGATCCACAATCAATCAGCTACAGCAGCAGAAGAGGTGAAGCTGGGGAAGCCCATCCATGATGGTACAAGGGCTGGAATACACAGGAGGAAGGCTGCAAAGACAAGGTGCTGTCCAAGAGTGGCAAAAGAACCTCCTCAGCAATTCCAGATGCACTTGGACAGCCTCAGCCACTGGTGTTTGGGATGAATGTTGCTCCCTCTCCCCAGCTGCCTCTCCAGCCTCTTGGCAGGGATGGCTGCCCTCCCAGCAAGGGCAGCAGAAGGAAATGTATGTCAGCACTTCACCTGCTGCTGTCCGGAGAAAGAAACAGCCAGGAATTTGCTGAAACCAGCACTGGATGCAATGCACTGTTTACCCTCCTCCCTAAAGCCTGGATACCCAGGCATCACCTAGCAGGGGATGGCAACACCCCTCACATTCCCAGGCTGTTGGAGGAGATAAATAGAGTCAAGGTGCTGAGATGCTGAGACACCCCAAGAAAATGGGGGCCATGGGGAGACCAACAACAGAAAGCAGCAGCCAGGCTCATTTTGGTGAGCTCCCATTTTAAAAGCTGACATGCAAATCTCTACTTAGCCTACATAATATGAACATTCTCCTACAAACCCAGCTCCTGATTAACTCAGTACATCACTTGCCAGCGCTCTCTGAATAAGCCTGTGAGCCCAATTAGCAGCAGATGCAGCACTAACACTCCTCACCTGCTGTGCTTACCAGTCTTCAGATCAGGAAGGGAAGGGAATATATCAAAGACTTGCGAAGGGAAGGAAGCTTAGAAAAGGCTCAGAAAGGATGAGGGAAATAGATGTCTGCAACAGCTCCTCAGGCAAGGAAGCAGAGCCCTACACAAAAGAGAAAACATATGGGCCAAGGGAAAACACTGCTGCAGATGATGAAAAACATCCAAAGGGCTGCTGGAGCACTCCGGGAGTGAGGTGCAGGGTGCAGCCAGGAGTGCTGCGGGGACCTTTGCCTTGCCTGAACCCTGGGGAGCTCTGCCACAAACAGAACTTCCCTCCCCGTGCTCTGCTACATCAGCACAGGAACCTAAGCCATCCTACATTTTCCAGGAGTTCTCCTTGACCTGTCAGTTTTCTTTAGTGCCCCAAAGAATAAGGAAGGAACCTCTCAAGTCTATAGCTGCAATACTATTACAACCCAGACAGGAGCCACTCAACTAAAGTTTTTGTGAACTCCCAAACTCCACAGCTGCATCTGAATTTGATTTCTGAGCATCTCTACCAGTGAACTGACTGCTCTTACCCACCAAAGCATCTGTCTGCTTTTGCACCTCAACTGCTGGCACTGATTTTGTAACTATAAGAAAAAAGAACATCACATGCCAGTTTCGATTTTTGGTCAGAGGAGCAGAGAACCTGCCTTCGGGAAAGGTCCAAAAAATAAGGTCAGGAGTAGATGGATGTGAATGCCTGAAGCTTTGACATGTTGGGGGGAATGGATTTAAGGCTATATTTAATGCTAGAGTTTTCTAGCAACCAGCAGAAGGCAGCCACATACTCAAGGCAACAAGCCTGAATCTCTCCAATGTGTTGGGGCATAACATGCAAACCAGCATCCCCAATTTAGCAGCAGCTTCTACATGTCCATCTTTTCTAAACTTCAGCTCTCCCCAGCAGTAAAAGGATAATGGATTTATTTTATTTCTTTTTTTTTCCTTTTAATAGTAAGCATGTATCTTTTACATATATAGCACATATTTGGTGAACCTTTCTTGTTGTTATCCTCAAGACAATTGTGGCTGTAGGATCCAGATATAACAGAAATACTTTGAAAGAAATATCTTATTCAAAGTTTAGTCAAACAGCACATCTAAGGATCCCACAATTTCCATAAAAAGTCTTCTGGTTTTCAGAATATACCACAAATGGCCAATGTTTCCAAGGAATGCTCCCAACAGAAACACAATGAAGGAGATGGGTTTTTTTCTCTACAGATGCATTCCCTTATCTTTGAAATGGGAATGATGGTGCAGTTTCAGAGAGAGGAAATTAATGTCTCTGTCACTGAGCTTTACAACTGTATTTGCTTTTCAGACATTTATTCCCCATCTTCAGCATGTGAAACTGCTGCTACAGGCTGACAAAGAAAGCTGTCAGAGGTGACCACGCCACCAGGCTGAGACACTCTAAACCAGATATGAATTTTAACCTGGCAGGTCTGGTACACAGATCAGAGACAGGAACAGGGATGTAAAAGACCATAAGGAAACAAACAGTGGAAGAGATTTTTTTGAACAAAACAACAAACACATTTTTAAATTACTTTTCTAATCTAAGCCTTTCAAAGCAGAAGGAAGAATGAAATCATACAAGAATTCTAATTTAAACTGAAAGGTGAAGGAAAAATCTGTCCTTAATACTGAAAATAAAGGACAAGAGCTGAGGCAGCACCCTGCTCTTCAGTTCTCTAGAGGACAGGAGTGTACAGCAGATCCAGCCCAAGGTCTACTACGGGATCTCCTGTCTGTTCCAGGAGCCTCAAGACCTGGAATGCCCATGAGGGCTCCTCCTCTTAGCAGAGGGCCATGGTGTACTTTGGTTTTAAGCCTTTACGTTCTCCCAAACTACTGGGATAAATTTAGCAGCTAGTAGCATGGAAGAAGGGACAGAGGGTGGACATCTGCAGGGATCTCTGGACTGCATGTGTAGGACAACTGCTGCCTGACCTTGCACAGAACTCAGTCTACATGGTGGCTTGGGACCTCACATTTCTTGGCATACCTGTCATGACCTGAACAGTCTGACATTTTTTAAATCCTCTTGACCAAGTACCATTTCATTCTTATGGCACCAGTACATGCACAAGCATCTGTGAAATGAATTCCACCCAGCTGAGCAGATAACATCATTGTTCCATGACTCCAACCTGGACCATTAGCATTACCTGCAATTTCAAAAGACCTAAGTAGGCTAGTGGAGCTTGGTAAGAGTCCAAACCAACCTGCTCCTCTTGCTCTTGGACATGCTGGTACGTTTTTCTTGAACCAGCATCATGATTGCATAATTCAATATGATTGGTGTTACTAAAAGGCATGTGTGAATTAAGGGGCAAATACTGGAAAAATGGATGTCAAAGATCTGATATTCAGATTATGCCAAGTATGCTCCTACAGGCACATTCTATAAGAGAGTGAACATTTAGATTCAGTTGCACAAAAACCTCTAATTTTAAGACAAGCTATCACAACAGTCCAAGTTTGTAATATATGAAGCATTCTGAGTCCAGAGGAATTTGGGTCATGGAACTCTGAGGAGCAAAATTTTCTTTCACAGCATCTACCCTGCATTGCTTTTGATTTAAAAGCAGAGAAGTGCTTCCAGTAGGTTCCCAAAATGTTTTTTCAGATGTGATCCTCCCCTTCCCTCCCCTGCTTTTGTAGAGGGTAAAGGTGTTGCCCTTGTGGCTGACCAGCACACACCAAGGTCAGCTCCTGTGCCTGTATCCCAACCTTCCCAGCACAGACAGAGCCCTAGCAGACAAAAACCACAGATCAGCCCCCTCTTTGGGTGAGTAACCTCATTCTTCATCTCACAGGGATTTACCATGCAGGCTTTACCCCTAACTAAAACCATCTCCTGGACAACAGTGGGCAGCTCTCACTGAGTCAACACCTCAGATTCTTATGGATTCACTTCATTGTGTCTAGAGGGTATGAACATGGATGGCTTCCAGTGGAACATGTCCCTGGCATGGCAGGGGGCTGCAACTAGAGGATCTTTAAGGCTCCTTTCAGTCCAAACCATTCCACAACCTTATGACTGAGGCAGTTGGCAGAAATGCCACAGCACCACCAGTACCAAAATGAGAACAGGGCAGCAGTAAGGCTCATCTGATATCAAATTAAACCCTGTCCATGGTGGATCACATTTGCCTGTTCTGGACTGTTGAGAGTGCCAGGGCTGTTGACTGCTCTGTTAGCATGAAAAGCAGTATATGAAAATATTATATCTGTATTTTTCTATCCCCAGAAAACTGTAATGTAAATGAACTGTAAATAAATAATAAAGGCACGAAGCCAAGCACACCCAAAAATATACAGCTGAATACATCTGAGCTGAGACTTTACAGCTGCAACTTGGGATTTTATATATAATTTGGGTTTTCCTGTTGTTCATTCTTCATGTGGGAAATATGATTTTTTTAAAAAAGAATTCTAAAGTGGACTGCTAGAATACAGGAAAACAATGAACAGTATAATCCATTTGCACTTGGGTTGCTGATTATTGTTCTTTTTAATCAGAGAGGGAAAAAGACCCAACTACTGTTCTGAAATGAAAGATTCATTCTGGATAGTCATTGACACTTGTCAGACTGCACTTTATAGCTTTCCTTCATGACCACCAGCACAACAGGCACCCAGTGTTTGACTTTCAGTGAAGACATTTTAGAACATCAAGTCATGGAAGCAGTCTGCACAGAGTGTGTTCCTGATGGTCCCTAAATGTCCTCCAATGTTATTCAAAGCAAAACATTTGTTACAAGATATGTAAAAAAGGTGAAAATTTGATGTGGTGTTACTTCAGATTAAAACCAAGCAATTTCATTTTATGCTTTATATGCTCTCCAGTCCCCCTAAGTATAATTATAGACTTCTGTCTACTTACAAATCTCTCTGTACAATGGAAAAAGCAATAAACACAGGTTCTGCCAGCAATCAGATAACACTTATCGTAAACAATAGCTTTTATGATCTATTTGAAATGGGTTCAGCTGCTACAACTTAAAATTTGGTTATTTTTGTTTTCTTGTTGGATTTGCAGCAGGTGGTAAGGACAAGATAGAAGTGTTTAGCCACAAGAGATTTCAAGAAGGGACTAGTATTGCATTGGATATAAAATATGACAGAGATTTATTTTACAAAATCAATTTTCTGTCTCCCAGGGGCCTCTAACTAGTTTGTAGAGGCTACTTCTGAAACTTTTTTCTCCTTGGTTCTCAGCTCTGCCAGCACCACCTACAGCCTGATGCCACACAAAGGGTGACCCACATTCAGAAGTGACTCCTATCAGCTCTGCACGCCAGTTTCTTATGCAAGTGGGAAATTGTACAATGCCCTGCAGTAAATGTTAACTGCTGATAGGGGCCTAGAAAAGATGGATCAAATTTCCTGCAATTCAGAAAAGTGTGATTTACTGTAGCTCTGGAAGCTGGCAAAGATCCCTCAAAAGTCTGCTCAGAATGTCTGCTCTGAGTGAATACTGCACCATGGAAATGCCACACATCACCACTGCGTGAGTGTAATATCACAACAATGATCCCAGCAGGAGATCAGTCAGCAACACGGGGATGTATCTGCAAGGAGGACACAGACCTAAAAGGAACCTTAAAGGCTGGGTGGGACAGGGTAGTTCCCTTCATGGATCCCACTCTTCAGAGATGCAGTGGCTCCACCTTGCACCCCACAGATGTGTTCTACTCATCTCCTCATCCCCAAAGGTGTCCCACGTGCGACACAAAAATGCTTTATACATTCTCCCAACAAAAAAACTGCTTTCTGTCCCATTTTCTCAGTCTCAGGGAGAGCAGATCCAACAGGTCCACTGACAACTTCCATGAAGACAAGGGTTGTTAGCATCAGTATCAGTGGTCAAGGATTCAATACTGATGAAGCCACAAAAAATTACTGCAATCTCTCTCCCTCCAAGCATATACCACTCTGAGTTGCAAGATACTTACGGTTTGTACCTTGTTTATTTTTGTAAAGCAGATTAGCAAGAAAATGGAAGGCTAACAGAACATTAAGGTCGAGAATTTAAATGAAGTAGTTAGGAAAAACAAGGCTGTAATTCTTCTAACCACTCTACATCAACCATCTTGCACATATTCAGAAATTAGTGTTGCTGTAGAGGCTGGGGAATTTATGTTGCACTATACCTGTAATAGGAGAGTTGCATTTATTGCAGGAACTTTTAATTTCCTAAATTGTACATTAAATTCCCACTAAAACTTCATACTAACTGTCTTTTTGTGGTGTTTGTTTTTTTGGTTTTTTTTAACTGCTATTTCCCATGCTTTTAAAATAAATGAATGAAACTGTGCCTGAATACTGAAATAAATGCAGATAACTTATGCCAATTTCCGCATAAAATTTACAGACTCAATGTATCAGTCCACCTCACATCTACACCTTTCAAATCAATTACTGAAATAGCCACAGTTAGCGTGCAGAATCCAACAGCACATGTTATTGGAGCCTTGCATATTAACATTTAGAGAAGCCTTATGAATGTGTGACGAGAACCTCAACAACTTCCAGAATGACTTCAGACAGCTCCAAAAGACACAAGACATTTAAGGTTCAGGGTAGGAGAAGGGGACTTGGAAATCCTAAAAGTTTCCCCCAGAGAGAGCTGGTTCATGTTGTGTTAGCCTTCCTCCCCACCCTTCCCAAAACCCCTCCTCAGAATCATGACTAATACAGTTTCATTTGACAATTTTTTTCTGTAACTGAGTTAATAAAATCTGTGGGCCAAGAACACAGCAGCAGCTGCCCCAGCCAAGATGCCACCTACGCTTGCTTGAGAAGCACTTGGTGCCTTTAGTGACCACAGATTTGCCTCGAGTTTTTCCCACCCAACTTGAACATTATCCTTTTTTCATTATATACTTAGGAAGGAATTTCTACCCTGATTAAAAGTTTTTGAGCCTCCTGCAAATGGACAGCAAAATTCAGTTTAAAATGCTCTTTTTTTAGCAACTTAGTGAGCAGATGTCTTCAGTAAGACACCAAATGCAAACACATAGCACAAACTGTTTCACCCTAATTCATATGGGTAAAGGGAGAGAAAGCCCTGTGGTTCCCCCATCCACGTCTGCCTTCAGGTCAGCATCCCTGCAGTTCAGAATCCTCACTCCCACACACTCCTTTCTTAAGTTCACATTTGCTTCAGGGAGGAAAAGATGCATTAAAAAAGGGATCCAGGACAAACACAAGACCTCATAGCTGACATAACCCAGCAAGTATCTTCAAAGCTTTGTCCTTCCAAAACTAGGACTAAGATACAAAACTATTTAAAAGCTATTCTTTTTCTGCCCAAATTTGCAAGCTAGACCAAACAGCAAGAGAACAATGGCACGCTCATCTCTTGCAAAAATGTGTTTCAGAAACGGAGGTTAGCAGTGACAAACATTTCCATTTTGCAGAACAGATCCCAAATATCATTTAACATTGCCACACTCGTTCATAACCCAGCCCAGCATCAACAGAGGCTCTACCTTTGAAATGACTGCTATGGCTCATCCTACTTTCCCAGACCAAGGTTTAAAAATCCCAAAATAGCTATAGCAAATGTGCTTGGTACAGACGTGGGGAAGGGCAATCTGGGTCGTCTTCTCCTCACAGAACAATGCTGAAGTCTGGCCAGACTCCAGGAATGCACATTTCCCTGCACATGCCTACAGCAACATTTAACAGCAAGAACCAGAAAAGACTTCCACTTCCAATTATGTATGATTTTTTTTTTTTTAAGAGGGTGGGTGTCTTCCCTCTATGTTTTTTTAAATTTTTAATCCTATTTAACAGTAGTCACCACACGCTTAGATTTCCCTTTTTAGAATTTATTTAGCTTTGAGACACCTCAGGCCAAACAAATTTTATCTGTTCAATATATTAGAGTCCAGTACACTTCAGAGCAGACAGAATGCTGCCACAGTACTGTGTAAATCAAACCCACATGCTAAGGAAAACAGTAATGCAATGCAATGAGTGCCAGTCCACAGCCATTCAGCTTTAAGTGTCACTCCCACGTTTACCATATGAATAGATGAAGATTCCCCCAAAGCAAAAGAATCTTAATTCTCTCCCCAGATTCAAATGCATGCATTCAGGAAACACTTCAAACATCAATATCTTTTCCTCCTAAGGCACACTTCTTGTCTGTAATTAGTTTCCATTGGTCAAGTGAGGTTGCTTCTATATATTGGGCTATAGGAATTTTTTAAGTGATGCTTTATGATTCATCCTACACTGTTTAATATGACTTTTTTCCCCCTGTTAACCCAGAATAAGTACGAATGGAGAGAGAGAAAGGAGAGAAGGGAAAAAAAAAGATTGCCTGCAATCATATTGTTACACTGTGCACAGTTTATGGCTGGCTCACATCCAGTTTGTGGCTGTGATAAGAAATGTGTAATCCTATTATACGGAGAGGAGTCAGAATGTACAAATAGGTCCTGGAAATAGGAACTTGTCCTGTAAGATTATTCTTCTCTCCATAATAGTTTTGCAAGTAGGTCTAGACGAGAGTTCTTCACTCTTCTCCCCACTGCTAACAGAAAGCCAACTGTCAAAACAATTCTCAGCACAGGAGCTTGGATTTCTGCAGAAGACAAAAAGAAGTGGTTCTGTGCATTTGTGTGCAACAGCAGTGTTAATTAGAACAAGGGCTCTGGGCTCTCACAGGCTGGCACGTCAGGAGTGTATCCCATCACATCAAGGGAGCCCAGCTTGCCCCCACGCTGCCACATCCTGTGAAGTTGCCAAATCCTGCACATTCTGCAGTTTTTAAGAAACACTACCTGCTTATCAGTGACAAAAGCTGGTTCTCCTGCCTTTTGCATTGCTGCTCCCTTAAAAAGACACACAGAAGCCATTCCCCCAGCATAGGGCTACTGGGCTGCTAGAAGTATGTTGCAGCACTGCAAGTAGGAATCCAAGCACCACCTGTGTGCAAGGCAGGATTCCCCTGGAGTTAAATTCCTGAATAACTCCAGCCCGATTATCTATTTTTCTAATTTCCTTTGTATGACAATACTGCATTACTGTGGTTATGATTCAAAAAGGGAGTTATGCATTCCCCAATGTGCCCCACAGGCGTGCGTTTGACGTAGGTCAGATAAATTAAAATACAGAAGAATGCTCTTCACAAGACTCTCTTCACAAGGACCCTTGCAGCAGGGAGGTGATGAGATCCATGCCAGAAACAGCTGTGCCCCAAGTGAACCAGGTCAGTAATTAACCTTACTCCTGTCAGACAAAATACATTCTCAGAAATAAGGGGTTTTGAAGTGCAAAATGTTAAGAAAGAAGGGTTTTTTCCTAGGAAAAGGAATAAATAAAACAACCCACCTCCAAGCATGACATGCATGAGTAAAGGACAAGTGATAGGAGAAGAGGTCTCAAAATTGCACTAGGAGAAGTTTAGATTGGATATTAAGAGAAAACTCTTCACTGAAAGAGTGGTCAGGCATTGGAACAGGCTGTCCAGGGAAGTGACAGAATCACCATCCCTGGAAGCATTCAATAAACATCAAGATGTGGCACTTAGGGACATAGGTCAGTGATGAACATGGCTGTGCTGGGTTAATGGGTGGACTCAGTGATCTCAGAAGTCTTTTCCAGCCTCAGCAATTTTACAACATGGTCATAGGGTTGCAAGGTAAATACAAGCACCATAAATCAGCTGAAGCAACAGCAGGGTGCACCAGCTTATTATCAACCCCATCAGACTGTGGCTGGAGTATTACAATCTTCTGAACAACCTGCTTTGGTGTATTTGAATATACCAAGCTAGACTGGGTGTATTTGCATGACACTGCAATTCCCCCTGTGCCCGCAACAGCAACATACTCAGTAAATATCAACAAAATGCCTTCAGCATCCTGTTTTCCAACTTGCTGGTAGAAAATGTAATTCTCTTCTGGGTAAAAAAGGGAACCTGAGATTAGAAAGAAAAATACACAGATCTATGAAAATCAAGATACTCTACAGTTATAGGTATAAAGGACAGTGACTAAATGGTGTCCGAGGTCAGGGGATCACACATTCCTTTCCATTAAGGATACAGGAGGATACATGTGTAATCCAGAATTTAAGCATTTTAAATAAGCAGGGTATGCTGTTTTTTTAACCTTAGATAGTATTTTTCCAATAAGATCAGAAATTCCGGATTTTCTCAGCCACTCCATGAACCAAGCATCAGGCCATGCAGACACTGAGGACAGCCTCAGGTTGGACTGGGTATGAGGGGCCTGCCAACCTCAGTGGCTCTGTCAGCCTCTGGTAATTAAATAATATTTATTCCTTGGGAAAAAAGGTTGAATGTCACAAATTCTAAGTGCAAAATAACAGTGAAGGAATCAGATTTAAATGATTCTGTTGAGTTAAAGTGGGCAATAATGCATATGTTGAAACCCAATTAGCAAAGAAGCTCACCCAGATGTCATTAAAGTGCCTTTTGTACCAAACTACCTTCACCTGATCTGACAAATGGCAAATTACCTGATGTAGCTGGACTCTGTTGCACATTAATTAGAAGAAAACAGCAGAAGAAAGAGATGGAAGGGAACTGTACAAAAGCTGCATAATTTTCCTATTAATATGAAGCTAGTGTATTAATATGAACCTAGCAGTTTGCAAAATCCTTCAGCAAGAGGCAAGTGATGAGTAGTTCAAAGTAGCAAAAGACAACAACAAAAAAAAGAGAAATCAGCCTGTTAAAAAAAATGAGACTTATTAAAAGTGAAATATGGATTCTTTATTTCTTCTGTGATTTTTAGGGTGTTGTTTTGTTTTCTTTCCTAGCTTCTTCTCACCACCATTAGAGCTGGCACTGCAGAAAGCAGCAGCAAGCACTGATGCATGTTCACCAAGACACAAATCCTCAGCCATTATTCAGCAAACAAAAGCAGTGATGCAGCTGCCCTGTGTGGCAGGGCAGGGTACTTAAAGAAAACAGTCCCCAAGAAAAAAAAGCAAATTGTAATCATCTCCTGAGGGTCACTCAGGGTTCCCTGCAAGGCACACATGGCTATTTGTTGATCCATGTGCCACTTTGGAGGCAGTTTGGGAAGCCCAGGAGGTGACTGGCAGGTCTGGGAGGGATGGACAGGCTGACCCAAGTGCTCAAGGTCCAGTGTGACCCTGCCCTCCCCTGCACTCAGCACTGGGCACCTGCTGTGGGACTGACACACAGCCACAGCCTGGGGGAGAACAATGGCACTGCAGCCTCAAAAAAGCTTCCCCACCACCCCCAAGTGCTTCAGACTCGAGTGTCCTCTCCATACCCACACAACACCATCTCCAGTGCGCATCCCTGGCACTGCCATGCAGGTGGCATTAAATAAAGGTGTGCTGTTTGCAGCTCCCCCAGCTCCCTTGTACATCCTCCTTTCCATGAATGACCCCCTGGAGACCACTCTGCAGCATCAAAGGCACTGTCATGATGACAGAGAACAAGCTGTCCCTGGGAGGTACACACAGCAGCGTTTTTGGATGGAAACCACCGCACTTTGCTGACGTGCTTTCTTTAAAACACTTCTATCCTTGCTTTGGATGTGTAAGGATGATTAAGAGTCATCCTCTGACTTCTGTTTTCTCTGCTGAAATTACATTGCTGTTTTTTGATATCTGGCGGAAGTGTAACTGACGTCGTTATCAAAACAGAGTTACAGAGAAAATGGAATCCACCCTTTTGCAAAATCCTTCAGTGAGGATAAATCACATTGCCTCTGTGTTCTGGTTTACACATCAAAATGCACACAGACAGAAACAAACCAGCAGCTGGGGCTCCAGAATAATGCACTCACAAAGAAAGATCCATCCATATCTTCCCCATCATTTCCTGACAAACAGGCAGGCAGATAACTGGAAAATGTTGTCTGAAAATTTCTTGATGATTTGGAAGGGGTTCATGACACCTTAAATGCTGCTTAGGCTGTGCAAGAACAAACTCTTGCCTGGTACAAGCATACAAGATCACAATACACCTTTTCCATGTATGTTGGAGTGGAAAAAAGACCATTTACTTAATTCTTAGTCCATACAGAAGACCAGAAAAAACAAATATGTTTGCATAATTAAAGGTCATTCAACAAGTCGTGTTACATCAGAAATGCCTAAGGAAAAGCAAAAGGAAATTGCATGCTTTAAGGACAGGATACATGATTTTTTCCCCCTTCTTCCATTTGTTCCCTATTTTATTGTATATTCTATAAGCATATTATTTTGATATGTGTTTTAACTGCACAGAAAGGAAAAATGAAGAGAATACAAAAATGCAGGAAATAAGTAAAGGGTGAGGTTAGTAGTTAAATAGTGGAGGGAAAAAGAAAAAATTGCACACTGATCTATGAAAAAAGTAACCAAAACATACATGAGCTAAGAAAAATTAGATATTACAAAAAAGTCAGTAATTGACAGCAGATTTCCCACTGACTAGTTATGATCTGGGCAATTACAGTAGAAACAACCAACTTAATTTCTTCATTTATTCATTTAACAGCTACAAATACAGGAAAAATCTTCAGATGGAAGCACTTTTTTACAAGATCTCTTTCCTCTGAGAAACAGTAAAAGCAGAGGTAGCCTACTACAAAGCCTACTCCTGTTCAAATTGCCAAACTGAAGATTTCAGCCCAAGAAAATTCAAGTATGAAGAAATGCCTCCCCACCTCTGCAAGCCCAGCCAAGCCCCTCCTCACCAGGGTCCAAACCAAACAAAACCGTGTGATTCTACCCAAAAGAATGCAGCAGTTGCACTGAAGTCCCAGCACAGTTTTCATACGGTTCATTGTCTGAGCTAATTTAATTAAAAGAGGGTCCAGACGATGATTACCCTGGCAAAAGGAAACTGCACAGACAATACAATGGCAGACTGCCACCATCACTGTATCTTAGCTCTGAACAGAAAACAGAACTAAAAGAAGAGGATAAAACAAGCCCACCTTGCTAACCTTTAAAGCTGACATATTCCTACCATTCCCACAGGCTGGAACAAGACTCAGCTGCTGCCCAGCCTGCTAATTTTTGGTAGTCCATTAGGTGCTGTGAACATGACCATGATGAGTTTAAGCAGGAAAATCCACCATCCCAGTATGCTGCAATGACAGCTCAGTCACACACACCCTCCATGCCAGGCACTGAAGGTGGCATTTTTTACAGCCCAAACCCTGGTGTGAGGTTCAGGTGGTTTGGGCTCCACTCCCAACACCACCCTGCAATTTTCTAGGAAAATTCAGGCTCGCCTCCAACTACAAGAGCAAGGTCATATCAAGTTTATAAGGTCTATATAAATATTTAAATATCATAAAATGATAAAATTTTAAGGAATACATAAAGAGCTTGGGATTTAAAGTTCAGCTGTCTACAGAGCTCCACTCAAATCAAAAGCAGCAAACCTTCTATGGAAACTGTTCCCAAAACCATTCTTGGATTAGGAATATTTCTTAAAACTCAGTAGGGACATAAATCAGTGCTGCTGATCTGCACACTCTCATAGCTCAAAGTCTGGTAGTACCAAACTGAATTTCACTGGCTGAGAACAACTATTTCCATTAGCAGACATTTCTAAATTAGGCATGCTTTTGGGTTTTTTATAATGACTGGAAGATATTTTTGCATGCAATTTCAATTCTCATCTACATACTCCCAACCAAAAATTCTTTCTGTTAATGTTGTACAAGAATATAAAAAGAAAAGGATTAAACAAACAAACTCAGCCTCTACCCAGCAGATGTATGTTTTTTAATAGAAAAGCAAAAATGTAAGGAAAAAAGGTCAAATTATTTGATCAATGCCAAAAAAGCAAGCTACTGGGAAAGCTGGGAGTGAAGCTGAGCACATGATTTCAGCTGTGGATTTCAGAGTCTGAGGCCAGCAGCTCACCTGACAGACCTCCTCTTGGCTCTTGGGTGTCTAAAGGCATACTCCAACCTTATAAATAAATAAACCTTCCTAAACCAGAATGAAGACACTTTGGTTTAATGCTTGAGAGGAAACAAGCTACTACAGTGAGAGGAGGTTCAAACATATTCCTTATCCAACAGTCTTTGGGATACCACACAAATGACAGGAAAGCCAAAAAGATTTCAGTAAAGCAGTAGCTGATCACTCAGGTACATCTCTGAAACAGAGAAAACAGAGAAAATAGAACACTGCTCCCAGATTAGGTTTTACAGGCGGTACACTGAGCAACTCCAACATGATTGTTTTGAAGGAGAGCTACTCTAACCACTGACAGAGCCTACAACAGCACTGCACGATGAGGCAGAAGGAATGTGCTTTACAGCTGGAACAGAAATACAGTCCTTTCAGATTGGTGTAGTCACCCTGTCTGCTTGTCTCAGGTTAGAGGAACACAACACCTGGAATAGAGACTGTAAGGCAACAGTCATCTTCACCTCCAGCCATTCCCCATTCCCAGATTCAAGTGCTTTCTGCACTAACACACACCATGGGCAGCTGCTGAAGCTGCTACACCACCACAGAGCCACTGTGAGTGATGGCAAGAGAGCTTCCTGCAGACACACCCTTTCCCCAGCACACCTTTCAAACAGCAAGAAGTTTGAGACTTTTTCTAGCTCAAACAATTCCCTGACACAGAGTAATAAAACCCATCCACACAGCCAAGGATCTGCCCTCAGTCAGCAGTAATTAAAATTAATCATTCACAATTATTTTCATGGGCATGTTCAGAAAGAGACACGGCCAGCTCGCTGACTCCTCAGAGCTGACAGACCTTGAAATAGGCTGTGGTCAGGTACAGCCTGTGCCTGGGTTTCAAGCAGTTCAAAACATGCTTTGCATATCGATTCACCCTTCCACCCTCAGTGCTCACACCCCTGTCCTCCAGCTCAACACCTGAGCTGGCATCAGTGAGAGGCACTGGGAAGAAAAGAGGTTTTTCAAGTATTGCTATGCCTATCATTACTGATGCCCTGATGGAACTCAGGGCCCTGTGAGTGTTAAAATTTCTCATTCTTGAATCTCTGAACTCAAGATTTTCCCCATTTTCCACACATTTGTATTATGTTTTTAATCACTGTCTTCTTCCCTTTCAGCTTCACCGGTCACTGCTTGTGCTATTCTAAGGTAGAGAGGTTTCTAAGGTACAGAATAGCCTGAAGGTTACCAGTTTCCATGCCTCAAAAGCTACTGAAGAAATTAAAGAGGTAAAAGAATTAATGAAATACAACATAAAGCATTAAGATTGTCACTTTCTGGAACGCTGTTTACTTATACAAGGAATTTTTATGGGACTGAACATTTACTATTCATGATAGCAGCCTTGATCAATTCTGCTCCTTTGAAACTTACCATAAAAACATAAAAGCATCTGTCCTATGTATATAAACCCAAAACATGTAAGCAGCAAGACCAAGATTGTACCCTGTGCAAGGAGAAAGCATTCTCACACCTAACAGACTGCAGATCCCTTGGTATCAACCTTCATAGTGCTCCTTCCCTCCCAGCAACTGGAATATTGATTTTTACAATACCTACCAGAAAAAAAAGGGTTTCAGTAGATATAGTGAAGGAGGAGCAGGGTAATGGGATTGTCTGCTTCCCACCACATGTGTTCTGTAGTTAGAGCTCAAAGCTGAATTAAAAAGAGATGGTGGAAGATCCAACTTCTTACATAAATCAGCTCGGCATGGCTTTCAGTCACAAGACTTGAAAGGAACAGATATTCTGCCTTTGCTAAAATAGAAAATTGTCAGATAAATATGCTTTCCTTTTTAACTAGAGTGATTTTTGTAAGTAGGTATGATGTGCAGGAAACAGGAGCACTGACTGGAGAGTGAAGAGTTATGCAGGGCTCAGGAAATTTCTCTCTTTGGGAAATTATAACAGGAAGCAAACAGAGTAGAACAACAGCAGCACTCGAGCTCAAAAGTCTCTCTGGCCATCAGCAACACTACAGCAAGTCTGCAAATATCACCCCTGACTTGAGTTTTAGGCAGGGTATCAACTTAATTTTTCCCATATTTATATTTTCCTATATTTATTATTTCCTATATTATTTACCCCATGCTTCTCTTGTACCGTTCACCCCAATTTTTCATCATCACAGGTTCCTAATTCACACTACATCCTCCTTAAGCCACTTTACCACTGAAGATGGCATTAAAGGCATTAGGACCCCAAAATTTAGGGCTACCCTGTCAACTTCTCCTTTCTGTACCAAGAGCCCTGCACTTGTAACTTAAGACACAATATGAATATTGCCAACTCCCAGACTGACTCTCACCTCATCTCCTCCTTCCACAGCCATTTGCTGTTTTTTGCTGCTATTTGCAGCTCAGAAGAGCAGCAGGGATCAGTGTCTCCTGCCAGGCTGCCAGGGAAAGCCCAGCCAGCATCCCAGCTTCCCCCCTGCCAGGACATTTGAATAAAAATCCTAATTTTGACTTGTGCACTTTATATGTTTACAGATTTTTTGCCCCATCTCACAAAATTTTAAAGTTTTCTGGGAGAAGGAACTCAAAGGTGTGAAGCAGAAAAATAATTAAAAAGGGTGGGAGCCTGATTTCATCATATATTATATTATCCCTTTGGAAAGTCAAGACTAAATTAATCACAGCTAAAATATTTTACAAGCTTGTACAAATTCAACAGGGACTTGACTGAACTCCAGCATGTGGGGGAAAAGATAAACAGAGAAAGCAGAGAAGGAACTGTTAAAAGAAGCATGAAAAGCCCCAAAACAACCTTGGGAAACCAGAAATAGCATCATAGAATGGGTTGGGTTGGAAGGGACTGTAAAAGATCACCTAGTTCCAACTCCTCTCCCATGGGGGACACCTTCCACTAGACCAGGTTGTTCAGGGCTCATCCAGCCTGCCCTTGAACACTTCCAGGGAAGGGAGAGCCAGAACTGCTCTCCAGGAAACAGCCAGAGCATGGAGAGCAGTTGTGTAGGCACACACGTACATGGGGAAGATGCAGCTCCTTAAAATGTCCCGGCTGTCCAAGGAAAAGACATCCAAGATGAGCAGGCATTGACTTGCCCTCTCCCACAGAGATGTGGAGCAGCTCTGTCTGAGCAGAGATGAAAGCCCTGTATCCTCTCCCAGCAGCCAGACAATCTCACTAGTAATGGATTAAAGTGATTTAAGTAACTACACATTTAATAAGGTGAAAAGGGCAATGACACACTTACACTTTGATTGTTTTGAACAATATATTGCTTTGCAATTCTGTCCCTGTTTTAAATACAAAAGTAGCACTTTTTGCCAGAGCTGACATGGTATGAGTACATAAGGTAAGGCAAAGAACACAGAGAGAAGTACCATCTTTTATTAGTCCACTGACAGAGAATACAGAGAGCTTCCAGACCAGCAGACATGAGATCTCCACAGAGCAAGGACCATTGCTCTTTAAACACAAACACAAATGGACATGTTTATATACACACATAAATAAAAACCTCCTACCTTGATTTAAAATCCAAAATGCTTTCTCAGTGCTGCCAATAACAAATAAAGCTCAAAATTCCTTTGATTGGAGAAAGAAAATCACAGCTAAGAAAATCAGACCATGGAAGACCCCAGCAGCAGCAGATGCCATCAGCTATTACCTACTGTGATTATGAAAAAATGCTATTTTTTATTCTGCAGCTTCTCTTTGCCATTCTTTTCATCCACCTTGAAAATGATTCCAGGATTTAAGTAAATAGGGTCATCTGGGGGTTGCGTGCTCCTGGCTAAACCTCCCTGGCCCCTCCCATGGGGAAAAAATAAAAAATCCAAATAGCAACAAAGAGAAGTTTTTAGTTTTCTGATGTTCCCTTCCCCCTTTCCTAATGTAAATTCAGAGCAGTTCCTGTAGAGACTGTAAACACCCACACAACTTTCCAGGTGGGAAAAAGGTAAAAAACCTCACACCAGTAAGTCTACAACAGCAATTTCTTTACCCTTTCTTTGAGAAGTCACTGGATATAAAATCTGTTGCTGCCTCATGGACAAACACACACAGAGTCTTTGGCACAAGGGAGAGATGTTTCAGGGCAGTGTGAGGATTTGATGGCTGTCTTAGCTTTCCTTGCTGAGCAGTCTGCATAACCTAACAGCATTAGCTTACTAACAGATATATTAATAGGTGTGGGGGGAGGGAAAAGAAGAGGGGGGAAAAAAGCCACTAAAACACATTCCACCTACACATCTCACTACTAATCATAAACTCAGGTAGAAAGCAAATTGCTTCTCCAGGACCAGAAGAAGAAAAGAACAACAAGATTGAAGGGGGGAAAAGCACCTATTTTCATCTTTTTCTGGAAATACACCAATTGCTGTATTTATCAATTCATGAACAAGGAATGAAAAAGTTAAAAAATAAAACAAATAAAACAACCACACAAAAAAAAAACAACTGAAAACTGTGACAACATCTTGCAGTTAGTAATTTCAGAGTGATAAATATAACGTTGGCCTCAGACTGCTAGAAGGATTAGATTTAGCTGTAAAACAAGTAGTGCAGTTAACAGTTGCTGTTGGGTCTGGTGTTAGGATTAGAAAGCACTGCTAATCACAAGAAATGTAAAAAGATTAAAAGGTGATGGTTGCCAGTAAGGTTTTAAAAGCATGTAAGTGGTGGAATTCATTTTGGGATTAAAATTCCTCAAGTGAAAAAAAAGAAGAAAAGAAAAGGAGAGATCACAAACAGCAGCCAGTTCCACCTGCACTGCCCACATCCCTTTCCCAAGCATTAGCAGAGTTAGTAAGTGTGGAAAACTGAAATGTATGCCATGGCTTATACTGAATGATCCTAGGACAGCTTTAGGCAGGAGAAGCAAGTATTTCTGTTCTGGTATCTGTGAATGAACTATGGCAATCTAAAACCTGTTTGAGTTAGGAGATTTTGCTTACCAAAATCTTGCTTGGACAGTGGAGTAGCAGCTTTTAAAGGCACTATAACAGAAATGATGATGACATTTTGTATCTGCATCCTTTCAGTAGGAAGGATAAGACATGCTGATCTCCTAGTTTGCTTCCAGCTTGTGAAGATTCACCTCTAAGACCTGTTTATGTTCTTAGTTACCAAGGATAAGCAAAGCTTCCCATATAAAATAATCTGGAGTGTGCACAAGAAAACTCCCCAGAAAAACAAAAAAAACCCCAAAACAATAGAGAAAAAAATTAGGTGCAAAGACCTCTAAGTGAACACTAACTTCTAATAAAAAAAGAGAATTGTGGATGAAAAGTTTTTCAAAAAAAGCATTTTGAACAGTGCAGACCACAGAATCTTGGTCAGATTCCCTTATGACAGAGTGATCTCCATCAAGTGCAAAGTTCACTGCTGGCACCCTTGGCCATCACCACCCCAAACTGCACAGAGTTTAACAACTCAAGAAGAACACAGACTTCTGCAGAGCCCCCCAGGCTTCCAACAGGCCTGAAGGACAGCCAAAAGCTGGTTAATAGTGAGGCCATGTAAAACTTGTCTCTCTCCCACAGTGCCCCACATTTATCAGTGACTCAGAGTAAAATCCAAGTGCTAGCAGGACATTTTGTGAGCATTGCCTCTGAAGAGATGCATTTCCCCCTGTGCCTCCAAGGGGCTCAGATGCTGATCCAGAGCAGCCTCTCTTCAGTCATTACTTTACCCTCTGTAAATCTGGACCTCACTATTCCAAGAGTTGGGGAGTAATATGAAGTGAGACCATGTCATCATTTTCTACACACCTTTCAGTCAAGTGTTCCTGGTGCACCTTCCTGGATTTTCAGACTCTCTAAGTCTGCTTTTCCCTTCTGTTGCCCCAAAATGAACATTTTCTTTCCAGATGCCTGTAGCAGCAGCAGAAATAGCCATTTTCCAAGAGTTATGAAACAGTAGTATTAAATAATAGAGGTGAAAGCACTGTGCATGATTTCTGCAGTAGTCTTTTCAGTAGAACAGATAAATTTATTCACTGCATTATGGAACAGTTTGAGAGAACAAGATCATACAATGTACACTGCCTCTATTTAAATTGTTTCATTTCTATTCATGAGTGCTCTGATTAGATACACTGAAAATATCATCAGTAAGAAATAAATAATTCTGCCAAATTAATAGTTGTTGATTTCTTTTACCTGAAAACGTAAGTAGCATCTCATTCACACTAGACAAAGCTGCTATAATTTGGATATATCGATCTTGTGGGTTCAAGTCCACACAGCACACAGAGACAGGTGTGCATCTACATTTTCTTAGTATCAAGCAACTTCTATAAAATTGTGAGTTCTTTCATGAGTGGAGAAGGGCTAATATGCACTTTGCAGGGAAAGGCTTAGTAGACAACTAGGGTTTTTTTTTCCTCTAGCTGTTTTCCCCAAATAGAGGGTTGAGAGAAATAAATTGCTTTAAATGCAGAAAATTGTTTAGAAATGGTATTTCAGGGAATACAGGTGAATTTTCTGTATCACAGAGAATTAATCCAAGCTCAGCAAATGCTCTTTAATTAGAAGCACTTTTAGAAAGGAAGCAGCCAGAAGTAACCCTCACCAACATCTTCACATTAAGGGAGCTACTAACCAACCCCAAACCAGCTTCTCCACGACCTTCCTCCATGTAAAGTATTTTCCTGGAGAAACATGGAAGGGGGTGGATTTGTGCAAACAGAGCAGAATGTATTATTTAGCAGAAAGATCTGACTAATATTTTCTTTAGGAAAAAACAGACTAAAAACACGGAGTCAGTATTTTCTTCTAGACATTGCAGAGTGATAAATGCCAAATGTCTGCTCAGCTTATGAACATCTGAGAAAAAACCCTCCACATTTTGAAAAATTTATCCAGTTTGAGTCAACAATGAATTCTTCTTCTAAGAATCAAATGTAATGGCTGTAACATTTCAAAAAAATTTAAATGCACAGCTCAGTACCTTAAGAGCAGCCTGTTTGCACAGCAGCCAAGTGATACACCTCAGAGAGCTACTGTTAGCTACTGCAGGGAAGATAAATCAAGAAAATGCTGAGTTGAGGTGCAATTTGACAGTTATTAGCAGAACAGGAGTAATTTGATGAAGGAAAAAAATCTGACAAAATCTCAGTTCACAGCAACAGATTTTGGAAGCCTATTTGCACATAAATTGGAAAAAATAATTCTTGCATTAGAAACTGATGAAGATGAAACAATATACCCTAAATCCTAACATATTTGAAATTATTTTCTTTGATTCAAAGCCGATAATCCTGTAACAGGCAGTAACTAAACAGGGGCTTTACCAGACTTGCTCTGCATGTTGAAGAGACTGCACAGCCTGATCCTGATCTGGGGCCATTCAACTATCAGAATAACTGGATTTACTGCCATTCACACCTTTGTTTTTGCCATTTGAAAGCCTCTACAGTGTGCAGAACACTGGGCTGTGTTTTAAGCATTAGCGGCATAAATATCCCCTGGTGTACCATATACTTCACCACTTCTGCCTTCCCGTAAATCAAGCACACAGCCAATCATCTTTTTTATGTTGGACTCTAATGGCAACTCCATTATTCAAATTCAGGCTGTACAGAGCCATGTCTCACGGGGATGTGAAGCAGCTCAGGAGCAGGTTTATGACTGAGCAAGGGAAGATTCAAATCTGGCCATGATATTCCCACTACAACCCCACCACCTCATCCAATTTATCTGCATCTTTCAATTTATCTCTTCTGTGCAAAAGACTTCTTTAAAAAACAAAGCTCCTACAAGCAGGAAAAACAAATTAGAAAGCCTTTTCTGCTCTTCAAGAACCACCTCTTTGTGTCCCCATAAACATTCAGCGTAAATGTTTTCGCTCATAAGCTGAGAAGCTGTTCTTTACTGCACTGCAATTAGATTCATAGATTAAGAGATAGCTTTCATGTCATTATATCAAACTCTTCTACAAACATACAAAGGGATTTTATAGACTGTTGTCTTTTCTGCTTACTACTGAATTCTCACACTTGGCACAAGATGCAGTAAAAGTGAACGATACCTTCCCTGTGTTTACTGTGCCCACCAAGAACCATTAAAAAACCAAGTAAAACAACTTAACTATGATTTCAACAGCACAAACTGTTCTCCCATGGGGTTTCTCTTTTTCCTCTCTCCCTCCACTTATCTTTGAGTTCATGAAGATAGGGAACATGAAAACTAAATGGATTTATGTGTAAATAATTCATCTTTTCAGGCACATCAAACTAATACCTGAGTTCATCCAAGGGGATGGCCAGATGCAGCTGATTCTAGTGGTATTTTAAACAGCATTCTGGAGAGCTAGTCACAAAAGGCTGCAAGGAAATGTTGAGCAGCTGTGTTGATAGAGTTGTTTCTAAACAACACGTGTTGAAACCCTACCTATGCTTAGTGAACACACGCTCCCAGCCGTCCTGAACTGCCGCTGCATTTTGGAGACTCGTGTCTGCACAAGACAGGCTTTGTGAGCGGGGTGAGCTCTGGCGCATCTTGGGAAGATGAAGAGAATGACAAAGGCTGAGCATGGTTTTCCTGCCAAGGAGCAGGAAAATGTGGCAATATAAAGCATCTTTAGGAGCACGAGTCCCACAGCGCCGACATCCGCACAAGCTGAGCTGATCCTGCGAGCCAAGCTGCCTTAAACCAAGGTCCCATGGGGACTGGGAAGTGAAGTGATGGCAGTAACTCCGCTTCTCTTTAAGCCATGAAGGAAAACAGAAAGTATTTTATGTATTTTTAAACATCCTAAGTACAAACAACGGATTAATTCTTGCGGGAAGTCCAACTAACCTTTACTACACCTGCACATCAAGTCGTGTTTCTTGTGCCAAATAAACCATAGCAAACTTCTGCAGCTAAAAAAGGGCAAGAAGAAAATCTAGGGACTTGTGGTTTTGTTTTCACTCTTTTAAAAGCCAAAACCGAAATAATTCCATTTTCTTGCTTTGATAACACAAGTGGTGTCTCTCCTGCACGTGTTAGGAGTCTGCAAACAGGGACCAGGGAAATAATAGATCTTGCACACAACTAACACCTGTTCCTCTGAATTACAACAACTTCTCATTGTACAAACTGAATTAGAAAAAGCAGCAAAGAAATATAGTTAAATTTCAGAAGACAACAACTTTAGTAACAGTGTAGCCTGTGTAGGAAATGGCTTCCTAAAGTGAAGAAATCATTTTGCCACGTGGAAACCTTGAGCAGGTCAGTAACCCACTGTACCAGAGATTAATTTCTGCAGTCAGGTTTGTATCTTCAAATTCACTGAAGTGGAGATTTATTGCAACAAAAACAGAGAAAACCACTGGAGGGATATGTTGCAAGTGGAACAGGGCAAAAGGAAAACTAAGACAGAAAAGACAATATTCTTGGATTTCCAGCACAACCCTCACTGATTTATTCCAAGAGAGTTAGTGTTTCCAGTCTAAATTAACATGGCTACCACTATAACTTATATCAAACAGAGATAAGATTTGATGAAGAGTAAAGTTTTGCAGAATGTTCTTTGGATGAGTTTCCTTAAAAATAGCTCAAAATAACGTTAAGAATTATCATCTTAATGACATGCTTGCCCTTGAGGGGAAATTCTGAGCCCTTCAGCAGAAAGCACCCTCACTGCAAGCAGGATTTTAATGGCTCTGAGTTAATGTTTATGCAGTGGGAGCCCTCTTTAAATCAAACATGTTTAAAAGTGTCCTTGTTGTAAAGCTGCTTGTACTGGGCATCCCATCACAAATTTATGCCTTCATGCTTTGCAGAGCAATTATGTCCACAGACCCACATAAGATGGCTGTGAACAACATGGGCTCTTCCACCTGGCTAATCTTCCCACCTTCCATACAAAAATTAAGTGCCTCACAGTCCTCATGTTTGGAAGTCACTCTAAACCCAAATGTGCAACATTTTCTGTCTGTAAGGTACATATAAAACACGTGTGATGAGCAAATGTACATTAACTGATTATGACAAAGAACCACCACAAAGCAGTCCATCATCATAATGAAATGCTTACAGTAATCCCTATCGAATTGTAGTGCTGACCTTTGGTGACGTGGAAAACAGTATTTATTCCCCACTTCAAAAATGAAGAACACTTGCTGCAATCTCTTGCTTGAAAGTACAGAACTGAAACTGTTCTCTAGCCCAGCTGACAGCATTAGCTGTGCAGAAGCTCGCTTCCAGCAGAAGTGGAATGCAAAAACAAAGTTGCTGTGACCTTAACAATAATCCTGTTTGCATATTACAATACATTTTCCTACTATAACTAGGCAAAGTCCCTTGTGTTCCGGTCAGAAAAAGTCATCTTCCAGTAAAAGCATACTGTGATCAATAACATTTTCTTAATATATTATATTATCTCCCAGTGAAACACTTTTTCACTTGGCATTTCAGGCTGCCGAGTAGGGGAAATTCATGACAAAACTAAGATAGCAAATGAGATACTGCAAATTAATTCCATCCAAGAGCAATCTTTTCGTTCGTGAGCAATCTGACAAGCCAGTGTTGTCTGACTTCAGCAGAAGCTTTCTCAGCTTTCAAATACACATGAAACAGAAGAATCTGCTCCACTACCATACCCAACTTCACTTCAGCCTGCATAATTTTGTGTTAAAACACACTACTTTCAACAGCCAACTCTGAGACCAGAATTAGTGGGGCATACTTTAAATATTAGTTTAGAAAATAGACTGAGAAGTCTGCCACATCAATCCTGTGAGATCTTGTTTTCAAGTCACAGCCCAAAGCATGGCAGGGCACAGGAATTCTGCACTTCCTTAGAGGATTTGCCACAAACTCTCTGCCAACCCAGTCCTGAAAAGGCCCAAGTGATCACAATGCCAGGGGAAGGATCTCAGTTTGATACCGCAAAATTCAAAGACAGCTTTGTCACAGTGGGCATTACAGTAAAGTGATTCTCCATCTGCAAATCTGAACTCTCTTTTGCCATGATGAGTGGGAGCTTTATTGCCCCCTTGGAGTTACTGGAGTTACACGGCCAAGAGCAGAGCCCATCACCATTTTAGCAACAGCAGGTGTGGGTTTACTGAGAGCAACTGGTGTTCAGTGTGGTGCAGGAAGGTGTGATCCCAGGAGAAGGCTGGGGTGTGTGCAGGGCACTGGGACAGTGTCAGCAGGATTACACACACCTGATCTCAGCACCATTAGGTGAAGAATCACTGCACTATTAATATTTCAGCATAAGGAATAAGGGGCAGGCAGCTGTTGAATATTCATGCTGCAGCAATGCTCTCTGTATGAATTCACTAGCAGGAACATGTAAAGGCTGCACCATTACCCCCAAGAGTTTACCATCCAAAACCCCAATTAAAGAGATACTTTAACATGTACCCTGTTTTAAGCTCACAGGGCAGGCTCACTGACTGATTGTATTCTTACAGTGAAGGATGTGCTCCATTTTTTTATCAACTCAAGATTCATGTTGAAAACAACATAAAAGGAGTGGGAGAAAACAGATGAAAAATTAATTTACATCTGCAAATCCCAACACATCATGAGATCAGAAACATGTAAAGGGCCAAACAACTCATCTACCCAAGAAGTCATTCATAAAAGATAAACATCCTTTTTAAACGTGGAGGAAATTCATGCAGGGAAGATGAACAGTACTCAACTATAAAATTTCTGAGAAAGAGGAGACAAAATTAAGATTGGTGCCACTGATAAGAAGGAGCACAGATGACATTTTAAGCAAACTAAATGGGAAGGACAAAATAATCAGGGTTTTGAAGGACAGGACTGTATTTGTGCAGGTTTGCGGTTGTGAGGTTTTGTGGGTTTTTTTATTTTTTAAAACAAAATAAATTAGGCAGCAAATCTTCATGTAAATGAGCACTTATAAAAGAGCCTTTCTAGGTGAATCATTTCTTTTACGATTAATAAAATCTGCAATCAGAGGAACAACATTCTGATGACTTTTTGCCATTTGCAATTATCGCTCATCCCAGCACCAAAAAGCTCATTATTATTAAAGCTGACAGAAAGAATATTTAACTGCTTTTAAGAAAGAATTTATTTTTTGAAAGAATCAAGTTTCTAAGCTTTGTTTCTACTTCCAAATCTTCTGTGTGAGAAAAAGGCTATCCTAACAACCCCTGTGTGTGCACCTTTGATTTCCAACACATAATTTGGATAAAAGCATCCAATTTGTACAGTAACACAACACATTACAGAATAACACTTCTTAGGTTTAAAAGCAGCCTACAGAGAGTATGGAGTTAACATAAATCTATGCAAGTACAAACATATAGTTTATACCATAAAAATACATATTTTAACCTTTTTATAGTAGTTTTCTCCTAAGTAACTAAAAGCATTTAAGTTACTGTAGGACTTGTAGCATTCCTATGTATAAGAGTGCATAATCTCTATTTTAAAGGCATGAAAGTTGAGGCACAGCTATTACTAAGACAGCTGTGGATGAGATAGGAACAGGAACCATATTCAATTCCAAGCTTTGTGACTAAATCCATGTCTATTTGACATATATTATCTACAGGCAGAAACAAACACAGGTATTTTTGTTTTGGCACCTACAGAGATGTTAGGGTAGGTGTTGTCCGTGCCTCAGTCCATCCTTGCTCCCTGCCCTAACAGCACAGTAAAATCAAGAGTCTTCTTTCAAAAAAAAAAAACCAAAAAACCCACCCACGAAACAAACCTCCCAAAAAACCCAAAACAGACAAACAACTCCCCCAAAAAAACCCAAAAACAAATAGAAAAAAAAAACAAAAACAAAAACCCCCAAAACAGAACAAAAAAAACCCCAAAACAACAAAAAAAAAACCAAACTCCAACACAATGCTGTTAAATGGATGTAAACTCTAAAAATACTGCCTGATTCATAGGTGCTTGGGAAGCACTGATCTGAGTATAATTTTATAATAATATATCTCCAGTTTGTCATGATTTAGTGGAAAGTTGTGGAGCATGTGGTGAGCCAGAACCTTCCTGGGATGTGCAATAAGGGATGCAATAGGTGCAAGCTGCATCAAGAAAAAAATCTGGTAAGGGAAAAGGAAGAGGAATTCAGAGCAGGTGCTTAAGCAGCAGAATGGCTGTGGAGGCTGGATGGATACCTCAGGGGTATTACAGGACTTGCTTGGACATGGACACAGCCCTGAACAACCTGCCCTGCCTCTGCAGTTTGCATGATTTGAGCAGGAGCTTGGACAAGATAATCCCTCCAAGGTCATTTCCAAACTGAATTGTTCCTTGAATATCATCCCAAAGACAATTAAGGTTGCTATTTGGTTTCTCTGCTGCATCCCAAAGCTCATCACAAATTCACCCAAGAAGTGTGACCCCAGATTTCTGTGACCAACCTTTTTTTACTTTATTTTGCTTGCTCCTTCTCCTGAAGGGGACAGAATGGAACAAGTCCAAATCTTTGCTTTCACCCACTCAAAAACTGTGAAAAATGAAAAGTAAAACACAACCACTGTGCTCAAGCTCCTAAACACACGTGGTCATCTGAGGTCTCACTTAGAGTTTACACACCTTCCTGACCTCTCCTCCTAAGAAATACTCCAAAAAACTATCAGTCTGCTGTGCAGGGAGACCCACAGTTATTAAAACAACTTCTTCACCAAAACAGCTCTCAACATCATCTCAAATTCCTCCCCACCATCCACACTATCATAAGAGGTGCTGCATACAGTGAAAATTAATTCAGTTTGAACCAGAAAACACTGGGGTTAAGTACTTCTTCAGCTGGAATACAAAAACTGCAACCACATGTGACTGTCAGGATATACAGGGATACAGTCAACATGCAGAAATACTATTTATATCCTTCAGAAAAACTGAGTTAAAAGGCCTTTTAAGGGGAACAGCTGAGCTAGGAATATCCAAAAACGGGTGAGACAGACAAGTGTGCAACTCCTACGTGCAGCTTGCTACCAGGAGGAGACAGGGACAATCCATCCTGGAACTCACAGCCCTTTCAAACAATTTCTGACATGCAACAGGAGCCTCTAAGAGAAAGCCTGGCTTCTCATTTCCAAATTCCTAGTTTTTAACTTCTTTTGTTACATATATGTTATATAACCACATCACAGCCACCGTGGCAGAAACACCCATGGGCGCCCAACAGAATCACTTTGCAGTAACTGGATATTCAGCCTAAGATTATCCCAGACATTTCATACTGATGGGACTAGGCAATGTGGCAACTTATCACAAGCCAGATTTCCTAGACATTCCCCACCACAGAAAGTGAATTAAACTGTCACTCATCACCGTATGAGCTGCACGAGTGTAACTACTTCTTCACGAGTTGGACAACACTTCTCTGAATTAAAACCAACACAATTTGTCACAAGTCTTTATCCTCCTTTCTGCACATTTCCTTTCCACTTCTCTTATTTTCTGCTCAACTGTTTTTTCCCTGACTTAGTATGGTTAACCCTCTTTGCTCCAGCTGCCCCCCAAAGCATTTTTCTGTTCTCCCTGGCAGATATAAACAGAGGGATTTCTACAGGAGCTCCAACCATCCTGGCCAGACTAGGAATGATGATCTCAGCACTGGACTACTGATGCCCTCTTGGTCCTTCCCCTAAGGAATGAGACAGCAAAGCTTCCAGGAGCACAGGAATATGTGTCCTTTTCCCAAGAACCATCTGATCATCACGTCAAGCTAAGGCTGAGACTGTATTCCTGAGTATATCTCCCACCATACATGCTCTGTTAAAATACAAGAAAAGCAGACACATTACTCATTGTGAGGGCCACCAAAAAAAGAAAAAGAGCAGAGCGTTTGATTTAACCACCACTACAATTACAGTTGTTGGCATCTGCAATTTGTAGCACTACACACACACATGCAGGGACAAACATAAAAAAGAATATAAAATAAGCCTTCTTTGTAATTCAGACTCCATTTCCAGCAAGTTCCATATATGTATTATTATTATATACACTATTTATGGCTCTGTACTGGCAGTACAGAAAAAAGGATTATATACACTCTCTCATGCACACTTGCACACACCCAAGCATACACACAATTTCCTGATCTATTGTGAATATACTAATAACATGAATTGAAAAAGCATTTTAAATTATCAAAGCTACATGGAAAGCTTTAAGCTAGCTGCTCATGGAAATAAACCAATTTCCAAGAGTGTTTCACTATTTTCAAAGCGTAGCTCATGCACATTTATGGGAGGAGGTTGCCAGAAATATGATGATGAAGGTGCACTGGGGATACTGAGTTGTTCAGTGAGGAATCCTGTAAATAAAGAGCAAACACTGGAAGTAAGGAATGTATGACAGTGTATGAGAAAGATTCAACAAACTGAAAAGATGAAAAATAAAATAATACAGGACTTGGTGGTCTTGACAGACAGACACATGCCTTTGTAACAAACCCAAGTGTGTCCACTCTGAGCTGCGCTGGTGAGAGCACAGCCAGCCGGCCCAGGGAAGCAATTCTCCCCATTCCTGCAGGATTTGTGAGCCCTCCAGAACAAGAAGGCTTTGACATACTGGAAAAAGTACAGTGTAAGATAGTGGTGGCTAGAAGAGAGGTCTCCCTGAGATCTCACTGTGTTTTCCAAATCCCCAAAAGGAAGGTGCAAAGAGAACAGAGTGAGTCTCTTCTTGAAAGGGCAGCGATATGACAAGAACAAAGAAGTTGCAACAACAAAATTTCAGGTTTTAAATGAAGAAAACATCCGTCATGAAGTGGTGACAAAGTTTTGGAGTCTGCATCCTTGGAGATATTCAAAACCCAACTGTACATGGTCCCCTACAACCTGTTTTAAAAGCGACCTTGCTCTGAGCAGGAGGCTGGACTGGACAACTGCAGAGTTGTTTTCCAGCCTGAACTATCCCAAAAAAATTACATAACTGGATAGAAGAAGCCAGAAGGTTGGTTAAAGGAAGATTAGCTCCATAATAAAAAACAGAGAGAAGTGCAAAAAGAAGCTAGAAATGGAAATAAGCAAAAAAAAATAGCAGGTGGGATCAAGACTGAGGAAGAGGCAAAAAAAAAGGAAAAAAAAAAATCAAATCTCTGTTCACGAACTTGAACTTTCCTCCCATAGGCAAGATGTGAAAAATTCCACAAGAATCACGCAACAAGGAAGTCAAGTATTTAAGTTTCTACTGTAATGTGCATAGTAGATTTGGATAAAAAAGGGAATCAGTTCTTCCTTTTCCCTCCCCATGCCCCCAAGAAACCAACTAACCTTTAGTCTCCCTTTTCCAAATATTTGAACTCAATCTTGCAAACTTCACAGATATTTTAACTATGTACATTATGAAGAATGTTTCATTTGTAATATAAAAATACATGCACTTTTATCAGCTTAAAATCCAAAGTTCACTACACTCAAATAAGCCTCTTACAGCTTTTTCCAGTTTTTTAAGATATGCCCCCATGAGTCTAGGCCAATATACACAAAAAACTTTGCTTCCTCTTGGAGCTACACCACCAAATTCAAATACTCCTGATCAGGTTTACAGCATTAGCATTTATCACATTACAATATTTTTTTTTATAACAGAGATGCTCAGCTGCACGTGCTGCAATAAGGACTTGCTGCAGCCACTGAAAGAGAAAGCAATGCCCAAAATGTGTTTGTGTAAGCAAGGAAGAGACCATGAGAGAAAAAATACACAAAAACAGAGATATTTGCACACTTACCCTGCGATATCCACAATCTGTATCAAAATCAGCCTCAGGTGTAACAGTCAGTAAACAGGACGGCAAACCCTTGCATTTAGCAGAAGATTTCTGGGAAGCCAGATTACCTAGAAAGAGTTGAAAAGAGTTACTTTAACACATGAAGTCACTTATGTGTAATAGGGATAGGCTTCAAATGAATCACAGCCCCAGAATAAAAAAAAAAAAAGGAAAAAGCTGCTCAATGGGAGACCACCATGATCAGCATAGAGAACTTAAACCCCAGAAGACGACAGGAATTTGTTACAAAGCACAGAGAGTTAGATGCTGATAGCACTCAGGGTTTAGCAAAGAACATCTAATACCCAAGATAACATGGTGTTAACCCTCTAATCAAGGATGTGGAGGAGACCAGAAAGAGCACGATATTTTGCTTAATTAGTTGCTATCAAAGAGAGGATGAGTTCAAGCACTTGCAAAAACAAGGCAATCTAAGACTATTTAAAAGTTTAATAGTGTTCTAGAGTCTTTGGTAACATAGAGTTTGCCCATGAAATCAAAATAATCCCTGGAGATAAATTTAAAGGAATATATCTCATTTTAATGCACAGAGTAAAATGACTATTCATTAAAGCAAAGCAGTTTTATCCCTACATTCTCCATCTCAGATGCAATACATATTAAAGTAATCTTTATGACAGGAAGTGGCATGTAATCCTGCAAGAATGAACTGCTGTCGTTATCTGCAAATCAATACACTTTTTTTTTTAAGTGGATATAACTGTGCCTATTGATTTCATGTTTTTAGCACTAGAGTTTCAGTTTCAAGAAGATTCTTACAATGACAAGATTGCTGCATACATGTGATTGAGCTGATACAATCTGAACCTGAAGTTTCCAGTGCAACTCCTTCTGCAATGCAATCGAGGCTTCTGTCCCATTGCCTCAGCTTAAGCCTTTTTTAATTTTATATAAACTTTATTTTTGTGTATTTATAATAATTTTGAAGTGGCAGAGTAACACTTCACTAATCCAACCTATGTGCTAGCTATGGAAAGTTAAGCACACAAAACAAAAGCCCTTGGAAGTTATCTCCCTAACCTGCCAGGATATTATTTCAGAATATTTGCATGACTTTTGCTATGTTTAAATAGCCTGACCAAATAATTTCCCTTGTGAAAGCCTGAAACTGGTTCAGGCTGAATATTTACAGCCCAAAGAGGTGTGGTGAAAGGGAGGATGGTAAGGGTACAAGCACATAGAAAAACTGAATGACTTATCCAAGGTCACTTTGTGGATCAGTCAGGCAATGAGCTCCATTAAGAGTTTAATAAAACTGCTAAATTCCTACTATATTTCTGCAAATGAAGCATATAGCAACTTTGGCTTGACTAGCTGACCAAATGGCTCATGCTGCAATGAATGATCTGTAATGAGAGCTGGCTGAGAGGCACAACGCACCAGCAGCCTGAGAAACAAGGGAAAAAAGAAAAAAAGATCAAACCACTAAAAAAAAGTTTAAAATTATGAGATTAGGGCCAGATGACTGACATCTCAAATCAGGTTAGGAAAGCTGAAGTGCTGATAGAACTAAATCTGGCCAAGGACATCAAGGGCAACCACAAATGCTTCCTTCTATAGGTACTTTTGTGACAACAGGGAAGATTTGGGAAAACGTTGGCCCTCTCCAGAAGGAAATGGGAATCCAGTTACTTGGGACATGGAGAACATTAACATCCATGACTTTTTTGCCTCAGTCTTCAGTCACAGGCGCTCCACCCACACTGCCCAAGTTGCAGGCAGGGACCGGGGAAATGAAGAACCCCCCACTGTAGGAGATCAGAGTCCAGACCACCTACAAACCTGGAGGTGTTCAAGGCCACTTCTGGGCTGGAAGGAACTTTAAAAGTCAGATATTTCCGAGCCCCCTGCCATGGGCAGAACACCTTCCACTAGACAGGTTGCTTCAGCAACATCCAACCCAAACCATTCTATGATTCAATAAAACACATAGAATGTTTACGTACAGAAAAAATTCTGTGCTAACTACTAGCCAGGTGCAGGTCAGTTTCTTGAAAACTATGCTGATAAAAGAGGAAGCACATGAGGCTGGGGCAAGTGTGGAAATGTAAACATCTTGTCCACATTATCCCTCATTACAGTTCACTCTATCAAACAGAGCTCCGTGCTCTTCCTGAGCCTGTCTTCTTTACAGGTCTGGATTCATTTTGGAGACAAGGTTTTTCTAACACCTGGTCTACTTACTTATCTATCTAACACTTCTTGAATACATTGTTGTGACTTTTTAATTGAGTATTTCTGACTTTCACTAAGGAATATACCATGGACTGCCTAAAACCTCTGAAACAAAAAGGCAAACTTTTCTTTGTTTTGCTTTTAGTTTGTTGAAAAGAGCAGAGCACTGTTTTCATGAGGCAGTTTATGGAAAAAGGGTAAATTACTCAAGGGAGTAATTTCTGTTTTGCATAGTGACTCATCATATCATAGCTACCCCATCATCTCCAAGGACAACACCAGGCCAGAGCTACTCTGAAAGATCTCCTTAGGGAATCACACTCCTCAACGCCACCTCAGGACTCTTGTTCCAGAACTTAACAGAACAGGAAAAAAACATTTGAGATTAATAAAAATAAAATGGGTTTCAGATAGGGAAGACGGCTGAGAAGCCAATGACAGTTTTACATGAAGGAAACCTCCTCTCTCACCTCAATAATGAAATACATGAAGAATATTTACAAAGCACATTGCAGGTTCCAGACAGCAGTGTGATATAGAAAGGTAAAACAGAACTCACAGCTGGATATGGGACATCTGAAGAAAGAACAATCAGAAGCAAGTGAAGGAACAAGAAAAGCAATTATTTATCACCATGAAAATGGCACACAAAGATGGGCCAAAGTTCAAAATCTGTTTGCTTACCCTTGGACACACAGTTCCAGAGAAGTGTAAAAAAACTACTTGGGGAAATATGAAGACAGACTTAATGGTCTTTAATATACTGCAACTTACATGACTTACTAACATTTGGGCGAGTTTTTTTTCCCCTGCTTTAGAAAATCTTGGCTGCTTGTAAGAAAGGATTTTAAGCTTACCAAAACTTTACTGCAGCTAACATTGTGGGGGAGCAACACCTGCCAAGCAGTTCTGAACCACTAAAATGAAACAATGAAACTGGAAAAGGCAGAAACACAGCAAGGAGCTATCAACAGCAAACCAAGGTTGTGTCTCATCACAGTGTACTACCCTCACAGAGGAAAGACCAGCATTTCCTGTATTAACTCTCATGAAGTTGAAGGTGTCCTACAGGAGCGTACAGCAGCAGTCTTATCTCTCCTTTGGGAGCCCAACTACTGCAAAATGGACAGGTTAAGGATTCTGTCCTGTGCCTATGCTTCTAAATTAGTGACTTGAAGAAAATGGATCTAAAGCCATCTACTTCAGGCACTGCACCTCTTCCTTCCTGAAGGAGAGAGCTCTTTAGGTTAAATCAGCTGCAGGCCATGGTATGAAAATTCAGTGTCAGCTCATCTCTCATCAGCCTGAGTATCTTGATGAAGGGATGGAGTAATCAGAAGTGCCTTTAGCATGAAAGACCTGGTCAGTGAGAAGATCTTCTGGAGAGAGCAGCTGTATCAGTTGTACTCCTCTCTACAGTTCTGGGCTGGCCAAAGAGTTCAGCTGCACCAGCAAACAGTGAGATATGGTGACAGCACAAGCAGCTAGCAGAAAGCTCAGCTTTAAGTAATAAATCAGAAAAGAAGTTTCCAAAATGCAAGAGAGTATGAGGGAGACAATGATTTCATACAATGTCAAGCCAAAACCACAATTTTCTTATGCAGCAGCACACTGTTCCAGAGTCTCTCAGTCACCAAGTATCCGAAAGCCATACAGCAGATCTGAAGAAAGGCAGGGAGCAGGCAGCAACACCTGGCAACTCAGCACTGCAGAGAGGGACTCATTGTTCCAGAGCCTTCCTGAATAAGAGATCACTGAACAGCAGAGCTGCACAACATGGACCTCAGGGAGGATGCAATGCTCCATGTGTGCCTTCCCACATCTCACCTGTGGTTGAAAAAAGTATTTGGACAAGAAGAAGGATGAAGCCAAAGATGTAGACATGGTTATTGTAGGTTAATTACCCAGAAAAAGTTTAACACAAAAATGTTCTATGAAAGCCTGCCTGTGCAGACAAGCTATAAATCAACTCTGAAGCACAGAGTGCTTTTAAAATGCCCTTTACAAGATGCTCTGCCCTGCAAACAACCTCTCCTGAGTCAGGTACCACAGCCTGGGGCAGGGGCTGAAGAACAGGAATGAAACACCAGACATGGAACACCCTCTCTCTGCAAACAAACAGGGCTAAGGAAAGCAAATCAGTGGGGTGGGGGGAGAACTGACTCCAACAAAGTATGAACACTTCCTAGGCAGGCTGGGAGGGAGCTTTACAGGAGCAGAAGGGTGCTATAGGCAGTGTATCTGCCAAACCAAACCAGCCACTGAGCACAGCTGGGAAGGTGTATGGACAGGGGAGGTAAGGACAGACAGACAGACCCCAAGGTGTCAGTGCTGCCAGGCTGGGGACACCTGTGTGCTGCCACCTTTATCTGTTATCTCCAGCATGTTTATCATGAAAAGCTCTATAATTAATGCCTGGTGTGACCTGCTGTCCTGCTCTTGCCAGAAGCCAAGCCATGGGTCTGAGAAGGGAGTAATTACACATCCCACAAGAAGCTACACGGGCTCTGAAGTTCAGCAGAGCTGCAGCCAAGATAGAAAAAAATAAAACACAGTGCTGGAAATGAAGGATGCATCCATTTTCACAGCCCCACTTGACTTTATAGAAAGGAGTGACTGCTCGGCACCACTGCTGATGCATGTAGATGTCTGCAGAATACTACTGTTATGTTTACCCTAATATATTATTTATTACAGAATTTACAGTTCTCTTTTTTTCCTCGACAACCAGCCAACTACTAATTTGCAAGCTAAAATGCTGTGAGGTCTGCAGATCCCAGGGCATTTGCAAGCCATAAGGATTCTGAAATGCTTGGGAAAAGCCTGGCAATGCTGCCAGTCCTCACTAATGTCCAAAGAATTTAAGCCACAGCCACCTAAACTAAGGAACTACTGAGAAAAAATGACTAGAGAAGGATGTCTGCACACGCATAATGTTCAAATATTTATAGAAAAAATTTTAGCAGCAACAAATGAGAGCATCACTGTACCATCAGCTCTGGGTTTGAAATGACAAATGCTACATACCTAAGGCTACTTGGTATGTTTTACTGAGTTTCTCACAATCCCACTTGTCTCTCTGAAAACAGGCTGGGACCTATGAACGTCTCTCCATCAAAGACTTAGACACACAGCAACCCCTGAGGTCACTCTGTGCAATAGCTGAAGTCCCCCAAACTCAAATGCTGGCCTGTGTTTCAAAGGGTTAATAAGTGAGAAGGGCAGGGGAGAATAATATTCACTCAGTGTTCCCCCTGTTCCACTGCACTGACAAATTAACTCCTCCTGTGACATCACATAACTTTTGAGAAAACATTTGTGGTTTAGAACTGGCTGTTGAGTTTGTATTCCTGCCTGCATAATCACTTCTTTAAAAGGAAGTATGCATCAATAATATTCACGGGGAGCTTCATGAGAGCTTGGCAAACAGTTCTGACAAAACAAAAACCTCAAACATAAGGATTACTCATAAAATGCTACATCAACAACTCTTGACAGACATCTGGATTATGCTGCTCTTTAAAGGGGAAAAACAAAGATGTCACTTCGAAGTTTAAATGGAAACAGTGAAATATGCCATTAAAAATACCACATCATAAACAAAGCTATTTTTGCAAACTCAAATGCAATGAGCAATTATGACAAAGTTTGCCAAGATAATTTACAGAAGCATTTTTATTTTAAAAATGCTTTCAAAACACTAAGAGATGGACAGATATTACAGGTTAGTAATGAGTTTACAGATCTAGAAGATCAGCTAGCCAGCATTAATAGCCTGTCATGTCCCATCTTTTTCTTTAAATGGCCCTTTGTTGACGCTGTAAATGAAGTTAAAGCATACACACCAAACCAACTGAACAAAGTTCCAGAAAGAAATGCAGACAGACACTTTAGGAGCCCATCCTTAGAGCATGTAATTCACTATTTTCCCCCAAAACCATGTTGAACGTAAAATTGCTTTATCCAGATGACATTAAGTTCTGTGATATTCTGTAGTTAAGACTCAAAATGAGATCACTATTAGGATGCAAATAAAAACCTAACTCATTCCCAGTTTATCTACCTTTTAAGTCCCATTAAAAGCTCAAGAAAAGCTGCTGATATGTATGTCTGGACTTCAAAAATTATATATAAAATATTCCCATACAAAAATAAAGGACTGAAAAAACTGTTTATTAAAAAATTACAGAGCTCTAATGGTCATGAATGTTCAGTTAAAAATTCTTAACCCTGACAGTGAGGGTTCTTTGCAGACAAGCACATACAGCTTGGTGAAAAAGCAGATTGCCTTAAGTAGAGTCAACTTCACCATTCATTGAAGTCCACTAGATTTGCTGGAGATTGGATGAAGTATCACAGAATTGTCTGGGTAGAAGCGACCTTAAAAATCATCTTGCCACAGCCCCTGCAAGGGGAGGGACACCTTCCACTAGTCTAGGTTGTTCAGAGCCCCATCCAGCCTGGCATTGAACACTTCCAGCGATGGGGCATCCACAGCTGCTCTGGGAAACCTGTGCCAGCATCTCACCACCCTCACAATAAAAAAATTCTTTCTAACACCGAATCTAAATCTGCCCGTTCAGTTTAAAACCATTCTCCCTTGTCCTATCACTGCACGCTCTTGTAGGAAGTCCCCCTCCAGCTTTCTTACTGCTGCCTTCCAGTTCCTAAAGGGAACCTGCAAGGTCTCCCTGGAACCTTCTCTTCTCCAGGCTAAACAACCCCAATTCTCTCAGTCTTTCTTCATAGGAAAGATGCTCCAGCCCTCTGATTATCCTCATGGCTGCAGAAGATCCTTGGTGACTTTGCAAGGGCACATTGTTGGGTCCTGTCCAGACTCTCATCCAAAGCACTCCCAGCTCCTTGTCCCCAAGGCTGCTCTCAATCCATTCACTGCCCAGCTTGTATTTATGCTTGGGATTGCCCTGATCCAGGTGTAGGACCTTGCACTTGGCCTTGTTGAACTTCACATGGCTCACATGTGCTCAGCTCTCCAGCCTGTCCAGGCCCCTCAGGATGGCATCCCTTCCCTCCAGCTGTCACCTGCACCACAGCTCAGTGTCACCAGCAAACCTGCTCAGGGTGCCTCAGTCCCACTGTCTGTGTCACCAACAAAGACATCAAACAGCACCAGTCCCAAACTGACCTGTGAGGAATGCAGCTCATTGCTGCTCCCCATTTGGACATTGATGCATTGACCCCAACTCTGAGTGCATCCACCCAGCTGACTTTTTTATCCCTCAAGTGGTCCAGCCATCAAATTCACGTCTCCACAGTTTAGAGGCAAAAACGTCACATGGAACCGCATCAAATGCTTTACACAAGTCCAGGTAGATTACATCAGTTGTGCTTCCCTTATCCACCAACACTCTTAACCCCATCTTAGAAGGTCACCAGATTTGTCAGGCATGACTTGTCCTCAGTGAAGTCATGCTGGCTGTCACCAGTCATCTCGTGATTTTCCATGTGCCTTAGCATAGTTTCCAGGAGAATGTGCTCCATGACCTTGCCGGGCACTGAGATAAGACTGACTGCTTTATAGTTCCCCATGTCTTCCTTTTTCAATGGGAGGTATGTTTCCTCTTTTCCAGTCAGTGGGACCTTCGTGACACTGACATAACTTATCAAACTTGATGGAGACTGGTTTAGTGATGTCATCCACCAGTTCCTTAAGAACCCACAGACACATTTCATCAGGTCCCATGGACTTGTGCCCCTGCAGCTTCTTTAGATGTTCTCAAACTCATGTTCCACAGAGCAGGTGGTTCTCAATTTTCCCAATCACTCTTTGCCTTCTGCAGCTCAGACAATGGGAGTGGAACACCTGTCAGTGAAGACCAATGCAGAAAAATAACCTGTTCCTGCCCTCCCTTTAATCCTGTCCCATAAACTCTCAGTCAGCTTCTCATCAATCCCCAGGCAGAACTCCATGCATTCCACCTGGCTACTAACAGTTCTTCCTCATTTCCACCTCCTGCACTTCCTGAAACATCCTCCAATTCCAGCACTCCAGTGACAGGAACCATCCTGGCATGTCTCCACAAGGCCAGTAAGATCACAGCCCTGCAGGCTACACCTCTCTAACTCCTCTTGTTTATTCCCCACACCACACCTGCACAGTGACATTAAGCTGAAGGAAGCTGGCTTGGGTTCAGGTGCTCTCCTCCAGACCTGCAATTCCCTCTCCAGGCTCTGGGCATCTCTCTTGCTGGCACTGCCATCAAACTGATAGCAGTGGGATGAATTGAGGTTCCCCTCCACTGGCAACTTTAGTTTAAAGCACTCTAAACTTTTATTTTAAAGGTAGCAGGCAAGGAACTACGTTTGTTGAATCACCTTCTATTTCTTTGTCGAAGCAAAGACCAGCAAAGATACCTTCTTCTGAAACAGTTTGAAGGCATTGAGATTAAAAGACTGAAAGTTTTAGGACAGCTTGACTAACATATTTTCTCAATGTCAATGCTTCACTGAAGCAGCTGGAGAGACTCACATTCAAAGCACTGAAACATTTGAGACTGAGAAGACCTCAACTTTTTTGACACCATGAACTGACTTTCTGCATTCAATATCTTTTCCAGATATTTGTCAAAAGTCAATAGAAGCAGAACAAAACCTGTTGGTTTGCCATTTCCTGATGGTTTTTAATACAAAGCCCAACTCTCCTAGTAAGACTCTCAGAGATAGCTGGGGAGTCAGGTAACAGAGCCAGCTGCAGGTGAAGTAAGAGCAGCCAGATCCTGCCTTTTTAGTGTGGGAGAAATGCTATTGGGCAGCTGGAGAGCAGCAGGGTAGGATCAGGCTGCTGCAAAAAAGTCAGGATGGTGGCAAAGTAAGTGCTTGGCTCTTCAGAGCCTTTGTGTCCCTCCTTGTCTTATCTGAAGCCTTGCACAATGGCAAGAAACCAAGCAGGAACTGCGCTTGGTTCATGATGTACCAGAGACATGAGGGATGATGACAGCTCATTCTGTTGGGTCTGATGCTACAAAAAGGAAAGGGAGAGCACAGTACCACAGCTTGGAAACAACAGCCTGTGCTCAAAAGGGCAGAAGCAACCATTTCTCTTATGATCTGAACTAACACTGCCATATGCCAGGGAAATGCAACATCCCCATGCAAATAAGTCTCCAAGAGCCTGACCAGAACAAGGAAAACCATATCCTCTTCACAGGGACCCACACACCTTTTACAGGCTGCATAATCACAACAGTCCTTTTATGACCTCGGTCTGATTTTCTTGTGCATTATAAGGCACATGACTTTAATTTGTAGCTTTTTTCAGGAAGAAAAAAAAAAAAAAAAAAAACCTGTTACCAAAGTTCTAGTAATGCCTTCTGGATGCTGGCAAAAGATTTCAGTGATTAATTATTCTGGCTGTCAAAACCTATTTGGGTGGTTTTTTTCATTATTTATTTTGAATTTTCTTGGCTTTCATTTCTAGACAACAAATCTTGCTACATTTTTGTTAAACAAACTGAAGACTCTTCCTTTCTTTAACTTTCCAAATAGAAAAGCAAATAAATTCTTTCCTTCTCTTGGATTAGCATAATGAAGGAAATCCCAGTGACTGTAAGGGTGTGTTTTGCCACCCTTAGCCACCATCATCACTCTTCCAATCCTACATCTAATCTACTCTCTATCTCATGGACCTTCTAGAGGTGCAGACAGACCTGAACACAACACTCTGGGAGTGTCTGCAGTATGGTCAGACCCAGGTTTAGCACAGCCTTCCTGAAGTTCTCCCATGGATCTACACAGATTGTTGACACGGGCAACAAAAGAGCTTTGTCCTACAAGCTCATGTTCCCCTGCTGCCAACTCTGCGTGGAGCAATGGCTCTCTGTCCTCTCCAGTGACTTCAGAAGGAGTCCAGGACAACTGGACTAAGGAGAGGGTGCAAAATTGAAAATGGATGAAGTTGGGCAAGCTCAGTTCCCAACCCTCACACTTGCAAAATCAAATTATATCTATGTTTCTATATTGTTCTTGTTTCTTAATCAAAATGGTATCATCAAGTAAAATGCCTTGTAGAAGCCATAAATATCAAACTTGCAATCACATTAAAAACACTTAATAGGTACCAGCTTAGCTTGACAGGATCAATTTTCCAGAAGCTCATGCTGACTAGCATTAATTATAATTCTCTTACTCAACCCTTTACAAGCTGCCCCATTCATTACCTCCCAATTCACTATTAAAATGACAAGAGTCAAACCCTCACACCATCAAGGCACAGATCTTGGCCACTCTTCCAAAGGAATGAGCCAAACTTCCAAAGCTGACTGCCAGCAGCACATCAGAGTAACAGAGCCCTAAATCCCCTCTCTCCACCTCCCAATGGCAACCCTAAAAAAGGACTTAATTTGTCATCCCCAAAGAAACAGCAAACAAAACAGTTACAAAAGATGCCCTTTAGATTTAAGAAAGCAAGCAAAGACAGAAGAGGAACTCTGGGAGGAGCACAGGTCACAGTCAATCAAACTTTGGATTTCATGAGAATAATTGGAAACAGAAGCAATTCCTTCTCAGTGAGAATTTATTCTCCAGATGCATATTGTTGAATTTAGCACATATGACCATCACAGAATTCATTCAATTGTGTGAGGAGATCATGCTGTTAAAATCGAGCTGCTAGATTTAATTTAAGAATTAGGATATATAAAAACATAGGGTTTAGGTTTTTTACATAACAGTGCCAATAAACTTTCAGCAGTGGGTAGCCTAAGCATTAACCTTCCCTAAGGAGAGTCAGCACCACTTGCAGTCATCCAGATGTCTACATGCAAGATAAGTGGAGAAAAACCATTTTCCTAGAGGATTTGTATTACCCCAGCCATCACATATTTTTGGTTAGGTGGGTGACACATCACTGCTGCCTCCTGCACCTCCCAACTAGCAAGATTCCTCACTAAGCTTGGACAGCACACAACTACTATAAATTGAGGCGTTACAACAAGTAATTTTCCATCACTAAATTACTGCCACCTTCCTCATGCTTTGCCATATCTGTGGACACAAAGTGCAGTGCTTCCCTTGACGCTCCTGTTCACAGCTCTGACTGAAACACGTGCAAGTTCAGCAGCTGCACAGACAGCAGAGCTTGCCTGTGTCTAACAAACCAGCCCTGGCACAGGCAGGAAGGTACTCATTTTTACAAGTCAGATAGCACCCATGGAGAAGACTACTGTTATTTGTCTTACAGCCTCAGGCAGTGTCCTGCATCCTGTCATCAAAGGCTTTGAGCAAGACTACCACACTCCCATTTATTGACATACAGAATATGCTGATGACAGAGAATGCTCGATGATCACGCTCTAGCACCAGGGATGCTGCTGTTTACATCCTCATTTTTTAACTCACGGCCTAACAGCAGTCAGGATTAGTAAAAAGGTTTCTCTCCTCAGCTCCAGCTCTCTGCTGATGTACTTTTCAGGTGCAAGCTCCCTATCTCATCTGTCATCTACATCCAAATGTTCCTCACTCAGTGTCCTCTCTTATAGTCCACATTTGTCGTACACATAATTCAGACCCTCAAAACAATCCCTGCCTTCGTGTTTCTAGTCCAGACAATTCTCTGGTCCAAGACAACTTCCATAAATGCCATTCTATAGGTACACACTGCTGAGGAGAAAGTCTACCAAAATTGTTTTGCTGAGCTGCAGGGCTTCTGCAATAACTCAGATTCAGAGATGTGCAAAATAATGAATTTCCTAACAGTCCATGGATGCTGTCTATTCTCCAAAGCACTCCAAATATGCTGGTCTCTCATGACCCATCAAACAGGGAAATCCAGTTACCAGTATAAAAGAAAATACTTCTTGACTCATTTTTAACCAATTCTTCCCTCATTCACATCAAATCCCACTTTGTGTGTCAATCTATCAGCTACTAACTCCTGACGACATTACTGCAATTCTTACAGAAACATGGGCATGACCTCAAACCTAATGGAAAGAAGTCAATTTATCTCTGATATCTCAAGCACAGAAGTTAGTTTAACACCAGGCCCTCAACTGAGATACAGTGTGAGCAAGCACCGATCACCTTCAGAGAAAAATACTATTGTTCAAATTTCAGAAGCCTGACTGAAAAAATGGCTATTTTAATCCAAATACCAGGGACAGGGCAGGATCTTAATATATATCTCTGTTTGTATGACTCACCCATTTCTTTGGACTCATTCTCCCCAACTGCAGCAGACAGCCCCAGAATTAATCTTTGTGATTGCAAGTGTAAGTTCTTACCAGGAGAACAGCATGGCCATGGGTTATTAATGAGAGTCCTGATCAAGTGCATATTCAGTTCAAATCACTTGCTAAAAAGTTATCCTCCTATAGGCTATATAAATACATAATACATCTACATTAACCTGGGTGACACTGGAGCAGCCTTTCCAGCAATCTGGACTACTTTATCTCAAAAGTAGACTCTTATACCTCATTTGAGTGAGTGAGCACACATTTTAAATAATGACAAGAGACTCCAATTTTCACATTTTCATGGATGCAGTGTCAAATCTATTTGTAATAGGATCATCTATTATCTGTCAGTACTAAGCAAACTAGGTGAGAAAATAATGGTTAGTAGTATATTATCTGGAATCTTGATGAAAATTAGCAGGAGGTAAGTGAAGTTGTTGAAAACAAAAGTGTTACTTGCTGATTCCTTAACGCAGCCTGACTTGACTTAAGCTATTTCTTCTTCTAATAGAAGATCAGAAGTCTTTTTTTTGTTCAGCCAAACTTAATTTTCTCCACCCATTCAACTTTAAACATGGAATATTTCATCCTCTGAAGCACTCTTTTTCTTCACACAGTAGATCTGTTTTAAGCAAAACTTAGACCAGTGTCAGAGAGGAAGAAATGTTGCTACCAACTCATTAGAGAAATATTGAAGCTGTTTCACCCATTTCATCCCACCTTTATGGTCTCCATGTGGACAGATTCACTATTCTTTATCCAGACTCCCCATAGGTTAATAGGAAGAGCTGGAAGGATGGAGTATCTCCTTGTTCATTTTCTCATCTCCAGCCTACAAAACTGGGTGAACACAACCCAGTTAGACTTACTGCTCTTCAAGGTCTTCCTCCTTGGAGAAAAGAAAAAAATTTTTAAAAAAGAAATATATAAATCAGCATGTATTTGTGTGTCTGTATGGGGTTCAGCAATACAGCAGATTACAGACCCCTGTAGCCCCAAGAGCACCATCAGCCTCTCTGAAACCAGATGAAATGCTTGGTGGCAAAGACACCGTTTTGTTGGTGTCTCATCCCTTCTTCACTTCCATAAACTGTGTTCAGGTGTGACTTTCAAATCAGTTGTGGCAAGAGGAACCAACATTAACCACTGTCTCCTCCTACCACAGCTCAAGTCTTCAGGGATGCTGCTAAAAGCAGCACAGGAAAAGCTCTGGGAGCCAACATGGGCTGAGGAATTGGGATTTGCTCCGTTGAGCCACTCAAAGCTTGTGCTGGCCAATGGAAAGAGGGTGAGGATTCCTCACCAATTCCTCTGCTCACACCAAGGGGGAGGACAGGTCTCCTGCTCAAGTGACACACTGCAACAGTGGAAACAGGACCTGAATACACCCACATGGTCTTTTCTTCAGTTTGCTCACAACACAGTCAAGAGCGGGGGGGGAAAGAAGTAACCAAAAGAAAAACTGTATAGCAAATGGGAACATTCTGCTTTAGAGCTGATATAAAATTTTAATGGATTTTTTTTTTTTTTTGTCAGGGCCATTAAAACCATCCTTTGAGTTACACAAAAAATACTTTTATTTTTAGTGGCTATAAATTAAACAGTCCAGTAAATGGAAATACTGTTACAAGACAGTAAAATGATTTCTTTTTTTTCACTTAAGAAATAATAATGAAATTCATACTAAGTTGTACTAAAACAAATATTTCTCAGTTACATGAGATTAAAATGTAATAATTTCAAATTTAATTTAAAAAACAAAGTATTAAAACTCTGGTTTAATATAAGGGTTTAAACAAACTAAGGTTTAAAGAAAATTTTATTGGATGTGTTAGGTGATCTTTAAAGTCCCTACCAAACTATCCTATTATTCTATATCAGTGAAATTCTCTTCAGATTATGAGCAAAAAGATAACAACTTGAAATTATACATCTAAAGTCAACTCAAGCATGTCTGTGTATTAAAAAGTAAAGTAAGTTACTTTTATAACTGCTGATATATTTATCTTTCTCTTTGGTAATCTTTCTCAAGAAGTCTGTTTTTCCAGCCTTGGCTGTCCAGAAGTACATTTTTATTTTGTTTGTTTCAACACAGACGGCCGCTACTCAGAAAGTATTTTCTTTACTGGGACCAATTCACTGAACATAAGACCAAGGAAAGTTAATTTCTCAGTCCCAGGCTGAATAAAGGGAACCAAAGGGGAGAGAGATATTCTAGCCTAATATCAAAGCCTTACAGACATTAATCCCTATAATAACCAGTTTAGGTCCCTAGAATACAATCACTTTTTTAAAAATCTCACTACAGCATCTCACTGCACAGACACCAGAAGTTTATGTAAACTTAATTCTCTGAAATCAATGAAACTTGACTCTAAAGCCTAGAAACACAGAGGCTATGGGACAGGTTTTGACCCAAGGAGGACATTGGTATCCAACACAAAATTTTGGCAAGTTTTATAAGTTTCTATCCATAGTGACTACAGTTCTCATCACTCTGGAGTATTCCAGAAGCAGGGACGAGACCCTGGCCTGTGATCTGGTGCCATAACCATTCAGTCCTGTATTTCATAAGCAGTTCTACTTTACTCTGCATCTCTCCCATCTCTGCTCAAAACAAAGTTTCACTGCTTGTAGCTGTACAAAACAAACAAAAAAAAAAAAGGCGCCTTGCAGTGGATTAATCTGTTAAAAATTTAATACAGATACATCATTTGTTACTTTGAGAATATAAAGCTTTAAAACCTAATAGTGTGCAGAGATAAAAGCATATTATTACAATTAGCAAAGAGTGGTATAAATTTAAGGTATTTAGTTGCAATTCATAACATTTCAATTATTACTAACTGGAATATACTATGAAAATAAGTTATATACAATACAAAACAAAAATAAATCAATTAATTCTATGAGTATTTCTTTGTTTAAACCCAAAATAATTTCAATCCTAAAGACTGCAGGCATTTTTGTTTAGAGCATTTCACCCTGACATACATTTGGCGTAAAAAACAGAGGTGTAGTAGATCATCACTAAAATGACTGGGTCTATCAGGACAGAGAGAGAAAGGAACTATGCTAGAGATGAAAAACACTTCAAAAAACTATCAAGGCAAAGAAGAAAAGGCTGGACAGGACGTCAATAAGAAGCAGCTTCATGCCAAGAAGTACAGGAGCACCTTAATCAGTGAAGCAAGAGCAGGAAGGGAAGATGATTCTGGGTGAGCTGCACTGGAGCATGTGTGGCCTGTGTCAAATTCCTGGGGTCCATCACCCTCTTAATCACCCACCAGAGAGGAACAAAATGTGCTTTTGCTGAGTGCACACCACAAGTGACAGGTGAATGGAGGTCTGCAGCTTTATTCTCAATGTTTACCTGAACACCTAATGGGTTGGAAAAAAAGCCATTTGTGGAGTTCTGCATTATTCAGTAATTTCTCTAATTATAAAGTGATTTCAAGCACTGCTATTGTTGCAACCAGTCTTTTCCTATTAGGGCCCATTGTTTAAGAAGCTGTGTGTGAGCAGTGAGAACCCCCGCACACCAAAGTGAGCATCTCCTACGTGTCACTTCCACCCAGCCATCACTCCTCCAGCAGGTAATGCGCGCATTATCTACGCTGACCTCTGCTTAATTTATAGCACCTCTGTGTCATAAAACAATTATCTGCATTTGACACGAGCAGCACTTGGTAGCTTGAAAAGCAATTAAAATTTAGGAGCTGTCTCTTGCAACAAAAAGGCATTCAGAGAAGCAGCGCCTCGGAGAAGTTGCGGCACGCCAGCCATCAGTCTGATTCTGCCTCTATCAATCACACGAGGCCTCGCTAAACAGCAAAGCACCAGCAAGCAAACAGCAAATGTTTACGAGGTGCAGCTGGTGGTACTTACGTTAACAGCAAAAGCAGCATCGGTTAAATTAACATTCTTCATTCTTTCATTGCTCATTATGGTTTGACAGACATACCCGCAGTCCACATAAATGACTTAGAGCAAGAGCGCTGTCTAGCATCCTGCCATGAAACAAGACCACCTAATGGGAGCAGCCACTGTAATTAAAACTCTGAAAACCAAGATTTATACCAGTTTAAGGATGCAGTGGTGGGTATTATGACCTACTTTAAATTTATTAAAGGAATCGTGAAAGCCTGAGCCGTTACTCAAGTGAAAAGTTAAGAGGCTTCCATTTATGATATTTGTCCGATAAAAGGGACTCAAGCGGTCTTTTGATCTAGGAATCATTTCTGTTGTTTCAGGTCTGGAGATGCAGGGGGAGAGGAAAGAAAAATATATTACTCAAGTATTAACTAATCAGCTTCCCCAAGAGAATGCTCTCTGTAAGTCTTACTCGTTCAAGTCCACAAGATTTTCTTTGATGGAGAATTGCAGCAACTGGTTCTGCTTAAAAATTTACAGCAACATTTAATCTCCAGGATCAAGAAAAGTTAATTTCATCAATTTAAGGCTGTATTTCATGGAACTCTGTCACAAATTATTACCATAGCAGAAAAAGGGGGTGAAAACCCACCAATATTTTTAAAAGCATCTCTGAAGCACCAGAATGGGATTTGACCAAGTAACAGAATCAGCTCAGAGTACTGGAACACAAGACCATTAAGGAGGAATTAACATAAACATCAGGAACAGTATGTTTTTAGAAAATAAAAACTACATTGATCTGTTGTTATATACCATCTTTAAAACAGTATGAGAATGAAACTTAATACACTTAGCTATTAAAACAGATTAGATCACCAAAGATGATTCAGTGTTTGCAGAAAGTGAGAGGCAGTGAGGAACTCTCCTCATAGCAGTGCAGTGCTCCATGTGAGGCACACCAGGGCAGGGCTTGCACAACATGGGATACTGGGTGGCCAAGAGACTACCATAAGCCCAGGAAATACTGTGGGAGGAATAAATCATGGAATCTGGCTCTCTGAAGGTAGGTAAAACCCTCACTTCCATTTTCCAGGGGTGATCTCCCTACTGGAATTTGCTCTGTTTAATCTCCCTTCCCCTCTGCCGAGAGCAATAAAAAGTGGAGCTTTTTTGCCTTTTCCCCTTAAGCAGTTAGGAAGCATTGTTCCCCTTCCCTTCAATGCCTCAGTGGTTAAAGCACTTGCCTTAAACACAGACATCTGTGCTTCAAACCTCTCCACTGCCTGAGACCTGGAATCTGAAATCAGCCCCAGGAGGCAGGTACAACCACCAGGCTATCAAAGCATGGTATGGGATGTGAGCATGCATGTAGAACTCTTCCCACTTCTCCCAGCAGGGAGGAAAGCAAACCTGCTCCCCACCACAGCACTCCCACAAGGGCCAGAAACAGCTCTGACATCTCATACCACACACCTGTATGTACATACACTTGTGAGCTCCAGGCATCAAAAAAACCTAAACAGAACATCAGAAAGACTCTGGACTTTAATGAATATATCACAGCAGTAAGAGGCATTTAGCAGGTCAGTGCCAACTCTCTGGTATACTCTAGCTGCCACTCCAGTTGCCCAAACTCCCCTCCAGGATGCATTTCCATCCAGCCTGTTTCCACAGATGTGCCCACACCAGGGCATGATTTAGGGAGAGACCTCATCCAAAACCTGGCCCAAGAGCATGTGAACATCACCCAAATGCACAAGTACACCCGAGCCTGTGCCTTGGCCCTGTTTAGTTTACTAACATAGATACAGCTATACAGAATCAAGCTAAATTAAAATTACAGCATTTAAAGCAACCTCAGGAATACAGAGCCTAAAGAGGACTGTTAATAGCAAACATCTGGATGGTCTAAGTCACAAGTGAGGGCTTCAGCCCATGCTGCTTGAACTGCAGCTTACAATCATTAAGGTTAGAAAAGACCTCTAAGATTGTGGAGTCCAACCATTAAACCAGCCCTGTCAGGTCCCAGTAAACCTAAGCACATCTGCTTTTTTTTTTTTTTTTTTTAAACACTTCCAGGGATGGCGATTCCACCACTTCCCTGGGCAGCCTGTTCCAATGCCTGCCCACCCTTTCAGTGAAGAAATTTTTCCTGGTAATCAATTTAACATCCCCTGGCACAGTCTGAGGCTATTTCCTCTTGCCCTATTGCTTGTTAACCAGCAGAAGATGAACCCCCACCTGGCTACAGCCTCCTTTCAGGGACTTGTAGGGACCAATAAGGTCCCCCCTGAGCCTCCTCTTTGCCACGCTATTTTAAATACCCCCAGCTCCTCCTCATAAATCTTATGCTCCAATTTAATGAGGCCAGTATTGGGTGAGGAACAAAACCCCTCAAACCCCGTATTTGTTGTGATAGCTGCTCTATTTCCTGTGAAATATTCCCACTTCTTGCAAGACACACTAGGCAGGGGAGTGAGTTAATGATAAAAGGGCGTGTCTGTGATTAAGAGCTCTTCTGCAAGACCCCATTGCTTCCTCCTCTGGCCCAGCTGCTTCTCCCCCAGAAGATTGGTTTACAACAACCACCTTCCCTACACAAGAGGGCTGAGCAAAAGCCCCCTGGGGAACTTGTTAGCACCAATCTTGTTTTCTTCCTTGGTATCTCCAAACTGCTGGGCAAAGGCTCTAGTTGCCCCAAGGGAGAACACACAGCATCTCCCCAGCACCTAGTCTCTCATGCCTAGATGGATTTCCCAGCTAACCTTCACATAAAATATATGCAGCTTAATTCACCAAGAAAAGCTTTCTTTTTTTATTTCCCCTGGGAAGTTCAGCAAGGAAGAGCCTTCCTTCCAGGAAAGTTTCTTGCAATATTTGCCTGAGGGCTGCAGAGAATGGATCTAGAGTGACTTGCTCCCACTCATTTCACTGAAATCCCATCATCAGGGACTTTGCTGCATGGGAGTACAGTTTTGCTTTAGCACAATGAAATGACACGAATATCTATAGATGAATGCCATTTGGGACAAACACGGGGAGAATGGCTGGAAAATACAGAAGTTTGTGTTAGTTTTGCAATATAGCTCATCCATAATTTAATACAGGTAATTCTGTTAGAAGAATGTTGCCTGTCACAGAAAGATATGAAGAAACAGCGCTCTCCATCTGTTTTATTGCATTGTTGTGGTTTGTTTTTTTCCCCAAGAGATGGTTAAGAAGAACTTAACCTGAACAACTGACATAGTACAACTCTTCTTGTATATTCCTCAGCCAGAACAGATATACTTTGCTTCCTAAAAACATGTTTACTCAGTGCTGGAACGTGGAAATGTTACTTATTGTCAATCAGAAGACTAAGAGACTCAGATATGTAAGCTCTGGAGATTTGTTTTCTACAGATGACACATTCAAATTTCAGAGGTCATGCGCTACAAAGCCATCCCGTTTTTTCCCCTCTCCACATCAGTTTTTAATATGACAGTTTCCCCAAATTCTGCCTTGCTGGTACCTTAGCTGTTCATGGAGATTAAGAATCCTATATAAAGTCACCATATTTTCTATTAGTAAAATTAATAACCCAAACTGAGTGTAGACTGGGGGGTGGGGAACAAGTAGAACACAGGCCAAGTTGTTAAATCACTTCATTGTTTCTAATTCAAATTTCCCAAACATAAAACACCCTTCTCACTGTTTTTAAGGAATGTTTGATTCAGCTTTAGCAGTCCATTCTTGTCTGTAGAAGAGCTGCCAGGAAGGACCTCAATAACTGCTTCACAGATTTTCAAAGCTGATTTAATAATCCAAGTTCTAATCAAACAATTAACAACAAGGATCCTCCAGCCAGCAAGCTTGTTCTCTTACCAAAAATCCTCACACCTACAGTGGCATCTTGTCTTCTATCTGCCATTCGAGACAACTGTCCATCCTTACTGTTTAAAAGATGGAAGATACCTGCATTTTACACTTCTCCAGATTGCCTAATTTAGTGACCCACAAGCACAACAAAACACATTTCAGCTTCTTTCAGTGGCAAAGTACTGAGTACCTCAGCACAGAGCAGGAATCAGCTATTCAAACTGAACTCATAACACAAGAGACAAAGCAGCACATGCTGGGTTTTGTTAGTTTTTTGGGTTTTTTTAACCAGGTGCAAGCTTGTGGAAATGTGTTATCGTGCTGCTAATAGCAATCACCAACTGGGATTTCATAAAAGGACAACTAAGCTTAGTCTACCCCAGAAAGGGACTCATGAAAAAGCAGGCTAAGGAAAGAAAAGGCACTCAGTGTAAGAAACAACAAGAGATTATCCCTGCAGCAGAATCTCAACCTGTGATTACATGTGTTATCACTAATCTGTAACACTGTCCAACATCCCAAGGAAAGCTGGAGATGCATGCCTGCACATTTTTTCCACTGCAATTCCCTATCACATAAATGAAAAAGACATTCAAAATAATACTCCTACTACATTCAGGAGATACTCTTAATTTTTTATATATGTGACACATATACAGCTTTATATGTATTTTTATAGCTTTAGAATGACAGCCAAGAAACCTATATGTGGTACTGAAGATCAGCATCCTGTACTACATGACAGGAAGTCAAATATCATTTTTTACTTCCTTAATAGACAAATTTCACAACTGCAGTATGAATAGGTATTTTCCTGCCATGAACACAAAGCTGGATCTAAAAATAACAATAATAATAAAAGTATAAAAATTTTGCAATCATGGCCACTCTCAAAAGTGCTTACTTTTTGTATAAAAAGACTGAGCACAATCAGGAATGGGAAAGCATCCGTCTCTAGGTAGAGAAAGATATAATTTAGAATTTAGCATCATCTGGGCCAGTGGTATCTTCCTGAGGATTACATGTGGACATGGCAGAAGAGACCACAGAACGTCATGGGAACCTTGCAAGCTACACCAAGAGCTGCGACTTTTTCCAGTATAGGCTAAACCAAGCCAGGCAGGTCAAGAAGAGCAAAGATCACACAAAACCCAAGTCATTATTTCTGTGTTTCAGACCCACCAACTTCCAGTCACCCTGAGGAGTGAGCTGAGCTGACAAGCCAACAGAGGTACCCGAGCAGGGCAGGTTAACTCAGTGAGCCCAACAAGGCTGGCTCTACAACAAACCATGCTACAAGAATATCTCAAGGATTGAGCCTTTAGAGAAATTATCTGGATGAGGAGGCTCTGACAAGTTGGTTGTACCTGTGGACATCCACAAGCAGCTAAGACAGCTGCTATGCTCTGCCACTCATAATAGTTACCTGTCAAGTAATGTTTTCTTTACTGCACCTTGCAAGCCTCTCCTTGCCTGGGTTAGTCAAATCCCTTCCAATGATTTCTCAGGCAAGGCTGGCTGACTAAACTGGATGCTGGAGTGCTCCCATCTCCCCTTTTACTTTCAGCACAGCACCACACAGCTGGGGAAGGCACAGAGGAGTGGCAGTAACATATTCCAAATGCAACAGCAATTTCCAAAATGAGTGGTTCTCTACCAGCTACAATTATAGTTCTCCAGGATACTAGAAATCAGCAGGGTCAAAAGCTATACAAGTAACAGAAAACAGAGGAGTGTGTTCTCAAAATCCACAGCTTATGTTGATGTTGAGGAGTAGGTTAAAAGATATAGCTAAATACAAGAATTCATTATAGACATTATGAAACAAGATGGGAAAATGGTTCTCCCTCTCTGCAGAAAGAACATTTAACTAGGATTTCTAATGCTGAAATGCTGCTGGAGGACTGGGAGCCAATTAACAGCCAACTTCTGCATTTCACATGTTATACAGAAAAATAACAATTACAGGATTCTGCACACTGAAAAACAACTGTGCTGCTGAATTTTGCTGCAAACTGTGACAAGGTCCTCAGCCATGACACTGGCTTACACTGCAGAGGCCTGACAACAACCAGCATGAAATTCATAAGCATGCTTGGAAATAAATAGGTAAATAAATAAATAAAAATAATAATTTTAAGAAGTCATGATGGCAAAAGACTGACAGAATCACTCTGGGGTTTCTTGTTGGTGGAATATTCATTCCTCTAGTAAGATATCTACCCATAGATCAGATTAAAAACCTGTCTACTGGAATGAAAACGTAGCTCAACTTATCCAGGATATTAAAGTGTGTAGTGCAGCTGACATCTGATCTGATTACTTTTCATGCAAAGCAAGAACAAAACCCAAACTTTAAAAAGGCAAAATAAAAAGTACTGAGAGAAATCCACGTTGGAGGACTAAATACGATTACAGCAGCAATTTCAGATCAATATCAATAAAAGATTTTATGGACTGCAAGATGCATATCCAACACAATTCAGAATTGACATGTTTTAGGCTGTACACCAATCACTTCCCACAATGGAAATTAATTCTGGAGACGCAGAAATCAGACGCAAGAGATATCTCTGTAGGAAAGATGATACAAAACATTCAAATTCTCATACACGGGTTCAGAGAAATCAGCAGCTGACATGAGGAATAAATTGAAAAGAAGGAAAAAAAACCAGTCTGGAAATAAGAATTATGTAGCTAACTACACTAAACTGGTAGTTTTTGAAAGAAGCTGAAAGAAAATGCCTTCTAAATTCAGGCCCAGAAATCTGTTGTTATCCAGAAAGTGAAAGGCTGCACCGAAAGAGTGAAGGGAGGATGTCCACTAACTTTGGAGAGGTGCTAAGCAGGCCAAGTCTATTCAAGAACATCAGCTTTAACAGAAAAATTAAACAGTCATGGCTAAGCTGCTTAACATTTCACAACACAGACAATGGCATGAAAGATACAATAACAGCAGCTTAAGGGAAAGCTGCCAGTGGAAACCAACTGGAGAAAATGCTGAAACTCTGGGATAAAGAGATGACTGATAAAAAAAAAAATCCCCAAATTCTTCCAGATCTGGAAAAGCACACAGAAAAAACAGGAAAATTAAATTATACTCAAAATATCAACCCAAGATGACTTAGATATTAGGCTCTTTCCATCAGTAAACAAGTTTTCTCCAGCATCATTTTAACCACTGAAAAAGGAAGCAGAAACCCATAGCTAAGCTACAGTCTTCCAGCTCAAAATCTAACAAGTCTGTATCAAATGGAAAACACTCTCTTTTCTGCAACCACAGAGGCAGGATAATGCCCCAAAGATGCCCTCATGTTGTAACATAAAAGCAGAGCATCACAGTCTGCATTTATCCTGTATGGTTAAACTAAACTCAAATGGCATTAGAACAGTTACTAGGTCCAAATCCTAACATCCCACCAGTCCAAACACTCCCTCCTCCCTGGCATTATTACCCCAGACCTCACTCCAAAATGCATGAACAAATTCCCACTACTGCACCTCAGTAACACCTTAAGCCAGGTCCTGGCACAGGGTGCCCAGAAGCTGTGGCTGCCCCATCCCTGGAAGTGTTCAAGGCCAGGCTGGATGGGGCTTGGAGCAGCCTGGGATAGTGGGAGGTGCTCATGGCACAAGGGTTGGACTAGATGATCTTTAAAGGTCCCTTCAAACCCAAACTCATCTGTGATTCTGATGAGAATACAATTTTCTCATAAACATATATTTTCTGAGTAATAACTCAGCCAGTGCAGAAGTGTAAGACCGAAGTGTGAAGGGAAGGGGAACCCATCCAGCATTAAGTATTAACTGAATTTGGTTTTGCACTTGAATTTTGAATATTTTTTTTAACATTAATTGGCTGCAAAATGAAACATTTTGAAAGAAGGGAGAAGAATATAAATGCACAAACAGTTCATCACCAGAAGAAACAAACCCTGGCAGCACAGGCAGGACATGCTGGCATGATCTGATCACAGGAGGAGGGGTAAGGGTGATGACTTTAAAGTTATTTCCAGCTTACTGTCTGGCAATGAAAGCAAAATTTGAAACTACAGCTGGACATTTGAATACCTTCAAAACAAATCCCCTGGAAAGGATCAAGTATTAAAATAAGTGAAGTCAATGAATAAACAAGTACCAAAATTGCTATTTCCTAGGAAAATATCAAATCTGTCATATCAATAAGGCCACATCTGCCAATATCTAGATGGGTGGCTAAGCCACTGTGGAAGAATGCAGAAAAGGTCAATAAAAATTCTGTTGTACCTGAAAAGTGATTGTTATTTGGGAAATTGAGACCAGATCTCATCAAAGACTGCTGGCCTTTATGACATAGGAAAGAAGCAAGCTTAGATAACTCAGACTGTAAATAATTCACATTAGAAAGATGTATAGGGAGTTTTAGGTATGTGGTAGGTTTCTGGTTCCCTTCTCCATGCTTTAAATTTGCCCATTTGGGGAAGGATGACATTCAGGAATGTGAGCTGGAGAAGGAATGGACAGCTGGACACTATTATGACTGCAGTTCCTAAGTGCTTTCCTGACACACATCAAAACTGTGGCTCTTAGAAGAAAAAGCAGTAGACCCCAGTTCATTCAATTCTACAGCTCATATTCACACTGAAAGAGAAACTAAGAACACATCTATTTTAGTGTAACTTATGTTAAGCCATCAATAACAGGGAAAATAAAAGGGGTATTCCTTTGCTTCCAGGAATTTCAGTTTATAATCAGTGAGCAGATACCAGATCAAATTTAATAACTTTCACCTAAGATTGATGCAACTCTCAGCATTTCCACGGGTTTCCATTCCTATCAGAGTATATTTGCCAAAACATATTTTGTTTTCATGTTAATGTAAGAACGTCTTTCTTTTTTAAAACATCCTGGGCTGTTTCCTAACTAAACAGAAGACAATGAGGCCAGATATGATCTCTCATCCCTGAGCTATACCATGCAGGAAATGAGAATGGCAGATTGCTCAGTGAAATTATTGTTGTGACAGAAGAAAGTCAGTTGTGAGGAAGTGCGAGCTCTGCAACCTCTCAGGTATTGGGAACGCCTTTTTTTTTTTTTTTTTTAGGATAAGAAACCAGCAGAAAAGTACTTTCATTTCTGCTTTAACCCATTCTGTTCCCCTTTTTCCCCTCCATCCTTCCTGCACCATAGTTCATGAACTGGAAGACTGGGGCTGAGCTGCAGGTAGGTGCATCCTGCACCATTGCAGAGCCCAGCAGCTCACACTCCACTCCACGTTTGTTGATTGTTCTTCGGTGGCGTCAGTGACAGGACTCCATTTCCAGCCTGTGATTATTTGTTACTGTTGAAATTATTTTCAAAAAAGGACAGGTAAAGCACAGACCCAAGTGTTGTCTGATAAAATGACTGCTTATAAAAATGGATCAGAAGTTTAAAAAAAAAGTAGTTATCTGTGACAACACAGTGGCCCATTTCTACAATTTATATAAGCCCTTCCAAAGATTTTCCTCTGAGCATCTCATTAAATCTAGGTTCCAAAGCTAGAATTGAGTGCATTTATATATTTCAGCTGTTGAATGCTGTCAGGATTCAAAGATAAACTATTTTTTCCAGACAATTTAGATTTTATAATATTTGTTGTCTTCACCAAAGATGAAAGACAGTTGTTGTTTTAAATCATTGCTCTGTACAATCTGGTTTGCATACATTTAACAGAGAACCATTTACAGTCCCATCAATGTCTGGAGTGTGGCAAGAGAAAGGTAACCTGCAACTGGGTACCTTGATAGAAGAGCTTGATTTTCAGACACTCTTGGCTTTCCTTAATTTTTTCCCCAATTTGATTATTTGGAAGAAGGGAGGATTTTGTTTTAGGGTCCTCACATATCTGCTTTACTAAGGGTATGCTTCAACTCGTCCATTTGTCAGTACCATAAGCTTTTCTTTTAGAGCACTCTTACCAGCTACCAAAAATACCCCACCGCATAAAACCAGAGCTCTACATTTTCCTCTACAAACAGCATTTCAGGCTAAAACCAACCCATCAACATACCACTTGCACTCATTTAAATAGCATGTGACAGGCAAATTTAATTGCTTTCCAAAGAACTTCAAGTCTGCTTCATCTTCTCCACCCAATCCAGTTCCCAACTACGGATGTTTTTGAAGCAGCTCCGTGCTGAAATCATGCCTCAAGTCAGGCAAGATGAAAACAAGCCATAGGGTACCAAACATTTTCCTTCTGCCTCTCCAAAGGAAAAAGCAGTGAGAGCCCAGACTTGATACTGTCTAAACAACCCCTCTTAATGACACTAATGTGAAATGATGATTATATGAAAACAAAGGTGAGGAAAACCCCTCTGCTTCCCACCTCTCACATCACACACTGTATTTCTCCAAACAGCAATTTCCCAAGCACTCTGCCCTTGCTGATATCTGTTCCCTACAACTGCCAGAAACAAATCACAGTCTCACACTGCAGGACACACAAGACATCTTCCCTCTGTGTATGCGAGGCTGAGAGCTGGGTTGGTGGCCAAATTCCTACCTACTGCTTTTCCTCAGGAGCACACCTAGGGCTGGACTGAGGCAGAGCTGCAGGAGAAGCCCCTGTGTGGCCATCCCTCCCTCCAGGACACTGCAGTGCTTTCTCTGCACAGCCAGCCCCAAGGCACTGCGTTCTGCCCGGGCACCTCTGCACCTCAGAGATGTTCTGCAGCTCGGGCAACCCCCTTGTTTGGGAAAGATGAGGAAACACAGCCATGCCAGTGCCTCTTCTGGCCTGGCTGAGTGTGCCCTGGGCTGACAGAGCCACAAACCCTCAGAGAATGTCTATCCAGGCCCTTGAAAACCAACACCAGCAGCTCCCAGTCACTAACGAGCACTTAGCCACGAGCCAAAGTGTAATGTTTGATAGCCTGTGAGAGCAGAGAGATTAACTTCTTCATTTGACCAGGTGCCACTGTGGGACTTTCTGTACTCAGCTGAATGCTTATCCAGGCCAGTTTCTAACATTCTTTTTTGATGGTGCATAACTTTGGCATAAACAATCAAAAAACCCCAAACTTAATAATTTTTAACAATTTCTGTCAAGCCATTCCCAGGTTTTAAAAAAACCTCTTTTCAACTATAGGAAAAAAATTACATTTGTTTTTGTATCCACAAGTCTTCAATTTTTATTTATCCTTGCAAATCTGTCACGATTGTGGTACAGGTATGCCTGGATGGCACCTGCAGCTCTTCAGTCCCAAAGATTTGGCTGAAAAGTTACAGTGTCTTTTTGGTGCCTATTTTATTCTATTTAAATTTAAAAATATTCCAGCCTTAATCTTCCTACTTTTACTTTTCTTGGACGGTTACTTCTCCTCTTTCATAGAAAATCTTATTGGTTCATTCACAGAGTCTAATGTGGCACTACACTGCATTTCATATAGTTTTAATTAATAGCTTAATGGAGCTACTTGATTTTTAATACAGCGAGAGCTACAATTTTCCTTCTTTCATAACTGTTGCTATGATATTTACAGTACATTTGAAGGCAACTTCCAACAGCCTTCTTCCTATGACCTATATATTATCCTTTCTCTATAAAATTCTAGGAGCTGGCTCACTGAAAATAGCTGGAGGAAAGAACAATTTCCCCATTTCTAAAAGGAAAGGAAGTCCAGACGTTAAATTACGAAGAGTCTCTTTGAAAGAATCATGTCAAAATCTTTTAAAAAACCCCAAAAAACTAAACAAACCAAACCCATGGTTCTTTGCAGTGCAATGCGTTCATTTCAGCTTGCACTTCTGATGAGAAGTTGCTCTCTCCCCATCACATATATCAATAGAAATCTATATTAAATCAGTTTTATTTGAATCAGAAAGATCAGTAAAAAGTTACCACTCCTGAAACAACGCTCATCCTAAACAGTGAAGTCAAAGACTGGTAGCTCATAAGAACTCCAGTGATTTTGCTGCAATATCCTTATGCATAAAACCCAGTCCTAGTGAAAAGAAACATACCCAGCAAGTACCCAGGCTTACTGTACATTTGCTATCTACATTTCCATTCTGACTTCATGTCAGACAGATGGGGTGTTCACAGACCCAGCAGGATCACTCTCAACAGCCACAGCAACAAGAAACCTAAACAAGAAGCATCTGGACAAAGTTAAATTATCAAATTAAACACAGGATTTGCAGGACCTCCCCAGTGACCTTGCAGATGAGTAGGAGAGGTCGAATTGAGAAGTGGCAAACATCACCTGAGAGGAACTGCCTCTTGTTCTTTAATGGGTATTTTAGTTAGCACTCTGCACTTACTATTTTCATGTTAAAATCATTTGGGACAAACCACTGTCATAGCTTTATCCGCAATGCACAACTGGCACTGCCTGCTCTGTAAAGCCCATCAAAATAGCAGAGATGGCAGCAGGTGCAGAAAAAGAGGCAGACCCTACCAAAAAAAACCTGGCAACAAGCTTTATGTGGGTGTTATCATTTTTCAAATCCTGTTTAATTTTGTCTTGATGTTTCTGAGGCAAAGAAAAAAATCGGAGGAAAAAATTGACACAGCAGGGAAGATAAAGGAAGGTCTAAACCCCATGTTAATAAAAGAGCCAGCAAAGGACACTGTGTGGAAAGTCTAGAGGAAAGGGCTCCAGAGAAACATCTTTTTCCCAAGCCACAGCTTACAGGCAGCTTCCTATTAGGCCATGCTGGGAAAAGCCACCCCCAGGATATTTCTCTATCCACAACCTCCACAGTTTTCTATTGGACAGTGAACATCGCGTAGATCTTGGTCTTTTTCTCTCTTCTTCCAAGGAACCTGCTGCACCATCCCTGGAACAAGTGCTTCCCCTGGGTTGCTCCTTGGTTAGGATTTAATGCCATGGAACCCTTCCCAAAGTTTCCTCTAGAAGGGATTATGAACTTACCCATTTCACAGCTTCAAAGGCAGACAGACAGAAAAGTTAATGAATTATCATAGGCATGGGTGGATTAAGACTGATGAGCGAATGTCTCAGCTCTGTTTAGTATTAGAACCAGCCACAGGGAGAGAGTTATGGCCACCACCACATCTGGAGGTGGGTTATGGAGGAAGAGTACTATATGTTACTTTAGTTCTGCAAGAAAAGTTCAGTATCACTCATCTCATGACTAAGACTCTGGCTTCACGTTCCACCCCAACTCCCAAAAATTGGGTCTGGCTGCTTACCAAACCACAGCCTAAGGTAGAAACAGAAGCAGGTGGCACCAGTACAGAGCAAGCCCTGAGGAACCCTGCCTGACCACTCATTTCGGACAGGCAGCATTGACTTCACAAGCTTTACCACACTTCCCATAATGTTCTACACAGAATGACCAAAGAGACAATTTCTCACACTCCTGAAAATTATTATGAGTCCTCAGACAGTGGAATCATCAATAGTTTTTAAAAAACCTTTAAAAGAAGATGAAGACTGGTAAAAATCTCATGTCCACAACAACATTGTTCAGACTTATGTCTTCAGGTGCTCTTCTGCAACCTGGAGGATACCATTATGGTAGGTTAAAATTAAAAAATAAACCCACTTGTAATTGCTACAATGAATACTGGTAATTTAATGAAACAAGTGAGATGATGGAATCTAGCAAAATAGCATCTTTTTAAGAATACTAGTTATTAAAAACCCCAATGTTTTTCTTTATTTTTTAATACAATTTAGTGTGTTTATTGTCAAAATACTGCAAACATCTATCAACCATCACAGCTTGAGCACATGCTCTTTTTTCCATTTGAAATGTGGGCTTTCAAAGGCTCTGTTTATGCTTCCATTTTGGCAGGTTCTGCAGGATTATTTTATTTCCCCAGTTACCACAGCAGTAAAATTATTCCAACTTAAGAAAAAATTTCCTATGCTTTGGCTGAAGAGAAAGTCCTTCAACCTTCGTGTGACATTTTAAATGAAAAACCACAAAATTCTCAAGTAATGACTTTAAAATAGGATGCTACAAACTAAACTTCATGTATCAAAAGGGAGATAGGACAGAAAGGGCATTGAAGACAGAGGAAAATGCAACAATAAATACATATTTAAGGCTGTGGTCCCTCTGTCAGCTGTCTGCAGACCCTTAAAATTACAACCTAAGGGCTCAACTTCTGAGTTACCTTGAGAATCTCAGCTTGGCTCGATGACATTCTTTTCTTGTCCTAAAGTGGTGTCCTACTTAAAAACTACTTGGTTTTGCCCCAGAGACATCTGTATTTCAGTTTTCTGGCTAATGACCACAGGGACTAGGTTGTGTTGTGTGACCTCCATTTGTAGCTTGCAGAGTGCTTTGGGCTTGTTTAGAATAGGCGGAAAAAATAAAAGGAAGAAGGGGCCTTATGTTTAATTGCTATGTCTAGGTTTTCAAAATTCCAATATTTAATTGGATGGTTGGGCTTCTTTTTATTTTTTTTTTTGCTTCTTGAGGGAGAAGCCTTTAAGGCACAAAATGGCCTGAATTCACAGAGAACTTGTTCTGCAGCCTTATCAGTAGAAGGCAATTTTCACAAAATGGAACATTCCACATGGAAGAAACTAGAGTTTCAGCTTTTTTCTTATTCTCTTCCCATACTCCAAGCAACCATCTCTCTTTCCAGGTGGACTGAAAAACAGATTTCATTCGAGTGTACACGGACAAGAAGAGGAGGTAAAAAAAGCCTTCAAGAGGCTATGTGATATTCTAGATTTACTGTGCTTCCAGGTTTCTATCTCAAGCTCAGTTTACAAAAAAAGAGATGCTCTCTTAATACTCCCACAGCACACTCCTGAGTCATGCTGGAGTCTTTCCTCATTGCCCATCTCTCCCAGCAGCACAGGCCCAGCCTGTGCATGGGGACACCTGCACATCCATGCCCTGTCCCACGGGGCTCACGCAGCTGCCGGCGAGGCACAGCTTGGCAAAGCCGCCGCTAATTCCAGCTCCTGCATCTGCCAGCCCCCCTGAGCAGCGCTGGGCTAGCTCTGCAGAGCCAGCAAGAGCAGCAACATGCATCAGGAGGAAGGGGGAGAAGAAAGCAAGAAAAATAGACTCTGAAATACAGGCTAGAAACAGACCTGCTGAGCAAGACTTCACCTTTTTACAGTCCCTTTCCTGACAGTAGTCACGTTAATACTTATTTTCCACTTTCTAGAAACAGGCTACTTTTCTTTTTGTTTATTTCTGAACAACTTAAGCCTCTGGTTTCTCAGTTATCAGCTAAGCAATTTTACCAAGGGCTTTTTTTTATTTATTTTGCAACTTTAACATATACTTATGCTACATCTGCACATTACTGGGATTTCACAACATACATATTCACTCCACTTAGATTTATCAAAGTTGAATAGCATTTCATGTACAGCAAAGCTAACTTTAAGAGTCCTTCATAGGTCAGCAGGTAAAATCCTGCTTTGATGGAAGTAAACAACAGTACACTTAAAGCTATTTCTGCCTTTAAGGCAGTAACTGAATTATGTATCAGGAAAGAGATAGATCAAAATTGCAGAGCAGGAATATATTTTGGTATCAACCAAATAAATATAATTTGTTTTGCACAACTGCTCAAACTAAAATACCCATAAAGGAATAAAACCCCATAACTACCACCAGTTTCACACCACTTAAAAAGGTATTATTAGCTTTGCAGTATAAATCACTTAATTTCTCCAATCATGCAGATTCTTTACCAAGTCATTGCGAGTCACCACATGGCAGCAGGACAGGTTCCCAGCTGTTTCCTCTTAGGTTGCAGGGAATAAGGTAACTCTTTAACTGCTGTCTTCTGAGTTTAATCCCCTTGATGGTGCAGCAAGCTGCACATGGAACTGTCACAGGCAAGATGTTCCTGCTGCCAGGCCAGGTAACAGCCAGGATCACCTGGACTGTGTCGGGGCTGAAGAATACCCATGGTGTCTCAAAGCCATGCTCCTCCACACATTGGAGATGTAGCACATCCCATTTCCAACCAGCCTGGGAGGGAACAGAACTCACAGGACTGGTTTCTCACTGCCTCTTTCACCAGGGTCCCCAGGATTTAGAGCCAGTCTCCCTGCTGGCCTCAAATTCAATTAGTAACAGAATTACCTCCTTAACACCTCAAAGGATGAGCTGATGTGCTCATACACTTAGCAATGCCAACCTATAAATAAAAGAACACTAAAAATTCCTATCATTCAAACATCCCCTAATATTTCCTTCCCCACAAATACACATCTTTAAGGCAAATCAGGTCAAATACTTCTCCAGACATTACGTTCTATGTTGAATTTAAAGAGATGCTGCTTTTTAGACTCTGTGGTAAGGAAAGGAAATGGAAATAACTTGTGTATCATCTTCTGAAACCAAAGGACTAGGAGAGACAGGCCCATATATTGCAGAGACACCAGCCTGCCAAAATACAAATATTTGCAAGTTGCTGTATTTGGTTCCTCATTAGCTAAATTGATATCATTTCCTGCAATAAGGAGAGGGGGAAAGTTGGAAGCATTGATCCTATTAGGTTGTCATACTGGCACATAACAAAATAGTGTGGTAACATTTTCGTGAAGACAAAACACTGATGTTAATTCACATTGCAGACAGAGGCACGAGCCAGAGGAAGTATTTATATACGCACTCTCTCATATTGCATTCAAAACAGAAGCTCTGGAAACTGATATTTTTGTTTAAAATGAAGTGTCAAGCTTTCACCCTGTCCAGAACACCAAGAAGGCTCACTGGAAGCAAATGGCACCACAGAGGCAGCCAGAAAGTTTCATGCTGAATTTGTACCAAATGCAGCAGCATCCCTACATCCAGTGCAACCACCAAGTGACACCAGAGTGGTTTTCCTCAAACGCTGTTTTGAGGTTTTTTCCCATCTGAATCTTTTTTTTTTCCTTACGTGCAATCTAAATCTGCCCTCCTGCTTGGAGTTGTTACACCTTGTCCTGCCACTACAGACCCAGATTTTTTGTACACCCTTTAAACATTCAAACACCACAATAAAATGTCCTCAAAACCTTCTGTGCTCTGAACAACCCCATGTGTCTCAGCCTGCTCTCCCAGGAAAACCCTTCCTTTCCAGGGCCCTCCTCTGGAGCCACTCCCAGTCTGTGTCTGTTCTGTACCCAGGATCCAGAGCTGGACACAGACCTCCAGAGAGAGCAGAGCAGAGGGGCAGAACCCCCTGCTGGACCTGCAGCTTTGCATGCAGCCAGGATGCAATGGGCTTTCTGGGCTGCAAGCACATGTTGCTGAGTCAGGTCCAGTTTTTCACTGACCAACATCCCCAGGTGTCACCACCCAGCCTGCACTGACACCAGCCATGGCCCTCACCCCTGGACTTGGCCTTGATGAATTCCATGAGGTGGACAATAGGGAACAGCTACCTCAGCACAAACTGACAGAGAGACACCAAGCCCAGCTTAAGCTCACCACAACAGTTTCACAACAGGCACATGGTCAGGGCAATCTATTTCTTTCTCCTGTCCATGAAGGCACTCTGGGGCAAAGAGCTTAAACTTAGATGTCTGAGGTAAGGGGAGACAAATCCCATCCTCACTGACTCAAATGCAAACAGCTTTTATTTTAAGAAAGGTGATCAGTGCTAGAATGTGCTTGAGTCATTCTCACAATCCAAGGCCACCTCTCAAATTCTCCTCTGGACCTCCAGAGTCAGGACAGACTCCCCCCAGGCTGTCTGTGTTTCCTGCCACGAGACATTATCACTGCCCTGTGCATCCCAGGGCTTTACCAGGACAAACCACCTGCAGCTGGGGCAGAATGTCAGAAAAATATTTCATTTTTTAAAATGTGTTATTATTTCCTATCTGTCAGCTACAAAACTCTAAGTATCATTTACGTAGAGTGTTTACCAGAGGCAGGAGAGCAAAGGAGCAGGCCCTCACTGATAGACAATTTTGAAGCACATTATTTACCACTAATGATAGCTTTGTTTCTTGCAGAAGTTTAATTTCTTTTCCCATTACAGAGAAATACACACTTTCCCCAGGCAGGTCCCTATAATCTGTGCTTGTGGTGCAAACCACAGCCATGTGAAAGACTCTGCTCCATAATAACATTAGTGAGATCAGTCAGGATGACTAGCAGGACTTCATTCATGCAGAAATCACTCACTACTGAGGAATCCACTTCGGGTACCTTCATTTCTTCAGGTATAGTACCAAATTGATTTGCTCTCAAAAGCCAAGTAGGGCACAGACAGGCTTGCTCCTACTGCTGTGAAGGTTTTGGTCAGCAGAAGCCAAACATAAGCTTAACAGGGAGAGATGCTGTGTTGCAGATGTTCTAGAAATAAAAATTACAAAAAGAAGCAGCAGCAAGAATTCTTATTGAGACTTAGTATAGAACTAGCCTGAAAAATGGTGAAAATCTAGTCAGAAAAGACTGGACAGCTAGTGGGTCACCCTACCTGGGCAAGGTGAGTGTGTCTGAACCAGCTCTGTGCAGCCTCTTGCAGCAGCTGCATTTCCATAAGGAGCAGCACAGCACACTCACATTTATACATTCTACTGACCCTCAACCAAATGCACCATCACACCGGCACTGCTTTCTGTGCCACTACTTCCCTCACCAGCCAGCCATTTCCTGTTGTAATCCTGAATCTTTGCAGGTATTTCTGAATATTTCTTTCAGCTTCACACTATTCAGGGGGGACCCAGGGGGGAGGAGATGAGGGAATAAATCTGCAGCCTAAATTGCAACTGAGTGAAGAGGACACTCCAGTTTGGATTGCTTTTACCACTTAGGAAGCTCCATGGCAGGTGGAGCTGTCATTAATCACACACAATGACAAGCTGCTACTCTCAATCATGCTTTGTGATCAAATTCTGCACTAATCAGGAGCTTCAGAGAAGGCTGGCTGTTCAGCAAGGTTAAAAATTCAGATGATATTTTCCTTAAGATTCCTCTAACATTTAGTAACAGAATCACAGAGGGGGAAAAAAAAAATAACACCAAAAAAAGCCCAAACAACCCCCCACTGACAAACATCCTACATGTGAAAAGGAGCAGCTACACCACATGCTTTCAGCTGGACTGGTTTCTGTCATGCACAAAAAGCTGTTAAATGGACCAAAATTTTTTTGTAGTTTTAAGGGTAATCAACAATACTCTTTCACATCAGTTTTACAGCTGCACTTAGAGAATAAACAGGTTTACTTAAAAATGTCTTTGAAAAAATGCCATGTTCTTATAAATAAAAATTACAACCAAAACATTTTTTTGTCAAGTCAGTATAAAGGGACCTTTATCTGTAATGTCAAGGTAATTAGGTATGTCAGGAATCATGTGTAACACAATGCACAAATACACAGTTAGCAAGTTACCTGTCAAAAGGTACTTATTTGTCTTGAGAGGGAGAACATGCTGTTCTCAATGGAGGGCCACATTTTAGTGGATGAGCTGCTGGCAGGAGCAGCCCTGTTCAGATTTCCCATCATAGGTGGTTTACAAAAAACTCAGACTATGAAGGTTTTTGGAAAGATCAATAGCTAAGTTTCAGAAATAGCTAGGGTAAGAAGCAAGAAAACATCTAGGAATCTTCACTTGGGGGAAGCATTCTCTGAAAAAGCCCCTATGAAGGCACCTGCTTTGTTGACTGCGCCAACCAAGAGCCTGCATGGCCCGTAAGACTGTGGTAGGCTGAGCCTTCAGAGAAAACAAAACTTGACTAAATAAACACAGAGAACAAGGGCTCAGAATGGCAAGGTGGCCATGCATGCCAAAACACCACTGCTGCCAAAGTCATCTTGCAGGTAGGGACATCCTTAACTCTTCCTTTTTCAATTCTCTCTGCCACTGAATTTGGGTCCATCACTGATGCAAAACAGGAGAACACTAAAGTCTCATAAATGCAGTTTCCTCTACCCATCCATGTAAAGGGCATCCTGCCACTGTTGAGCCTCTGTTACGCACACAACTCAAACGTGAATGACAGTAAACTTGCAGCTTAAAGAATTTTTTTTCTAATTTTCTGAGAAAACACAACTGAGTCAGAGCAAGTTTTAGAACAAGCACTACCAAGGTTTCAACTATTTATTACTTGTAATTTAACTGAAAAGTCAGAAATTGAGTGACTTTCCATTCATTAACAGCTCATTTATACGATTTAATTTTGGCTACTTACTTCTGCGTAGGGAACATAGTAACATAATTAAAGCAGATGACCACAGTGATTGCAAAAGGCTGCCTGCCCAGCTGGGGCTTTTACCAAGTCACACTAACGAGTTGTAGGTTAAAACCCTCTGCAAGATCTTGAGTGACCACTCACTGACTCTTCTTACCAAGTAATTAAATTAAAGCCCACCTCCCACAGAGGGAGGAAAAGTAAAACAAAAGCATCACAGAGGGTAATCTCGAGAGATTTTTTACCTCACCAGCCATTTACTGTCAGCTAGCACAGCACACAGAGGACTAAAGAGGAAATAAAACCCACCAGCAATGCAACTGTCAGCATTTCAAAACAACAAAAAATAATAGAGAGAGGACTGTGACTTCATTTGACACAACACTCACCCCTTTGGTTTGCAAAGCCATTGCTGGTCACGTCCTCCTGGTTTTGCTCTTTATTTCCAGCCACCAAATTGCATTTAGAGACTTAACTTAACATGCTTTCTCTTTTGTGCATCCTCAGGAATTACTGACACACAGTCAGAGATGGAAGGGGAACAGAACAGGACTTCAAAGATAAAGACCTTACACTACAAGCACAGAGAAAAAAAATAAAAATAAATAAATTAATTAAAAATCACAAAAACACAGGGTAGGGAGGAAGACACCAAAGGCAAGGCCAGGCTGGGTGAAGCTCTGATTTTTGCAGTGTCCCCTCCAACCTAAACCATTCTATGACTCTGTGAAGGGAGTAAACATACAGCACCATAGAGAAACAAGACAGAAATGTGAGGACATAAACACCTTCAGAAATTTGATTCCACTAAAGTGAGTTGATTTTATTTAATTATATTCTTTTTGCTCCAGGAACAGTGACCACTGAATTGCTAAGATACAGACAGCTTTTTATTCATGCATGTCTTACTGCTGTAAGACTTGGTAAGCCTGTGTTCTCCAAACTGCAGTAGCTGGAGAGTCCTGCTGGGGGAGAGAATTCCAGGGAAACAGGGCAGAAGGCAGGCTGGATGTGTCCTCTTGGAGAGATAAACAGACTCACTTGCACATGCTGCACATACAGCTCTTCCACAAGGGGTATTTACATCTTATAAGTACTGCTAACTTGCATTTTCAGAAAACCTTAATTCTACTTCAGAAATTTAGATGTTCCTTCTATTTTGGGGGAAGTTTGCTCCAGTTTGTTTTTTTAAGACACGGAAAAGGTATGAACAAAATTAGATGGTACTACACACAGCAAGGACAATAATAATGACATTGATGAAATGCCCAGATGCCAAGAGGTGGGTGCCATAAAAGAGGAGTAAAATGTCCTAAAACTCATCTTTATGACAAATTTTCCTTAGGCCTCCTGTAAATTGTTCTTGTCATCATCAACAATGCAACACCAATGCAAGGTTCTACATAAAATCTCTGAAATATATGCAGGCTCCCTTCTGCTCTGCAGAACTCCAATTAGTGTCTAATCAATAAGTTTTTTTGCCTGCCTAAAAGTAAGATCCAACTTCTGGTTTACGCAGGAAGCATTTTTAATGAGGCAGGCTGATGCAGGTACTCTTTCAGGAAGGTAAATTGTTCTTGGAAGCTTTCCATTAAGAGACAGCAGAAACTCCACCACTAACTCTTAATTAAGTGCTCTATTGCTTTGGGTTTGTTTTTAATTATTTTTCTTTGTAGATAAGTCATTAATAATTGAGTATCTGCTTGCCTGAGTCATGACACTGTGAATGTACAAAGAAGAAAACCAGTGGCAGTTGTCCATCCGAGCAGCAGTCAGTAGAGCTCTAAAGTGGTCTAGAAGGCTTCTGTCCCTCCAAACTAATTTTAATCAGTTTTCCCCCACCCTCTAAGAATAAGCAGAATAGAGAGGCTTCTGCTTTGCAAACAAACTCACCTTGTCAAGCAATGCACACTGCCGCAACTGCGAATTTATTTTTGCCTCTATACAACAGGCAGCCACAAACTGCTGAGATGCTTTGAAGACAGAAGTGCACACAGTGACATCCCCGTGTCAGCCACCTGAGAGAGTTGTACCTACAGGATGTAGCACGTGCACCGTGCTCATACAGCATCACTTCCCCTGCTATCTAGATTGAAAAAAAAAATTCTACTTAGGACCTAAGCATCTAGGCAAGAAAACATTTCTTCTCTTTAATAACCTACTTCCAGATATGAGTCTATGCAGGATTGTACATCCAGGATTTGATCAAAAAACTGCTGTGCAGCAGACATGGCAATGCTCTCCCTTTGTAAGGGACAAACTGGATTTTGGGAACCACTGCTTTTCAAAATTAACATTCTCCTACAAGTAAAACAATCTTAATTTCCAAAAGACAGGGGAGAAAAAGCCTTTTCAGAGCTCTTCTGGTCAGCCCAACTAAGCTGTTGACACTAATGATTTTAAATGGCCTCATGGAGACAAGCCTGCAGGTTTGGATAGGGCAGGGGGAAGAAGCTGCTTCAGTCACTTCATATTGGCTGTATCATTTGACACACAGTTAGTCAAAATGCTATCTATTCAACACAGTGTGCAGCTAATCTAATCTAAAGCAGCATGCAGGCACCGCTGTGCTATGGAAACATTCAACAATGCAAACATGATTAGCCACATAGGTGGAGCTTTACATGCAATTGTTTTGGGAGAGAGATTTAACACTGCCACAGTGACAACATGGCCTCCCTCTTCACATCTGTCTTATCAACACTCACTTCACACTAGACTTAAACCCTGCCAGCTGCAATTTTCCTCTATTTCTTCCTAAGGTGCTCATCTTGCATCAATTATGGCAATTTAATAAAGAGGAAAAATATTAGTAAAAGCATTTACTGCTTGTTATGTTTTTGGCCAATCAAGTTGCACCAAAGAATGCTTAGATTGTATTAGGAAGCTATCAAGTATACATACTAAGAATAAAAATACTTTGTCCTGTAACAACAAACACGAATCAAAAAACAGTAACCCACAACTCAAAAACCTCAATCAGACCTATAAATTAGACAAGTATGTTAAATAAAACACTAAAGGCTCTGTGTCAGGAATGCCCCAGGGGTATGGGAGAAGTCAAAGATTTTCTTCCAAAAAGTTTGATTGTGGTAAGACAAAACCCAATGATTTCCTAACTCAGAACTGATAATAACTACCATTCCTTCTGCAGGTGTTTACCTGCCACCATTCCGAGATGTGCCCATCTCTGTCAGCTCTCAGGTTTTCTCAGGTTACTTTTGCAAATAGCACCCAAAGGGTAGGGTGGCCTTTAGCTCAGTCCACTTCAGCCCAGCTAAGGCAATGATGATAGTCAACCCCAAACCGCCAGCAATCAGCCTTCTGGCACACCCACTGGGTATTTCCAGAAGTATCAGCAGCTTTATACAAGGTGCACTTGTGTGTATTTAAGGGCTGCTCCTAAGGTCCAGCCAACCTCTACCCCAAGGGCTGGCTAATCATGCCAGAGTCCAGATCTCAATCATCACAGAACAGGTTGTGCTCGCCTTCCCAAAATGCAAGTCCCCCTGCAGTTGTGAGCAGTCTTGTGCTGCAAACTGACTTGAAAATATTAAATAAAAAAAGATTAAAAGTTCTCAAAGAGGATTTAAATACAGGCAGCAAGTCAGCACTTCACTTCCTACAATCCCTTCCGAGAGAGATTAGGGCACAAGGGCTCAGTACCTTGAAAGTAAAAAAACTACAAAGAATGTTGATTTTCTTTCCTAGAACAGTGGCCGCAGAAGATAAGAGGCACAAGTACTTATGTTTTAAAACTGAATATGAAAGTATTTGAGAGATATTGCCAGTGAAAGCATTAAAGTGACACCATCAACTTCACACCTAGATTCTTAAAAAAATACCCAAACTTCCAGCTAGAATTTGAGCCTTGTTAAATTTATCATGAATTGTGTGGTTTCAGTGTGTATACATATACACCCATAAATACATGTAAGTGTATATATAAGCACGCAAATATATGCAGACACACAAGTTAGTATCAATGATATCTCTGGAATGTAAAATAAAATCTCTGAGATTTGTATTTGTGAAAATTCAAAGACATCAATATCTACTACTTTATTGTTGTTATTAAAATAAAAAGGCAGAAATAAAAGGCAGCCTATCCTCTAACAGATTAAATGGGACATTTGTCCAATATCAGAGACTACCGTAGTCCCTGAATGTCCAGTGAAAATAGGTGAAAGTATTTGCAGAGTTCTGCCAACCCAGCATTAATACTGAAGCAGAGCACTCTTTTATTACTCCCAGTCCTCCCTTGAAACCTCTGCCATTTGGACAGCCCCATTCACCCTCCTTCTATGCCAACAGCCCCGCAGGAAGGCAGCTTTAGAAAAAAGGTGACCTCAAACATCTTTCCCATTTTATCCCTCTGCACTTGCATGACGCCCCAGCAGCAGCTCCACTGGCCCCATCCCTCAAACTGTGTCATCAGAACTCCAACCCCCTTCCTCACTTGTGCCACAAATAAAATAAAGCAGGAATTACACGTTCCCTCTGCCATCAGACTAAGCCTGCGGCAAAGAAGTTCTAAGATACCTTAATCCTTTTGGCTGCCTTCCGTCACGCTGTGCCTCCTCCATGCTCACAGCTCTCCCCTATCACTCTATAATAGTGCCAGCTGGCCTCTCTCTTAGCCAGCCTTTTTTTTTTAAAAAAAAAAAACCTCACAAATTTTAAAAAGTGCAGAAAAACAAACACTTGAATATAGTATTTCATTCATGGGTTGGTTCTTACCAAGTTGTGACTTGTATAATTAATCATAATTCACAGCAGCACAGCATAGGAACAATTATTTAAACATTTAAAAACAAAGTGGGTTGCTGGCTCTTTACAATGCTGACATATTTAACACCTAAAACAAATCCTTTTACTGCTGTCTTTAAAACAAAGGCACACATTTTTCTGCGAGTGAGATCTCATTTTGTAGCACTTTCCATCCTCCTGCAGGAAGGCAGCTATTTTCAGTATTTCCCAATTACAAAAGCGGTTTTACTGGGTGAAAGAAAAGTACTTACAGATGCACACCCAGTTGTTGACAATCCCCTTAAACCACTGAATGAGAATTTTCAAATAAAGGAAGGAGGGGAGGAAGGGGAGGTATAGAAAATTGATAAATATTTCCCTTTTACCCACCATGCAACATTTAGGAAGGGGCAGAATTATTTTTAGCTGATTTTCTTCTATTACCAATAGTTCTTTGAGTACATTTCCTAGTGGTTAAACTACCATTACTCCAGCTTCTATGCTCATACTGGCAACTATTTATTTGGGCATTCTGTCATCATGGGAAGAGCAGGTTTCTAGTCTTTCTTGCATTACAGAGCCTTCTGGAACAAGCATGTTTATTTTATATCCCATAGGGCACAATCATGTAGAAATAAAAAGTTGTGGGAGGGGGTGGAGGGTTGGAAGGGAAGAACACATCATGTACTCCTGCTGATCAACTCAAAGCACTCAGCAAGATTTAAATGACTGTGGAAAAGTCTCAACTTGATATTCCTGGAGCAGAAGTCGAAAGTGTGATTTTAGAAGACCAGATGCACTATGCTCAATTCCAGAGAGGCTAATAATTTCCTCAGAATGAGTTTGGTCTCAGTTTTGGTTTTAATTTACACAGAATAAAGTCAGCTTAAAAAATCCCAGAGACTAGATCAAGACAAACTGATGTGCCCCTAGTGAATGGGTTTTAAGAATCCCAACTCCAATGACTTTTAGTAGAATAATCCTAATATAATATTCTTGCAATTACGTCCTTCTTTAGTGTTTAATTTTTTAATGACAGGTACAAAAATCAAAGCCCAGCTGAGTCCAAGTGGTGCCAAAAGGCTGATGCTATCCTAGTGCACACTCAGAGAGCCTCACTTCTCCTCTTATCAACTGGACCAAGACAGCCACTTTCAGAGTTTTCACAGCACAATGATAGAACTTGTTTAACTGTTCCTATGTCCAGTTTATCTCAAGGACATGAGCCCAGGAATTCTTATGAACTGAGAGGGAAGTACTCCACCTTCTTGAGGCCACATCTGCAGTGCTGCATCCAGCTCTGGGGCTCTCAGCACAGAAAGGACATTGACCTGCTAAAGCAGGTCCAGAGGAGGCCACAAACATGACTGGAGGGATGGAACACTTCTTCTGTTAGGAAAAGCAGAGTTGGATTCCTCAGCCAGAAGAAGAGAGGGCCCCAGGGAGAACTTCTTGAGGCCATTCAGTACTTGAAAGAGGCCTACAAGGAACATGAATACAAACTTTTCAGCAGGGCCTGTTACAGTAGGACAGGAAGCAATCATTTTGAACTAACAGATTATTTAGATTCCATATAAAGAAGTTTTTTACAATGAGGGTGGGTGAAACACTAGCACATCTTGTGTGGAGAGGTGGTACATGCCCCATCCTTGGGCTGCATGGGGCTCCAAGCAACCTGACTTAGTTGTAGACATTCTTGACCATGGCAGGTAGATTGAACTAGACTGAAAAGATCCCTTCCAACTCAACTATTGTGTTATTCCTTGAACTGCACTCAGTATGAAGGTATCCAATTTGAATCTTTGTATTTAAACCACTGGCCACCTACCTGACAGCTCAGCATTCAAACATTCAGCTCTGCGTAACCCAGGATGTTCTGGTTAAGCGCTGGCCATCAATCACAGCAAAATAAAAATACTCATATGGAAATAATGCAAGAAACTTTCTCTTAGGCAGGAATATTAACCTTAACACAGCTCTTGCTCTGTTGATAAGCCTTGCTAAATGAACCATGTTTCCAGCATGCCTGAAAAAAATTCCCAGCCAGAGACCAGAACACAGAAGCAAGCTGCAGCCTGGAGTTGATCCAGATGATTCCCCACGACAACAAAGGGGAAAATCTATCTCTGCAGACTTCAGTGATCACAGAATGGCTTGAGATATGACATCATCCCGAGTTCAGTTAGCCACAGATGACTCTTCCAGAGAGTTATGACATCCCACTGCTCTTCATGCTCTAACTACCCCAAGTTACTCACGAATCTGCTTTACCACAGGTTCTGAAATTAACTTGCACTTCTTCTAAAGCCACTGGAAGTACTTCAGCATTTTAGAGTGAGGTTATAATAACCTGAAAATAAGGAGTGTAGCTCAAAGATAGCTATTTGTAATCTTCCAAACTTGTCAACAGTATGCAGATAATGCTGCACTGGAGACCAAGTATAACCAACTCCTTCAACCAGGTATGGCTCATCATATTTCTCTAGATAAAGAAACTTCTTCAAAAAAAAAAATCGCTAAATATATATATGCCAGTCCTATTTCTAATAGAAGTAAGAGTCTGGTGACAAAACTTAGAATATTAGAAGCACACTTCAGGTGAGATTAATAAGGAATATACAAGAAAGCACCAATACTGTGCCAAGTTTACCAGGAGGAATAAAGGAATAAATCCCTGGCCACAAAAGGTACAGACATCTATGCCAGGCAGGAGACACTGATCAACAAGTGCTTCACAGAGAGTAGTTACCTGCTACCTAGGATGAAGAAAACATTCAGGTATAAGTAAAAATAGCTCCTTCCTTGACATTCTGAATGTTAAAAACACTAAAGAGCTTCTGCTACATCACCTCAGTGTCTTTGCCACTGCAGTCTTTGCTAAAAGCCTCTGAGGCTCTTGGCTCGGGATCAGTGTACTGATCTCCTCGTTTGAGTCCTGCTTGGTGAAGCAAGAAGAGATATGAGTGGCATGATTCGTGTTTTACTGTTACCCAAAAAAAATTGCTGAGATACCTAGTAAGACATATGGAACTGTGAAATGCTAACATCTGATTAAAACACAGTTCAATGACCCAATGAATACCCAGTCTCTTTCCTGTACCTTTCTCATAAAAAATTAAACTATCAGGAGAGAAACCTACTTGCTACAGAAGGGGAAAAGCTAATAAAGCTACCACCAATAATTCTCCAAGAATTAATGCACTTGCCAAACAGCTCCTCTGCCACCTTCAAACACATGTAGACGCCTCCTCTGTTGCAAGGATTTGGCTTGTGACTGTGACACAAAGACACAAACCAGTGCCTCGTTCCTCACGTCAGTAGCATGGAAATCCTTCAGACACAGCCATTACCTCTCCCAACAGCAACATGACAATTTCTTCTACAGTTAGTTTTCACTAATGATATTCACAGCCTCAGAGTCAGCAAAGGATTTGGCAAGACTCACCCCAATTTCACTTTGTACCTTCTGGAAAAGCTGCGCGTAATGCAAGAAGCAGCTGCAGCTCCAAAGGGCGGAACACGAGAGCAGCTGAGCTGTACCACTCACCCCCCAGCACGACAGGGCAGGGTGAAGGCCAGACCCTGGCCCAGGCTTGGCAGCACGGGAGGGTCTGCAGCACCTCTGATATCTTCCAAAAAATCAAACCTGAATCTCAGAGCAACTGGGCTGTGACACACAACACAAGTTTGCTGCCGTCCTGGTGGGCTGCAGGTAGCTGGTTCTCCTGTTTGGAAGGCAAGCTTAAATAATACCTTTAAATTCAGATCAAACCAAAGAGTGCTTAGCATTTTACTGGGCCTGGTCCCAATAACTCGTTTCCTTTTCTTTCTCTGTTCTCAAATTTACCAGTAAGTATCACAATAGAATCTAATTAACATTCTCTAATGAGTGGGATACCAATTGCTAATCCAAAAGAATTTGGTTATGTGCAAGTAAGCAAACAAGTTAATGTACCATAAACTGTTTTGTTCATTTATTTTGACAAATGTAGTTTGCTTTTAATTATGATACTTCCTAGCAGACTACTCTGCATGCCTATTTTGCTGAAGTTTGCTGAACTCTCATTGCTATTATGCTTTTCTTCAGAGCTACTATTGAAAAAAAAACAACAAAAAACCAAAACAAAACAAACAAAATAACAACAAAAAACATCCATCCCAAAAACAACTGATAGAGCAAACACTGGCTGCCCCTCTCATGAGTAATGAAGTAGCAAAAGATACCAAGAAAACTGCTTGACCAATGCTCCACATTTTGTGTTTCTGACCTTCCACTGTAGGGAAGGATGCACTACTGATGCTTCATTGTGCTGGAGAAGTTTTCATTTCAGGAATCTTTCCAGTGGGACTAACAGCTCTTTGCAGAACAGATTTGGTATCTACCTGTGATGCTGATTTTCTTTTCAGGCTAAAGACTTCCAGCTGGGTTCAAAAGGAAATCCCTTTCTGTAAAAGAACACATTTCAACATTTTCCTCTGACTTAAGTAAAGATTTGACCAGTTTAAGTTTTTAAATAATTTGAGCAAGCTCTCCATCAGTGGGAGTTTCCCTACCACTGTTCCACTTTCTTTTCTAGTATGTAACAGGTTTTTTTGGCTGGTCCAACATGTTTTTAAGGGATACCTGCTTAGAGTGTTGAGCTACTGACTTTAGTTTATTTATTTTTTTAGAGTTTTTTTACATCAAAAGCAGAGTTCAGTCCATAACCACAAAATTTTATAGAACAGTGTAAACCCTGACCTTTCTTGTGTTGAAAGCACAAACCTTTGCCTCTTGGTTAAGATGTAGAAGAAAGCTTGCATATACAAATAACTAACATTAGATGTTGGGTGCACTACTTCAAGATTATAAACCAGGCAGCTAGTAAGTATAGGGGATCAGCCCAACTCCAGGGTTTGGCTTCCATTCTACAAAAGTTTGGGGTCTGGACTCTGGAGATACCAAGCACACACAGTTTGGCACACACAGCCTCGCTGGCTGGGTGAGCTGTCACTGCCAGATAAAAGAAGCAGGTCACCTCAAGAAATGCTGCTTATGTCAACCTCTCAGTCTAGTTCTCAAGTGGCAGTCAAACACCAAGAGCCAAAGAGGGAAATGGCACCTCATGACCTCTCCATCCTCAGGTCAGACCAGGTCCTGCTAGATCACAGCAGGGCTGGCTTGGTTACATCAAGAAAAAGAAGGTGGCCTACCCAGTCTTCTAGAAAGAGCATGTTCCCCCAAAACGGTGAAATATTTTAAAATGTTTTCTCCTACAACCACCATTAAAAGTTTGACTTGTCCTAACCCCTGTATAAGTACGTTCATGACTGATGGGGAGAAACCTCATCAAGTCAGCAACTAGGAGAGAAGGCATCTTAAAAAATTAACTAAAGAAAGGGAGGTAATTGGCAACATATTCTCAGGCTGGAATCGGGGCCAACTTTATGAAAATACAGCTGGAAGACAGCTGGACAGCAATTTCCTTCTCAGATGGTTTTAAAATATGAAAATAAAACAATTCAATGCAAAGACTTGACAGGTCTCAGCAACAACATCAGTTATGAACAATGTTTTCAGTACTTACTTCTTCCTTTCTTAAAACTTTGCAGGATTGCATAAGCAATACTACTTACAACCCGTCTTTAAGTGGAAGTCACCAATTCCATGCAGAAAGGAAGTATTTTGCTCTCTGCAAGTGTTCTCCTATTCTCCACAAGCCAAGTTATTCCTTCTTCCAAAAGGAGTGGGGTTTCCACTGGGGCCATCCATGGCTGCATCCGTCTATCAGCAGCTGGCAGCCACAGGTGCTGGGCAAGGACTGGTGCATCACTAAGGCAGCAGTGCAGCAGGTACCTGGCAGCTGTGGCAGCAGATTATCCTCCTAATTCTCCTTTTAAGTGCAAGCAGGAAAAGCTCTATCATCTCCTTCCTGCACAGGCGACTTTCCTTTTGTGGATGTTTCCCTTCCGGACAGCGCTTCAGATTTCCAACACTATTTGCTCCAATAGTCCCACTTACAGCAATATTACAGCAGTACTAGCACTGCTGCCCTGAGGTCTGAGACCCAGCTCTGTGCTCTAAGGATACCCTCGTGCTGAAGTTAGTGCTACCCCACAGCCCTGGCTTTTCTGTGCTACTGAGAAAGACACCTGGAAGCTGCTGCTGGTGTCTGGGCATCAGACACCCAAAATGGTGCAAAGGGCTTTTCCTACCTCATGACTCAGTTTTTACAAGCAAAAACCCCACCTATGGGCAATACAGAATAATCCCCACAGCTATCCAGCAGCAATAGGATGAGGACTACTTATCATCAAGGCAGCTTCTGACAGACTGTGGCCCTGCACGCAGCTCCAGCAGCTCCATTCATTGCTGTGCCAGTGCACAGCTCCTGCACAGCACTGCTGCCAGAGGTGTGACTTTGCACCGTACTGCAGATTTGTCACCCACGTTCTTCCAGGTTACCAGAACCCTGCTGACTCCTTGCAAGAGGCACCTCATTTAAGGAGCTGAGCAGTTCACACTCACACTAGCAAAAATTATCTGAAACACCAAACCATTTAGGACCCTGTGGCTCTAATCTATGCTAACATCCTGTAATCTCCCCAAGCCAAAGACCATGAGTTCCCTCTCAGCACAATGACAGTTCCAAGACAATCTTCATTGCAGCCTCCTTTGCCAAGCTCAAAAAACTTGCCTCAGTCACAGCTCTGAAATAATTTTTTTTTGCCTGCTAGGGCTCAATTCCATAGTTTTTTTGCTATTTCTTTGCATACTGTGTTCAGCAGCTCCCTGGCAAGGTCTCTGGGACTGTCAGCCATCACACAGGGCATTGCTACAGGAGCCTACCACATGCTACAGCCCAGTGTACAACTGAAATAAGGAACAAGTGTTTCATAAAACAAAGTGGCAAAATTCAAGTGCTGAAAGCCACAGGCATTGTTGTGGCAGCACGTGACAAAAAAGATTTCTCTATTTTTTTTGAGGGGAAGGATCACTTTGCTTTTGGAGAATAAAAAAAAATAGAATACCATTGCCTTGTCTCTGTCGATTCTGTGACAACTAGATGGACAGGCACACACTAGAAGTAAATTCCATCCTTACAAGGCCAACCAAGTCCTCGGCAGTGGGGCAGATGTGGTTTTATTATCAGCACTACAACCTGCTCAAAGCACAGGGAAAACTTCACCTCCCCACTGCAGCCAAGAGCCACCAACCCAACCCTGGGGGCAGGTCACCTTCGAGACTGCCCAGGCACAAACAAACAGTGCTGCCCTCCAGGATTACTGGAGCCTAGAGAGAAATGTGCAAGTGGCAATTTCTGCCACCAGAACTGGGAGTACATTTGATCTGAGCGCCTCAGGCAAATCCCTTCTCTTCTCCGCATCTCAGCTTCCCGGTTCCTGGAGCTTTGCAAAGCCTGACATGAGACACTGCAGAAATGCAGAAAGTCACAGAGCAGAAATGGCACAACAAGGGCCAAACAGACGCAACCACCTCAGATTTTCTGAAGATGGTTATTTATTCATTCTCACAGCGTCTCCAAAGTGCTGAAAGTCTGATGCTGAGAAGCCTTAACTGTGATAAAGGTCCAGTGGTTGCCAACTGAGTATTTGCTTTAATCACATTTGATGTTGTTCTTGAAGCTGCCTGCCAGCTTCTGGAGTCATTTGATTATATACAAGTATTACTTCAAAGCAAACAAGCAATGGGTACATTTTTATTTGTTTGTTTCACTGTTTATAAGTGATATTTTCTTAGAATTTGCAGCGTGAAGGAAATGCACAGTACTTACATTTAGATCTAATTTTCGTGAAAATTGAATAAAAACAGAAAAACACCAGCCACCAAAATCATTTCTACCCCCCAGTAATTAAGTTCCCATGAAGGGAGGAAAAAAAAAAGAAACAAAACCTTGCTATTCAGCCAACTTTAAGACATATTTCATAAATCAGCCGTGTTCAGCTTAAATCAGCACAAACGAACAGAGAAGCAGAAGCCTTGAGGCAACTGTTCAGACACCTGAGAAATGACAGCCAGAAGCCAAAGCCAGAGAGGGAAGTTGGGTATCAAGTTTTTTTAAAGAAATTCAACTTGACTCATTATAAAGGCAACACAGGAAAATAGGTGGGATGGGGATGAGGCATACAAGCACTGCTCAGCTGGGGGAATCCAACACACACGGATGTGTAGACCTGGAGGAGTCAAACACAAGCCTGTCAGCACTGAAGGTACCACTGCTGTGGCCTGAGCTGACAGGAACCTCAGGGACTGCACAGCTTGTCAGACAGAGAGGGCATGCTGTACACTGAGTCACACTGCTCATCCCTCCCCTCCTCTCCACGCTCTGCTCCTGAGAGTAAAAGCAGAAAGAGACAAAACTTAGTGTCTAATCCTGAGCACAGTAAGGGAACAGCCAGCCTTCAGCACATCACCATCTCCTACTGATGCAAAGCTTGGCAAAGAAAGGAAACCTGTGGAACTGCAGGACCCTTGATATAGACACAAAAATGAGAATTTCTTGACATTGGCCTAGTTCCAAAGATAGAATGAGATCCAATTCAGATTCCCCAAAATGTCCTAATCTGTAAAACCATTCAGAAGAGCCACTGATCTTCCCTTTTGATGAGTAAAAGGGAAACTCCTAACCTTAAAAAAAAAACCCAGTGATGTCCTGTACGAAAATAAACAGAGTAGACCAAGTAATTTCATCTCAAGGAGAGCAATCCAGACTTTCAGTCCTTTAGCTAAATTCCTATGGGCACCATTCTGGACAGGTCACAGAAAACCCTGAAACAACTGCTCAGTGAGACAGGGAAAACAATACCAAGAAATCTTCAGTGTGTTAGCTTGAGGAATGATGCAGTTTTGAAGCGCCACTATCAAATCAGCAGTATTGCTTCCTGACTCTGTGCTAGGCACCCAAATCTACTGAAGACTCAGAGAAGGCTCAGAGGACCATAACACTATTTTGGATGTGGAGAAGCTTATTTGAAGGCAGACTGAAGATTGGATAGCAGACTTTAGGGATAAAATAAAAATGTAAAATCATGACTAGCAGAGAGAAATCGTAACTTCAGTTTCTGTCTTCTTGGTTGCATAATAAAGGGAAATTCAGCTACAAGTTACAGAAGAGATAAAAATAAGATAGTCTCAAAAATGTCTAACCAGACTGCAGAGTGTGAAGCCAGAAGTTGCCAAGGCCAAAAAAAGCAAGAATTGCCCCAAAGTAGACATATATCATTAAGAACATCAATAGATTTAAGAGTGTAGGATGAAACAAATCTTGGTGCAAGGTATTAAACTTCCGGGATAACCCCAGAAAGGTATTGTGAGACAAAGATAATTACAACAGACCAAATCAAAATACCATTTCTCCTTTTATAAATGGTTGCCCTTGGGAACTGCTGGAAGTAGGTATTTGATTAAATGGACCCAAAGTCTAGCAGCTCTATGGTCAGTCTGTTTTTAAATTCATCTGGACACAATGCACTTAGTCCTTTAAAAGTATTGAATACTTTTTTTTATGAAAAACACTACGTTAATTTTTTTTAAAAAAATGAGTGTCACAAACTTAAATTCAGACAAAAATCATATTTCCCATCTTTCTGAGGTCACAACTGGACCAATAAGATCCATACGATAAACAAGTTCATTCCTAGTATGTATCAGTTAACTACCTTGCAAGAAGGTACAAAAACTGTAATATTAAAAATCATGTCCTCAAAACATATCTAGTTTTCCAGAAGCAGAACTTACTTGCTGTTTCCTAAAATAACAGCTTATTTTAGCAGTCTCAAACCCTGCCAAATTCCTATAATACTTATAATAACAAACACTACATGCAATCACCACCATATAAAGTTAGTTACTTTCAGTAACTAACTTGCAGAAGCTACAAATCAACCTATGTAAAAAATTCTTGGGTTGTTTTTTGCTTTCTTTCTGTTGACATATTGGTTCTTACATTATTTTGAGGGTTTTCTCATTAGCTACCCCAAATATCCATCCACACAATTAGTCTTCCATTTGCAAAAGAAGACCAAAAAATGAGTTCAGATTGGACACTAGGAAGAGGCTCTTCAGTGAGAGGCTGGTTGAGCACCAAAGCAGGCTTCTCTAGGGCAGTTGTGACAGCACCAAGCCTGACAGGAGTCCATGCAGCTCACCTTCTGCACCATCAGCAGGCTCTCCTGCTCCCTAAAGAGTGCTCATCAGACAAAATGCTGGAAACAGCTAGTTTGCTAATTAAAAACACATGGATTTTCTCCCATTCTTTTCAAAGCTGAATGTCCTGAAAGTATTCAAGTTTCTTAACCAGGCACCTGCTGCCAACTCCTCAGTTTATTAGTGGACAAGCTGCCTCAAAGCATAAGTATCATAACAAAAACAGTGGACTTGGTTTTTTGCTTGCTTTATTTTGGAGTTCACAGAATGCAAAGACAATCTTCTGCTGCTCAGAAATAGATTTCAAGCAAGGCAGTCAACTGGCTCCAATGCAAGCATTTCCTCCCCACCATCCAGAGGTGCCTTAAATCAGTGTTCAATATCAGACTGAGAAAAGCAGCAAAGTGAGGAAAAGGTGGCAAGCAGTTCTTTTTAATATGAAAGACTTCTGAGGCACATTAAAATACTAATTCAAATGCAGAATAATCAGCATCTTTGTAACTATTATTGGCTACTTCTGTCAAAAAACACTATTGGCTATGTGGTTCTACTCACAGAACAAATAACTCAGAAATTTGTCACAGACCTACATGCCTGTGTACATGAAAATACACTAAAGTTATATATGTCTTTGAACATACTTTTTGGAAGCAAAGGAATTGCTTCTGATACAATAACAATAGTGCTAAAAAGTTAGCACCAAGATACAAACAGCAGTCAGGTCAAATCCTTAGAACACTCTGTAGGAAACCCAGATATGAGCTTGTTTTAGCTCAGTTACACTGAGACCTCACATGGTCCTTACTAACGAAATGAGAAGAAGCAGTAGTATCTACTCCCCATGTAACAGCAGGGAAACCAGATTGCAAAGTTCTTTTGCTAATATGAGTTACAATCATGTTGCGGGAGCTCTGCACTGTTGCAATAATTGCAGATTTAACAGGCTTTTCATCTTCTCACCTTCAAATTCTCTCTTCTTCAGAACAGCTTAGTGCTGCCATCTACTTATTTTTTTCACCCTAACAGGTTTGGGGTTTTTTATGCTAGCAAGGTTCTTAGCAGCCTAACTCACCCACTATGACAACATTCCCTCACTTAAGATTTTACAGGTGGGTCCCCACATTTATATGTGGTCCAGCTCATCACCACAGGCAAAATTAAAACCCAAGGAAACAAAATACAGAATCACATCCAAAGTCCTTTTAAACACTAATTTACATTTGAGCTCTCAAATATTAATAAAACCCCACAACTCCCTCAACTCTTAACCACAAGATATCTTTTACAACCCTTGGAGATATTAAGGTACTAAATTCAGTGATGACAAGATGGCAAAGACATAGGTCTTTATCAAATCATCTGGACAGTTGCAGAAAGCAAATTTATCTAGCTAAAAATGTTATTCAAAGTTTTAGGCCTAGAGAATTAATAAAATTCTTTTATAGGTCATTTATTTGCACAGACACTAACACTGCTGGAAAAAAAATATTTCCAGGCTAAAGGATATATCATCTGAATAAAGAGGCTGAAAAACATTGAGGTATAGTAGGAGACTGCCTGCTGCTGCTGAGCCAGAGCTAGTCTTGATTAATGCTTCACCTCACTTTTTCATTGCAGTAATTTTAAGGTTCTGAGCAATTGTTTCCACACAGCTCCCCCAGCCACCATTTCTTGAGGGTCTTCACCCTGTTTTGCACAGAATAGTGTTCAGACCAGAGCACCACAAAACCCTTGGAGTAAGGGGAAGCCTGAGCACCTCCTGCCTCCCCAGCAGCAGTACACACAGCAGACAGAGCATCCATCCTTACTGCAGGCACCTGCCCACAGGTCCTGCTCCAAAGAACCATGTTCTTGCTTCTATCTTTGCCTCCCTTCACCCCAAACAGGACGGACCACTATCCTCTGTGGATAAGGGCCAGATTCTCAAAGATCACAAGTCTCCAAATCTCCAATCAAACCATTCAGAGCACATCCCACAGATGCAGATAATGTCCTGCAAAGAAAAAGGCTTTTACCACAGCTCTGCCTACACGTCCCAGCACAGGCTGTTCAGAGCCCTGCCCAGGTTTGCAGTTTGGTCTCAGATGACCCCAGGCCTCTGCTGAGGCTGCAAACAAGTCACAGGGGCTCTGCTGGAGAGAATATATTTATCCATAGGGAACTGAAGGGAATTAATCACATTATATGTGCTGTATCAGGCCGACGAAGGTCACACGTCTGAACTAGGGCAGCCCAACCTTCAGCACAGATGTCAGCTTCATGAGGAAACACCCTGAGAACTGGCCAGAAAAGGTATTTTCAGGAGCAGAGGTTTTTTTGGTTTTTTTCTTTCCTGCAGAGCTTTATTTCATAATGGATGACAGATGAGTAAAAAAGCAAAAACCAAAATCAAAACACAGTTTTTAGAATAAAAATTCATTTCCTAGCTGTCATCCTTGGATTTTGCATATCATGCCTTAGCATTAACTGCTGCCAAACACAAGATGTCAGGTCCATCTGGCAGATGTACACTTCCCCAGCTGCCAAGTGCTTCCTTTAGATCCAGGGGCTTTGCTATTAACTATATTCACAAATTCCTGCCTCCTAAATGAGCAGGGCTTCTGAACAGCAGCCTCTGCTTCCGAGTGCCCTGGAAAGGGGGAGCAAGGCTGCGCTGCAATCATCCAGAGCATCTGCTGCACTTGTGTGCTAGGGAGGGCAGTGTCCTGCACCAGCTGTGGGAGAGCTTTAAGGAATTCCCTTCTCCCCAGATTACCCCTAAGTAAAATTAGTAAGCATTTAGAAAGCAGAGGGGAAACCCAACCATTCAAGCCGACATCATTACTTATTTACATATAAATACAGCCAGGAAATAAGCATATGTATTTATATATAAACAAAAAAGCTATCTGTACAATGTTTCATACATTGCTTTGCCGTCCAATATTTACTACTTTATTATGACTTAAGGAAAAAAACTTTTTCCCCAAGAAACTGGTGATAAAATGCCCTCTGGTGGGCGTGACTGTGGACCTCTACATCAACAACCACCTCCAAAATAGTTTGGAGCCTTTGCTATATTCCTGGGATTACTATTTTTAATGGAGTGAGACAAAGCACATACTTGCTTTCCAGAAGAAGCAGATACACCCCTGACTAACAAGCCTGCTTTACTGCTCACTGTCTCTGGGTTAGAATAATCTCAAATCTTTTTCAAAATCCTATTTAAAACAGTTTTAGGAATCACAAAATTCTCTAATGTTTATTTTACCTCTCCAGGATATTTTTTCATCTTAAAAAATAAGCAATTAAGAGAAACAGAAAAGCTCTCAAAGCATTAAGTTCTGCTTTGCCTCAGCATAACAGAATCTTTGTTGACTGAACTGGAGAAAAGAGGGGTGGAGAAGAACAGCATTTTCAGATCTTATGAATCATTTTTGTCCTGTTAAAGCTCCAGGCACAACTAGGGATGCAGCTCTAACTGTACAGGCAAAAAGTAACAGCCCTTGTTCCAGAAGAGTTTATTGCCTAAACAGAAAAACCAAAGATTGAAAAAACACCCTCCAATATAAACTGAAGTTAACATGATGCATTTTATCCTCCAGATGCTCAATAATTGTGGGTGGTGCTTTCATTAATCTGAACAAAGATCAATCTAAAAAAAGAGAGCTGAAAGTTTAAGATGCAGTGACAGAAGAGATAATGCAGTAACTTGGGGGCAGAGTGTATGTACAGCTACTGTGAGAATATATATATGTATATATATAAAAAGCAGACTGCTTTGACAAATCAGCCACACCGGAAGAGGAGAGCTACCAGGCAGATGGGATAGCACAAGCCTGACCCTAAAACACAAAAAAACCCTGCAGTTACACACAGAACTCAAGATGACCCCACATAGTTTCTAGGGATTCTTTTTTTGTGTGAGTGTGTGTAACAGCAAAGCTTCAGAGTGGCAGCTAAATAAAAAGGCAGACTAGAACACTGAGGTCACATGAAGGAAAATGGATGAACTCCACTGCTTTCCAGAGTTCCCTGGAAGGTCTTTATGCTTCCATTTCATACAGAATATGGCACTTTCTTGGTTCATCAGGATAGTTAGATATTTGTTTCCAGCTTCTAGAGTACAAATTGCAGTTAACTGTAGTTTCATGCCAAAAATATTTGCAACTTTCCACTCTACATGGAATGTGAAAAACTTCTTTTTATGGGTGTTTCTGGGCAACGAAACTTTGCTCATGAAGTTGTTCTGAGGTATAAAGAAATCATATTATTTAATATTCATACCCTCCTTTTGTTCTTAGGAAAAAAAAAAAAACCAAAAAACTGTCAAAACCCACTTATTTATTTGACATATCCCTTTATCCAACTCCTGCATCCCTGCTCTGTATAGAGCTCCTTCCCTCTCTAGTGGCAGACAGGTCAGATACCAATGGTTAGAGCCTGCTCTGGGCTTCAGTAAGATCAGAAACTTTTAGTTTATAACTCTTTTTGGCCAACAGCTCACACAGAGATGCAGAGTTACATTTACCATTTTTCATGAAGACATGGGTTTCACAGAGCAATGCTGTCACTGTGTTCTCCTGGATGAACTTTCTGATCATTGTTTTTGTAAGAACCTGTGGTTATTATCTTGACTCAGATACAGAGAAACGTATTTGTTTTATTAGAAATAGAAAGCCAAGATTAAATGGCCTACTTGTGCATGTAATAGTTATACACACAATGCCCAGGCACTAATCCTAAATTTCTGCCTAAAATTAAAAGTAACATTATCTAGGTAAAATGAGCACTGACATTTCTTGGATATTATCCTGGTGGCTAATCTTGAAGTTTTTTAATCTTTCCATTTTCTAATCAAGAAGATGGCCCAAGGCTGAACAGTTCTGATTGTTGTTGCGGTAATTTCCTATCTTTTTTTACATAAAAATAAGGGTTTCATGCTTTGTTTCCAGAGTAAAACTATCCTCTTAAGCCAACCCTGAAGTGGCTATAGTCAAATTCATGAGATGACTGGTCTACTGAAAGCAATAAACTGATAGATTCTAGTTTTACAAGATAATATTTAGACACAAAAAGACTTATACTAAGTCATATGTGATGCCATTTTAGCAAATATCTTGAGGGAATCTGAGCCTGTTCATGTTTTCCTAAAGTTGAATAACTGCCTGATAAACAGTGCAGCCTAAAATTAGGAAGGAAGTGGTTAACAAGGACTTCCAGACTGATCATTCACGGGCAGAAGCCTAACCAGCCCCTGGCCTCCCAAGATGAGTGCCTGATGATGCCCTGGTTAACCATCACCTCAGGGAAATGCCTGGCTCAAGCTGCACCTGCACTTCCCCCAAAAATTCACGTTTAAGCTTCTCAACCTGACCCAACTGGGGGTCATTCTCGATCTCCAGCCCAAGCCACCTTAACTCTGCCATCAGAGCACTGCAGTTGTACGCAGTTCTCTCAATAAAGATGCCAGCATGGCACAAAGGTTGGGTTTTTGGTTTTACTTGTATTATTCTTGATATACAATACTTCAGTAACTTAGCTGCTGCTGCAACAATATTTGTCTAAGAATAGTTTTTAGAAGGCTTGAAGGATGCTGCTGTGAACTGTTCAAGTGTGATATTGAAACAGTGAATTTAAGGAAAACTTGCTTCAATTTCTTTTTTAGCAAGAACATACCCTACACACACATAAATAGGCTTTCAAAATTTCTCTCTGAGACAGAGGAAAAACAAATAAACCAAAATAAAGAGTATTAGGGCAATCACAATTCTCCTCTTCATCTCTGGCTGCAGTTCTGTATCCAAGTACCACTTTTAAAGTCAATCTCACATTTCAGGGACTTCAGGCAAGCCTTATTATTTCCTTAATTCCTATACCAATTCTGTGCTCTTTTCTTCCTCCTCCAAGTAACTCAAATATGGGCAACAACTGTGTATTGCCTTTTAGTTCCCACAGAGATAAGGCTGTGATATTGCAAAACTCTAACTGCCCAGAAGTTTAATCATAAAATTGTACACTACTCCTCCAAAAAAGAAAAAGCCCACTTCTTAGTACATTTATTTCAGAGATTCAATAAACTTAAAGAATGGGTAGAACACTTATCTAGTTTTCAGGGTACCAAATGTAACTTCATTTGACTGCACAGATCTGGGCCAAGGATAAATTTGGCCCATCTTATATAACAGAGCTGAGGGGCAAGAAGGTACTGAAGCACCTGGGCCATAGAAACCAGAAACCAGCAAATAGTTCCCTTCCCTCTCTCTTCATTTGCTGTCATCTGCTAGGATTTGCAGACTTTTTCTTCGACCTCAAGACCTTCACAGTTGAATTTCACAAGTGATTTGTTCCTCAGGACAGAGAGGCACTGTGCAACATCAGATACATATTCCAATATGTCAGCTCCACAGGTGTTAACTAGATCAGGATTTGGTCCACAGTTCAGCAGCTCTTGTGACAATTTACACATCAAGATCAACTGAGAGGTTCCCCAGGAGGTCCCAAGCAGCCACAACCCACGCTCTCATGTGCTTCAGGCAGCTTTTAATCACATCTCATTACATTTGTTTGCAGTCTTAAGGCTCAGACCTCAGAAAGCAAGCGGGAGGTTTTTACTTTCAGTCTCATACAAAGACCATAAGGAATAAAATGTTGGCACAGACAGCCAAAGACTCACAAATTCGGAATTTGAGAATGGGCATTCAATCCAGCCTGCAGAAAATCCAGACTAGCATCAGTGTAAAAGAGATAAGAGTTAACTCACCAAAGATCAAACCCAACTTTCATTTACGCCTATGCAACATTGATTTCTGTTAACTACATGTGTGTAACCGGGGGCAACATTTGATCTGAAGCCTAGTACCCTGATGCCCAGCTATTGTAAAACAGAAGCAAAAAGGTAACTACAAACATTTGACTGATGTTGCCTGCAAGCAGGGCACTGCTGACAGCTCTACCAGCAATTCATATTGACAAAAATTAAGATGGGGCATGGCAAACCTCACTACTAGAAGTAGTTGCACAAATATTTGGAGTGTTCTTTAAAAAAAAAAAATAAAGAGAAAATATGACACTGGGGAAAGGCAACACAAAGCCACAGACCAAGAAATAAGCTACTACATGCAAATACATGCAAGCTTCTCCCAAGTTAATTCTCCTTTTAATGGAATATTGATTGCTATGCTCAATGTTTAGAAATGTGAAGCAGTGTGGGGGAGAGAAGGAAGGGAAGACAGAGTAGTGACTTTTGTTTAAATGATACATACTTTTCTCATATGATCAGCCAAAAATAGCATAATAAAGAGGGCAGTGCAGTACATTTAACATTTAGCCTTGCATTTTATTAGCAAGTCTGTCAGGGATGACCTGGGAGTGTTAGCCACGCACGTTTTGTGGTCTTCTACAGGAAGGAGGCACAGCATTTTTCATAACCTCTCATCACACAATATCCTTGGTGTATCTGGTATTTCTCTGCTCTGAGTAGGATGGATTGCAAAGTGTCTGTGGTAATAAGGAGACTTTTCAGATGTAGCCTACTGAGCTGTTTGCACAACTGGGGAGAAATCCACTGGGGGAAAAGCAGTGCACAAATCCAGTGTCATGAGTAACATCTGGCTCAGCTTTGTTGCACCCACTCCTATCCCCAAGAAGGATGAGAAAGAAAGAAACAAGTTGAATCTTTCAAGTAGACATTTATATGATCCAGTTTTTAAATAAAACCCTTAAAATATAACCAGTATCTCATAATCAAGCAGCCACTTACTCTAATCCTCCAGAAATTTCTCCTTGCTCCAGTGACTACCAGTAAAATTTCAGGAAAAGTGTTTCTTCTATACTTTTCCTTCTTTCATTCATGGAGTCTTCAGAGACATCTGAAGGCTAGAGCCTCCAACTCATTTCACTAAAAAGCCACTCAAAAAGAGGGTAAGAGAAAAAAAACCACAAAACCCTCAACCAGAAGAACCAACTTCCACTGACAACAGAGTTCCTGGCCCTGATAATCCAAGCAGAAACATCATGCTGAATAGTTCTGCTGAGCCACCCCATATTAAGGATACGCTTAGGAATATAGGCACTGTCAAAGAGTCATTGCATCATGTATAGGTAAGTACAGCTGAAATAGTTTCTACATTTCACATACGCGTATATTTTTGTGCTCTACTGCTTGTATTAGAACAGAAGAAACCTCATACAGAAGTAACAGCTTCTCTGACACTGTTTTTCCAAGCTTTAAGAAGGGTTAATGAATAAGCTCAAAAGATACGGCTTAACTACATTCTGCAGCATTTCATATAGTTTCAGAAGTATTTTCTAGACATTTATATACCCAACAACAGTTTGTAATATGAAGTGTTCCAATTTGGCATTGTTCCACCCTTGGCAGGCAAGAGACAAAAAAATATCAAGAGAAAGTGAAAAATGAAGTTTCTGAAGTATACAATATGTTAGGAATCATTTAATGAATTCAGGTGCTCAACAAGCTACAAATCAGCTGAACTTTGCTATACGTATAGATTTCAAAGCACAGGTAAACACAGCTGCATCCACTTTAAAGTTATTCCATGTCTTGTGATTATTGCAATGAACTTCCTGAACTCTTTCACCTCTCCTTTTGATCTGGGGTTTACCTGTGCCTGGAAAAACTAACAGCATTTAAATTCTTCTCCCTCTAATTAAGGGGAAAAGCACGTTTAAGCCTTAGACTGAGAAAATAAACCTTCCTCTGAGTAGCTAGCTACAGCATGCTGCTATCTGCAAATCCATCAACATTGCTTTTGCAGACCAAAAACAAAATCCTACAACAAGGTCTGACAAAGCAGATCTTAGAACAGAATTATCCGATTTAAATATTAATTACTCATCAGCATGGACTTTAAGAAGTGTCTGAAGCCAAAGGCCTTAAATCACACTTTAAACCCAGGACTTCTAAAGTCTGCACTGTTATGCAGATCTTGGTTTTGGGATAGAGGGTTCTGGGTTTGTCTGGGGGGCTTTAAAAAAAAAAAAAAATCCCAGAAAACAACACGAGCAAAGAATTGATAAGGAGTCTCTCTCCCAAGATTCAAAAATATGAAGAGACTTATGAATGAGTCCAGCTCGACAAATTAGGCACATCTTGAATTTGAGTCCTGCTACCAAACAGTGTTGTTGACTCAGATACCCCTGTATCAACTTGAAGGATTCTTCACAGTATCTCTCAACTACATTGACAGCCCAGGAAACACTCCTGCCACAGCACACTTAACAGCTTTTAGTTAACAGCAATGCTGCAGAGGAATTTTATCAGTGGCAGATTTTCTTGCAAACTGCTGCACTGAACGAGTTCCAATGCACACCTTGAGATATAATCTGCTTCCCAATCAAACTGTGTGCTACCTGTACTTATTCAGAGCTCTAAAACTGGAGACCAACCCAAGAAAAACCAACCCTGAACAAAAATCCCAGCACGTAACATCACATATAACATAGCATATTGTAATGATGGTATGAGTTAAACAGAAATACGAATCAGAATGCTACAAAAGGAACACTGAGTTAATTTTAAAATAAGTCTATAGTTTCAGCAGACTGTTTCACAGAATCAGTATTATTATTGCAAGCCAGCACTGTACATTACCTGAAATTTAAGGCCACCACAAAAACCTGTGTTCTTCTGCTGTTAATGCCAATTATGGCCAAAACCCAAGTTGTGAATATCTGAAAACCCAAGCCTAAGCATCATAGATTAAAATAAAACATGAAAGCAGCACATAAAAATTAGACAAAACGGTCCCATGTTCCACATATCCTAATCCACAACATAAAATTATTTATGGAAGAGTGTGACTAGGAATGCAGTTACTGTCATTTATCAGATGGTCAAGACAGCACAGAGGTAACCAGCTGCATAACAACAGCACTGGGAAGGTTTCTGGGCACTGCTTGTACCAGGTCTGGTTTCACCATACCAGGGAGAAGATGCATATTCACACCCTGGCAAGCACTGTTGACTCGCAAAAACCTGACAGAAAGGCGTTCCCATAAGAGATTTCTAATCTATTTCCTTGTAATGTCTTCCTTTATAGCTGAGGAGGAGTTCTTTGTACTTCTGGTAACAAAGGAAACACAGAAGTGACAGAAGCATGTCAAAGCTGTTTATGTTTCCTACAGCCTCACACTCGGATTTGCTGTTGGCAGTTTACTTCTTGGGAAGAGCATCTTAAGCCTCCACACAGGAGCTCCACCTTAATACAAGTAACTTTATGGAAGACTTAACTGCACAGAGGGATGTTGAACCCATTCTCCACACTGAGTAAACCAACATAAAATGAGAATTTTTTCTAAAAATGCAACAAACAATTAGTGCAGTAATCCAGTTACCTGCAGGTATATTCAACATTATCTAATTTGTACATTTATGGGCTTTAGGACACAGGTTTCACACCATCTTTCTTCTGCAGAGAGGCAAGTACATTAAAGAAGTGATTAGATACACAAATAAATGACAGAACCTAATGACACTGTGTCATATTTAAGGTTGTTGGATCAGCACACTGTTCAAAATGGAAGATCTGGAGGGAAAGCCAAAAAAGCAGAAAGACCAAGTAAGTCGCTAACCCATGCTGAGCTTTTTAGCTAGCTAGAAGTCTCGACTGCAGCACAAAGAACTAGTGAGCTGAAAATGATGTAGACTTCAGTGCTGCACCATAAAGTTGAGGCTCTGCAAAGAGAGCAGTTTTAGGATCAGCCCTCAGCTGTCTGGGCTCCCTGGGTCCATAGCCCACAGCAGCAAACCCAAGTGACCCATGGAGTTTAATGGACAAGTCACTACAAGAACTCAATGAAGACCATGCTCAACCTAAAGAAGAGATGATAGAAAACCTCAACAAAAATATTAAAGAGACCGAAGTGCAATAGAAAACTGCAAGTGAGTTTTAAGGTTAAAAAGAAATAAATTGCATAGTAGGGGTATGATGCAAGTTACAAGGGTTAAACAAGGTGGAACAGCTGGAATTTCTCTCTCCATTTACAGATCATGGGATACTCTTCCCACCCTAATGATGCCTGTGAGTTTCCACTACAGCACACAGCAAGAAGGAAAAGAAAAAACAATTATTTTGGCCCTTCATTTATTTATTATTTTTTCTGTGCTTCATAAGAACTGGGTTCATCAGGTATCGGAACTAAATTAAAAGGTCAGGAAAACAAGTAGGCATGGACAAGACTGAATTGCAGATGAGCACAGAGAAGGAGAGACACAGCCCTGGGATAAGCGCCAACAACTGCGAATAATCAGAGTCCTGATCCTGGTGGCTGCCAGCACTGCCCCAACCTGAGCAGCTCCAGGGACACCAGGGATCCCTACCTGGCACAGGAGGTGTGGGAGCAGAGCAGCATCCCCGGAGAGGCTACCACAGCAAACCTGGGCAAAGGAATTCTCCTGCAAACAGGCACTGCAAGTGATAGCACCAGACACAGCGCTCACTAAACCCAAAAATCACATCTCATCCTAGATCCGTGCCTTCCTCTCCTTTCATTGAGGAATTTCCACTCAACATACACACTATATACTTTTTATTATTGCTTGAAGAAGAGCAGCAACCGTGGCAGAATGCTAATCTAGAAGCCAAGACAAAACAGAGCTGGGTTACTTTCTTCCCTCAAGATTTCTGCTTCGTAAAAGCAAATGAACAAGGGCTTGTTCCTGCACACCACCACTTTTTGTTTCGTTTCAGCAAGACTTTGACAAAATCTAATTCACTGTGCCATGTATCTAATATACTGGGTATTTGAAGTATGACCATCACTCAATAGAAACGTAATTAAAAAGTGACAAAACTAGATCCCCCCTCCCCAGCATGCAGATGAAAACCAGTAACCCTGCCTCTATTTGTAACCATGACAACTATAGAATATTTTATTTCGGTAATATAATTCACACTGAACATTTGCTCATAGGTTTTGTTGTTAAGGGAAAGGTTGACACACTGTGCACACATTTCATAAGCTACTGGAGACAACAAATGCAGGAAAGTCAGGCAGTTTGAGACCAAGAGCCCAGCTTGTATTTCAGAGTTCATTTAAGACCCTTTATTGTAAGCAAAATGAACAAAAACTCATCCTCATTAAGTGTTACAGGTCATTGCTTGCAAGACAACTACTTGGCATGACAAGATGTTTTTCCATTTTTAAATAAATCGCAGTGATTCCCTCATTTTTTTCCAAAGAGTTAGTTACTCGAATGCCAAGTGTTAATTTTCAACTAAAATATCAAAGGCATTTTTAGGAAATAGCAACATGGATGTTATGGGAAAAAAACAGCTACGCAAAACAAGGCAATGAAAAGCACAGTTTACATAGGCAGGCTAAGTCTCATTCTGGTTGGGTCACTAAATTATTTGCATAGCTACAATATTTCATCCTAAACTGAAGACAACTTCCAGTAATAAACACAATAAGAACAGGTTATAAGAATAAACAAACAAAAAGCCACAATCCTGAACGTTATTCAGAGAAGATTAAACAACCTCCTGAGAATAACTAAAGTTTGACGCAGATAAATGTCAGAGTAAAATATTGCTGTACTTGATTTTTCTCCACATGGGGAAAAAAAAAGATAAAGCCATTAGCAGTTTAAGCCAGAATACAACAACAACAGATGCACTGGTGCTTTGGTCTATAGGTAAACAATAAAAAAAAATTTAAAAAAAAAAATCAAGCTTATGGAACACTACCCCTTTTCTCACACAGATCCTATCTTTCAATGAGGATTTAAAGTTTCAGCAGATTGCTAATTATAAGAAACAATAACACTTATCTGCAGTCACCTTAAAGCTACAGTAGTTAGGGTTTTTGAAAGTACCTCAAAAGGAGACACTGATAAACATGTTTAAATCGGTGCAAGAGACTCACACGTGCTTACACACACACTTGCTTAGATGCTTTCAAGACTACCAGGAAAAAGAAAGTTTCTTCATTTATCGGAAATACACTCTATATAATCTTCCATTTAAACAAGTAATAAGCCTGCAGCAAACATGCATGGCTTTTTCCTTCATTGATGGAAAAGTGATTAAATCCCCCTTAATCTAGTTACCAGAACGCTGTATTTTTTTTCTATGCAGTTTTCATACACAGTAACAAAAGATAAGCAGCCAGCTACATGACCAGGGCTCCATCATTTTTGGTTGTGGTGGGGAGATAAATCTGTCTCCAGCGTTCAAGGGATATTTTCAGTTTAATAAATGAGACCAGAGAAGGAAAAATAAAATAATCTTGGAGACGATGAGCACACACTGTTTATGAAGTGTACGACAAACACCACCATCCATCTCCAGAAGTCCCTTCCTCCAGACCTTTCTCCACCCTCCGGGGAGGCACAGAGACCTAAACCCAAAATCCCGGGGAGCACAGACCTGCATCCTCACACAAGGACAGCTCGCCACGTCCACTCAATGTCAAAACAGAAAGTAGCTTTTCCCTCCCAGCCTAAGCCAGACCTTCCGAAAAGCAGCACCCAAGGGATGGATGCACCTCTGTGCTCCGAACAGCAGCACGCAGCACTTGGGTTCGGAGATAAGTTACAGGAAAATCACCCTCAGGGGAGAAAAAAAAAAAGGTAAAAAAAGAAAAAAAAATAAGAAAAAAAAAGCATCAATGGAAAAGCACAGCAGCAGCCAAACAAACCTCACACCGGCGAGGACATGGCATCGGCATGGGAAACGTATGGAATGTTTTAATATCTATACACACACATATACATATATTTGAGCAATATTGTGTTGAAAAGTTCCTCGCAGGCATCACGCGTGGGGATGCGGAGAGGCAGGAAGGGGCACGGGAATGCACGCCAGGCACAGGGAGAGGACGGGCTGGCCGGGCGCTGGGGAAGCAGGCAGGCAGGGAAGCAGGCTGCCGGCGGGCTGCGCGCCCAGCCGTGCCAGGCAGTTCCGGGAGCGGGCCCGGCATGGCAGGGCACGGAGGATCCACGGAGGATCCGTGTCCCATGGAGGGACAGCCGCCCCCGGAGGGATGGGGCTCTGCGGGGACACTGCCGCCCCCGGGACTGGGGCGAAGGAATTGCGCGGCCGCCGCCGCTCCCCGAGCGAGCGCCTGAAGTTGTGGGTGCGCGGCGGGGGCGGGCACCCCCCCACGCCGAGACGAAAAACCCTGGGAAAAACCCCAAACCACCACAGCAACGTTCTGAGGGCCCGCCGGCCCCGGCACGGCACCCCCCAGGCAGCGGGAGGCACGCAGGAAGTTTTTAATGCGGGCGGCGAGCGCAGGCGCAGGGCAGCCCCAGCCCCGCGATGCCCGGCGCGGCGGGCGGGCGGCGGCGGGGGCTCGGCGGGCTCGGCACCGCCGCGCCGCTTACCTCCCTCCGCGGGGGCGCAGGCGGCCGCGTCCTCAGGCGGCGGGAGGATGCGCGGCGGCGGGAGGCGGCAGCGGCGGCTCGAGCATCGCAGCCTCCGCCGCTAACGCAGAGCCCCGCGCGGCTGCGGGCGCCGGGAGCCGCGCTGGAGGCCGGGCAGGGAGGCGCGGCGCGGCGGCGGAGGCTGCTGCGGAGCCGCGACCATGCTCCCGTCTGGCCGCCTTCCCCTCACCTACTGCCCGCTTTAGCCAGAGAGGGAGGTGGCCTGGGCGCCGGGGCGAGGGGCGGGCCGGGCCAATCACCGCGGCGGCAGGAGGCGGTGGAGCCCGGCCTGGCCCGCCCCGTCCGCCGCGCCGCCCCGCGGGAGGGACGGAGGGAGGCGGGCAGGGAGGGAAGGAAGGAGGATGGATGGAGGAGCCCCGGCCCTGCCGCCGCCCCGCGGGCCGCTCCGCCGCGCTGGCTCTGCGCTCCCCGCCCGGCGCAGGTGCGGGCGGTGCCGGAGCCCCGAGCGCTGCCCCAGCCCCGGCGCTGCCCCAGCTCCGAGTGCTGCCGGAGCCCCGGCGCTGCCCCCGGCCGGGACTGCGGGCGCACAGCGCGCTCCAAAGGTCACCGCGCTCCCGCTCCCCGCGGGAAAGTAGCGCGTACTTGCGGAGAAAGATTGCCCCGCTTTATGTAATCGCTGCTCCCCGACGGCGTCATCCCGGGCCTCTGCAAGTCCACAGGAGTGTTGGACTACGTTGGGACCATTCTTTCCCAGCAACGCGATTATTTTTTTATTTATTTTTTTTTTAATATCCATCGTGTTTGGAGTCACTAGAGATTTTCGGCGTGGAAATCTGCATCTGTCTCTCTCTTCTGTATAATCTTGTATCTGCGTGTGCTGCTTTGTAGGGATCTCTCTGATGTGCACACAAGCTGCATATGCTGTAGTTTTAAACATAGAACACTTTGTCTTTTATATTTCCTGTTAGCATAAAAATAAGCTTCATCAAATTCTTTTTTTCCTTACTTTGCTGGTTAAAAAATGCATCTATGCTCAAACGTGTTGGAAGTAAGGCAGTTGTGCCAAATGCCAGCAAAGGGAAGGGAGGGAAGCACACAACCCACAGAATAGGCAAATCCATGTTTTTATTGGAAAAGGACACATGCTGCCCGATGCCTGGAGGAAGCAGGGTGCAGCGCTAACAGAGCAATTTCATTTTCTCTCTCCCCAACCTCATAAACAAAATTATTGCCGTGAACTAAAACAGTTCTGAACCCAGCCATCATCATTAATATTAGAATGCTTTTAGCATTAAGTCCTCACGCTGGAACAGGCAGGCTTCATACAATTTTGTCTTTAAAATATCATGGACTAACATTGAACCCTCCAGTCCTGTACATCACAGTGAAGTGTGAGGGTCAGAAGTTCAGAACAGTTTAAAGCTGAATTATTTAGCACGTGCGCACACGACACACTCTTCTGATTTCCACACAGCTTTTCCCCCCTCGGTTCCCTCCCTTTCGAGCAGGACAGCCCTGCCCGCTGTCATTTGCCCTGGTGCAGCGTTATTTGCCCAGCACATATGGTTGGCCCAGAATGGGAGGAAGCCTCAATGGGACTGTTGACCTAACAAGCAGCATGTCAGTCTCCCGGTGGCATTTGAATGTTCTCACAGCGAATGCTTCGAGACAGGAGAGAGTATAAAGCAGAGATTCTTCGGAATCCTTAATTAGACACAGTGATTTTGGAGTACTGGCTTCTGCTGCTATCCTCCAGTGCCTAGTACTTTGTTTTGTGACCTTGAGGTTAAGGATACCAACCAGCCCTGTTTATTTTTAATAAAATCTTACAGTTATGTGAGACAGTTCTAGGTTTTATTTATTTTTAGCATAAGTGCTTCCATCTTATCTGCCTCACAGGTTTATAGTAAGGATTTAGCTAATATTTGGACAGCACTTTTAAGCTATGAAGCTCTATATGTCTATTATACTGACCGTTTTCTGCATTTTTCATTTTAGGAAGGTACTTTTGTACTCTTTCACATCAGGAAGATAGAGTTCAAATCTTGACTTTAGTTTTCCCATCAAATTTTGTCAAATACCTGATTTACAAATGCTGACATAGGGTCAGATTCTGCATTCAGTTACAGGTAATGAATTTCAAAGAATTTCTTGGTCCTCGGTGACTTTACTCTTGATCTAAACCAGTTTGACTCAGAATTAGCATCACAATTTCATATTCATGAAGAATAAGCATTTGATTACATTGAATATATCATTATACTTTAATTTTCTTGCTCCAATTTTATTTTCTTAACTTCAGTGATTTAAGAAGAAACTGCTTCATTTTATTTTTCTTTTTTAAATTCCTTTTTTTCTCTGCTCTGATTCTGAGAAAAAAGCTGACAGGTTTTGTAGAGAAGGTCAGGAGGCTGAAAAGTTATTTGGGGGCATCCTGCTTCTTGTGAAGATTTTGAAAAATTAAGATTAATGCTTGGATCTAGAGAAATTCCCCATGCTTGGCATGCTATTCCTGGCACTGGAAAAGATCCACTGTCACTCACATAATTTCTCAGCATTCAGGAAATCCTGTCCTCCTTTTATGTAGCTCATGTTTTAGGGGAAGCAAACCTTTGCCCACATAATATACTGAAAATAAGGATCCTTCAAATGCTAATGAAACAAAAGATGTATTTCCAGAAAAACACATATTCTGGGGTGAGGCATTTATTTGGATGGGGCTGTGGTTTTTTTTGATAGAATCTGTTACAGGGTTGTGCTTGACAGGCTGAGGATTATTTGAAAGAATCCCAGTTTTGGATTAGGCAGCTGATACCCTGCAAGACTTTGGTGTCTGGTAAAGCTTGCTCCTCTGAAAGAAGAGATTTCCTCTTTTAGCAATAGATCATTATGTTACAAGGCATGTATTAGAATGAGAATAATACAACTTCCCCTGTCTTTGCTGATCATATCAAAACTAATGGCATCTTGAATTGTCAGAGCATCAAGTCCATCTTCTGATAAAATATTAGAAGACACACAGATCTATTCATCTTATTGGAGATTTCATTTTAGTCTGAAAAATATTTGATGGCAATGCCATTAGATTAGCTGTGGGCATGTATCACAGGGACCAGCATAGTAGTTGAGTACCAGGATTTTGCAATAGGGGTTCCTAGAAATATTTCCTACTTTGTGGTAAAACTTATCCCCTAGGTTTGTACATGTTTAAGGGAGTGAAGTTCTTATTTGAAGAGATTTAATATATAATTCTTTAGATTGCTACTAAATTTTTTTTATGCAGGTTAATCCATTTCAAAGGTAATGAAATTTTATCTCTGAAATTGTTGCCTGAGATTTTTTTAAGCCATAGCCAAAGAGGAATATCTGCTACCCAGACTTTAACTGGAAGGTTTCACTTCTGTTTTCAGCTAATGAAGATCTTCTTAAACCTTACAGGTTTACAACATAGATTCTAATGTCAATGCATTAATTTTCTGCTGTCTGAAAATATTAATAGATCTGGTAGAATATCTAGAAAATACGGTAGTAGATATTTTGTATATTTACTGGGTTTAGGGGTTCTGGAAAAGTCAGTGGAGATTTGGAAGATATCTTAGGAGATTTTTCCATCATCTTTTTATTTATTTGAAGTACAAATACTGTTTGCTGCTGCTCTAGCATTCATATGTACTTATTTGTTACAATTATCCTTACCATTTAACAGAAAGATAATGCCCAAAGGAAACAGGAAACTACATTTAAAGTAGTTTTTATAAGTGCAGCTTGAGTTAATTGCCAAAATATGAATTTAAGATGGATTAAAATTACTAACCTGTGGAATTTATTGGAAAACAAAATTGACTTCTTCAGGCACACCATGTTAAATGAAATACCTCCTTCCCTGAGCAAATCTTGTATCTTCTACTGAGCAGCCAAAGCTGCTCTCAGGGCAGAGGTGGCAGAAACAGTGTCCTGTCACTGGGAGTTGGTTAGAAAAGGATTCTGTCCTTCATACATCCCAAACCATGCCCACCTCCATGTCATTTACAGGGTAGTCATCAAGGCAGGCAACTATTCTTGTGAAAAGAATCAACCTTCAGACAAGAAGAGGAGTGTCAGATCATCACTGTTTGGTTGATAACCTATTGAGGGACTGAAATTACTGTACCAAGAGATGAGGAAGAGATGTGATCATGCCCCTAATAGCTGACCATATTCCAGTAGTTATTTCACATTCTAACTCCTCAGTTTTACATATCCCTGATTTCCTCAGGCATTTAGCTCTTTAACCTGACCACAGACTGTTTGCAGACACACACATCTCTGCAGGCAGAGGTTATGAAGTCATTTGCTTGGAATTGGTGAAATAAAGATTTGTGTGATTTTCGGCGTATAAGCCAAAATGTCCTTGTCCCTGACTTGCCAAGGGAATGAGAAGAGTCTGATCCTCTAAGAGCAAGCAGTATATTGAGTTGATTTCTCTTAGCTATGACAGAACCATTTGCTAAAACTTCCCCCAGAAGACAGAAGTGGGTTCTGCTGGAGTTGTGATTGTGATTTCTGATGGGCAGTAATAAAAGTAAGATATATTTTACTATACTGGCAGAGTCTAGAGCACTGTCTTGAATTATTTGAAAAACTCTAATGGTTAGGGATAGCAAAGAAGTCAGGTTTTTGTTGGACTTTTTGGAAGCTTATGAAGGGTCTGTTTAACAACTTTACTTCCAGTCACCTCTAGTCCCACTCAGTCACATGGAGAGGCATTTTCATTGCCATTGAAGTCATTGCACCAGCTGCTTGAGTTTTATCAGAGTAACTCCACTACACCGGTTTATGAGGGAGGATGTGGGAGGAATTGGACTTCCAAGGTGATTTTAGAGGGAGTTGTGCTGTTTGATTTGTTTGTCTAAAACAGTAACAATATGTTTCCACCTATTCCTCATAATTATACAGGGAGAACTAAAATACATACCATTTTGAACTGAATGTCTGTATTAAATTGGTTTGACTCCTATTTTCTGCCATCTGTGGCATAACTAGAACAGAGAGTGAGAACAAAAAAATATAAATGACTCAGTCATATTTCCTTTAGGAGAGGCATCATGCCCCCCATTCTTGTCAATTCCAACTCAGAATATTCTGTGATTCTGGTAATTTTAATTGTAAATAATTCATTTCCGCTTTGAATGAAGCAGTGGTATGACACCCTGGGTGCAGAGAAGAGATGTTGTTGTTCTGTCATTTAATAGGGGGACCAAAATATATGCTATAATATTTTGGTTCAACATCTACACATAATTCTTCTGTATATTTAGATAGCCTCCCAAACAATCTCAGCAAAATACTGAGATGTAATTCAGCTTAATTAAATACTGAATTTTCCCTGTAAATGTTAAGTACCTCATAAACCTGACTCTGGAAAGAACCAGAAGCAGGTTCACAGAGAGGAAAATGAGACAAGCAGGTGCTGCTGAAGCCTCTCAGAAGACTTAGTGGCCACCTGCATTAGTTGCCACTGATAATACAGGAAATCATATCCAGGCTCTGGAGCGAGATGAGGACAGTGCTACACTCCACAGTATTTGTTTTCCTTTTATCCAGACTGACCAGAGAAGATCCCTTCAGACTCATAGAAAATGTGATAGGGGAAAGTTGATGATATGTTGGGCTTTCCTGGGGATAGAGCTGAGGTACAGCCAGGCATGCCAGCATACCTTGGAGCCTGGAGGCACTCAAAGGTACTTATAGAAACCTATTTTAGAAGGCCTGATTTGCCCCAAAATTTACATATGAGGTAGGTGTTTGAGGCAAACTTATTGTCCCTTCAGTACCTTACAGGCATTAAGGGAGCTCATCCCCACAACGCCCTGGAAGGGGGTGGCATCATTACTCTGACTACAACAAGAAATTTTCCTTCTTTATACTTAATGTCTTGTAAAAATGTCAGTTTAAAGTGACAATGATGTTTCTAGATTTTATTTGGTTAATGCTTTTCACAGATTATGAACATTATACAAAACTCTTTTTAATGGATTCCTTTAGGAGTCAAGTTTTGAGCAAAGGCCAAATGTTTCTATAACTTATCAAGGAAGTTATACAGAATCACGTTTAGACATAGCACAGGTTAATGGTGAACAAAAGGATGAATAAGTAATAAAGGGGCAAATTATTATTGCTGAGTGACCTGAAGTGCTTAATCATAGAATCAAAGAATGCTTTGTATTGGAAGGGGCCTTAAAGATGATCTAGATCCAGTTCCCCTGCCATGGGCAGGGAATCTTCCATTGGATCAGGCTGTGCAAAGCCCCATCCCTGGCCTTGAATAGTTCCAGAGATGGGGCAGCCACAGCTCCTCTGGGCAGCTTGTGCCAGTGCATTACCACCCTCACAGAAAAGAATACCTTTCTAATATCTAATTTAAACTTACCCTGTTTCAGTTTGTGAAGAGGTCAAAATAAAATGAAAAAGGTTAGTGAAAGGCAGTGTAATAAAGCATGAAGACAAGAGGCTGTGCAGGGCAGGGACTCTTTTTGGAAAACAAGGACTTTGAAAAAGATCTTGGATTCTTTTTGAATAAACACCTCAAAATGAAATCTCACTGTATTTCTGTGGCTAAAAGGGCAATGCAATCCTGAGATGTAAAAAAGAGTAATATCAAGCAGATAAGAGGATTTGATGTTGCACAACAGTGGTAAGGCTACTGTTAGGAACCGTGTCCAGTTTTGGTGTTTGCAGTTCAAAAGCAATGTGGAAATAGTAAGGGGAGTTCAAAGGAAAGGTATGAAAAAGGATTCGGAAAAGAAGCATGACAACATGAGGCATAAGCAGCTCAACTTATTTAGCTCATCAGGGAAGAAGCTGAGAAGTGACTTGGTCACTGCAGGTAGGTACTGACCCATGGAAAAGATACCCAAGAGCGAGGAGCCACTTTATCTACCTGACAAAGGCATTACAGGACCCAGTGTTTGCCAACTTAAGTCAGACAAATCCACTCTTAAAGGAAGAAATGTTTTCCTAGCCCGCAGAGCCCTAAATAATAACACTGTCTGCCCTGTAAAAGCTGTCACAGGTAGTGATGTTTAAGAGAATGTTAAATATGTATTTTTAAATACTTCCTTTCATATTCTTTGTGGGGAAATCTGTACATCTTTCTGTGCTTGTGTGAGTGGGAGCCCTGTCAGGATTTGGTGGCAGTTCCTTGTCTCACACTGAGAACCTGTTATTCCTCCTATTCCTCAGTCCCTTGTGAGGCTCCAGGGACCAGCACTGCCAGGGTTGCTCTCACCATCCTCGTAACACCTGCAGTTTCAAAGGAGAATAATTATTGGCAAATAATCACTGTCTCATTTTGTGGCTTCAGTGAGGTCTTGCAGAGTGTCAGGAAGGATTTATTTTTTTCTCTTGTATGAAACTGGCCACATATTGTCCTGGTTGTTTGGGAATTGTTTCATTTTTCTGCATTCATCTGGAGCATCAGAGATGAATGGGTGGCCTTGGATGGCTTCTTACCACTGTTCTGCCCTGGTGCAGACCCACCCTCCTCTCATCATAGGTGCCTCAGTGCTGTATTTTCCTTTCATATTTATGGTAAAAATAATTCCAGTAGTTAAACTGCTTAGCTCTTTTGGCTCATGTCAGGTTGGCAGGGGTCCTGAGGGTTACATGGTGTCTCCAGTGTATAAGGCACACTGTTCATACTGGGATCACCTAGATGTGTGTCATTTAGTCCATTTGTGCTTTTGCAAAGATCTTGAGATTATTGACAGGTTCTTTTTGTTTCATACATAAATGTACTCTGCCAAGGACTAAACTGCTCTGTTTTAATTTAGGGGTTTAAAATAGGGATAAAACATTTTGCTTGGGGATATATAGGAAATCAGGCTCTCAACTCTGTTTTTAAACGCTGGGAAACTTGCTATAAATGGTTTGTATAGTCAATAAGGATATGATTAACAATGTTGTGATGAATATTCTACACAAAATTTTTGCATTCAGAGGCTTTTGTATCCAGAAAGAGTGATGTGATGATCTTTCTGCCTTCTTTCTTTGAACAGTCTATAGAATTTCCCCTGGTAATTCTTGCATGGAGCATAAATCTTACAGATGAGCTAATGAGAACATTTACAAACAAACAAATGCAAACACTCAGATCTTGCTTCTCTTATAGTATTTCCTGGAAACTCTGTTGCATTCCTGTCTCAGTTATTTGGAGTAATAATTAGCCAGGTTGATTTTCATAATGTTCTGTAGGACTAATCACAGCCCCGTGAGCACAGACTAAAATCCTGGCACCGGCTGAGCTGTATGAGGGTTTGGTTATGAATAACCCTATTCAGTGATATCCCTTGTGCAGAGCATGGGTTAGTAAGCTGGGGTATGTACACAGATACACACGTGTAAATAGTGAGAGTGGTGCCAGGGAAATAGAATTCCTCAGTATTTAGGAGAGAAAAACATTAGCGAGAGCATTTTTTTTTTCCCTGCCTACCCCTTTTGAAGCTTTGTTTCACGGTAGCCAGAGGGAGAAAAAAACACATTATATGAGTAAATTGTCTGGAGAATGTAACCAGGGCCCCAGTAAACACTGAGAATGAAAACCCATGCGAGTGTGTATTCAAGCAAGTATGTGCAAAGATAGTGTTTTCCGTGAACACTCTCTTGGATGAAAATTCTGTTCTGTAGCTAAATAACTGGGGAGAAGTCAGGGTTTGGCTGAACTGCCTTGTGTTGGGATTTTCCCAAGGTCCCTTGATTTGCCCCTTTCATTTCTCTTCCTCTCTGCCCCAGCATAATGTGTGTGGCTTTGCCCAATACCCTGAAAAAATTCAGAATGAAATCTGAGATCCCTGATGACCATCACTGATTTTCAAGCAATCAGACTCAGGCTGTGTGATTTTGGAGTGGTAGGGTTGGGATATTTTAAATTCTGTTCTGTCAAAGAATGATTAGTACATTAATTTGGGCCATATTAGTACATCTCCCCTGTGTTGATGGGAGGATAGACCCCCTTTCATGTTTAATCTAAAGAGGGATTGATGACTGGTGAGGTTGTCTCACATAGGGACATCTGCCACTGAAATAAATGATGAGCTCAGAGAGTGAAAATGTTTAGGCTGCACTCTGTAAATGTGGATTCCTTCTGTGCCGAAGGCAATGAAAGCCCTTAGGTAGCAGCTCTGTAGATTTTTCTCATTGTGGGCAAAAATAAGGGTTTTTTTTATTATTTGTTAGCCCAAGGCTTCTTTCTTGAAGTTGCTACGGGTTGTTGATGCTGATTTCACGTTTCATAAACAGCCAAGTCATGTTCAAGAAGCAGAAAACTGACCTCAGAGATGACATAACCACTGGAGGCAGAGGAAAGCAGCAGCACTGCTGCTGAACGACGGTGAAAGAAAAGGGCACCTTTCCTGAGAGTTTGCCAGCAACTTTTACTTGATGTGTGAGTTTAGTACTTCTGTGTTAGAACAGTAAAGCACCTTTGAATTAGAGCAGGCTAGAAAACTTGCTTAATGTGCTTTTTTCACTCTCTTACTTTTAACCGACCACTGCAAAATTCCTTCTACCTGTAACGAATAATTTAATTTGGAAAGGCAAATAAGAGCTCATTAGCTGATGCACTGCTACAAAGTGAGTGAACAGGTCTGATGCACTGTTACAAAGTCAGTGATTAGGTCTAATGCCTAGGGACAAACATTTACAACCATTTTGAAATGGCACAATACAATGCAATAAATCCCATAGCCAGTTCAGTGAAGAAGAGAGGAACATCCTCCTTCCTGTTTTACTTGAATGCAAATTTTCTGCATCTTGAAATCCTTTGTGTTTGAATATTGGGGAAATGCATATCTGCCAGGGGGTCACATTTATCACAGATAAATTAAGCATGGATGCTGCCAACAAGTAATCCTGTCTGTTGTGTTTTCCATTAAATTTTCTGTGCATTGTGGTTGGACAGGCTCACCCTGTCTGAGTGTTCTCCATCATACTCCTCAAAAAAGAGGCTGTAATATTTCTGCAAAGTATTTTTCTTTGTATCTCTTCCTATGTCTGGATATTTTGGGAGATGTTTCTTTCTGTCTCAAAAAGATGTTTTGTTACTAGTCTCACTGTTTTAGAGTGAGTGTTTAATATAAATCTGTCTTTTTACTTCTATAATAGACATTAGAAGAAGCAGACAATAATAACACATCTAATAGGCATTGAAAGAACTTCTTTACTGTGAGGATGGTGAGACCCAGAGAAATTATGGATGCTCCATCCCTGAAAGTGTTCAAAGCCAGGTAGGATGGAAATTTGAACAATCTGGTCCAGTGCAGGGTGTCCCTGCTCAGGGCACAGGGAGGTTGGAAAGGGATGATCTTTGAGGTCCCTTCCAACCCAAACTATTTTATGACTGTATGATTATTTTCCACAAGGAATCTTTTATCCCAAATATCTTAGTGATTTTCGTAAGTAATTAAGTGATTTTTATGAACATCCACCTTCATTTCTGGCAATGATTGCATGTAGCTATAAAGCCCAGGCAGAAAACTCTCAATAGTGACTGGAAATCACAGGTCAGGACTCTCAATATTTTACAGCATCAGGTCTGTGTATGTTATAGCTAAAAATTTCAGTGCTCAAAGTCTAGATCTTGAAGGTATCCAGAGGCTCAGAAATCATATTAGTGTCTTCAAAAAGGTGCCTTTAAGTTTTGATTCAGTAATGCATAAAATATTCAAACTACAGTAACTTATGACTCGTTGGCAGTGGCTGAAATTGTGGCAGTTTCCACCTTCAGTGATTGTTTTACCCCAGATCCACATGAACAAAGCATATTTATGACTTGTGAATCAAATATTAGCATGGAGCACATCAGGCACTTTGTGCAGCTTGGAGCAGGTTTTGTGTTGCTTGGGAAGCCAGACAGGTATCATGGCAGGCATGACTGTGCTCACAGGTGTCGTTCCTTTGGCTTGGATGGAGAGTTTTATGTGTGAGCAGGTGTTTGCTGGCTGGATCCCAAGGAAGAACCTCTGGGAACCCTTTATTTCATGTAGTCCTGGGGCTGTAGGCTTGCGGACCCTCACTCAGCATTAAGAAATAACAGTAATAACCTCTCATATTCCTGAAAATGGAGCATGTTTGGCTGCTCTGGCAGGCGTCATGATTGGCAGCATTTCCAGGCCTGTGACAGCATCACCTCTGCACTTGGGGCCAGCACAGGCAAACAGCAGGCACTGGCTTCAAAACAGCCTGAGGGAGCCGTGCTCGTGATTTGTGCTGGCCAGCCTCTGGATGCAGGACATGCACAGCGCCGAGTGTGCTGAATGCCAGGAGCCTGTGTGGGTTCAGAAAGGGCTCGGATGAATTCCCCAAGGCAAAGCATCAGTGGAGGGATGCTGAACACAGAGGCACTGTCACTGGCCTAAGAAATCCAACTGCTGCAATTAGCTGGAGTGAGGGAAGGCATGCTAGTGAGATGTTCCTGCATAAGATCCCTGTCTCAGGTTCTTAAGGCATCCTCCCTTGGCCCCTGCCATGAAAAGCACAGACAGACTTCAGATTTGAGATGGTAACCTAAACCTGAGGAAAGCTTTCTGTGGTTGGACTGTTCTGGGGAAAATGTAACTTTTCAACGCAGTGCCCCATCCGTAGAAATGTTCGGGACAAGATTGGATGGAGCAGCTTGGTCTAGTGGAAGGTGCCCCTGTCCCATGGCAAGGGATTGGAACTGGATGACCTCTAGTGTCCCTTCCAACCCAATCCATTCTGTGATTTTATGCCTCTCTAGTGTTTCCACCAGCATTGCTCAAGGACAGGACAGGCTGTCTGGAGGTACAGGTTAGGCAGTAGGTCTGCGCTGCAGGGACATGGGATGCAAACATTTCAGCAAGAGATATCAGGGAGTAAGGGTTTTTCCTAGCTGAGAAGCTTGGCAACTCTAGAAAAACTCTAATTCATGGAGCCAACTTGTACTTCTGGGAAAGGACTATCACCACCTCTAAAGACATCTCATTAATTCTTAGTGGCAGAGATAGACCCTTCAGAGACACTGACATTTTCTTGCAGATCCCCTCTAGCACAAATTGTGACTTTTCTAGAGATTCTGAAGCATAAGAAACTGAGGCTTAATTCCACCTATATTAGGGTATAAAAATTTATTCCAGAAAAAAACAATGAGGAATATCTTGAGTTTTATCCTTACTTTAAGGTCATACCTTCAATGTACTTTTAACTGTGGGGGAAAAAAAAAACCCACCTTCAGTTTATTTCCCTTTCTCTGAGAAACTCAGCATATGAATAACATAGTTAAATTACCGCAGAAATGTAGCTAGGGACATACTAGAATAACTGCTTTGAATATGATTTGATTGGAGTTACACAGTGATTCTAGTTTAAAAAGACATCTTTAGCACAGTTGGTGAAGGAAAAAAGATCACCTACTTTGATATTTGTCCTATGTCAGAATCTTATTTCCTTTCTCTTTTGCTCCTCTGTGACTTCTTCCCTTGCACCTTGGCATCACCTGGATTTCCAAGTAATCCCCACCATTTTCAGAAACTGTTTTAAAATGGGAATGCTCAACTCACTATTGAATTGTGAACTCACAATTTGAGGCTGAATCTGCAGAACCTTAACAGAGATAAAATCCATATTGACTCCAGGCCCTTTGATGGCATATGGCAAATGTCACTTGAGTTATTAACAGCCAAACAATAATGGGCTCTGTTCTGTATTTGAGGAAGCCTTTACCAATGACTTGGAGGAGATTTCTTTCTAATCCCAGATGCTGATTAGTTTATATTCTGATCCACACAGTTTGCTAGCCTTTATGATTTTTATACTAGCTAAAATGAGTGCAGAAGGTGTTATTCAGCCTATAAATGGCTAATAATTTTTGAAATTTAGGATTAGAAATGTACATTAATATGTTGAATTTAAATCTAATCCTCTGTTCACTCATCAGCCCAGACTATTTCAAGATAGTTGTTACTACACAGAAAAAAATCTTTGTCTCTCTCAGAACTGGCATTTATATTTCCTGTTCCTGTGCACCAATGACTGTTTTAAAGAGCAACATCTAGTTAGGCACTAGGGATGAAACCTAATCCTTTTGTCCTGTGAAGCTGGGATTCCTTTATGTCAGAAACCCTCAGCCAGAAAAGCACATGTTTGTCCCTTGCCTTTCAGGAATAATCCCTTGGTCTTCAGCTACTCATGTGGAGTTAGGCACATGGGTTAGCCTGTCCAGGGCTGGAGTCCCACAATTAATTGCTTCCAGCTTCTGCATTTCACAGGACAGTGGTGTTGATAAAAATGAGGCACTAACACGATATTTTCTCCAACGTGAAGCAGAGGCAAAAGGAAACATTTTGACATTAGGGTCACTGAAAAATACTGTGTTATCTCTTCCTTGTGACATTAATTATTTATCAAGACTCCAAATCGAGCTCATCGGGGTTTTTACCTTTAACCATTTAATCATCCCCTTCCTGCAACCCAGGCTGCTGTCCTAGGAACTGCATTTTCTGTGGCCCTGAACTGTTCAGTCATTCACCCAAACCTTTGGGTTTTCTGCCAGCTCCCAGTAGTATTTTGGTAGTCACTAATGAAAATATTTTACAAACCGGTGTGTTTCAGTGCAGTGTATTCTGATGGTGCCCATGTGAGTAGGACATGGTGAACTGTGAAATGTGAGACTGATTTGAGCACAGACAGTGGAGCCTGTAGACATATGTCAAGGTCCCTGAGCTCCAAGTGGTCTCCTGAGCAGAGATGGGGGGCAGTGGTTGCAGGGGAGGAACTTCATGTGTGTCTCAAGTGGATGTGTTGCCCTCCCAGCAGCATCCCACACTCTGGCAGGTCAGATTCTCAGCAGGAATTCCCAGCTCCTCTGTGGGGGTACCTTGGAAGGATGCTGTGTTTGCCAGGGTGTGCAAGGGGTTAACCCAGAGGAAAGACCCCTGTGATGGATGGGAATCCCTGAGGTGAAGCCATTCTGTGAGAGGGTCAGCAGGAATCCCTGAGGTGAGTTACGTTTGTGCGGTCCATTATATGTCTCATATAATTGTATCTGATACACAGAACATTTCCCCATCATTTTTCTTTGAACCCACCATGTGCACGACCCTGCCATGTGAGGTAGAAATAGACTTGTTCTTTCTCTGAACAGCAGGATGTGAAATGCTTTTGTGATCTCCCTTCCATAATGGCCAAATGCCCTGCGTAGAGTTTCAGCAGCTTGTCGATCCTTCAAAGTAGTCCACTGGGGGTGGGAAAAAAGAAAAACCTGCTGGAGATACTGAGTTACAAAATATTTTAAAACCAGAGAATTAATTAAAATAAGTGTTTTTTTAAAAAATAGAGACATCTGTGTGCTTTCAAGATGTTTTGTGTCTGATTCCAGTGAATCCAGAGGGAATAATTAGGTAGTAAATCATATTCACAAAACAATAACCAAATGTTGGGTCATTATTTTCAAGGGAAGCCAGATATAATCTGACCTAAAGTGTGGCCTGATACAAATGCCTGAATAATCTAGCCTACCTCAGTTGTACTACCGCTTTCCATAGAAGTTTTGACTGCTGGGAAATTATCTTAGGTGCAAATTTTTTTTTTTCCTATTAAGAATAATAGTGGAAGGGTTTCAAAGTTATGCAAGTATTGAATTTTCTAATTAAATAATTCATATCTAAGTCAAAGATGAAAAATCCAATAACTGTGATGGTATATAAAGCTGCTGAAAGGTGTTTTAAATATATGCATCTCTAAAGCTTCACAGGTGGATTTCCGGCCCAGCTTTCTGTACTCAAATAAATCCCTCTCTTTCCTCTATGTGTTATCCCATCTTGTGTCTGTCACAGAGCGCTGGGCTGAGTCAGGCACTGGGATCCTCCCTATCGACACAAGCAATAAAAGCACTGATACTCAACCTTTTCTCTTTTTATTAAGCCTCCAAAGTCACAGAAAGTCTGGTGACTGATGAGTATGGGTGTGGTTCCAAAGATGGTCTGTTTTAAAATGCTTCCCTGGCTTTAATGGCAGTCTAGAATTTAAACGTTTGCTACTGAAAACAATTTTTGACAGAATTTTGTGAAGTGAATGGGGGAGTATCTTCTTTTGTTAAAACTTTCCTTCCTCTCTCCCCTCCCCCCCTAGTTTTCAGCATTGACAGACATGGAAAATCTCCCAGTCCCTTTCTTCAGAACATTGTTATGGTGAAGACTGTGTAAAAATCGAAAGTATATAGTAAAAGACAGGTTTTCTTTTTCTTTGGTATTTTTCATCTGCTGCAATATACTGTATATCTCAACTCCTTTGAAGTCAATGGGAGCCTTTTCATTGATTTTAATGGCAGCTGGATCAGACCTTTAGTGGAAAGCAATGTACAAAGGGCTGTGCTAACATCAGACTAGAGACAAATCCTTTCAGGTGAGTAGCACCTAATGGCAGCCTGGGCTTTGCCTGGGGAGGATGATGCCTGCTGGGGCATGATTTGTTTCCACTTTCTGTGCTGGGCTGTATGCAACCAACCTTTTGCTGCCCAGACCCTGCTTATTTAGGATGGGAGACAGAAAAGACTATATTTTTACAGCAAGTTAAGAGTGAGTCTTGAAATAAAATAGATGCAGGAGACTAGTAGGGTTATGGTGAGGCCGGCTGTATGGGGAGAGGCTGTCTATAATTGAGAAAGCTTTGCCACATTTGATTCTGGGAAGGGTGTTCTTTCAATGTGGTGTGTTTTGATAAGCGGTATGAGAATTTTTAAAGTCAATAACTTGGTTTATAAACTTCAGCTCAGCTGGACTTAATCCTGCAGCTAGCAAATCCACAGACCAAGTAGCCCAGCTGTGTCCTCATTTGTTAAGATCTTAAACCCAAGAAGATGTCTGGGATGCAGAATTATTTTTTTTTCCCTTACTCATTTATACAAAGCTTAATAAAGGCAGATAGGAATAAGATGTGTGGCAAACCCAGCTCTTTCAGCAAAAAGAGGGAGAGGAAAGAGAAAGAGATGCATTTAAATAATATTTAGGTTGGCCCAGATTTGGGACCTCCGTCTGTAAACCTTATCTCTGCCTCAGGAAAAATACAGCAATCAGGCTGATTCGTGGAAGCACATAAGCACATGCCTACAGCTTCTTGTCTTAGGTGTATTTTCCTAAACAGGGGTACTTTACTGATTTAAAGCCTGTGCCACATCATCGCATTTTACAGAATGACACTCTCACCCTGTCACTCCTGTGCAAAATCTTTGGGGATAAATCCCAGGGCTTGTGTGGTTCTCTGTTAAAAGGAACTGCAAATTTGAGCACGCACACAGCCCATGGCAGGGCTGGGGCTGTAATGAAATCTTTCTCCTTGCAAGAGTGGAAAATTGTCAATAATTTAAATTATTTTATAATGTTGTCTATATTGTTAATATTACATATTATTTGCTACAATATATTAATAAAGACAATAATCACTAAAAAAGAGTCTCAATGTGGACCTGTTTAAGAAAGTCACATATAGTGCAGCTGTAATTTTTTTTAAAAAACCATCCATTATTTGTAACACCTTTTAAAACTGTTTATCACTTTATACTTAGCAAATGCTGGTGTATCCTTCTCTCCTTCTGTTTCCAGCTATGCTAATCTGGCATTTTTTGTTTACTTCCGTGCAGATGGTGAGATGTAGAAGGACAGCTTATACACAGAGCCTACTCTGGTTCCCTGTGAGATCCATATGAGTTTTGACCACTGACTACAATGACAGCTGAAGTGGGCCAGGCATGAGAGATTGCAGTATTGTTTTGCAAGTAAAAGAGAGACTAAATGCAGATATTTATGATTACAGAGAACATAAATAAAACTGGAACAGCTATTTTATTTTTTACCCCCACTCTTTTCCCAAGGGGAAGAGAAAAAGAAATGTATTTCATTGAAGTAGGTTGCATATAAATTTTAAGGCAATGGAAGGAAATATTTTCTCACACTGCACTATAGACAGGCTGTTCAGATTATCAGTGGCTGCTCTGGGTCAGACACACAAAGTAATTTTCAAAAATATTTGGTAATTTTGGGGCTCCCAAATAGTCAGGTCTCAGACTGAAGAGCCCTGAATAATTCCTCTGGCAGCAGTACAGTCTTTCTTTACTTTCAGAAGGGATGTCACATACTTCCTCAGCAACCTAGGCTGAAACCTGGCTCCCAGACAGGTGCAAAATTCCCTTATTCTCCCTGGGATAACACTTTCATGCCCAGAAGTTGCTGCTGCAGGTTAGAGTGATACCAGCATAATTTGTTGGAAAAAAGCAGCAAACCATGAACCAGGCAGTTACGGATGATTTAGGATTTCTGTCTGAAGCTGTAGGGATGACCCCATGAACTTATCCAGTAGGCAGGCAATTAGCTCTTTGCTGACTTAATGTGCTTCCACCAGACTGGGGACTATATAATTCAGCATTAATGATTGCTAGCCAGGTGCAGGCAGGTGTTGGTGAGCTGAAACTCCCCAAAGGCAGGATCAAAACTACAATTCTGGCTGAGCTCTTGGAGTAAGCTGCTGGAATGAGTCAACAAAGCTCATTCCTTGCAGAGCCAGGTGGAAAGGTGTTTTAGTCAACTTGGCTGATAATCTCATCTGGCCAACTTGGTCAATAATCTTTTTTGGCCAACTGGACCAAAGCTGGAATAGGTGGTTGCTGCTAATCTCTTCCAGCACATAAAAGTGGGTTAGGATATATTTACATGAGCAATGAGGCAGGCAGAGCTGCCCAGACAAGGTCGGTGGAAAATGACAGAGCAAACTGGCCTTCAGCAAGGACCAGTGGGTTAAAAAAGAATGTTTGGGATTAGCTGGAGACTCCTGTACTCATTATGTGCTGCCCCACTGTCTTCATACACCAGGCTTTGAATCCTGAGAGCAGCAGCATCACTGGCATTTGTTAGAAATTGTACCCTTCATTGCCTACATCTGGAAAATTGTTGGATTCAAAATAATTTGAGGTAAAGTTGGATCAACCTGACTTCTGGCACGGGGAGAAAAGGAGGTGAGCAAGTAAGTGCACTTACTCCATGTGTTTTTTGCTGTGCATTTGGTCATTTTAGATTGCCAGCAAAAAAAGCCAGTAGATTTATAAAGAAGGGAGAGGGAAATGCAGATTTCAGCACACTGTTGGTCAGATTATAGATACTTATTCAAGTAGGTCAAATTTTGAGACTTATCTACTTATCAGTGACTCTCAAAAAATTAAGCATAGCTTTAAAAGTTACAGTGTTTACGCTAATGTAAAAGTGACTGGAAGATCACTGGCTTTTATTTCAGCATCTCACAGAAAAGATAATTGCTACAAAGCCCTGCTGTCGCAACAAGTCCTTCCAGTATCTTGTTCTCTGTTCTCGATACGGCCACAAGTGATGCTCAGACAGCTCTCCTGGGAGCCTTGCTGAAATCCGTGTTTGTGCAGGAGTCCACAAACAGGGAGCTCATTGTAGGTCTGGGGTCTGAAGACTCATTATGTTTAAAAAAATCGGAGGTGTTGGGCTATTAAATATCAACAGAATGAGACTCAGCTATATTTCCCAGGATAAATGAGCACATTTGCTTTAATATTGCCATGTTCACATTTAGATTTTCTTTCTGCAGTTTTATTCACTTATTTTCTTATTCAGAAAATGCACTAATTTGCAGGTTTGCTCATTCCTGGTATGAATTAGGGTGCTTTTACTGTGTAGTAAAATTAAAAACCACAGACTAGCAATAATATCTGTCCTGCAAAACACCCTCCTTAATTAAGCAATAGGACATGAAAGGCTGTATATTTCTGAGTCATTATGGCACACCTCATGTTGTTTTATAAGGCGTGAAATCTAATGCAAAGTGACCACCCAAGAATTGTAGTAATTGCCCAAAAAACACTGCCTGGAGTGCCTGGTTACTATTGTGAAATGCAATCAAGATGTAAAAATAAGGATTAAAGAGAGACCTGTGCATGAAAAGAATGCTCTTGGCTATGGCTGTTGCCCTCCACAGCAACCTCTCACTCCGGACCTGTCTTGTGGAAAGTTTTAAAGAATGTAACTGAATGGTGAAAGTACTATTAAAGATTTATAAATTCCCTGTAAACAGCAAGGTGTTCTTGACATCAAATTGTTTTAGGGAATTAAATCCCCTTATAGACAGGGTCTCACATGCTTGCCTGAATTCTTTAGGTTTTTGTTTAGCTTTTTACAGACCTTCCTTGTTTTCAAGTTTTAGCTAGGATTTTTTTTGGCATTTAGTTAATCACTTCTACATAAACAATAATTAAATAGCCATCACCTTGGAAACTGGCTGCAATGGTAATCTTGAACTGAAATATAGGGTCTGGTACAGCCAATAAAGCAATTAACCCAATTTGTTCAGACCATAAATACAAAAGATAAAACATTAAAAATATCAAACCTTAGTAGAAGCAAATTTAAGCCATATTTTTCAAGCAGTTGTATTCTCTGCCAGCCCAGAAAGTGCTCTGGTTTAGTATGTTGATGTGTGTAAAATAATCAGTAAACACCCATCCTGCTGGGCTGTTCAGTTTAGAAAAGGATATATGGAGTCCTGTGTAGTTGTGGTGGGTACCACGGGGTGTTTGGACCAGACTAGGAGTTAGGAAAAATAGTGATTACAGCCTGCTATGGATGGAATAACTACTTTTGAAATGTCCTAGTAGCATCCTGCAGTGATGCAGCCAAGGGAGAATACAGGTAAATGTAGTTTACCCCCTTCTAACTTGGGCAGTGCTGAGTTTATACCAAATGGTTAAGGTTATCTATTTTTTTTATTTATTATTACACCACTGGAATGATGCTGTTAGGGTTCCTCCCAAAAATTCTGCAGAACACATCAGTTTAAATGGATGCTTTAGACTTCCCTTCAGGAGACAGGAAGAAAAAAAGAGAAGGTGACAGACAGCCATAAATACCTTTGCTGGAAACTTTCAACCCAGCCTTTTTTCTTCTTTTTTCCCCTCTCCATTTTCGTTTTGAATTTTCTTTAATTGAAACCTCTGTGGCAATTCTAGCCTTCATTGAGCATTGAAATGCCAATAGAGCTGCTCTATAATGGAGGGCTCTGTAGCAAGACTGTACAATAATATCCTGGTGCAATATAACAGTAGGTGGCTGGGGAATGTAATCGATTTCCAAAAGAACTGGAATGACCCTCCTCACAGACATGCAGCTCTCCCAAACTCCACTGACTCCAGCTCTGATCAGTTCTGGTTCACTTCCTTCCTTAAGAGAAGGATGTTTAATCTTATTGAGAGCCAGCATGCAGCGTTTTTTCCTCCCTTTTTGCTTTAAATAGTGTGTGCACCATTACATCATCATCTTTATTTACCTGCCACACTGCACCCAAATGCCTTTGTTGGGGTATATTTATACAGAGTTGTAAATGTCAATACTGGAATTATTTCTTTGGGGGACAGTGGTCTAACACCAGATGCCTTCAGTTGGAAGAGGGGAGAATGAAGCAGGCACTGAAAAGGGAAATGACTGAATGGAAGAGAATTCAGGATTTCTGCCACACACATTTCTGTATGAAGGAGTTCCAATCAGGAGAGCTGTGCTTCCACTAGGAAAGGTTCTTGGTTCTGCATTAACTTTTAACCTCACTATGTATAAGCAACAACTATGAAATGGCTCTGCTTAGGTTTTAATGTGTCTTTCAATTTTTGAGAACTTTCCTTCTGGGATGCACTTGCTGTGGGAGACACACATGAATATTTACAGTTCTGAAATTAAATTTTTCGTCTCTGTGTGTATCCATATATAGAATCAGGATGTAAGTAAAGTTAAGGGACTATGCTTGTGTTGTTTTTTGATTTCTGGATCTCTACACAACCTATAAAGATCTTTGAATGGGCAGCACAAAACAGGACTTGACGTTCAGAAAAACTTGACCTTAAGATGTATTTTAAAATATTTCTTATTTGAATTATAAGTAACAATGCAAAGTATCAGAATGGCCAACATTCTCACCTTGTAAATACCTCTTGTTTTATAGCAATATAGCACTGTCTCTCCTTAAATTAGAGACTTTATGGAGCAAGGATTTAGCAAAGATTTTGCTCTCACTTTCTGTTACATAAATACGATCTTCAGGTTTCTGAAGCCTCCCCTTACAGGCAGAAGGCTGTCAATTCCATTTTATAAACTGTTGAATATGTTTAAATTTCAGATAAAACTGACAGATAAAACTCTCACCTTTAGATGCCTCATGATGCTGCTGGCTGTGATAAAAATAGGATTTATTATTTCCTCTTTTTTAGTTTTCTCATTTCATGCCACAGTCACCACTGCCTGTGTCTGGACTTTGCTTGTTTAACCTCTGCTACATTCAGTGACATTTAAATGATGTAGTAAGTACCTACTTTTTATAAAGCCCATTTCAGTCTCAGACCTGAAATTCGAAAGCACAAACTTCAAGTGATCAAGAGGAGCACTCACTGTTTGCCTTAGTTTGGCTTCCTCGATATATCTGGCAGTCCTACAGAAGTATGAAAATGAAAGGATTCGTGTTTTTTACAATTTGGAGCCATTTCAGAGTGCGTGAAAAACCCGCGTTTTAACGGAAAGAAGGGTGAAATAGTGAGTAAGGAGGGGTTATAGTGAACTAGTGAGTAAGGAGGGGTTATAGTGAAATGGTAACTAAAGGAGGGGTTACAGTGGAATGGTGACCGAGGAGGAGCAGCCTCAGCCGCGCTCGGCTCCGCTCCCCTGCCCGGCGGGGACAGCGCTGCGGGCTGCGGCCGCCAGAGGGCGCGCGCGGCGCTGCTGCTGCCGGCCCGCGGCGGGGCCGCTGTCCCTGTGTCTGTCTGTCCGCTCTGTCTGTCTGTCTATCCGTGCCCTTTGTCTGTCTGTCTCTTCGCCTGTCCGCTGTCTGTCTGTCCCTGTCCGCTGTCTGTCTGTCTGTCCGTGTCCACTGTCTGTCTGTCCCTGTCCCTGTGTCTGTCTGTCCGTGCCCTCTGTCTGTCTGTCTGTCCGCTCTGTCTGTCCGTGTCCTCTGTCTGTCTGTCTGTCCCTGTCCACTGTGTCTGTCTGTCCGCTGTCTGTCTATCTGTCCCTGTCCTCTGTCTGTCTGGCTGTCTGCTGTCTGTCTGTCTGTCCGTGTCCGCTGTCTGTCCATGTCCTCTGACTCTGTCATCTGTCCTCTGTCTGTCTGCTGTCTGTCTGTCCGTGTCCTCTGTCTGTCCCTGTCCGCTGTCTGTTCCTGTCTTCTCTCTGTCCCTGTCCACTGTTCGTCCCTGTCCTCTGTCCATCCTTGTCCCCTGTCTGCTGTCCATCCCTGCCCACTGTCTGTCCCTGTCCCCCCCTGCCTTCTGTCCATCCCTGTCCCCTGTCCATCCCTGCCCCTGTCCATCCATCCCTGCTCCTGTCCATCCCTCCTGTTCTCTGTCTATCCCTGCCCCTGTCCATCCCTCTCCATCCATCCCTGCCCCTGTCCATCCCTGCTCCTGTCCATCCATCCCTGCCCCTGTCCATCCATCCCTGCCCCTGTCCATCCATCCTGTTCTCTGTCTATCCCTGCCCCTGTCCATCCCTGTCCCCTGTCCATCCCTGCCCCTGTCCATCCATCCCTGCTCCTGTCCATCCATCCCTCTCCATCCATCCCTGCTCCTGTCCATCCATCCCTCTCCATCCATCCCTGTCCCCTGTCCATCCCTGCCCCTGTCCATCCATCCCTGCCCCTGTCCATCCCTCTCCATCCATCCCTGCCCCTGTCCATCCATCCCTGCCCCTGTCCATCCCTCTCCATCCATCCCTGCCCCTGTCCATCCATCCCTGCCCCTGTCCATCCCTGTCCATCCATCCCTGCCCCTCTCCATCCATCCCTGCCCCTGTCCATCCATCCCGCTCTCTGTCTATCCCTGCCCGCTGCCTGCTGCTCACTGCCCATCACCCACGGGTGCTGATCTCAGCGTGTCCCTTGCAAGGTTCAGCGTTAGGGATGTGAACCCACCCCTCAGATCATTCCAGTGACACCCCGAGTGTCCCTCCTCCCTGCCCTGCTGTCCATCAGGCACGGCTTGGGTTCATGGTGTGTTTTCTCCATACTAAATAAAGCGTTCAGGGACTGGGGACCTTTGCAAACCTCATCACCTTCCATTTTCCTGGGCACCTGCTTCTTTCACCTGCTTTCTCCAAAATAAGAATGGACAATTGTATCAATCTTGTCCTTTCTCCTGTGAAAATCCCCAGTCCTTTTAAAACAAAATGTTAAGCTGCACACACATTTCACCTTAATAACAAGAAGGAGAAGATGAATGATACCTGAGAAGTATTTATCATGTCACTGGTAGTGCTATTGATGAGCAAGGGGCACTACAAAACTGCCTTGACTAGAACAGAATTAAAATGTGCCAATTTCCCTTTGTTTAGGGAAATGGGGGAGCATGAGGGAGCTGCTGGAGAGTGTTTTAAGAATCTGTTTGCGAACAACTGGTAGAATTGCAGGTACATATTTAGTAGCTTTAATTCAGTCTTTGAATCTCCCAGGATTTGTGGGTCAGTTAATAAGGTACTCTGCATTTATCTTCAGAACTAAACCTGAATATTGAGGTTTGGGCACTTCTGTATGGAATGGCCCAGTCTGGAACCCAGCCCATTGGAACTGGACGTTCAGAGTTACACAGAGCTTGACAAATGTTGCTGTGTTGCTCTTTACTGATGATCTTTGTGCTACAAACCCAGGGTTTCAGTCCCAAATGTCAGTATTGTACAAATCTTCTTTCTTCCTTCAGGTAGCCAACACTCTCTGTTCTGTTTTTCTGTCTTCTCCATTCAGAGATGGCATTGTGGGTATAAAGCCTGTAAAGCTTTTTTTGGAAATGAACACCATTATGCAAATTGGTGCTTGAAAGAGAGCACAGACCTACGCAGTGCAGGTTCAGGCTGAGCTCTCACTGAGATCAGCTGTAATGCTTTTCTAAATACCAGGAGGGTTTGCAGAACTGGACAGGTATGCTGCTTTTATTGATACAAGCTTTTGGAGACCAAAAGATGAATTTTGGCATGTCAAACGGCAGTGGAACCATTTCTGTCTGTCACAAATCCTTGTTTGGATTTAGATTATTTCTGTTTAGCTTGCCCAGGTCCCTTCTCAACCTGCTGGAGCCCCAAGGTTTGTTGACCACTGGGATATGGTCGCTGTGATGTGACCACTAGAAAGGACAGACTCGGAGTGGATCCAGATGAGCCATGAAAACCAGAGGGCTGGAACACCTCCCCTATGAGGGAAGGCTGAGAGAGTTGGGATTGTTCAGCCTGGAGAAGAGAGGCTTCAGGGAGACTTCTAGAACCTTCCAGTACCTGAAAGGAGCTGACAAGAAATCTGCAGAGGGATTTTTTACACGGACACAGAATGGTAGGACCAGGGGGAGTGTATTTAAACGGACAGAGGGCAGGTTTAGATTAGGTGTTAGGAAGAAATTCTTTATTGTGAGGGTGTGAGGGACTGGCACAGGCTGCCCCCAGAAGCTGCCCCATGTCTGGAAGTGTTCAAGGCCAGGTTGGATGGGGCTTTGGGAAACCTGGTCTCATGGAAGATGTCCCTGCCCATGGCAAGGGGTTGGAATGAGATGGTTTTTAAGATCCCTTCCAACCCAAACTATTCTAGAATTGCATTTCCAGGTAAGAGGAGTCTTAGCCTCATGGGACAAAAAGGACATATAAAGTTTCTGATGTTATTAAACTAAGCAGCCTTAGTCATCATGAGGCCAGAAAGCACCTGCAGGAATTGAGTTTTGAAAGAAAACAAGGTTAATAAAAAACATTGAGGTAGGACATACAAAAGGGTAGAGGTTGTACAAATTAGAGGTGTCTGTAATCTTGTATCAGTGCACTCAGAGGAAAGGACTGGCTGTCATATTTCTTCAGCTGAAGTAATCAAAAAAGTAGAGCATCAATCAGTGGTGTAGCTGCAGTAGGCTGAAAATCATGTTTGTATCCTAAATGTACTGCCCAGTGACTTCTTGTGAAACCAAGTCTGCTTAAAATGATGAATAAAACAATGTTTTTTTGGGGAAATGCAGAACTTTTGTGAAACAAAACCTTAAAATATTGTGTTTCTGGCTCCATTAATTTACATATTATCTCTTCTCTGAGTCATAATCTTTATTAACAGGCCAAGTGTTAATTTTATCTGGATAGGAAGAGTTGTCACTGAACAGGCTGTCCTGTTTAGGGTACAGGGTCTGACATAGTAAAGGCCAGGACAGTGTTGGCCTGAGAATGTCTAAATCATGGACAGGTACTGGGATTTGATTTTCTTTAGAAGTCTAACTAAAATGGTTAGTTACTGACCTCTAAACCAAGCTTACAAAGGCCAGTTCCTGAAAATTGCAACAGTTTCTCAGCAAAAATATTAAAGTAGTTTTTATGACATTGGGTGGTGCATGTAGGAAACCTTCTGTGAGGGTGGAGTAGGTCTGCTTTTTGTGTACTTGCTGGATATATTGCCATTTACAGTAGTTGATATAGCTGATTTCCATGGTTACCACACAGAAGGATTATTCACCTTGTTTATAATTTTGGTTGCATGTTTAGAGAAAGAGAAAGGGAGGGATAAAAAGCATATTTGAGAAGTGTAGCCTATACTTAACTCATAGGGGTCTTGTAAGGTTGAATTAGCTAATATTTTCTGCTTTGCTTTGGAGATGTAAAAACTACTTATGCTTTATTACTGTTATTTTATATTTTTTTATGTGGACAAATCTTGCCAGGTTTAAGAAATCACATTTCTTAAATAGCTTAACCTTTGAGACTTGCAGGAAGAATTTTATATTATGGAAAAACCTTTGGTTCTAAGGAGAATAAAAGACAGATGATCCAGTAATTAAGGTACTGAGCTGCACCTTAAAAGATCTCAGTTATGTTTCTGGCTGTCAGGAATCCTTCACAGTAAGTCACTCTGTGTCAGACTCAGTTTACCCTCAGTGGAGGTAACATTTTCTATTCTCACCTGGTCTACTTGGGCTGTAAACTCAGAGCCCAGAGACCGCCCTCGACTGCCTGTTCCCATCTGGTGTGGCTGTACTAAAAACCTGATCTCACCTGTGAAGAATGATCAATTTAATGATGAGATAACTCTGTTGCTTGAGGTGTTTAACTTCTTTCAGTGGACAGTGAATAAGGCAAAGGAGATGCCATTGTAAATTAGCTACTTTTTCTGACTTAAGCTGCACAAACATTCACAGTCAACGGACTGCAGTTTCATTACAGAGTCATGGGAGCTATTTCACTCTGGAATCTTTAAATTAACCAAGGTGTTAACTAGTGTTGTAAAGATAATGACTCTTTCAGTCTTACTGAAGCTCAGTGCAGACTGGGAAGTCTGAGCTTCTGCTTGCAAATGCTCCTGAAGCAACAGTGTCATCACTTTCCACCATCCACACAACTGGCTCAACATGATATTAAAGGATAGATGCCCAGTTTAAAACCTTAAGCAAAGTGGAGAAGGGATGTATCAATTACTCTGATTCATCTTGAAGTTGGGAATCAGAAGATTAATGAAATCTTTTGTAGATGTGAGTAGGAAAGTGTGCAGAGAAGTAAGTTTTTTTCAATCTCTTTTGTGACAGAGTTATGTTAGAGGACCACAAAGCATTATTCTATCTTGGAGATGCTGGACAGGATTGATATGAAACATCAGGGATGTGGTGTGTCCCAATTGCACAGGGCTTGCTTATGCTGAGCTCTAAAAGGTCAAATACAGTCAGAATGTAAGCCAACAGCTCAGGGTACAAATTTTAGGCACATGGGATAAACTGGAAAGCATGTGAACTCCCTCAGCAATGCAGAAAGGTTAAAAGTATCACACAAATCCAAGCTGAATGCTGGAGGCCTTTTCTTCCTTTTTCTCCTAAGCAGATCTCTGGTAAAAATAATTTCTGTGCCACCAGAGAGCTCCAACAAAAAGTACTCTAAAGGCTGGTATGATTGAATATATTATTCATTGGAAATATTTTAAAAATATGTTTTTATTTGGTCTTACTAAACTAATGTGAAACTAGTAAATACTTTTTGTCTCTGGTATCTAACTTTGCCTCTAGACTGTGCCAACCAGGTCTACAAAACAACGAGAAATACATCCATGTGATCCCTCTAAAACGCATGAATGCATTATCCTTGATGCGAGTTACTCCAAAATATAAAATACTTTTTCTCATGTAGGTAGGCATAACATTATACATATAGACAGTAATTTCACGATTATAAGACGCACCTGATTATAAGCCGCATGTTACAATACAGAGTGTGATAAAAGGTATCTGTTCTATCACCATCTGTTGAGGGTGGGGCAGTGATCCTTATCTCTGTGGGAGATATTCTGCTAATGGGCCATCCATTGAAACCAGGCAGGGCATTGTTCTTTATCTTTTCACACCCCATCCTTCCTCCAGCCAGTCATTTTCTGCTCATGGCCATTGAGTCCCACTGTGGGACTGATAAAATTACTGCATCCCATTGGGAGTTGCTCCAGCCAGGGGGAAGAGCCCAACATTTCTTACCAAGATAAAAACAGAGGTTTTGGGACACTAAGGGAGCCCCTTTCTCCACTGGACTCCAGAGGAAAACCGGATTTCTCCACATCACCACTGGACCTCTGGAGGGAAACTGCACCTTGTACAGGAGCACTGCTCCAACTGAGCCACATCTGTCACTGCAGGAGGATGCAGCCACCATGGAATGGGACTGCTGCCAACACCCTGCCTGATGGGGTGTCAGGTTGTACTCTGACTTTGTCAGGGTTTGGGGTTTGTTTCTTTGTAGTACTGTATTTCTATTTTAATTTCCCTAGTAAAGAACTGTTATTTCTAATTCCCATATTTTTGCCTGAAAGTCCCTTGATTTCAAAATTATAATAATTTGGAGGGAGGAGGTTTACATTCTCCATTTCAAAGAGAAGCTCCTGCCTTTCTCAGCAGACACCTGTCCTCCAAACTAAAACAGCAACTTTTCATTCTTTGTCCATATATAAGCCACACCTGATTATAATCTGCACTTCCGGGTTCAGACCAAAATTTTACTCAAAATGGTGCGGCTTATAATCGTGAAATTACTGTATATGTATATCTATATCTATATCTATATATAGATACATATATATATATATATATTTATATAAAATACATATAACTCCTAGGAAGAGTTTCTGAAATAGTTATGCTGCATAAAAAGGTGAGAAGGATGAATAGTTAGGTCTAGGGAAAGAAGAAGTCTTTAAAAACATTCATCTTAGAGCTGCTTCACAAAAGAAATGACATCCCAGTTTTAATTTGTCGGCAAACTGGACAACTGGATGCCAAGGAATCACTCTTACAGAGTATGGGTAGTCCAACTGCCTTTCCCTGCACACACTGCAGTGAAATTTATTTTTTTCTCCATGCTAAAGATGAATTTGAGCCTTTGTTTCGATTACATTATTTAAAATTAATTGTGCCTTTGAAGTTCTGTAGACAAGAAACAGGATAATCTGCAAACCCCATTAATGAAGATTAATATTCTGCATAAATATTCCCAGCCTTGTGCTGAGGAGAAGGTACCTGATCAGAGTGTTTCCTTGGACTGGAAAAAGAACTCTAGGCCTCTTGTCAGTGGAGGGGTGACTGTGATCTCTTGGGTTTGATGTCTCTAGTTGTATCTCAGAAGGTGAGGTGGGTTTGAGAGCAGAGAGAGGCTCTTTGGGGTCTTCTTGCTCTAACTGGAGACTTCTCCTTCCCATTTGCCATACAAAGCTGTGGTTTATAGTAAATCCCAGGACGTTTGGGGCAGCAGAGCAGTGGAAAGGATGACTGTCCCTGGCTGGTGTGGCTGCAGTGATATCAGTGGTGCTCCCTTCTGCAGCCCAGCTCTCCTTGTCCATCAGCTCAGCCAGCTGTGCCACCTTGGGCACAGAGCTGTAGAGGCAATTCCAGCTTGTGCTCGATGCCTGTGATGTGTTACCTGTGTTTTAGTCCAAACTATTTCACACTAAGGGTCCTCTTCTAAACACTGAATTAGGTGGGCTCTTTCAGAACTTCATGGGTGATAGCTCTGGAAGTAAAAAGTCTTCATGACTCACTGAGTATTGTCTGTGAGGAATGATTGAAGCCATCTACTTGCAATCCCACTAATCCCTGCCATGTCCCTGAGACAGGACATCAGAATTCCTCTGACGACTGTATCAAATGCCATGCTCAAGTCCTGCATGAGGAGTTATTTTTCAGAGTTCTGATAAAAGAAAATGTAAGTTATTATGAGAAATGGATATAAATTTAATAACAAGGTCTGATATAAGCAGGAAGGTTTTTTACATTGTCTGTTCTCCTAAGATTACAGACAGCCTCTATAATATGATGTGCCAGCAAAGCAGGAAAATGCTCTTTGCTGTTACAGCCTGGTGTTAGGAGTGTGGATCTTCCCTTTTCAGTCATACAAGTGTAGTGGAGAGATATTTGTGTGCAAATAGCAGAAACAAGCAAACAAACACAAATTCAATAGCTGGGAAAATCTTTGGATACTGTTTCCCAGAGAAGCTGGTAAAGTGTGTCAAAGAAAATGGTCCAAAACTCTGTCATTTTTGAGTTAATTCAGGAATTTCACTGATTTTAAATAGAAAGCTCTATGGGTAGAGTGGGGCCTCAATATAGGGCTTGAGAAGTTTGCTATCTGTGAACATTTGTTGCTGTGATGAAGTTATTGACATCAGGAGAAACAGATCCTGTTGGAGTGTTTGTACAATTGGCTGTTTTTGAGGAAGAAATACTGTTGAAGTAAGAGGGAATAGCATTCCTTTTGTGACAAGAGTGATTTACATTTAAATCAGTAGCCTTTGCGCTGATGATTGCTACAAAAGTTAAATGTAGTGGTTCTGCTGAGTGTAGAATTATTTAGCAAAATCTTTCAAGGTTGTGTGGTATCAGACCAGTGTTTCTGATTTGAATTCAATGGATTCTACAACAGAACACAGCTGGGTTCAATACAGGAGTGAATCAACCTCAGGAACACCACAAAAAATGATGACCAGACTTCAAGCAAAGAGATTAGATGGGAGATGATGGATAAATATGTGGAGAGACCTCCCTTGCTGTTGTACAGTGAGCTGGGTTTTCTGACCACCTGAAAGAAACAATGACAGAACATTATGCAATTTCATAGCAGAGGAACATCCCAGGGTGTCCCAAAAGGATGTGAAGACAGCGAGAGACCCATAATTTAGAGCTGGCAGCACTGTCCCTTCAGCTCCTTTTTTTTTACTATGTCATGCTCTCTTCCAGCAGGACCCATTTTTTGGAGTGTGCCAAGAAGCTCACAAGTCACTAAATTGTGGAGGCTGGTCCATAAGTGAATCCTCTGTGTGCAGGCTAAGGTCCCCATCTCATGTGCTGAACACTAGTCAAATATTGTTTCAGAGTGTTTTCCCTGCCTTGCAGAGGGATGCTTGTCACCGTCGTGTCTGCATGCCTGATGTATGTCAACAATTTTACCCTTTCCACGTCCCAGCGAGCGCAGGATGTGGTATTAAGAGTATTTCGTATACGAAGGACACAGACAGGGAGAAGGGAAGTGATTTATGTGAGTCCATTCACAAAGTCTGCAGCAAAGTTGGAAAAAAAATGCCACCGTGGCTGTTTACATTAGCAAGCAGGGGAGCACTGCAGGAGTGGGCTGCAACATGCAACAGTGCTCAGGACCTGTCATCCACACTAAAAGTGGTTTGGAGGATTTACTTTGGACTGGATCTACTTTCACCCAGGGAAATATACAGTAATTTCACGATTATAAGCCGCACCATTTTGACTAAAATTTTGGTCCGAACCCAAAGTGCGGCTTATAATCAGGTGCGGCTTATATATGGACAAAGAACAAAGAGTTGCTGTTTTAGTTTGGAGGACAGGTGCCTGCTGAGAAAGGCAGGAACTTCTCTTTGAAATGGAGAATGTAAATCCCCTCTCTCCAAATTATTATAATTTGGAAATCAAGGGGCTTTCAGGTAAAAAATATGGAAATTAGGAATAACAGTTCTTTACTAGGGAAATCAAAATAGAAATACAGTACTACAAAGAAACAAACCCCAAACCCTGACAAAGTCAGAGTACAACCTGACACCCTGTCAGGCAGGGTGTTGGTAGCAGTCCCATTCCATGGTGGCTGCATCCTCCTGCAGTGACAGATGTGGCTCAGTTGGAGCAGTGCTCCTGTACAAGGTGCACTTTCCCTCTGGAACTCCAGTGGTGATGTGGAGAAATCCGGTTTTCCACTGGAGTCCAGTGGAGAAAGGGGCTCCCTTAGTGTCCCAAAGCCTCTGTTTTTATCTTGGTAAGAAATGTTGGGCTCTTCCCCCTGGCTGGAGCAACTCCCAGTGGGATGCAGTAATTTTATCAGTCCCACAGTGGGACTCAATGAGCCATTAGCAGACAATGACTCCCTGGAGGAAGGATGGGGTGTGAAAAGGTAAAGAACAATGCCCAACCTGGTTTCAATGGATGGCCCATTAGCAGATTATCTGCCATTGAGATAAGGATCACTGCCCCCACCCTCAACAGATGGTGATAGAACAGATACCTTTTATCACACCCTGTATTGTAACATGCGGCTTATAATCAGGTGCGGCTTATGTATGGACAAAAAACCAAAAAGTTGCTGAAACCCAGAAGTGCGGCTTATACTCAGTGCGGCTTATAATCGTGAAATTACTGTACTCTTGTTGGCAGCTGGAATGCACCTGGTGCACATCCTTTGGTTTAATCCAACCATCCAAGAGTCCAGTTTGCCTCCTCTGAGATTACTCATTATATGAGCCTACAGGTTTACTTCTTTACTTATCAGATTTACTCCTAGCACACAGTCCTGGATGGAGCTAAAGTAGGTCTGTAGAAACACCCTCTGTCTCCTTCCAGCTCAGTTCCTCTCCAGCATTTAAGGTGAATCCCAGGAGGCACCTCCCACAGTGTCTCTGACATGACGCGTAAAACCAGGCAATTACTTGCAGATTATTGATACTGTCCTTGGCTCGCTTTTCTCATTTAAAACTCTTCTCTCAGTGAGCTTGCTGCCTCACATGGCTTCAGCTATCTGCTTTGCATCAATGACTTACAAATCTACCTGTTCTCTCCTGACCTCCCTGCCTCCATCAAGCCCAGCACCTTGTCGCTTTTCTCTCTGAAATTTCCCTCTGAATGTCTTGCCCTCCATTTAAACTTCATGTGGCAAAAACATCATAGCTCAGTGAGCTGCTTGAAGTCATTATAGCAGGAGCCCAGACAGCCATTAAACATAATAAAATTTTACATATGTCTTAGGCTAGTGCTAAAAAGAAAAATGTTTCAGCTAATTGAGCTAATTTTTTATTAGATATTTTATTACAGTATTGTATTATATAAGTGTACTTCAGTAACTATTCTTCAAATGTTTCATAAATGACAGAACCAAGTTTATCTAATATAATGTTTAGTTCAGTTTTGAAACAGATTTCTTGGGCATCACAAAAGGCAAACATCCATTCTCATACTTGTGGATCCCTCTGTCATGTTTGACTTTGGCCACAAGCTACATTTTCTTGTCTCAGGGAGGCTGTGAGCCCCAGGGTAATGAGCTTAAATGGTGTGAGACCTACTGCAAGGCTCAGTTGCAGCAGGCACTGACAGGAAACAGCACTGCTGTCAGGAGACCTCTGCTGTGATCCCACACAGATTCCTCTCTCTCTCAACAGTATTATTAATGATTTAGGTAGCTCTGAATCTGGGATCTGGGGTGACTAAATCTTCATTCCTGCAACGCTGACCAAGGCCATGTTGCCATAAAAAGTCTGTGGACAGCTTTTCACCAGAGAGCAGGGACATTAAATGACAAAAATGGAGTTATGCATCTTGATGCTGGCGATGGTAAAAGGCAGTCTGGGGCAATGGCAGCAATTCTGTGAGCCTGGAATGGAGACCAGAAAGGAGGAAACAATGCAGAAGAGGTAGTGCCATGTCCTGGGGCAGCAGCTATACCCAACCACCCAGCTCCCCTGCCTCTGTGGGGAGCCCTGCCAGAACCTCCCACACCCACCTCCCTCACTGCCAGTACTGGGAACTGTGCTGAAGGTGGTGTATTTCAGGAATCAGTCATCCTGCACAAACCTTGTCTGCTCCACTGGCCATTGTATTTAGGGCCTGAGAAATCCATATGTTACTGATACATTATGTAAGTTATATTTGGGACAGGAAAACTCTGTATGGATCAAGGGGTGGATGGAATATATCGATCTTGACTGGGGGAGAGTTGCATGTTGTGATTGTTGGTGGCCCAAACAGCAGTTGCCTGAGCAGCCTGTGCCATGCTGCCTGTGCTGCACATCCAGGGTGGCCTCCAGTCAGTGTTGTGCTGCACAAACCCCCTGGTCACAGGACAACCTCAGCCAGATCACTGTGAGTGATGCCACAGGCAGCTCCCTCTGGTACCAGCAATTACACTGCTTGCTCAGCCTTGCCTTTATGGAAAAGTACAGTGAGAAACTGTAATGCAAAAGTCCTTTGTGAATAGTGTGATTTTCTATTAAGAAAATTACATATTATCTGAAATGACCACAATGGTGATATTTATTTCCCTGGATGGGATCCACTCCACACAGTGGGCTATGGCAAATTCCAGCCAGGGTGTGTGCAATGCTGCACAGACAGAGTGCTGGGACAAAGGGGATGTAAGATTTATTTGTTATCTGTATTCCTCTTCTTATTCTTTCTTATTAAAGCAGTTATTGATCTGCCTTACCCAGCAGCCTGATGATCACTGAAGAGCTGGCCATGGGAATGTGAGCTGTCACCCACATTGTGCAGTGTCAGGATTGTCAGTTTTGGACAACTTCTGTAATGAAAGATTTCAGGCAATTTTCCCCAGCTCCTGAATAAAATGTCCCTGAACCCTCACAAGGTGGCCAGTTTCACTTAATTAAAAGTAGTTTCATTTAATCTCATGAGGCAGCACAGGGTGCTGTTCCCCATCAGTCCCCAGAAGACAAAACTTGTGCAGGTATCCCAGGCAAGGCGTGTTTCTGGTACTTCTGTTTTTCAGTCCCTCAGTTGCTGGTATTTGCCTCAGTAAGAGAATGTCTGCTGTGATTAGTACAGAGAAGAGTGCAAAAATCTCTGATTTGGCAGAAGTCCTCCTTGATTGATTTCCAGATCACAAAAGACAACCAGCTGCCAAGCCTCTGGAGCACTCCAAGTAAGTATTCACACAAGCAGACACCACACGTTTGACAGATGTTAGTCACATTGCTTAATGCTCCACTAGATGCTACAGATGTGAGTGTGGTATAAGAACCTACAGAGGAAAAAAGAGGATAGAAAAAACCACCAAATGACAATTTCCCTTAAGAGATCATTTCCACACTTCCTCTTCTAGATTCTCAATGCAGGTTCTGTTGTATAATTAATAGCATATCACCTTTATTCCCACACCAGTCTTACACCTTACAGGCTGTCATCTTAAAACATAGGCAGAGATTTTGTGCTGTGCTAGGTTTTACCTAGGAAAAGGTTATGGGAGAATGTTAGAGTCAGGTAGAGAGTTTTAATTTCAAATTACTAATGCATATATTCATATATACATGCATTTATGTATATACACACATATATAAATATATATACATGTACACACACACACACATATATATCCATAAGGCTCAGCTGACCCATGGTCCTCTCTAAACCTTGCTGCCAGAGGCACCCATAATGATTTCCCTTAGCTACAGGTAGGGAGGTGAAGGAAGGCAAGAGCAGATTGTTCTACCTTGGTTAACAGAGTTCTGTGGCAAGGCTCAGCCACAGGAAATGGGTCTTCACCTATGTGGTGGGCTGGCCCTGGATGGACACTGGATGCCCACCAAAGTCACTCATCACTGCCCTCCTCAGCTGGAAAAATATAGCAAAAGGTTTGTGAATTATGGGCAGGGACTGTTGTGGGCAAAACAGACTTCACTTGGGAATATTGCTTTAATTTATTGCCATTCAAACCAGAGTAGGATAATGAGAAAAGAACCCAAATCCTAAAGCATGTTCCCACTCCTCCCATCTTTTGAGGCTTCACTCCTGACTTTCTCTACCTCCTCCCCACCAGTAGCTCAAGAGGACTGAGAGTGGGGGCTGTGATCAGTTCATCAGTTCATCACACCTTTTCTCTGTGGCTCATTCTCCTCAGGGGGAGAACTCCTCACACTCTTTCCCTGCTCCAGTGTGGTGTCCCTCCCACAGGAAAAGTCCTCTACAAACAACTTTGAGTCCTTTCCAAAAGCTGCAGTTTTTGGTGAGCTGCTCCATGGGGTGCAGTTCTTTAGGAGCAGGCTGCTCCAGCATTTGTCCCCCACAGGATCACAGGTCCTGCCAGCAGACTTGGTCTGGCAGCAATCTGCCAGAAGCTTGCTCCAGCATGGGCTTCCCAAGGGGTCACAGCCTTCCTTGGGCATCCCCCTGTTCTTTTGTGGGGTTTTCCAGGGTCTGCAGGTGGAACTCTGCTCTGACACCTGGAGCATCTCCTGCCCCTCCTTCTGCACTGATGTGGGTGCCTGCAGGGCTGTTGCTCACACATTCTCACTTCCCTCTCTGGCTATAACTGAACAGTTGTTTTTTGTCCCCGTTCTTAACTCTGTTATCCCAGAGGTACTGCTGTCATCTCTGATGGCTCAGCTTTGGCCAGCTGGGGTCCATCCTGCAGCTGACCAGCACCAGCTCTGTTGGACATGGAGGAATCTTCCAGCAGCTTCCCATAGAAACCACGCCTGTAAAACTCCCACTAGCAAAAGCTTTGTCATGCAAACCCAAAACAACTGGTATCCTGTCCTGGGATTTCTTTGAAGCTCCACACCACAGCTTTTATTCTTAAAATGATGAGAAAACACTGTCTTTACTGAAGACAGCTCTTGCCATTCTCCAGTTGCACTTGCCATACCTCAAGACACGAGCTGTGAGCCCTATCATGCAGGACAGGCATTTCAGATGTTGGTATCCAGCTGTCTCCTGCATCCTTTTCTTTATGAGCTCAGAACAAGGGCTCTAACAACATAGCCCAGGATGTCTGGAAGGAAGGACGACTGATGTTGATGCTCTAAAGATTAACAGGTTTGGGAACATAAGTTCTGTTGTACAAGTATTCCTTGGGGCTGAACGTATCCCTAAATTTTTTATCTCGTACTATCATTACAAAACACAGTGAGATCTCAGTGTTAAGTATTTTGCTCTGTTATCTGCATTACATAAGGCTCTGGAATAAAGTCTCATACAATTTAACTCGCCTGTGTGTACAGAGCAGTAAACACATACAAATTCAAAAGGAAAAGCAGAAAAAAATGCCCTCAAGAAAAGTATGAATGAGCTTGAAAAGGGCAAATAAATAGCAGAGACATTTATATTGGTCTCTCCTACTGCTCTGAACAAAACAATTATGAGATAAGAGAGGCAAGAATGGGAGGAAATTCTTTCATTTTTCACGTTGGAAGTTCGAAGGATTCAATAGCCTGTTTATGAAGAGCAATAAAGAAGATACATGAACTTGGTAAAGATGTTGTTACAAATATATTGGCCTGTTTGGAAAGGCCAGGAGTTTGGGCTTTTGGGGACATTTTTGTTGGGATTTTTTTGGTAGTGTTGTTTTTTATAAAGAGCTTTTATAAAAGAGTACTTTTATAAAGAGCTATCACCTAAGGTTTTAAGCGTGAAGGTTTTTTGTTGATAGAGAATAACTGACAAGAATTGTTTGTTATAACTGGCAGAGAGGAGTAATGCTTTTATTTAGGATTTGGAAATAGTATGAAAAAAAGGCAGATGGAAACTGGAATTTAATGAAGCTTATATAAGCAAATATAACCTTGGCCAGCTTTTAAACAAAGTTTAAACCAGCTATTCCTTGTTTCAAATGTGAAGGCTTAAAAACCAGAATGCATTTGCCTTCTACAATAAAAAATGATGAGTGGTACTCAGAAAGGAGATTTATCACTTTCCCTGCTTTCTAGTCTGAAATGTGTGTTCTTTTGTAATGGTGTGGGGAAGCCCATCTTTCTACCAGTTAAGAGATTATGTTCACAGCATTGTGGCACTTTAAAAGCAATAAAATTAGTGTACATATATTTTTTACTGATTTTTTCCCCATCTCTTGTTTAAAAATAATGAAATAATGTATTTCAGTGTAGAAATGTGAATTTGTTACCAGCCTGCTAGTGATTGCATTATCCTTTGGAAGAAAATCCAGGCTTAGGAACAATAGTAAGGTCTCTGCTACTCTGCCACTGTTCCCTCTACCAAAAAGTTTTTTTACTTAGCAAAATCTACCAGTCTAAATAATGTGAGTGCTTTACTAGTGCTGGTTTTTTCCTGTCATAATTAGACATAGAAAATGTTTAGACTAGAAATCTCTCCAAGTCAAGAAATAAAAAAATTAAATAATTCTATAATCTTTAAAAATTATTATTGGTGTAATAACCCCCTCTGGGGATTAAGCACCATTGCAAAGCCTGTGATTAAAGTTTCTTAGTCCTTATCATTTTTGAGTTCTGTTTTCAGTGGTTTATAAGTTTTCCAGACTGTAATAACTTGGATTAAAACTTTCCAAAGATGTGAAAAGCGCCTGTGTTTAGCTGAATATTTTAGGAAGCTTTAAAAAAATGAATCAGCACTTTTTAAAACTAGGTCAGGGAAAATATGTTTTTCTGCCAATATTAAAACAAAAATCTTACAGTTGTGTTATTAGCAAGTTTTTGCCTGTTCTGCTTTTAGCTGTTAATTCAGGCAAGGACTTGAAGTCTGGCAGATAGATTGCCTGTGTGTCAGGGAAGTGCTGTCCTTGCATACAGCTATGTCCATTTGGCCAAACTGTTGGTTTCTGAGAAAAGAAATATTTCTGTGCTTTTTCTAGGCTTTTTTTTTTTTTTTTTTTTTTGTCACTGGTGGTTTATTCTGCATTCTAAAGATTTCAATCCGAGTGAGGAAGCTGGGTGAGAATGTGGGGCAAGCTGGGATCTGCTGCAGCAGGAACAGCTGGGACATAAAGAGCAGCATGAGGAGGAAAACAGAGATAGCCATAGAGGCTGGCATTGGGAGCTCAGAGATGGGTCTGTGCTTTTAAAGTGGAGAAAAGTAGAAAAATCCTGGTAAAAAATAGGGGAAGATATGTGAACAATACCTGGAATCAGCAGAGGAGCACTGGGGGAGGTATTTCACAGAATCTTGGAATCATAGAATCACAGAATGGTTTGGGATGGAAGGAAGCTTAAAAATCATTTTATTCCACCCCCAGGTTGCTCCAAGCCCCTCTGTACAAGGACAGCCTGTTATGCCTGCAGGGCACATGGAGTACTGCAGTTTATTTAGTTATATTTTTATCATAGGCCCTGGTGCAGTTTTGTCCTGCATAAATCATCACACTCCCAAGTGCTGCTCAGGTCCAGTGTTAGCCTGTGTCAGGAACTGTTGGTAAGATGTATTTTTGTGTGGATCCCTGGTTTGGGGTGGTGGGGAAAGTGTGCTGGTCTGAAATGAACCATCCCATTCCACCTGTCTTTAGTTGTAAACCATACTGGAAAAAAAACCCAAAAACAAAACCAAATAAACCTCATTTATCGCCCTTCATCTGCACCTAGAGGATGAAAAACAGGGGCTACTGTCAGCTGCTCCCTTGCCTCTGCTTGCAGGCTTTATAGAGCAGATCTCAAGGTTTCTGCCAGGCTGGAAGAGAGTGCAGGAGGCAAAGTGATGCTGTGTTATTTTACAGTTCTTTAAAGAATCGAGTTCATGAACGCTTCAGAAGTTGTGTACAAAAAGAGCAACCCACAGGAAAAGAATATTTGGCTGCAGAAGGGAGGTGATGTGGCAGGAGAGAGTGAAGGAGGCCATGCCAAGCCAGGGATGGCTCTGGCTCTCCTCCCTCTGCCATTTAGTCAGAGCTGCCCTAGGACAGCAGAGGTAGGCAAATGCTTGTGGTTTTGTGGGCTGCAGCCCTCAGGAGACATCCTGAGGAGCCTGCTGGGTGTGTTGGCCACCAGCTCTTTACTCCTGGAGCACACCTGGGCCCAGGGAGCTCCCTGGGCTCTGTGCTTTTTGTTGGGATTGCTGGCATGGGCTCACAACCTCCTGGCAGGGCTTGCTTCAGGCACTGAGTGAATTGACCACAAAATGGGTGTTCAATAATAAGAGAGTGGGCTGGTGCTTGGTTACTAACTCGGCATTTTCTGCAAAGACCTTCCCCAGGCTGCACACAGACCAACAGCTGATTGTGTATGCACATGTAAATAACATGGCTGGGAACTGACCCAAAGAGGTGCTACCCAGGAGTCTTTTGACTCATTATTATATTGAAATGCCCCTGAGCAGAGATGTCATATTTCAAAATTTCTGAGCAGTCCAAATGAGTGTTTATCTAGTTTAAGGAGAACTAGCTTTGAGTGCTAAAGCAGTGGTGGCCCAGGATGGATTGCATGGTGTGAATCAGTATTTTCTAAACTTTATTAACTGTAAGGTGTTTCCACATAGAAGTTTGTGAAGCCAGAGACAGGTTTCAGCTTTGCTTAAGGACAAGTTACTTCTTTTCTTTCTTTTCCTTTACAAAAATCCCATCAGATATTCCAGTCAAGATGTAGGTTAACCTATTCCATGTATGCCCAAAGACAGAACCTTTTCCACTTTTGGATAGTTTGTGACAAAATTTGATATGGTCCCCAAGAACTGTGCAGAATCCAATAAAAGCTGATAGAGGAGATGAAGCAAAAAGGCAGGGAGAGAGACCTTGTTGCTTGCAGTGTTGGGTGGAAATGAAAGGATTTGGACAGCAAAGCAAAAGAAATACTTGTATTTCTGAAGATGATTGAGTAGGTCTTCTTATTTCCAGCAAAGTGGGAAGACATCAACACAAATACAGAATGGTTTTGTGCATTGATAACCTATGTGTGCTAATCAGTATTGCTTTGGGTTAATTTTACCTGTTGGTGGAGTTTACATCTCCTCTGACAAAATGGGGACAGCAATGTCACTCCCATCTGTTTTATCTACTTGGATTTTTAATAATAAATTATTAACTCAGATGTTGGGTGCCTGTTGTGTGTGTGCATGCACATGCCTGTGCAAACACATCTGACCATCTTTTGGATCAAATCAGAAATCAGAAAACTTCTGAATTATTTAAGATTAAAGTACAGTAGCAATATTTTTAAAATGTAGTTTTGCATAGAAAGGACTACAATGCCAGAAGTGACAGCAGAAGAATTAATGCTTTCTCCAGGCCCTTTTTATCTTAGAAATGATTGACAAAGTAATTTTCTTCTTGTACTTTAATGAAAGTGTATACATTATACACACCAACAAATCCTCACTGGGCCAATTACACATCATATGACTTATCTTGTCACAGCACCTAATATCCAAACAATAAATTAAAAGGTATGCTTTATATGCAAATTTGCATATGAGGATGTTTTCCAGTCCCCAGACTCAATTGTCTTATGAACACTACAACATACAAGGAAAAGAAACAAGCTGGCTAGGATTTGTGACTAATAAAACCTGCCTGGTGGAACAAACTGCATCTGTATGACTTACAAGGGTGTGCTGTATAAGTAACATTTGTTCTACATATTGAAATTATATTGGGAGATGAAATACCGAGCAAATATTGAAGCGCTTCCTTTCACAGAAGATACTCTGCACACATGCAAAGCTCTATGTATGCAACACAATATTTTTGATACCTCTTCATACGACTCTGCAATGTAAAGGGACCTTTCCATAAATGAGAATCTCACTTGTTTTCCATTTTCAAGTGAAGATTTTAACGGGAGATGGAAATGCCAAAATTTGCTTGCATCCTGGTGGTACCCTCTGGACTTTCAGAAAGCTTTAATTAGATGTGAATGGATGGTTTCTTGGAATTATTCTGGTCTAAAGGCATTGGCATGGTGCTAGGTTTTCCTCAGTGAGGGTTATCAGCCTGGTTTGTCCTAAACTAAGCTGTTTAAGAAAGTGGAGGCAAAAGGGGGAATTCATCTTTATTTCCACTGTCCTAAACACGGCATCTAATGCAACAGGTGTAGCATTCCTCCCATCTTCTGCTGGGAGTGACCCATGCAATGCAGAGAGCAACTTCACTGAAGGGATGACCTCCCCACGGACACGGGAGGTGATGGATTATTGTCATGGTTCTGCACCTCTGCAGGCTTGGGCATTGCAAGAGCCTGAGGGGAAAAAAGCTGTTCAAAATAATGGAGCTGAGATGGTTGTGCTAGAGGGAAATGGGGAAATGATTGTGGCCTCTGAAAAACAGTCCATTTCCCTTTCCCCTCTTTGGCAGTGAATTATCCCACTGATCCTTCCCCAAGCTGCTGGTGAAGTTGCAGTTCAGCCCTTTTTGAGTCTGTGAGTAGAATTAACCACTTAGGTGCAGTCCTGTTGGTCAGATAACTTGCCTAAAAGCCAATAACTTGTTGACCAAGTTTTTGGGGGTATGCATGAGAGAATTATGAAAATATGCAACCATTTGGTATTGGAATTTGGACTTTGCTGAGGGAACGTGGAAGTCCAGCTGTCATACCCCCCTTCATATCAATTAGCTGTCTAGAGGGCCAACCACAACAGATTGCTTCTTTTATTCTTGCCCCTTTAGTTGATCCAGTCTGCTAGCTCAGACTCAGAATGGGTTTAGAACACTGAGTCCTGCAGTTGTTTTAGACTGGTGAGATGCATTCTTTTGGGTCTAAATACTTTATTTAAACTACTGCTTTCACAGCTTTATGTTGTAAACATTCTGCACTGGCAGAAGGATCTAGAAATAATTAGTTGAAATTAGTTTACCTGGACACTTAGTTGCCCAACATTTTGTTGTTTCTTCAAAACTGCTACAGACACAGACTTAGCCTGAGTGATGCCTGAGACCTCACTTTTCATGAATCAAAGATCAGTGTTGCTTGATCTCAATTTTAACAGAGCCAGCAAAAGAAAATGTGGCTAACTAATAGGCCTCCTTCAAAGTGCAAAGGAATATGTGATGCTGGTATTAAAGAAGAGCTAAATGAGGAGGTTTTGCTTTATGTACCATCAGAGAGAAGAAAAAATGGAAAGGAAAAGTGTTAATAAACCCCTGTCTTTTGGCAAGCCTTTTAAAGGTTGATGGTGTTTCTATCAAGCCTTAGACACCAACATTTGGAGCTTAAGTTATGAGATGAGTAACAAGCCTCTTTTGCTGATCAGTAGAGTGTTAAAAATTCATTCAAAGGATGAATCTACGCAGCAGTTGATTTGAGGTGCTCTTCAGAAAAGCCAGTATTTCCCCAGCATCACTAGTGAGAGGCTTGGATGACTACTAGCCTTGTAGCTTGGACACTGCAGCAAGGTGTCTGACTTCATGGCAGGTGAATATCACCAAGGACTTCAAGTGTTTAAAGCCAGACTTAAAGAGGGGCTCTGGACCCACATTTTGTATTTGTAATGCCAACCACTGGATCAGAACAACAGCCCATGTCAGGTCATACAGACACTAATTTATGATGTTAACTTCCAACACCTAATTGAGGGCAGTAAATGGAGTTATGTTGCTAACTCTGCAGTGTGCCTCTTACTGCACCATTGACTTCAACCATCAGTCAGCACTTCTACGAGATGGTGAAACCTCATTCCATTGTGCTTGGCAAGGATAACATCTTTTTGTTTATTGTGAGAGCACTGTAGAGTTTATGATGTCTTTTGCACTTCATTTTCTTGCTTTTAAGGTTTGGTGTTTTTAGCCAAGTTTCCTTAGGAAATGAGACATGCCATCATGCTGTCTGTCAGCTCCCTCCTTGTAACTTCTGAACCTGGGGCCCAATTTCAGCTCCATTTGACAGAGGAGTAAAGGTTTCAGAGATACTACATTCCTACAAGTTTTGTGAAAATCAACAACTTTGTAGATGTTTATATATCATTGTTCCAGCTGAAGTCATGTCAAGGAGCATTCAACCCACGGTTTATTTGTTCCATCTGGCAATGGCCAACTGGACATTTCCTGTGCAGGAATGCTGAACTGATCACAGCCCAAGTCAACTTTCACCTTCCTAACAGGCAAGCAAAGTTGAGAAAGAGGGTCTGAAGGTGACTCTGGGAAATTGAGAGGGATATTTTGCTATGAGAAATTGTGGGAATTGTGGCATGGTGTGTTTCAGGAGACGAGGAGGAGCAGCAAATATTCTGATGGGAGGGATTTTGGAACCATATCACTGGGGAAGTCATTATTCAACAAACCTATCATTCTTCTATGGTTTATATTGTGTAATTAACTGAAGTTATAAAATACTGATGGCTTAAAAATGGGGTTGGAAGGACAATCACTGGAATAGAATGAGATACAAAATTCTAACAGTTGCATGTTTATAATACAGAAAAAGTCTTTAAGAATGCGTTGCAAGCAAATTTTTACAATGATCCAATGATCTACTGGTCTGTCATCTTTTCATTAGCCATAGATAAAATTAATTAGCAAATGATCCACATGGAAAATAATTCCTATTAGGTTTTGCTTATTCTTTTGCCTCCAGTAATGATCTCCCATAAGTTTTCTAACAGTGGCATGTTAGGATCAGAGGAACAGCAGCACAGAACCTGCTAAATTATTAGTCTGTTCCAGTATCCACACTCCAAAAGCCATCATAATGAGGTATGTCTAGGGAGGATGCAGCTAATCTCCTAATGAATAACTGTAACAACCAGACCTTTGGGGAGATTTCTGCTTAACCCCAAACAGTCAGCGGTGTGCTTGTGCCCTGCAGCAAGAGGGCTTATGTCCATAATGAATCTGTATTTCAGTTATTTGGCTATGGACAGTCTCATTAATAATATAAATGCAATAACTCAATGTTGGGGTTAAAAAAAAAAAAAAGGAGAAGAAAATGTAGGAAAGAAATTTTTAGTGCTCAGTGAGCTCAAGGGTGGAAAAATTGGAGTTTGCAGATGTGACAAAAACACCAGCGTCAAACAAAATTGCTTTTATTAGCTTAATTTGCCACATATAGCGCAAATATTTAACTTGAATGAGGCATGAATTAGTAGAAAAATATGTGCTGTGCCATTTAAAGTGCTATACTTGGATAAAATAATGTATATCTTTTCATATGCAGTCCTTGAAGTCACACTACATACATCTTTAATTTCTTCAATTAAGAAAAAAATGAACAAATGGAGTTAGATTTTAATTATTCATAGTTCATTTGAGAAAAATCTTTGTAAATGAGAGGAAGGAGAGTTGTGCTATCTATCACAATGAGAAGAAGAGAGAAAATTCACTCTATGAACTACTTGACAATACAAAAGCTTCTGCCTTCACTAGGTTCTGCAGTCTGACATGTAAAGGAAGAAGCATCACAGGAAGGACTATTTGGGAGCCATACAATGGAAATTGCACCCCAAAATACAGAACTGCTCCTTGGCAAGCAACCACACTGCACATTTGATAGAATCCTACTGAGGGATGTATGTGCAGTGTGTCCTTTAATCCTATTTTTTAAAAGATGGGAATATATAGAACTGCCCTATCAGATCAGACTTAGGATCAAAATTCAGACCATCTTTGTCTTTGGCAGGGCCAAAGCCAGCTGGGTCAATGTTACCCCATGTGGGAATGCTGCAGGAGAGGTGTTCAAGGATGTCCATAATAACCAGAGTGTGATTTAAACCTTGGAATATTCAATCCTTCTGGCGTACTTTGTCAAGCTCTTAAAAGGGGGATATTTTTGTTGTCAGTAAGAAAGCTGGTTCCTCTTTGGGTTTTACTGGACTATTGATCTCATGACTGCTTTGCTGCAGGGAGTTGCACAGTCTTATCATGTACTGGATGAAAAATTATTACTTTCTATCAGCTTTGAATTGATTATCTTTCATATTCATTGAATGTCTCCTTGGCAAAGGAGAATAGAGCTAGCAATATACCTTTTTGAGCAATTCATTATTTTATATGCTTTTGTGTAGGCTTTCTTGGTCTTCTAATTTGCAGAGTCAACAATCCCAGTCTTTTCATTCTGATTTTACTAAGTGACCTCTGTGCTCTTAATGATTTTCAACCTGTCTCTGAACATGTAATTTTTAATAACTTTTTTGAGATAACAGAGTCTGTTTGGATACAAGATTATAATGGCACATCATTATTTCATATACTGGTATTAGGATTTTTCTTGTTATTAAATTGCATTTGCTTGTTTAATTGCAAGTGCAGTCTTTGTTACATGGTCACAATTGCAACTGATCTCTTTCCTAACACAGTTTAAAGCAGTGGATGCTGTATAACTCAATTCCTTTCAGTTTGATATGCATCACTTCCCATTTTTCAGTGGTGAACTTTTCGGTGTTCATTAAGCTAAAACCTGTATATGTTAAATTTCTTTGAGAATGCCTAAAATGATAGCCAGATCTCAGTTATGTAAATAATAGATTGTCATTTGCAAATTGAGATACTTGGCTGTTCATCTCCTGTTCCAGGTGTTAACAGGTGAAATAATGCCAGTGCAAACGTAAAATCTAAAGGCATCTGCTGTTAAATTTTTAACTTGGCCATTAATTCTAACTTTGTCTTCTGTCTCTTAGCCATTTCTTAATTCACACTGGTACTTTGCCTCTGTATGACTTTCTAAGCTCAGGAGTACCATGTTGTTGGCAACCCTGTCAACTTTGTGTAATCAAATGAATATTTTCTCCTTTACCTGATAATTTATCAATACATTAAAAGAATATTAATAGAGTAGTGAGGCATAGTTTGTCTCTTTTTGCTGAATTTGTGCTAGTTAGATATTGTTTAATTGTTTTATCTTGATTTATAAAGAAACATGTTATTCTATATGCAATGATTATTTTGAAAAATTATCAAGATATATCAATGTATAAGTCCAGCCTTTCCTAAAATATAGATGCATTGTCTACAATCCCACAAAAGTGTAATAAAGTAGCTATCTTGAAAGGGAGGTTGTGTATTTTGTTATCAGCTCAGCTGCTTTTTTCCTAAAATCCTTGTAAGATTTGAACTATAATCTCCTTTGTCCAGGAAGTCAATCAGTTCAAAGAGAGAACCAGTAGGAAAAGGGGTTTACAACAATGGTTCCCAAAAAGCAAAATGCACCTAAAATACAGCTGAGACCTTGAGTAAAGCCCAAAATCACTTCCCAATGAGATGAGTGTGATCATTTCTCTGATACATCCCCTGCTTCAGCCACCTCAAGGAAGGGAGATTGTGGCATCTCCCATGGGAGCTGGGAATGAGAGCTGGTGCAAAATGCACAAATCCACTCAGGAGCCAGCACAGCTGGAGCCCTCCAGCCCACAGGTGTTCACCCTGTGCCGAGGAGAATTCGGCAAACCGGAGCCAGCAGCACAGACTGACCTGTTCCCTTGGGAGAATATTCCAATACTCCTCCCCTTCCCTGAACAGCTGGGGTTGGCAATGCAGTTCCATGTGGATGGAGCATCCTGTTTGCTGCTTTTTGCCAGAAATACTCTGATCTCTTCTTCAGCTCGGATTTTCTAAACTTCTTGACTTCCTGCACTGGTGTTTGTCCTGGAGAGGCCCAAGAGCAAAAGCTGCAGTTGCTGTGAACGGTGTTTTTGAGGAATGTTGTAGCATGACCTACCGGACCCCAATATTTGGTCTAATCAAAAGAATTTTGGTTGAATTACTTTTTAATCTTTCTTTTTGTATTTTAATTAATGTATGTGGTGCCTAGAGCAAAGGAGGCCAGACCCTTCCAATTAAATTGAAATTAATAGTAATAAAAGATACAGAAGAAGACCGGAATTAAATCAGAAGCATAAGGATTGAAATATATCACATTCTTCTTGGCTTTTTCTTACCATATGTAGAGGTGCAAAGTCCATGTCCAACTTAAAATATGTTTTGGAACTCTGTCAATTTTCTGCTAATGGAAAATTGCAGGATTCCCAAACTCTGTGGTGGTCCCACAGCCACATTAAATTAGATAATTATGGCTTTCTCCAGCTGAGCTAGCCACTAGAAGGAAGGTACAGCTGTGCTTTAAATTTGCTATATTGTGTGTATTTTCTTGGAATTTTGTTTTTTGTCCCTGATGACTTCATTTTTGACAGATTTATGCTGTTTTCAATCCAAAGGCCACTCTCATGTGCCTGAGAAGAGCCTCTCTGCCATGAGTGGATCGTCTTGTATGAATAAGAACATCTATTATGAACAATTTTTGTCATATTGCATCCTAAATGTATTGAAGCAACTGTTGCTCCTATTTTGAAGAGACTTGAAGTAAAGTAGTGGGACAAAAGACTATATAAAAATAGAAAACCTTCCATGTGAAGTGTGTGTTCCAGGGGATTATTGCTGTCTTTTACACAGGCTTGATTTGCACGGACATGCAAACACACAAATGATCACTCGCACTGTCAGAAATCAGTGGCAATGGGATACTGAAAAAGACAAGAAGAAAAATTAGTAATGCCACAAAAATCCAAAATAAGGTTTTCAGAACAACATACTGAGAAAATTGTCTCTCAATAATGTAAAATTTGAGTCTTCATGCCCCAATGTAAAAGGAAATGTTGATTTTTAAGTCAGTGCAATAGAAGTTTTGCACATCTTAAGTAAAAGATGGTGGTGACAGGCATTACAAAACAATAACTTATTTTTAAAATGTTCATATCTCACTGCCTGAAACAATAATATGCATCTGTTTTTAGGAATATGGATGTAACTGCTTTTTTAATATTTGTTGAAAGTACCACTCTAAGTGAAGTGTGTCTGTATGTGTGTGCATGTGTTTTCCAGAAAAAAGTACAGCAGCTCCATGTCCTGAAAGATCATATTCCTTCATGAGAACATAAATCTCAAATCACTGAGTCTCAAAGCAATGTCCCTGCAGAGTGTGACACTGAGCCCTGCACACACTGGAGCCTGAACAGCTGAAGGTGGGGAATGCTTGGATCAGAGGCAGATGCAGTAGGAGTTGTTTGTAGGTTCTCCATACTCCAAATGATACTGCAGCTATTGGTTTTAGATTTATGTAACTCCATCACAGACTGAGAAAACAAAATAAAAAAATAATAACAGGCTTTTGGTCTTCTTTATATGTTTTCTATGTGCACACCTTTGAATTTTTTCTGCCTTACGTCCTCTTTCTCTCTTCAAAGGCTTCTTAAAGTCCTTTCATGCTGTCTTAGCAACACAAACATGGGATTTTCTGTCTCTGTAATTCTTGTCATTTAAAACATCCTTCCTTATATCTCTTTGTCTTCTTGTTGCTTCACCTAATTGTAAAAATATGTATTTTCTCCAAGCTCAGGAAAGCCCATTGTTCAGCCACCCAGGACAACTTAACAACCAGTCTGGACAAATGTAATTTAATTACTTCTTGCTCACTGGCTAAGGTGCTGAACTGCGTTTAAAGATCCTGTGTGTTCTCCAACCTCATGCTGAAAAGAAATCTAGCTTCCACCTCAGTTTCTTTTAAGTGCTGCCTAACAGCAGGAAAAGAAAGGATGGCTTTGTTCAACCAACCGTTTTCTCAGCTTCTCCCTCTGCCTTGTTCTCCCAGTGTGTCTGCTTAGGAAAATAATGATAGTGCTGACATATGTCACAGAAGAACCAGGAAAGCTCCAGTTCTTTGCCAGAAAGCAAATTTACAGATATTTTCTTTGGGAAAATCACCTGAAAAGAATGCACCTGGCTTTTAGCTGATCTTTCATTCTCTTTCAAAATGCAGATTACTGTCACAGTTTCACTTAATTCCATAACAAGTTAAAAATCCTCAGCTCCTTCTGGCTCTCTCCATCTCTTGTGATGGGTCAGGGACTTTGCTTTGGGTTTCAAGGTCTAGTGGGAAGAAATTGGTGACCACATCTCCTTTTTCTGTCACTAAGGACCCAAAGTTTTCTGCTTCCAGTTCCTGGTCTCTCTGAAAGGAAGGCAGCAATTCTAGGACATTTATTCCTAAAATCTATACTCAAGATTGTTTTACAATCAGTTTGACAGTCTCTTGAATAAAACATATTCCTGAAATGAAACTTAATTGGGGTAACCACTTTATTTCCAGAAGCTGCAAGACAACTTCTTTGGTCAATTATCATCAAGATGGGAAAAGAGTATTTACAAAATTCTGATTCCCTGATTCTGCTACCCAGGAGGGAAATTATATCTAGAAGGAAAAATAGCTTAGAGGTTGCAGGGTCTGCCTTGGACGTTCTGGAGGAGAAATGGCTTTCCCTGTCAGTAATGTCCTGTGTAGCCTTGGTCAGCCCCTTGGGCTTTGTCAGTCCCAGAGCTCACACAGACAATTGCACTCAATCTAGCACAATTTACAGCTACAGTGGGTAAGCTATCTCACATTGTGATCAGATCCAGCTGTAATTTAAAAACACAGATCTGTGCCTCAGCCTGGGTTTGTAGGTGTGTTTAAAATCAGCCTTTCTGAAATCAGTGGCAATTTAGTTTTCCAAATGACTTGGGCTTGCTGATAGCTCCAGGCTGATGGAGAAATGTGCTCTGCAGTGATCCTGGTCCTTCACCCCCCACATCTGGGATCTGGGTAGGATATGCCACAGCCCCTTCCAGCCTGCAGGCTGGCATTTCCTTCGGAGTGAGGGCCCAGGGAGCAAGGGGCAATGTGACCATGCAGGGCTCTTCCCAAGCTGCCAGGCTCCCCTGCTCAGACACAGGTCTCGCTGACTGCTGTAAAAGGGCGATGCTAACACTGCCTTCTCAGCCTCACAGCTGGATGGGGAGGAAAAATCCATTAAAGTTTGTGATATACTGATATACTGTGGTTCTGGGAGCCACAGAAGTACCTACGATAGACAGCTAATTGTAACAATTTTGGCAGTACATCCCATGATGAGGCACGCTGTGAGCTCTGTGAAAACTCTTTTTTTGATAGATGATTTACTAAAGCTATTCAAAATATACAACTTTATTGTTTGGTGCATTCCAGAAGCCTAGAGGCCCAAACTGAGAGTGAGAGCCCATTGAGCTTCATGCTAAATGATATTAAGAAATGTTCACACACTGCCCTGATGAGCTGGGTACAATATCCAAGAGCTGAGGGTGGTTTGTCATTGCAGTTCTATTGATGAGCTGAGATGCAGGAATATGAAGTCCAATTCCCAAGGTCACAGAGCAGGGACTCAGCACAGGCAAGACTTGTATCCACTGCTGTGCCAGATCTGTGGTCAGGCACAAGACTCCCTTTCCAGTATGCTTTTATTGGGTTTTTTGTTTTGTTTTGTTTTGTTTTAAAGGCAAATAAATAAGTTCTGAATTGCAGTGCTCTCAACTATTGCCAAAAGTATACATAATTAATCACTGTTTTTCACTGCATTTTACTGGTTCTTTTGCCTGGAACAGAGTGTGTGATGTGTCAAAAAGCATTAGAGGGGCCTGTGGTCATGCTGTGATGACTTTGTGAGTGGCTCCATCTCCTTGGCTGTGGATATGCCATGATGGTGCTGGTTCTTTAACACAGGGGGGCTGCATCTGATGTGCCTTCTGGGAATGGGCCATAGCCAGTGCTAAATCCTAAACTATGTCTGCAAGGTTTTTTTGGATAAAGCACGCCATGTACTGTTCAGACCATTTAACAGGACAGCCAGTTGGGCTCCCTGGACTGTTTAATTTAGAAGTACAAATGTAGGCAGTAAACTGAGTTTGGGTCTCATAAATACAAATTCTTTTTGTCCTATGCAGACACCATCCTCAGACAGCTCCTGTTGTGTTTGTGTACTTTAGATCAGGATAATGGCTGATGGGGTGAATGCTGAGATTCATCCATATTCTCCAGGTAGCTTTGAAAAATCCAACCCAGTTCTTGGGACAGAAAAACAATCTAAAGAGAAAGAATATAAGATAATTTTAGACCTTCAGCACTGTGATTGCTTCAAGCAGTGCAAAGCTGTAATGAAAACCTACATTTTCTTGTGCTCACACACAGGCATAGGTACACGCAGAGAAGTATGTAACAGATATATCAAGATTCCTAGTGCTAGTTGGTAAAAAATGTCACATTTCATAGCTTTCACATAATAGCCATCTTTTCTGAAACTGAAATACAACATCTAAATGTCAGACTACTCTGAATGTCTTCAAATCTCCTCCTGATATTTTTATGTGCTATTGTTCACTATATTGCATTTTCTAGTTTCCACTTGCTGTGATACCATGGCATTTGATTTTATTCTGGCCAAGAGGCCAAAAACTCAATTCAGTGTCAGGTGTTTTTACTGGTCCATGGATTTGCCACTAAGACACCATGGATGATTGATACAGCCACTGTCCCACTTTACATGCAACTGGAACCTATAACCCCCACCAGGAACTCATTCTCCACCTGGTTTGGGGCCAGAAGTACAAATTTGTTATCATGATCATTACTTCTGACTCTTTGACCCAGTGTCATAGTATATCTTTTTTTGGGTTTTTGGGGGGTTAGTTTGAGGGGTTTTTCCCCCTTAAAGTTTTAAAGAAGGGGATCTTCTTTGTATATTTCTTTTACAGGTGAAAGACACGAGGTTCTTATTTATTTTTATGAGGTTTTTCATTTTCAGTTTTTAAGCAGTGTTTAGTACCTTTATATAGAAAGCAGTACATCACTCCCCTTCTTCTACCTTTCTTAATGGAAAAGTAAATGGTTATTCTTTCCTTCTACCTGATGTATGTCTTCAAAATACTATAAAGATATGAAACCGATGGAGTTTCTAAATTATAAAGCAGGAGTTCTTTCATATTACCGTGAATAACAACTGGAAATCCAGTTCTTTATAATAAGTTATTTATTCTCCATTTTGAGGTTTTATCCACACCCCAGGAGGTGGCCATGTATTTTTCAACAGGTGCTGCATCAAGATTGCTATGATACTCTCAAACCATATTAGATTGTATCCAGTGGAAAGAAATGAATTTGAAAGCAAGACTTACAGGCTGATGAAAAACGAAAATCTTTTCTCTTGTTGAATGCAAAATTTTCTATTAGGTTCATAGCTGTTATCAGCATCAGCCTCATGTAAATACATATTTATGATCTAATACAGAGCACAGACAGTGTGTCTGGGAGAACAAGAATCTATGTGGTGTATTCTGGCCAGAAAATTCACAGAAGTTTCCCAAATCTTCTGAAAACTCTAACAATAGAGTTCTAAAGGTACAAAGGTGGTGGGCAGGAGGAGACATTGCAGTGGGATCACAACATGCCATGGTTATTTACTTGCTTTAAAGGAAAAGTGAGCACATCTGTTTCTGATTCATGACAAGAAGTCAGGAAGGAGAGAGGCATGAAAAGAAATTATGATCTTTAGAGGAGAGATGGGATGTCATGCCGGAGGAAACTTTTTTCTAGACGGAGTGGTTCTCAATTTCCTGCAAATGCAATGCCCTAAAACCATGACATTGTAAAAAGAAAAAGGATATATGTGATTTTCAAACAGTTTCTAATGAGATGTGTGTTAAAGTTTCTGTCTGTGGCTCATGCAACCCGACTTACCAAAGTACAGAAACACTTGAAATCTTCAATGCTCTTTTCCTTTCAAACCTAGGCAAAGCTTTTGTCCTCATCTCTGCAGATGAAGCACAGAGACAGAAGGGGCTATTTCCATGCAGTGACTTCAGGTGGGGTATCTGATGCCTCTGACCCTGTCTCCCTCATTCACGAGTTCTCTTGGGGTCCCAGATATCTCCTTTTGGAATATCTCTTTCTCATGTAGCCAGAACATGATCTGCAGGAGACAATAACCTCTTAAAAGGTTTCTTTTTTTAATTTTCATTTAAATCTTTAGCTCATAACATTTATGTTTCTATCCAGAAAAGACAAAGCAATGTCTGCTTCTGAGCCTGATAGGGCTGAACATATGCACAAGGAAATTTGTTGCAGCAGACACATGGAAATGACTCCTGCAAAATTAAATACCTGGGACCTTTAAGTACTTCCACCAATACAGTAAGATTTCCTTCTCTTTGTTCTTTTATAATTCACTGCTTTTTATACAAACATATATCCACACATATATAAAATATGAAATATACAATCTAGTTTTGATTTTATTTTTGTAAGTGCAGATGGCTCTGTTTCACAACAGCTAGGATCACAAGAATGGTAATAGTAAAAGCCTTATGTCTGACAGGGAACAGGAACCAGTGTTCCTATAGACTGCTTTTTCCAACTCTTTCCCAACAAACTCTGTTAAACAGCTGAGGCAGATTTGGAGATTAGGAATCCAAATTTATTAATCTCTAGGCAGACTCCTATAGCTACTGGGCCACCTATAAATACTTGCTGCCCATAGATACAGACTTGATATTCCGAAGAGAGGTGATAATGGGGTCAATGCATCCTGCAGAGACACTGAGATGGCCAGCAGCTGGAAGTGTGGCACGGTTGTCTGTGCAGTCACCCAGTGACATCTGAAATGCCTGCAGTACTTCACCTGCATGGGAAGGCTGTGAGACTGCTCTGGGTCTTGTGCCAGCCCAGTGAGGTTCTCTTACATGGCATCAGATGCCCATATATGCCTGTTCAGCTACCTAGGTGTGAGTGTCTGGTGTCATCTCAGGTCTCACGGGCTACCTTGAACTCCTCTTCCTGTCATCTGTGTTATGGTGTGAGGGTCCTGACCAGCTTAGATGGCTGAGGGAGCTGTCTGAGAAATAAGGAACACAGCAGCTCCCACCATTCTCTAAGGAGCTGCCTTCAAATAGTCTCTTCTTGACCTTTGCTGACCTGTATGATGGTGATCATACCATGCCATGCCTGTGATTGGCAAATTGCCCTACTTTCCCTCCTGTCATCCCTGCTCCCAGCTCCCCTCACTTGTGGAACAGCATCAGCCCTCGCTGTTCTCGGTGCACGTGCTCTATTGAACTATTGAATCCCTGGGATGTTTTCGTTGCCGCCTTGCTTAGTGAACTGAGTTGAACCTCTGAGCCTACTTTGGGGTCTGCTAAAGCAGTCTCTAGGTCTCACTGTCTGTACTGACTCAGGGGAATTTCCATGACCTTCTGAAGCTGCAGCTGGAGATATTAAGTCCTCAGACATTTTAAATGGGAGTGGAGATCTTTTACAGGCTGCTGAAAGAGCCTACAGTGCTGGCTGACCAGGAAATTATTCCAGCTTGTCCACAAATGTGGGCAGGCAAGATCAAATGTAGGAAAGGACTGAAAGGTGACAAACAGCAGAAGCTCAGAAGCCACTCCTTGAGAGTAAACTGAACATTTTTGGGATGCCTTTAAAATTAATTACAATCTTTTGTTCTCTTGCGACACATCTAGGAGATATGATGTAACTTTGCATAAATGGTAGGCAGAATCAACTTTTACTTTGGGTCAAGGAATCTTTTTCCTGCTTATCTGAAATGTGCACAGTAATAAAAGTGGGATTAATGTGTGTTAATGAAACTTCAGGCATACATATTTATGCATAGATTTTAGCATAATGATTTACAAAAGAAATTTTCCAGTGAAATAATAAAAATAATAAAATCAGCTAATCTTTACATTGTTTTTCTTTTCTTTTTGCTTCTCTTTTTTCTTACTTTATTTTGGTTACTGTGAGTCAGGGCACTTATCCAGCTATTATTTAAGCCTCATGCCTATTAATGTCATTGAGGCTACTCATATGAATAAAATGAAGTGAATACCTAAGTACTTTTCAGGACTGAGTTTTCAGTAGCCAGACTCCCAAAACATATGCATATTTTTTCTGATTCTGAGCATCTGCTCTGCTTGGCCACAGCATCCCCCATAACATTCATAGGAAAGGTTTTTCCTTTGCTAAAACACTTGAGAAGTAATACTTTTTGAAAGGCTGAGAATCTGTTTTGGTTTTGACAGCTGAACAGGTATCCAAATATCTCTTGAATGGCCATACAAGTGGAGCTTGTCTGGCTAAGAGCAGTGGGTTTAGTAAAGCTTAAAATATGGGGCAGGCAATATTGAGGCAGTAATGCACATCTGATTTACCATGAATTTACATCCTCCCCAAGCATCCAAGAGTTTGAAGGGAAGGGATAAATATACCAGGGCCTTCCTGAATACTAACCTTATAAGAAAGTGGGAAGGTGATAATGACAAAATCCCACCATCGTTTTTAGGGTCTGAAACCAAATACTGCCCTCTTTTCTTTCTATACTGGGAATTGTGGACACCTCCAAAATGCTGTTCTGTTACAGGTCCTAAAGATTCTGTTCTGCTTTGTATCCTTGTACCCCATGTTCTGCGGGGCATGTTTTGAATGCTCTTGTGCCTTTTTGGGTACTAGAAAGCTATGAAGAAGAAGCCCAGGAGTGTGCAATATGAAAAATATTGAGCAGTGTTGAAAAATCCAATAAAATCAAGTAGGAGCACCCAACAGCAGATTTCTAGATAGGTCTGTACTGTAAAGAGCAAAGGGACATGCAAGAAAGCAGAAGATATGAACTGGAGATGGGCACTTCTGGTGCAATGGACAGGTAAAAATCAAAGTAAAATTTGATTAGGGCCTGGCGATTCTCCATTCCTCCTTCATGTAGATACCCAGATCATCACGCAAAGAAAGATAACCATATATAAAGATAGTTGTTGTTCACCAGTGATTATTTTTTTGTTGGCAGCCTAATTAAATTTTTAAAAAAGTTAAAGACATCCAGTCAGGAAATAGTGTTATATGATGTAAGCGCCCTTCAAATCCTGTGAGAAAAGAAATGCAAGCAATGTAGAAATCACGTCATCTTTCTTCATCTTGAGGATCTTTTTACACAGAAGTGACTTAGAGAATGTTTGCAAAAATGGATATGTTTGCAGGAACAGGAGTCCTTTGCCTGATGTTAGGAATGATGCTCATGAAACACAAGGGTGACTAATCACAAGGATCCTGTTTCCAGTTTGTGGTCTAAGTTGCCTCCCATGAGGTCTGCAAGTGAAGATGATTTACCAGATGAGTCAAAAAATAATTCTGAAAACCACTGGAAGGTTTTTTAAGAGTGTTGCTTTGCATTTTATCCAAAGCTCTTTCCAGAAGGCAGGGAAGAACCATGATAGACTTAGCTGTGCTGTTGCACTGGGGCTGTCAGGGTTTAAGCATTGCTGCAATGTATCATGAGGAACACTGTACCACTTGCATTGGATATATGTCAAAGCTCTTTCTTTCTCTCTCTCCTTTTCTTTTTCTCTTGAGCTGCAGAAGACAGGAGCATTTGTAAGCCATGAAGCACAAAAGACAAAACAAAAGCATTTTTATTACTATAATTGAGAATTTGGAAGAGGGGAGTTAAGTGCTTGTACCTAATTGTACTGCAATTACGCTGTTTAATCCAGCAACAGGCTTCTTTCAAACCTCATCACTATACCTGTGTAGAAGAATCTCATTTCACCACTTACAAAGGCTTGTCACTTTGGATATTAAGCACAATGAAGCTTCTCATTTTCTCTGCCTCAATTTTTCACAGGGATCATTAGAAAGATAAAGACAGACAATGCAGAATGTGACCTCATTAATGACATTGTACCAGGAATGAATGGGATTCAATGTCTGTAATATTTACAAACTAGAGAGACACAAGTTATTAGTGTCTGATTGTTTACCTTACCTTCATTGCTCATATGTTCATTGCTACTGGTGTAAGCAAACTCTTCATAGGTTTCTCTTGATAAAATCCCAGCAGAGTGCTGCTGTCCCTGATTTATAGATGGAGAAATGACGTTGAGAAAGATTATGGCTGGTCTTTTGAGGATATTGCCTTCTCTTAAAGTCAACAGAGACAAGGTGCCCATGTTGCTCTGTGGATCTGAGCCCAAACTCATGTACAAAACAAGTTACAATTAAGTCCTTTAGTGATGAGTTTGACCCTCCTCGGTATTTCTTATACAAGATCTTGTTTTGTTTTCACTCTCTGCCTGCACAACACAGCCCTCCTACTCTCCCTTGTCTTACATCTGTTTAGGAGTACCTGATATGATCTGTGCTTTTATCCCTTCCTTTTGCATGTGAAGAATCTAACCACTCATGGTTCCATTGATGCCCTGGTATCACCCTCCTCCCCTGGGCCATGCAATGTCCTCCCTCACACCCCAGAGGCTGCTCCAAGGGACTCTGAAACACTTTGCTTTCTGTATCATGACACAGGCTGCTCTCTGTTTCTTATTTCTAATGATTCGAATTATTGTGGCCTCTCAAGATCACAGAGAAACTTGAGGTATAAACAGGGTTTTCTGCTACTCAAATGTTTAAACCTTTTCTCTTTGTGCTTAGTCTTCTTGTTAGATAATGCTCTGTTTCAGCCTGATGGGATAAACTGAGTTCCTCAGCACTCTGGCTCCTCTGCTCTTTAGCATTCATGTGCTGGGATCCTGCTTCCCTGTCCTATAAAAGTTTGATATCACCTAAGTGCTCCTCCCAGGCTCAGAAGGCAGTTGGGTCCTTTGTGGTTTTGCTGTGCTGGTATATCCAGGCAGTGTCATCTTTAGAGCTCTTCAATGAATGCTGTACTTTTGAGGCTGCACATTTGAAAACTGGCTCAAGATCAACTTCCATAAAATGGGGATTTTACTAATAGAAAAAACTCTGGTTGTCCATTGGCAATTTCTATGTTTTAATGATAATTTGGTTCATCACTTTAATGATAATACAAAACTCTGACTTTTTATAATGTGTTGTTTCCCAAAGGATAAAAAAGTAGTTCATAAACTCAGCCAATCTAACACATCTCTTCCCGCAAGAATGGAGCGCAGACGCCTTTGTAGCAGAAAGGAGTGGATATCTAAGAATGTAGAACAGTGCTACTGAGGAATTTGGGATGGGAAGTTTATGTCAGCACATAAATAATTACCATATTCTCATTGCTGTCTTTTGCTGGGAAGTGGGAGACAAAGTCACTTGGAGAAGCAGCTGAAGTTTGGTCGCTGTTGGTGATGACAGCACAGGTACTGCAGGAGCAAAGGAGAGGACAGTGTGACCTGTCAGGAGGAAAGGGGACTGGAGGTAAAGCTGATGTCCTGAAGTAGGGGCTAATTGTGTGAAATGCCAAATATTGCCAGTTTCTGAAGTGAATCTGGGATATGGCAAAGTATCCTGACTAGAGTAATGGGAATAATTAATGGGAACATCCATTCTCTGTTTCGAAAATAAAGTCTGGTTTTGTTCAAATTGACTCCGATCCAGTAATTTCTCTCTTACCCTCTTTCCTGGGGGAAAGGTAAACTGATGTCATTTTATCTTTTTCTCTCTGATCTCCTGCACTCACAGATACTAGCCATACTCACTCAGCCTGTTCTGTGTCTAACTCATTTCTGTTATACTGTACTTTTACAAAGAAGAACCATAGTTCATAATTTGGGTAAATAATGATCTTACACTCATGGTGGAGTGATAAAGCCACAAAGCCACAATATGGCTGGGCTTAATTTCACTTGGTGCTTTGCAAACAGTTTATTTCCCATCACTGTTCCTTGAAGTTCAAGTTGAATAGTGCACATCAGAACGTATTATACGTGACTTTTTCTTGCTGTATGAAAGAGGTTAATGCATCAGTGAATGATGCTCCAAACATATGTTTAGAATGTCATTTAGTGTAGCTGTAGTTATCTGCCCAAGAAAATATCAACAAGCAAAACAGGTAATCACTTTTCACCTTAATTACTGTAATAACGCATCCAATATTCAGGAACAGTCTGGCTGTACTGTCCGTATTTATTTTATTACTGACACAGATCTTTGAAGTTGTGTGATTAATTAATGCTTTTGCTAATAACTTCAGTATGTCTATTGGTGGTAAGGGAAATAATTATGACACTGAGTTTTCAACCACTTTTAGGTTCTGTGGGGTGTTTTTGGTTTGTTTGGTTTTTTTTTTTTTTCTTCACAGAAAAGCATTCTAACTTTTCTAAAAATTTCCTTCTTCATTTTGGCATTATGGAAGAGACTGTACTCTGAGCCCTAGAAACCACTTGGCATCTTTTACACAGAATGGACAATGAGGAATTCTAGTGTAGGAACAGGACGTGCTGATGCTTCTGTCTCTCTCAAGGCTGACTCTAAGGGAGAATCCATGAAGGTATGGGGCTTCTGACCAGCTTGCAAGGAGTCCTGGATAGTCCAGGCAGACCTAAGTCTATTTTAGATTGCACTTGAGATAGCTTGTATCCCCATTCATCTCCCAGGTGGTATAAAACAATTTTTACTCTATTATCAGCTAACAGAGCATACAGTCTGCAGGTCTGTACCCCATCCATAGTGTGTTTTAAGGACAATTAGAGGATTTTGTCTTTTCAGACACACCCTCAGTTCCTCCCTTGATGCTTTCAGGTGGTTGTGTATGCTGCTAAATGCACCCAGAATTATTCTGTGACTGGGCAGTCAAGTAGAAAAGAGCAGACCATGGTTGCACTATCAGATTTTGTAACCACCCAAAATAAGATCACTCTGTCCAAACAGTTTTCCAGGAGTGGTTCCTGTTTCCTGCTAATGCCTTCACTCTACCCATGAGTTAATGAGCTTGTGAGCCCAAGCCAAAACCACGCAAGCAACTAGTGTAACAATTTAAAAGTATAGATTTAATATCACAGGTAATTATTGTAGACAGTCATTAAGTGCACAGAGATAATAGTCAAGATTTATTAGTACAAATCACTCCATTGCCTCAAACATAATCTATAACAAGGAACTTGGAGCAAAAAAAAATGTTCTCTGTATTGCCAAGGAGGCGAAATAGGTAGGAAACCAAACTTATTTAAGGGTAGTTTGGGTCAAAAGATGGTATTAGCACACCAGGAGAATGTAGAGAGGGCTGTGGTAAATGTCACAGGGCATGCGGTCATCCTTATCAGCATCCAAGTAAGAGTAGGGGTAAAATTAATTTCTAGTACATACTGCACCTAACTGAAGGGATTATCAGTGAAATTAGTTTTTGGAAAGAGGGGTTATTTTGTAATAAAGTCTTGTTTTATCTGAAAAGCTGAGCTTTGTGAGATGGCATAGATAAATGCTGTCAGTCTGCACACGTCCTTCAGTGCTGGTTGATGGCCCCACAGGAGGAGAAAGTAAAGTATCAATGCAGAACAGAAAATGGCACTCATTAGTTTGTAATTAATGACAAGTGAGATAGGATAGCAAATGGAAGTGTGGGAGTGCTCAAGGGAATTCTTCTACAGCTCTTCCAAAAATATCATTTAGGTCTTTACGTTTCTGAATTATAGTGGAGCAATTGCATTGGTTAAATCACCAAATTTACCATGATATTGATAATTCATGATAGGCTGTATTGAAAGAATGATTAGGAGCCTTGACTAAAATTTGTTCCCATTGTGGTTGGTCTTTTGTGTAGGAAAAGGAAAGGTCAGCAGCAGGGGAAGAAAGAGCATTTATTTCCTTACTTTATAGATCCATGAGAAGGGTAATGTAGTTTTCCCAAGGTCAGGCTGGAAGTCTATGGAAGTGTTTGCGAGAGTCTTTTACTTTGGGGACTCATTCAGTCCCTTACCTGTAAGAACATCCTTCTCTCCTACACTAAGTGTTGAATACCACAGGCTGTGTTTTCAGTGTCACACCAAGAAACACTGACCCAGAAAAGTGAAGGAAAATAAAAAAAGATAAAAAAGAAAGGTGCCTTAGAATGATTGAAGCTGAGCATTGTCTTGATCAAGGACAAAATGTAAATCTTCAGTGAAGGTGTGAATTCTTAGCAACAAACACAGTGAGAAAAGAATTCAGGAGATAAATGGAATTTATCTGACAGTGTAAGTTTGAACTAAAATCTGAAGTAATGCAGTGAACAATGTTTAACAAGATTTCAGTGACTCCTGGTGCCTTTATAATCTGCCAAGCCTTTTGAAAATGTTCCCTTTATAAATGTTTATCCCAGCTGTCTAGTGAGATTAAGAGCTTTTCTCCTTGAGTTCCATGTTCGCCAGCAGTTCAGGATTTATTTGCATTGGCAGTTTCTCTGGCATCAAAGGCGTGGTCACTGCCCCAGGCTGCCATTTTCCAGGGGTCATACAGTTAATTCCCACAGGAACAGCTGAGCTTATCTCTTCATTTTGGGAGAGCTAAATCTCAGTGCCAGTGAAAGCGTGCATTTGGTCAGTGGCAGGTCAGGTCTGTTGCCCTTTGCAGTTTGTTCACACATCGTGTTTGAATCTTGACCTATAGAGCTGGTGGCCTTGCATGAGCTGCTTTCTGAGATGTCTCACAGCATCCACAGCTACTGCACGGGCTGGCAGACGTGTTCCAATCCACAGGGAACCAGTGTCCTTCTGGACTGAAACACCAGTAATAGCATGAGCTGTTCATATCTGAGTGGCCCAGGGGCTGGGCATTTCAAGCTCTGTTTGGACTTCCCTGACTGCACTTGGTAGCAGCATGACTCAGTTATGTAACCAGGACACACAATGACACACTGGGAGACCAGTATGTCCTGACTGTCTTCCAGCTGCTTCTCCTGACAAAGGGACTCTTGTAGGTCACGTGCAAAGTGAAATCAGGATTTTATCCCAACACTGGATGCTTCCAGGATATGGTTGGACATGGTGCTGGGCAATGTTGTCTAGACCATGATTTTGCCAAGAAAAGTTGAATCAGATGTTTGTTGGGGTGCCTTTCAATCTGGAATTCTGTGATTCAGAATCAATTCTGAAATGTCCTTTTTACAAACTACTGTGCAGAGACTCCAAAGTTAGACTTAAGTGTAGAATTTCATCACTTGCAGAGGACACTGGAATTGGTTAAGAAAATTTAGGCTCATCTGACTGCCAGTTGTTCTCCCCTACTGTAGCTGGACAGCTAGTATTCAAGAATAAAATACTGTATACTAGAGTTTCATGACTGGAATATCAAATCATAATCAGAAATATAATCATAAAATTGTTTGGGCTGGAAGTAATATTTTTTAAAAAATGCAGTTAAGCCCTTCTGCTATGGACAGGGACACGTTCCACTAGACGAGGTTGCTCAGAGCCCCATCCAACCTGGCTTTGAACACTTCCAGGGAAGTGTTTCAGTTTCTCTGGACAGCCTGTTAAAGCGCCTCACCACCCTCAGCATAGAAGATTACTTCCTTGTGTCTAGTCTAAATCTGCTGTCTTTTTAATGTTGGGGATAAGAAGCTTTTTTGTCAATGAGTGGATGGATCTCTCCCTGAAGCAAATCCTTGGCTCAGGTATGAGGTATTGTATCAGGTGCTGAACTTGTGAATTAAAAAGATAAACAGTCTCTTAAGTGGGATGTTGAACTAGATTATTGCAATCATTGCTCTGCTCTAGTTTTGACAGAGGGTAAAATCAATGCCAATGTAGAGACTTTTAGCATTGCAGGTGGAAATTTGCCATGCAAATGCAAAATGAAACCAGTTTTAATTGTGCTTATGTGAAGACATACAGTTCAATGTCAAGGTTTGATGCTAGCAAGGTGGACAGGAAGACTGCCCATGAGTATCATAGCAAAAATAGAATTTTAGCTCCCAACCACAATAGTTTAAAAAATACTTTGACAATGCCAACAACTTGGTAACTTGCAGCATAAATTGATTTATGACCTATATAAGAAGGGGATTCACTGAGGCAGGTTATAACTGGAAAACTATTAAAAGATTTATTTTTCTTCTTCCAAAATTGGCCATGCTGTTTACTGCCATTGGGGACCCAGGATTAAATGGACTTCTGACTAGATCAGGACAGTAATTCTTCTATCAGGTATTCAAGATAGAGAAATTTTCCTTAGGCTTTGGACAGAATTTAACTCCTTAAGTTGAAAATATACCTTTTCAGTGTTAGAATTAGAAATTGACTGCTCCCTTAAGAAGTAAGACACTGGTGCATTAATCAATTCTGCTCTGCCAATGGCATTTACAGGGTTAATGTTTTCTGACTGCTCCACCTGGTAAATTACTGCTCCTACACTCAGCTCAAACTCAATTTCCTTCCTTCAAGGTTTCAGTAATCGTATCACCAGGCAATAGCTGAGTTGAAGTTTCCTTTGAATCTGAAATTGTATAATTGAACTTTTGAACTGAAGTCCACCCATCACTTTTTAGCCACACTCCTTGGTGAGAGAGATATTTTTCTTTAGTTTGATGATAGCTGATTACTAAATCCTTGGCTTTTTCTTTACTTTTAATGCACCACACAGTGTATTTGTTTGTGATTTTACCTCAATCACAGTAATCTATTACCCGTGGTACTACTTCTTGCATTTACAACCCACCTTTCACTGCAGGCTTTCTAAGCACTTGAGAAGCATTAGGCTCGATAAGAGGTCTATAATGAAGATAAAAAATTACATTGTTATATGTCTGGGGCAGAGACTGTAATTTTCCATATCTTACCAAGGCACCATGGAATGCTGAGCTGGTTGGCTCTAGGCACTATTTCTCTAGACACTATTGCTGTTTAAGAAACAATAATGTGCTAACATAAGGAAACTGAGGCACTAAGAGCCACTACAGAAATTTTCAGAATTTGGACCTTCACAGATTTTTAAGGATTAAACTCAACACATGTAAAGGGACAGAGCAGTGTTTAACATCCTGTGTACATACACTTTCTCTGCTCCCACAGTAGTGTCAAATAAGAAGAGTCTCTCTTAGCCTAGGAAAATACATTACTTTTAAGCTAACTCTGCAACAGTTTTATACCTGTTATCCCACTTTTATTTTAGTTCATCAGTTTCCCTTACCTGTCATTAGGAAGATCAGGCTCTCCTGCAAACTCAATAAACTATTTGTCACAGGTACATTATATTAAAGCCTGCTTTTGGTTTTCCAGTCCTGTTAGGCACTGCGCTTAAGAAGAGATGTTTTTCTGTCTAGCTAGACCATAAAGATGTCTACTTACACAAGCAGGTTCAGATCTCCAAGTAGGGAGCAGGGGAAGGTTGCGTGACTCACATTCTAGAGCCCAGCCTGGTCCATGTAGTTACTCACACAGCCCAACATCAGAAAATCTTCCTTTGCTGCTCTGCAAATGCATTTCATTCTCAAGGAAGAAGAAACACAGAGATCATAGGGAATTGAGGGTTAGGATCTCTGGCTGAGGGGATCAGTGCTAATAAATAATGCACTTTTTGTTGGTTATAAAAATATTCTGGGCTTATTTGTTTCAAAGCATTTTCAAAAGACAACTTCAGCTACCCCATGGTTTGCTTGGTTTTTCTCCTGGGTTATACCTGGTACAGCACACTGAGCACAGGAGAGAGCTGAAAAATGCTGATGATTTCAGCTGCTGCTTGGGGTGTTTTTTTAACACTGCCTGACTACCATTTATCCAAAAAACAGTTCTTAACAACACAGCAATTATTGAAAAGCTTTATCCACAAAGGTTTTGCATATACATAAGGGAGCATGATCAAGACTGTGAAGTGAAGAAAGATATTACAGTAATTTCACGATTATAAGCTGCACTGAGTATAAGCCGCGCTTCTGGGTCTCAGCAACTTTTCATTCTTTGTCCATACATAAGCCACACCTGATGATAAGTTGCACGTTACAGTACAGAGTGTGATAAAAGGTATCTGTTCTATCACCATCTGTTGAGGGTGGGGAAAGTGATCCTGATCTCTGTGGGAGATATTCTGCTAATGGGCCATCCATTGCAACCAGGCAGGGCATTGTTCTTTATCTTTTCACAACCCATCCTTCCTCCAGCCAGTCATTTTCTGCTCATGGCCATTGAGTCCCACTGTGGGACTGATAAAATTACTGCATCCCATTGGGAGTTGCTCCAGCCAGGGGGAAGAGCCCAACATTTCTTACCAAGATAAAAACAGAGGTTTTGGGACACTAAGGGAGCCCCTTTCTCCACTGGACTCCAGAGGAAAACTGGATTTCTGCACATCACCACTGGAGCTCCGGAGGGAAACTGCACCTTGTATAGGAGCACTGCTCCAACTGAGCCACATCTGTCACTGCAGGAGGATGCAGCCACCATGGAATGGGACTGCTGCCAACACCCTGCCTGACGGGTGTCAGGTTGTACTCTGACTTTGTCAGGGTTTGGAGTTTGCTTCGTTGTAGTACTGCATTTCTATTTTAATTTCCCTAGAAAAGAACTGTTATTCCTAATTCCCATATCTTTGCCTGAGAGCCCCTTGATTTCAAAATTACAATAATTTGGAGGGAGGGGGTTTACATTCTCCATTTCAAAGAGAAGCTCCTGCCTTTCTCAGCAGACACCTGTCCTCCAAACTAAAATAGCAACTTTTTGTTCTTTGTCCATATATAAGCCGCACCTGATTATAAGCCGCACTTCTGGGTTCGGACCAAAATTTTAGTCAAAATGGTGCGGCTTATAATCGTGAAATTACTGTAACTACAGGACAGAGAGATGGCTGTGGAAGAAGTGTCCCTGTATGTGCAGTTGTAGTCACAGAGCCCAGCTACAAATAGGCAGGAAAGGAATGCCAGGGTAAAGGAAGCTACAACACTCTTCAGAGGCAAAACCACTCAAAACCAGCAGCAAAAGTGTTGGCTTGTCAACATGATGCTGCAAATTAAGTCAGCAATGCTTGTCCTGCTTTCTTATTTGGATCTATGTCTGTCTTTTCTCACCATCTCTAAGAAAATCCATTCATTTTATGGAACTCAGTGGGATTGGTGAGCTCCAACCAGCCTCCTCTGACTGTCACTGGTTTGGTGATGATGGTGGCTAATAGGTGAACATTTCCTTTTGCTTCCTTAAATTTATTTGAGTCAGATGGAAGCCATGAAGTCATCTAAATGAAGAGGAACTCCGCTGATTTCCCAGTGATGATTGCTTTGAATTTATACAGGTGCACTTAAAACTGTTACATAGCTTCCTGCTGACTTTGGGGACAGCTGGTATAAGAAAAAAAAAACAACCCAAAAAACAATCAAATCAACCAAAACCAAAACAAAAGCCCCCACCACTATCTAAGGAATGCAGCAGGTCATATTTTATTAGTCTTTTTAGGCCTCTAATATTTTTTGTGTAGTATTTGCAAACATAATATCTTAAGAAGGATCCCAATTTCGCTGCTCAAGTCTTTCAACAAATCCTCAGTACTTTTCATAGGGTCAGTGGAGAGAATGAGACTTCAGAGCACAAATGAACACATCCTCACTCTCTCTTGGGAAAAGCACATTCTAAGCTTTTAGTCTTTTTGCCATTTGTTTGTGTGTAGCACAATGTAAAAAGAGCCTTGTTCCACCTGTAGTCCTTACATCTGTAGAAGGAGTAGCAAACCATGTGTGCACCCATTTAAATATTTGGGTGTGCAAATAAACTGCAGAGCCCTACTAAGATGGCACAAAAGGACTTGATTGTCTTCAAAGAGTGCAGCCTTTGGGAAATATTGCTCTATTGGAGCATCATCCTAACACTCCAACAGCTTTAAAAAATCTTCTTTCCTTTCTCATTATTATTAAATAGCACACTTTCCTTCCTTGATCAGGGAATAGCCCTCTACATTTGACTCGCTCACCTTTCTGACTTCTGCACTACTGAAGGGCAGAACGGTGAGTTAACCATCTGTACTGGGAATTTTTCTTGCAATTCATGGTGTCCATATTCTGTTCTTTTATATATTCTTTTATGAATATAAATGCCATAGAATATCTGGGTCAATGATGTCTAAAGTTCTTTTGCTCGCATCTTTAATTGACTAAACTTAAAACAGGCCCTTTTATGAACTTTGGGCTGTATTGACAGCAATTTCTTTTAAAGAAAATGTCAGGAAATCTTGCTTCCAGGGTTGAAAACACTTTATGCCTTATATATGTCTTAAACCATTTTACTGGAATGGGGCTTGAAAGGCACACACTGTTCAAAATTTGAATGTTTGGATCTGTTCTCCACTTTGTTCCTCCTTGTCTGTGTTTTTAAACTTTTGAAAGAAGAAGAATTTTGTGCTCTCTCTCTGGTACCATTAGAATTCATTTATAGACTGCTAGGATCTCACAGAGATTTACAATACTAATTAATTAACTTTCACATTTCCCTTGGGTTGTTGGTAAAGATTATTATCCCCATCTTACAGGGGTCACCAGTGCTCTCCTCTTATTCAACCTTGTGTAAATCAGCAATACCACCACTAAAATCAATAGCCTTATACTGCAGTAGAATTGATATGAGTCAGGGAGGAATCTGGTCCAGAAAATGTACAGTCCGAGCTTAAATGTGCTTAGTTATGTGTTTTCTTCATGGGACTTCACTACTTGATGGGAGCCTACAAGAAATATGGAGAGAAGCTATTTGCAAGTGCATGACAGGACAAGGGGAATGGATTCAGACTGAAAGAGGGTAGGTTTAGATTTTGTTTAGAAAGAAATTCTTCACTGTGAGAGTGATGGCACACAGGTTGCCCAGAGAAGTTGTGGATGCCCCATCACTGGAAATGTTCAAGATCAGTTTGGATGGAGCTTTGAGCAGCCTGGTCCAGTAGAAATTGTCCTTGCTCATGGCAGGGAAGTTGGAAATAGATGAGCTTTAAGGTGCCTTCCACCCAGACTTTTCTAGATTCCATGATTCTAGGATTCTTGGATTCTATGATTCTATGATTCTATGATTCTATGATTCTATGATTCTAGGATTCTTGGATTCTATGATTCTGTGATTCTATGATTCTATGATTCTTACAAACCTTCTAAAGGGTCCATAGCTGGGATATGAGATCCACAAGCTGAGTGCAGAGAGATAGAAGTGCAGCTGGCAGAGGGATTTTGTAGAAGCCTGGTCACCTTCCAGGATTTCAGTGCTGTGAGTGTGATCAGCCGGTGCCTACCCATAGTGATGGTGTGATTCACAACCAGAGCAAATACAGCTTTGAGAACAGATGCCACCCTTTCCATTCATAACAGAGTACTTTGGCAGGCTCAGCCTGGGATGAGAAGCACCTTCCCCGTGCCTTCAAGAAACAACAGTGTTGGCAAGGCACATTTCTAATGACTTTGTTAGTTTGGGAACAGAGTGGTCAGTACTTTTCAGATCTAAGTCCAAAGTAACTTGTCCAAGGTCAGACAGCAGAACAAGAAATAAATATCGGCTCCCATATGTTGGCTCTTGCTTTTGGATTCTTTCCCTAAGTCTTTCATTTAATGTGCTTGGTCTTGAACTGTGCCTGGTGGTGGTTTGTTTCTGGACTCTCCCATAGCAGCTGTATTTATGGTGTCTCCACAGGCACCTCTTGACCTGTCTCTCCCAGTAGAATTGTCTCTTAGCAATTTTTATGTGCATCTTGATTTAGAATATGCATTACGAACTCTCCGGACAAAGACTTGTTTATGGTGCTCACGTCATTCTTAGTTCAGAGAGTTTATGAGCCCAAGTCTCATTGTCACTATATTACTTTGGAATAATATCAGTCTTCTTCTCTTGTGTTCTAGCATTTTCTTAGCCGTGCAGGAGCCATACCGACTATCCAAGTCTTAACAATTTTCTCATTGAGATATTTTGCACCTTTCTCCTCTAAATCTGGCAAGTACAATAAGGCAATTCCTTCGATTTACATGCTGGACATACATCTGGACATTTTATCTACTCTTTCCATTAAATTACTGTTGCTTTTGTCAGATTATATTGGTGCTATCTCTGAATGCTTGAAAGATAAGGCTGGCAAATAAGATTAAAAATAAACACAATTATTTTTAAAAGCCCTTTGTGCATACATAGTTTTTGAAATCTTGGTACAATTAAGCCTTCTTTTTTCTTAGAAGAATTCCATCTAAGGCACATTATCATTATTACTTGAACTTTACTGTGGGCCATTCTTTCAGCTGGCAGTCCCATGATGCGAGATGCTGTCTCAATAAAGGAGAAAAAAATGTCTTGAATAGAGGGTGTATTTTTATCCTTGTTTTACAGGTGGGAATGTCCCCCAGATTGCCAGGAGGCCTGAAGCAAGATAGAAATTGAGAGTCTCCTTGAATCCCAGTCTAATACCTCATACATTTGACCAGGCTCCCAGTTGGGAATGGGAGATAATGGCTTTGGTGGGCCTTGTGCAGGCTACATCCTTGCAGTTGGCATACCAGATGCTGCCACTTGTTTTGTTGATGTACTCAAGTTGAAGGAATGAGGTGTAGTAATATTTTCTGTTTCTTTCTCTCTGTGGCTGCAGTTTCTCCACTGCTTCACCTTTGGCTTTGTCAGCTGTCCTGCCTTTCTTATTGCTTGTATACACAGTCCGTGGGTCTTCTTGGAATCTTTCCTTCTTGCTTCCTTGTAGAGGAATACATCTTGCAGCCCATACCCCACTGTTGCTTTGTGACCCTGTGCTTCTGTATTGCAATAAATATCTAGGCAAATAAAATATGAGTTCTCTCTGATTATTTCATAATTAGCATCACTACTGTCTCTGCTCATCACTGACATTTTGATCCCATTTCAGACACTTCCTATCTGCTGCCTTAATCTCTTGTTGCTTGCTCCTTCTACTTTCTCCTGCTCTTAATATTTCTACTCACAGGTCACTCTGTCTGAGGGGAACTGAGTTAAGGACACTTCAGTCACTGTTGCAAAGCCCAAAGGAGGAACAACAGCAGGAGGGATTGCACTGAAATGCACCATTTCAGTGGGAAAAGGCAGTTCCCAATGCAGCAACAGCAATACAGGCACCTGCTTTTAAGGGCAGTGGCTCTAGGACACAGTGAGTATTCCATAGTTTTTGAGGCAGTTTAAAGTTTGGCTTTCTATTGTATTTTGCCCACTGACACTCTGTTAATTAATTTTCCAATTTTCCAATCTCCCTTACTTTCCCACTTAGGCATGCCAACAAAGCTTCTTTGAGTGAAAACCTCAGGCAAACCAATTCTCTGAAGTTCACAGGATAAAATGATGACTCTTCTGGGCTGGCCAAAATAATTTTGGACAGTGCCCAGCACCATGGTGTCATAATCTGTCATTTTGGCTCCTGTGCAGTAGGTCTGTGGCTCATCTAACTTTTAAGTATCTAAAAACTGGCCAGTGAAGTATGACCTAGTCATCCTAGGCTTCCTTTGAGTGACAAGGCAAGTCCTCTTACCTGCTTTGGAAACCTGTCGGCTCTTAGGATAAATCATTATCTGGGACCTCCCCATTCTTTTTTTATATTGCTGGATACTGGTTTTGTGACTCCTTGGGTGGTTATGCCAGACATGGACTTTCTGAAGTCTGTGATATGCAAGGTATCAAGGTAGAGCAGGATCTAGGGCAGCAACAATTACAACAAAAATGTTGATACAATGTTAGGGAATGGAATAGTTGGAAAGACCAACCCCTCAATAAAAATAATAGAAAAAAAAAGGAAAACAAAACAAAGTAAAACAAATTCAAAGTGTGGCTCAAAGCCTGAGTGGGGAGGACACTAATGAGGTTTCATTGTGCATTTATTGTAAATGGTCGGGGTTGATAGTGCTCTGCTCACCAAGCCCCCTCTAGGTGTTAAAAGGTGCTGTTTCGGGTAAATCATTCAGCTGAAGAGGCTTTTGGTTCATCACTGGTGCTGTGTCCTGTGTGGTTCATGAAAAGCTAAGCCCATACCAAGGTCTGGGAGAGAACTGAACTGCTGTGTGATTGAGCATTTTTATGGTGTTTGCAAAATATGGCAAAATCGAGAGAAGGCTTTACAGTGCATATTAAGCTGTCTGGTGAAAAGAATGGCACTGCTAAAGCTGTGGTTAAAATAGCTGCTACTCTGGAAAAAAACAAGAAGACTGGAGTAGATCAGGATTCTAACAGAGTGCTCCTAGCAGCCCCCTGCCCAAGCACACTCTGTAAGATGTGGAAGCTTTATTGCTGCTAGAGAGCAACCAAGCAACCTGTCTGGAAATAAGAGAAGGAAGAGAATGCAGCAACAAATCTTGCACCAAGATGGAAATTTGAGAGGATATGTGAGCAGAGACACTGGGAGAGCCTGGAAAGGAACCTTAATTTCGTTGCATAACCTCGCTTCCAAATTTGGTGAGAGCTTTATTCTGCTTTCTGAGAATAAATAACAAACTAGACCTCTGCTGGCTGGGACACATCCATACCATTCCTGGGCTCTGGAAGTTCTCTTGCTCCCAGAATAGGGAGGCTGCACAGAGCTTGAGCTGCTTAGGGAGCAGTAGCTGAGCATGCCAGAGATCTCACAAATGATTAAACATCACAGAAAGCCTGGCTCTGGCTCCCATGCACAGCTGAGTTGCAAGGTGAAGCAAAAGTGATCCCACTGGACTTACTGGAAAAGCAAATCCAAGCCGACAAGCAGCATCTTCCTTGAAGCATTAAATTGAAATATATCATGGTGTTTGAGCAAATATTGGGACATCTGAAGCCCATGATGTCTTAAGGAGTTGTAAGAATAACTCCTGTAAAGCAGAAGGATCAGCGAGGCCAATGCTGCCAAGTACTCCCTGGAATGGATTTCTCACTGCCAAAACAGGGACCACCTTGGAGGAAAGTGGCTGAGGTTTCAGATAACCACAAACTATCATCTGGTTCTAGACAAATCCCAGATTTGTTTCTGTAAAGGGGCAAGAGCAACACAGAAAGGACAATGGGAAGAGACAAAGCCACCCTGAAAAATACTAGCACCAAGGACCTGGAAAAAAAAAGAAAGAAAAATAAAAGAAAAAAAGAAAAGTAGCATTGTGGGCAGGAAAGTGTTTAGAACTGTGAGCACCAGAGCTGTTCAGGGAAATGATATGTTGTGTGCTAGCTTTGGGAAAAAACCCAGCCCAAAGTATGAGTGCATAAATGGTATGTGATTCACCATCATTTTTGTTTTTAAGGGTTCAGCCCATGTGCCCTGAAATGTGAACTGCTTCAATACAAAATAATATTCTCCATTCTCTTGACGCAAGGCCTTGACAGAATGTGGTTCCTTCTGTTCCTGGCATGAGCAAAAGGAGAACTGAATGAAATTATATGGCAACTGATAATTATAATTAATGATACAACAGGTCTTGGCAAGTTGTTTTTTTCTTTTTTCTTCTTTTTGTCAGGCTAAGGGAACATAGTTCCTAAAATTCGTGTCTTGCATCACCTTCACAGAAATGATGCACTCCCTAAAATTTTATGTGATGTGGTAACATCCTGTTCTCAGCACAACCATCTGAACTTTACCAATAAGTGGATACTGGATATACAAGGTGCAGCAAAATTTTCTGTATTTGCAGCAAATAACCCCACAGGTCCCAGAGCTGAGTGTTTTGCAGACTTGGTCAGTGGAGAGATGGATGAGAGGAGAAGAGAGGAGGTGACACATGGCATAGGAGCACATACCTGGCAAGTCAGAGCTGTTTAAAGTTAAATCCATGTCTTTTTAATTTTGTATGATGCAATAAATCTGCACCTTTTGGCAAATGGAAGGTGGGAAATTGAGCCTCAGTGCTGCGTGTTGTAAAGCAGATTTAGTAATAATAATGAAAGAAAAATTGATCCACTTGTGTTGCAAGATTTGGTGGTTTATGTAGGTGCAGAGATTTAAGGATATAAATGTTGAACCTTGTTGTTATTTAACAATGAATTCCAACAGGTTTAATAAAACATTTGCTTGTCAGTTTATGACAAAATTTCTTTTAATAATGTGTGGTGAAAAGCCTTGCATTTCAGGGATATATAAAATTTTAGTGTTGTTACATTTGGAAAACTCAGCATAGACTTGTCTTTAAAATAGCTGCATTTCCAGCCTGGCCTCGGTTCTCAGTGAGGAAAAATGCCTCTGTCAGTTTTGAAGAAATTATGAGAGAAGGAATCATGAGAAATTGAGGAAGCTCCTAACAAGCTGCATAGGATGAACTGGCTGGCTACATTACTTAGCCTTTGCTTTCTCTGAGCACAGGCGTATAAGGAAATATGTTCACTTTTGGCTACATTCAATATGCAATAAAAAAGACTTTGTTTTTGAGTTGCCTGAATGAAAAATGCATCTTTCACTGTTAAAGGACAAACATATTTTCCTAGTGTAGTCTAACTCAAATACAATTCATCTACCTGCCTACCCTGCAGTAGTTCACCCTTGTGCTCAGTCAAAGCAGTGAGAAAATGAAGCCCGATAGGAATGGGATTTTTTAAAAAGTTATGGAGGATAAAACAGAGATCAGCAGAGCATTAACTTTGTGGTTAAGACATTGCTGTGAGTTGGGAAATTTTTCTTCAGTTCTAAGCCTGGTTACCTCAGGCAAGTGAATTAGTCTTTCTTTATCTCAGTTTCCCATCCCCAGCATCCCTCTTTGCTCACTCTGTGGATATTTTCTATATTTAGGCTGAATTCAGGTTATTTATTTTTTCTTAAACATTTGTATACTGAGGAGTTATGTCTGTGCTATTTAGTATACCTCGAATAATTGTGATAAGAGTAAGAAAAGTGTAATTCTACTGCAAATATTAATCCAGGGCTGCTGTTCATGCTGTTGTTTCCTTGGGAGAGGAACCCCCTCCTGAAGGTACCTGGGATTTCAGTTTTGTTGGCTTGTCAGGGAAGTTTATTGCAATCTTCTGAAAAACAAGGCTTAAAACTTTTGAAGCCAGGTGCTTTCCATTTCTGCAGACTGGCGCTTTTGCAGGTGTCACAAGCCTTGCAGCTCTTTGCAGACTGGTGGGATTGGATGTGCTCTGCATTATTGGATGTGCTCTGCATTGAGCTCCACACCTGCTTAAAAGCACTGAGAAACAGCAAGACACTTCTGACAGTTTTATTCTGGGAAGAACTCCAAGAATGGATAGCATGGCTTTTGGGATGTATTTTTCCTCTGGCTCCCCAAGTGTTTTAAGGAGCAAAGATGACCAAGGAGAAGAGTTACATTCTTTGTGCACTACCTGCAATAAGTGCCACAGGTTTTACCTCAAGAGTTCAATGCTGCAAAATGATTGGACATTACAATGGAAATAGCACTTTTGTGAAAAAATCACCAAATTCTGATTTGATCCTACGGTAAACTTCAGTAGTTTGGGGGCAAAAAAATATCTTCTTAGCTTTTCCATGGCTCATCATTCTTTTCAAAATTAAATAAATAAAAAATCTGACTAATTTATTGAATTAAAAAAATGCAAGTGTTCTTTAATAAAGCACAAGTCTAGTTCTGAAATGAATGAAGACAATTCCCTTAACTTCAGGGATATTAAACTTAATTATAAGAATTTTTCATGTGTCTAAAAGGTATATTAATTTCATTGTTAAAAATGAAGTTGTAAGAAGTGATCCTATATGAGTCCTAATTTTATTTACTGTAAAAGCTGCATGCTCACTTCTGAATTAACATATAAAAGGTGTGCTGTAGTTTAAAGTCTTTCTACTAGAACCCCTTTGTCAAAGCTGCTGGAAACTAGCTGTCTGTGTTGCTCATTTTCATCTTTATCCCACCACTGGTCTTTTTACTACCACTGGTATTTCTGAAATAATTTTGTATTGGTCCTTCATGTCATTCCTCCTCCTCCAAATGGTAAATTCTGAAGTACACTTAAACTTTCTCCAATTCATGGTAACGTAACAGAAGTGTACCCTAAATTATCACATCTCCTGCTTTCAAATGCCCTCTAAAATAAATGTTTTCTGTGGTGCCATCAAAAATGGGGATGAAGGTTTGACTTTATTTTCACTAACTCCATCTTCATTCATAATGAACAACTTCTGCCTCATCATTTTCCTGTGTCCTTCCATCAGAGAACACCCATCTGGTGTCTCCTGTTCTATATTCTGATTATAACCTCTTTAACACAGGAACTATTGCTTTCTCACTTCTTTTAAATTATCTGGTACGATTTTCTTCTTGTCTGCAACTAAGACTCAAGTGTTATGGAAAGAAAATACAGTTATTAACATGGTTTAAACTTAAAAATAAAATCATAGTTAGGTAGGTGTCTATTTTGAGTGTATTTCAAATTTGACTTTGGATCAAACAGGCTATTATTATGTGGGGGCTTACTGAGAGGATATTGTAAAAAGTCTCTAAGCCCCTTTTATTTAGAAGACTTGCAGTCTGATAGAAATTTCCAGGTAATTAAGGTGGCTTTGCAAGTACTGGGCTGAGTCATCAACATTCCTAAAATAGTTGACAGTACTTCTGTCTTTTCTCTTCAGGATTTCTTTAATTCCACTCTCTGAGTGGCTATTCAGAGAGCTTCCATTACAGCTTTTATTTCTCAGCCCCCGCAATGGGTGTTTTGTTCACAAGGAAGAAATTGCATAAAGAGAAGTACCTAGTGCTGTATGGAATGCCCAGGATATCAGTGCTTATCTCCAGCTGATGGTCTGGAAGGGGTCAGGTCTCAGTGCCTCATTCAGCTCTGGGTGTCTCAGAAACTGAGCCTTGCTCTCAATGCCCAGTGCCTCTGGTCATGATCTCTGGTTGCATTCATGTTCATGATGTGGTTGCATTCATCTTCATGTAGTCTTACAAAACATCAACCTTTGTGTCTTTCTGGCAGAGTCTGCACTTCTTGCTACAAAGTGGAACCATGAACATCTCTCTTTCATAATTCATAGAATCACAGAAATGTTAGGGTTGGAAAAGTTCTCTAAGATCACCAAGTCCAGCTCTCAACCACTTTGAATGGTGGTTCACCACTGAATGTTCACCAATAAGCCATGTCCTCAAGTGTTATAGCCACACATTTTTGAACACTTCCAGGATGGTGACTCCACTACTCCCATTGGCAGCCTGTTCCAGTGCCTGACAACCCTTTCCATGAAAAAATTTTTCAGTGTTCAAGAAATGTTTGAACAACACCTCCTGGCTTTTGGATACATGGTTTAACTTTTAGGCTGCCCTCAAGGAGCCAGGAGTTGGACTCAATGATCCATGTGGGTCCCTTCCAACTCAGAATGCTCACAACTCTGTGATTGTTGTTTACTAGCTGAGATATCTGTTCCCATCTCTGTTCTGCCAGGACAAAACCTGCTGGCCAGGCAGGTCCCACCTGGTTACCCCTGTCTTTGTGTGCTCTTGGTGTCAGCAACAAACATCCATCCACTGATGATGTACGTTGGAGTTTCTACAAATGTTTTCCATCTCCTGTACTCCCCTATGATTTCAATTTTCAAAAAATTGTATCCTCCTAGCCGAGCTCTGAGAGAAGTTTCATTCTGAGCAGCTGTGATGGAGCTCTCAGCTGACTGTCCCCAGCCAGTTGTTTTCTGCCACTTGGGGGAAATGCCATCAGACTTCTAAGGAAATTTTGCTCATTTTCCATGTAAGAATTCTGCCTCTCATCTTGAAAATGTGTGTGTTTTTTCCTCATATCTTCAAAAACAGGTGGTTTATTTCCTTTGAAATGTTTAGTCAGCTGGTTTATTTCCTTTGAAATGTTTAGTCAGGGGACGTTGTTTCCTAAACATGAGACCTTCAGTGCTTTTCTACTCTCTTCTTCTCTGTGTCAGCCTGGCAGCATCTGCTCCTTCAAGCAGACCTCGGGGTACAGGGAGCTGCTTCCTCACCAGCCTGTCTCGTTTTTTACAGAGCATAAGAATTGTCCTTGGCATTGGAAATGGAAACCTGGATGAGGTTAGTATTTTTATTAACTCGTCTGGAGGAGTTATTTACATAACTTTGGAATGTAGCAAATAGAGGAGGCAAAATAAAGCCTAAACTTCTTGAAAAGTTGGTTCCCTGCTCATTTTTCATGTTACTCTTAATAATGTCTGGTATTCCTGTAACATCAGTGATTGATTATGCTTCTATTTTATGAACAGTAAACTTCTCAGAAACCAGATGGGATTATGTTTTGGTTTTTTTATTGGAAATTTGTGGTAAAAATATAGGCAATGAGCCAAGACCACATGGGAAATAAGTTGCAGAACTGAGACTTTTTTAAATCCCCTGTTATCTTTTCTGATTTAAGGTGTTTTTCCCCTGCTTCCTTTCTTAATAGATATTTCTTGTTCTGCAGCCCTTCAGGATGTGGCTCTGATAGCTGGAGTTTGACAGAGTATTTAAAATTAAGCCTTCAGTGAAATTTGTTCATTTTCAACTTCAAATATATTTGATTCATGATTCTTATTAGATGAATGTGCAATCAGACACACTATATTTAGAAAAGGAAGAACATGAGTACATGGTCTGTACACAGCCTGAGTACCCAATACCCTTAGAAAAAAAAGAAGAAAGTTTTTTACCTGGAGGGCTTGGGATTTTATGCTCCTTAATGTTGAGTGTGTGATCTAAGCAACTGTCTCATGGTGTCCCTCTGAGAGAACTAGCAAAGTTCAGCTATTTATAGTCTGAAATAAAACACACCTTTACTAACTGTCCTTTACAGTAAATGGACTTTCATAAGCACAGGGGTATGAAAGAAGAACCATTTTGAAGCACTTTTGCTTATTATTTTCAACACAATAACTATCCTTTTAGAGATCTATGTGAATTTCATTTGCATACTTAACAGGAATAAACCTCAGGGCTAAACTCTGTTCTTTTCTTTGCTTGCTTTTAATGTAATTTTTAAAATAATGGCCATGAGCTACTGCAGCAGGATAAAACATCCCATGAATAACCCTCAAAACACCTTTGTGTTTAGTGAATTTCTCTAATTTTCCTTTACCAAGTCAGAACTTGATAAAACACCTGAGAAACTTGAATGGTGAATCTTTATTTGTCCAGGCTCAATTCTCCCCTGCCGAGTCTTCTGATCATTTACAGCTTTTTGAAGAGATGTCAAGGTGGGTGTGAAACAGTGACATTTGGTTTGATCATCTTTTTGATCCAATTTGGTTTCCTTTTATCTGGCTGCAGATGCACAGGCAGGGTGCCTGACAAAAGAGAATGATTATCACATTGGAAAAAAAAAAAAAAAAAAAAAGAGGGATTTGCATACTCCAGATTTGGCAACACCACGGCGGAAAAAAATGGTGAGTGACTGACCTGAGCATTATCTTGGAAGAAGACCTGGGAATCAGTCTGAATTAGAGCAATATAACTGAGAGCTTTCCAGAGGGGATCTATGGCTGGGAGCTGCTCAGGTCTGGCTCAGTCCAGCCGGCAAACACTCGACAGTGTGACCTTTTGTTACGGGTCTGCCTGACAATTTACAGCACTGGAATCAAAAGGAGGTGCAGGAGGAGACAGTGGACCAACTTTTCAACTGAGTAGGCTAAAAAAGGTGCTTGGAGTGCAGAAAGAATGGTACATTGGCACAGAATTCTCAGGTTTTGAACAGGAGGAGGTGACAGGTACAGGAGTCTGTGCAGCATGTGTCTGTGCGCTCAGGTTTGAGTTATTATCATTTTGAGGAAAGGACAATATTTTTATAGACTTTAGTCCTTCTGGCATTTAGATCAATCTGAAATTGCCTCTTTGACACTTTTTGCCTGAGAGCTGAAATTTCCAATTTACCTTATTTAGTTTATGTAAATTATGAACATTACTTTTAAGACACATACATGGATGTTTAGGAGAATGCCAAGATTTTTCTCTCATAAACCGGCAAAAAATGTCTTATATAAATTCTGTGCTGTAGATTGGTTATTACAATTGCAAGATCAAAATTATTCTTGGAGGTGATAGCTAACACAGCAGCCAAAGACCTTTTGTTCTGTTCTGTTTCGTTTTCTTACCAATTATAATACTTAATAGAGGAAGTCAACATGTTGCTACCACTGCAGAAAATGGATTAGTGAGAAAATTCACAGCTTTGGTATATTTAGGGACTTAAGCTTAAAAGCATGAATTCTTATAGTTTTTCTTTGATTTTTTTCTTCTTTTTTATTTTTTTAAATTTAGATAAAACACTTCAAACTCCTACAATACCATGTAATTCTAAAATAGAGTCTAATCCTGCAGAACATTTCAGCTGGAATTCATTTCAGCTGAGTTTAGCTGTCCAGTGAGTCATCTACAGTCAACTGAAATATTGGTGTGTGGTTCAGTTTGTAAGATTGGTGTCTAGGATAAACAAGATGGATTAGATTCTGGAGTGCTCTGGAGGGTGTCTAACCTGCAGAGATTTCTCTCCAGGGGAGCCAGAGGATGGAGAGGAAATTCCCAAGTTTTAGGGAGGATATGACTTTGGCCAGTGCCCAGCCCTGGGACTGTGCAGAACCTGCTGCTCCTAGGATTTAGATACAGAGGTGGTCTCTTATTTAACCATAGATAATAAAGCATAAATATAGTCCACAAAGAGACTGAATGCTGAAGTTGGCTGTGATGGCCACATTTTGCTACTGAATAAAATGATGATTCATTCAAATCACTTCCCTGCTCCTGTGGTTCTTCTCTTGTAGCCCATCCACGTCCTAGTTCAATGCAGAGAAACTCCACTTAAAGTGGTCTGGGAGTTTCTGACTGGATGGCCAGGCTTGCTTGGCCTCATCACACAGAGGGATAAGGAGCATCCTGCCTCATGTGGGAACAAGTTTACTTTTTTGTCTGCACATTCTCTGTGCTGCATGTGCTGTATTTATGTGTGTGTATCTGGGGGGGGAAGTAGATATAACCTTGGCAGAGGACAGGCGATGATTCGACTGATTCCAAACAAACTTTTAGGGAAAGAGTAACACAAAGGCTTTACAAGTCTGCATAAGGAGCTGATTAATTTTTAGGTTTAAGCATGGGAAAGGCAAAAATATTCACTTAGAGGGGCCTAAATAATTACAGCTTTGACAACACTGCTCAGGAATCTCTAAATAAATGTCAGTTGAATGTCCAAGAGCTTTGGGTACATCTGGAGGTAGTAGAAGTTCTGTGGGAGGAATCTAGATATATTTTTATTATTCCCCCTTCCATGAAGAGGATTTTCCCTGAAGGAAGCCTACAAGAAAGATGGAGAGAGACTTTTTACAAGGACATTCAGGGATAGTGGGATAAAATGACTCGAGTCCCTCAACATATAACCCAAACTTTGCAATTGTTTTCAGGTGTTAATCAGTAGCTATAGCTGGGCAGTTACAATTAAGCAATTGCATTGTGAACTGTTGTTTTAAGTAAAAAAACGCAATCCCAAGATAAATGGGGTGTCTGGACAGCAGCCACCAAGAGTGAAGGCAGCAGAACCAACCCATAACTGAGGGAAAAGTAATTCTGGCTAGGGGAGATTGTGGCTACCAACTCATTGACCACCTACTCAGAACAGCCTCCTAACTCAGCCTGAGGTTAGAACTGTGCCTGTGGGCTAATTCACATGAGAAACAAGAAACAGAACCAGCAAATAGGGGTTTAGGGTACTAAATAATAGAAAAGTTATGTAATTTATAACCAATGAATGATTATGCCTTTATTAAAATGTATAAATTGTGTAAAGTTTTGATAATCAGGTAGCCAGCTGGGTTACCACCAGGCTCCCTACTAGGCACAAACTGGAATAAAAAATTAGAAATACCTTGCCTTGGTGTATGAATTGGTGCTTCACAGCAGGTGACTGCTTTAAACTGAAAGAAACTACGTTTAGATTGGATATTAGGCCCAAATTATTTACTCTGAAGGTGGTGATGTGCTGGAATAGATTGCCCAGAGAAGTTGTGAGTGCCCCATACATGGAAGTGTTCAAGACCAGGTTGGATGTGATTTGGCATAACACGGTCCAGTAGAAGTGTCCCTGCCCATGGCAGGGGTAGGAATGAGGTGATCTTTAAGGTCCTTTCCAACACAAATAATTCAGTTATTCTATGATGATTTTAATACAGAGCAGCTGGAGATTGGACTGGCTGTTGGAGAGAGGTGTAGATGCCAGAGTTCTGCTAATAAAACTGTATTAGGCTCCTACCTGTGTGTTGTGCTGGATTTACTACTACAAGAAAATGCACCTGTTATACTGTTAAGGTCTTCTTTGGTTCTATCTTCATGGCAGCCCAGACAAGACAAGGTTTACCTGTACTTCAGCCTGCTTCATGCCCATTGTTTCTCCTGATGAAAGAAAAAAGGCTTCAGCTTTTTGTTTGCAAAAGAGAAGGTCTCAGCATGCCTCTAGCTGTAGCTCTGAGAGTTTGTTCAAACTGCTGTGAGGCCTTTCACAACATATGTTTGGGAAAAAAATTAAATAACCCCAGGAGTTGTTTTTTCCTTTCTCCTTCAAGCAGGACGAGGGCTAAGCTTGCTTTGTGTCAATGACATTGTGAAGCATTTAGTACTTCATAAAAATAATAGTTAATGCAGTTGCTGGTGGTCAGAGGCTGCTTTCACAAACACAGCTTTCAAACAAAGCATCCTGCCAAACAGTCTATAATAATGGAGTGCTTGGATGGCCAGCTGTCTGTCAAACCTCTCCCTCTGCCTGCTGTAATAAACTCATTCTCTTTTGGTACCAAGCCAGGAAAGTTTGGCTGTGCTCTGCCCCTGTAGCTGGCTGAGTTCCAGTGGGACAGTTTCTTAAAAGCAGCACTTTTCCTAAGTCTCAAGCTGTGTTAGAAGGAGAGAAGGGTACTTAAAATTCTTATGAAATTGAAAAGGTGCCCTAGCTTTTTCTGTAGAGATTAGAGTTGTAGCTTTACACACTCTTCTTTCAATTTTATTTTTAGCTTTGGTCATGGCCCACTGGTCTGATTTCACTTGAATGTCCCAGTCTGTAAACAGGGTGATTGCAAAATTATGGCATCTGAGTGTAAGCTGGAAATTTTTTTCCAGGAGCTCTTACTTGTAACAGCTCACCTGGACCAGTCATTTGGACTCTCCCTGGTTTTCAGTTCTGAGGGAAAAAAAAAAACCCAAACCACCAAACTAGAAACATCTGCTTTTATTTGAGAATGCAGGATTGTATAATATGAAATTAACAGCAGTCCAAAGAAGCAGCCTTACATAGTTCACAAATAAAACCTTAATAAAATTGCCTTCTCTTTTCAGCTTTGTTACAGGTTTTAGAAATAAAAAAAAAAAAAAAAATAAAAGGGATTAAATTCACACCTATAATTATCAAAACACACATGTAATTGTCAACCAAAATCACTGGTGAGTATGAAGAGATAGTGGAGGACCAAGGAAACCCACTGGGATACAGGAATGTTTTCAGGCTCTCAGTTTTTCTCTCTTCCTACAGAGGAAAGAGGGGAGCAGAAGCAAATAGTAACCCTGGTTTGCATCTCTCAAACAGTTGCTTTGCCCATGGGCTGATACAAAAGGTGCTGTGATTTCCACCTGGGATATGGTCACATCAGTGGGCTTCCCAATCAGTTGACATTAAATCTGTTTTGCTCTGCTGGAGTTGCTCAACACAGGTTTAAGAGATTGAACACTCAAAACCTGTGATGCTGTGGGCTGGCCCCTGGTGACTTTAGCGTGGGCAGGACGCTGCTCTAATAACCTCTGCTCAGGGGAGGTACAGCAGAGGAGGCTGCAGCACATCCACTGCCTGATCATCAGCCCCAGCCCTGCCTGGGAAAGGCTCACACATCTGTCAAGGTGCCCCGTTGGTGTATTGTATGTTCAGCACTGTAATGATACACAGTCATTGCATCAGTTGTATATTTTGTACTAATGACCTTAATAAACAACTGCTGTACATATTGAGTCTCCCATAAATACATTTCTATAATTTTAGTGGAGACCTTCACACTTAAATGGTATAACATTTTTTACAGTTAATCAGAGAGCATAAACAACCAATGCAGTGGTGTGTACGTGTGGTGAATGCACAGCTCAGTCTCACTTGTGGAAAGAAAAATCATCCCCCCCAAATCCAGTAATTCAAAACTCTCCAGATATAATAATCAAAATGCCAGTTCTGTTCCCACCTGCCACATCCTCAAGTGATTCCCTTGCTACATTTCCTCAGTATGTTGCATAGACATGACAGAAAATTGATCTAGGCAACCATTTATCGATTTACTTTCCGGTATGAAAAATTGTGTATTAACCTGAACTGAACTGGTTCATCGTTCCTTTCCTTCTCTCACTGACATTCCAGAGAGAGGAAAGACCTTGCCTGGGAGAAGAGATCCCTAAATTTCCATGATACGTCATCTATTTGTCATTCTTTGTCCTGATTTTCTGTTGGTGCATGAAATTGCTGACCAGTGTTGAGCCTGGTTACAGACTGGTGGGAATTTCAAAACAGAGAAGACTCAATTGCAGTGTGAATCAGGGGAAGGCTCTGGAGTGGGTACAGTCTAGACACAGGACAAACCACATAGAAGATGACCTTCTGTGCTCCAAAATAGAACAAAGATCTTAGCTGGAGCATGCAATTTGTTACACATCAGGAGGTACAACCACAAGGCATGATTCCTTAAGGAATAAGGGTTTGTTAGTTTTAGTGTTCATAATAGTAACAACTAACATTAAAGACAATTGTTAATTATTAAATTAGATTATTAAATAATAAATAATATCATGAATGGTGCTTCTTGGAAGGCATAGATACTGTAGCCTGAGGGAAATATTTGTCATAGTAACACATGTGGATAAGAAAGGGGAAAAGTGGAATTAAATTGGGGTTTGATAATTTTTTTCAGATGACCCTTTAACTGAAAGTAACATATGAGCAATTAACCTTAGGAGCATAGAAAATTTAATTGATGTGGAACCCACATAATATCAAATTTTTTGATACATTTTTGGCTGCTCTTTATGTTCTGACTGCAATGAACCTATATTAAAGATGTCCATGACAGACTTCAAAAGTTCTGACAATATCTCAGACCTTGGCTATTTTAAAAAGACTTGAAGCAGCCAGGGAGGTTTTTTTGAGAGACTACAGGGAGGTTCTCACTGGTCCAGGATATGCCTTGGGTGGTGCAGGTGGGATCACTAACCCAGGCCACCCTACAATCTTGATGGTGAGATTTGTATCAGGACAGGGCAAGCACATAACTTTGCTGCTTTGGACCTGAAAGAGCCTTCAATTGTTTTAATTGTACATCTGGTACCCTTTCAATAGAATTGGGTTTGGGGGAGGAGGAAAATGCATGAGTTGCTGCTCATTTTCTTCCTTAACTATATGGAGCGTGGACAACAGCATCATGTCCAAACCCACCACCTCATTCTTCATTACTGTGTTGGTAGGAGTCCAGAACAGAACTTGCTCTCTGTAGTTCTCCCTGAAGAATAATGATTTTCACAGATATGAAACCACAGTGGATGAGTCTTTCTGTTTCATCACTATGGGTGCTTAAAATAAATCATTATCTAAAAGGTAGAGGAAAACAAAAGCTTGATTCTCATCTGATGTAAATTGACTCAACCCCATGGAAATAAATGGAGCTCTGCCGAGCTGCACAAAAGGACAATATTGTCTGAGCCCTGTGCCTATTCCAATCTCTTGTGAATGTACAAAGAAAAAGAACACTTACGTGTCCTTTAAAAGAAAACACTATTTAAAATTATTAAAGGAGCTTCATGAAACCTGGGGAATTGTAAATCTAGGTTAGTTTATAACCACAAAATGTTAATTTCCTCAAAGTATTGAGGTTTTCTTACTATAACTACTATTCTCTACATGGCACATAATATAATTATGTATATTACAGTAATTATTATTAGCTATTATGCTGTACATAGTATTATAATAACTTCCAAATTGAAAAGACTTGCGAGCAATGGATCTGGAAACAGAGGCACTGAGCTGGCACAACCAGCCCAAGAACACAGAGTAGATCGTTGACAGAGTTGGGAGCAGGAAAATGTCCCCTGGCTGCTGGACTAGTGATGCTTCACACAGAAGTGCTACTGTAATAATAATAAATAGGGGTGGGATATATGCCTTTGGCTC